>NC_049237.1:41008490-43408490 GCF_011100685.1 Canis lupus familiaris | reverse complement strand
AGGCCAAATCAGCTATCATTCACAGGTGCCCGTGATCTAAGTGTTTTATATTATCAGGAATCTTCATCCAGTTACTAAAATATCCCTATATTTTATGGATGGGTTAACTAAGAAATGTGACTTGCCGCGATTTATACAGACAGTATACTCAAAATGTTTGATTTCAAAGTTCACACTTTAAAACCACAGTGTGTTTTTCTTCTCATTATTCAAAAGAGCCCAATTCTATAATTTCAAAAAGAGCCTAGTTCAAAATATTTCTGATCATTAGCTCAAATTCATTGACAAATGTGTTTTTTTACTCCTCTGTCCTCTCATACACACATACACACACACACATGCACACACTCTGGGGCATACAAGTCTGTACATATACATATATATATTTATATACTAATATATATATATATATATATATTTGTTTTTCCTTCATTATCTGAAGTTTTATGTGTGCTTAATTTTACAAATGGGCTCTTTTCTTGATTTTTATTTTTTAAATATCTAGCTGATAATCATTCCATTTGAAATGGTAATTGTTAACTTTGCATTCTCACTTGGGAGTCACAAACCTATTTTTTTTTTTTTAAATCTCGGGATCTGCATTATTTTTCCATCTGTGCCAAACCTCTCTTGTGCAGAAGCCAGGGCAAAAAGAAGAATATTTAAGAGGAAGATAATAAATAGGAGAATAAGTGTTCATATTTAATGCATTCAATTCTTCAAATTTCCCATTATTATTTTATATATTTTATGTTAAAGAACAGTGCAGAGTAATTTATTATACAATGTTATGCTAAGGGATCCCTGGGTGGCTCAGTGGTTTAGCGCTTGCCTTCCACCCAGGAAGGATGGAAGGATGTGATCCTGGGGTCCTGGGATTGAGTCCCACGTCAGGCTCCCTGCAGGGAGCCTGCTTCTCCCTCTCCTTTGTCTCTGCCTCTCTCTCTCTCTATGTCTATCATGAATAAATAAATAAAATATTTTTTTTAAAAATAAAATAAATAAAATAAAAAATAAAAAATAAAATAAAATGTTATGCTAAAACATGACAATAAAAAGTGAAAAGTCTCATTGAAAAATTAATTCCTTTTGACTAGTTGAAAGAAAACATAAAAAAAAAGATTCAAAACATTTAAAACAAATAGTGTTTCAATGGTCTCAAGTGTTAGAAAAGATAAATTATTCATAAAAGGTCAAGAGATTTAGTTCTTCTGACATTTCCTTAAGTCCTATGCAACAAAATAGTTTACTTTTGAATCAGGAAAGAATAAGCAAATGAATTGTATTTCAAGACACCCACTTGATATCAAGAAATTAATGTCAGAAAGTAGCACCTAATAGACAATTTACTTGTAAATCCAAGTATTTGCACAAACATTTAGTCTTCCATTCATGGCCAATAGCTTTAGACTGAATCATTGTTATATTAAAATATGGCCTTTATTTGTGGAAAAAAAATGTTTCTAATGGTGATATTGGGACCATTGTCCCAGTTCACTGGTATGTCCACCAACCAGGAAGCTCCTCTGAAGCTTGGTCCAAAATTTGTAGTGGGATTTCACTACTGAAACATAATTATTAATTATTGGCCAGGTGCTTGAATTCAATCCCCAATCCCCTACCTTCCTCAGAGGTCAGGCTGTCCTAAAGTTCCAACCCTCTAATCACATAGTTGATCCTTCTAGTGACCAACCCTGCTCTTGAGGCCAGATAGTCACCCCCATGCACATATACCAAGTCATTGCATTAGCATAACAAAGAAACACCTATTATCAGAAAATTCCAAGAGCTTTTGAAGCTCTGTGCCAAGACTGGAGATAAAGATTAGACATATCTTTATTATACCACAAATGCCCATTACAAGTTCATTTTATCTGGTATCATAATTGATATAGAGCTTCTAATATTTTGCTCTACTATATACACTTTTAATATTCTTCCTTTTGTTATTGTTGCTTTCGAGATTACTTTACAAGGCAATACATCCCTTACATAAAATTCATATATAAGGTTTTTAAGAAAGAGAGAGTGCATGAGAGTGAGCACAAGTGCAACTATATTTAAATGAAAAGAAAAAAAAGGAGAAAAACAAGTCATACATTCTAGATGCACAAGACAGCTTTTCTCAGTAGAAAAATAAGTAAGTAGCTTAAAATTAATAAGAATTAAGGTAGGTTAGGGCTGAGATTAGAATAGACCAAGATTTCAGGAACTTGAGTCTGAATCACTCTTCTTTTTTTTTTTTTTTTTTTTTTTTTTTTTAATTTTTATTTATTTATGATAGTCACAGAGAGAGAGAGAGAGAGGCAGAGACACAGGCAGAGGGAGAAGCAGGCTCCATGCACCGGGAGCCTGATGTGGGATTCGATCCTGGGTCTCCAGGATCGCGCCCTGGGCCAAAGGCAGGCGCCAAACCGCTGCGCCACCCAGGGATCCCTGAATCACTCTTCTATTCCAACTCTAGAAGTAAGAAACCTAAAGGACAAGCTAATGTACAAGATGAAGCACTCTTGGCTGTGCCTAGGGGGTTTCCGAAGTCACCAACATTCCACAAAATTCTGTGTCAAACAGCCATGGAAAAGCTTCTCAGAGCAGAGCAGGATGCCAGCATCCTCACAGAAACCAAGGTGGCCCTGAGGTAGGGAACATTTTAACAATCAGAGATACAAACTAAGTGTGTTTAGGACTTAAAGCATAGAAACCTACAGTCAGCCCCTGTGCTGGTCTAAAAAGAGTCAGTTTGTCCGAGTCCTAGACAACTACAACTTGAAGCATTCACCAATGGACTAGTGTGTCAGTGCTCTCCAAGAGGAAATGTTTTACTGCCTGGTCTTTCCTGAAACCTACATCTCTTCATTTCAGCTCGTCCTCGGGGTTGCAGTCTGCCCTGATCCACAGCTTTCCCAATTTCAACTGCCTTATACACAATCCTAACTTATCCACAAACCAGACCCTTGGTTCACAACTTTGGCTACACTTTTGAATCAATGGGTGGACCTTTAAAAATGTCCATGCCTAAGTCTACCTCCACACTAATGAGATAATGAGAATCCCTAGAATTAAAGTTTGTGTATTGTGTGTGTGTGTGTGTGTGTGTTTGCAAATTCTCTGGTGTTTCAATGTCTATCATTGCGCTGATCTGACAGGATCAACCTTTACATGTAGTAGATATAAAAGCAACATAAATCAATAGCAACATTATGGTCAGTTTGATTTTTGTTGCAAAGTATCAGACTAAATCTAACTCAACTGCTCAGTGCATGAATTTGAAATGAATGACCAGAAACCATTTTTTGAAAAGTTAGTAGATGATCTCCCAGAGCAAAAGAGTAAATTTTTGTCCCTTAAAGTTAGAGAAAGCTACACAATATCATTCAAATCAGGCCCGTAATATCTCTTGTGAAAGATATAAGAACAGTACTGTATCAGATGCCCCTGCATTGCATAAATTGATAAAAGATCAATTAAGAAGAAAAAAAGCTAGAGCAATAGAATTATAGTTGAAGTCAAAGAGCCTTTATACTATAATGACTTTTTTTTTTTTTTTTTTTTTAACAAGGAAGACTCAGAGGGAGAATGTTTTCCAATTAGTGTATCACTTCTGATATGGATAGGTTGGCTAAGCCAATTAGGTGTGGATCAAAGAAGAATGCAACCTGGTAGAGGTGGTTCAGACCGATTCATTAGTCTTTCACTCTTTGAAAGATTTTTTATCAGTGTCCATCATTCTGGAATGATGCCAGATACCGTTCTAGGCATTGAGGATATAGTGATTGAGACTAGGTGACATAGTCTCTGGCCTTATGGAATTCACATTTGTCTACAGGAGTCAGATGAGAAGCAAATAAGACAAAATATAATGTTAGATAGTACTAAATGCTATGAAGAGCAACAAAGCAGAATAAAGGGATAAAGGATGACAGAGGGAGATGGTAATTTAGAACAGGCTGCTAATGAGGATTTGTCAAAATGGGTGAGGTTTGCCAGAGATCTGAATGAAAGAGTAAGGCATACAAATACTTAACATAGAGCCATTGGAGGCAGAAAGAACAGAAAGGAAGAAATGAGCTTAGAATTATTAGGGTCACAGAAGCCTCTGCCTAAAATATAGTGAGCAAGGTGGAGAACAATAAAAGATATAATTTGAGAAATGGCTAAGGGCTAGTTCATACAAAGCCTTATTGACTAAAATAAACCTGGAAAAAGAAGAAAGGAAAATAGAACTAAGCTCTTGTTTATAATCACCCCAAACTGATTCCTTCAAACATTAGTTTTACACAATTTTAATAAATATTATTTATAAGTAAGTGGTACATGGCCAAACAGATTTAGAAAAATACTCCATTAAAAAACATTAAATGTGTTTATGCATATAAAACATATAAGAGGCATATAAAACCTCTTAGGGCATTTCATAATCTGACCTGTGTTCAATCAAAAACAGAGACTGTAATCCAAATTTCTAAAATTTATTGTTTTTGATCATTTTTTTCCCTATAGATTATCTCCCGGGACTAAAGTTCTTGGCCAAACAGCATAAGAAATCTGTATGGAGAGAGATGAGCAGCTGACACCAAAACCAGATCTGTAGTCTAGTCTGAATGATGTCACTTGTCAAAGGAATAAACAGAGACAGAAGCATTTAAGAAATAAATTAGAGAGAGATTTACCCTTTAGAATGATTGACTTGCCAAGCAAAAAATTCAATGGGTATTCAGTTCTTCCATTATTTCTTCTACCCCATTCTCCCTTCTCCTATGCTTCCAATTGCATGTACGTTAGGCTCCTTGGTACTGTCCCACAGCTCTTGAGTGCTCTTTCAGTTTGGGTAATTTCTATAGAATTTTGTACCTCACTAATATTTGTTTCAGTTGTGTAGAGTCTACTAACACTCCCCTCATAGGCAATCTTTATTCTCTGTTATGTAGTTTGTATTTCTAATATTTCTATTTGATTTTTTTCTTAAAATTATTTCTCTGCTAAAATTACCATCAATCTTACACACTGCCTGGTTTTTCCATTAGAGCCTTTAACATATTAATCACGGTTATTAAATGCCCTGTTAGATGTTCCAGGACTTGTGGCACATCTGACTCTGGTTTGGACTGCTCACTTCTTTGGGAGAGTGTTTTGTCTTGCCTTTTTGTGTGCTTTCTAACTTTTGTTGTTGAAAGCCAGACATTTCCCTTTAAGACAATAGAGATGGGGAAAATATTTTTTGTAAATCTTGGAAACGGACATGCCTTTTCTTCTGGTAGACCTTTAGTGTGGAGGGTTGAGTTAATCTAATTAGGAGCTGAGCTGGATTTGCAGTTTGTTGTGCTGTAGTCACTCCCAGGATACCACAGTTTTAATCCTCTAGAGGTATATTTAGGATGAAAGCTAGTTTGCCAGTGGGCTTCCTTCAGTGTCTTCTCTATCTTTTTGCTTTTGGTCTCTGTGTGCTATGCCTCAGAGAGGGTCTGTCTCTCACATACAAATTACATGTTACTAGAAACTCACTAACCTGGCAATGTGTGGTGGTTGCGTGTGGTGTGGAGTGTGTGTGTATTAGGGGTGGAATCTCTGTTCTGAAGAAGCGTTAGTCTTAGACAAGCACCATAACCAGGGTATGTGGCATTCTCATTTCACTGTTTGTCCAACAGCTGTACGAACAGCTGGATCCTCATGTATCCCTCACTCCCATCTCCCACCCCAATACACATAGATTAATTTTGTCCTCATAATTTTTTTTCATAGGTTGTAAAAAAAAATGCAAGAAGATGTGAACTTGCCCTCTTCTTGGACTCCCAGGGTCATTCACCCTACTTGGGCGAGGCATGCAGTTTCTACCAGCTTCACCTAGGCTGAACTCTCCTCCCCGGCTGCATCTTGCCCTGGTGAGGCAAAGCTAGCATTTCATCCCTTCTTACAGGCACTCAACTGCCCTTAGATTTGGGGCCAAATGGTTGCCTTCCTCTGCTCTCTGGTGGTGGGTTTCAGAAAAGCTATGAACTTGATGTTTATCTCTTTTTGTTTGTTTTAAGGTTGAAAGCTACATTCGTTTCTGTTCTCTCTATGCACATAAGAAAACCAGTCAAAAGATTTTTTAAAAATCCACTGAGATTATTGGGGCAATACCTAGTTTATTCATGGTGGAAAACAATGGTTTTCTCAAATGATTATCATACTTGCAAGTGTCATAATCAGTATTGCAAAAATCAAGGATAAGGCCATTTTCTTTATGGAGTCCGTACTTTACAGGAATGATGACTCAAGGTCTCACTGATTTTGTGGACTAGAGCCAGACAGGGTGACTATTATTGGGTTGTGTGCATAGGTTTCCCCTAAGCCAGCTATAGGATACAAGCTGCACACACTCACTTGTAATTAAGGCAGGGGGTGTGTCATATTTGCTTTTATACTCTTCTTCCATCTACTCAAACCTGAGCTTATAATTAAGATTTTTTTTTTTTTTTTTTAATTACAAGGTTTGGGTTAAGTTCTCCACAACCAATCTTTTCCTTGGGTGTCTGATGTTCCAAGAAACATTTCATTCAAGATTTAAGGGAAGACACCCAACTCCTCCCTAATGATACTGCTACCTAAAATTGGGAGGAAAATAAGCAGCACTCACTTATTTACAAAATCTACATCTCAGCTTTTTCATCTATGAGACAGATCATTCCCTACTATGCGTTAGTGACATTATTTGTGATCAGTAGACTCTTCAGGGTGCCAGCTCCATCAACATCAAGCCTCCAGTATTGCAACTTCCATTCACAGTGACCATATTTGTAGGGATTGAATCTGCTTCTCTGCCCTACAGGAGCACACAGGCATGCCAGTGTCCTATGTCCTCAATGAAAATCCACACCTACCCAAAGTATTGAATGCTATTCCCTTTCTATCCTGATGCTTTTCATGGCACATTTCCTGTCCCAACACCTCTCTAACACCGGGTCCGAGATTTGATCCTCACCTTTCCTGACCTGCCATGACACTCATCTCCTCTAATACATTCTGTGACACTTGATTATATCCTGTGTTATATCTTTCTCCAAACATTTCATGGATCATGTCATTCCAAAATTACTAAAGTCCCCGAGGGAGGAAGCATGTCACTCTTACTTTGCATTCTCATGCTCCCTTGCACGTTGTCAGGCATATAGCAAGCATGTGACAGATACTGAGTTGAAATAAGTTTAAATTTCTTTATATTGAAAAGAGAGCAAGAGAAAGAGTGGGAGAGAGACTCTGGTGATGGGTATGGATGACATTAAGTCTAACAGGGAAAAAGGAATCTGCTGAACATCGTTCACCTGAACTGAGCAGATAGGCTGAAATTCCTATAAAATCTCGTCCTCTGATTTCTGCCCTCCAGGGTTATCTATCTGCCCCTCTGTTTCCCAGAAGCCAAGGCACATTCCTGCACTGTGCTCTGTATCTCTTCCTCAAGGGTCCTTTATGTCGGTGAGGGGGTTCCACTGCTAAACATTCTCTTCGGTTTCAAACCTCTCACCAGCTACCCATGCAACGGGGGTGCCTTCTTTCACAGGGCCCCCCCCCGGGGCAGAGCAGAATCGATTTCACTAAGCATCAGTCCATTGCCAGGGAATTAGCAGGCATCCAGAACCACTTTGCTGGTGACTGTGTTCTACTGTTTGATGTTAAGGGCAACTCAGAAATGGCATGAGGCGACTGCTCAACGTGACAAATGTGACATCTGCAGCAGAACTCGCCACGCAGCTGTCAGCATCATCTCAGTCCAGGATGCTGCTGTGGCTGCACGGGCACCCTGTTACGCCCAGCTCCTAAACAACACACTGTCTCTATCTGGTTGATGGCTTCATGCTTCAATCAGTGAGTTAGTAGACAGTGTGTCTCTATGATAACAGAAACTGATGACAGCTTTTGCCACCCTTCTGCCAGTGAACATATGCTGGTGTAATGAAGGATTTGCGTATTATAAATTGCTACATGACCTCTGGCTCCTGCAGGTTTATGGTTGTTCCTAGCATGATATTCACTGCAAAGTGATTCAACATTGCTTGCTGAGAATTCCAAACACACAGTTCTTGTCCAGCATGCTTTCCTGGACCACGGCTGAACCACCAGTCTATTTCACGGCCAAACACATCAAATTGCTGGAGTCAAAAGCCTTCTTCGACACTCACTTTGTTTTGTAGGTGACCTTTAGTTGCTTGTAAGAAGAAAATAAAACAGATCTGTTGTATATCTGGCTTCAATTTGCTGGCCAGAGCATTAGCAGTTATGTTTGGACTAATAATATCATCAAGTCTTTTCAGACTTTCTCAGGGGGAATAACCAAAATAAAACACAACAACAACAAAACAATCTATATGATGCTGCCTGATTCTAGGTCTGCTGCTTTTCACTGGAAAGATGAGAGATTTGGCTACCTGGAACTAGATTGCATTCGTATTCATTAAAAAGAGTAAAATAAATATTTCTGGCAAGGAATCTGGATATGATTAATTTTAAATTGAATCACAGTGACAATATGGTCACTTTAAACGAAATCTCAAAACATTCTTTTGTTAAGCTATTAAAACTCCAAGCAAACCATCACATTTAAAAAATAAGGTACACATTTAAATATAGTTTTCCCCCTGAAGAAAGTGTCAGCAAGCCAGTTTCTTGAAATCCATAACATATGGTGTTTTGGAGTAGCTGTATTGTATTAGTCAGCGTGTAAAAGTAATTTATGATTTTCATTAAAGAAAACACGAAATTTACTTATTTGACACTAATACCCACATCCAGGAAATTTCAAACCCGGGGAATAAATGATCATTATTTTACAAACCCTGGGGTATTGACAACCCTGCTCCACTGTCATCCTTCCCGTTGTTTCCATCCATAGTGGATGTCTGGGGTGCCAGCGGAGCTTGCCCTTTCTTTGAGGCATATTCACTCCTGGGGAGGCTTGGATCTCTGGTTACCTCCTCATGAAGAATTCTCTCTCTCTCTCTCTCTCCTCATGTCACTCTTTCTCTTTCTTTTTCTTTCCTCTCTCCCTTTCTACACCTTTTATATGTATGTTTGTTTGTGCACATTTATTTACACAGTTGGGTTCATTTTATATACAACATTGGGCAGCTTATTTCACTTACTCCTAACAATGTATGAAGGTTATCTTTCTACTTCTATAAATGCTGTGTTATTTCATTCCATTTATCTACAGGATGCAGAATAGAGCTCCATTGTCTGGATATACACAATTTAGTTTTTTAAAAGAAATAGAATAAACATGTTTACATGTTTAAAATAATGCATGCACATGGTAAAAGGATATCGGCTGCATAAAAGAGAGCAAAATGGAAAGCAGTAATCTGTGTTCACTGCCAGCTGTAAGCTTCAGAGACCACAGTGTTAACAGTTCCGAGATCTGATGGTTGTTTCAACTATACAAAATATAATCATATCTTGTCATCTGCATCCTAATTTATCAAATTTGTATCATATCACTTTATCTTCAAACCTCACCCCCACCACCACGATGATGAAGAATTTATCAAATGTACACTACCTCTCAGTCCTTCTTGTCTGCCTTTGGATTTGGATGCCATTCTTCTCCTTCTTATTATTAATTATTATTATTTTCATCATCATCATCATCACTGGCTTATTAGTGCCATTACTTGTCAACCTGGTGCTTGTTTTGATATTTTTCAATAAAACTCATTAAATCTCTACTACTTGATTCATCAAAATCATCCAGTTTATTTTACTTTTATTTATTTATTTTATTAAAGTTTTTATTTATTTATTTGGCAGAGAGAGAGAGAACACTAGCAGAGGGGGCGGCAGAAGGAGAGGATGAAGCAGGCTATCCAACGAGCAGGGAGCCTGATATGTGGCTTAATCCCCAGGATCATGACCTGAGCCGAGGCAGATGCTCAACCACTGAGCCACCCAGATGCCTCCCAGTTTATTTTTTATCAAGATAATACTAGCTGTCATTAGAGATAGGCCCCAAATCTCAAGGGTTTAATACAATAAAAATTCATTCCTTACTCCCATCACTGTTTAGTCTTTGTACTGATCAGCTCTCCTGGAGAAGTTTTTTTTCTCTTTGAAGCATTTATGTTGTTTTCTTTCATACCAGAGTATTAAAAGTTTATAATAATTTCTCCAGGAGTCATTTTTGTTTCTTGAGAGGATTTTTCAGTGAACACATCAGTCTTCAGCTTGGGAAAACTGGTGAATGCAATTTTTAATTATTTGTTTTTCTATTGTTGCTATTTTTTCTCTGGCAACTTGCTGTTTTTCCACAGCTCTTAATATTTCTACATTTTCCAGTTTTTGGTGGTCTTAGTTTTTCTAGGGTGGATCTCGTCATATTTCCTTTTTAAAATTCAGGCTTTGGGCAGCCTGGTGGCTCAGCGGTTTAGCACAGCCTTCAACCCAGGGCGTGATCCTGGAGACCCTGGATCGAGTCCCATGTCAGGCTCCCTGCATGGAGCTTGTTTCTCCCTCTGTCTGTGTCTCTGCCTCTCTCTCTCTTTGTATCTCTCATGAATAAATAAATAAAATCTTTAAAAAAATATTCAGACTTTACATTCAGAATTTCTTTTATAATTTCAGAATCATACTTCAAAATTTTAATAAAATATTTTTCTCTGCTCTTGGTTTGTATTTCCATTGCTTTATGAAATGCTTTTTTCAGTCTCTAGATTATATACTTAGACAAATTGTTTCTGAACCTCTAATTGATCTGATTCTGCTGTACTCAATTGTTTCAGTAGTTTCTTAGGACTTTCATAGAGTTGATTTTTCTTTTCTTTCTTTTAAGATTTTATTTATTCATGAGACACACACACACACACACACACACACACACAGAGGGAGAGACATAGGCAGAGGGAGAAGCAGGCTCCATGCAGGGAGCACGACGTGGGACTTGAACCTGGGACTCTAGGATCTTGCCCTGGGTGGAAGGCAAGCGCTAAACCTCTGAGCCACCCAGGCGTCCCAAGTTGATTTTTCTCAAATATCTGTTGGTTTTCATAGTTGTCCATGTACATTATGAATGAAAATGGTTGATTAGTGTGATGTGGCTTATGTTGTTTCCTCTACTCTCAGGAACTCTTAGTTATCCAGAAAGCCTCTTTCTTGAATGGGAGAATGACCGGGAAACCCAGGTAAACTGAGCACACTGACAGGAAGATTTTCTCTAAGATGTGGTAGAAAGTGGCGTATGTTAGGTTTCTCAGAAATTGGTGATTGTTCTCAAAATCAACTCCTGTTGGAGAAGAAAATAAAATAGAAAGGGGGTAGAGGAAGAAGTTGGGCCATGAAGCAGTCAACACAACATTTTAGCCACCCTCACCAAGAGTTCTAAAACCAGACAAGACCTCCATGCTTGTCTTGATTTGGTCAAACAAGTTGAATCTTTATATCCTTGCATGCACCAGTCATTGGAGGAGACAGGCTGCTGGAAGAAGGGTGACATGACTTTGATGAGTAGCTTTGTTCAACCTAAGATGCTTCCCCAAAAGTGTAGGTAGTTGAAGCCTGTTCTTGGGTGGTAGCCCCAGGATTGGGGGAATGAGCCCTTAAATCCAAAAGAGATTGTGCCCCAATGTGGCACCCATCACAGCGGCAGGCAGACAATCTAGGAACTTCCATATTGTAAAGTAAGGATGGCTTTGGTCTGTGGTGGAGCTTTTACTTTTCTGTTTCTTTCTACTGAGGAAAACCAGTGTTCCATCAGGCTCTGCTTCTCTCTTGGGTCCCACTGTCTTTACCAGGGGCCCCTTTGGATAGGTAGCCTACTTCCTTTAGAGAGAAGGTCGCAGTCTTCTTTTTGAGGTCAAAAGCAATAGCTATCAGCCATCCTATTTTTATAAAGAAGGGAGACAATTGTCTCAAAAAATACTTTATTAGACCATCCTGTGGTCACCCTGGAGTGCCTATATTGTTCCTTTCATTGAGTTACTGCAGAGTGGGGAAGACCTATATTTTCCGCTTATGTCTTGGGTTATGGCTGGCTTCATTTTTCTTTAAACATCAATCCCATCTCATCTGCTATTTTCTTGGAACTTTTAAAAAATCTGGTCTATTCCTAGCACACTCTCCTGTGCTTCTGCACTATTATGACTTCTTTCTTCTTAAACCTACATTTTCTTCTATTTCATTCTTGAGCAGCAAACCTATCAAATTCTCATTGTGATCGCAAATGCCAAGCCAACTCAGTGGAGTGGAATAGATATTGGTGAAGGTTTCAGGCAGACTACTACCCAGTTCTACCGCTTATGACCTATATGTGATTTAAGGCCAATTACATACAACCTCTGATATTTAGTTTATTTTTAAAGTAGCAATAATAATATGTACTACATCCAGTTAATATAAGGATATAAAAATGTTTAGCACAATGCCTGGAACATAACCTGGCTACTAGAAATGACCATCCTCCTTCACCTTTTATATCTCTCATAATGATCATCAGTGTGCCTGGTATTCTCATGAAAAAGTAAAACTTTGATACTTTAATAATCTAAAAATCTATCAGAAGACCCAAGTGCAAAAAACTTTAAGGATTTAGTGAGGCCTGATATATTTTTTAACTGACTTAACAATGTGACAGCTTAGGCTGCATATAATATTGCATATTATTATGGTGCATATAATATTATCACTATTGACTACTACCTTGAGATTTCACAAAATGTCATATACAATGGCGACAACATTTTACATTACAGCTTTCTTGCTTAACACCTTCCCTTTTAATAATGTTTTATCTCTTATTCTTTATAAAATTGATTGATTAAAATAAAGATAAACTAGTTATTACCTAGAAGCAGGAGGTCAATCACAGAGTACTAGAAGATATATTAAATTCAATTAGAGTTTCTCGGTTGTGATAGTGACATGGCATGAAAGAAATATCACAGGACATGGCCTTCTACTTGCCAGATATTTGATTTTGCTTTTAGCTCATCATTTTCACTTTTAGCCTCCATGCCCTCTGCTCTAAAATCAGAATAATATGGCTTCCTGCATTAGCTTCCTTGGGCTACTGTAGCACAGTTCCACAAGTTGGGTGTTTTAAATAGCAGAAATTTATTCTGTCACAGCTCTGAAGTTAAATGTCCAAAATCAAGGTATGGGTGAGGTTGGGTCCTTCTGCAGGCTCTGAGGTAGAATCTGTTTCATGCTTTCCTCCTCACTTCTGGTGATGGCCAGCAATACTTGACATTTGTTGGTTTGTAAAGGCATCATTCCAACTTCTGTCCTAATTCCCTCATCTTAGACTGACACCAGACATTGGATTAGTGCCTGTCCCAATGTGCTATGACCTTTTCAGAATTTGATTACATCTGCAAAGATCCTATTTCTACATATGGTCACACTCACAAGTGCCAGGGGTTAGGACTTAAACATGTCTCTTGGGGGAGCAAATTTCAATGTATACCAAGTCCTGAACTTAAAAAAAAAATATATATATATATATATATGAATATATAAATATATATTCATATATATATTAGACTAATATATATATATTAGACTATGTTATTTAAGATGTTTTATGTCATGAACCAGAAACCCAAGCAAGCAAAAGACGAAATGTTTTGGGAAGGACTGTGGGGTATCCCTCAAATGAGCTGGACACTATGAATGAAAGGAAACTGAGGACAACAATGTTACTGGAACCTGGGGAATTTTCTCATTTTTGCCCAACTACATACCTCTGTTCTGTTCTTCTCTCTAGTGATAAACAAACTTTCTCTGTTTTCCATGTTGTGTAATGGAAAAGGGCTACCAATAGCTTCCCTGGGCTGAAGAAAAATATCAGTCAGAAAGGTGCCAGGAATCCCTCAATAGATTGGGTGGATGTGAGGAAGTAGGGAAGACCCTGGAAGCTTAGGGGGTTCTTGTCCATTGACCTTATTTTTCTCAGTGAAGGAGGTGGGCTTATCTTCTACAAGAAAATATATTTGATGGTATAAAAAAAGTTAATATTAAACTTTTCTAAAAGCTATTCAGAGGAATGAGAGTCATGGGATTGAGGATGCATTAATACCCAGATTGAGGCTAGATTGTGTTTAAAAGACCGATCTCCTCAGATGATTGTCATCAGTAGTGGTGAGGAACTCCAGTGTCTCAGAACATTAGGAGATGAGCATATCAGACAATTTCCAGAGAAGCTCCACATTCTTGCATAAACAACACAAAGGGACATTTCAAGTTCATTTAAATGTGACTGTCTTAGAGTATCTTCATGGTAAAATGGCTCATCACAAAAGTGATACCATATAAAATCTTCGTCAAAACTTTTTTTTTCTCATTTCTTTATAGATATCTTTAATCTTTAGCTTCTAAGGAAAAACAACATTATTTTTTCATAATTCAGGGCTTCTGAGTAAGTGGGTTTTGGGTTACTGTTTTTATAACAGGAACTCACACTCAAAAAACACTTCATTTCTAAAATACATACTATGTGTGCTTATTTCATCACTGGACAAACTTAGATATGAATCTTCTCCTCTTTTGTAAATCCAGTGCCTCATCAGAGAGAGCAGGAAGCAGCCCAAACTCTTGCCACACAAGTTCATTATTTTCTAATGATATAATTAAAAATTATCTGAAAAAAAAGTGCTGAGAAGCACTTTCTTGACAAAACTTTAAGGTTTTTTTTTTTTTTTTTTCTCTATCCTTTGTTTGTTTGCTTATTTGTTTGTTTGCCATGGACGGTCTATGTAAAATATCCCTTAAACATCAATTCAAAGAAAGCTGAAGCGTAGTAAACTACTCGCTTTATGACTTTGTCTCCTACCATTTTTTTTTCTTATCTTTTCTTTCTTCCTTTACATGAACTCTCCTCTCCATATTTTTCTAACCCACCTATCCTGATACTATCTTCCTTTCTCCAATCTTCCCTTTTTTCATTCCCCAAACAACTCTAGTCTAGGAAAGACCCTTCTAAAAACTCTGCCACAGGGACGCGACTAAAATCTACCAAGTTTTTCTTTCCTCTTGATGGGTTTTGGTATGATCTCTGGCAGAGAAAACAGTGCCCTGTTCAACGTTCAGTGTGGTTTTGTTGATAAAGGAGGGATAGAACAGTGTCTGTGTGATGAATAGTTTTCATTGTTTTTTAATTTATGTTCCATAAAGCAGTGTTCTCCAGGCAGAATATTTGATTGCAAAAACAGAAGACTCGTATTTTTGTCTCAGCTCTACATTGATTTTCTGTTCTGCTTGAGGCCTTTGTAGTTATGAATGTAGAAAACATCTTAAAATTTTTGACTTTATTTTATTTAATATTTTGGATAGGCCTCTTGATTGTGGTCATTGGAGTGATTTCTTTTTCCTAGAAAGGTGCATGTAGGTTTCACATATAATCATATGTAGTAAGCTTCCCAAGAAGTTCTCAGTTTTGGGGTATTAAACGGGGTTGCAATCATGGTGACCACTGGATTTTATTCCCCTGAGATCATAATATTGGGAGTCGTGGTGATTATTTCAATTAAGCTGGTCAGCTGTCATGTGAATGATCACATGTCTAGTATTTTTTTTTTCTCCCCTTCTAGCTATCATGGGGGCACCAGACACCATCAATTTCTCTTATAGCACTACTATTTCCTGATTTGTCCATGATTTTAGCCACATAAGTGGTGACACATTCTTGTGTTTGGGGGTGGTGGGAGAGAACATCACCATTCTTCCCTGTATTGCCCCATCAGAGTGGTCCCAAAGAAGGATGGCCACAGGGCCAGTGTCCCAGAGAGTGTTCAGGGAACAACTGCTTTTGCTATTTGTTGATAGTACCTCCCCACCCATTAGACTTAGTCTCAGACACTACGATATTTTCTGAATTCCTACACATTGTTACTTGCCAACACTGTATTCCTTCAAAGTTTTCATGCCCGTAGGATGTGTTATCTCCTGGTGAGATCTGCCTAATCTAAGTTGAAAGAGGCATCTCTTCAGTGACTATAATCTGTACAATGCCAATTCTGTATTGAGGGAAAATAATAAAATAAATATAGATCTAAATGTGTGTGTATATGGGGGGGGTATGCCCCAATATATGTTGCTTTTTAGACAAAGGTAACATTTTATTTGAAAATGATCTCAAAATTTTTGAGAAGTTAAAAAATAAAAATATATATATATCCTTCACCCACATTCACCTATTTTTAATATTTTTATATATTCGTTTCCTTTTGGTTTTCCTTTCTCTCTAAATTTATCCATGTGTATTTCATAAGAAATAGGATACTTTGTTTACAGACCCACAGGGCAGTTATCAATTTTGGGAAATTTAGCATTAATATAATCTTTTAGTCTAACCTACCATCTGTATTTTGATTTTTTTCAAATGACCTGTTAATGTTCTTTATAACATTTTCCCCCTTTAAAGCAGAATCTAGTCTAAGATCAGATATTATATATATTTCTATACTTATATTTAGTTTTCATGTCTCTTTATTCTCCTTTATTCTGGAATAATCTAGAATACACCCATAGGATTCTTGTCTTTTATAATATTGGCTTTTTAAAAAAGAATATTCCTTTTTCATGTGTCCAGTGTTTTCTGATAATTAGATTCAGGTTATGAATTCCTAGCCATATCATACCTGGGGTCACATGATATTTATCTGTCCTCCATTGATGATATTAATTTTGAGCACTCTGCCAATATGTCATTCAATTTTTTCACTGTGTAATGATTATATTTCCCCATGTAGTTACTAAGAGATTCATGTGTCAACACTTTATAACCATGCAAATCTCCTACTTCTCAACAAAATATTACCTTGGACTTTATATTCATTGATGATTCTTGCCTGAACTAATTATTACTATGATGTCTATAAAGTGATGATTTTCCTGTTTCAATACCCCCTACACATTTTAATAATTAGCATTCAACATTCTACTCTCAGCAAGATAAATACTGAATCTTAAGTCAATCTGTATTATTGAACCTGAATTTGCTCATTCACACATACACACAGGGCTACATAAGAAACCTATATCATATACATATATATTATATATATGCACACACTAATGCACACATACATATTCACATATATACCATATATGATAAACCTTTATTTTCATATTATTTTATAAGACTTTTTTTGTTCTTACATTGATATTTTTTCCCTCCAGTTTAACCCTATCGCATCAAAGATCCAATACTGAAATCTCTAGTAAAGTTAATATTCTTAAACTACGATCTATAAAAGGAGTGCATTTGGAAAACATTTAGTGGTGGCTATGAGTTGTTAGTAGAGAAAATCAGAACTGAAACTCTCTTGTCACCAGAATTAAAGAAAAAAGACAAAATGGATTTTCTCTCTGCTCTACATCCATAAGACAAATAAATATGATTAATATTTGGACAATTTACACAAAAATACAGCTCTTGATATTATTAAAAAAATACCTAAGGTGATACTCCTTTTTTCATTAATTATTTCCTAATTCACAGTGGGTTTATGTGAACTGATTTAAACACTGATTTTAACATTAGACATGGTCCAGGAAAGGAAACAAAACAAAACAAAACATTAATTTAAAAGAAGCATTTTAAGCAGTTGGAAATATACTAACCCCTCTGCTTTTGGTTGATGACTGTAGATTTGCCCTTCTGTCTTTTACCTTGTTCTTTCTGTTCCCTTAGTCATTAAAGCAAAATAAAAAAGAGGGCACTTAGTTCTACTAAATTCTATTGAGTGCTCTGTCGTCTGACAGCTAAATGTCTCACAGGCTATAAAGCATTAGGTTCTTGCTGCTCCTCCCTTGACTTAAACACTCCTTACAGTCTCCTGCCTATGCATCTGAGCAGCATGAAAAGGACTGACAAGGAGAAGCATAAAGAAAGTAAAACCTTTTCTCAGAACATAATACTTTAATGTATTAACTTGAGAGTGCTTGATAGCACAACTATTTTAAGGCCAAAGAGAAAGAACACAGGAAAAAGTTATTTTTTTTTAAGAGTTTAGCTAGATAGTTGAATCTTTGAGACTTAACAGACAAATGCATGGAAGTTCATACTCGATACAAGCCTGTGTTTTAACAAAAGATAATCTATTTCTCCTTAAACAAGAATGCGGAATTGAGTTCATTAACTTAACCAAGCACTGTGGGAATAGGAGAGCCAGGCCAAAAAAGAGTAGTGACTAGTGCCAGTTTTAGGAACAAATCATGGCACCTACTCTCTTGGCTCCAGAGAGTAGTAAGGAGGTGTTAGAGCTGCTGAAACTCATGCAAGAGCTTGGGAGAGGTTGGTAGAAGAAGCAAGCTAGGAAGCAAGGTGGGGTGTGGGGCTAAAGTTGTTCTTGGATGTGAAAGGTAGAAGGACTTGCACATTCTCTAAATACCTCCATTTTCACATTGCTAAAGCTGACTCTGCCCTCAGGGCTCATCAGCAAACTGTGAGAGAGTAGGCAGTTAGATTTGAGCAGAGAACAAATGATTTCTGATTGATTAAAAAAAAGGGGGCATATAAATCAAGTTCCAAACAACTGGGAAAGATCCTAGGGGGATACACATGTGTTCTCCCCTATGACCCCTGCCCCATAGTAACCTACAGTTTTAATATATAATACATTTATATTGCGATTTTGACACTGCACCCCCTGGGAGGAGGGCTGCTATGACAGTTCCAACAAAGACCACATAGGACCAAAAACTCTTCCTCATGACCAGTGAAAGGAGTCCATTAGATGATTGGAAGCAACCTGAGTCAGAGACCACCCTGGCTATGACCTATAACCTACACAAACATGATCAAAAAAGACATCCCAGCCCCCAGTGCAGTTGCCACCTCTGGGCCTGCCCATCTCTCCCCTTGAGAGAGTCCCTTTGCTTTAAGCACTACTAAGCCCTTGCTTGCTTCAGAGTTTAGCTCTGTAGTCTTTCTTGGCTGAACTCAAGAACGTAGGTTGCTAACAACGTCCAGAATTTGCTTTATAGAGTTGGAAAGACACAAACGAATGAATTGAGTCCTCATAATGCAATGTATTGCTCTGTTGTACCAAGACTCAGTTTCCATTTCTAGGCAGCTTGCTTCTTCCTCACAGATGTTGCCAAAAGCAAAATAAGTTCACTCTCAGTTCATCGTTCTTGAGTTCTGACTGAGATCTAGCCTTGTTAGATTAAACAAGGAAGCCCTTAGACTGATCTGGCTCTAATGCTGGGATGGTCTGCATAAGCAAACCAGAACCTAAGCCTGTATATGTCTCAGGTTATGAAATCAAAGCACCAAGGAGAGCCGATCACAAATAGCCAAGCAGACTTTAAGCTATAGCCAATCAATAAATTCTTTGCTTCGCTTCTGCCCTTTCTCTTTAAAAGTCTCTCTTTAGCTCCTATTTTTGGAGCACTCCTATTTCTGGTTTGTCAGTGCTTGATTTAAGTAAAAAAAAAAAAAAAAAGAAATTAGTAAATCTCTTTATTTTAAATAGCCTTAAGATTTTTGAAATATTGGGAGCACCTGGGTGGCTCAGTAGTTGAGCATCTGCATTTCGCTCAGGTTGTATCCTGGGGTCCAGTCTCACATCGAATACCCCCCAGGGAGTATGCCTCTTCCTCTGCCTGTGTCTCTTCCTCTGTGTGTGTGTCTCTTGTGAATAAATAAATTAAATTTTAAAATATTTAAAAACATTTTTTGAAACGTTGATATGGAAGATAAAATGCAAAGTCCTCTCTCACAAGAAGCAAAAGCTTAAAAAGAGTTATAAAGAATTCTTTTGAAGGAGGGAAGCATCACTCTGGCTACATTTTCACTTAAGTAAATACAGTTGTCACGTCTTATCCCCAGGCGCTACATTCCCAGACCCCCACGGGATGCCTGAAATACCAATAGTACTGAATTCTAAATGTACTGGTTTTTCCTATATATACACACCTGTGAGAAAGTTTAATTTCCAAATGAGGCACAGTAAGAGACGAGTAACAATAACTAATAATAAAGTACAACAATGATAATAATATACCATAATAAAAGTTATGTGAATGTGGTTTTTCTGTCTCTTAAAATATTGTACTGTACTATATTGAGTCTTCTTCCTGTGATGCCATGAGACGATAAGATTTGGGTGACAGGAAGGAGGTGAATGACACCAGAGTTGTGACCTAGCGTAACCGTTCCCTAGGCCTTTATTGACATAATGGTGCTGGGTCAGAAGGAGGAGCAGTTGGGATGCCTGGGTGGCTCAGCAGTTAAGCATCTGCCTTTGGCTCAGAGTGTGATCCCAGGATCCAGGATCAAGTCCCACATCGGGGTCCCTGCATGCAGCCTGCTTCTCCCTCTGCCTGTGTCTCTGCCTCTCTCGCTCTCTGTGCCTTTCATGAATGAATGAATGAATGAATGAATGGATGAATTAATTAATTAATTAATTAATTAATAAATAGATAAGAAGGAGGAGCAGCTGCTTACCCTGGTGGCTGACCCCAGGTTCCTGAAACCAAAGACAGCAAAATCATGGATTTTATAGACCTTAGCACAACAAGAAGGGCATCTCTGAAATGCTCTGTTCCAAGAAGAAAAAACTCTATCTAATAATGGAAAATGGTGTCTGTGTATCATGATAAGCTACTTTTTATCCTGTTCCCTGAAGAGTGTTTTTCTTTTCTCCTCAGTAAGGATTGAGCTTGTTCTGGGTCTGAAAACTTGCTTTTTGTTTTTTGTTTGTTTGTTTTGAGGAGCTCTGAGTTCTCCTTTGTTTTCAGTTGTGTATAAAGGACAGGGAGCCAAGGACCTGAGGATGAAGGCTCTCTTCTCATAGGTGACAGTGAGATAGTTGTAAGGGGAGCTGGGCCAGGCCCTACTGAGGAAAGAAGCACGAGTCCAGGGAGGGCAGCATCCTGGCCACAGGAGTTAATCCCTTTGGCACCCACAATGCTGTTCTCACAGGGAAACTCCTTATAGAAACAACCCTTCATCTGCCTCTGTGGAATTGCTTCCTGTGAAGTGGACAGCAGACAGAAAAAGCCAGAGCAGGAGAGTGATACAGGGGACTGCTGTCCAGAACACACGGCATATAAATTTGGAGACCTATAGAAATTCCAGTGAGGGCAGTTGGGGGCTCACTGGTGGGTAGCATAATAGGGGCATTGATATGAATGTGACTTGACTTTGCCTCATGGATGAAGGCAGAGTTCCCATTTCCTTGTTTACTTGGGTAAATACTGGGAAGGTTGCTTTTATTTTTTTGTTTTTTTTTATTTTTTGGAAGGTTGCTTTTAAACAGCAATATCATATGAGGGTGAGGCCCAGACTTCAACAGTTGGTTTTAAAACATGACACTCTGCCAACAGTAGCCATACATCTATTGTTCTGAAGTGGTTTAACAGTTTAGATGAGCTATAACCTATCAGAGCTCCCAATGAAGGAGATAAAGAACTAATTACAGTGGATGTTAAGGAACTTCAGGAAACAAGCTGGAAAATGGAAGAGGATGGAAATCAGGGTTCTCCAGTTGGCTCGTCTCTGTCACCACAGAAGGTCTCTGTGACAAATGGGATGCCTGGAAAGGGGGAGGGCAGAGGATGAGTAGAGAACCTACAGTAAGTATAAATTTCCTTTATAACATTTGGTCTCTGGTTGGTCTGGAATTTATATTCACCACCAGTCTTTGAGAAAAGTTCACAAATTTTACCTAAAAACAAAAATCCAATAAAAAGATAAGGAGTCTCCAATTCATTGTAAAGCTTGTAATATTTCAAAGTTAAAACCTAGCCTCCAGTCAAAGGCCTCCAGAGAGATGGTCCAGCTAAAGGAAGGGCAGGGCAGGGTCCAAAGTGATGCTGATGGCAGTTGAGAAGATGTTGATGGGCTGTTGGAAAGAGATCGCCTCGCTATGTCAAACCCCTGCCAGCCATAATTTAAAGGGACAGAAGTCATTAGTTTGCAGCGTTATTCTCTTTGTGCCAATAAAACTTGTATTTGCCTTTCTTTGCAATCCTCATTGCTCTGTAACTCAATGTCAGCTAGTGAGCGAGACCTGTCTTAGTAACAGTGACAACCACAAATTTCAGCAGCGTAAACGTTCTACACGCACATCTGGCCTTCTGAAGGTGAATCGAGCTGAATTGTTTTCCAAGCTACACCTTTATTATCAGTTAAATACTGATGATCTCATATGGTCCAAAAGTTTGTAACACTTCATTTTCTAATAAGAGTACTCATACAGCTAACTCAAAAAGGAAACTGAAGTTATAGCCTCTTATTTAACTGAATCAATTGTTTGAAATCTGATCACAAAGCAATCAATGGGATTTTCCTCTGATTTGTTTGGATGCAATCTAGCAGTCAGCTGCTAAGTCCCTGCCCTTCGGAGAAGAAGCAAATTTAGCTTGAAATACCCAATTCCACAGGCTGTGTAAATCCAAAGCCCTCATCATGACTTATGTGAATTACTGTGGACTTCTGTTCTCATGGTCCACCTCACTAGTCCTGGTCCTATTATGTCCCATCCAAATCCTAATGAGAATTTCTTTCTATGTTAGCTGATTTTAAAAAATCACTTTCAACAGGCATTCAGTAAAATTATAGTACTTTACCAAAAGTTGGTGGTTACATATTTCAGTCACCCAAAGATCTGAGTTCTCTTTCCTCCCATTCTATCTTCTGCACGTTTTTTCCTTTCTTATTTCTATAAAGAGAAAAACAAACTTCTTTCAGAATAATTATACAGGAGTATAGCAATCACCTTTAAAAAAAAAAAAAAATTGAGGAGTGTCTGGATGGCTCAGTCTGTTAAATGTATGCCTTTGACTCAAGTCCTGACCCTGGAGTCCTGGGATCAAGCCCCACATCGGGCTCCCTGCTCAACGGGATGTCTACTTCTCCTTCTCCCTCCGCCTGCTACTCCCTTGCTTGTGCACTCTCTGTGTCAAGTGAATAAAGTGAGATCATAGAGTTTCTGTCTTTCTTTGTCTGACTTATCTCACCTAGCATAATGCCTTCAAGTACCATCCATGTTGTCACAAATGGCAGAATTTCCTTCTTTCTCATGGATGAATAATATTAATACACACACACTCACATATATGTGTCTGTATATATATACATCGTATCTCCTTTATCTGTTCATCCATTGACAGACATTTGTATTGTTTTCATATTTGGTTATTGTGAATAATGCTACAATAAATGCTGGACTGCAGATATTTTTGTGTGTGTGTTCTATTTTCATTTCCTTTGGATATATATTCAGGAATGGTATTGCTGGATTATAAAGTTATTCTGTTTTTTTAATTTTTTGAAGAACCTCCATACTGTTTTCCACTGTGGCTGCACCAGTTTGCATTCCCACCAATAGTGCCTGAAGGATCCTTTTTCTCCACATCCTCACCAATACTTGGAGAGGTATATACAACACTTTCTTGTCTTCCCGATATTAGCCATCCTGATAGTGTGAGGTGATATATCATTGTAGTTTTGACTTACATCTCCCTGATGATTAGTGATGTTGAGCATCTTTTCCTGTACCTATTGGCCGTGTGTATGTCTTCTTGAGAAAATGTCTAGTCAGAGCCTCTGTCCATTTTTTAAATTGGATTGGTTGTTTAGTTTGTCACTGAGTTGTATAAGTTTTTTATGTATTTAAGATATTAACTTCTAATCAGACATGATTTACAAATATTTTCTTCTTTTCCGTAAATTGTCTTTTCATTATGTTGATTGTTTATCTATGCAGGTTATTTTTGGTTTGATGTAGTTTCTCCTTGTGATTTTTGTTTTTATTGCTTCTGCTTTTGGTGTCATATCAAAAAAAAATCATGGTCAAGACCTATATCAAGGAGCTTCTCTCTGTTTCCTTCTAAAAGTTTAACAGGAGAAGATCTTATCTTCGTCTTTAATCCATTTCAAGTGAAATTTTGTAAGTGATGTAAATGTGTCCAATTTCATTTTTCTGCAAGTGGTTATCTCATTTTCTTGGGTATTTGTTTAAGAGACTATCATTTCCCCATTGAGTGTTCTTAGTTCCCTTGTCATATTAGTTGACCGTGTATGTTGGGGTTAGCAATCACGGCTTTGCCTCCCACTAGCTTTGTGACTTTGGCAAATTGTTTAATCTCCCTGAGGCTTGATTTCCTGAAGTCGCAAGTGGTTGACATAGTACCTGGCAGATAATAAGATTTAATTTTTATTAGAGTCTCCCTTATTTTAGAACATCTTGTATCAATGTCTTAAAAATAAAGTAGTATGAAAATCCAATTTTGATGACCAGGATCATATTAGGGAAAAATATATTCTTCCTGGTTGTAGACAGTTTTCCACAAGTTCTTTTGGTTTTTCAAAATAAACAACAATACTATCTTTAAATAATACTGAATTTGGAGGTCAAACCTCCTCTTTTCTAAAAGTTTTACTTATTTCCGCCTTTGTTACAATTTTATGAACTTACTTATAATGCAAGTCGTTTAAAGTGAATTAGTTACAATGATGAAAGAGTACTCTGACCAGGTAGGAAAATGATGATTTGAATATTTAAAAAAATGTAGAGCAAAGGTAATGGCAGTATTTCAGGAATTGGGAGATGTGAAGTGATAATGACAAGAACTAGGAAAAGATATCTAAGGATATCAAAATATATGTTTTTGATAAAATACCAGCAAAGCCTCCAAAATGGTTCTGTGATATGTCTTGGACTCTGGTATCATTATTCGGTGGCTCTCAAACACAATCCCTAGACCAATGTAGAAGGGGGTACATCAGACACAACTGAGCAGTTGGCAAAAAAACTCAGATGTCCACACCCTAACCATAGATACTCTGATTGACTAGTCTGGGACGAGCTAAGAATTTGTATTTTTAAAAGTAGCCCGGATAAATTTTGTGCATCCTACTTGGAAATCAGTGTGCTAACTGGCAGTGACCAAGGCACAGATCGTACTTTTATATAGTTATTAAAATGTATTATATTTTACTTATGTAAAAAAGAAACTCATTTATAATTCTCAAACAGTTCCAGTAATATAAATTGAAGAAAAATTATCATATGGCTATATTTTTAATATTTCTCTATGGATTGAAGCAATCTATGAACAAAGTCCCTTATGTTACTCTTTATTTGTACAATACATTTTAAGTTTACAAAGTAACTCTTTGTCTGTTCTTTCATTTGTTCTTCATAATAACCCTCCAGGATAGGTGAGAACAGAAATAAACATCTGCCCTGTTACCATGCAGCTGGACAGCCTCTTTGCTTCTTTATCACATTATTCTCTTACAATTCAAGGTACTCCCTGTTTCTAGTTCTCTAAGTACATGATGTTGAGTTACTTTTTCATACGTGTATCCAAATTCTGAGAATTTCGTTCCTGGTCTTGTGTTCATCTGTGAAGGACTCTTCTCTGCTCTCTTTCCTGGTTGGATCAGAAAGACAAAAACATGCACTCAGTTCTGTAGCTGCCTGGGGTTATCTGGGGAGGCCTTGGGTACTCAGGTGCACAGAATCTAGACTCACAACTCTCCTCTTCCTCCCAAAGGAGCTCATTTTATTATCCAGAAGAATATACAACAAAAGGAAGAATCCAACTTAAACTCTGCATAGAAGCCAAATTATTTTCCTCTGGACCAACTATTCTCAAACATTTTTTTTAACCTCCTCATACATAAAATATAGCAATAGCATGTGGGAGACACACTATTAATTATTTAACCAATAATTTAAAAAAGCAAACCATTCACAAATTTTGGCACTTTAAATATTATTAGTGACAAATTATTTGTCACCTCAGGTTGTATCTCACGATTAGTCCGGGCACCCTGGTGTGCTGTGTCAATGTATTTTCCTCTGTAATCTTTTGTTCCAGATGGAGCAAAAAATCAACAACCTGGTCACACCACAGGCTTCAGCTTGTGGTGTTAGTTCAGTGACTTTAAGAGCAAGTCTCTCATGCATACTGTAGCAATTAGACATAATAATTGGTGATGAATGTGAAAATAGTCTGCTTTTTGTGCTTCACTGATGTGGAGACACTGGTAATGCCATTGAGTAAAGAAAACAAACAGAGAAAACATTTCTGCGTGTTAATTTACTGTCATATGACTACTGCACTCAAAACTTCTGACACCAACGCATGAAGAGATGCTTGTCATCACTCATCATTGGGGAAATACAAATCAAAACCATGATGTGATACCATTTCACACCTGTTAGAATGGCTAAAATAAAAACATAAGTGTTGGCGAGAGTGTGGAGGAAAAGAAACCCCTGTGTGATGTTGTTGGTGGGAATGAAAACTGGTGCAGCCACTGTGGAAGACAGAATAAGGGTTCCTCAAAAAGTTAAAAATAGAATTACAATATGATCCAGTAATTCCACTCTTGGATATTTAGCCAAAAAAAAAAAAAAAAATCAAAATACTAATTTGAAAGGATAAAGGGACCCCTATGTTTATTGCAGCATTATTTATAATAGCTAATATATGGAAGCAGTGCCAGTGTCCATTAATAGATGAATGGATAAAGAAGAATTGGTGTACACACACACACACACACACACAGTAGAATGTTACTTGACCATAAAAATTGAAGTCTTGCCATTTGCACCAATATAGATGGATCTAGTGAGTATAATGCTAAGTGAAATAAGCCAGTTAGAGCAAGACAAATACCACATCATTTTACTCATATGTGGTATTTTTAAAAAATGAACAAAGAGGGGACAAACAAAAAAAAATCAGATTCTTAACTATTGAGAACAAACAGATGATTATCTGAGAAGGGGTGGGTAGGGGGAATGGGTGAAATATGCTAAAAGAATTAAGAGTACACCTGTCCTAATGAGCAATAAGTAATGTGTAGAGTTGTTGAATCCCTATTTTGTACAGCTGAAACTATTATAACACTGTATATTAAATATGCTGGATTTAAAATAAAAACAGACAAGCAAACAAACCTCTTCTGAGACCAACTGTCGATTCTGCATCAAACAGTTCTTCCACACAAGTCGGGTGTTCCACAATTCATTTCAGTCTGACCTGACACTCTCTACCAGTATTTAGCATCAGATCCCACTGGTTACGGGCTTAGTCCCACCAGACTGTCCCCATTTCAGATGCCAATTACAAGGGGCAAGTTGTCACTCTCAATTCTGAGACTGACTGTAAATCAAAGTTCTTATAATCCACTCCTTGAGTTTGATAATTTGCTAGCATGGCTCATAGAACTCAGGGGAACACTTACGTTTACAAGTTTAGAGTGTACTAAAGGATACAACAGGATACAAATGAACACCTAGATGAAGAGACATAGTGCAAGTTCTAGAAAGGTTGCAAGTGCTGGAGCTTCGGTCTCTATGGTGTTGGGTTGTGTCCCCTTTCTGTTACGTGGATGTGTTCACCAACCCAGAAGCTCTCTTAACTAATGTTGGGATTTCTATAGAGGCTTTATCGTGTTGGCATGATTGATCTCTAAATAGATTTCCAGCCCCTCTCCAGATAATGGAGGATGGGATTGAAAATTCCAAGCCTCTAATCATAGCTTGGTCTTTCGGGTAACTAACTCCCAACCAGGAGCCCACCAAGAGCTCACCCAGAGCTCCAACAGTAGAACAAAAGATATTCCTGTCACCTAGGAAATTCCAAGATGTTTTGGCGCACTCTTATCACTCAGCAAATTACAAAGGTCTCAGTGCCTCTGTGTCAGAAACTGGGGTAAAAAAACTAAATGTTAAAACAAAAGATTTACTTACTACCATTATTCACAAGGGTTTTAAAAGATGTGTCCGGAATTGGATGCAGAAACAGATTTATATATTTCTTATTATTTCATAGCCATCTAGACACACAGTCTAAAGATATTGTCATGCAACCTTTGCCAAAAAAGTCACTTTCCACTTCTTTAGAGTATTCTCAACTATGAAACAGACATTTCATCATGTGTAAATATTTTCCATCGTCATTAAAAACTTATTCTCCAGGGACTCATACTGCCACTTGATCTGCTGTACAAATAATCAAATATGATTTTTTTTAAGTCATGTAATACTGGAAATATCCTACTTATGGAAGAATTGTTTTTACTCATTTTTCTCCTCCTCTTCCCCCTCCCCGTCATCATTGTCATTGTCTTCTTTCTTCTTTCTTTTTCTTTACTTTTTATTGTCAATACTGAAAAATCTACCTGATTATTGTTCCTGGTTTCATTATTGGATCCTCCTATTTTAATTTTCCACAGGGTTTCTAATTTTGTATAACATGCAATATTAAGTAGTACCAAAGTGTTTCAAAATACAATGTACTTTCTAATCTAATGAATTATCTCAACATGTGATTTAATTTTTATATATTTTGTAATTTAATTGAAATAAGCGTAGATTTTCCTTAAATAGCACTTGAGAGTTTTCGTCCAGAGACACTAAGGAATCCTTCCTTTGTTGTCCAGACAGGGTTGCTGTCACCTGGTAGGACAGGAGCTGATTTTCTGTTTCATGGGGGGATCTCTTAGATCAGGGAAGTTCTACACGGAGATTTGCATGGAAATTTGACTTCCTGTACTTCTCTTCTCTACTTGTCCCTCAAGAGAGGAGGGACAGTAGATCCTTATTTCTGCTTGGGTAGAGAGGAAGTAGACTCTATTCCCTTCCTACATCTGTGTTCCTTATAATTATGAACTTTCTTTCCTTTCCTTTCCATTCCTTTATGATGTGTGGATGATACTGAAATTAAAAATCAACCATACAGCATGACTACAGCATGAGAGAGTCATGTATGTGTGTGTGTACACACACATATATATGTATGTATGTATGTATGTATGTATTTGTTTTAGAATAAATGGCTTTCTTAAGACAGCCAAAATTGTTGATCTTTTTATTCATGCCTTATTCCTGGTCACTACTTTGAAGACTATATGAAGATTTAGGGCTCTCTTGAGTAGAAATAACATTTACAACAGTCCAGATCTTTCTAGATAATGAATGAAAAAAAAAAGAAATTTCTTAACAAAAATGATCTCTATGAGAAACTAAGCAAACTTGCCTTCTAGATATGAAAACCACCCAAAGGCATATAAACAGAATACAAAGAGAAAAACTAGTATTTAGATGTGAAAAATTTTTTTCTAAGTGTGCTAATCTATAGCTTGATCTATCATTTGTTTTTTTTTTTTAAGATTTTATTTATTTATTTATTTATTTATTTATTTATTTATTTATTTGACACACAGAGACAGAGACACAGGCAGAGGGAGAAGCAGGCTTCCTGTAGGGAGTCGGACGTGGGGACTCAATCCCAGGACCCTGAGATCACACCCTGAGCCAAAGGCAGATTCTCAACTACTGAGTCACTCAAGTGCCCCTTGGTTTATCATTCATTTTCCTCTCTGGATTCTGTCTTTTATATAATTATAAAGTCATCTTTATAATACCCATTTTCCAAAACTTGCTCAGCCAACACCCCCCTTCAACTCCATTTCTTAAAAAAAAAAAAAAAGTGTTCTTAAAGAAATAAAGGAAATAAAATTTCCAACCATTCCAAGTTTCTTCTCCATCTCATTCTGCCATTTAAGGAACTGTTATGTGGGACAGCAGATAAAATTTATGGTTTAGATTAGAGAGACTGTCATGTTTCTTAACACTAGTAAGTTTTCCTTTTGATAGATACTTTCTGGGTTTTTCACAAAGTCTTGTGCCATAATCATATCCCAGACACTGAACTTGTCAGAGGAGGACGGGTCCAAAAGTAGCTGCTTTCCACATTCCAGAATGCACAGGGTGACTGAATTTAAAGTAAAGAGAATTGTCCTTTTCCATGATGGTTTCCTAACATTAGGTGTCCCCATATTTGCTGAATGCTATTTCTAAAGCTCATCCCAAATATACATGTTCATTGAGAAAGTCAATGAATTAATAGAGGTCAACAAACAGTTCCTTAATTTCTCCATTAAGATTCCTGTGTCTTAGTTTTTCTGTTAAAATTTCCCATTTTGTTACAGCTCACCAAAGCCTTAAATATTTGAGAGGGAAAAAAGATGGGTGAATAAACCCTCATAATATATTTGAAAATTTAGAAACTGCCATATTATTCAGCTTTTATGGCTATGCACTTTCACCCAGTGTTTCTCAAAAGTATGTTATGAGACTGAAAATTTAAAGCAGTGATTCAAAGCCTCTGCATAGGAATGTCTTACCATGGATTCCTTTTTTTTTTTTAGCCTCCAGGCTATAAAAAATAGCAGATATATCTAAATTTCATCATACATATTAAATTTAATTTTGCTTTGTGAATTTTGTGATGTCTGAAAATTACTGAATTTAAAGCAATAGAGCTTTAAACTTCCCCCCTCATTATCATTTAAAAATAACCATCTGAATTCATAATATTTCCACTTGATAGCATAATTATAGAACAAGCGTATTATGTTTTTTTAATAAGAAAGGAAATAAAAATAAAGTCAATGATAACATTTTGATGGCTATTCTTCCCTCAAACTCTTATTCAAATTTTTATTTATTAAAGACATTCATGCAAATACAAACTTTTAGACACACAAGATAATGTTATGCATAGTATTGCTTCTCTATACATTTATTTATCTTTATAAACTGTGTTACAGTTTTTCCTTTTTTTATATCTGCACTTACTTTTCTAACTTTCTCTCTTCAGGCACTAAATGAACGAAGTAGCCAGTGTTATCAAATAACAGTGGTTCTTTTAGATCTTGCTTCATTCCAATATAATCAACCATAAACCAGAAACACAAGAATACACACAAACACACAGGCACCCAGAGTCACTGTTTGCTTTTTAGAAGAGATGGCAAAGTTCCATATTGACTTCTTTGCTTTTTGCCCTTCTCACTTGAAAACACATTATGGAAAGTCTTTCTCAACTAGTGCTGCTTTCATTGTTTTTGTTGTTGTATAATAAATACATGATGTATATACAGCACAACTATTTCAGGAAGATAAAAGTCATTTATATTGTTTCCAGTTTTTTAATATTACAAATGCTGCTACATTAAGCATTGGTGTACATATATCCTTAAAATGTAGGGCTGTTATAGATTCCCATAAGATGTGAAATCAAAGCATACATGTATTTTAAATCTTAATAGACATTGCCTCCCTGCATTCCAAGTAGCTGATATGATGCACATTCTTTAGAAAGGAGAATCAATTTTCAGGCCTCCTTAGTAGTAGGCAATATTTTCCTATTTACTGTTGCTAACCTAATGGGTAAGAATGATAACTAGACTTAACCTTGAATATCCTCTCAAGAATTTAATAGAAATCAGAACTGTTTTATTTTTCAAATTTTTACTTATTTGTTCACTTTCCTATGAATTCTGGCTTTTTAATTTTTATTGGTAACATTATTCTTTAGTTTAATATAAAGCATTTTGAGTAAATATTTACTCTAGGATCTCAGATATTCCAAGAGATAAAATTGATACAGTCACTGAAAATATATCCTAGGCAATTAAATTATCATTGTTTTTCTGAAAATTCTTCTTCTTCTTCTTTTTTTTTTTTTAAGTGGAGCAGAACAGGGAACAAATGGAAAAAGTGGCTGCTGTCACATTATTAGTAGTGTACCAGGAATGAAGATGTGGAAATTGTGGCTTCAGAAATTATTCAAAAATAAATTAAGATTATCCAAAATAAGACCTTAGAACCAGAATAAGGGATCAAGGACTTTCCTAAATAGTTTGTCCAGAATTCATAAATATAATGAGTTAAATGTTTTTTTTTTCTCAAATTACAAACCTAGAAACATCTTTCATGATAATACTTAACAGGGAAACCTAGATCTTATATGCTATTCCCTTATAATCCCTTTTCTTCCCTTTTCCTCCAAAGCCTGGAGTTAAAGCTTGTTGTTTGACTGAATGGCTAGAGATAAAATGTATCCTACTACAGTGAAGAGGAAAAGTAGATCAGTTGCAGCTGACCTTAAGGTCACTAAAAAGTCCAAATACAGTTAGGAGAATTTGACCCTTTAAACATTGCCCACGGTGTAATGGTAGGACTTATATAAAGATTATTTGAGAGACTGTTTTATAGTGGAGATGTGAGACAACCATACAAGCCAGAAATTACTTTTGATTCCAGGAAACATATTGTGCCTTTAATCCCTAAAGTTAGTGTTTTAAGAGATTATAGGTCAGTGGCATAAGGCTGATATAAAGACCTCTGACCATCTATAATCATCCCATGATACCTACACATTTCTGAAGATGCATGCTCTTAAAAAATACAACAGTTATTCAGCCCTATTTCCAATTCACCATCCCTGATTCATGACTGGTTGGGACAGTGTACATTTACAGAAAGAAACCCTCTTTGAATTGATTTGGGACAAAGAAAATGAAAACTGTCTCATCTATGAATACAGTGTGACTTTTTCCTAGCATCTCTTTACTCTTTCAGGACTCCTGGGTTCAAGCAACGGTTTCTACTTTTGACAAATGTTGCCTTTTTTCTGCAGAAACTTTGTCTCTTTATTGTCACTAAAGGTATAGAACCTAGTAGTTCTCAATAAGCAAATATCTATTGAATGAATAAATGAACAAATATTTATTTTAAGTAAATATTAAACAAATGTTAAATAAATTTTGTACCTTAAATATAAATATTAAATATTTATTGAATGCATGCATGAGCAAAAGGTCTCATCATGAGCGAAGAGGTGCAAGCCAAATTGATTTCTTAGGTACCAGGCATTGGAAATCAAATCACATAGAAGGGAAGACTGGACCAAAAGGGCTGTACCCATGCATTATCCTATCCCTGAAACCTGAGGAGGTCTACATTTTGGCCCATGTTTGCTACCGTGGACTTCCATAGTTTGCAATCCTTTTTTTTTATTTTTTTATTTTGCTGTGTATCCCTGGAAATGCCTGATTCCTTATGTCTTTAGATTTCTTAAGTATTTAACTTTAGATATTATGTCAGCTATGCTTTAGAGTACCCTCGTCATTTATTTGCCTTTTTCTCAAAATGTGTGCCAGCTTTTATAGGCAGATAACCCAGATTATACATTCTTATAAAACTTCAGAATTTTCTTTATTTTTAAAATGCCTAAGATTATCCAACTGATATTTTAAAATGCCCGGCTAATATATATTTTTTTAATTGCTGATGATGTATTAGGTACTGAGGATATGGAAATATTTACTAAGGTAAAAGCAGTTTTATTTACATTATTAATTTGTAAATTGTCACTTTGTGTATTATGCGTTTAAAAATATTTATATGGAAAGCACTTTAAAAAACTTAAATAAGACTTACTAAAAATATAGATCGCAACATAACTTGCTAAGCCCATTGGAAAAATAATGGCAGAGTTTGCTCTTTCCTTCTTAAAAAGTCAATGAAGAGTGAGTTTATACCAAAGAAAGAAAAGAAATGAAATGATACTTTTGTGATGCCATTTTCAAAGTTAACCACATTTAATAATACAGTATTTGAAATATGTCATGGAATGCAGTTTTAAAGGAATTTTAGGTATAGCTTTTCCTAGGTTTAATTATCTTAGCCATTTTTGGAAGGCTAAAAAAGTCCCCGCAAGAGCATATCTATTGATTATGATTCCTAAATCTTAGTCTTTCTTATTCAAAGGATCCTTGAAGACTCAAAAACACTGTATTTCAAACAATTTCTGGCTAGATATTATTGCACTAGGTTTGACAACTTTTAGCTCAGTATGTTTCCCAAAGGCATAGAAACAACTAGAGAAAGTCCCAAGGGGCCAAGGTAAGGTTATTTGAACTTGTTCACTAAATTTTCTATTCCTTAAGATATTTATTGAGCCAAATTCATGCAGTGAACTTTGTGATCTAGACAACCAAAATTAAATCAAATAGGTTATACTTAGACCTATGCCTTTCAGAAAGGCAAAATAAGCATTCTGTGTGGTAATTGCCATCCTATACAATAAAATACGTCCTTCTTCCTTCATTTTTGTAAATTTATATTTTTATAGAGATTTAAAATCTGATATTTAAAATTATTTTAAGGCATTATAAAGACGAATATTTATGTTTTAAATTTTCTTCTGTGGGACTTTTGAAAACACAGCACATGAACTACTTTATCATTTAAAAAAACCTTTATAATTAAAAAAATCAACTTATCTTCATAAAGAAGAAAACTTATTTCCTTACAGAACAATATAGCTTTTCACACAATATAGTTCAATCATATGTAATGATATTAATTTGAACGCTGCAGGTGTCTATCTATATAATTTTGTTTACAGATTTAAGAATTATTTGCTCAAGAAAATGCTGAAGAGAAATATAAACTCTACTTTAAAATACATCTACTTTGAGAAATTTGTTAAAATGTGCTCAAAATGCATTAAATTAAAAAATATTTCCACAGAGAGTTAACAATGAATGGACAAGTAAAGGTCAACAGTTTAAACATTTTTCTTCTAACTTGGCATGATGATGTTACAGAAAAATCTCATTATTTCCAGAAAATATCGTGCATAGTGTGGTCTATTTTAAAAAATTATCTCTTTAATTTGAAATCATAGAACTTGCTATGGAGTTTAAATTATTCTAAAATTCAGGAAGATACTTTAAATCTAACATTTGTCTTTTAAGATATGTGTTGCTGGGGCAGCTCGGGTGGCTCAGAGATTTAGGGCCACCTTCAGCCCAGGGCGTGATCCTGGAGACCGGGGATTGAGTCCCAAGTCGGGCTCCCCTTGAGGAGCCTGCTTCTCCCTCTGCCTGTGTCTCTCCCTCCTTCTCTCTCTCTCTCTCTCTCTCTCTCTGTGTCTCTCACGAATAAATAAATAAAAGCTTTAAAAAAAAAAGGTGTATTGCTAAGAAATTGTTTTAAATCCATTTGCAACATAAAATCTGATTTCTGAGCTCCAAAGAAAAAGAATGTTTACTACCTATGCACTAAAAAGTAAGATTTTTAAAAAGTACATATAAATAACCAAGTCTGGGTTCAAATCTTAGAAGAATGATGTAAACACACACAGTCATGTACAGGAAGGGAAAGGGAAGAAAGGGAGCTGGAGATCCTGTTTCTTGCCATATTATTATATGGCAGCTGTTGGATTTCTAAAGACAATTAAAAAATCATATAGTATGAAAAGAATTTGAGCAACCTGGTCTTTCAACTGCTCTTGACATTTTTAACGCTAACAAAAATTAGTATCATGATACCCTAAGCGGTTCAGCCTTTGTTCTGGATTCTTTCCACAGTAAGTATAAAATATTTAGGAAGTAAGTCAGTAAATTTTGTCCATATCTACGGGGTCGAATAGAATGCAGCATCCAAGTCAAGCCAGGTTGTTCATCCTAAAGCAAGTTGGCATTACCTCAAAGGGGACTGGCTGTTGTTACCATCAATAACTACGTCTACAAAGATACCTTTGATGGCCAATAGTCCATTTAGGCTTTACTTCTTCCTTCTCTCATCTTCTTCCTTTTCTTTCTCTTCCTTCATTTTCTTTAAATAGGTTATAGATTCATGTGGTGAGAGCAATTCAAAGGTTTCACAGGAGAGAAGATCTCATTGCTGACTCCCATTTCCCATAAAAAACTCTGTCCAGTTCCTTTTTTTCCTTCCAGTGCTCTCTTGTATCTACGTGGATACCTACACATTCTAGCATTTCCTGCATATTGTCCTGTATTTTGTTTTGTTTTACTAATAATGTATTTTGGGGGAAAAAACTGTCACCTTTCTAATGTTTTATAAGAATTGCATCATATGTATTCACCATGACTTATTTAACTAGTTTCATCATGGCAGGTGGTAAGGATGCTTCTATATTATTCTTTGTAACGAATAAAGCTACATGTTGGTGGGGGGTGACATTAAAACACATTGGTATGCATGTAGAAATGCATCAGCAAACACATTCCAAGATGTGGCTTTTGGGGCCACATTCACACACGTTCTAACTTTTACAGTTGTTGCCACACTGCCCTCTACTAAGTTCTTACTAATTTTTTACTCCTGTCAATAAGGTGTGAAAGGAGCTCTACCTCACATTATTCAAAGTGTTAAGAAAAATTTTGGTATTTGCTAATCTAACAAGTGAATAATTCTCATTACATTTTGACTTTACTTTCGTGCTAACGATGAGATTGAGTGACTTTTTATATTGTCTCATTTCATTTGCACTTTGCTTTCTGCCTAACCTCATCAGGCAATTCCAAATCTTAGTAATGGTTGGACATTGTATCTCACCCAAGTTTTGTCTTCATGTGGATCCTGGGATTTCTACCTGACACCCACCTCCCAGTTTTCTAATTAATGTTTAGTGAAAGTAGTAAAATTCATGCATTACATCATTTGGATTATTTTTAAAAATGCAAGGTCCATTACCATTCTTTTCAACAATAATTTGTATAAGACCAAACAATGCAAGTATTTTCTAAATATTCTCTCCTTTGAATAATCTCATATATTTTTATTCTTTTTTAAAATTTTATTTATTTATTCATGAAAGACACACACAGAGAGAGGCAGAGACATAGGCAGAGGGAGAAGCAGGCTCCATGCAGGATGCCTGATGTGGGACTCGATCCCACAGAGATCATGCCCTGGGCTGAAGGCAGACACTCAACCACTGAGCCACCAGGCATCCCTGTATTTTTATTCTTAAAGGCATTTTAAAAACTTGGTTATACCATGATTTATTTGCAATTAATGAGTTATTCTAATCATAACTCTTGGGGAGTGGTAAATACTGTAATGACTTTTAAGGTATCCTGTATGTCATTCTGAATTTTCTCAATGGTTTAAACAAAAAAAAACTGATCATCATCTTTAATTCCTCCACATCATCCACCCCAACATTTTGTCTATGTTTTTTGATTTTGATGACAACATGGAATATCTCAAATCCATTTGAACTGTCTTCAGCCTCATGTTACACCACAGGCCAAGGCAATGCCCTTTCTCACCAGGATTGTGCATCTACCCCTAAATGGCTTCCTCACTGCCATTCATATTCCCTAATTTATCCTCCACTGAATAGTTGGGGTGATTGTTTCATAACTTAGTTCATGCCCAAATGCTTTCTACTGCTCTTAGGCTAAAATTAATGCTTAGCTTAATCTATGAGGGTTCTAGCTTTCTTTCTAACTGTAAAGTGTCCCTTTTTTCCTCCTTGCTCACTGTACATTCTAATCACACTGGCATTTTTATTTTCTTATGTGTATATAGCTCTTCTTCTTGAGACATTTTAAGTGATTCTACTTTCAGCCTGGAACACTCAGCATCTCACTCTTTACTTTTGGCTCCAGTATATATGTTATTTCTTCCCAGAGGCATTCCTTGTCCTCCTGTCCCCATTTGACATTTGAAGTCCTCATCTTTTTTCAGAATTGGTGGTTTGACTTGAAAAAAATGTACATGGACTTGAGAGAAATGGAAAGTTTTGAACAAAACTTCAAACCGCAAATCTCATTTGTTAGAATTACTCCATTCTTTCTATCTTCCATATTTTAAATTCCTACTTTCTTAGGTCCACTTGTTTCTTTTGGTACAAATGGAATTCCAGTGCTTAGCTTTGAAAAGAGATGCTGATGAAAACAAAGAATCACAGAGAGATAAGAAGGGGAAAACTTTCCTTTTCCTCAACAACTGGAAAAAAAAAAAGAAAGAAGAAAAGAAAAAAAGAAAGAAGGAAAGAAAGAAAGAAAACACCTTTCTTTGAAATAAAACGTATTCCAATAAAGTGGTGAACCAAGAACATTCAGAAAATCATCAGTCTTCCTCTTATCTGATTGAGGATTCATGTGAAATGGAAGGTTCTTTTATTGTTGTTGCTGTTTGTCTCGCTGTTAAAAAATTGTTTGGGGAGTTATTTACACAAAGCTGTGTTTGAAGACACTTGTATTTCAGAAATGTAGCAACAATTTCTTATTAACTTTAAACTGAGGAATCACAGCCTAAGCCAAAATCAAGAATTGGATGCTTAACTCACTGAGCCACCCAGGTGCCCCTAATCTTCATTTTTTACATAATGCTTTAGTTTGTAGAGTCATATTGAAAGTTAGTCCAAGTAGTATGGTAGTTTTCAAGACTTCAAGGCACATTTACATGCTAACAAAAATATAAGTATTAGTTTCAAATAAGCCTGTTCATTTAAAATATTTACTTACCTAAAGCTATTAACTGGACCATATATATACAAGAAAACCCTCTATAAGTTCAATAATAGAATAAATGTATAAAAGTAACACATCACAGTATTGTAAAATGTACACGTTCTTTTCAACCATATTCAAAGGTAGTAGAGTTTAAAAATATGTCTATATTTATATCTGATTCTATATTTCTATGTATATCCTTCATATATAACTATCTAATTTACAAACTTTTTTTTTTTTAAGTAATTACTTCACCTCTCTGGGTCATTACTTCCTCACTTCTAAAATGGTGATAAAAAGTAGTCATTCATATTTCGTGTGAGATTTAATTCATTTAGTGAATCTAAAACATTTAGAGTAGTGTCTAGTGTCTGGCTTACAGTACAGACTCAAAGGTATGCTGTTTTAATGATTTTTTTTTTTTTTTTAGATAGTCAAAGAGCTTTCAAATCAATAGTGAGGACAGAATTTTTCAAATCAGCATTATGATTGCAAAAAAAAAAACCAAATCAGCATTATGATTCATTATGTATCAATGCCTTCTTTGAGTTATGCTTTACATGTAGGAAAGAAATAGGATTTTCTTCAACACATCCAATGACTTTCAATAGTAAAAGAAACAGCACGAGTTATCACACAGGAAAATGCAGCATAACCTGATGATCTAGCATGCCTTGTTGCATTTTCTCAAATGCACCTAATGAAGGAGAATATGATAATGTAAGACATTTCACGCCTTGTAAACATTTGAAAGTGGATTTTACAGGGAAGCTTGTATGTTAAATCAAAGATAGTCATTTGAATCAGTAACCACTCAGTGAGCCATTCTGTGCAGAAAAATGATTTTGAGGGAAGGCCCTACTATGACTAATGCAGAGCACTAATGTGAGAATAAAGTATTCTTTTATTATGTTTTTTTTTTTTAAGTGTTAGCATCCTTTTATGAGAAGGAATGGCTCTTTATGTAATTGTTGTCAATGCTGATAGCAACTTGGTGGCCGTGTTCAGCTGGATATGCCACATTATGGAAACAATTTATGAGTTATGGAATAAAAGCCTCTTTTTTTCCCTGAAATTTAAAAGTTTTATTGAGACGTAATTTGCACACACAAAATTTACCTATTTAAAGTATAGAATTCAATAATTTTATTGAATTATAGAGTTGTGCAACTATCACCATAATCTGATTTTGGAACATTTCATCATCCCAGAAAGAAATCTTATATCCATTATCAGTCACTTTACAAACCCTGCCCTGCATCTATTGAAATTATTATCATTTTTTCCCCTTATTCTAGTAGTCTGGTGCATTACGTTGGCAGACATGTAGACTTCAACCAATATTGCACTAGCGGGATAATCACTTGTGGTCATTTTTAATATATTGCTCAATTTGCTAGTATTTTGTTTTGTATTAAAATTCATAAGGGATGTTTTTCTACAGTTTTATTTTCTTGTGTTGTCTTTACCTGATTTTGATATTAGGGTGACACTGGCTTCATAGAATAAGTTGGAAGTGTTGTCTTTTAAATTTTGGTAGAGTTGATGAAGGACTGGTATTAATTCTTTTTTTATATGTTTAGTAGAATTCACCGCTGAAGCCATGTGTTCCTGTATTTGTTTTTTTGGAAAATCCTCAAATTATAAATTCCATCAAATTTTTCAAAGTCTGTTCAGACTACTCATTTCTTTTTGACTCAGTTTCTGTAGCTTGTATCTTCTTAGGACTTTGTCCTTTTGTGTAGGTTGTCTATTTTGCTGGTACACAGTTGTTTGTTATGGTCCTTGAGGATTCTTTTTATTTCTGTAACGCCAGTAGTAATCCTCCTTCTTCATTCCTGAATTAAGTAATTTGAGCCTTCTCTCTTACTTTCTTAATCAAGTCTATTCCAAATTTTGTCAACTTTGTTGATCTTTTCAAAAAACCAATTTTTCGATTTGTTGATTTTCTCTATTGTTTTTCTTTTCTCTATTTAGCTTATTTCCACTCAAATATTTATTTCCTTCCTTTTCCTTGTTTTGTGACTAGTTTGCTTTAAAAAAAAATATCTAGCTTCTTAAGATGGAAGATTAGATAACAGAATTGAAATATTTCTTCCTTTTTAGCATAGATCATAGCAATGAATGACATTCCCTCTATGCACTGACTTTTGCTGTATTCTGTAAGTTTTCAATTGTATCTTTTAATTTCCAGGAATTCCAAAATATTTTATAATTTCCCTGTGATTTCTTCTTTGATCCAGTAGTTAATTAGTAGTTCTTATTTAATTTCTGCATTTTTGTAGATTACCTATATTTCTTTCTGTTCGATTTCTAATTAAATTATAGTAAGAAAGCAAACTTGGTATGAGTTCATTTTTTTAGATGTTTTTGAGGCTTGTTTTATGGTCTAACGTATGACCTATCTCGGAGAATATTTCCTATACATTTTAGAAAAATATATGTTTTGCTGTTTTGGGGTGGAGTGTTCCATAAATATCTGTTAGGCCTACTTGATTTATACTATTTTTAAGACTCTTATTTCCTTTAAGAAAAAAAAAAAAGACTTATTTCCTGCTCAAAATCCTGTCTAGTTGTTCTATCCACTGTTAAAAATGCATATTGAAGCCTTCGACTATTGTTGAATTACCCACTTCTCACTTCAATTCTGTCAGTTTTTGATTCATATATTATGGGACTATATTGCTAGGTTTATATGTTTATAATTATGTCATCCTGATGGATTGACTCTTATTATTTGAAATGTCCTTTTTGCCTCTAGTAATGGTTTTTGTTTAAAAGTTTATTTCATCTCGTATGAGTATAGCCACTTTAATTCTCCTTAAATACTGTTGCACAGCATTTAGTTTTCCCATCCTTTTACTTTAAGTCTATGTCACTGAACCTAAACTGCACCTCTTGAAGGCAATTCACCATTGGATCATGCTGTCAGTCTCTGCTCTTTGGAATGTTTAGTCCATTACATTTAATGCAAGTACTGGTAAGCTAGGACTGACATTTTGCTATTCATTTTCTTTGTGTCTTACATCTCCTTTGTTTCTTTCTGAACCAATTACTGCCTTCTTTTGTGTTAAATAAATATTTTCTAGTATATCATTTTAGTTCCCTTGCTTCTTTAAATTTTCTTTTAAGATTTTATTTATTTATTCATGAGACACACAAAGAGAGAGACGCAGAGGCAGATATATAGGCAGAGGGAGAAGCAGGCTTCTCAGGGAGCCCAATGTGGAACTCGATTCTGGGTCTCTGGGATCACGCCTTGAGCTGAAGGCAGATGCTCAACCACTGTGCCACCCAGTCACCCCTCTTTAAAAATTTTTGAGTTATTTTCTTAGTGGCTGTCCTGGGAATTATTATGTTAACTTAAAATGATATAGTTTGTATTGATACCAACTTAATTTCTATAGCAAAAGAAAACCCTTGGCTACGACGTAGCTTTGTTACTCTCCCCTCTCTATGCTATTACTGTCATACAAACCATAGTGTATATGTGATAAGCCTGTCAACACAGTTTTATAATAATTACTTTATGCAACTGTCTCTTACATGGGTAGAAGAAAGCATTTTAAACAAAATGCATGTATACTAATTTTTATATGTAACTACATACTTTTAGAGGTGCTCTTTATTTCTTTCTATGGATTCAAGTTACTATCTAGCATCCTTTTATTTCATTCTAAATCATTCCCTTTGTATTTTTGGTAGGGTAATCTGCCAGCAATGAACTTCCTAAGTTTTTTTCTACCTTGGAACATCTTAATTTCTCCTTTATTTTGCAGAATCATTTTATTAAAAATAGAAATCTTGGTTGGCAGTCTTTCCTTCTCAACATTTTGAATGTTTTTCTTTGATGATTTGAGGTGAAAACTAAATTCATAATTTTGCATGTTTATATACTGTTTTTCCAGCACTTGTTGAGAAAACAACTCCTTTCTCATTGATATGTCTCGGCCTCTTTGTAAAAAGTCAATTGCCTATAAATGTTACAAGTTATTGCTAGAATCTCAGTTCTACTCCACTGATTTATCTTTATCCAAGCAACACACTGTCATAAGTATTGTAGCTTATAAGCTATGAATTCACAAACTGTGAGTTTGCCCTTTATTCTTCTTTCTTGAGATTGTTTGGCTATTATTTAATTTTTGTAATTTTAGTTTTAGTTCTAGCAAAGTAATGCATATTTATAGTTTAAAAGGTCAATTACATATAATTTTTATGTATATATCTTGATTTATAACTTTTAGATTGTACCTATTGACATCCTAAGAAATTGAGCATTTAAGTTATATTTACATTAAATTAAATTTAAATTTTAAATTTAAATTTAAAGGATTAAATTACATGTATCTAAAAATATATACACACACATGCGTCCTTATTTCTTTCTCTCATAAAATATATAAAACGTGTGTGGGTGCGTGTATGTGTGTGTATGCAGATATGTATTTATATATTCCAATTCATTTTTGGTCAAATCAGTACTATCTACCTTTTTATATGCAATTGAATTTATATTTATATAGAATTGAACCATTTTTGTGCAATACACATTATTTTGGTCTTGAATAACATTTTGTACTTGGATATAAACATTGTGTTTCTTTGCTTAAATTTTCTATGCACATAATAGGAATCTACACTAATATCTCTGAAATACAAGCAAAATTTTTCAACATAGCTTGAATAGATATTTTATGTTTGTTTATGCATTTATGTATTTTTATTATAAAAATCTAATTTCCAGAGTCTCCCATTTCCCACTTACATCTTTTACAATATGTCTTACTAGTTTCACTCTGTGTCATGTTCTATGATTTTATTTCTTTTTTTCTGGGATGTGTTCTCTCTTTCCCAGACCCCAGGTTATAGTATATTTTCATTTTATCTCTCATATTGGTGACATACATTCTTTAGTAGTTCCTTGAGTCAGAGTATATTCAAGGTTAATATTTATAGTCTTTGTCTTTGAAAAAATGTCTTTAATCCCTCATATTTGATTTATGGTTGACTTAATCTATAATAGTAAGTTTAAAATCATTTTCTATCAGAAACGTGAAGTCTGTTTCTCTTCTAGATTCTAGGCATCATATTCTAGGCATCAAGTGTTAGCTGCCATTCTGATTTCTGATTTGCTGTGTTACTTGCTCTTCTACCTAAAGATTTTTATGCCTAATCTTAATGATTTATGAGTTAATATTGAGTCATTTTTCATTCATTGTAATGGACACTTGATGCCCTTTCTATATGAAAAATCATGTCTGTGAATACTTTGAAATTTTTATTTGATAATTCTTAGATAACAATTTCTACTTGGCTCCTCTATCTTGTGGAAATTCCTGCTTTGAGATATTGATGATTTGGGTGGATCTTCTAATTTATCTATTTCTTCAATCCATATTTAAATTTCATTTTCTTTCTGTTCAATTTCAGTGAGTTTTCCTTAAATATACCACGTAAATCTTCTTTTTTTTCTTTTTTTTTCCACCTAAATCTTCTATTGATTTTTCTATCACAGTTAAATTTACATGAAAAATTATATTACTAATATGTATACACACATAATACATATGCACATAACTATATATAATATATACACATAACTATATATAATATATACAAATAACTAATTATATGAATGTTTCTTTTATAAAGTATGTCTTGTTTTAATTGCATGATTTTAATTGCAGTATTTTCCTTTTTTCTTTCAATAACTCTGAATGTGTCTATTTTTAGGTTTCCTTCCTCTCCTTGAAATATCACAATCATAATTGACTGCTCTTTATTAATTTATTTTTAAAGATTTTTCAGGCACAAGCAGGGGGAACAGTAGGCAGAGGGAAAGGGAGAAACAGGCTTGCCACTGAGCAGGGAGCCTGATGTGGGGCTCAATCCCAGAACCCTGAAATCATGACCTGAGCTGAAGGCAGAAGCTAAACTGACTGAGCCACCCAGGCATCCCACTGCTCTTTATTAGTTTTTTTTTTTGGTTTGGTTGTCTTTCATGTTTGAAACTTTCCTAAAAAATCTTGCACTTCTTGGCTTCACTTTATATTTAATAATAAGATAACAAAAAATGAATATGGACTTCTAGATTTAAAAGACAGGCTATAAAACAGTGAGTGTCTCTACAGAGAAGTTCAGTAAAATTTAAACCATGACTCTTGAGGAATCACAACCAGCAGTATCTTTTTGTGTTGTCTCTTGGAGAGGTTAATTTACTAATAAATATCTTTTATCTCCAGGATGGGGCTGTAAGTCTGGTCTCTGATACTCACTATAGGAAGAATTAAACTAAGTCCTCCCTGAATCCCAAATTCTTTAGCTTCAAATCCTTCAGAAAATAATTCTCTAATCTACACATGTGGCTCAGTGATAGCTGTCTGGGAGTAAGGGTGGCCTAGAGATCTAAAGATCTAAGTTCTCGAAATTTTTGGTGTATCCAACTTTTTCAACCTATCAACCAACCTGTGTCCAAGATGCTGGTTCTTCTGTTTTCTGACAGCTAGTCAAGATCTGTGATGGACATTGCCTGGCCTCCAGGTTTTCCATCTCCCCTTTGCCTTTTGTCCACTTGTAAGATGATAGCTTTCAACATTTTCTGGTATCCTAAATAAATTACTATTTACAACAATTGTTTTTACCTTTGACATTCTCTTCTTCTATTTTGGTATCCTCTCGGTCTTTATAAAGTTTGCTTTTTCACATTTTTACTGTAATTTCAGTGACATCCTTTGAGAATTTAGAGGTAATGGCTAGATCAATTTACTAACTTAACACAGATTCCTTACCTGAGTAGCCACTCATTTAAATAATATTTACTATCATGCATTGAACTAGATTCTGGGGATGCAGTGATGAATATGGTATATCTACAGTCAGTAGAGTCTAGAGGGAAGACATGCATGTTACTAAATAAGTGAATATTTACAATAGCTACTATTATCATTGTTGTTGTTGTTGGCAATAATACTGTGGTCATATGTGAGCTAGACTTACCTTAAAATGATTTATAAATATCTCATTTCATTATTTGGGCATATGATATAATGGATAACACATGATATCACACTATCATGAGCTAAAGTGTAACAATGGTAAAATTAATTAAACCCTCTTTGCTTCCGAATCCTCATCTGTAAGTCAGGGTCAGCAATAGTTCCTGTATTACATGGTTTTTATAAGGATTACAAAAAGTCATAGATTTAAGGTGATGAGAACAATGCTTGATATAACATAAGCATTTGTAAAACAGTTGCTGAAATGAGACAAAATAAACAAATAAAGTCATAGAGTTTCTTAAGTGCTGTAGTATGATAAAGCCTTATTAACAGTAGCTATGAAAAACCTGAGATCATTCGGAACAGTGTTTCACAGTATCACATAGGGCCATGGCACTCATTCTATTTCCTAAACAGAGGAAATACTTTTCAGCATTAATCCCAATAATGTAATTAATCCTGTGTTTTTAAAACTAGTAGAATTCAACTTTTCCTTGCTCATTCCATGTATTGGGTGCTTACCTTCAAGTTTACTTAGTTATATTCATTGTTTTTCTTATATATTGATGAATAGGTATTATTTTCATTTTACCAACGAGAACCTGAAGCCCAGAGAAGTTATGCCTATCACAAAGAAGAGAAAGAGTATGTTTTGTTGATACTGAATGAATCAGATGCTTTCATAATAAAAACCTGCTTTCACTGTCATAAAGACATTTTACTTAGTCTGAAGAAATCATATTTATCATTTAGGCACTTAAAGGTAAAGATAACAAAAAATCATCAACATTTGGGGAAAAGTAACATTTTGGAAAAAAAAGCACCAAAGTTAATAAAAAACAAGAATCTAAGGTAGAAGGCATTAGAAAAAAAATGAATATTAATATAAGCATAATAAGAATCCTTGCTGAGATTCCAGGATACCTATTTTTATAAAACAGACTCAGGGTGCCTGAGTGGCTCAGTGGTTGAGCATCTGCCTCTGGCTTGGGTCGAGATCCTAGGGGTTCTGGGATCGAATCTCACATCAGGCTCCTTGTGAATCAGGGGAGCCTGATTCTCCTTCTGCCTATGTCTCTGCCTCTCTCTCTGTGTCTCATGAATAAATAAATAACATTTTAAAAAATAAATAAAAATTAAAAGCAGATTAATATTATTATAAAAAAGAAATAAAAAATATTTCTTTAATAATAAAATCCTTATTTATAAAATTAAAATAAAAATTAACAGGGCAGAAAAGAATTGAACACAGTTGAAAATCAAGTTAATAAACCATGAAATTGAGCTGAAGCATTCTCTCAGAATGTACATAATAAAAATGACATGAAAATTGAGAGAAAGATTAAAAGACATAGAGGAATTGTATTTAACTTGATAAAGGCGATCTAAAAGAAACCCACAAACCGTCACACATAATGATGCAATATTTTAAACTTGTCCATTAAAGTCAGGAATAGACAAAGATGCTATTGGTTACTATATCACTGAACTAGACAATGCAATAAGACGAAAAATTAAAATAAAACAAGGGAGAAGGCAAAACCATATTTGTTTATGTTAAAATTGTCTGCCTAGAAATTTTAAGATAATTAACTGAAAAACTTGTAGGACTTTAGGTTAGGAAAGTGATCAGATATTAGATCAACATGTACAAATACATAATTTCCTCTGGTATAGCAAAACTAATTGGATAATGTGATGAAATAACCCTATTGACATCAGCAATCACGATTTTTAAAAAGGGAGGAGGGGTACTAAGCCCAACATATATAAGATAAACAATATTAAGAAAATTATAAACACCATAAAAATATAAAAATTACTTAAAAACTATGAAAAGACATGCTCAATGCTTGGATAAATAGAGAAATAGACCATTTTCTGGTTGAGAAAAAACTGTCAAATCTCTACAAATTAAAATATAAATTCAGTGCAAAACCCAATTGTATTCCCAATAGAATTTTTTATGTGATTTGACAACTGCTTCCAGGATTTATTCAGAAAAGAAAATGTTCAACAAGAACCAACAATTTTTAAAGCAGTTCAGTGGGTAAGTAATGATCCTACACATTATTAGATCATACTCCAATAGTTGAGAGAGTTAACTTACATGCAGAAATATATAAATAGATTAAAGCAATAGAATTTTTAAAAGTAGAGAAGCAAATACAATAAGAGAATTTCATACTCAAAAGTTTATGAGAATTTTTAAAAAATTGAATTATGATCATTATCAGTTGATAAACTTGAAGTTGATCTTTGGGAAAATTCTGGAATGAATTTTTAAATGGATGGGCAGTGAATATTTAGAAAGATTGTGATCGCTAGTAGTCAATATGAACTCCTCCACAAAAATAAATATATATATGCAAATTAGATCAAACTAACCTCATTTTCCTTTATAAAATAAAGAAGTGATCATCTTATGGTGAAAATTTTTAAACAGTTTATGAGAATTTTGTGAAGCCCCTGAAATTTCTATGCATTAGTAATTCAAAAGTCAAATATATGAAGTGTTTATTATTTAAAAAACCCACAAAATTAGGGTTAAATGGAAATGGGTTTTAGTCTTTTCAGTGACATAATGCTAGTGACCTTAGAGAAATCATGTAACTTAGTCTACTATTGTTATTGAAAAATAAGAGTCTAAAAGTGTTTTTTCCAATCTTTAATAGTTTAGAAATCATCAAATAAAATAATCTATGTATGTCTTACACAACTTACAAAATATATGGATGTAATATTTTTTAGATTAGAATTTTTTTCTCACTCTCATATAGACAGAGGAAAACAAGGGATTACATATATACAAAATGGTCACTGTTGGTAGAATATCGATAGACACCTGCAAAGTAAAAGTCATTCAATCTTTGCAATTTCCAAACCCATAATGGCATTATGAGGTAAACTTTCTTCAATAAAATGGAAGTTATCGATGCATATAAATTGGAAAGAGGAAAGAGAAGAGAATCAAGAATTAAGTTTTAGACTTTATGAGACAAAGGATTATTTGGGACACCCAGCTTAAATGTTGAGTAAGCAACTGGATACACAACCATGGAGCTGATTGGAGACATCCAGTTAAAGATATAAACTTTGGGATTCATCAATATCAAAGTCATATTAGAAGCTATTTATGTAGTGAGTGTCAAGAGAGAATGGATGATGTTAGAGGAAAGAAGTATAACAGAAGTTAAACTAAACCAGCAGAGACTGAAAATAAGTAGCCAAAGAGGTGAAAGGGAAACCAAGAGGTTGTGGATTCCATAAAGGCAAGTTAAAAAAAAAGAAAAGAAAAGAAACTCAATAGAAGAAAGCAATCAGCTGCATCAATTGCTGCTGATAGGAAGAGTAAGAAGACAACTGAAAAGTGATCATTGACTTTAGCAATGTGAAAGTCAACGGTGATCTTGAGGATGGTTTCAGGGAAGTGGAGCACATACTCAGCTGATTGCAGTCTTCAAAGAGAACAAGAAGAGAAGAGTTTGAGGCAGAGAATTGTTTTAAAGGGGAGTAGAAGAATGGAAAATAGCCAAGCGAAGACGGAGCATAAAGGGAGAGTGTCTTTTTTGTTTTTGTTTTGATTTTTATAATGGAAGACTTTTTTCCCCTTGTATGCTGATTAGATGAATTCAGGTAAGAAGGAAAATATTAAATTTCAGAAGGAACAACAGCTGGAGTAACTCCTTTGAGGAGGTGAAAACATAAATCTTGTAAATCTACTTTAAAAACTTATAAATCTAATAGAGAATTTTAAAAATTTGCTTAGATAGGGTCATACTGAACATTCTGAGTCTCCAACTCTGATATGTAGAGCTATCCTGTTGTTTCCTTTTGGATAGCTCTACATATCCAATAACTGAATTATGGGGGAGGAAAAAATAGGCTTTTTGCAAATTACAAATTACTATTTAACTAAATGCATTTGCTTTAAACTAAAGCTGGTACACACACTGCTTTGATATCCCCATGGTCTATAAATTTATCAATAAGTATAAAAGAATATCATGCTGTCAGTCTGCACTGACTTGTTCCAAGTATCTCAGTTGCCAGGTGATAGCTCTCAGTATTTGATGAGGTGACTCAATTACATTTCAAAATGGCTTACCTAATCTAGAAATACAGCAAAGTTCCAATTTCTAAACAGAAAAATGTCAGATTTCAATGTGATTAATGCTATAAGATTAATAAATATTACCAACTAAAACTTTTATACCTGTTAATATCACAGTTCATACTTTATTCATAACATGCAAAATATCCATACTGGAAAGTATTAATATTTGATCCATTAAATCTGCAAAATTGATAGTATTAGGTTTCTTGGGCTAATATCTTTGTAAATATCCAAAATTTTGAAATTCAGTTTGATTATATTTTTCAGTTCTTAAGATATATACCGAAATAAAAATAAAGTATTGTCCTAGCAACATCACATAAAAAGACAATAATTTAAATGGAAGGAAAACATTTCTCAACTAATAGTATTTGTGTTCTGCCTCCCAATTTCTCAGTGCTACCTTCATTACTTCAAAAAGAGAGAAATGACATCTTCCATCTTTTAGTCACCATTACTGCATACCAAATTACCTCAAGACTTAGTAGCTTAAAACAATAAGTGATTTATAATACCATATGTATTGTGTGGTAGGTTAGGGATTGGGGTGATTATTTTGTTTATGGCCTCAACTAAGGCCAATTAGTGGTACTTAGCTAGTAGATGGGATAGTCTAGAGGGTGCACGATAGTGTCAATCAAATGTTCAGCATTTTGGTAGGGTTGGCTGGCATACCGGGCCCTGAGGGAGAATCTCAACTGGACCATCTATGTATGTTCTCTCCAATCTGTTCATCTCAAGCATTTGTACTTCTTGCCCAGCAACTGATTCCCCTCATAGTGAAAATTCCAAGGGAAGCAGAAGGATATTACATGTTTTTGCTTGTTTTGTTTTTAGGAAAAAAAAAAAGAGATAATTTATGAAAAATTCTTACAACACCCAGTAGTAAATGTAAACTACTTCTCTATAATCCCTTCCTTTGTTCCTTCTTTTTCTTTCTTTCTTCTTTCTTTCTTTCTTTCTTTCTTTCTTTCTTTCTTTCTTTCTTTCTTTCTTTTTCTTTCTTTCTTTCTTTCTTCTTTCTTTCTTTCTTTCTTTCTTTCTTTCTTTCTTTCTTTCTTTCTTCTTTCTTTCTTCTTTCCCCTTTCTTTCTTTCTTTCTTTCTTTCTTTCTTTCTTTCTTTCTTTCTTCTTCTTTCTTTTCTTTCTTCTTTCTTTCATCCTAAGTATAGCTGACACATAATGTACCAATAGTTTCAGGTGTACAACATGGTGATTTTTAAAGCACCCTCAAAAAGGATCTAACGTGATTTCTGCTATACTTTGTTGGTTGAAACTCACCAGCCCACTCAGATTCAAAGGCAGGTGACATAGACTCCCCAGCTCTCAATGGTAAGACTGTCCATGAGTATGTGACCTTTTAAAAAACAAACAACCAAGCAAACAAGCAAAAGAACCACACCATCCTCAGAGATCACCAAATAAATAATTAAAAATCAAGTTAAAAATTAGCTGCAACTTCAAAGAATTTTCAGAAAAAAATGAGATGTTAGTAAATTCGGTGAATAAAAATCTAAAGTTAGTTTCAACCTCAGAATAATTATGATAATTTTAGCAAACTAGTGGTATTTATTTAACAGGAATACTAGCATAATGCACAGGACCTACACAAGACATCCGATATGGTCTCTAATAATGAGTCTGTCACCTCCATCTCCTTTCTCAGCCTGGTAGATACACAGCCCTTTCCACTTAGCTTCTTCATCAGAATAGGGTTTAGTATAATTCAAGAGTCTGATTACAACTTGAATAGCTTGTTCTTGAATTTTTCCATTTTATATTTTAAAATAATCTTCAATTAATTAAATAGGACATTAGCCCCAATATATTCTCTACTTCTTTCTCCTGTGAGCCAAGTCTATTCTTCTTGGCAAATACATTCATGATGCCAGCAATTGACAACAACCTCAAAACTGTCTATTTCTAGACAGGTGTTTTCCAACACAGAAAAGTGAGGATCATTGCCATTGAACAGGGAAATGAGACAATTCAAAGTCATATTGCCTCATTGTCAGAGAATGATTTAGTGTTGCTAAGAAGAATCATGTTGCAATTATCCCACCAACAGAATATTTGAAGACAAGCATATGTGTACGTGTAAATTTGGTTAGGTGATTTCTCATTCAAATAAGAAACACTAGCCATTCATGGTGGTGAATGATATGTCATAGGGTCAGTCCCAGGTGGAGTACAAAGGACACAACTAAAGCATCATTCCAAAGAAGATTTCTATGATTTTGACAAAAGATGAAGAAAACTTCAGTATCCTAATCATCATCATCACAAAATCACTTACCTTAATGATTCTTGGTATATAAAAATATTTTTAGGGTTGTTGGTTTCATTGTGACTGAAACCATCAATGAGCCAACTGTGTTTGCTATTACATAAGGTTTGGGCAAGATACTGAGGCCAAAGTGTACTGATCTTTGACCTGGAAAACAGCATCTTTATGTGTTTATCCTTACTAGTAAGACTTAAATATTTAAAATCAACTCTACAATTAGGTACATTCTTGAGTAAACAAGCAAATGGTTTATTTCATCACCAAGTTCAAGTGAAAGTTTAAAAGGACATCATTGAGACAAAAGTGTTTCTGTCATCTCTACAGTGTGTGAACATGCTAAAGTACTCAAGTAACACTCAGACCAGTATTGAGATAGAGTTCATCTATGAATAAATCTAAATTACCCATGCACTTTTTGGAGAATTGAGCTGACATGAAGCCTACCAACTTGATCACTGTAAAGAAAGCTTTATGTTTGACAAGTCATTATTGAGGCACAATGTGTGTTCCCAAATCTCAGAAACTTCTATAGGACTTCTTCAATGACAAATGATTTAAAAAGATCATAAACCCAATAGCTGTTTTTTGATGGAGCAGCTGCCCAGGAAGCCAAGGTGTCAGGAGATAAATCAGAAAATGTTAGTATTCTTTGTCTCCAAGGGTCACTCATTGTTTCATTGGTATGGAAAGTAATAATAAAGGCACAGTAATTCTTAACAAACACAATGACCTCTTTACACACACACACACACACACACACACACACACACACACACAAGACCTGGGTAGCTCAGTTGGTTAAGTGTCTGCCTCCAGCTCAGGTCATGATCCCAGGTCCCAGGATGGAGTCTTACATCAGGCTCCCTGCTCAGCTGGGAGCCTGCTTCTCCCTCTCTCTCTCTCCCCTTCACCCCTGCTCCTGCTCTCTCGCATGAGTGTACACAGTCTCTCAAATAAATAAACACTTAAAAAAAAAAAAAAGACTTAGACTTTCACTTTCCATCCTAACAACCTTTTGGATTTATGAAGATGAGAAGGCAATAATAAAGAAAAAAAAACTTACCTGGAAAGTTGGATATCCCAGGCATTCCTATGAGCCACATGGCATTCCTCAGATTGAAATCACCTTTGATCTTAATACCTGTGGTACCCCTAATGGTGTCTGTGGCGGATCAGATTATAGTAAATAAAGAGATAATTATAATCACCCTCAACAAAGGCTCTTTGAGCAAGGACAATAGTGAGCAGATAGTCAAGGAGGTTAAGAAATACAGCCAATGAAGATGAGAAGCACAGATGCCATCAGAGTCCTAAATTAAATCTTATGCATCTTATACATTTAGTACGAAGGCCACTGGAGAAGATGAGAGACCTCCAGGAAAGATGAATGATAAGAATCGGCAAAAATGTTTGAGAAGTGCACTAAATTATCAACTGGCTAGACCAAAATCAGACTTTATGGAAGGATGGACTTGAACATTAGAATGACCTGGAAAAGATCTGCAAGCTCTTCATTAGCAAGCAGTTTCAAGCTCAGGGGATATGCCAGGAAGGACAACTATCAGCTTCCTCAGGGGCAGAATTCCTTCTGGAGGTCCCTCTGGACCTACCACTGATGATGACGATTCTTCCACTAAATTAACAATCTTTTGAAGAACCAAATTTTCAGAAAACTCATTCACAGCAGTTAAATCATATTTCGTATAAAAATCATGTATTAGAATGGGTGACGGGCACTGGGTGTTATTCTGTATGTTAGTAAATTGAACACCAATAAAAAAAAAAAAAAAAAAAAAAAAAAAAAAAAAAAAAAAAAAAAATCATGTATTAAAGTTTTACTGGGCTGTTTCAGTACTTGACTACATGCATGGGGAAAGGTAATACCATTTACATTATCGGTGTTTGAGTAAGCATGTGAAAAATTCAATTTATGTTTTAAATAATAATTTAAATAATTGAATAAAATAAATATAGGTAGATATTAGTTATATAATTCAATTCATTCTTTAAACAAATCTATCATATATAATATAAAATTAATAGGTTTTATATGTAAAACTTATAGTGTGGTAATAGTGCTGGTAAAGAGGAAATTAGGGAGAGAAAGAGTGGATTTATCCCAGCTTTTCTTATAACAGATGTTTCCAGGAATCTTGGAAGGATAAATGCTTCCTAAAGTCACTCTTGAAATGTAATTTAATTTTGAAGGACATAAATCATTGAAACTAAGTTATTAGAGTTAATCCAAGCTATATATTTGTCAAAATACTATAATGATGAATGGATATAAAGATTATTCTTCTTAAGTATTAAGAAATAAAGGTATGCATACTATTTATTTAATATCTGTCTAAAAACTATCAGGATAAATGAATATGAAGCTTATTCTTTTAAAGTATTAAAGAATATAAGAATAATGTATTTATTTAATAATAATTTATTGCTATTAGGTTGTATGGTTTATATAATTCCTCCATCACTCAATTTAGTCTTCATAACAAACTTAAGAGTTGGCTACAGTTATTTTATTTAATAGATGAACACACTGAGACATGGAGAGGATAGGGTGCTCGATCAAACTTACATAGCTAAGAGTTTCTTTTAGAAAATAAAATTAAGAAGTTTCATTCTGATGTTCATGTTCTCAACTGCTATCTCCATTGGTGCTCTTTTTATAATAATACATCTGAAAAGAGTTGGGTATATTCAGGTCAATGGCCAGTTATTTAATGATAGTGGTTCCCTGATATGCACTATATTTATAAAACCTTAGTATTTTTGATTTCCAAAATATTAAAATTGCTTACAAATCTTTCAGTAAATTGTCTATATAATAACACTACCAGCTACAATATAATTGAACTGTCAAACAGTAATTACTCCAAAATTGCTGTAAAATAAAAATACCATACTTCATGCTAACATCCTTAGAAAACTGAATGCCAACTTCAAATATCCACTAATATGACACATTCCTTTTAATTTTCCAAGATAGGCTTGAGGGACCAATTGAGATCACTTTTTTTTTCCCCCAGCATCTGTCCCACATTAGACACACAAGCATCATTAAAGATACCACCTTGAATAAAATGTTTGGAAATGCTGGAAACAGACAATATAAGTCTGAAGAATGAGTCACTGGCCAGCTGAGGAGCTGTCTCTTGTATGAGATTTACAACTGAACTCCAGACAACTTGTGTCCATTATGAAGCCCCCTCAGCGACTGATCAGTGTTATCATTAACGCTTTCAAACATTTACCAGGAAAAGAAGACACTCAAATGGTAACATAATACCTGCAATGAGAATTGTTATCATTTAGCTCACATTAAGATTAAGAGGCGAAGTTAAAAATCTGTCAAGAAATGTGACTTTCATGCCTACAACCTTACTTTCAGTTTTCTTTCTTTATATATTGCTTGATATGAGCTTAAAATGGGAAGATATTTGCAATAAACAGTGCATAATGTCCTTGAAAAAGTCGGTGTTATTTCATAAGTTGGGTTTATTTAGTAATAAAGTGTGAGAAACTAAACAAAATTCTCAGATAAAATAATTCACTGAAAATATCAGTTTTCTAACAAGATGAAAATACTCTGGATTAAAAGATGATAATGGTTGCCAGGACTGTAGGAAATCAAATGTATTATGCAATTTAAATGTAAATAGGGCACATACTTTGGTCCCATCCAAGAATATAGACCTTATGAAAAACATATCACTTAAAGAAAACACACCAGATCTGGCAATGCTCAATGCATCTAAACATTTTGCTGTAGGCTTTTATAACTTAAACATTTCACTGTAGGCTTTTATAACTTATTAATTTGGAGGGCAACTGGGTAGCTCAGTGGTTGAGCATTTGCCTTTAGCTCAGGTGGTGATCCCAGGGTCCTAGGAGAGAGTCCTGCATCAGGCTCCCATTAGGGAGCCTGCTTCTTCCTCTGACTGTGTCTCTGCCTCTCTCTCTGTGTCTCTCATTAATAAATAAATAAAATCTTTTAAAAAATTATTTTTGAATGCTCTTTAGCAGAGAAATATGGGTAGTAATATCACTATTAAAGCTAAAAAGGATTTTTTTTTATGTGACAATATCCATTGTTTCAAGTTGAAAGCTTACTTTTGTGGGTATGGCAATTAATTTATTTAAATTTATGACAGATAGACTTTATAATATGCTTTCTTTTTTTAAAAGAATTTTTTATTTATTTATGATAGTCACACAGAGAGAGAGAGAGAGAGAGAGAGGCAGAGACACAGGCAGAGAGAGAAGCAGGCTCCATGCACCGGGAGCCCGACGTGGGATTCGATCCTGGGTCTCCAGGATCGCGCCCTGGGCCAAAGGCAGGCGTCAAACTGCTGCGCCACCCAGGGATCCCAATATGCTTTCTCAAAAATAAGAAATCTGAAATGATCATAAAATATTCTAGGATATAGGACTCATGGAAATTTTCGAGAATACAGTTGCTAATGTGACCTGCTTTTAAGGGTTATTTTCTTTTCCCTCATAGCAATTTGGTCTTCATATATATAGATTTATTTTTTTTAAGATTTTATTTATTTATTCATGAGAGATACAGAGAGGCAGAGACATAAGCAGAGGGAGAAGCAGTCTTCATGTAAGGAGCCTGGTGTGGGACTCTATCAGGATCCCAGGGTCATGCACTGAGCCTAAGGCAGACGCTCAACCACTGAGCCATCTAGGTGTCCCTTCATATATATAGATTTAAACATTGTAAAGTCATCTACATTTGAAAATAATTCCTGGTTATTTATTCTATCAGATCTTACTTCTTTCTATATAGCTCACCTTTTCATATTTGTATTCATTTTTTAAAATTTCTTTCTAGCTGATTTTATTTTTACTACATTAAAATATGGCATTAAAAATTACCTAGGTAATTAAAATGATGATACACGAAATCATTGCAATAAAAATAGTTGTCACAATTTAATTGTCTTTTGTCCCCAGATAATTCCAAAAAAGAGTGCTTCCTCTGTCACATTATAGAAACATTACTGTGAGGATTATACCTATTTAAAGGCAAATAACAGGATGCCCCACTGGCTCAGTCCATTGAGCATCTGACTCTTGATTTTGGCTCAGGTCATGATCTCAGAGTCCCAGGATTAAGCCCCATGTGGGGCTCTGCACTCAGTGTAGAGTCTGCTTGCCCCTCCCTCATCACCTCTGCTCCTCTCCTCCCTCATGTTCTCACAAATAAATAAAATCTTAAGAAAAGAAAGGTAAATAACATCTCACAACCTCATGCTGTGTTTACTAAAGACTTGTTAGTATTCTGCAATACATAAATGCTATTGATCATACTTTACTTGTAGGCAATGACAGACATGGTGCTGGGAGAGTAAAATCCTTATTTCCCTTTTGATAATAACATTAATAATCTGTTTCATAAGTTTAAGAGACTGTGTCTTTGGCCTCAGTTACCTATTCTAAAATGTAAAGTATTGGTTAAAATCGTAATGGGACCAAATTGATGGTTTTAAGTAGAACTGAAGAACATATAATGACACCACTATTTAAAGGAATTGTATTGGTTATTTAGAATCATACTTTAAAATCATAAAGAAATAAACGCTATAGGAACGCCTGGGTGGCTCAGTGGTTGAGCATTGCATGTTCCCAGAGTCCCAGGAGCAAGTCCCATATCAGGCCCCCTGCATGGAGCCTGCTTCTCCCTCTGCCTGTGTCTCTGCCTCTCAATGTGCCACTCATGAATAAATAAAATCTTTAAAAAAATTAATTAAAAATAAATAAATAAATAAAACTATAATATGTGCTGTTCTACTTCATCATTAATATTATAACTCAAGTAAAAAACCAATAGGTAATATTATTTGTTATATGTATCATATTTGTGATTATTATAATACTTATACTTTAATGACAGTTTATAATTTTTATATTTATAATAATATTTGCAAAAATCTCATAAAATGAGTATACTGGTAGTATTTAAAATGCTACTTCTGACAAAAAAGTAAAATCTATTACTAATAGTATAAATGACACACTGGCATTTAATGATGTTATTTTGATTTGTAATATTAGGCTTAAGTACACAAAATTTGGATTAATGAAAATGAATAGTTTTATTTCTACACTTTGCTAGTGTTTTAGTATTTCCAGTACATATTATACATTTTAGGAAAAAGTATAACATAAAATTTACAGGTTAGTTTTTTAAATCTTTTCTTATTGAGGTAAAAATACGTATCTATGCATAGATCTTAAGTGTGCATTTCAGTAAGTCTTGATACATATTTAAATTCGTATAACCACCATTTCAATCAAGATATAGAGCAATTTCATCACTCCAGAAGGAAATTATCTGCCATAAATTCCAAAAGTTGCTAAAAGACAATCCTTCAAGTGACATCAACAGAAATGTGAAAAGCTCCTGAAATACAAATGTCATATTATGAGTTTTCCAGTTAAAAATAAAAGGCACCATAGTGGGGATCCCTGGGTGGCTCAGTGGTTTGGTGCCTTTGGTCCAGGGCACGATCCTGGAGACCCAGGATCAAGTCCCACATTGGGCTCCCGGCATGAAGTCTGCTCCTCCCTCTGCCTGTGTCTCTGCTTCTCTCTCTCTCTCTCTCTTTCTATCATGAATAAATAAATAAAATCTTTAAAAAAAAAAAAGGGCACCACAGGGTAATCAAGGAAGAAAAAAAAAGGTAAAGGTAATAGAAAATATTATTTTATATTGTAAAATAGATAGAACCAATTATACAGAAACCCAATGGCTTCTCAATTTACTCAAAGTAAAAGCTAAAATTCTCAGCTGTCCTTAACTATAAGATTTGGTCCTCATTGCCTTTCTGACCTCACCTTCTACTACTCTACTTTTTTTTCTTTTATTTGTTAAACACACTCATGCCTCAGGGCCTTTGCACATGCTGTTTGCTGCAAATGCTCTCATGCTTGGCACTCCCACTGCTGCTTTCTGCTGTCTGTTAGACTGTTACTCAGAAACTATATTAAATTTTTTTTTTACTTATTTATTCATAAGAGACTCAGAGAAAGAGGCAGAGACAGGAAAGGGAGAAACAGACTCCACTCAGGGAGCAGCACTCAATCCCCGCACCTGAGATCATGCCCTGAGGTGAAGGCAGATGCTCAACCACTGAGCCACCCAGGTGTAGCACTCCAAAACCTTTTAATCAGATATTCCTTAGTCATCTCTTTGAAAAAAACCACATACATCCTGTATTCAGACCACTACTTTAAATTCTCTTCCTTCTCTTCCTTCTTTTACTTTTTTCCTTTAGTTCTTATTATTCCTTAATCTACTTTATGTTTTATATTTATTTATCTTATTTATTTTCTGGCTCCCTTACTGGACAGACCACAGTCACCATAAGAGAAGTGACTTTCATATCCAGCCCCTAGAAGAGTATCTGGTTCACAGGGGGTCTTCATTAAATAATTGTTAGTGAATACATCAACAATGTAAAAAGACTGCTAAACATGAATATTAAAAACTAGGGTTGGGATCCCTGGGTGGCGCAGCGGTTTGGCGCCTGCCTTTGGACCAGGGCGCGATCCTGGAGACCCGGGATCGAATCCCACGTTGGGCTCCCGGTGCATGGAGCCTGCTTCTCCCTCTGCCTGTGTCTCTGCCTCTCTCTCTCTCTCTCTGACTATCATAAATAAATAAATAAAAAAAAAATTTAAAAAAAAAAAACTAGGGTTAATTCAATCAGCAGAACATCAGATTTTCCCTCTTTGCAACATTCCAATCTTCTTACTTTATGTAAAACTTACTTTGAAAGGGATTATTGAGCTATGATTTCATCCAACATGGTGCCATTTAGTGACTCTTATTAGAAGTACTTGTTAGTAGTTCCAAGCAGTAAAGTTCTGGGACCATGATTACCTTCTCCTTCCTTTAAAACTGTGCCAGAACCATAGGCTATTGGGAGAGATGTGCTCCCTCAAAACATTTTTAGGATCCAAACTTAGAACATGCCCTGTGATCACCATTAAAAGCCTGAAGAGCATTATGATAATAATAGTTTAGACTTTAAAACATTGAAAACCTGAATTTATGGACAACATACTAATGTTCAACAGGAACCTTGAGCAGTATTCAACCACATTTAGAATGCATTTCAATTTCTCTTCTTTTTTTCCCTCCCCAAAGCCAATTCCGTCACCCTTAAGTTATAAAGTAGTTTCACAACTCATAAAAATCTGAAGTGGTTGGCCTGGGATTGAATGCCTACCTTCCAAGAGAAAGAAAGTCAAAGAAACAAATTGCCTATCAGTAGTCACTCCTACTGCTTAAAAAGCTGTTATTCTTTTGCAGACACAAATTTAAGAATGAGAAAATAATTTCTTAAACCAAAATATTTACCAAATAATGCATACAAGTATTATAGTTCAAAAGCTACATTTTATAAATACTCAATAAGTCAATCGATTCTTCTCCCAGTCATTTTAAGAGCATCCTTTGAGTAACTGACCTCAAATATTTTATTCCTTAGAATTAGGTTACTTCTCAAAGAACACAGTTTTTAAGAATAATTTGCAACTGATAGTATTGCTTCCTCTGAATCTCTCACACACATGCACACAGTCTCTCATAAATACAAGAATGAACTGGAATAAGTTCTACATTTTCTCAAAACTTACTCTTGAACACATAAAAATATGGTAGGTGCCTGTCTGTGTTATATTTCCTGTGAATTATCAAGTGCAAAGTCATTGCTAAGTATCAACTGGAATGTAAGTATCAATTTGGAGGAACTAATTTTCAAATAATATATAAAAAGCTGATTCAACGTGACTCAAATAATGTACGGAATTTATGGCTCAGGCGACTGGACAAATTCAGAGGTAGTGTGGGCTTCTCAGATTAATCTGGTCTCCAGGGCCTCAGGTTCTCTGATATTTACCTGTTACAAACTTCCTTTGTCTCTTGGCATATTCCTCAGTGTGACCTACTTAGTGGTGGCAAAAGGCTGCAGCATTTTCAAGCCTTAACCTTGCATACTAGAGCATTCAGAAGAAGAGAAAGCTTCCTTTTCCTTAGCCATCAAAGAAGAATCCTAAGCATTAGTCTGATTGGACCAGTTGAGTTCATATGCCTATTCTGGAACCAACTACTGGGCACAGGGTATTATATTATACTAAGAAATTTGACCATTAATGGGTGTTACTCAAAAGAAAGGAGTAGAATTAATGCAGAGATGACAAAAACCAATGTCGAATACAAAACTTACATATACTCTTTAATTCTATTAATTGCTCAGCAAAAAAATATGTATGGAGTTTCTAAGGGACAGACAAGCAAGAATGAGGCAGAGACAGAGAAATTACAAAGAAATATGACAAAGCTCTTATATCAGGAAAACTAAAATCTAGTTTCATTTCAATCAGAAATAAAAACACACAAAAGTGAGAGCACAGTAAGTTCTAAAAGTTGAGGCAGTGTCATAGAGCAATGAGGGTCCCAAGAAAAGGAAGACCATGGTGGGCTGGAGCAAGTGTGGCCTGCTTCATAAAAGACCCTGGAACAATCCATGATGTCTAAAATGGAAACATGGCTGAAAAAATAATGAATCTGTCTCTCATAAGGCCTTAGTGATTTTTTTTTTTTAATTCTAGAGGAATCTTTAGTGATGGTGTTTTTACCCAGCCAGTATGTGCACAAACAGGCACAGAGAAATGTCTTGAGTAATGTTCACTGAATGCAGTGCTTATTACCTAACGAGTGGTAAGATCTGAAAGAGTCTCGCTTTTCAAATGTTTGGATACTGCCTGATTTTTGGTGTAATGGAAAGGTATAATTCTTAAAACATAGAAAAGTGATTTATTACTCTAACAAAGATGTGTGGTTTGCGGAGGAAGAGAGAAGATGGTAATTTTGGGTAAGGGAAACACATTTTTGGCAATGATGTGAAGGTGGGAATTAGGAAAGGAACAGATGGGAAAGGAGAAGATAGGACTGACTGGAAAAACAGGTGGAGGTAGGTAAGCAATAGGGAAAAGCCTGTGCAGGTTAAATAGATCCAGATAATTGAGCATCTTGAAAGACCCACAAAGATTTTAGGTTGTATTGTAGATATGAAGAATAGTGATGCAACCAACCCCTCCACTCCCCCAAAAAACAGAGCAGCATCATTATCAAGATTTTAGGTTGTATAGTAGATATGAAGAGTAGTGATGCAATCAACCCCTCCACTCCCCCAAAAAACAGAGCAGCAGCATCATCATTAACAAGTATAACTTGTTTTTTAATGGAAGGAGGAGAATTTGTGAATATTCATATTCTGTATAACTGCTTTTTTAAAACATTAGATTGTGTGTATATACATGTATACACATTCCAAAATGCTCAAAATGCAGTATATTAAATTCTCTCTAGACAATAGCATTTTATTGATCTGGATAGTAAATTTTTAAGCTACATGCTGTGAGCGTGATGATGATATATGTAAGCCAAGCTGTAAATCATACTTTTTCCATGAAAACCAAAACATATATATTCTCTCCTTTCCTCTAAAATGCTTATAACAGCAGCTGTTATAATCATACAGCATAGAGTCTTTCATAACCCTTTTTTTTTTTATTTTGGCATGACGCATTATAGTAAGAGTCATATTTCAATCTGGGAGGCTATCTACGTAATAGCCCTTTCCAACAGTGACTCTGCCGATTCTGGAACCGCTGTGATAGGTACCAAAACTGGGATATAAAGACCGGCTTGCATTGATTTCAACAAAATGCTTTGCAAAGACAAAAACTTATCTAGAATATTTGAATTACAGATTCAATTATTTTAGAAGAAACCTATAAATTATATAATTTTACTCTCTCATTAATATTAGAAAATTGAGGTTAGAGAAGTTGTGACATATCTCAGATGGCACATCTAAAATGTTTACTCAGAACCTAACCTTGACTTTTAACTCCAAATCCAGCACATCTTTCACTAGACATTTTACGCATAAGATAATAAATGTTGATTCCAGTGAAGTTCAGTGAAATAAGAATTCACACTCACCACTTCAACCTTTGCTGGTGGAAATCTCTTCATGACTTATTCATATGCTCTGTATATAATTCCATTGAGCTACAGACAATGCAAATTTTGCCTAGAAGTTAAAACCAACTGTTAGCAAGAGTGTTGGAAGCAGCATGAAGGACTGAAATAGCTCATTAGGAGACCACACACCATGAGGACTACTGACATTTCTTCCTTAAACATCCAGTCTCTGGCCTGGAGCAGTTCCAAAATTTGCAAGGGAAAATGCTATACCAAAAATCCAACTAGCCTTGGCACAACTAACCACAAAAAGTGGCACAGAGATTCATTAATGATGAACAAAGTAGTGAAAAGACAAAATAACTTTCCACAAACACCTAATTTTAATATTTAAAAATATAGGGGTGGTGGAAGGGCAGGAGGGCGGGGGGTGGGGGTGAATGGGTGATGGGCACTGAGGGGGGCACTTGATGGGATGAGCACTGGGTGTTATTCTGTATGTTGGCAAATTGAACACCAATAAAAAAATAAATTTATTATAAAAAAATAAAAATAATAAAAATATACATTCAATTCCATTCTGTTATTTGCATTAATTTACAAGAATACACAAATGATAAGAATTGACTCTGACATAGGAAAGGAATCTGGGGCAAAATATTTTCAGAAAACACTCTCTGTGAGTATACAGAGTAGGGAAAAATAAACAAATACATGTACACAGTGAAATAGATCTTATCATAATAACATTTATTTTTATAACATGTTTGATTTCCATTGTAGTGGGCTTCTAATTCCACTTTACTGGAAACCCTAGAAAATAAACTGAGAACATATCATTGTCCATTATAGAAATGGAAGAACCTAAGTCTTAAAGTAAGAGACTAATACAGGATTCTATAGCAGGAAATAGGAGACTTAAGAGCAGAACATTTGACTTTTGACAAACCAGTACTATTTCCAATATAGTGCTTTCCTTTTCACAATTCTTGTTATTGCACTTGTGTAATTACACAGGAGACATTAAAATATAAAAGACAAACTTCATGACAAGAGAGTTAGATAATATGTATAAAGTTAACCCATAAGACTACTTTCCAAGTGATGGTTTGCATTGTCCCTTCTTAAATTCATCCAAATTCATTTTGTCTTTGGTTCTCCATTTTTTTCAGACAGAAGTATTTTTTTTAAATGATTGTATAACCTAAGGCACTCTTTCATTAATAATCTTAAACCTTCCCTATGTAAAGATTTCTGTCTGGTCCAAGAAAAATAAAGATGAAAAGTTTGGCCTGGTCAAAACCAGAAAGTGAAAAAAATCAATCTAGAAATCTTGTTTATATATACAAAACTTAACTTAAATATTTTTAAATTGCAATTTATTTAATGTTCATGGTCAAGGACCACATTATTTAGTACTGTGTAAACCCTAAGGCATTTCTGTAGTCAGTATATGTTGAAGGTAAATTTAAGTCTGGATTTTTGCTTCATATTATTTCCAAGACAATAAAGTTCAGGTATGGATCGTGGTGCTTAAATGCAGGTTCCAGTTGTTCCCCCACCCCCGTATCCATGGGGATATGTCCCAGGACCCCCAATGGGTGCCTGAAACCGTGGATAGTACCAAACCCTATATATACCATGGTTTTTTTCCTATTTATACATATACCTATGACAAACTTCAATTTACAAAATAGAGTAAGAGATGAATGATAATAACTTATAAGGCAATTATGACAATATATTATAATAAAAATTATGTGAATGAGGCCTCTCTCTGCCAGAATATCTTATTGCACTGTACTCACCATTCTTCTTGTGATCCTGTGAGATGATAAAATGCCTATGTGAAGAGATGAAATGAGTCCACATTGGGACACAGCTTTGGGCAACTGTTGACCGAAGAAGGATCATCTATCTGCCTCTGGACCTGGCTGACTGAAAGTAAATGAAACTACTAAGCAAAACTGCAGATAAGTGGGGTGGGGTGGGGTGACTTCTATATATTTACAGCTAACCTTAGAATAGTGCAAATAGACTGAATGATTTAAGATATAAAAATATATGTATAATCAGTTTAACAGAATCTCACTTTGAATCTTTAAAAAATCACAGAAAATTTTAAAAGTAATCATATATATGTAAATCTGAAATTGTCCCTTTTTTCTAATCCTAATTCTAGTTAATGTAATGTTCTCTTTGAAGGCATAAACTATATAACTTGTTTGGAAAAACATCAGAAACAAAACATATACAGAGATTTCAGTTGATATAAATATTATTAGTAAAATCTTACATATAAAAGAAAAAATACTTGCCAGACATAAGTATCAACTCTGGCTTAATTCCATTTTTATGTTAGATGAAAGAAGACCATTCTAAAGTATTTAAAATAAACACAATAACTTTACTTTACAGTTTTGGTAGTATTCATTGTGACCTGAATAGCTGAACCATTTTTGTGAGTTGAACTGATATATATTCCTCATTAACTAGTGACTGTTTCAAATTGATTCAGATAAAAAATATAGCTTACATTTCCATTTAAGAAACCTGAAAGCCAAATATGAAAAAATCTACAGCATAGTGTGCCATCAAATATTTTGGTTGAAAGCAAATTTATCTTCTAGGAAAATATACATATTCCATAAATGTAGGAAAGACAAGGTTACACAATAGTAAATTTGGATCTGTTAACTGTAATTCTCCCTCTCCGGCAAGGCAGACAAACATTTATAAGGAAAAAATATGTTTGGCTCAAAAAGATTGAGAAACTAAAATAGCTTATTGAAGAGATTCAATTGAAGAGGAACTGATTGCTTTTGTGATATTCCATCTAGTGAGAAAGAATAGAAATGTTTAAGACTTGTAGCTTTCTTTAAAACCCTGTCGATCTCCTTTAGGACAAACAAGACAGAGAATTGTGGAGTATGACAATGTCTTAAAGGTCAGTGAGTCCGATTTGGAGGGAAGTTCTTCAACCTACCAATGATCTTTTCTTTTTGTTATATTTGACAATGCTGTAATTTTCTCCATCTGCCTCTCATTCTTCGTGCTCACCATCCTCATTTCCCTCAGTGGTTTCGAGATCTTAGTTACTATTTTCCAGAGAATCTCTGTCTGGTTTCCCAGAATGGCACATGAAACTGAACACAATATTTCAAATGTGTTCACACCAGTACACAGAACACTATCTCTGCTTCAAATAAAAGCATTATTTATCTTTATGGGAAGGGAATCAAAATTAGATTAATTTTTAACAGGTTTGCATTTGGTGCCACAATGAGCTTTCCTTTTGTTAACTTCTGCATCCTATACCTGTACTTAAATTTCAGTGGAAATGCAAGATTTCCTATATACTCTACTCCAAGGTCCTCTTGTTTGTATAACAAATACATATTTTATAACCATGATGCCTTTTTCTCATCCAGATTGTACCAGACAAGATCAAAAAGGAAACACAATTGGAAATTTACTCCAGATTGACATTAATTCCAAAGTGAACATCGTCAGTATTAGTAACCTATATAACTGTCTAGTTCACATCTTTGGCCACAACGTTCCTCATTAATTCATTCAACAAATATTTATTTTAAACTTATTCTCTGCCAACAATGGCCATTGTTTGTTTGTTTGTTTGTTTGTTTTTGCAGCAATCACTTATGGAGCTTATATAAGGTTAGTAAATAAATGCCTTATTGACTATATCCTATATTGTATCTGTGGCATTCATCTTGTCTACCAGTCTGCTGATGCTACTAAAGGAGAATGGGGTTAAATTTTTTTTTAAGATTTTATTTATTTATTCATGAGAGACACAGAGAGAGAGGGAGAGAGAGAGAGAGAGAGAGAGAGAGAGGCAGAGACACAGGCAGAGGGAGAAGCAGGCTCCATACAGGGAGCCCGATGTGGGACTTGATCCCAGGACCCTGCCTTGGACTGAAGGCGGCACTAAACCGCTGAGTCACCCGGGCTGCCCTATTATTACTTAGTCAATTATCTCCGAAGTTCCATAAATATTCTGTTTAATCACATTTGCTGCCTTTTTTAAAAGCTAAAAATCAGTATAAATTTCACCACAAAAGTTCAAACAAAAACTTTTTGTTTTCAGTATTTGGGCATCTCTTGCCATCTTCCACATAGAGCATTCACTATTATTCTTCCTCCAATTAATCAATCAATATACTTCCTCCCATCAATCAATCAATATTCTTCATCCAATTAATCCTCCAATTAATAAATCCTCCAATTAATTAATTTTTATTTATTAAAAAGCTATAAGGCAGAAATACTTGAAAGCTATAAGGTAGAAATACTTGAAAGTTCTGGGGAGACGTATAGACTTTTTAGTTATTGAAAATTATAATTGGTGGATTGATACTGCTAAGCCCTTGTAAATTCAGCCTGCAACTGCCACTGAAAAATCAATATTGAAATTTTCTTGTTTCCCTAGACGGTTCACTTGTATTTTTCACTGTTGCTACTTCAAATGTTCTCTTTTCACCTCAAACCTCATAAAGCCTCCTTTCTCTCTGAGTTCCTATTTCTTGGGGGAAAATAGAAGCCATAAACTGAAGACTCTTTGCAACCCAAGCCTATAAAATTTCCTGCACATCTTCCCTCCCAGGGAAGCTTATTCGACTTCTCTTTGTCTTTTCCATATATTCAATATTCTCCTATACATTGATTCTATTCTTAAACAAGCTCTAGTCTCTACATGTCAATTTTTCTTTTCTCAGCCACCTACTATCCTGCATCTACTCTCCTCTTCACCCACATCTATTTCACTCTCCTACAGCCCAGTGCTGTCCGTTTTCTACCCCTCCCCGCCACCCAACCCCATGAAGCTGCTATGCTCTGGCTGTTAATGACCTCCTCACCAGCACATCCAGTACACAGTTTTCTTCTCTTTTCTACCAATAACTAATTTATTTCTCTAACAATATGATCTTTTTGAAACACTCTCTTCCTCTGTTATACAAGCTATTGTACATTTTGTGGGTTTTGTTTGTTGTTGTTGTTGTTGTTGTTGTTGTTTGGCAAAAAAAATCAGACCTTTCTTTCCAGTCTGCTTTGGAGATGCCTTTTCCTGAGAGCAAACTGTGATTAATGGTGGCCTTAGGGTTCACTTCTCACTTTACATTCTTCCTGTACCATGTTTAACATCAATATATTCCTGAGCAAATACTTAAATCGTGAGTCTATACATCTCCCCGGAACTTTCAAGTATTACAGCTAACTTCTTAGTAGATGTGTCCTTTTGGATATCACATGGAAACCTCAAATTCATTATGTTCAGTACTGAGCTTACTATGTCAATTCCTTCTCCCCCTCCCTCCACACACACAATCTTATGTTCTGTTTCAGGGAAAGACATCACCATTCAAAGAGAAATCTCAGAGCCTTTTTTGACTCCTGTGCCATTCCCCATATGCAAACAACCATTAAGTTTGTCATTTCTGCCTTATAGCTTTTGAATTGTGATATTTGGCAGTTCTAGACCAATATATCTTACTTTTTTTTTCAATAATCTCTTAATTAGTTTCCTTTGCTTCAATACCTGTCTTTCTCCTTTGTCTATGGTGATGCCAGGGCTTTTTGTAAAATGTAGATCTCGTTTGATTACTTTCTTAAGGTTTCCATGAATTTCCATCATGATTAGGAGGATACCATTCAAATTCTTTGCTGTGACTTATATAGCAAAAACTGGATGGGAAAATATTTGAATGGGTTCAGACAAGGAGGTAATGAACTCAGAGTATCCTAAATTTGAAAGAAAATCTCCCTTTCCTTGTCCTCATTCTAATACCTTCTCAGCCTCTGACCCCATTATCAAAACATTCTTAGAAAATGGCCTTATATTAATTAATTATACTGTGGAGGGGATTTGAATCAATCATGTCTTCCCTTTTTTTTTTTAATATTTTATTTATGTATTCATGAGAGACACACACACACACACAGAGGTAGAGACACAGGCAGAGGGAGAAACAGGCTCCATGCAGGAAGCCCTATGTGGGACTCGATCCGGGGATCCTGGGATCACTCACTGAGCCAAAGGCAGACGCTCAATCGCTGAGCCACCCAGGCATCCCTAATCATGTCTTTCTTGAAGATGATTTTTCAAAGTCATTGTACTGCCATTTGAGGGTAAATATTTTCTTTTGCATAGAGTCCTTCCAATGTTCATGAAATTTCATTACACCCCCTCAAGGACTGTGGAGAATTTTTGGAATCGATAACCTTTGGTTCAAGTGACTAACTTCAGCCATTACAGTTCCAATATCTAAAATCTCTGTGTGTCATAAACACCTTCGTAAAGTTATGGCAAATTATGGCAGCAAAACCTATTCCAATCTGACATGAAGCTATCTTTGGTCTTTATCCCACCTACTGTGAATATTCATATGTTTCACTGCAAACATACTAATGTACTTGAATATAGCGTGCTGCCCCAAACCCTGAACTATTACTTAACATATGATATATGCACAATATTAGCTTTCTAAAATAAGGAAATCTCTGAAATCTAAAAGACATTGGTCTCAAGGGTATCGGATAATGAATTCTGAGCTTGTACGGTTTACTTAATTAAGTAAACCAGAGTCTATCGAACTTCAAATTTGCAAGATTTATTTCTACAAGAAGAAAACAGATTGCCTTTTGCATTATACGAGACTCATTGAAAGAACTTATTTAAGAGCAATTTTACTTTTAGAGAATAAGTTATTACACCCATTTTCAGGATACCTATTTTGTACTTGGGCTGACTTTAGTGCCTTACAGGATTTGATTCTCTGCCAGTTTGTCTTAGCCTGACAATTCACCCAATTAATGCCCCATTCTCTGTCTGAGTCATGAAAAACTTTTGAGGTCCTAATACAGTTTAGGACTAGTGTTGCATAATCCAAGTGACTCCTGAGCACTGATCTCTCATAGTTGGTGGATTATAAAAATCAATTATTTCATAGCTTAGAAATGTCAGGCTCAGTGAGGTAAATTGATATGCGTGAGGGCTGAGACACTATTCTCATTCTCCGTGCCCAGCTGGAATAACAAAGCCTCCTGAAAAGTTCACCACCTCTCCACGTGTGTGGTCTTTCAGGCATCAACAGATTTGCCTTCACAGTTAGTTGCTGCATTTCACTCACTACAGATACAGTTGTATATCTTGGCCCAACTTTATCTAACACACACTTTATTCTGCTCTGCTGCTTACACAGCAATTAGAAATTCTCAGAGCAGTAACTTCCATCTCCCTGCCACCATTACCACTCTCAATTCGATTTTACTTTGTTTTTTATTCAAGGGCCTCTGAAACACAGTCATCAAGATGTCCTAGAGAGATTTGCAGTGTACTCTAGTTCAACAAAATTATCCTTAGTAACCAAAAATCCTCAAGTGGTTTATGAATATTGATAAAAATTCTTGTAGACATTCCTGAGAAGTTTTTAAAAATCTTCCAATAATAGTGTTTTTAGGCTTTCATGCTTTAGGTGTCATTTTTTTAAATTTGAAAAAAAAAAAAAAAAAAGATGAACAACTGAAATTAAAATGTACCTAACAAACCTGTGTTTTACTCTTACTCTCAAAAAAGAGTTTTTATACTGCATATGTTCTAAGACTTTCTCTTAAATGTACCAATATTCTCTTTAAAGGAAATAAAGGAATTGGGTTACAGCTATTGCCTTTTTCCTTAAGCTGCAAAAAATGAAGCAATTTGAACCTGATGAGAAAGCCCACATACATACAAAATTTGGACCCTCACTTAGAGAATCTGGACTTGAATTTTACGACATCTACATACTTCCTTTTCCTCTGAAAGTTTATTAACTATTTTTAACATGTAGCAATAAGTATTTTTTGTTATTATTGAAGCAATGTTACTGATATTTAAAGGTTTTGTCTTGTATTTCCTTGGTTTTATTTTATAAGAGGGTTAAAAACCTAAAGAAAACTACACTACTTAATTAATTGCCAGCTTTATGTTACATGAAATCATTTTTATAGTATTAAAACATATGACAAGTGACTCGGAATTTCTAATTAGGAAAATGATCTCTTTTGTTACTACTTGGTTCTGAACTACTTTTTAACTTTCATAACCAAAACTTTGCCCTTAGAACTTTTAAGAGAACTAAGCTCAAGTAAACTTTTAAATAAAATTTAGGTTTGCCTCCTACAAATAAAGTGAATATGCAGCAGACATTTAGTGTATCAGTGACTATTCAAAGAGAGGTTAAATCAATTGTGTTGAAACTCATTTATGTGGACACTTGGAATCAGCTCCTAGTTCACAATAGAATATTTAAAGTAATTTTAAAACAAATGAGTAATTATGAAAAGAAATATCACATCATCTTCTCAGCTTACAACAGATGTAAAAATGCAAATTTAATCACATAGGGTAATCCTATAAATATTACTTAGTTATAATAATCAGACAAATTAAGATCAATTAAGCATTCTTGAGAACTGTATCTAAGAACCATACCCACTGATATAAAAAAAAAAAATGTAGGGCATGTATTTTGGTATTGTTGAAACCAGATTTACTTTTCAGTGATACAGATTTGGAGAAATATTAATTGAGGAAACCCTAATCAACAGGACTAAATGATATGATCAAATTAACATAAACTCTTCAGAATGTTTGTTCCTAATAGGTGAATGTCATATTCAAGTATTTCAGGAGCCACAGTATGGAGAAGATAGAATGGCTTGTAAAAAGGTTCAAAAGATATTTAAATTACTTAATTCTGGATTAAGTTAATTCATATTCATTAAGAAATGCTCATGTTTATGCTTCTCCCATTGATTAGTTTAGCCACACAGAGATAGGTAGAAATAGCATCTCTTCAAGATATTTTGGCTGATGCAGAGAGCAAAAGCAAAAGAAATAAGAAAAAAAAAAAAAAAAAAGTTAAACTTCCTTACAACTTACAACTCACTGACAAGTACTTGAAACAGGAAGAGTGACCTTCCTTCAGGAACTCAACTGCTTCAATGTTAATACTTAGCTACAGGCAAAAGGCAACCTTACCTTGACATTGGACCCACCTCCAGGACACTGTACATCTTCTTTAGCATATGGAAATCTCACTGGAAACTTCCTTTATCTCTACCCAAGATGTATGTTAGCAATCATTCACCAAGCATGTGGCCTACTGATATACATCTGAAGGGTCTCATGACTACAGTTTTACCAGACTGTAGTAAATGATCTTATCCTAACAGCAGCTAACCCTGCAAGATCCTGAAAACCTTGATTCCAAAGTCCTTAGAGACATACACTATCCCTAACCTCCTCCCAGTAAGAAAATATATGATCAGTCACTCCTCAGAACCCCAGAGCACCTCTTTCTGCCCACAGGTCCTGTCCCCATGCTTTAATAAAACCATCCTTTTGCACCAAACACATCTCAAGAGTTCTTTCTTGACCATTCACTCACAAACTCCAACATTTCACATCATTTGGGCATCCAATGTGGGGCTTGAGACTTCTAGTCTGGACCTCAAGCCTCAGGTGACAAACTTGGTGAGTACTTTTCTTTTCCTTCTTTTCTGTTTCTTCTTTCGGTCTTTTGGAGGGTTTCTTTTTTTCGGGGGAGGGAGGGGGGGGGGGAGGGGGGGGAAGGGGGGGGGAGGGGAGGGGTGGCAGGAGGGGGAGAGGCAGGGGGGGGGAGGGGAGAGGGGGGGGGGGGGGGGGAGGGGAGGGGGGGAAGGGGGGGGACTCCTTTCCTTTCTTGGGAAGGATTTCCTTCCTTTCCTTTCTTTCCTTTCCGTTTCCTGTACTTTCTTTCCTTCCTTTCCTTTCCTTTCTTTTCTTTCCTTTTCTCTTCTTATACTTCCATTTCAGGAGCTTTTCAAGGAGTGTGGTCTTATTGCAACACTCTCGTCAATTGCTCAGGCTGCAAACCTCCAGCCCATGGCTGCTCTATGGGGAGGGATTAAAAGCTTTCCTTTTGGCTGGAAGTTAGTACTATGGCCAGAATGACAATAAAACTTAGAAACTTGATTTCCTGTCCTTATACAAAGCTGTTGTCTTCCGCATGAGACAATCACCGAAGTCACTAGGACAGCTGCCAATCTTAAGACTCCCATGTGAGGTTTCTTCCTCATTTGTCTAATGTGATCCCCTCCACATCTCTGGTCTAGCCACTTCTGGCTATGATGCCTCCACTCAGAGCTGGCCAAAAATAGTACCCAACTGGGGACCGTTTCCTGGGGGAGTCAGCTATAAGGACTACATATGTTGGAATGTCACTTAGAACAGGACAGATTTCTATCTTTACTGTTTTCTGTTAATGTCCCCTACTAACCATTTAAATTATGAAATTAGGTAATTTTCCCTTGTAAAACTTTTCTAGTATTTTCCATGGGTTAAAAACAGTGGGTTCTTCATGGCAGGGCATGGCATGGCATGACATGGTATCTTGGTCCATACTTGGCACCCATTTGTAGTCTAGAATGCAGCAGGAAAGCAGGAGTGGGGGTGGGCAATGGTATTCCTCCTACAGGGCAGGGCAGCGATCACAGAGATTTCATTTGAAGGACACCTTGGGTCATTTTAACACCAGGAACCTCTGACATATCCTGTGTGGGATGCCACTTGGGAATCAGGGGAGATTTTTATGGCAATGGACAGTCTCTCTTCAGTCCCAAGGATTTACCCTTGGAATGACTTTTTAACCCACTGGAACAATTCTGATTGAAAAAATTGAGGAAAGGACTGGTCTGTAACACTGCATGGCCTCAGTATGATGTATCAGTTAGATCTCTTCTGCAGGAAACAGGGCAAATGGACAGAGGTACCATAGATACAGGCATCCTTTAAATCAGCACATGGACCAAAGGGCCCTTTGACCACCAACCAGTCCTGTAAACTCTCTCCCAATATATTGGATGATAATGATCTAAATATGCCTCCTAAACCCTGGTTGCTGGAGGTAACAAAGAGGATATTGACTTTCACTGCTCCTCCTAATAGATGTGGGTACTTCTCCCTTATTCATTTCCTGGGTTAAGGGCTATGGTAACTGAGGCCAACCGTGGTTAGTCTAACCGTGGTTAGACAGGGACTTTAAGCAATATTCCAAGCAGCTGCTGAAATTCCCTTTGTCCCTGTCTTCTCTGGTCCAACATGCACTGCCTATTCCCACTTTTCGGGAAAACAAAAAACAAAAAACAAAAAAAACAAACAAAAAAACCCCACAAAAAAACAAAACATGGTCCTGCTCATCTGTAGGACCTGAAGAGCTTTAGAACTAGGAATCTTCTTTCTCTGCCCTCTGGCAGTACCTCCCTTCTTCTGCCTCCCCCTCTTGTTTTTGCACCACCTTGGATGCATCTGCGTATCTGGTTCCTATACCATTCTCAGTGCCTCCAGCACCATTGACTCCTTCCACTACCTTCACTGTCAAGGAGTAAAGAGCACCCCCTCAGACCTAACACTGCACACTTCAAGTTTCCTCCCAGTGCTCCAGGTAAAAATTGACAATGGGGAACAAATTGATTACCTTTTAAGTGGACCCAGGTAGAACATAATTCAGTACTATCATTCAATAAACCACTTTGCCTACCACTCTTCTCTGATCTCCCTTTCCACTCTTTGAAGTGGTATGACCAAGAATTGCCTACAGGAAAGGAAAAGGAAACCTGAACAATCTGAATGCAAAAGAAAAAAAAAATGAATGCAAAAGAAAGTTGTACAAGGTTTGTAGATGGAAATCATTGAAAAGGAATTTTTTTTTTTGAAAAGGAATTTTATGTGTGGTCAGCACAGACTAAGTTTAAGATATAAGATTGAAATTGTGCTTTCTTTGTGTTAAAAAGATAATATTTTCATAGATTGTTGATCTGCTCTTGATAAGGAAATGTAAACAAAGTTTTTTTTTTTCTTTGCCCAGAAAAACCAGTTTCTATGTTTTGTCTTTATCAGGTCTTTAATGAGCTATTATCCTATTTAGGCATGTGCTTTGAAACTTTCCAAGGTTTTAAGGAACTTCCCAGAGATTTGAGTTGAAAACTAAGTCTCTGACTAATAAGACTTGTTTATTCGGTATATTCTGTTCTGGTGTAAGGTCATCACCTGATATTCTGATTATTGAAGTGTTATGTCTCACAAAACATAACTGACTTTCCTTGTCAATTGCCTTATGGTCTCTTGTCATTTGCAGAACATGTTTCATCTTCGCGGAGATTCATAAAAAAGGCTCTTGACAAATGCAGGCTTTTGATATTTTTAAGATCGTGAAACTAACATGGGTAAACCTTTCTAGCACTAACTAAAAAGCTGTATTCAAACAGTAAGAATTAGTAACATGGAACTAATTGAACTGAGGAAGATGATTACAGTTTTTGTGGCTCATGTTTGAAACACTGCTGGTTCTCTAGTGTTTGCTATTCCAGATTAAGGAAATTTTGTCTTAAGATATCTATGACTTGCCGAAATATGATGAAATATTCATTTGTGAACAAATTGAAGCATTTAATTTTTCCTCTCTGAACCCTCTGAAATTAAAAAAATGTCTCAGTGAGTATTCTTTTTCCATGGCAATTATAATCATTTGTATAAGTTTAGTTAAGAATCTGTTCTCCTTTTAACAGGATGCCATTGGAAACATTGGTTACTTTACCAAGGCTTTGACTGGAATGCCATATTTGAAACAGACATGCATAGACTCAGATATGACCGGACAGCTTTAAGGAATTAAGGTTGACTTTATGAAGCCAATAAACTCTTGGAAATGTTGGCCTGATATTGTTTATTGAGTAGCCTTACTGGGTGAGTAAAGAACGTCACTTGATGGAAGACGTAGGAACCTCAGGATATTTTGGGGACCTCAAGAAGAGGAATTCATCCAAATCACAGGTATTGCAGGCATGTCTAATGGCAAGTGTTTGTCTTGGCTTTTGGCCTAGAGAGGCTACTCAAAGTTCAATCTAGATTCCTTATGAAAATTCCAGCAAACTTTGAAACTTTGAAAGATCTATATGACCAATCACTATTCTTGCTGAGCTTATGTAAATAATTAGGCCAAGTTTGTTAAAATTTATTTTTCTAACAAATTAGTCTTAATTTTGCTATCTCTTGAAATAGGGGTGATTCTAGAGATAAAAATTATGTTTTAATAACACACTTTTGCAAATGTTAAATTCTAGCTCTGATTATTATTTTTTTTAAGATTTTATTTATTTTAAAGATAGAGAGAGCAAGCAAGGAAAGAACAGAGGAAGAAGGACAAGCAGACACTGCACTGAGTGCAGAGTCTGGTGTGGTGCTTGATCCCACAACTCTGAGACCATGACCTGAGCTCAAATCACAAGTTGGATGCTTAACTGACTGAGCCACACAGGTGCCCCGATTTCTTTAAATGTTTATTGTTTGCCTAATGTTGCCTATTGCCTATTGTTTGCCTAATGTTTATTGTTTACAACTTGAGGTAAACTTCAGATAAATTGTCACAATAGCTCATGTATAGACAATCTTCTTATTATTCTGTGGGGGTAAAAACAGGACCCCACAGACATATGATTATTTAAACAGCTGGAAAATTGGATGGATTCCACAAAGACTATAACTATCATCTTGACTAATTCTGTGTGGCTGGGATGACAAAATCACTCCTTAAAAATCAGTGGTGGGATCCCTGGGTGGCGCAGCGGTTTGGTGCCTGCCTTTGGCCCAGGGCGCGGTCCTGGAGACCCGGGATCGAATCCCACGTCGGGCTCCCGGTGCATGGAGCCTGCTTCTCCCTCTGCCTGTGTCTCTGCCTCTCTCTCTCTCTCTCGCTCTCTGATGACTATCATAAATAAATTAATTAATTAAAAAAAATTAAAAAAAATAAAAATCAGTGGTGTGTACTTCACTCTGTGGGGTTAACTACAGACTTGCGGAGATAATGGATGGCCCCACTTTCCTTATGATTGAATTGGATGATGCACATGGGGATGCCCTTTATTTCCTGAGACAAGTCCTCTTTCACTTGCCAGTGATTCCTCATAATTAGGATATTGTTAAGGCTAGACATCAAACAAAGAGAGGTTCTTGATGGTTTTATCCTTAGCCATATTTTCTTAATAGCCAGCTCCATTGATACAAAATTTCAAGTAGAGGTGTTAGCCAAGCATTGAGCAGCCACCTTCAGCCAGACCCAACTCGTAGTCACCCACAAATTCAAAAGGTGGCCACCAAAACTGAATGGGCCTTGATATCCTGCTTGCAGCTCAAGGAGGCCCAGAATTGCATGGTTGGCTCCTAATGGGATCCAGTGGTTATGCAGCTCTATCCTGTGGCCATGGCTTCTCCCAGGCTGGAAAGGCCACTCTACTTTGGGTTTTGACTAGATGCACGGACACATTATTAAAACCATTACCAACCCAGTCACCCTTCCAGATTTAAAACAATGGTGGACATATTCTGTTTTACTGGTATGACCACCTAGCATCCATCTTTATTTCCTCTTTAAGACTGGAGGATGTCATTTGACACCTGGAAGCTCTTAATAAGTACATGGTCAAAGCCCTAAGTGACACTCAAGACAGCATTTCCCTGTTAAATATTGAAGTAACACAATGTTTTATGCAGTTTTACAAAATAGAATGACATTAGATGTTTTAACTGCTGCACAAGGTGGAACGTGTGTTATCATAAAAATAATGTTGTGTATACATTCCCGATTACCATAAAAATGTTTCTGGGTTTCCAGCCAATAGGAATACTCATATTGGCACTTTAAATGATTCCTCTCTTTCCTTTAATAATTGGCTAAACTCCTAGACTGGAGGAGGACTTTTGTCAACTATCAAATGACACTTTTTTTTTTTTTTTTTTTTAGATTTTATTTATTTGTTAGAAAACAGAGAGAGGGGCAGAAACATAGGCAGAGGGAGAAGCAGGCTCCCTGTGGAGACCATGATATGGGACTCAATCCCAGGACCCCGGGATCATGTCCTGAGCCAAAAGCAGACTGTCAACCACTGAGTCACCCCGGCATCCCTCAAAGGACTCTTACATGGGCTCCTTTCCCTTATTATTCTTATCATGTTTTGCCATTTTCTCCCAGCCTCCCTCCATCTGGAGCCAAGACTCCTTCACTTCCTTAAGTTAAATCCTACAGATGATCCTTTCTACTTGGGGAGATTCATACATGAGGTCTCCCTTGTATTCAGTTGCTTCTGCCTTTCATAACTCTTATATACGTAAGTCCCTAACTGACTACTAATGTTGAACCATAGGTAGGGAGATCTCAATGTCCCTATTCATCAGGTAGAAGTTACAGATGAGACCTTCCATCCTCAACAACCTTAAAGATTTAAGGGTCAAAATTATTCCAGGGAGAATGATGTGGAAAACAAAGGCAAAAGAAATATAGAAGAAGAAAAACCAAACTTCCTTACACCATACAGACTATTAACCAGTACTTGAGACGGGTGGAGTAACCTTCCTCAGGAACTTAACTGCCTTGATGTTAATACTTTGCTACAGGCAAAAGGCAACCTTACCTTAACATTGGCCCAACCTCCAGGATCCCATAAGTCTTCTTTAACATAACAATCCCTTTGGAAACTTCCTTTATCTCTAACCTTTCCTCCCCAAGATACATTTAACAATCATCCTCCAAGAATCTGGCCCACTGATAAATACCTGAAGGATCTCATGACTAAGGTTTTACTAGACAGTTGTAAATGATCTTATCCTCACAGAAGGTAACCCCTCAAGATCCTGAAATCTTGCTTCCAAATTCCATAGAAACTTACACTATCTCTCACCCACCCCTTCCCAATAAGTATATAATCAGTCACTCCTCACCATTCCAGTGCAGCTCTTTCTGCCCACAGGTCTTGTCCCAGAGCTTTAATAAAACCACCTTTTTTGTACTGAAGTTGTCTCATGAGTTTTCTTGTCCATTCACTCCCAAACCTGCCTGTTTCACATCATGGCCCACATCTAACATAATTACAGTGATCATAACTAATCCAAGAAATGGATTGTGACCATTAAAAAAAAATAAGCCTATATTTTGGTATCCCTGAACAACATTTGGAAGAAAATAGTTAAAGTGTAAAGGTTGAAACTGAGTAAATTCTTGTTTATGCATAAAAGAGAGCATAGAAGGAACAAGCATGGATACATATACAGTCTTTACCACAAATGAAATTGAGATGAAAAATAATAGAAGTCTGTTGTAGAAAAATCCTTTGTTATGAGGAGGTTCAGAACGAAAATACAAAAATGAGCCTTACTCATTTAAGGCTGTTGGCTTTAAGGATGCTAGTTTTGAGCCATAAGAGTACTGGTATTCATGAGTGGCTTTGTAAAATAAGAACAAAAAAAGATAGAGTAAAAGTAATGAGGGATAGTTGGAAGAAAGATAGGGAAGGACAAGAGGCTGGCTGCCCTAAGCAGAAACCACCCTTACAAGGGCACCCACCATGGAAGGAGCCCTCCACTCTTTCTCATGTGATAGATAGATGACAAAAAACTGATTGGATGGCAGGTGAATGGAGGGTTAATAAGACTAAAACAGCCCTCCAATAAGACCATAAAACCCCCTGGATTTAGAAACTCCCATGACAACCCTCTTAGTCCTCCTCCCTCCCTGGGAGCTTTATATTTTCGCTCAATAAGCTCTGCTTTGCTGCCTGCCACTCTGGTCTATCTCTTCATTCATTGAAGCAGCATAACCAAAAACCAACAGCACTAAAAGAAAATAAATCCTATAACAAAAGTCCCATCCACTAAAGCAACGAAAGACAATTTTAATGAGACATAGTTTCAAAAAGCTAAGTTATAGGACCTCTAAAGAGAAATACAAGACAGAGTGTGGGGTTTCCTAGTCAGATTTCCCAGAGTTGCTTAACTTCTCTGGGTCACTGTTGCCAGATGTGTAAAATGTAAGTAACTGTGAAGATATTCAATTGTACAGAAATTTCCTGAGGTATCTCTAGGTGCCTTTCAATTTGAGGTATGTAACATAAGGCTCTCGAATCTAGAATAACATGACTAGATAGGTAGATAACTGAGTGATTATTCTGATAAAAAGACAATTAAGATTAAAAGGAAGTGGAATGCAGGGAGGAAGCATCTTTAACTAGTTAAGCTAAAGGAGAGTTTATTTCTATAAACCTATTAGAAGAGCTTGCATCCAAGATAGAAGTAAGATTTGTTGAAATAAATGATGCTCAGCAGCCCATCATGTGTGACTCATTGAAGTCTGAGTCTCAAATTTTAAAATGAACCAAATGTAAAATAAGATAAAATATACATGCCCAAGCCTCATCTTAGGCACAGAAACAAGATTTCCCAGCCTTTGCTGTGGTTAGGTTTTGGATGAAGCAGAAGACAGATTGGATTCTGAATAATGGAATGTCAATGGTATTGGTGTGGCCACTCACAGCCTAGCACTTCAGAGCAGCCAGAAAAATCCTATGGCTTCTATCTTTCCTATGGTGGCCGCAAGGTATAAGGTAGCCTTTTGGCTCCTGTTAGACTCTTGTGAGCAAAACTTCTTTTGTATTGCTTCTAGATGTGAAGCTTTATTTCTTGTTGTGACTAGCATTGCTTACACTAATGGCAAACTTTTTTTTTTTTTTAAGGATTTTATTTATTTGACACAAAGAGAGAGAGAGAGAGAAAGGACAAGCAGGGGAAGCTTAGAGGGAGAGGGAGAAGCAGGATTCCCACTGAGCAGGGAGACCTACATGAGGTCTTGATCCCAGGGTCCTGGGGTCATGACCTCTACCTCTGACCCATCTGTTCTGTCTCTGAGGATTTTTGTTTCTTTTTAGATCCCACATATAAGTGACATTACATGGCATTTGTCTTTCTCTGACTTCTTTCACTTAGCATAATGGCCTTTTGAAGTCCAATCATGTCGTCACAAATGAAAAAGTTTCATTTTTATGGTTGAATAATATTTTATCATATATGTGTACAGACATGTGTATATATATATGTCTCTATTTACACATATCTCTCTATATATGTTAGCTATTGTAAAAGGTGCTGCAGTGAACATAGGGGTGTATATATCTTTTCAAGTTAGTGTTTTCATTTTTTTTGGATAAATACCCAGAAGTGGAATGTTGGGTCATATAGTAGTTCTATTTTTAATTTTTTGAGGAATCCATATACAGTTTTCTATAGTGGCTGCACAAATTTATATTTCTACCAACAGTGCATGAGAGTTCCCTTTTCTTCACGTCATCACCAACTCTTCTTATTTCTTGTCTTCTTGCTAATAGCCATTATAACAGGTGTGAGATGATCTCTCCTTGTGGTTTGGATTGGCATTCCCTTGATTATTAATGATGTTGATTTTCATTTCACGTACCCGTGGGCCATCTGTATGTCTTCTTTGGAAAAAAACGTCTATTCAGATTCTCTTCCCATTTTGTTTTTAATCAGACTCTTTTATTTGTTTGCTATGGAGTTGTAGGAATTCCTTATATTATTTTTTATATTATTTCCTTGTCAGATATGTGATTTGCAAATATTTTCTCCCATTTAGTATGCTCCTTTTTAATTTTGTTGAAGGTTTCCCTTGTTGTGCAGAGCTTTTTAGTTTGATGTCTCGCTAGTTTATTTTTGCTTTGTTTTTTCTCTTGGTATTGGATTAGACTTAAGAAAATATATATTGCCAAGACCCATTGCAAAGAGTATATGGCCTATGTTTTATTTTAGGGGTTTTATGGTTTCAGGTCTTATGTTCAAGCCATTAATCTATTCTGAGTTGATTTTTGTGTATGGTGTCAGAAAGTGGTCCAGATCCATTCTTCTTCATGTGGCTGTCCATTTTCCCGATACTATTTATTAAAGAGAACTGTCCTTTCCCTATTGTGTGGTCTTGGTTCCTTTGTCACAAATTAATTAGCTATGTATGCATAGGTTTATTTCTGGACTCTCTATTCTGTTCCATGGATCTATGTGTTTTTTTTTATGCCAATACCATGCTGTTTTAATTACTATAGTTTTGTGACACAGTTTAAAATCAGAAAGCATGATGTCTCCACCTCTTCTTTTTTCTCAAGATTGCTTTGGCTATTTGGCATCTTTTGTGGTTCTTTACAAAATTTAGGATTGTTCTATTTCTTTAAAAATGCCATTGGAATTTTGATAGGAGCTGGCAAAGTCACCAAGTCTGCCCAGAAAGCTCAGAAGACTAAATGGATATTATCTCCAATATCAGCCACCCCAGTCTTAATCAGTGGTGGAAGAACGGTCTCAGAACTGTTTGTGTCAATTGGCCATTTAAGTTTAATAGTAAAAGACTGGTTAATGATAACAATGCATCGTAAAAACTTCAGAAGGAAAGGAGAATGTTTTGTGGACCATTTGGGTTTGTTTTGTTTTGTTTTTTGTGCATGTGTGGCAGTTTTAAGTTATTAGTTTTTAAAATCAGTACTTTTTAATGGAAACAACTTGACCAAAAATCTGTCACAGAATTTTGAGACCCATTAAAACAAAAGTTTAAGGAGAAAAAAAAATCTATCTGCTCTCCTAAATTCATGATTTTTGTTAATATACAATTAATATCTTAATTTTTTTCCTGTGTATAAGTGCATATTATCTTAGCAAGAATTTTATACATTCCACAAAGAATTTGTGAGGAACCTATTCTACTTCTTCTTTTTTTTTTTTTTTTTAATTATTCACAAGAGACACAGAAAGAGGCAGAGACATAGGCAGAGGGAGAAGCAGGCTCCATGCAGGGAGCCCGATGTGGGACTCATCCCAGGACCCCAGAATCACTCCCTGAGCCACCCAGGCATCCCTCTATTCATTTTTTTTAAGGAGAGGTTAAAGTTAGCAGCTCAGGGACTCAGCATCGGTGTGACTTCCCTATTCATCTGCTCTGATCTTGGCAATGTAATTCCTCTGCAACTGCAGTCATACTGTCCCCCACACCACCCCCCTTGAAGGTGCGTCTGATAACTCATTTCCTCAGAAATAAGATTGGTGCATTTACTCCAATTCTTCACTGATTTCATGTTTCTTTTCAAACTTGTATCCCATATAGCACGTCAAGGCCTTTTATTCTGCCCTCCCTACTTGTTCATCCTGAGACTTGTTTCTTCTGCTCATGAACTCTTGATCTTCTACAATCTTAATGAAAGAGTGTGGAATGTTTGCTGACAAACCTCCCAGAATCTGAGTCACTGACCTGAGTATGCTCGTCAATTGCGGGTCTTGCGGATATCCACTAATTGTGCCACCACTGGCAGAGAAACTGCATCTTGGAATTAGACAATTTGTGCTAATGAGTCTGAGCCCATAACTATCTTTCCCACTCACAAAATAATCACTTTTTCATAGATTTATATTCATGTGCCGCGTCCTTAACTAAAACACATTAATCATTTAAATCTGAAGTTCTTAAAAATGCCATATTGCGTATTCTAATCTAATCCATTTTGCTAGTAAATATTCCTCAGAAAAGATGGCACTTAGAGTTTGGGATATTTTTTATTATTCTAAATTTAAATGATATTTAGACCCTGTCCATCAAGCTTCTGATAAAAAAAAATGAAAATGGCATCTGGTATCATAAGTCCTGTAGGTGCCTTGGAAGGAAACTATTGATTAGGATGTTAAAACTTAGTTAGTTCTTAATTTCAGTTATTAAAGAAACAATATATGGCAGTGCATCCCAGTTTACAGGACTAGATGACCAAATCTCCATGGATTAAAAACAATAAAGATGAATTTCAAAATGAAAATTTTATGTGAGAGGAGGTACTTAAAAGTCTATTACGTGAGATGTACACGCTGATGATCAGTGATAATTCCCTTGATCAGTGATAATTCCCTTGATATCCAACAGAGACTAAAGCTTGAAACTATACTTTTCAAACTCTGTTCCCAAAAGAATAGCCACTAGAATACAGCAACATGAGTTAGCATATGAGATGTGGAAGAAAAAAAAAAAAAAAGTCACAACTCTTGGTAGTCTACAGGTACATAAGTGAGCATCAGCAGATGGCAGATTGGCAGATATGGGGTCTTGTCTATGATTTTCAAGCATCCTCCAATAAATTATCCACTTTAGTGCTATAGTTCTAGCAGTTTGGGATTTTCCAAAACAAACTTTGTAACCCTTACCTTATGCATTTCAACAGTTTTATAAATTTTTATCACCCTGTATTAACATTTTTTATTCATATATATAGGGACATTTTGAAAAGGAAGGAATAAGGCTTCACAGCAGCAACAGAATAAACATACAAAGCAAATAGAAGAGAAAGAGTCAAGGAAAAATATGTAGGCACTTAAAAGAGGTAAGAGAGATAATAAAGACAATGCCTACATATCAACACTCTAGGTTTTAGTCTGCTAAAAAAATAAATAAATAAATAGCAGGAGTAGGGCAGCCCAGGTGGCTCAGCAGTTTAGCGCTGCCTTCAGCCCAGGGCATGATCCTGGAGACCTGGGATCGAGTCCCACATTGGGCTCCCTGCATGGAGCCTGCTTCTCCCTCTGCCTGTGTCTCTGTCTCTCTTTCTCTCTGTGTCCCTTATGAATAAATAAATAAAATCTTTTTAAAAAAATAGCAGGTGTACTTTAAGGATTTCTATTAGAGACCACCTACCATACTCAATGGCAAAAGAGCCAAGTTAATGATTGGTATTATATACATAGATTAGTTTCTATCCTGGCGTATATAGAATATGAATATAGAGCTCTATATGAATATAGAGCATGCTATATAACTTGACTCTTCTCAATTCAATAGATAACAGAATTACATCCATTGAAATTACATTTTGGCAAATGCTGAGACATCATCATCAACCATTATTTATGGTTAAATATCACTGTACACCAATCTAAGAAATAATATTCTTAGTTCATTTGACTTCTCCATAGTTCTATGATTCTGCCTTCTCTAGAATAAATGAATAAAAATTTAGCATTATGTAATATTTGATTACAAAATCTAATTAAAGACTGTTGAAAAACATTCAGTTCATAAATTATGTAATTGTAGCTTTAGATATTCAAGTTTTTACCAGTATAAGACCTTATTGAACACCCAGGATATTTAATAATGACCTTGGAAACATCACCTCTAGGAAGGTAATTTTACACACACACACACACACACACACACACACACACATGCATATGAGTGTATTTGTGTGTATGAGGGAGCAGGATATAGAAACATTTCTTAGAAAAGGGAATGAGGAAAATTTCTGGGTGATGAAATGTTGTATATCTTGACAGGGATATGGTATCCATTGTTGAAACTCATTGAATTATCCATTTAAAATTGTGAATTTTGCTCTTCACTACAGGTTCATTTTTGGTAAAAAATATCATCTAAACAGATATTGATTCTAGTTAGTAACACTACTTTTGGGGGATGGTCTTTATTAACAATTCTGAAACATTTCTCTGTATTGAGGCTTATGGAAATGAATAAACTCACTGAGAATAATGGGAATCAGAGTTACCATTGTCAAGTAAGGCATTTATAAATATGAAGATGGGTCTCAAATTTACAGTATTTTTCTATGAACATATAGTATACATTTAAATATATATATTTGCAAATTTTGAATATACATATACACATACATGTTTCTATATGTGTGTATAGATGATTGATAGGTACAATAGTAAAAGCATAAATTGTGTATATAATATATTCCCTAGTCCTCTCCTCTCAGAAGACTTAGACACATGAACCCTTGTAGTACTCAAATCTCTATTTATAAACAATATTCTCCATGGAGAGAAATCTTAGCTTCCTGAAGAAAGGGCTAAAAGATGATCCAGGGACATCTTGTGCTTCTAGAATGTAAAGACGTGCTCAGAAAATGACAGAGATTTGTCAGAAGTACACAGATTACAGACTTCCACTGGCTGAATCTGGGACAATTATAACATGCAAATAAATAATAACAGTAATGAAAAATAGCCAACTAAATAAAATGTAAATCCACAAGTCTATGCTTATGTAAATAAACAAACAAACAAATAAATAAAAAATGGCAAAAAAGGAAAAACTTTTTCTTATAGTAGAACACCAACTAATAAATACAGAAGAAAATTTGATGTGGAACTGGGCATTCATATGATATTGTCCCATAATTCTCTTTTTCATTATAAAGTGAAAAATAAACACTCTAGTGGAGAAACTGACAAGACATCATCTTAATCTAGTGGCCAAACTTAATGTTACTAAAATCAGGACAAGCTGTCATCATGCAACTTCTATATAATGTATTGAGAACATAACACTACTTCTTTGGCCTTCCTGACCATCCCACCCTAACCCTGATCCTGAAAATTCCATAAACTAAAGCTAACAATGGGGAAATAATAGATAAATCCAATTTGAAGAACAGTCTACAGAACACTTAAAATTACTGGCCTTTGTTTTTCGAAAAGCCAAAGTTAAAAAAGATAAAGTATAGCTGTGAGGAACTGTGTAAAATTAGAGATTAAAAAGAGACATTATAATAAATATAGTGCATTATACCTGGTTAGATGTTGTACTAGGAAAAAGTGACTACCAAAGATATTTTTGGGGGACAGTTGATAAAATTTGAATATGAACTGCATATGACTCAGAGGAAAATAACATGAAAGACAGAAAGGGAAACTGAGAAAAATAGTGCAGCTGTAGCAAAATATAATCAATTGGCAAATCTGCATTAAGAGTGCATAGAAATTCTTTAAGCAACTTTTCTATAAGGTTAAAACTATAAAAATAATGTATATAAAGGTGTAATTTTAAATATACTAAAATTAATAAAATGCCTAGAAATAACATAAATAAAATAAATATTTGAAAGTCTAATATTTCCGTACTGCATAGAAGCAGCAGTTTGAAAAACACCTGGGCTATACGGGAAGGAGCCTTAATTACTAACTTCAATACATGTGCTAGAGGGGCAGGGATCTTTAGGAGACTTCCCCAAGAACAAAAGAGCTAGCAGGCACTATTTCTCTACCCTGCCCCCAACCTAGATATGCCCACTGCTGGAATAAGCACAAACACTCTCCAACTAGCTTGCTAACAACATGTCCTGCCACCACATTCTCCTGCAGACTGACTATTCCAACCTGCTCTTGGTAGAAGTTCTCCAAAGCAGTTTCAGGTCTCCTCCCATAGCAGAATGAAAACACTGTGTTTCCTGCCACCTAGTTTCCCACAGTCAAACCCCACCCAACCCACCCTTGGCAAGAGTACATCCAAAGAAGTGCCATAAATGTGCTTGACAGCATACAAGTATCCTCATCAGAGGCAGAACCACTCCAAAGTGACTTCTGCTCTGGAGAGAAGATAACCATACACCAATTCCTCTGCTGAGGGACAACACCTGGCGGACTGGAGGCCCTGCCCACCAAAGAAAGCCTCTTAGGGAACAACACAGGGAGAACATCCTGCAGTTTGATGAGATCACAACACTGGCATATGCCTGAGCTGACTCAAATCAAGCCCAAGAGAGCCCCAGAATGGCCCACTGATAACAAAGGCACAAAACCCTGCACAGAGTCAACAGAAAATCATGCAGATGAATGGACTGAAGGCAAATGCAGCTCTATCACACAGAAGAGGACCCATAAAACACAGAGGAGGCACCTCTGAAGCACCAGGTTCTGGTCATCAAGGGGCTCGAACTGTAGGGTACCACAGGATTGCTTCTTCATAAGGCCACTTCTTACCATAACAGGAGACATAGCTGACTTTCCTAACACAGAAATAGAGAGATAAAATGAGACAAAGGAGATGTTTCAAATGAAAGAACAGCACAAAGGCACAGCAAAATTGCTAAATAAAACAGAGATAAGTAATATGTCTGATAGAGAATATAAGTAATGGTCATAAAGATACCCAATGGATTTGAGAAAAGAATAGATATTCTCACTGAGAGCCTCATCAGATAGAAAACAGAAAACATAATTAACCAGAGATGAAGAACTCAATAAGTGAAATTACAAAAACTACAGAGGGAATAAACAGTAGATGAGAGGAAGAAGAATGGATCAATGACTCAGATGACAGAGTAATGGAAAGCAATCTAGTTGAACGGAGGAAAAGAAAATAATTAGGAAAGAGATTAGGTTAAGGGAAGTCAGTAACACCATCAAGCATAACAATATTTGCATTATAAGGGTCCAAGAAGAAGAAAGGAGAGAAAATGAGAAAGAAAAATTATTAGAAGACATAACAGCTGACTACCCAAGTCTGGGAAGGAAACAGACATCCAGATCCAGGGGACACAGAGTCTCCCAACAATATCAACCCAAGGAGTTTCACACCAACCCACATAGTAATAAAATGAGCAAAAAGTAGCCAATAAGGACAGAATTTTTAAAACAAGAGAAAAGAGTTACATCCAAAGGAAATCCCATCAGGCTATCAGCTGATTTTTCAGTAGAAATCTTGCAGGCCAGAAGAAAGTGGCATGATATATTCAAAGTCCTGAGAGCGGAAAATAAAACAAAACCAAACCAAAAACCAAAAACCTGAGCCAGGAATACTCTATCCAGCAAAGCATTTATTCAGGATAGAAGGAGAGATAAAAAGTTCCTAGGCAAACAAAAGTTAAGGGAATCCATCACCACTATACAAGACTTTCAAAATTGTTAAAGGGGACTCCTTGAGTGGAAAGGAAAGACCATAAATAGGAATAAAAAAAGTAGAAAGCATATAAGTAGTAAATCAAGTATATCTATCAAAATTCATCAAAAGATACACAGTATAAAAGAACATAAGGTATGACACCACATAAATAAAATGTGAGGGAAAAGAGTAAAAATATAATGCTTTCATAATGGGCTTTAATGGCCACAATTACATGATTGATTAATCTATAACAAAAAAGGCAAGAATATCAATGAGGAAAAGTCAGTCTCTTCAAATGATGTGTTGGGAAAACTGGAGAGCTATAGCAAAAGAGTGAAATTGGGCCACTTTCTCATACCATACAAAAAGTAAACTCAAAAGAGATTAAAGACCTGAATGTGAGGCCTGAAACCATAAAAATCCTAGGAGAGAGCACAGACAGTAATTTCTATGACAATGGTTGTAGCAACATTTTTCTAGAGATGCCTCTTGAGGCAGGGGAAACAAAAGCAAAAATAAACTATTGAGTCTAGAAAATAAAAGTTTCTGTCAAAGGAAAAAAACAGCAAAATTGCAAGACAGTCTACTTAATGGGAGAAGATATTTACAAATGATATATCTGATAAAGAGTTAGTATCCAACATATATAAAGAACTTATACAACTCAACACCGAAAGAACCCCCACAAATAATCCAATTCAAAAATAGGTGGAAGAGTTGAGTAGACATCTCTGTAAAGAAGACGTACAGATGGCCAACAAACACATGAAAAGATGCTCACTTGTCATTCATTAAGGAACTCAAACCCACAATGAAATATCACCTCACATCTTTTAGAATGGATAGAATCAAAAACAGTAGAAAGAACAAGTGTTGTAGCGAAAAAGGAACCTTAGCGCACTGTTGGTGGGGAGGCAAACTGGTACTGTAGAAAACACTATAGTAGTTCCTCAAGAAATTAAAAATGGAATTACCAAATGATCCAGTAATTCTACTACTGGATAATTACCCCAAAATATGAAAAAAAAATCTATTTGAAAATATATTTGTTTGCAACCCCTATGTTTGTTGCAACATTATTTATAATAGCCAAATTATGGAAGCAATCCAAGTAATTGTCCATTGATATATGAACAGATAAAGAAGACATGGTATGTATACAATGAAAAATAAGTCATAAAAAAGAATGAAATCTTGCCATTTGCTACAATGTGGATGGATCTAGAAAGTATCATGCTAAGCAAAATAAGCCAGTCAGAGAAAGACCAATGCCATATGACTTCACTTATGGTATTTAAGAAATAAAACAAATGTAGAAAGAAAAAAAGAGACAAAACAACCACAACAGACTTAACTATAGAGAACTGGTGGTTCCCAGAGGAGAGATGACGGAGAGGGATGGTTTAAATAGGTGACTAGGATTAAGAGTATACTTACCTTGATGAGCACTGAATAACATATAGAATTATTGAATCACTATACTATACATCTAAAACTGATATAACACTGTATGTGAATTATACTTTTATTAAAAAATAAAAATAAAAGATAAAATTCTAATATCTCTGTACATTACTAAAACTTTTTAAAAATTCCTAAATATGTTAGAAAACTCAATAGTATAGTGTCAAAACTCTACCAATTTTTCTATATTCAATTAAGTTCAAATCAAAATTATGACCTTGTAGAAATGAACAAAATGATCTATGAATTATATGAAGTAATCTGTTGAAAAGAGCTATAACAGCTTTAAAATATCAAAATTTGAAAAAAATATAATGCTAACTCAAAATCTACAGTATTGAACTCAATGTTGTGTTAATGAAAGCAAAGACAGACTAATGAAATAAAAAATTAAATAAATAGAACCACACATATATAGTCATCTGATGACAAAAGTAGCATTATAATGCAAAAATGATATATGACTTTTTAAAACAACAGCAATATATCACTTGGTATTTTAACAGAACAAAATTAACCTCAATCCCTGCTTCACACCATATAGATACATTCTAGATGGACTGTAGATCGAAATGTCAAACTTCTGCCAGATAACATAAATGAATACTCTGTGAACTTGGAGTAGCAAAATTTTGTAAATTTCTCATAAAACAAATATACATAAAAGACAATATTGAAAAATCTGACTTTGTTAAAATGTAGAAAATCTTTTTATCATAAGATATCATTAAGAGCATGAAAAAGCAAACCACCATGTGGGAGAGATATTTGCTGTCCATATTTTTGACAAAGGAGTCACTCATATCCATGATATATAAAGACACATACATGGGTTTAAAGACAATATAATAGAAAAAAAAAAAAAACTAAATGGGAGCTTCACAAAAGAACATTTTCTAAAGGCCAGGGAAAATATGAAAAGCTTCAGGGTATCTGGGTGAACTCAGTTGGCTAAATGTCTGCCTTCAGCTTGGGTCATAATCTCAGGGTTCTGGGATGCAGCCCCACATCGGGCTCCCTGCTCAGCAAGGAGCCTGCTTCTCCCTCCCCCTCTGCCCATCCCCCTGCTTGTGTTCTCTCTCCCTCTCTCTCTCAAATAAGTAAAATCTTTAAAAAATATATGAAAAGCTTCACAGCAGTATCAGTGGTGAAGGAAATGCAAACTAAATTCAAAGTTGAGGGCAGCCCGGGTGGCTCAGCGGTTTAGCGCCACCTTGAGCCCAGGGCGTGATCCTGGAGACCAGAATCGAGTCCCACATCGGGCTCCCGGGGCATGGAGCCTGCTTCTCCCTCTGCCTGTTTCTCTGCCTCTCTGTGTGTGTGTCTCTCATGAATAAATAAAAATAAAAATTTTAAAACAAACAAAAACAAACAAACTAACTAAATAAATAAATAAAGTCAAAGTTGAGATATGAATAGTCATGATCAGAATGAGGAAAAATCATCCTGATGATACTAAGAAGTATTGGCAAGTATTAGACCAATAGGGAATGCCATCCTTTACTGGTGTGGGTTTATATTGAAAAAAAAAAAAAAAAACAGTTGACTCTGGAATGCTATCAATATGCACCCAAACTAAACATACATATAGCCTGAAAGTTTTTCTTCTTTGCATGTATGTATTCTACAAAAATCCATACAATTGTGTACCAAAAGTCATGTATAAGAACATTAGTGGAAGAATTATTTGTAAGAGTTATAAACCAAAAATAAACATTATTAAATATAAAATGGAAAATATATATTGTTATATTCCCATAATAAAATATTACACAGAAGTTTAAAAACAACTTAAGTTGTTTCCTTATTCTTTTCCCCATTTTATGAATTTTTATTAATGACCCCAGTCTACTGGGGTTCTTTTTTAGATTGTTTTAAGTCTGATTTACTCTACCCAAATCTCTGCTGGTCATGATGACCTGCCACTGTTTGGCTGCTTAGTAACCTTTTCAAATTTGGAGGCTATGATAAGGAAATTAGTGCTGGAAATAGAAAAAAACAATAGCATTTAGGATTATTCTGCAAAGGAAATGAGTGTTTTTTATAAAATTTCAGAACACATAGTGGGTAGGCTGAATATTGCTGATAGTCATTAATTATGATGAAACTTGTAATTTAATGTTTTAAGTAGGATTTACTTACTATTTGTTCATCAATGGCATTCGTTATCTTCTTAGTGTTATCTTATGGGAAACAGATTCATGTTCTATATATTCATAAACATCCATTCAATGCCTACATTTTCTACTTCAGTTTATCCTAAACAGAATCACCAGGATGATTCTGTTAAAATGTAACATAAGTCTCTTCACTTCTGTGTCCAGAACTCTTCTAAGTTTTCATCTGACTCAGAGCAGGAGTCTAAGTCATTGTATCATTCTTCATGACCCTGCCCATCCTGGCCTTGCTGTGTCACTGTTTCCTATCACTCTGTCCCTAATTAACTCAACACTAGCCAAACTAGACGTCTTTTTCTTCCCTTACACAAAGAATAGCAAATGCTGGTATCTAGTCTTTGCTCTACTTGGTATGTATTTTCTTGTCATCTTTCAAGGCTTTGCACAAATAATACCTTTGCCAGGGAAGAACTTTCCCTGATCATACTATTTAAATTTCCCTGATCATACTCTTGACACTCACGGGTTGTATTCACATCTTTACTTTTCTCTAAAAATAAATGTTTGTTACCTACTACTGTCACTTAGAATGGAGGTTTTTGAGGAAGGATTTTTTTTTCTTTTTTGGTCCCATGTTGTATTCCCAGTACTTTGAAGAGTGTCTAGAATATAGCAGGTTATGATAAGCTATTTGTTGAATGGATGAATGGGAATAAAGCCTGTGTGGCAAAGAGAAAATGCTTGGGCACGTAGGGTATAACTGTCATGCTGTTATGTCACGCTGTCTTATAGAAGATGAGAGGATGAGGATAAAAGGGGAGAGACTAGCTTCTGATACCAGCATTATTTTATTTTTATTGAATAAAAGCAAAGACAGGAGACAGGAGACAAGATTCCAAATGTAGGAGAAAGTGTCAATCTGGAATAAAAAGATCAAGGAGTATTTCTCTGCTGCCATTTCTTAGGAAGGTATCTGGCAAGCTCATTCAGCTGCAAAGTTTTAGAAGTCATGGATTTTCTATTTGAGAATCAAGAGGCATATAAGAAGAAGTGGGAAAAATTAAAAGCAGAGGGAAAGGTGAAAGCATGTAATGACAGCATGAAGGAGAGAAAGTATTGCAGTTCGCAGTGAGGCGAACCTATAACTACACTGCAGAGAAATTTGCCCTGGGCTGCCACAGTAGAAGTTACAGAAGAAAAGGAAAGAAATAAAACTTTTCTAGAATTGTATTAAATAGAATTTATTAATTTTGCAGTGAATTTTAGTAGATATGTTATACACTATTTTTTTAAAGATTCTCTTCATTTATTTGAGAGAGCGAGTGAGAGAGAGAGAGAGAGAGAGAGAGAGCAAGCATGTGCACAAGCAGTGGGGAGGGGGAGAGGGAGAAGCAGACTCCCCACTGAGCAGGGAAACCAACACAGGGCTGGATCCCAGGACCTGAGCTGAAGGCAGATTCCCAACTGACTGAGCCACCCAGGTGCCCCTGTTATACACTTCGTTTAAGAGTCTTGGGGCAGCTTATATACCTTGATATCCTGAAATCAGAATATTTAGGTAAAAACAAAAAGCAAAAAAACAAAAAACAAACAAGAAAAGCAGACAGTAATGTTACCAGGAAATCTGCACTGACTTGACACCTTCAGGTACTGACATTAGCACTAGTTTTTCTGGAACCTACAACACAAGGATAAATGAATTGAGTTAGAAGGAGGAAGAAGAGAAAGGAAGGAACTTATAAATTCATTCCATGAAATAAGCATTTTATACTGCCAAGTGAATTGAAAGAGGAATTTATTATGAAGAAGGCACTTGCATTTGAGGTATCAGGGAAAAAATAAACAATCTTGACAAGTTGTGGACTTCAAAATAAACAGCTCAGATGAACATTTCTTATGGCCACTTTCGCTATTTGTATTGGGTATACTCTAAATCTTAACTCAGCAAAGGCATTATTTTTTGAGCACCTGAGATAATATGGTCCAAGTATTTTGGGTTCTGATGTCTTCATATAAGAATAGACCTCAGGGAATCTGAAGAAAAGGTTAATTAAAATGTTTATTTGACAGATTCTCAAATACCACATGTTTAAAAATGGCCTTTGGCAGAAATTCTCATTATGTTGTGAAACTTTAAGATCTAGACTGTGGAATTGCCTTTATCAGTCTACTTCTTTCAAAATGTGGCCAAAAATAGATCAAAATTCACCCTTGGAAGGAAACAGAAAACATCATCAAACACTGAGGCAGGAATTTGCTCAAAATCTTGGAGAACATTGCCATTTAATATAAAATTGACAGATTTAGTCTAAATATTTTTAAATTCAATCAAAACAGAACCACATTTTTTTTTAAGATGGACTTTCCAACAGGTGTTAGCTGTGAGTTAAATGAAAATTGCAATTATTTACTGAATATCTCCTACATGTCAAAATCTTTCTGTATGTCCTCTCTATTCTACAATCAGAGTCACATAACACAGACAAGACTTTACCCGTCACTCATTACAGTTGACGAAATTGAGGAATATAATGGAAAATAGTATAACTAAAGTCACAAAGTTAATGGAGAGGCCAGATATGGAACACAGGCATGGTTTTAACCCCGACACATGGCCTCAGCTTGTTGAATAGGAACATTTTTGAGTAGAGTTACTTAGTATTATACATATTACCGAGAGAGATATTTACAAAATGTGACAACTTTATTTTAGTGTAATAGATAATAAATTGTTTTTGACAGTAATTACTTAAGTGTTTCATAGATTTCTTCATTCTCTCCCATTTAGAAATGATAAAATGATGTTAACAGCATGGAAAAAGATGTTTTTTTTTTCTTATTTGGTATATCTGGGGTACAAGCATTCAGTGGCTGGCTGTCTTAAGTTGTTTCAGATGCATTTTTTGAAAGGCTGGGCTAGAATAAAGTCCTTTCAGGTGTAAATATCATTTAAGGTAAGATCTACTAAGACTTTAGTCAACTTGGATTTAGTAAACCAGGTTTCAGGAAGTATTAATATCACAGGAACTATATCTAGAATCTAAATTTCTATCCTTACAAAATTGATAGTGAATCCTGTGAGAATTTTTTTGATCTAAGGAGAGAATGTGACACCTGGGTGGCTCAGCGGTTGAGCGTCTGCCTTCAGTCCAGGGCATGATCTTGGAGACCAGAGATCAAGTCCCACATCGGGCTCCCTGTGTGGAGCCTGCTTCTCCCCCTGCCTGTGTGTCTCTGCCTCTCTCTCTCTCTCTCCCTGTGTCTCTCATGAATAAATAAATAAAATCTTAAAAAAAAAATATTGATCTAAGGAGAGAATGGCAAGTATTTATCTCTGAAAATTAGATCACATTTTAACTTTTAAAAGAAAACTGTTCCTGGGCACTTTTGTGCCCATTAGGGTAAGGAGTCTCTTCAACTCATAAAGATTAAGTGTACCTTTCACAACTGAGTGAAAAGTAATCCAATTCCCAATGGGCTACAGAAATTCAGCTATCTAAGAGCAGATATTCTTGAGGGAATAAAATCACTAGATCTTATTAAAAGAACCTAGGATCCTAAAAGTTCAAAGGAGTCTTTTTAGAGCTGCATATTTTAGTGAATGTTCTCTTAGTTTTCAATGGAATATCAATTGCAATAGGATTCCTCTTTCAAAAAATATTCTTGCCAAAATTAAAATTCTTTGATAGGTAATGCAAATGCCACTACTGAGATTTATTATAATCATAATCATGATCTCATTCATGTTTTTAAAACCCAGTATTATTTGATTTTATCAAGTCTTCAGATTCCTGCAGGAGTGTTCCACTTGAGGTGTTGTTCCTATAACTTTGCCAAGAATTAAACCTCCAAGTGATATTCATCATGTCAATTCCATAGAATGTCAAGTCAGCTGGGAATAGTCAAGGCTACTTTCAGATTGTCTAATATCTGTTGATAGGAACTTTTTTCTTTTCCTCTATAAGAGAAAATGAATAGTATTGCATTCTTTTGTCCTTTGGCAGTTAACACTGAAACCGATAAATTACTTTCTCCATATAGAAAAATATTTTCCGTGGGATGCATGGGTGGCTCAGAGGTTCAGCGTCTGCCTCTGGTTCAGGGTGTCATCTCGGGGTCCTGGGATCGAGTCCCATATTGGGCTTCCCTTGAGGAGACTGCTTCTCCTTTTGCTTATGTCTCTGTCTCTCTCTCTGTCTCTCATGAATAAATAAATAAAATATTTAAGTAAATAAATAAGAATAATATTTTCCCTTATAAACCCTTATAAATGATTATAGTTCAGATATATTATGTATAAAATAATTAAAAATAATAGCATTGAGGATTAGAATGGAGAGAATAGAACACATGCACCAAGATATTTTAACACGTGAACAATCAAGTGTTTGTTTCAGGGTTTTGTTTTGTTTTTTTTTTTTTCAGTTATTTTTTTTACAACTTTCAGTTATTTTTTAATAAACAACTCAGATACAGGTCAAGTCCTCTTTTCATTCCTCCTTGCTAACATTTTTCTCCTTTCTCACATTTTTAAAATTCTTTCAAATTGTTCTGTCAGTATATTTTCTTTTGCAGCTCCCTAGGGGCTTTAAATATTCAAATGGTAATGTTAAATTAAACTGGTTTTTTGTTTGTATGTTTTGTGGCAGTTACCTAGCCCAGTGGCTGTACTATTGAGGTATCATGCACAACTCTAACATTTTTGCTTTCACTGAAGGCCCTGGGGACTCTCCCAGAGAGTGAGAGTTTTTAAATCAATCAATCAATCAAACAATCAATCAATTAATTAATTAATTTTTTATTGGAGTTCAATTTGCCGACATATAGCATAACACCCAGTGCTCATCCCTCCAAGTGCCTCCCTCAGTGCCCATCACCCAGTCACCCCAACCCCTGGCCCACCTCCCCTTCCACTACCCCTTGTTCATTTCCCAGAGTTAGATTTTGACTCATTTGGGAGCACTTCTTAATTTCTTTGATTTTTTTTCCCTTACCATATCCTTGAACAGTGGGCACAATTCCTGTTGTTTTTTAGTCATTGTGAATAGATTTTTCTTCCTCAATCTTCATGGATTATAAGGGTATGGATGAACCTCTAGGACTGGCAGTATGAGAAGCTTCACAGAACTGCTCTGTAGGAATAGAACCATATGAATCAATATGTTTTGTTCAAATGCTGACCTTGTGTATTCTCTTATCCTGTAAGTATGCCGGCCTGTATGTACCAGGTAGACCTATAATATACTATGATAAAGGAGATTCAATAAGGACATTAAAAAATTGTAATCACCTAATTTTGTTCCAAGGATGAAGAATATTGATTTTGTCATGTAATGAATTATTCTCTTTTTTAAAACATATACACTTATGAATGTAAAATATGGGTATATTTTTTGTTATATAATTGTTAACTTTACTTTGCCATTCTTTGTTGCTAAGTCATTCTTTGGTGGTAACTTATTTCTAGAAGACATCATGTACTACTTCCCTACACATCTAAATTACTACTGCTTAGACACTAAACAGAATTGGCTTGATGTTCTTTTAAATGGCAACCTGGTATAGAAGCAATTTAATCAAGTTGATTGAATAGGACTACAAATCAGAATTTAAAATATGAACTATGAGAAATACGCCTTGCAATTGAAAACGCTCTGTCAGCTTCTCAAAATATCATAGCAACCGAATTACAAAAGGAAAATAGATTTTTTTAAAAATAGCAAGTTGCACATTTGTCAACTAAATTAAATGTGTTCTAAGAGATCTCATGCAAGTTTCTGTTTATTCTGTGAGTATAAACTCATTTTAGATGACAGACATCTAGTTGCTTTGATATAGCACTATAATCATAAAAGCACAAAAGTTAATAAAATACATGGCAGTAAATTTTGAAAAACAAAAATAAAAATATTATATTATGGAAAGAGAAGTAGTGAGAAGCCAGTATTGACATCTTAAGCTCATGGGAGGCATCCATTGTAATATCATTAAGATTATTGTAAGAATGGCAGTATCACACGGGAAAAACATTTTTGCTTGCTCAAATATTCATTATTATAATAGATAAAATTTTAATTGCCTGTTTTCCTTGAAGTGTAAATATTCGTGAGATATGAACTACTCTGTAAAGAAATCAGCTTAAGAAATATTAAAAAATGAATTATTTACACAAGTAATTTTCCCAGTCTTTAAATATAGCCTAAGCATTTTTAAAACTGAAAAATATGATTTAAATCTTTATGTACAGATGATTTAATATGTACACATGTGATTAATATAAACTCAGAATGATCATATGCTAAGACTATGGTTCTATAAACAAAGACATCTATAATGATGACAAGAAAGAGTAATTTTGGAAAACAGTATCTTATATCAAAATTTTATTAATAAATTTAACCTAAAAAAATCTTTCTCTCTTCCCTCAGGCTCTATATTCTTTTTAAACTCCATTAACTGTTAAATTCCTGAAATTGCAAAAGACAAAATGAATTTCATAGAAAGCGATTTATCTCTCTCCAGAGAAATGGTAAAAGTCCAAGTAAATGAGCTAAGATTACAAACAATATCTTTCTAAAAAGACAGATGTTTTAAAGAACTTCTAACCATGTAACTTGTTCATTCATCTACCAAAACTATAACTATAGAAAATAAACATCTGATTTCAATTAATAATGAATGTTTTGACTTTTGAAGAACAAAAATGTGTGTCTTTCATGGATTTAACATTGAACTCAATAAGAAATAAACAGATGAATGCTATTTCAACTAAATAAAAAAGCTCTAAAGTGTACACTAAATTCTAGCTTATGAAATTCATTTAAAAAAGTAATATATTGACAAACTCTATGTATAAACAAATTGAATGCATTTAACTAGTGTGATTTTTTTAATCAACAAATTGAGTGCATTAACTAATGTGATTTTTTTTTAATCACATAGAGAATAGCTCATCCACAATGTTTATTGAACACCCCTCTAAGGGATGGCTAATAAATATTATTGATAAATAATAAAGAAATAATCACCTGGTGTCTCTTTTTTTTAAGATTTTATTTCTAAGTAATCTGTGCACCCAACATGGGGCTCAGACAACCCTGAGATCAAGAGTCACACACTCTAATGAATGAGCCAGGCAGGTACCCCCTCACCTGGTATCTTAATGTCAAATTGAAAGTTTATTAAAATTTTCAAGGTACTCAAATACAGGAGAATAGCATTTATGTGATAGGAGTTTCCTGAAAGAAAAGTCAATATTTTTAATGCCTTGATTATTAACTATTGCTCCTGAGATTACAATGGCAGTTGTATGAAATACAATGGCTGAAAATGGCTGTTACATAACAGATATGCAATATATATTTATTGAATAAGAGAATATATGAATCATCAAAATATACTTGGGAAATGATGATACTTGCTTTGGTGAATTTTTAAAATGATCTGATTATATCCCTTTGATGTAAAAACAATCTTTAAAATCTATTTTTATTTATGGCTTACAAAGGAGTGAGAAGAACTATATAGAAGTGTATGTGTGTGTGTAAGAGAGAGAGAGAAATTCTACACAAAATTCATTTCATAAATTGCTTGCTTCGAAACATAAGCATTTTACTTATAAAAGAGTACACTTTGTTTCCATTTAGATCACATTATTTAAAAACCATTTCAAATGGGCAGAGTAAAAATGTTGCCTGAGCTGCAATACATTTAAAAGCCCATTTCAGAAGAAAATAATTATATGCATTATATATACAACATTTTATATATGTGACTATATATGTAATGACAAAATAAAAATGACAGTGGTTTGAAAGCAGATAAAAGAACAAAAATTTATCGGAAAACAATAAGATCTGAAAAATAATGGATATTTGAAAAGTCAAAGATATTTAGAAAAATCAAAAGTGGTATCAATTCGATAATATCAATGGTAATTCAGCACTGTATAAAAACGATATTAATATAATGGGTATGTATAACCACGTACATTTTGTGGAATGAAGTTTGACAGTTCACAGAGCTTTGTTCCACCCTCAACACCACATTCTTGGCTATGACAGATATAAAGAAATTTGAAAAGGGTACATTTCTTTTTGAATGAGAAATTACACTGCCCTTGGGAAAAGTAATCCAGATTTAAAAAAAAAAAAAAAAAGAAAGAAAAGAAAAGAAAAGAAAAGAAAAGAAAAGAAAAGAAAAAAGAAAACTCAAGGGCTATGCAAATAACCCTGGCTTTTACATCTGTCAGATTTATCCAGTTGGTACAAGTGACAGTTTTGCCAATTGTCAATTTGTCTGAGCTGCCATATAATGTGGCCTGAGTATTTGTGTCCTCCCCAAATTTGTATACTGAAATCCTCACTCCCCAAGTTGATGGTGTTAGGGTGAAAGGCTAGGAGGAGGAGGTAGGGTTCTATCCTCATGACTGGGATGACTACCTTTATAAAGGAGGCTCCAGAGAGATCCCTTCTCTCCTACTGCGGAGTGAGGATAAAACAGAAAGCTGCCACCTGGAGAAGGTTCTCACCTGACTATGTGGGCACTTGATCTTGGATTTCCAGATCCAGAACTGAAGGATAGAAAATTTCTGTTTCTAAGCCACCCCATCTGTGGTATTTTGTTACTGCAACCTGGAGGGACTAAGATATCTGGGTTGTAGCTCTTCCTGAAACTGGTCTTCATTTTCTCATTAATGAAAGGGGTAGGGATATGCTTAGCACTGAATACAACTCTTTATTAAAGTCTTAAAGAATATCATGGCCATTCTAGCATTTAGTCCAACTTTCTCAAGAATGTGTGGCCAATTAATTCCTCTTTTATCTCATTCGACTCATTGTCACAATAAAAACTGTCCCTTTAATAACCAGCTAATAACCAACTTCAATTATCCTAACTAAATAATTTTTTCCTCATAAAAGTTGAGGCATCTTTTAGCTCCTTCCCTCCCACTTAATAGCTTAGATATATATCCACCATTCTAAATTTCCTCTTAGTAAATTCTCCCAGCAGACTAAGCACCCCTCATGCAAAGAATCCTTCATGCCCTATTCTCCTGCAATTTAGAGATTCCAAGATGATATTGCTCATTATTTCCTCTAGAACACTTTCTAGAATACATGTGGTTTTCTTTCTCTTTTCTTTTTTAAAGAAATTTTATTTATTTATTTATTTAAGAGAGAGCACAAGCAGAGGAGAGAGGGAGAGGGAGAAGCAGGCTGCCCACTGAGCAAGGAGCCCATGTGGGACTCAATTCCAGGACCCTGGGATCATGACCTGAGCCAAACACAGATGCTCAAACTACTGAGCCACCCAGGCACCCTACATATAGTTTTCTTATGTGGCAGGAAAACATTTACATTATTTTTCTCATCTTTTATAATTTCCTTTCCTTTTCTTAGGCCTTTTAAGAAGGATGAATTCTGAGGAAAACCATTTTGCTAAGCGAGGTGATGGGTGCAGATAAAAACTGGGGTGGGAAGAGATGGCTTTATTTTTCCGTCTTAAGAGAAGAAAGAGAAAAAGAAAAGAATTAGAAAAATCTGATGATAAGAATTTGAGGTGGAAGAAAGGTATAAGAGGATTAGAATGTAGGTCAAAGAAGAAAAAAAAAAAACACGTTTATAGGAAGATAGGGAGAGAGAGATTTGTGGCAGCTCTCAACGCCTGAAGAAATTTTGTAAATAAGAGAAAAGGCTAACACAGGCATGTTTGGAGTGTTTAGTGATTTGATGTGTGAAACGCTTCCTTCTTTCTTCTTACCATGAAACCGTTGGAAAAAAAATTTACATTTCTTACTGATTTAGGAAACCTGAAAGGACTCCATTTTTAGAAAGGCTCCATCTCTGCTGTTTTTCTGCTAGGCCCCATTTACTCATGCTCTGTATTTTGCTTCTGAATAAGCCAAAGAAGTCATGCTTCCACTTCAAGGGGGAAGCAAAAAGTTAATCATCGTCTGAATTTTGTCTTAAGCCCCAAATACCTGATAATACCTAAGAAAAGCCAGATCCCAAACATGTTCCAGGACGTTAGCTTCAAACAAATTTTGGATGACGCTGGCATCAATACCCCTCCCATCAGTATGGAGTAACCTACTGTTCACCTGACACTCACCTTCGATGGGATCCTACCCTGGATTTCTGGAGGAACACATACCCTAGACCCTTTTCTGATACAAACCCTCTGCCCTAAGCAATAACAAGACTCATTCTCCTTTCCTTTCTGAGTCTTCCATACACTGCTATTCTCTTCTTGTCAATAAACTCTGTTTTCTCTTTCTCTGGCTTGCATTTGATTTATATCCTTCGTGAAGCCAAGGATTCTCTTGGCTGGTCCTGTGAAACCCTCCCCTGGGTTTTTGGACTCAGCCTGCCTGCATCATTATCCGTGTGTGTGTGTGTGTAGGGGGGGTAGTTAGACTTACATTTCTTTCTTCATGGCACTTTTCTCCAAGTTCCAATTACAGTTCCAATTTTCCAATTAAGGCCAATTACACTGGCATCCCTAAAATAAGCTACAGGTTTTACCATACATACCTAATACAAATAAAATTCCCTTTCTCCTCTGAGAAGATTCATCAACTACTCAGTGGGCAGTGGGTATTAAATTTATTTCCACGCTCCAGTTTTATCTGCAAATTATGTTATATAGTCATGGCTTCCTACTAATTGACTGTATTGTAACACAGAAATCCACCATTTCTTCTCTTTATTACAAAATCTAGACCCTTCGATTTCTGCCTCTTGAACATCTTCTATCCAAGCATTCAGAATCTGAAACTACTATATTCATTTTTATCCTTTATGTGGTGCCATTATATGTAGCCACTAGGGTGTCCCAGGGTCTGCTGAATTACACATTGATTTATTCATTCTTTTAGTAAGTTTTGACTAATCTCCTACTGCGTGCCAGGCATTTTGTAAAGATGGACATTGAAAGCTCAACAAAATAGAGACGGTTCCTGTCCTAGTAGTGTTTACATTCTTATGACAGCCAATAAAATAAACAAAGAGGAAATATATAAGCATAAATGCTAAATGTGTTACAAAAACAGAGAGACTGGTCTAAGAGATTGTGACAGGAGAAATGAAATCTTTATGAGGAGATAAAAAAGCCCTTTTTAAAAGCCCTTTTTAATCATTTTTAATGTTCATGTTAACAAGCACAATTTAAAATTGTATATTAATTTGTTTATTTCCTTTAACAAATTTGGGAAAGTGCAAAATGGCAAAAAATTGTTGCAAAGTACATGCTATGCAAGCCTGGTTACTTTTTACAGAGGCATGCCATAAATCTTGATTGAAGAATTTGCGACTGCCTCTTTTGAGTTCTCCAGGAACATTTAGGGTTTTCTTTGCTATACTTTTTGAATGAATTTATGTCACTTTTTCCTATTAATGTCAGCATGTTTTAAAGTGCCATTTTTTGCTGGGGGTAGAGTCTTATTTTGCTTGAGGCTTACTTGACCATTTTTATTAGCAGCAGCTGTTGTATTATCTGTGATTAGATTTCACCTGCATCAATTCATTTCTCTCACCATCCACAGTTCAAAGTAAGTAAATAAACTTAAAACCAGCATAAGAGACAACTAAGGGCATAGAGGACAAAATATATTCAGCACCTAAGTAATAACCAGGAGCAAAATAAAATACTATTTTTTTAAAAATTTCAGTACATTAAGTGGAAAATATAAGAAAAAATGCAGCCATATATTTTGGATAAAACTAGGAGGTTATAAAGTAGAGCAAGGCAGGCTTCCTGTACAGGGTAATTAGCATTATGTAAAGAGAGAACAAGATACTAAGACCTGACATTCTAGATTTAGGGTCTCCGCACCACTTCATTCTAGATTGAGTTATTCTTCAGTTGAGAACAAGTGTTCCTTAGAAACAATGCCTCACATGATGGCTTAATGTATATGTCAACCCAAGGAAGCTAATTTAATCTATATTGTGATTTGGAGGAAAATATTGTAGTAAAGCATTGTATATCTGGACAATCATATATAAACAAGCTTATGAAAAAGATGCTCCTTTCAGATGAGTTTATTACAAATTAAAATAATGCCACATGAGCAAATAATATACTATGACAGAGTTAAAGGCAGAAACAAGGTGTGCCCGGGTTGCACAGTTAGTTAAGTTGCAGACTCTTGATTTTGGCTCAGGTCATGATCTCAGGGGTGTGAGATCAAGCCCGGCATTGGGCTCTGCGCTCTGTACAGGATCTACTTGAGATTCTCTTTCTCCCTCTCCTTCTATCTCTCTCCTCTGCTCATGCTTGCTCTCACCAACCCCCCTAAAGAAATAAATAAAAACTTTTTAAAAAAGGTAGAAAGAAAAAACTGAAACAACCCAAACCAAATCAAATAGAAATCATAGGATCTCTAAAAACATGAGACATTAACAGTCTGGAATAAATGACAAAGATAGTTACTTTCAGAGTCACCTCAAGAAAGCTTCTGCTCCCCCGTTTGCCATTCCACCTAAAAGAAACAAACCCCACAAGATGGCATTTGGCTCACACTTTCACATCACCCTACGCATAATTCTATCATCAAATTAATGTTGTTTTACTTGTGTTTCTCCCATTATATTTTATGACCTAATTGGAAAAGAGAGAACATATCTTCCTAATTTCTAACACACAGTAAATGAATGAATGTTCAAAACATCTCAAGAGACCGAGACATCCCTATATTTCAAAAGAGCAGTTTTTAAGTATATTTACAATTCTCATGTTTTACATTTTACATTTGGTGGTTTGTCAAGTTGATTTCGGGACCAAATTCATTTACATATGTGTGACTGTCCTGTGTCTGTCCCTCACCCCTCCTCAAACCCTCCCCCCACCGCACTCACTGAGGAGATTTGGTTTCTTGTCCTACTGGTACTTTAGCCTGAAAGCCCAAGTCAATCTACATTACAAAGAAAGGAGAAAGTGAAAGCAAGGAGGTTCCGGCTGGGAAAGTACAGTGAGAAGAAAAAAATTCTTTTGAGAAATGTTGCTGTGGGGTGTGACTTAGAGCCTTACTGACCTTTCCCTAGAAGCACAATTCAAGTATTGGAATGCTTTTTAAAACAAATTTTGCTGACTGACTGGATTGTGCTGCTTTATGGACTCTGCAAAGTTAGGTGCCTGTGAGTTGCTGTTTTTATTAACATTATATTGGGGAGGTAAATATCTAGGATTGGAGACTTAAACTGTGGCATTTGGCTGCATCTCAGATTAGAAGCTTTGCCTCAGACTGAGTCAAGAATTTACATCAACCATGACCATCTGATTTGGGGGGAATATGCTATAAATAATAAAATTTTAACAGATAGGTTACAATCAGTGTTAAGTCTGAGAATATAGCCACAAAATCAAGGCTAAATCAGAATTCCGATTTCTTTTGTGAATGCATGATTCAAAAGTGTCCATGCACTCAAATGAAGCTGCTTAAATGAAACTGCATGGATTTGTGAAATGAAAGTCACTTTACCTTAAATAATAATAATAATAATAATAATAATAATAAATACTGATGTATCATATAGCAACAATAATATCTAACATTTATTAAGTGCTGTCTTTATCCCAAGCACTACTTTGAGAACTTTGCATACATCAATTCATTTAACACCCTCAATAATCCTTTGGCTTAGGCAATGGAACTAGGTCCCATTTCACAGATAAGTAAACTAAGGCACAGGGTGCTTCAGTATTGGTTCCGTAATCAAGCATCTATCAATGTTGGAGCTCGTTATTCAAACCTGGGAAGCCTGGCTCCAAAGGAGTCACTCTTACCATACTATGCTATCATATTTCCTAAGAAGCCAGCATCCCCTCTAGGTAGCTAGAAAATGTCAATATCAGACTTGATGGGATCAGTTGAATGCCATGTCCCTGTTCCTGCAGTAAAAAACAAACAAACCAGATCTTTGGAGGATATGAATGCTATTGTGGGGCTTGCAAATGAGCAGTCTTTGGACTGCCTTCAACCGGAAAATAAGACATTTAAGTAGCATGTACTATGGATAGGAGGAGTGTCTTTAAGTTGTGTTTGGCACATGTTAGTGGCTAAGACGCTCTGGGGTACAAATCTCCAGGGTACTTCATAGCACATTATCCTTGTCCAGACATCATCCATGACTTCATGTTTGTAGAGGATGGCCTCCCTGTTCCTGAGTGGGTGAATTGCAATGTGTACAGAGCCCGAGACTTATGTCATGCGTAAAATAACATGTCAGCTGAAAGGGAGAATGGGCTCCACTTTTACATTCCAACTGGCATATCTGTGAGAATGGGCTGTTTGCCAAAGGACATTAAACTAAGCCTTGGAGAAGTAGAAAGAGCTCAACTAGATTCATTCAGCAGAGAATGAGGATCAAAATTCATTAAAACTGGCTTCCTCAAATTCTATTGGTACAACTCATCAGGACACGGTGAAAGTTGATACGCCCACATTAGGACTCACTCTCTCATGAGACTGAAATCTTAACGCTACCTTTCAGCAATTAATTCACGCTTCACGAGAATAAATTACAAAAACCCAACAACCTGAGTTATGTGATCACCTATTTTCTTTAAAAAATGGCAAGTACCATCTTCTTTGTCTCAACATGGGTAATCTAAGGAAATACAGAGATTGGAGTATCGAGTAAGCCTTTTTTTTTTTTTTAATTGATGCTTGCCATTATGTAATTGAGCTAACACAAATTTTTAGAACAAGAATGGGCCATGCGTACCTCTGAGAAGATCTAGTCAGCTAGCCCCACAGTGTTCATATATGGAGATAGCCACTCTTTGGTCAAGTTTTTGTCTGATTAATGCTGTTTTTTTGATTAATGTTATTTTAGTTGATGGGGAGCCTTGTGAATAAATGATGAAAAAAATGAAAGCTAGGATACACAGCAATGCAAGCCGGCACTACAGAAAGAAAAGAGCTAATTTTAGAAGGATTATTATTCACAAAGTCAGGAGCAATTTTAAAGAAGCAGTTAATATGACAACTCAAATAATGAACAGCGCTGGCGTCCTCCTTGTTCTTTCTGAGGCTTGCACGCTACCTAGGGGGGTGCGTATGCAGAACCAGGAGGCTAATTGAGGGAGAACAATTCTCCCATCTTGTGGGAACAGATTAAGAGCATACACATTTTGAAGAAATAAAGCAAATAATGATATCCTGGCCAGCTCTAGAAAACAAAGTGCTAGAAAAACAAAGCTGAGAAAGAGAGAGAGATGAGTCGATGAATGAAAATTAGAAATAGGAACTCTGCAATACCTGGGACACTCATATCCGTGCTGGGTTAATTTATTAAAACGTGCACCCACTGGGAAATATAAAGAAAAACAAAACATTATCTGTGCATTATCCTGTACTTTTTGCCCTCGGGAGCAACATCTTTACTTATTTAGAGATCAACCCAGCACTTTTTACTGCAGACCACAAATTGCTTTACAAAGTTTCATGTTGATTTTAACTGGATTGCCAGATTTGCCTCACAGCTTGAAGCAAATCACATCCTATAATATCTGATAAACAGAGGCGTTCTTTTGAAGTGGCGTATGTGCCATTTAAGGGAAGTATAGAATTGCTTCAGAAACCGACTGGCCCATCCGTAAATTCAGTGGATGCTTTTACTCCAATGTAACTCTGGCACCAAAATGTTTTGGGAAAATAGTCCTTCAGGAGTGTGCATATTAGCTCAAGATACTAAACTGTCATAGCACAGAAATTGAATATATTTTTAAAAGTCAATTTTACATTTGAGGTCGACTGGGTACATATTTTTATTTAAAAAGTTCTACTCTTTCAGGATAAAGGTGAGGCTCTATCTCCAACTAAATCTAGGATGCTTTTATCTCTGTAATAGGGAAAAAATAAATTCCATAGTTACTTTTTTTTATAACTTATAAAAGAATACCCATTCACATACACATCTAAAAGGTTTTAAAGGGCACCTGGGTGGCTCAGTTGTTTGAGCATCTGCCTTTAGCTCAGGTCATGACCCCAGGGTTCTGGATTGAGTCCTAAATGGGGCACCCCTCTCAGTAGGGAATCTGCTTCTCCCTCTGCCTCTGCTGCTCCCCTTGCTTGTTCTCTCTCTTTCTGTCAAATAAATAAATAAAATCTTGGGACACCCTGGTGGCTCAGGGGTTGAGCATCTGCCTTCAACTCAGGGTGTGACCAGTTGGGGGGATGGAGTTCCACACTGAGATCCCTGTGAGGACCTGCTTCTCCCTCTGCCTATATTTCTGCCTCTCTCTGTGTGTCTCTCATGAATAAATAAATAAAATCTTTTAAAAATAAAAGTAAACAAATAAAATCTTTCAAAGTAAATAAAAGTAGGTTTTAAGGGGAGATCCCTGGGTGGCTCAGTGGTTTGGTGCCCGCTTTTGGCCCAGGGCATGATCCTGGAGTCCCAAGATCGAGTGCCACATCAGGGTCCCTGCATGGAGCCTGCTTCTCCCTTTGCCTGTGTCTCTGCCTCTCTCTCATCTCTCTCTCTGTCTCTCATGAATAAATAAATAAATAAATAAAATCTTTTTTTAAAAAAAGAAGGTTTTAAGGAAAATGCCTATGTCTGATTTCTAGCTTCCTGAAAAATAAAATTATTAAGAATAAATGTGTCTGTTCTGCTGAACACCCAGATTTAGCTCTCTCGGTGAAACCACTGTATTTTGGTAATCCAGTAGACCGAAGACAATGTCTCCTACAGCATGTTTCTCTGTGCTAGAAAAGGAGAGCCATTGTATTTTAAAATGTATTATTTGTATTTAGTAAAGCAACACTGAGAAATATTGTCAGATGTTAAAATTGCTATCATATTAAAAGAAAAAGTTCTGTAATATATTTTTATTTGAACTAGAATTAAAAACAGTAATATTGAATAGAGCAGTAAGTTTATGCTTTTATACTTCCCTCTCAGAATGAAAACTTATTCTGTTTCCTATGCGTATATAAATAACAACATGAGTTTGGAAAATTGCTCAAACAGGCTACTAAAAGGCCTATTGAAAAATTAGACTTTATTTCCCAAGAACTACAAAGACCTAGTGATGAAAAAAATTATATTAAAAGTAGAGTGCATATAAAGCATTCCTTTTCTTTGACACATGAGTGGTTGCATATTATAAAATTGTTAAATTGGAGTCTATATGCTCTGGGGGACATACATCTATGTACATATGCACATGTACAATATATCCTCTCAGAGCACGTTCTTCCTCAGCCTTACGTCTACGCTTCACACTTTTTATTTAGAAAGTTTTGCCTCTTGAGAGAGAACACCAAATCTGTAAGTGAAGTGGCTGCTACAGTTGATATATAAGAGCTGTTCATCAGCTCCTGTCACCAAGGAAAAGACCAGCCTGGGAAATAATTTGTAGTAATAAAGAATCTTGACTTCTTTTTTCCACCATTCTCATCTCATGTCTCCCATCTTGCCCCCTCCTTGGACTTGTCCCAATAGCAGAAGAGAAAAAAAAAAAATGAGTATCTACATGGCCTACATACTATGCTAGGCACTTTATCATTTTATTTACAATATAACTGAAACAATTTAAACATTTTAGGGTTAATAACTAGTAAGTGACATTTGAAAAGAAAAAAAAGTCCAATATGTTAGTTTGACACACACTTTTTCTTTTAAATATGTCTATTATTCATTGTTTTCAGTGACAACATATAATTTAATACTCTTGAAGTAACTTGGTCCCTGCTGTGGTTTACTCTGATTGCCTGAAAGAAAAATGCATGTATTTTAAATTTCTTCCTTTAATTAAATATATTCTATGAGGGATAATTTCTTATTAAGGTATACTAATCTTATAGCAAACATATTTTTGACTTCTTTAGTTTTTGGAGTTTTTGTTTGTTTGTTTTTCCTCTCCACTAGTCCAGGAAAGGCTGCTTCTGAAATCAGAGGGGCCACTCACCATTTTCAAACGCAGTGTCCTGACACACTTCTGTGCCCTATTTTAGCTATTATGACATCCTCTTCCTAGAAAGGAGGGCCCTTCTCTGTGTTTCCCTTGGGGATGTAGCCCCTGTAGCTTACTGATTTGCACAGCTCCCATATCATCTGCCCAGGACAGCCATCTGGATTTAAACGGTTCTTGGTTGTTTTGCTTGGTTATATTAAGTTGCAAATTCCCCCATTTCCTTGTAGGTCTTGTAGAGAGCTAAAAAATGGTAAAGGAACTTCAAAATAAATTTCTAACTCTGTTCTCATAAAATCACTAATCTTCTAAGTTGGAAAACCCCTTTTTCATGAAGGTAGGCTGGGGAGGACCAGGATAGAAAGCAGCTTCACTTTTTCTCTCTTCAAGGAAATTGTTAATGAAAAGTAAAAAAATGCTCTCTTTTAAAGTGCTATCTTGATGGACAAGGTATTGGATTTTTCTGTTCATAAGCTAGGTCAAAATGAATTGTAGTAACCCTAGCATTACTTTCCTTTTGTTCTTTGCCGAAAGTAGCTTTTGTTAAATTAAGTATCACATGAGTTTTAGCTAAAATTATGCCCAAGCATGAGCTACATTTGAGACTCCACGTGAAACAACTGTTCATACATCTCTTCTTCAACTTTATGTTGGATTGTTTGCAAAGTAAAGTGTCATGTAACTCAGATACCATAACTCAAAAATCTGGGATGCCTTCCTGCTACGGACAGAATTGTGTTCCCCTAAAATTCCTATGTTGAACTCCTAACACCCCCATCAGAGTATTTGGAGATGCAGCCTTTGGCAAACAATTTTGTATAGAAGTCATGAGAGTGACGTCCTTATGATGGAATTAGTGATGTTATAACCAGAGAAAACAAGAGATTCAGTTCACACCAGGAACTGTATCTGCCAGCACCTTGATCTTAGACTTCCCAGCCTCTAGAATCATGAGAAATAACCTCTCTGGTTTAAGCCACCCAGTCTACAGTATTTTGTTACAGCCACCTGAGCAGACAGAGACATTCCCAACTGGTAAGTTTGGAAGAAGCAATGTAACTGCAGATTGCTCCTGAACTAAATTTGAAGCTAAGTTCCTTCATGTAGACTGAATTTCAGCTCCATAACACAAAAAGCAATCTCAAGATCTGTTTTCAAGGCTGATATAGCCAGTTCTTCTCCACAGGTAGGGGTTTCCCTTTGGATTCATCAAGTTAATTCTATTCACCAATTTTAGGAAAGCCTCTGAAGACCATTCAAAGGCAAAAATAGATAACTCTTTCTTCAGTTAACAGTTTTCCATCATTTTCAGAGTTAAAGAAGATTCAAAATCTAAGCCTATGAAGCCTGAGTTAGGGCCCAGGGGATGCCTTACACTCTAAGATACCTCATGGTGCTGAAGTGAGATTTTCTGACAACCTTAGAGAGCAAAGCTCTCCAGGAAGTACAGGTCTATGAAGGCTTAGTCAAAATCTGACACTGCATCTGGGTTACTGCATCCACAAACCACTCTCTTTCACATTAGAGCTGTTTCCCTGCAGTGAAGATGGAGCAAGCTCTCAGGCATCTATAGGAAAGATTAAAACTCATGCAAATGATCAGAAAAGTTTTCTCCTTTGAATCCCAGCCACAAGGGTCAAGAAATCATCATTCTCTTATACATTTCTATAAAGGAGAGTGAAGTAAAAAAATTTCCACTTTAAGTTGCAGAAATAAAACAACAACAAATATATTCACAGTTTGGTTAGAAACCACACAGTTCTGTCAACAATGTTAACATCATTTAGATCAAGTTCCTTGGATAAATTAGCAGTTTTCATGTCTAGTTTACACAGGCTCAATTATAGGTGTGGTGAAATTGGGGTCAAATAAATGGCAGAGGTTCAGATCTGGTTTGGATTACGGAGATTTGTAGAATATGTTTTTGTATTTAACTCTTATTGTAACTTTGCCAGCGAGTGTTTGCCTAACCTCTGCCTCATGAACATCAAGTTTCAATTCCCTAACATACTTCTATGCTTTTAATTTGTATCTTCCAGCTTCTTGCCAGAGTCCTGCTGTTTCTTCACACTCCCTAAGGCAGCATGCCTGCATTGCTAGCTTCCATATGGATGCTTCAGTCACATACCACATCCACCAAGAACTTTTTTGGATCTTCCCAATTAGAGCAAATCTGTAGTACTTAACTTCTAATTGTACAAGTAACACTGTTTTGTAATTAGTAAAAGACTTCAAAATGAGCTTGTGACCGGTATTATACATACTATTAATTTCTTCCAATCTATAATTAATTCACAATAGCATTTAGTTAAATGTTAATTATAGGAAATTTGGTCTTTTAGGACCAGAATGATTACCTTTACAGATATATTCTTTTCTCTTTAAGAGAACTCTATTTTCACCGGCACAATTTAAAGTTAGTATTACATACATATGCAACTGGATTAAATAGTTTCCTGTTGAGTGAATGATGTCTAAAGCATACAACCTTAATTGTTTATTATGGCTTTCTATATTCAGATCTGTTCTACCGTAGGATATTTAAAAATATGGGTATTGAAAACTGTCAAGGCATAAGTAAAGAAAATTGCTACTTGGTGACTCTAGAAGATATAAAGACATAAAACTCAACTGAATGGCAGATTCATATTTTGTTTTCTTTCTGGGGGAAATTTTCAAGTATTATAAAAATGTTTTTGAAAACACAGTATTAACATTAAGACTTCTCAAAAAAAGGATGACAATCACCTCTGTAAGAAATGCAGAGCTAATTACTATGTGTCCTAGAGAATGTCAATGCAACCAGGCAACTGATGGAAACATAGTCCTGTTTTTATTCAAGCTGTCCCTTGGCAAAAGGCAATAGTATATTATCTCTGTGGGAAAAATGTATATTTAGATACATTATATATATATATATATATATGACTCTAAGATTTAGAGTCAGCATTTACTGACAATATCCCCATCCAAAAATACAAGGATGGAAAGAATTGCAGAATATTTCTGGTAAAATAGGTACCTAAAACTCAAACCTCTTAACTTCTTCTACCCCCACTCATCTATTTTGAATATTTACCTTGCTATCTCTGCCTCAGGCCTGAGGATCCTATGCCTGTATCTTTGCATTGACATTCTAGGCTACACTGAGGAAAGTTGTTTGTTTTTGCTTGAAAATACTTCTGTATTTCCAGATACTAGAAAATTTTGAGAGTAGGATAGAAAAAGGAACATGGGAAAACATGAGAGAAAGTTAAGGAGTCTTTAGTAATTTATAAATACATAGTTTTGAGCATCTATCTTTATTTAAGATCCATATGATATATTTATGAAATACAGAGAACTCTTTTTTTAAATACAGAGAACTCTTAAATACAATCTTAGCTTTTTATCATAATCTCCTAAAGAAACAACTATCTTCTTACAAAAAAATAAAAATATTTGTCATGATATTATAGAGGTGCTGAAGAGAAACAACGATGTACCCACAGACTTAACAGAAACAAAGGAAGGATTTATAGTTCAGAATCACAGAAAGCAGTCAAGAGTGTCAAAATAATAGATCTTAGGGCATTATGCTAAGTGAAATAAGTCAAACAGAGAAAGACGAACACTGTATGATCTCACTTACATGTGGAATTAAAAAATCACACTCAGAAAAAGAGATGAGACTTTTTGGAGGTTGGAGGAGGGGCAAGTGGATGAAGGGGTCAAAAGGTCCAAACTTCCAGTCATAAAATTAATAAGTACTAGCGATGCAACGTACAAGATGATCACAGCAGCTAACACCTGCTATATGATATACATAAAAGTTGTTAGGAGGATAAATCCTAAGAGTTTTCATCACAAAGACATTTTTTTCCTTTCTTTTTATACTATCTACATGTTAGCTAAAGGGATTGATATATACGTAATGCAAAATAATTACCACAAACCATCATGCTATACACCTTAAATTTATAGTGATATGTGTCAATTATTTCTCAATAAAATTGGAAGAGGGACGCCTTGGTGTCTCAATGGTTGAGCATCTGCCTTTGGCTCAGGTCATGATCCTGAGGTCCTGGGATCGAGTCCCCCATCAGGCTTCTCGCAGGGAGCCTGCTTTTCCCTCTGCCTCTGTCTCTGCCTCTTTGTGTCTCTCATGAATAAATAAAATACTTTAAAATATTGTTTAAAAATTGGAAGAAAAGAGTGATATCTATACATATAACTCAAGTGAGGAAGCAAAAAGCCTTCAGAGATGAAAGGTTCTTTGTGGGTCTGAGGGAAATATGCATAATTAGCAGCAAGTATTTTATATTACAAACTCTTTAGACATAGCCTATTTGATAGTACAGTATAATATTTAAGGTTTTTTTTTTTAGTCTTTTGTTTGCTTGTTTTAAAGATGTACTTTAGTTAAAAAGCAATCTCTGTTTTCAAATGATGTGATGATGTGATTTATATGGTGATACACTGAGAAATTGCGGCTATTTCCTTTTGCTGTTTTCCAAATCTTCTGTTAAAAATCTAAGCTTCTTAATACGTACAAAAATTTTGATAGCCTTGGGGCACCTGGATGGCTCAGTCGCTTAAGCATCTACCTTTGGCCTCAAGTCAGGCTCTATTCAGACAGAGCCTATTTCCCCCCCTTCTTCTGTGCTATCCACCACCCCTCTCCCCACTAGTGCTCTCTCTCTCTCTCTCTCTCTCTCTCTCTCACTCTGCTCACGATCTCTCTCCCCAATAAATAAAATTCTTTAAAATTTTTTGATGTCCATACTATCTTAAAATGCTAGAAAGATATTTTTATCATAAAAAAAGTCAAGCTGAAAGGATTATCATTTTATATCTCTTTTGAGATGTGGCTTTTAATATTTTAGTTTCTTTGAACTATGATTTTAGAATTTTTCCTCTGGATAAAAAAAATGAAAAAAATGTTTTATATTATTTTCATAACTGGACTTGTCTAGAGAATAAAGTGGTTCACTTTTTCACGAATCGTTAGCATTTTTTCAACTATACCGAATATCATATTATTTATACTCTACAAAACTGACAGATTCTCTGTGAACACGGTGCATCTTCCCTATCCTGTAGGTAGATGGACACCTTAAATTACTAAAAGTGTCTCCGTATTGTTGCAACATTACCACAAACATTGTAGCTTAAAGGGATCCAAATTTATTATCTTATGCTTGTGGAGATCTCAGTGAGTATTCAGGGCTACATTCCTTCTAGAAGCTTGAAAACACTGAATTTCCTCACTTGCTACAGCTTCTTGAGTCTGCCACATTCCTTGGCTCCTGGTCCTTAAGTCGCTGCAGTCTCTGCTTCCATCATTCCATCTCCTTCTCTGCCTCCGCTGCCTCCCTCATCCCTGATCAGGACCTTGTGATTATACCGGGCCCACTCTGATGATCCAGGATAATTTCCCATCTGCAAAGTCCTTCTGGTCATCTAAGGCAACCTATTTAAGGATTCTGGGGATTAGAACATGGACATCTTTGGGGAGATTATAATTCTACCTGCCACAATTGTCTGGTCCTCAGTGTCCTCTTGAGATTTTCAGAATGACAAAAAAAAAAAAAAAAAAAAAAAAAAAAAAAATTGATGCTTTTAAACTACTTTTGATCATATTCCAAAAAATCTTTAAAAAGTACATTAAATATAGAACAGCATTTTCATATTGCCTGGATATGAACTGCATAATTGTTTTTCAACATCTTAATTAATATGGCTCAGTAATCTATATCTGGCACTTAAGTGACATACATGGGACCCAACAGTATTTACTGTGCATCCAGGAATTGTTTCCTGCACTTGGGATAGAATTCACTAGAGCCATGAGAGTTTCTCACCCCCTTGATGGTGATCACATGCATGGTTGTCAACTCCTTAAGCATCTATCTGTGACAGGTAGCCAGTAGCCACTTGAGTATTGGTTGAAGGAGCCTCTTTTCAACTCCTTCTCATCCCCCCAATAGTTTGTCTGCATAAAAGGCTATTAAAAAGGAGACATCAAATTCAAATTTGAGGAGGGTTCTCATTCCTTTCCAGTTAAAATTTGATGATATAAAAAAGCTAGCTACTTAAGATTTACCTACTATGAATTAGTTTCATTTACACACACACACACACACACATACACACACACACATAACCCCACAGTAAGCATAAATGGGCATTCTGTAAGCCACCATCTCCAAAGGAAAAGAATGGGAAGAAAAATTTTATTTTTTTGTGCAGCTTTTCTTTAGACGCAGTCATCTAAAGCCTTTATTTTCCCATCTCTGCCTTAATTCCTTAAGTTCCTTTGAGAATAAGCTGTATAATCTAAAAGAGTATGTATATACAGGAAGGAATATTTTCAGTAGTCTTGTAATGGCAAGAATTTTTTTCTTTCCTTTCAGCTGAGTTCTTTAGAGGATTACAAGATGGCACAAAGGCTAAGTTGATTACTATATAATACTCAATCATTTGCTTCTGTGGGCATATGAATACAAATAAATAGAACAATATTTATGATTAAGGCTATAATTTATGAAGACACAGGGCATGAATTCAACAGGATACCTTGACATTTTTTTTAAGATTTATTTATTTTACAAAGGGGGTGTGGAAGAGTCAGAGGGAGAGGGAATCTTAAGCCCATTCCCTGGTGAGCATGAAGGAGCCTGACTCAGGGCTAGATCTTAGGACCCTGAGATCAGACCTGAGCTGAAGCCAAGGGTTAGACACTTAACTGACTGTGCCACCCAGGATCTGCAAGATACCTTGAGATTTTATAGATATTGGTGATGGCTATTCTTGAGTCTAGAACTGATAGTTAAATGGGCAGAAGAAAGAGGATAGAGATATATCTGTTTAACATTAAAGTAGTAGCTTTATCTTAATATAGTCAAGGGAATACACATAATACCATAAGTCTAGGGTGATCCTCGGTTGGGGCTAATTTATCCCTCTTCCCCACCTGATACATTTCTCAATGTCTGGAGACATATTTGGTTGCCATAACATGGGAGGGAGGCCATTAGAATATAGTGGGTAGAAGTTAGGGGTAAGGCTGAACATCCTACAATGCATAGGCATAACGAATAATTATCTGGCCCAAAATTTCAGTAGTTCTGGGGGTGAGAGACTGAACTAGAGGCCTGCAGTCCACAGAAAATAAAGTGCTCCTGTCTTTGTCCTTTCTGCAAATAGGAAGACTGTGTTCTAGAGGAATAAAACATTAGTTTAAATATATTTTAAAATTCTGCATAAATGTATTCTTCCAAACAAGATATAAATGATCTTGAGATATGACTGGCTATTAAATTATGGGCCAAAAGCTAGATCCTGGTGGTTCTACACTTATTAAAGGTAAATATTCATTGTTTTCTGATCAGGTATGTTTAATATATGTACTTTTGCATAATTACAATGCATTTAAGTTGAATGTTTGCTACCAGAGTAAAGGACCTTTTATTAATTGATTTTGTCCGTTATCTAACACAACAAAAAAAAAACAATAAAGTAGAATATATCACATTTTCCAAGTAAAATTTTATATTGTTTCCACTAGGAAAAACAAAACAAAAATTTTGTTATAATTTCTGGCATTAGTCTAGATGTAGAATATTTTATAAAAAGAAATGGTGTATTTATGTTATGTTTATGGTAAATCTAGAGTTTAATTTTTGTCAATAAGTTGGAGATGTTATTTAGCAGTCAATGTAGTAAAAATGTCAGTCAAAAAAAAAAAAAAAAAAAAAAAGATGCTTATGCCAAGACTACAGGTTAGGTTCAAGTCTGCAATCAGAGAAGTTGAAAATTCTAAAAAACAAAACAAAACAAAACAAAAAACTGAAACAAGAGCTAGATTGAACCTAAAGAATTATACATAAATTAAAGACAGAAAGAAATCCAAGCAGAATCCAGAAGCTGTATTTTGGGGTCTCAAAATTGGCCTTATACATATAAAAATTTAGGTGCATTTTTTCCAAGTGTAGAGAAACAAATCCCTTCCACTTTATGTAAGATTCCAAGTCTTTGGGGAGGTATAGGACCCAATCAAATGAGGAAAAGTTCCATCTTCAGGAGAAGGAATGTCTGATCACTACAAAGGTTAATATTGGAAAATGCATGTGAAACATGGAGGTCAAATTAGCTTCAAAAGTGTTGAGGTGAGCTGCAAAACCTGTTAGTGAACTCAAATGATCAGTTTGTATTCATTTATTCATCTTAAATTGAGAGCAGGAATTTTTCTAGGTCATAGTCTGCTCTTGAAAAGTGCAGAACAGGCTCACTCACCTGAAAGTCTATCCTCCAGCAATTATTGCTGTTATAAGGAAGAATATTAGGGATAAAGGAAAGCAATACCCCCCATTTCTACCATATGGAGGATTTAGGTCATTCTCTCTTTACACAAGGAATGAAGTATACACTATATATATATCTTGATCTTTGCCAGAAATAATTACTCTTTATTGCATTTTGGGGAAATAAATATTTGTGTAATTCTCTTTTGATAAGTGACAATGTACAATTCTCATAACACAAAGGATCTCTCCAAGAATATGTTTTATTTCAGGTTTAGTTTCTTGTTTCTCATTCAATATAAATGCCAAGTTTTAACACATTTTTAATGGATTTGGCTTTGCTTAAAGCTATTAATTGAAATTATATATAGGCAATGATTCATTCATTGCATTTACCTGTAGAGAGAATTGAATACTATTTTGAAATAAGAGTAATTTGAGTTGCAACCTGAAACAACCCATAGAGCACTCTAATATCCAATTGGCACTCCATTAAATCTTTTCACAATTACTTACAATTTGCTGGATGAACTATTTGCTACAAATCATTGCTAATGTAGCATCTTACTTAACTTCAAAAATAAGCTGGTACATTTCTATTAAGCAATCTTAATGAGCAATTTTAAAAGCAAATACTCTAACATTTTATATTGTTTGCTTTTTCCCTTCACATTTCTTTATGTTGTTGATTATTTTTTTTAATTACTAATTTTCAAAAAAAAAAAATTACTAATTTTCACAACTAGGGGAATTTGTGATAATGGGATAATTTTTCAGGAGAACTTAGTCACCTCAAGGTCCCAACTGGTCATTTCTTGGGAAAAGCAGCCTTAGCCATGTGAGGTTTTTAATGTAAGAAGTTCTATGAACTTTTCTTTCCCATTCCAAACCCCTTCTGTGCCTTTTGGGCACCTGGAGACCGTTTGTTCAAATGTAGTACAGATTTTACTTCATTCACAATACCTAATCACTTAAAGAAAGTTGTAAAAAGAAATGAAACAAATCAGTCTTCATTTTAAAAGAAAAAACATTTGGAATATTACTTCATTGAATTGTGTGTGTATGTGTGTGTACATCTATACCTATACCGGTATCTATCTAAATCTATATCTGCTGTCTTATATGTGTCCTCAAGACTAATTCACTAGCTGTTAATACAGAACAAATGACATTTCATCATTTTGGTTTCATCTACTTGGTTTCCAGGTATTCTGGTGTTCAATGAGGAACAAAACTCCATGATATTTTAAGATTTTGTTGGTGTTTCGTTGCTTTTAAAATAGTGTCTGCAATGAAATAGTTCTCCTAGTTGCACAAACTAGAAGAACAAAGTATTCTGTAGGAGGGGCATTAACAGCACCCTTCTTCAGGTTTAGCAACATGTTTAGTTATGTGAGTTCTTGGGTAGAAGGAAACCAGTTGGCGTACAGAATCCAGCAAAATTGTAGTAGAGCCCCAGTCCTATTTGCCTGGAACATAAATATGAGACTCTTTCTATGAATTGTTCAAGGTGGTCCCTGTCCTGTCACTGTGGAAGATAGAGGTAAAGAACACCTTCAAATAGATCTGCAATAAATTGCAAGGACAAGACCAATGGGCTCTGAGATGAGCCATTGTGCTGGTGTGAAGGGGCTTTGTCTGGAGGGATAGAGGTGGAGAGGGGAACAAGGTAGGGGTCAGTGTCTCAGATCAAAGCATTTGTCCATGCCATGTCCATGTTGCAGTGCAACCCTCAGGCACAGAATTATGCCCAGTAAAATTTTAGTGGATCAAAAGACCAAAAACCTTGATTTTCTTTCCCATTTGGGATGGTGTTTTCTTGTTTGTGTGAACTCATCATGTTTCTTTCAGTCATTCTTTTGATACTACAATTGCACATGAAGCTTATAGCAGGAACCCCACTTAGGAAGCCCCCTATGGAATGCCAAACATGGTCTCTAAACTTAGAACTTTGGCTCAGCCGGAGAGTGGCTCAGCCTATGTATGCCTAAAGTCTCCAAAGTTCTCATGAGAAGAGTTACACATATGTTTATTCCTTCCCCCGGCTACAAAACTTAGGTTCTAGTGCATGAAGAAAGAGTTCCATTAACTTCTTATCCTCACTCCTGAAACATAACTGCCCCTATTAAGGGGCTGGTCACCTTTTGTCTATCCTACAGCTAAGACCCATTTTGGTTTCCCTGAAAACATATATATTTTTTTCTTTTCTTATGTTTTTTTTCTATCTTTTATTTCCTTCCTTTTCTTCTTAAAGCTGTTAAGAGAAATAACTTTCCAATATTTCATTTTAGAAGACTGTTTGCTCAATGTTTGTATATCTAAAACTGCGTTCAGATGGTTTCCTTTGAAAATAACCTTTTCTATAGTTAAATTTAAATTTCACTATTCGGGGGAAAAACACCCTTAGATTTAAATGAGAGTGTTGGGATCCCTGGGTGGCGCAGCGGTTTGGCGCCTGCCTTTGGCCCAGGGCGTGATCCTGGAGACCCGGGATCAAATCCCACGTCAGGCTCCCGGTGCATGGAGCCTGCTTCTCCCTTTGCCTGTGTCTCTGCCTCTCTCTCTCTCTCTGTGACTATCATAAATAAATAAATAAATAAATAAATAAATAAATAAATAAATAAATAAGAGTGTTTATTTTGGGGAATTATTTTCATTATATTCTTTGATTATCATATCCACTACATATAGAGAATAGCTTATACATTTTGAAGAGTAAAAGCACTCTGTGGGTGCGATCTCCATCTATAATTTTGGGTATAGTATAAGGAAGCCTGAAATTGCAGTCTGGATTCCAAAAAAATAAAAGCAGGTAGCTTACCCAAATTAACCAAGATCAAATGCTACCTTATTATCATATCTGTCCAGATAAATTTTATTTATATTTTAAAATTTCAGTCCTGTGTTTTCCCTCACTTCGTTAGCAACCATTGGTGGTCAGTGATAAAGCAAAGTCCAGGCTATACAAAATTTTGGTTTACATCAAGGATTAAAGATTAGGTTTTTGTTTGTTTGTTTGTTATTTAAGAAAATACAATTGTGAGGAAGGGTAAATATGTTTAAAAACCGGAATCATGGGACACCTGGATGGCTTTGTGGTTGAGCATCTGCCTTTCCCACCGGATCGAGTCCCACATCGGGCTCCCTGCATGGAGCCTGCTTCTCCCTCTGCCTGTGTCTCTGCCTCTGTGTGTGTGTGTGTGTGTCTCTCATGAATAAATAAATAAAATCTTAAAAAAATATATAAAAAACAGAAACACTTTATAATGAAACATGGAAAAAATACACAATTTTGTTAATTATTTTCTTATATTAGAAGAATGCTCTTAATGAGGTATACAGTCACATCCAAATTGGCCCAGCCACTGAATATGCACCTTCCTGGCATCATTTAATACTGATAAATAGTGTGTCTTTTAAGCTTTTTGCCAATGATGTTTTCTGGACTTTTCTTATATCACTGGCCTTCTCAACCCAAATAGTGTTCACCAGAGCTCTATCTTTAGCCTTCTGATGCTTTCAGATGTCCTCAACAACCACTTAATTGCTTAAGATTCTCACATCCAGACCCCTAGCCCAGTGTGTTTCTTTGAACTCCAGACCCCCCATGCCTAATTGCCCCCAGACCATCTTCATTTGCACACTTCAAGTTTCTCAGATTCAATATGTCAAGTCCTTTTGCCACTTATCACCTTATACTCAATCCACATATCCTGGGACACCAGGGTGACTCAGTGGTTGAGCGTCTGTCTGCCTTTGGCTCAGGTCATGATCCTGGGGTCCTGGGATCTGGTTCCGCATCGGGCTCCCTGCAGAGAGCCTGCTTCTCCCTCTGCCTATGTCTCTGCCTCTCTCTGTGTGTCTCTCATGAATAAATAGATAAATTAAATCTTTAAAAAAATCCACACATCCCATTTGTACTAATAACTTTCAGGAAGTCATCTCTCTGCACTACTATTACCTCAACCATGCATCTAAACAACTGCTAAATTGCAGTGAGTAAATTTCCTAAAACCAGTGTGGCACCCTCCCCCCACCCCCCTTCCCTGCTCTTCATCTCCATTCTACTGCTGACAGACTGACTTTTCCAAAACATAATCTCTACCAATTTCTTGTTTTATAAGCCTTCTGCTTTCTGTGGGCAGCCTCCATTTGCTCAGATCTTTCTAGTGTTATATCCATCTACCCTGCACACTTATGCTTTCTCCAGTAGAACAGTTTCCTGCAACTGTCCAGTTTGGCAGGATTCTATACTTCTGTATTCACAGATACTGATCTTGGCATTCATTTACACTTGTTCTCCCATCCCATTAATTCTTCTTTCCCTTCAAATCAGCTCTATTGTCAATGTACTCAGATTTCTCTGTTCTGCAGCATATGCTTGTCTCTGCCTTTTCATCATGCATTATATCCTGCGCACATTATCTCAGCACTGATTTTTCTCTACCTCTACACTGACCATGTTATCTCTCAGTGCGAAGTTAGGTTTGTGTTTTTGTTTTAAGATTTTATTTATTTATTTGAGAGAGACAGCGAGTGCAAGAGACCACGACAGAGAGCATGAATGGGGTGGTGGGGGGAGGAGCAGCAGAAGGAGAGAGAGAAGCAGACTCCCTGCCCATGGAGTAGGAGGCAGATATGGGGCTTGATTCTAGGATCATGACCTGAGCTGAAGGCAGAGGCTCAAGCAACTGAGCCACCCAAGCACCTTGAGTTTATGTCTTATAATACCGATTAACATATATAACTTCACTTAATCCTCACAACACACTTATAAAGAAATTCTTCTTCTTCTTATTATTATTATTACACATCCTTTTACAAAGGAATAAATTGAGTGAAATAAAATTAAAAACACAATACTAACAAAGGCCACACAGTAAGTGGCATAGGGAGAATTTAAAGACAAGAAATGAGATTCTCAAACTCACACTCTTAACTGCTAAATTATTTGATGTTTGCTCCTAGTACAGAGTGTCTGCTACACAATACCCATTCTATAAATCTTAGTTAAGGAATGAATGATCTCTCAGTAATGTGCTTTCTCTTAAATAGACATTGTAATAAAAATACCATGTAAGAACTACAATGGGTAGAACTCAGGAGCTGAAAACAGTATCTTGCTTATATAAATATTCATTAATTAAATTCATTAAAGGCCTGCTATATCCTGCCTTAGTTCTATTGCTTATATAAAAAGCACTCAATATTCTTGGACATTAAGGTTGCCTAGGTCACCTAGAGAGCACTGTTATTCCCTAATAAGTTCTCTTTCATGACTGCTGTCTCTGGGTAGAAGACACACAAAAACCATTATACCTCCTTTTTTCTCCTTTGAATAAATGAACCGGGCCATCATGCTCTCATAATATCAGGCTCCTGCAGAAAATGAGTATTGTTCTAGGAAAGTCACTTCTTATTTTCGTGTCTTAACTTTTTCACTTGGGAAATGAAGAAAGATTTAAGAAAGAAATATTTGCCTAACACTTCAGAAGAGTTTGGGGGATAGTAGATAATGAAATAATGATTTCTAGAACACTAGCAGATTTGCAGACAAAAGTTGCTGTGAGATGCAAAGATGATAAGAATTTTAGGGAAACGGTCCATTTAATAGTCATTCACAAGAGAGGTTTAATTCTAAGAAGTGCTTAAAGAAGTGCTTCGATTTAGCTCTTAAAGTCCAAGTGATTATTTTAGGGCTTTAAAAAATGCCAACTTGGGTAGAAAGCAAATAAGCAAGTCATAAACATGTCAACTTTGCTAAAAATCAGATTCTTTTTCCTAAATTTAAAATGTAGTAAGACTGGTTACTCTGTATGGAAGTCAACAAAAAAGTTTCAAAGAAAGCAGAAATAAGCACGTTTCATAACAACACAAAGTGTTGTTAGAGAAAGAATCATAAAAATAAGATTATGAAACACATTCCATTTCCCAGGTACTTAGCTTTTAGGTATAAAATACAGCTTTTAGGTATAAAATAGCATAGGAGATGTCATTTCCATATTAAATATTGGAAAAGAGAACATAATAATTATAAAGGTGAGTAAAAGGTATTATCCTTTGTTTTTGTCATGTTAATAAACAAAAATGCATTGACCTAAATTTCTCTTAGGCACAGAGTTGGATTATTTTCTTCAGGTTACTAGATTTTCAGAGAATTCTGTAGAAACTTAGTTATTAAGCTTGAATAAGATATATTATAAACTATAATCTTTTCCTCTAAAAAGGATAATTTTTTTTTTACTAAAATACCCTCTATTATGACCTACTATCCAATTAAATAATTCTTATTCTTGTTTTCTTTCCAGTATATTTTGGTTACCTCTATCCATACTCAAGAAAAAGGCTTTACAAACTTTTTAAGTACAAGTTTTTAAGGTAGAGTAAGACTTACAATAAGTCCTGTAATAGTATACAATTCCTGTGTACATTTTATGCACCTGTTTCCAGTTCTAATACCTTCAATACCAAACAACACTGTCAAAATCAGGACATTGATACAGGTGCAATAATATTAACTCAGGTACAGGTAAGGGTAAAATTTTAAATCATAGATACATAGATAACTGATAGATAATAGAAAAATAGATGATCTACAGAATAATAGATAGATAGAGCTTCATTCCTTGAAATAAAGATGGAAGAATGGTGGGAGGCCTGGGTGGCTGTGGTTGAGTGTCTGCCTTCAGCTCAGGGTGTGATTCCTGTGGGGAGCCTGCTTCTCCCTCTGCCTATGTCTCTGCCTCTCTCTTTGTGTCTCTCATGAATAAATGAATAAAATGTTTAAAGAATAAATGGAGGGCAGCCCAGGTGGCCCAGTGCTTTAGCACCGCCTTCAGCCCAGGGTGTGATCCTGGAGACCCAGGATCAAGTCCCACATCGGGCTCCCTGCATGGAGTGTCTCTGCCTGTGTCTCTGCCTGTGACTCTGCCTCTCTCTCTTTGTGTCTCTCATGAATAAATAAATAAAATCTTTTAAAAAATGGAAGAATGGCTTTAAGTGACTTTAGTTTACATGAAAATGAGGCTAACCTAATCTTCATTTTATGTCCTATAAACCCCTTAACCACTGTTGCTCATTCTCCACATCTCCTCTAGAGACATGGTTATCACAATTATTCATGCCATTTCTGGCCATAACCCATGACAGTGCCCTTCTGCTTCTACTCCTTTCTGAGTGGCCATGACACCCAACTCCATGATGGCTTACAGCCAGCATTACTTCAGTAAGTGGCTCAGTCGCCTGCCTCAAGACCACCTCCTGCCTGCTCTCTCAATACACAAACTAATCATTTGATTTTGTATTTTATAGCACTCATGCATGGACAGTACATTTTTCTTAATTATTGGAGATGTCCTCTATTATTATTTTCATATTTTTCTGACTTCTTGCAACAGATTGTAAACCGCAAAAGTATTTCTTCCAACACTTTTGAATTCCCTTAAGTGCACAATAAATTGTGAATATGGTAAAGCTTAAAAATGCTTGTTGAATGAAAGCTACCTTTGGACGAAATGCCAACAGAGCAATTATAAAAGGACATATCTACTTAAACACATTTCAGGAAATATATATACAAGCGGAAGTTTCAGGAACAATCCACATTTAAAAAAATATTTCTCTTTGGCATTCATTTGAAGGTAAAAGAGGTAGAAAACCAAGAAGAATTATAATTGAAATGACTTGGAAAAATTGAATTAAGACTTTGCCAAGTCCTGCCAAAATTCAGCCCACAAAATTGTGAACGTTAAATGCTTATTATCTTAAGCCACTAAAACACACAAAAATAGTGGACATTTGTTTTAGCATGTGATAGCAGTGTGGTCCATACATTAATAACAAACTATTTAAAAATAGTTCTATGACTATGACTACATTACAGTAAATGATGTGTATTTATGTTATTTCCAGAAAATAATTAATATAGCACATAAACTCAGAAATCATTGAAAAATTTGCCTTCACTATATTGAAATCAAACAGAAACAATAATAGTGAAACACTAAAAGATAACATCTGTGCATTTAACTTAGAAAAAAAATCACAAAAATCAAGCTAAGGTGTATATTGTTGATAGACACTGTTGGAGGACTTGGTTTTAGACTAAGGCCACACACAAGTACAAGAGTGCTAAATAGGGCACCTGGGTGGCTCAGTGATTGAGTAGCTGCTTTGGCTCAGGTCATAATCCCAGAGGTCCTGGCATCGAGTCTTGCATCAGGGTCCCCACAGGGAGCCCGCTTCTCCCTCTGCCTGTGTCTCTGCCTTTCTCTCTCTGTGTCTTAAATAAATAAATAAATAAATAAATAAATAAATAAATAATCTTAAAAAAAGTGCTGAATAGAATGGAACTGACTACATCTGTGATTTTTCTGTTGACATTATACACCCATAAACATATTTATGCTTATTTTAATACGTATGCTTTAGTTTTAATTATACATATCCAAGTAGTGAAGGAACCAGAAGTCCACTGATTGTGGTTGTAACCAATGGCTCCAGTGTGTTCCTAAGACCTTTTTTGCACTGAGGTTGTCAACTAAGCCTTTGATTGTCCAGAGACATTAGCTTTATCCTATATATATATATATATTACATTTGCCTAAATTAAATCTGTCCTATTTACTTTCAAAATCTTATGTCTTTATTGTGAAGGAGTCACCACTGTGTGTGTGACTATTTCTTCTTGGATGCCTACATTTCTGAATTCAGTTTTCAATTGGCTTGCATAATAAAAACTCTATTTTTCTTTTTTTTCAAAACATGGAAATATATCTATCACAGTCAACACAGATATTTAGTCAAGCTTTTTCCTACTCAAATCATCAACTAGTCACTTGAATCTGAATTTTACATTTTGGTAGGAAGAGTAAAAGACTATCTGTTCATAAGATGACAAGCAAAGGACCAGAAAGGTTATGTGACTTGTCGAATATCAAACAATTCTGATATTGGAAATCATATTACTTTAATTTTCAAAATTTTAATTATAACATATTTTAAACATATACTAGTATAGGAAATAATAAAAAAAAAACAGTTTTAGGGGCACCTGGGTGGCACAGTGGTTGAGCGTCTGCCTTGAACTCAGGTGGTGATCCTGGGGTCCTGGAATCAAATCCTGAATCGGGCTTCCCTCAGGAGCTTGCTTCTCCCTTTGCCTGTGTCTCTGCCTCTATGTCTTTCATGAATAAATAAAATCTTAAAAAAAAAAAAAAACAGCTATATACCAATTGCTGGGTTAACAGATGAGATTTTTGCCATATTCATTTCAGATCTCTGTCTTTAAGAATAAATGAAAAGAGAAAAAGAAAGAATACTGATTTTTCAGGTCGATATTCTATTCACAAAACCCTGCTGCCTGTCTCTCAGCTTGGAATTATTGCTGATTCTTATTTCCGTGAAAGGTTAATAGTAAGTTTACTTTGCAAAGGACTTTCATCTATTAGCACATTTGATTCTCCCTATACACTGGAAAAATAGTTAGGATACATATTACTCTCCATATTTTACAGCAGAATGAAGCATAGAAATGTTAAATGACTTTCCCAAGATGTCAAAGTGAGTCAAAGAGAACTGGACCAACCTCTGACTGCCAGCCTGCATGGGTCTTGCTGCACCATACTGCATACTTTATAAGGTAATAACTCAATATCAGAATATGAGTACAGCATGAAGAGAAACACATTTCAAAGCACAGTTAGAACTCTAATTTTTAAAGAGCCTAACCTATCAATATGACCTAACCATCACCAGAATTACAAACTTATCTAGAAAATTTTAATAATCCTTTCAGACTCCCAAGAGCTACTAGCTGATTCTTTCCCTTAAAGCATCTCTTTACCCTTTTCCAAAATGCTGTCACATAGTTTCTTTAGTTGTCACAACAACCATACAAGGCAGGAATTTTGTTAGTAATCCTTTTGCCAATGAGAACATGGAATTGCTGAGAATGTACACATTCATAGTGGCTTATGCCCATAGTCCCCAATCTTTGCTGCACATGAGAGTCAGCTGTGCAATTTAAAAATCCTCAAGACCTAGGTCACATTCTATACAAAAAAAAAAAAAAAAAAATGTCTGGGAGTGGGTTTCAGGCATTGCTAAATTTGCAAGAGCACAGGTGATTCCAGGGCGCTGCACATTTGGGGAGCTGCTAGTTGAAGCAGCAGATACACAATCTGTGCTGCTGGTCTGGTGCTGCCTCGTCTACGTCCGCAGGTGCACTCACACGTGAGCTTGCTCTCTGTCCTCGGGACATCAGCTACCCTCAGTTTAAGGACATTCATTTGGCCCCTCATTTTGATTTTTCCTTCCATTTATGAATAGAAACAGATTTTTATATAACATGCAGTCGCCACAACATTTTCAACCCTACTTCAAGCTGCAGCTGGAGTCAGAAGTTCCCCTTCTAAGTTGCTGACCTTTAATGACCTTAATTCTATTTTTAGTTCACTTGGTCTATGGCCTTCAAGTTTATTCCTCTTACAACAATAAAGAGCAAGCTTCTGTCTTTTTAATATGAATTTTAAATCCAGATGAAATTTTGAACACTCTCTGTACTTTAAGATGGAAACAGAAAAATTATGAATCTATGTCATAGATCCCACATTATCTACAAGCTTCATAGCCATCAGAGTCTTGGATGATTTCAAGAGGCTAAGGTACTTTTTGAAAAAAACATTTTAGTTATTTATGAGAAGGCGAGAGAGCACGAGCATGAGCAGAGAGAGAAGCTGAGTGATAGAGAGAAGCAGGCTCCCTGCTGAGCAGGGAGTCCTGACATAGGGCTCCATCCTAGAACACTGAGATCATGACCTGAGTCAAAGGTGGATGCTCAACCAACTGAGCCACACAAGTGCCCTGGTACTTTCAGCTAATCTCAGGTCACCTGGAGGATAATGGGGTATTTCCTAGGACCTACCTCTTGATTGCTTATTAGCAGTTCTCCAAAAGACCTCAGCTCATCTATCTTCCTCTCCTTCTTGAATTGTGAAGGGTATCTGGGAACTACAAAACCCAGCCATCATGTTCAAGAAGTATCTATTATTTTCAACACTGTACAAACATTCACAACATTAAAAATTTTCCAACTAGCTCTCAGAAAATTTTTCAGCATGCTCCCCTAATCTGGAACAAGAAAGAATGGCTAAGAAAATCTGTGCTTTAGTCTTTTGCTCCCTTGGAGACCATAAGTCCAGAAATGAGAAGGTAAGAAGCTACAGTACAGTTATTATCTACTGTTATGCAGGGTCTTTACTAGAAAATACAGAAATTATGAATCTATATTTTACATGATTCTATCTTCAAGAAGCTTCCTAGATTTGTGGTGGCCTGATAGGAAAGGCCAGACCAATATAAATAAAGGAATTATTTCACTAAAAGCAATTCTAGTATTTGATCCCACTTTGGCATTTAGTATCTTTATATCAACAGGTTTACCTTTCTCTTAAAGTGCAAGAAAAATCATCCTTAAAACCATCATACACCTCACTGAACTTTTTATTTCTACATGAGAGAAGTCAGTTTTCAGCTATAACTAGTACTGAATTAATTTACTACTCAAATTAATGGTAAAGTTATTGAAAAGTATGTTAAATAACAATGCAGACTAAGGATCTCCTTAATTTTGACATTGTAAATCTTTGAATTTTAATCAACATAACATTTTCATGACTCAAATACCCTTTTCAAGAGGAGAAAATTTTAAATGGCATTAATAAAAAATTTTATTGCCTAATGAAACTACTTGTGATGTCCTCCTTTAGAAAAGCCCACTTCTTAAAGACTAGTATATAGGCAAATAATTGTGCCTGAATAATAAATAAAATAAAATTAAAATAAGATGAAGCTTTTCTGAATGATATATATCACATGTTTATATCATATTTATATAATTAAGATGGTAAAATATTTAAATTATATATAATTTATTTATAAATAGTATATATAAACATATATAAAAATTATGTTATATATAATTTAAATAAATACTATATATGTGTATATATATATATTTACCTTGCATATTTATATCTATGATTTATGTGAAATTTATCTCCGTGGATGATATGAGGTAGTGGTCAAGTTTTCTTTTTACCATATAAATAGACAATTGTCTAGCAAAATTTATTGACAACAAAAGTACTTTCCACACTGAAAAACAGTGACAACTCTGTTGTATACCTGTTATATCTGTGTGGGTCTATTGCTGTACTCTCTTCTGCCCCATTGATCTATTTGCCTACCACCAGGCCAATATGTTATTTTAATTACTTTACCTGAATAATATAATATCTATTAGAATAAGTCTTCCCACCTAGTTTTTCAAGAGTGCCTTGGCTATTACACATTTTCATTTCCATATAATTTAAACCAGCTTGTCAAGTTCCACTCTCTTACCTCCCCTCCCCCCCGCAACACACAACTGTGAGGAGTTTGAATGGGGTCTCACTGAATCTATTTTTATTTTAATCTCTAGTTTGTAGAGAACTGACATCTTTTTAAAAATTTTTTAAAATTTTATTTATTTACTTTAGAGAGGCTGAAAGAGCACGGACAAGGGAAGGAGCAGAGGGAGGGAGATGGAAGATAATTTTGAGCAAACTCCACACTGAGCATGGCGCTGGATGCGGCGCTTGATCTCTTGACCCTGAGATCATGATCTGAGCTGAAACCAAGAGTTGGATGCTTAACTGATTGAGCCACCACCCAGGCACCCCAGAAATTGATATCTTAAGGTTATTTATTGAGTCTTCCAATCCATGAATGCAGTATATCACTGGATTTTAATATTTTTCAATAATCTTTTAGAGTTTTCTCTATAAAATCCTGGCACATGTTTTCCTAGATGTATCTCTAAGTAATTTTTTATGGTATTGAAATGACAATATTTTTTTAAGTTTCCAACATCTTGGTGCTTACATACCAAAATACAATTGATTTTCAATACTGACCACACATCCAGCAATGTTTCTTAATTAATTTATCAATTCAAATGTTTCTTTCAGTTCTTTTGGATATTCTATGTACACAATCCTGTTTCTACAAATAATGACTAATATTTTTCCTTTCCAAATCTTTAAACTTTTTATCTTTTTCTTCTCTTATTGCCCTAACTAGGATTCCCAACACAATGGTTATAGAAGAGATACTTGTCTCATTTCAGAAGGTGAACTTCTAAGTATGATGCTGCTGTAGGATTTCTTTTACAGATACCCTTTATCATAATCAAACATTTTGCTGCTATTCCTAGTTATTTATTCCAATTTGTACACTTACAATAAATCCTTATAATTCAAGAGAACTTAAGTATGTATTCCTAATCCAAAAGTACCTAATTTAAACAATCATAATTTTGTTACTATCTTTTAAATATTTATACTTCTAATTTTTCTTATTTTATTTTCTAAGATAGAACTTCCAGAATACTGAGTAATATCAATGATGGCAAACATCCTAATCTTGTTCCTGACATAAATGAAAATGCCTCTGGAATTTCATGTGGATTCTATTTGTTATTATTTAGAACTTTTATATCTGCAATCAGGATTTTTATGTCTATATATGTGGGTGAGATTGGTCTGAATCAATTACCAGCCTCTCCTGAATGATATTTAATGGCCAAATCCTTTTCTGTGGTTCTATTTTGTGATCTAGTCTTCAAATGTCCCATATTAAATAATCCTCACAATGTTCAAAGAGCTTTTTGGTTTTTGTTTCCATACTACTGAAAAAATGATAAGACACATTGCCTGATCATAAAACCTTATATTAAAAGATCACTATACTAATCTGTAATATAAAGATTGCCATTTGGATTAGCTATCTTATAAATCAATTAATACATTGGCAAGAAAAAAGATAGGACATACATCTCCCTGCCCCAAATTCGTTGATGTGATGTAAAAAAATTGAATGTGATGAATCCAATGCCAAGTGAGAAAACAAGAAACAGTGTTATTAAAGCACAGGGATTTAATAGGATACTTTAAAGATTAGAACATACACAGGACTCTAATCTATGGAAAAATAAATGTCTAAGTACTGGAGAAGGTTATTTTTAAACATAGGAATAGTGTGTGGACGTTTAAGGTCTAGAACTGATGGATAAAAGAAATGAGACATGCTCTGGAAAATTTGTTGTGATTAAATGGAGGCTAAATTAAGAGAAGTTAGAACATCTGACAAAAACATGACAAATTATACAAGTGGACGCCTATAGGAACATTTGTGCTAAGCAGCAAATAGTGACTCACTTATTTCCAGGTTATAACACAAAGCAGGAACTGGACCAGAGGTTCAGGATAATTTCCCAAGTAATTGCTGATCCTGGAAAGGACAGGGATCTCTCACATACAGGAGCCAAGTCCCAACTTTCAGTCACCAATTCAGACTTAAGTAAACAGAAGAAAATAACTAGGTATTCTCAAATACAAATATGAGCAGATAACCCCAAATTCCCAACATTGGAAGAAGGTCAACACCATAAGAAGAAACGAATTTCAACAGAACTAATACTCAATGAAATTAACAGAGCCAATAAAGACTTGAAAAAAAAAATGTATATCTCCATATAAAACAGAATATGTCCCCCCACCATAAAGAATACGCAAAGATAAGTTTTGGAAATTGAAATTTTCACTTTCAGAGTTAGAGTAAATAACAGAACAGACAATCTTGAAGAGAAAACTGGCCAAGTAAAATGATTAAATTTAGAAATTTTCTCAGGCTATCAGGCAAAAGATGAAGGGAAAGGGAGTATACATAATTGATAAGGGACATAGAAGTTTTATCCAAAAACTAAAAATCGTTCCAATTAAAGTTTGGGAAGAGAAAATAGGAAGAAAAATAATAATAAAAGAAAGAAACAATAATCCAAGTCCTTTGCTTCTCCCTTTTACTCTATACTAAAAACTATCTCCATGTTAACATCTTCAGCACAGTCTGAAGACATCAAAGAATGTTTATTTTCCTGATTTTTTAAATAGTCTTGTAAAATATAACAATGAACACAATGTTAAAGCTAATTTTGAATTAAATTTCAGCATTTTCATTTGCTTCAGTTGACACTGTCCGTCTGGGCCCATGGAGCTCAGATATGAAATAGTATGCTCTACTTGGCCAACATAGATATTTCCATAATTTTTCTCCAAATGTAATTACAAACCTAAAAATCCAGGTAAATCAAATCATGATAGAAGGAATGTAATGGCTAAAATTCTACCAACCAATGTGCTGAACACCCATGTGCTAATCTAGAAATTTACAATAGATAAGAGGTAAAGATTTTCATATCCTAACAAATTGTTTTCTCTCTCCATCATATACTCAAATCTTCATACATTAACAAATTAGATTTGGCCCCCATGGTAGACTAGCTTTATTATTCTTCAACCTGTTTTAAATATATGCAAATAATAAGCACCTGATTTGTTTTCTCTGTGGCAATGGTAAGTAACCGTAGTGCTTTCTCTCATTACTGAAAGTATGTCTAATATTTTATAAACTCTATGGCAACTATTCCATATGGCAGAGGAGACCCATTTCTGCATTTGTGTTTGTTAGGACTGAAAATGCCATTTCAAGTAGGTGCACTAACGTTTACAGCAGAATCAAGATTTATTAAAACTACTCCGCAGAGCAACATTGTACAAAATTTATGAACTGTAAAACTGTTATAAAGGTCACTTGAGATGCAAAAGTTTAATTTGGAGTATCATGTTATGGTACAGAGCCGCTACACTCAATGCTTGTTAAAATAAATGGTTTCAGGATCTTTGTCTCAGTCTATGGACTTTATGAACTTCAACAAAAATAATTTCACATTATCTCGTACTTTATTTTTTTTTTTTTTTTTTTTTTTATCTTTTTTTTTTTTTTATCTCGTACTTTAGATAGGCTTGATTTCTTTAAGCTTTGTTCACAAATCTACAATTTATCTCATGTGCAAAATCGCAAAGAAAACTGATACAGATTTGATGTCACTTTCCAAATTGTTTCATAGGGCATACTGCATATCACTAGTTCTCCAGGTTTCAACATTTACTATTTTGTATTGTTATTCATTTCTCTTTTGATACCAATACATGTTGGAATGGACGACTTCTCAAGAAATATAACAAAAGTGAAGAAGACATTAAGTATTTATAACAGGAACATTTGGGAAGGCATTGTTACTCTAGATTATGGATTATAAAAAGTTTTATTTTGTAAGATTATATTTATATATATTCAGACATTTGCAAACCAATCCAAGCAAGTGAAATGTAAAGAAAAATATAGTTTTAGTTTTATCATACTTTTAGTATAATAAATATCATGAAATAAAAGTATAACACAATGGAAACATAATATAAACAATAGTGATCATTTTCAAAATTTTTCCTATAGCAGATTGTGTTAGTGGTAAAAATTATTTCTTTATAATTTGACTTCATATCAAAATCAATATTTATTAGCAAAGATCCAAAATGTAGAATCAGCATATCATTTAATGTATGTGAAATTTCTCATTAGTACAATAACAAACTATAATTTTGCCATAGTATTTAGATTGTAAATCATAGACTATAAAATACTACATTCATCTCTTAATCAATTTAAATAGTAGTTTCATTAAATTTTAAACACAAAGAAGTATCATGGAATTCAGTTCTTCCTTTTGAGATAAAAATGGTGAAAATGACCTATTTCCAAAATAGCCAGGACTGAAATTTTCTTCCTATGCTGTAAAGTGTAGTTAAAATATTTGCATTTCTAAAATTCACTAAACATTTCACTAAGCAATTCGTTGGAACTACTGTTTTTGTTATTTTCAGGACAGGAAAACTAAAGCTTGGATGGTTTAAATAATGTTCCTAAAGTCATCCAGACATAAAGTGGAGCTAACACTTGAACCAGTGTTGCAAGTCTATTTTTTTTTTCTAAAAGTGCATTGCACCTTACTGTAGTGTATTTATGCTGAGGTCTAGTAGAGTATGGCATAAGGAAACATCCAGGTAAAAGAATCAGAGATTTTTGTGGAAAGTATAAGTGTTTTAATCTGGAGGATTGTCTGTTCTCAAATATCCAGGGTTTGTCTCCACCTATCCAGGGTCTTGCTTTCCTATCAGACCCAACCAAACCCCAGAAATTTGGAATAAAATGGGTTTTTCTTTGGCTGATAGTTCCATGACTCAGACCACAAACCCGTCAGTATCACACTTGGCCTTTACGATCTGCTCAATGAGTACCACGGGTACATAATTCTGGAAATCAGTCTCTATACCCATAACATAAGGTACCGTTCTCTTTGAGGTCTGATCATTTTTTTTTAATTTCATTTTTTACTTTAGTTATTTATGAGAGACACAGAGAGAGAGGCAAAGACATAGGCAGGAGGAGAGGGAGAAGCAGTCTCCCTGCCGGACTAGATCCCAGGACCCCAGGACCATGATCTGAGCCAAAGGCAGACACTTAACCACTGAGCCACCCAGATGCCCTGGACCTTTGTATTCTTAATCTGGATGCCAAAACACATTCTGGATGTTCTGGATTACTCTGATATGTAATCTATGTGCATTATGACAAAATCCAGTACATACTTTCATTTTCATTGACTGAAAATAATGAAAAAAAAAAAAGACACTATCCAATGCTCTCACTGGTCTCTGGAAGATATGCTTTATTCTCCTTTGAATCATAGAATTTTATAAAATTTCTGTGTAAACTTAAGACACTATTCACCGACTTTTGCATGCAAGAGCACATTTTTGTATTATCTTTGTATGCTTATTCTCACTAACATCTCATGTACTACACAGGGTTGTGTAATGGTAGAGTAGTTATATAAGGCTGATTAATATTATCTGAGGCAGATCATCTCAATAATTTGAATGATGAGCTTTGAAGAACTCTAGGTAGAGGACAGAACTGTTAGCAATTAGTAATCCATTCTAATTCAAGGAAATAAATTTAATCCAAATATTCATAAATCAGAGTGGAGTTTAAAGGTTGGACATAAGACACAGGATGACGTAGCAAGACTGACCTAATCAAGACCAGGGGGGCTCTTCTCCAGCTACTACTAAGTATCACCATCATTCTAGAGAAACAGGCTTCTAGAATATGCTAGTTGTTTGTCTTATGTATGCAATTAGTAATGTGTATACAATTTTACTCATGACATAATTATTCTTCAAGTATGAAGGTACTTATTTTAGCTAGTCCTTGAGTTATATTTTTAAAGTTTGGATTTAAAAAATTTTAAAATGTATTACAGTGAGATACCAAATGTGTGGAAACTAATCAATGATTTTGATATGCAGCTGAAGATGTCCAGGTAGGCAGCAATACTTTTTATAGATTGGTAGGTTTATAAAGAAATTCCAACTTGAGAATACCACTGTGTTCAGCAATAAACCATATTTATTTTAATCAAACCCAGAGACAGAATGTACCTAAGAACATACACAGGATAGCAGCTCCTTAGTGCTTCTGGTGGTCCTCAGAGAAAGATCACTAGAATCGCATGCTGGCAAACTATAATCTATTCCTAGCTCTTATCTTTCTGTCTTTACTGATCAGATCCAAATATATCATTATATAAATACATCTCTTACCATAATCTCATGCTTTCTTTTGTTTTTAGCACATAACAAGAGTAACTAAATTTGTTTTATAGCCTCTGTTAGCTATTTTTGTGACAGGATGAACAGGAAAAAAGCATTCCAGGATCAAAAGAGTAAATATCCAAAGGAAGATGTTGTTTTACAGTTTTATTCATTTTAGATGAAAATCTTTAATTTGTCACTTATTTGCATAAAAAGTTTAGTAGATTTGAGGGAAATGATACTAAAAGTTTATCCATTTCAAGAACTAAGAAAGGGATACCTGGATGGCTCAATGAGTTAAGCATCTGATTCTTGATTTCAGTTCAGGTCATGATCTCAGGGTCCTGGGATTGAGCCCCAAGTCAGTCTCCCCATTCAGCACAGAATCTGCTTGAAGACCATCTCTGTCTGCCCTGCCTCCTGCTCACATTCTCTCTAAAATAAAGAAATAAAAAGGACTATAGAAAAACAAAAAAAAATCTATATATTTGTTGACTAAAGCTGCAGAAAGACTTGTATAGTACTGTAATATTCTTGTGAACAGCCTTTTATTCCTGTCTTGAAAGCAGCATAACACACTGCACTTCTAATACATTCTTTCAAGTGGTAAGTGGGTGTGTGTGTTTGTGTGTGTACACATGTGTATTTACATATTTTTAACATAAAGTTTGTCTATATGGTCAACAATTTTGGCTAAGCCAAGTGGCTAGGAGATGCATTTTTATTAAAAAAAAAAACTTAGGAAAATTGAATATACAATTTTGAATTTAAAATTTCTATATTTTCTCAATTTTCAGAATTCTCAACATGACTTACAAGTCATTTTGGAATTTGGCTTCAGACTAATTTTCCAACGATACCTCCTAGAACTCATTATCCTCTTCCCTTAGTACATTCTAGGCAACCAGATCAGTTTTCAGTTCCTTGAAATATGCCAAACTCTTTACAGTCTTGGCAATAATTCACCTAATATTTTTTTCTGCCCTGAACAATTTTCAAATATTCTTCTCTTACAATTCTTGGTCATCCTTTGGGTTTGTGAAATTTCTCAGATAAGCTTTATTGAATCATCTTTTACAATAAATCTTTACTTTCATTTCCTTTATAGCATATTTCATAATTCATAGTATATATTTTCACTTGTTTAAAATGTATTGCCTTGGGTGGCTCAGCGGTAGAGCATCTGCCTTGGGTTCAGGGCGTGATTTCGGGAACCGGAATCAAGTCCCACATCCAGCTTCTTGCGGGAAGCCTGCTTCTCCTTCTGCCTATGTCTCTGCCTCTCTGTGTTTCTCATGAATAAATAAATAAAATCTTTAAAAAATATGTATTTCCTTCATTAAACTACAGGTTTTATTTTTTTATTGATTTATTTTAAAAATTTGTTTTTTAATATTTATTCATTTGAGAGAGAGAGACAGAGCATGATCAGAGGAAGGAATAGACTCCCCATTGAGCAGGGAGCCTGACATGGGGCTCAATCCCAGAACTCTGGGATCAGGACCTGAGCCAAAGGCAGACACCTAACCAACCAAACCACCCAGGCACCTCTAAACCATAGTTTTTAAAAAGGCAAAGCCATTGGTTATTTTTTCCACATAATTGGCAAATTGTAGACACTAAAATAATTTTTGTAAAAATATGAAAAGAATTACATTATACTCTGCTTTTCCTATGAAAAATCCCGATGAAATTAATTTACTTGTGTGCCTGAGTAGATGTTTTCACTTTGAACCTTCTTAAAATTTGAAAATTGTAAGAAATCCAAAGAAAATGTATTTTCTGGGGAATGTAAAACTCTATGTTTTGTATTTATATGGCATTTATCCAGTGAGTAAAACTATATGTTAATTATTTTTGGTTATATCATTCATACCTAGCATAGTTCAAGTACACATTTTGTATGGATAATTATGTATATATATATATATATATATATATATATATATATATATATATACATACACACATGAGGGATTGTACTAGGAATTTTAAGTAGGTATCAGTTATCTGAAGAGTTCTAATACTGACATATTATCATTTAAGGAGATATGACTAAGTAATTTCCTACTAATGCTGCTATATTTATTAGGAATTTCACCAGGTATAAATAATTCTGACATAACCATCAAAAATATAAAATGTAAATAAAAACTGAGCATTTTTGAAAAGTTATTTAAACTATGACATCTCTTGCATTTTTTTCCTGAAAGTTTATCTCAATTCAAATTAGTCCAGAAAATAAGAATGAAAATTCTGTTATCTCAGCTTTGTCACTGAACTCTGCAAAAACTATGTATAGAGAAGTGGGAGATTCCAGCTGAGATCTTAAAATTCACAACTCAGTTTATAACTCCAAATCATAAGACCCGGATATTCTGGTATTTAATTAATGCTTTTCCTAGGCTCACTAGGAACCCAGATGCCTAGCAGAAGGGAAGAGGCAAAACAACCAAACTTTAAAACAACATTTAAAATCTTAACAAATAGGGATCCCTGGGTGGCTCAGCGGTTTGGCGCCTGCCTTTGGCCCAGGGCGTGATCCTGGAGACCCGGGATCGAATCGCGCGTCAGGCTCTTGGTGCATGGAGCCTGTTTCTCCCTCTGCCTATGTCTCTGCCTCTCTCTCTTTGTGTGACTATCATAAAAAAATAAAATAAAATCTTCACAAATAAAATCCTCTCCTCCTCCTGCAACAAATGTACTAACAGCCTAAGTAAATGAAGACAATGAATGAAAATAAACATAAACAATCAAGAATGGAAAAATATTTGCAAGAACTTTTTATAACAGAATTATTAAACATATAATATATAATAATATATTTAATATAGAGAAAAAATAAAGACAAGTTTGATAATATGTGAGTGAATAAGAAACTGTAAAGGGCGATCATAAGGATTTATAAAATAACCAATATAATTATTAGAAATTAAACCTATAACTAGAATTTAAAAATGGAAGGATTTAAAAATATTATGAAAGAATTAAAGAGAAACTTAGGGAACTAGAATATGAATATAAAGAAATTTTATGGAACAATTTTATGGTTCGTTGCACTGACCTCAAGGGGAGTATTCACATACAGCTTTTGACTCCCCCTAAATTTAACTATTAATAGCCTGCTGTTGACTGGAGGTTTTCCCAATAACATAAACAGTTAATTACTTAACACATATATTGTATGATATGTGCATTATATATTGTATTCTTATAATAAGGTAAGCTAGAGAAAATGTTGAGAAAAATCGTAGAGAAAATACACTGACAGTACCACACTGTATTTACTAAAAAAAAAAAAAAAAAAAAAAAAAAAAATCTGTGTATAAGTAGACCTGCAGAGGGTCAACAAAATCCATGTTGTTCAAGGGTCAGTTGTATTTAAAAAGAGGTTATTGCCACTTCTCATGATAAATGTCTCTAAGCTTTTGGAGTGAATTCATACACGTGCAAAATTATGTCAAAATTATGAGAATAATCGTTTGATAAAAAGTAGTATCAAGGGGCGCCTGGGTGTCTCAGTTAGTGAAGCAGCTGCCTTTGAATGAGTCAAGATCTCAGGGTCCTGAGATGGATCTCCACATTAGGCTCCCTGATCAGAAGGGAGCCTGTTTCTCCCCTTCCCTCTGCTGGTCCCTCTGCTTGTGCTCTCACTCTCTCTCTCAAATAAATAAATAAATAAAATCATTAAAAAAAAAAAAAAGTAGTATCAAGAACTGAGAACACAAATGAAAAATATCTGAGAAATAAATTAAAACTGCTAATTTCTTGTCGCACCCTTAGCATATTTGTCTTTTTAAGGAAAAGTTTAACTCTTGACTTACTTTCATCTTCTGAAATATCAAATTAGATATTTTTTCTTTTCTTTTCTTTTCTTTTTTAAGATTTTACTTATTTATTTGTGAGAGACACAGAGTAGATTCTTTTTCTTATTAATCTATTATAAACCAAAAGTTTAAAAAGGGCTTCCAGATAAACACAATGTTATAGACTCTTTCCTCCTTTTATAAGGGATAAAGTTAGGAAAAATGTCATTAGCTCATACTATGTGAATATGAGAAGAGACAATAGCAATGAAACTATCTCAGTAAAACTCAAGAGAATGGAAAATAGAACAAAAACGGGTTCCTTCCTTTGTAGAGGAGAGAAAGTTATTGCTTTTTCTTTGAAGAAAGGTATTGACAATACCTGATTTCTTACACTTTACAGAACCGCTGGATGCTCAGGCTTGTTGGTACAAGGACCAGCGCAGATTAGTTAGTGCAGAGAGACAAAGGAAAGGAGAGAGAAGATGAAGAAAATGGAAAAATTATAAAAAGAAATAAAAAATAAATAAATAAATAAATAAAAAGAAAAAGGGAGGGACAGAGAACAAGAAAATGTTTTAAAATAAAAATATGACCAACTTTCATCTTAATATTCTAGAGGTACAATATCTCATATGTGTTACAGAGGCAAAAAATAAAATCATATGTAGAAAATTTGAAAGAACTTAATTAAATTTGTAATTAACTGAATTTTTAGAATGAAAGTATCAAAAAAGTAGATGACAAAAGAAAAAGATTGTCACATGAGCAAATCAGGAAATTTCAAAACACTTAGAACAAAATTAAGTCTCAGGAGCTTGTAAAGGGTGGGTGTGTGGGCAGCTCATGCAAATGAATGGGAAGCCAGGCATCAGAATTCTGGCCAGCATAATTAGACTCTAGAAAATGGGGAAGTCGAGATTTAATTCTCTAGGGGAAAGTATTTTTAATATAGAATTCCGTAACTATTCATACTATCTTTTAAATGTGAAGACAGAGTAGAAATATTTTCAAATATCCTTGGGCTAAAATACATATAACTTCTATGATATTATAGGCCATGCTTCAGAACAAATAAAACAGCCTACAAGAAAGAGAAAATCCAACAAAGAAACCTACCTGAAGACTAGAGTATTAGATTAGTCTAGATTGAAGCAGGAGGTACAGGACTGGATCTCCAAGAAATAAATAGATGATCAAGTTTGTGATATGAAGAAGAATACATTCAGAGTCATTTGATGTGAGAGTAGTCCTAAAATGAATAGTGATAAGTATATTGACAATGAAGTCAATGGAAAAGTATTAAACATTTAATAACTTATAAGGAAAAAATAAAATATTAATCTGTAAAAAATATTTACAGGTCATATTAATGTAAGCAAAGACTCTTGGTTTAACCAAGAAAATATGATTTAACAATATTGAGGTGTGGGAAGAAACATTTAAAAAAAGACAAGTTCTCAAGAAGAAGTTAAAAGGTGATGTTTAAATTGATGATTAGTGTTATATGTATACAATTTAAAGGTAATGGAGTTACTTTACCTTCAATATTCAAAACGATTTAAATTGCTTTCTTAGAATTTATGTCTTACTGTGTTACACACTGGAATGGTAAATGATTTTGCAAAAAGGAATGTATTCTGATTCATTTTTCCATTTATATGAGAACGAATACATTTTCTTTTTCCTCTTGAATCACCACTCAATGATACAGCTGACTTTCACAGAAAATCATTTCATAAAATTTTTCATCTGGTCAATTCTTTGCTAATAATGATAGAACATATGGTCCTAAGCCAGATGCACTAGTTCATGCTTTGCCAAAATACTTTCCTCCATCATGTAGGTCTTAGTTATCAAGGACATAAAAATGGACTCCTGTCTTTTTAGAGTTGCATACTACTGTCTCATCTCTATAACAATTGCAACCTGCTCTCAATCACAGAAAAACACCTTTAGGATGACAACAGGAAGACAGCCAGATATCCACTGGGGGAACTAAGAAATAGATCTTTCTCCTACATATTTGGCTAGTGAAGGTAACTGTCACATAATTTTACTTAATTATGATAATTCAGATATGATGTGCAAGAGACCTAAGTAAAGCATTAAGTAAAGTATTAATTTAGTAATATTTGAAAATATATCTTAATAATAAGATATACATTTAAATCTACCTAACCAGAAAGCAAATTCTCCTAAAATTATCATTTGGTATATTTTACCAATATTTTTTTTCTAATTTGAAAGATCAGAATTTATAGATGTGGGATTTAAAAATATTACTCTCTTGAGTATTTTTTATTCATGCTGATAAAATTTTTTAGTTTCTGTTAATAAGTGGTGCTAAGAAGAGATTATAGATTTCATAGTCTTTTCCTATAGTATCCACTCTAATTTCATTTAAAAATGATACATTCAAAAAAGTAGGGTCCTCCTCTAGCTGCCGTTTTGTTCTTTTTTAGTAGCCAAGTTTTAAAGAAAAGTTTGTATTTATATCTTACCTTGACTTAATTTCCATTTAAGCAATTATGATGTATTTCTTCATTCTAAGGACCATGAAAATCTCTTTTGGGAATATTTTCCCACATGTGGTAATAATCTCTCTACTTTGTAAAAGTTAAAGTCACAGCTTTATGGCTGGATTGAAATAGATAGGTCCATTGCTTGGGGCAAGCTAGGGATGGAGTGGATTAAAAAAACACCAAAAAATTGTTAATTAATTTATCCTTTATTTAAATAGTTTTGTAACTGTGAAATGGTTTTACTTTGCTTTACCCATTAGTTAAGGCTTTTCCCCTTGAAGGTGATGACCTATAATGCCAAAGAACAGAAACTGTTAAAATTAGACCTGAGAAATAGTAATGTAGCTTTGTTTATTAATGACCACCAGTGATTTATGTGGGAGAGGAAAAAGTTTCCTTAGATACTCTTAAAGTTCCTGGCTGAGTCCAAAAATGAAACTGACAGAGACAGATGAACAAGAGAAAAGCATCCCAATTTTCTTGAATTTTTACATCTACGTGGCAGCCTTCACAAGAAAATGATGACTATAAGAAGTGACCAGAGGAGGAAACCTTTACAGCTTTCGGACAAAGAAACCATGTATTTGTGAAGAGTTGATGAGACAAGATTTGGCCTAAGGGTAGTAAATGATGAGAAGTAATGAGGAAGGGGTAACAATTGGTTTAACAAGATTTGTTTGTACATATTTCTCAGCTCTCAATTCCCCACCTCTGGTGATACAGATGTTTTCCTTCTTCCTGTCACAGGAGTGTATTTTTCACATGGAAGAGTTATCTCTAGCTTTCAGGGAAGAAGAGCAAGGGGTTGGAAGGTCAGAATGACCTTGCTTCTGCTGTTTTCTCAATTTCCTTCAGCTTAAGATTTTGAATATGCCAAGGAGCTATATTGAGGGGGTTCTTTGTTCTGAAGCCCAATACTTACAGCAAGTGTGAAATTGCATATTTAAAAAAATAAACATCATATGCATAAAATCTATAAGTATCTGTTCTTGCTGTTTCATAGGTTTTATTAGCATTCTGGGTAATATTGAGAATGAATTGTAAGAGGCAAGAGTAGAAGGAGACTTTAGAAAACTATTATTTGGGGCGCAATCCTGGAGACCCGGGATCGAATCCCACGTCGGGCTCCCCATGCATGGAGCCTGTTTCTCCCTCTGCCTATGTCTCTGCCTCTCTCTCTCTCTCTCTGTGTGACTATCATAAATAAAAAAAAAAAAAAAAAAATGGGAACCCTGGGTGGCGCAACGGTTTAGCACCTGCCTTTGGCCCAGGGCGCAATCCTGGAGACCCGGGATCGAATCCTACATCGGGCTCCCCGTGCATGGAGCCTGTTTCTCCCTCTGCCTATGTCTCTGCCTCTCTCTCTCTCTGTGTGTGACTATGATAAATAAATAAAAATTAAAAAAAAAAGAAAACTATTATTTGAAGCTGTGGTGTTATTTGAGAGTTCTTAGCTACATGTTGCTACTGAAAACATGATATGTGACAAGTATGAATTGAGATGGTCTCTAGGTATAAAATATACGCCAGATTGCAAAGACTTTCTATGGAAAAAAATGAAAGTAAATACCTCTTTTTTTTAAAAAATTGATTACACGTCAAGATTATATTTTGGACAGTTTGAGTTAGATAAAATATATCATTAAAGTTTATTTAACCCCTTTATTTTTATTTTTTAATGTAGCTACTAGAAAAATTTAAATTACATATGTGAAAAAAAGTAATTAAATATAAATAAATAAATAAATAAATAAATAACATATGTGGCTTGTATTATATTTCCGGCAGCCAACTCTGGTCTATTGAGAAGTAATCAGACTCTGGATATATCTAGAATGTACAGGGAACAGATGGATTGCATATAGAGTTTGAAAGTATGATGTCAAGAATGACCATAATTTTGTTTTTTTGTCCAGCAACTTGGACGGTGGAGCTGACATCATTAAATCAAGATGGGAAGAGAGTAGAGGAGCAGGTTTGGAGAGAAAGATCATAGACTAAGCCATGGATGCGTGAAGGCCAAATTATCATGAATGGAAAAATCTGAAAAGATAAGATTGTATTTTATGCTCACCTCTAGTTCTTTTACAAGTTGCCAATTAGGGAAAGGCAATTTGAATGTCCTTAATCTTCACTTTTATAATAGAGAAGCCCCACATTCCCCAGAGTCCTCCCTGGTTATGTTTGGTTGCTCATGTCTTTCTGTAAAGATGGCATGTTACTTCAACAAATAAAAATGCTACCCTGCTGCTCTGAGCCAAACATGGCCCTCTATGCCTAGGGTGTCATGGTCTGTTGAACAGTGAGGCACTGGTGCATTATTGTAAGTGTCAGAATCCTATAATGGCTCTTACACACACACACACACACACACACACACACACAAAGTATTTGGAGGGCATCTGAGTGGCTCAGTTGGTAAAGTGTTGACTCTTGAGTTTAGCTTAGAACTTGATCTCAGGGTCATGAGTTCAAGCCCTGCAATGGGCTCCATGCTGAGCATGGAGCTTACTCCAAACATACAAACAAAAAACTGTTCTGTAAAATGCAGTCTTAATCTTTACTGGCACTCAAAATCAGTATATTAGGACAGGTCCAGTAACAGTAGTAACAGGCCTATTATCATCCTGATACATACTTTTTCTTTCTTTTTTTTTAACCTAAAGATTTTATTTATTTATTCATGAGAGATACAGAGAGAGAGAGAGAGAGAGAGAGAGAGAGGCAGAGACACAGGTGGAAGGAGAAGCAGGCTCCCCAGGGAGAGCCTGATATGAGACTTGGTCCTGGGACTCTGGGATCATGTCCTGAGCCGAAGGCAAATGCTCAACCACTGAGCCAGACAGGTGTCCCTGATACATACATTTTCATGCTCTTAAGAATCTCTAAATAGAATTATACCTGTTCTCCAATCCCTTTCCATCCCCATGTATATCAACACAAGGAAGTACATATTGTATAGGTGACTAGCCTCTAGTGCCACAAATAGCCAGACTCTAAATGCTAATATAAAGCTCAGCTAAAAAATGTTCTTATAATTGTTTGAAGGAATTTTTTCCTGCTCCCTATCCCTAGTAGTAGGAAGATTTGTCTTCAATAGAGGTCTTCCCTCTGTAGTTCTGTGCTCTAGTTGTGCAGAAGATGAATTGTACATGAGACAGAACTGAGGTTGCAGAGACTGAGAATTTGGATAGTATTCTGATTGTCTCAGATAACAAACCCACGAAACAAATATGTAGATTCCCATAAAGATAGATAACTCTCTGTTTGGGTTTTTAATATGTTAATTTCTGTTTTTGTTAACAAAAGTAAAAAATATTTGTGGCTATTACAAATGGTTTAGAACATTTTGGCATCAATATATGAGGTATATTTCAATGCACATGTGTTAGACTTTAAATATAGCAAAATATGTTGTAATTGAAGCTCTGATTCTGCTTCCTTGTCAACTCTAACAGTAAGGGGGCCTGCCAACTTTTGGTTAGCATGGAAATTAACTTACCTTGCAGCTATTTTTCAGTGAGAGAAATTAGAATGCAAATAGCAAGCTAAATATTTGGTACATCAGGAGTAATATTGTTTGAAATACTTCCTCTTTAGTTTTCATGATGTTGTGACTTATTTAAAATATAATCTAAGAAAAATTGGCAAAACATTTTAATTTTTTCAGTTCACTAAATTTATATTAATCTTGTAGCAAGCTCCATTTATTTCTGAGGTGATTATTCATTAAAATACTTAAATAAGTGTTAGTTTATAGTTGTTTAGTTTTCTTTTAAACTTTCTAAATCATGAATTTACAATAAGAAGTTTTTAGAATCATCACCTATTTTGAACTTTATGTAGTTTAAATTTCTCATATTTAACAAAATCAACAATTGCTTGTTAAAAATACTCAATCTGTTTAGTAAACCACAATTTTGAAATGTCTGATAGAACAAAATCAGTTAATGGAGTTTCATACTAAATGTATACAAGTAAGTGTTAACAATTTCATTTTTTTCAGTGAAGACTATGTCATTAAGTAATTTTATAAATAGATACTGCTCTTCATCACTATCTAAACTTTGTAACTAAAATTTACTATCTTTGCTTACATATGATGTTAAGGTTTGGCAGTTTACTTTTTTTTTTTTTTTAATTCCATATTTCTGACTTCTGGAGAAAACAGTAGAATAGAAGGATCCTAAGCTCATCTATTCCCATAAGTATACCTAGATGACACACATATCAGTGTAAATAACCCACAAAATGATCTAATGACTAAAGGAATAGATGCTCCACAGCTAGTCATAGAGAAGAGACCATATCAAAAAAGCAAAACCAAAAAAGGTAAGAAGGGTGGAGATACAGTGGGGAATCAAACTAACCCATGAAATTGTCCATAGGATGGAGGAACACTGCAAGTGTTGAGAAGGGAAGGAACAGACCTCACAGCAGCAACTCAAACATGTGGAAGACAATCCCTATAACATTTGGCTTTGAAAACCTACGGGTTTAACTTTGTGAGTGCTTACAATCAGTGGGGCTTAACACCTGGAATTTTAAAAATCTGTGCTCTACTCTGCTCTGGGAGAGCTGAGGGCAATAAAAACTGAGACCTCACCCATAAAGACAGTATAACAAACAATCCTACTGAGATAGCATCCATTTAGCAGTTTGAAAAATACCTGGAGTATGTGGGAAGGAAATTTATTTACTAATCTCAGAATATGTGCTGCAGGGGAAAGGATCTTTAGGAAATTTCTCCAAAAACAAAAGAGATATGGGCACCATTTCTCTTGCCCTCCAGCCTAGACACAATGACAGCTATGGGAACCAGCACAAACACTCCCCACCTACTTTGTTAATAGTGTACCTCACCCTCATGCTCTCCTGTGGATGAGCCCCTCCAACCCTACCTCTATAGTTCTCCAAAGCAGCTTAGGTTCCCTCCCACAGCAGACCAGTACAAACATGGTTAATACCTCACAACACACCCTATCTAACCCACCCTTGGCAGGAGTACATCTAAACACAGCATTGTGTAAGCAGCCTTGAAAAGCCAGAATTATTCCAAAGTGACTACTGGAGAAAGGAGAAGATAGCCACATGCACCCATTTGAATTTGGACCTAGCACTTGGCTGGAGGCAGATATCTGGCCTGACTGCAAGCCACATCCACCAATAAAAGCTTCTCAGGGAAAACACGGAGAGTTCCCTGTAGTTTGATGGGACCCCAACTCTGGCAAATGCTTGTGTGACCAACTCAAGCCCAAGGTAGACCCACACTATTCTATTAACAACACAGGCCACAATGGTGAGAGATCCATTGCAGATAACTGAACTGAAGGCAAATTTGTCTTAGCCATGACAGTAGGGTACACACAACACATATAAAGGCACCTCTGAAATGCCAGGTTCTAGTGAACGGGACATTGCACTTCAGGGCACTACAGGACCTCTTCTTCATAAGGCCACTACTTTCAAGAGCAGAAGACATGACTAACTTTCCTAACACCTACAAACATATATAGAGAGTTAGACAAACTAAAGACACAAAGGAATATATCCCGAATGAAAAAAAAAAAAAATAGACAAATCACAGTAAAATGACACAGAGAGAAGTAATATGTCTGATAAGAAATTAATGAAATGTTATAAGTCATTAAGATACTCATTGGGCTTCACAAGAGAGTGGAGGCCCTCAGTGAGATCCTCAACAAAGAGATACAAAACATAAAAAAGAACCAGAGATGAAGAACTAAACAAATGAAATTAAAACACACTAAAAGGAACAAATAGAAGGCTAGAAGAAGCAGTAGAATGGATCAGTGACCTGGAGGACAGAGTAATGGAAAGCAATCAAGATGAATGAGAGAAAGAAAAAGGAATAATAAACAATGAGAATAAACTGAGGGAACTCCGTGACACTACCACGCATAAAAATATTCACATTATAGAGATCTCAGAAGGAAGAGAACAAAGGGGCATAAAATTTATTCAAAGAAATGATAGCTGAAAATTTCCTGCTCTGGGGAGCAGAAATCTAGGTCCAAGAGGCACAGAGAACACCCAATAAAATCAACCCAAGGAGGTCCACACTAAGACACATAGTAATGAAAATGGCAAAACAGAGCAATAAAAAGAGAACTTTAAAGGCAGCAAGGAAAAAGAAAATAGTTACTGAATAAGGAAAACCCCATTTGGCAATCAAGTTGATTTTTTCAGCAGAAACTTTGCAAGCCAGAAGACAGTGACATTATATAGCCCAAGTGCTGTAAGGAAAATACCTTTGGCCAAGAATATTCTCTCCAGCAAGACTATCATTCAAAACAGAAGAGAAAAAGGGTTTCCTAACAAACGAAAGTTAAAGGAATTCATCACCACTAAACCAATCTTACAAAAATGTTAAAGGGGACCCATTAAGTGTAAAGGAAACACCGTAAGTAGGAGTAAAACCAGAAAGTACAAAAGCAGTAAAATCAAGTATATTTATAAAAATCAGTCGAGATTGTAAATTATGATAATGTGTGCCTAAAACATACAGGAGAAGGGAGTAAAAACGTATTGCTTTTAGAAGGGATGCAAACTTAAGCAACCAATGACTTAATAGAGACTGCTATATGCATGTTACATATAAACCTAATGGTAACCACAAATCAAAATTTGGTAATGGACATGCAAAAAATAAAGATAAAGAATCCAAATATATCACTAAAGGAAGCCAGAAAATGATGAGAGTGGTAAACAAGAGAAGTAAGGGAAGAGAATTACAAAGACAGCCATAAAACAAGTAACAAAATGGCAATAAGTATATACCTATTAATAATTACTTTGAATGTAAATGGATTGAAAATAAAATAAAAAAAAAAAGAACAGATCCACAAAACCAGGAGCTAATTCTTTGAAAACAAAACAAAACAAATTTGAGAAACCTTTTGACAGATTTTAAAAAAAGGGGGGAGGAGTGGGGGAGGGGACTCAAACAAAATCAGAAATGAAAAGGGAGCTGAGTGAAGTAAGTCAGTCGGAGAAGGACAAACATTATATGTTCTCATTCATGTGGGGAATATAAATAATAGTGAAAGGGAATATAAGGGAAGGGAGAAGAAATGTGTGGGAAATATCAGAAAGGGAGACAGAACGTAAAAACTGCTAACTCTGGGAAATGAACTAGGGGTGGTAGAAGGGGAGGAGGGCGGGGGGTGGGAATGAATGGGTGACAGGCACTGGGGGTTATTCTGTATGTTAGTAAATTGAACACCAATAAAAAATAAATTTTAAAAAATAAAATAAAAAACAAAAAAAAAAAAAATAAAAAAATAAAAATAAATAAACATTCCTGAATTTAAAAAAAAAAGAAAAAGAAAAAAAAGAAAAAGGAGAAACCACCAAAACCATAGAAATTCAAAGGATTATGAAATAATATTATGAAAAATATGCCAAAAAATTGGACAACCTAGAAAAAAATGGATAAATTCTTAAAAACACTTAAGCTCCTAAAACTGAGTCAGAAAGAAACAGAACATTTGAACAGATTGATTATTAGCAATGAAATTGAATAAGTAATCAAAAAATGCCAACAAACAAAGTCCAGGACCAGATGGCTACACAGGTAAATCCAACAAAACATTTAAAGAAAGAAAAAAAAAAAACTTTAAAGAACAGTTAACACCTACTTATTCATCTCAAGCTATTAAAAAAAAAAAAAAAAGTAAAAAGAAAAAAGAAAAGAAAGCTCCCAAATTCATTCTATGATGCCAGTGTTACCCAGATACCAACACAAGAAAGATAAAGACACTTAAGAAACAGGATATAGAGGCCGATATCACTGATAAACATAGATGCAAAAATTATCAACAAACAATTAGCAAACCAAATTCAACCATACATAAGAAGAAATAATTCACCACATCAAATGGGATTTATTCCTGGGTTGCAAGGGTGGTTCAATATTCACAAATCAAACAACATGATTATATTACAAGAGAAGGGGTAAAAGCCATATGATCTTTTTGATTCAGAAAAAGCATTTGACAAGGTATAAAAACCATCAATAAAGAAGATTTAAAGGAAACATACCTCAACATAATAAAGACTATGTATGAACAACCTATAACTAACATCATTCTTAATGCTGAAAACCTGAGAGCTTTTCCCTTAAGATAAGGAACGAAATGAAATTGTCCACTCTCACCACTTTTATCCAACATAGTGTTGGAAGTCCTAGCCACAGAATTCAGAGAGGAAAAAGAAATTAAAAGGCATCTATTTTGATAAGGAAGAAGTAAAAAGTACACCGTTTGCAGATGATACTGTATATAGAAAACCCTAAAGACTCACCAAAAAACACCCAGAACTAATAAATGAATTCTGTAAGGTTGCAGGATACAAATCAATATATAAAAATTTGCACCATTTCTATACACTAATAACCAACTAGCAGAAAGCGAAATTAAGAACACAATTCCCCCATTTACAGTTGCACCAAAAAGAGTAAAATACCTAAGAATAAACTTAACGAAGGAAATGAAAGACCCATACTCTGAAAACTATAAAACAGTGTTGAAAGAAATTGAACAAACAAATGGAAAGATATTCCATTGGACTAGAGGAAAAAATATTTTTGGAATGTCCAGACCCTTTAAAGAAATATATAGATTTAAATACAATCCCTATCAAAATACCAACCGCATTTTTCACAGAACTTCAACAAATCATCCTAAAACTTATATGGAACCATAAAAGACCCCAAATCACCGCAGCAATTTTGAAAAAGAAAGACTGTTTTTAATTTGAACAATGTGTGTACACTATCTCAATGATTCCCAAGACTATTTTAGATATTTTTAAAGAATATTGCCTATTATTGACATGTGTCTATTTTAACTCTTATTATTATACACACACATTTCCAATTAGAAACCATAATCTTGGACATCTCAAATGGGCTAACAAGAAATCTCTAATTTACTGTTTTATAAGCGAAACATATTATTTTTATTTTCTATGATTCTCTATTAAACCATAGTACTGGAAGCTAACATATTGAAGACTTAGCAGCTATGCAATCAGATTTAAATTCACACCTTTAAATGATCTCTTGGATTTTAATTTTACTCTAAGTAAGAGAAAAGGGAAAATATTATGTTGAGAATTTTTTAAGGAAATGTAATTGTCTATAACTCAACTAGAAAACCAAAAAACAAACATCCTCAGTATAGTCAAAATAAGTGTTACATAGTACGTAGTACTTTACTAATAGAAAACATTCACAGAACCACATTATTTTTTCAGTACATGCAATTCTGTAATTACTTGGGTCTCAAAAATATTTTTCGAGAAGATATTTTCCCTCGCAGTACGCAAAGAAGACAAAATGTTTAATAATGAGAAAGAGAACTTTATAAAAGAACCATTTAATAGAGATATTCTAATAAACATAAAAAATGCCAAAAGCAATATGTAATTAATATTTATAATTATCACTCAGTGTATTAAAAAATATGTAAGTCCTTGAAATGACTAATCTGCTCAAACAGCATTGGTGGTCCAGGTTCACTTGATCCTAGCCAGATGGTGGAGAAGCGATAGGCCTTGGGTTCATGAGACATTTTGGATTCAAAACAGAACTAATTTACTTTGCTGTAAGAAAGAATATTGGAAACCCAACACAAATGAAAATATCATAGGAGAGGTGTGAGTATTATTAGGCTTGACTTTTAAATATTTTAGTAATTCCATGTTAGGACAAGTGTGAAAATGGGAGATGAGAGTATAAAGGTGGAGCAATGCAATATGGAGCAGTAATTAGCTCTGGGTACATGCAGAGCTCTAGTCCCTGGCGAAGCCGCACACTTAACAGCTATAGTTAATTGTTATTTAATAAATAATTGCATCAATTAGGTACAGGTGATCTTGTTTGGATTCCATTTATCTTGCATCTCATGTTAATTTTTTGAGTTAGTGTTATAGGAAGGATTTGGCCAAAGACAAAATCCTTTGGCATCTGAGGCTAGAGTAAAAGTCAAATACTCTATGGCAGTCCTCCCCTTGAGTCATATTCTATGTTCCAAGAGTTGCAAGAGAGAATGAGTCCTCCTTGGCCCTATAAGAATTTCAAGGACATGGCAGGAGAAGAGAATGTAGCAGGACTGGTCATCGGCCACTAAAACCTAGCCCTAGAAGTCACTTTCATTGAAGTTTTGGCCATTGGACCAGGGAGGGGTCATTACTCCTTTGTCCTTCCAAGACCACAGGTTACATCCTGGTCTCTGAGCTCTCTGGTCCACATCTGTTTTCTCAAAAATGCAGAAGTAACCATTTTTCCATTTCCCTGTAGCATGCTAGAGCATAGAGTGCCCTGAGGAGCAACCATAGGCACTTCTGCATGGACATGTTATTAGTCCTGCACCAGAACATTGCTGAATGAACTGGAAGAGCCTGGATTCCCTCATGCTTTCCGGGAAAAAGGGAAATGGTTCCCATCTCCTTTGAGATTTGTAAACCTGTTTATGTAGTTAAATCATCACTTTCTATTTGCCTCTCTGATTTGTCTTAATCAATTGAATATTAATATGCATCTCCCCATTTCATAAATGAATATTTTAGTATAGTTTTGAAACTAGTAATTAACTTCATCTAGAATAGCTTTTCTTGACAAATTCTATCCTACCAATATATACAATCAATTCAATCAGTTCCCCACTGTTGGCCCTGACTTTTTCTCTACCTTTTAATTCAACACAGAATAAACTTTTACATTTATATTTTTACACTTTTAAAACTATATTCTGCACTTGTGCAGTAGATTGCTTGAAGCCGAATTGCTTTCTCAAAAGGGATCAGACTTTTTAAATGATTTGAAGCCTACACGTTTTTATTTTTTTAGAATTTTATATATAGCTTTATACATCTATGCATATGTATTTATACACACACATTAAACTTAGAACATGATGACATCATACATGGTGAGTGAGTGTAGTGCTAATTTTTTCCTCCATTTCCATCTTACCATTATCCTAGGTATGCAATACTTAGGAACTATTGCCTAAATTCTTATAAACAAATGAGATGATATTTTAGCCAATGTTCATATTATTGCAGTTTTATTTTTTGTCACCATGAACACGCTTTGATAAATATTCACATATGCTTAAACATGTCAAGATGAAGATTAGGCAAAAAATATGAACAAAGCTATTTTCATTGTACTTGATTTTGCCAGTTTGACTTGAAAAAAAAACTATAATAATGAATGATATCGTTCCTTTCCACACACCCTCACCAACAGAAAATATTTTAATTCTTACCTTTACAATTCTTAACTTTTACCCACTTTCATAGGCATAAAGTAGTATTTCATTGTTTATTTGTAAATGAATTTAAGTATATTTTTGTATGATGAGCATTTATAGTTGTGCTTTTATAATCTTGAAATTCATTTATACTAATTCCTTTTCTATTGGATGACATATTTCAACAATTGTATGAGATCTTTATATGTATATATACATACCTACAGATGCACATTCTTTGTCCGTCATTGTCTTTGTTATATATTCCCCAAATAATGTTTGTCTATTCACTGTGCATGTGATGTATTTTAACAATTTTTAAGATATATTTTATGAAATCTCTAGCATTTCTTTCATACTTTCTTGATTTCTAGAATTATTTCAAGTGGATCACTCTGAAAATGTTGATGTGATTTTTCTTTAAAAATTTATTTATTTTAGAGAGAGCACATGCTAACAGGGGAGAGGGATAGAGGGAGACAGAGAGGGAGAGAGAATCTCCAGTTGACTCCCCACTGAGTACGGAGCCTGATGTGGGGCTCAATCCCATGACCTGAGCCCAAACCAAAAGTGGGATACTTAGCTGACTGAGATATCCAGGTGCCTTTGATGTAATTGATATCTTAGATCTGTAATAATTTATCATTTTTTTAAATTTAAAAATGTCACCTATTAGAATTTCATCTTTCTCTATAGTATAATGCAAGTGTCCATTTTTATTTCCTTCTAAATATTTCAGGTTTCCATCACCTCTTATTAACTGTCTTTTTCCTAACTTATTGAATTACTACCTCTTTAGGTATACAGTGTGATCTTTGAGTTCTCTATTCTTTTACTTACATGTCTAAATTTCTACCTCCATGGTATGGAAATTCTTAAGTAACACTAAGAAAATAACATAAAACATAGCTCTGGATCAGTGATACATTTGGGGTACATGGCGCCCCAGCAATAGAAAAATCATTCTAGGGGCACAATTCCTCCACATAGATTACATATAGTTTTCACAAGACTAGATATGGGCCACCCACATGTGAAGGTCAGTAAGAGTTTCTGTTAGTCCCTAGTGTAATAGAATATTATGAATATTTTCCAAAGCATAGAAACATATTGAAAGCTGCTAACTCAATTTATGAGGAAAATATACAACAAATTCTAAATGTAATCTGGGGTGCCTGGGTGGCTCAGTGGCTGAGTATTTGCCTTCAACTCAGGGTGTGATCCCCGGGTCATGGGATCTAGTCCCAGGTCAGGGTCCCCACAAGGAGCCTGCTTTTCCCCATTAAAAACGTGCACATTTTGTCCAAATTATTCTTTATGATTTGTTTGTTGCTTTATCACCCCAACAATGGATAAGACATTCTGTAATATCAGTTAGATCTATCAGTAAATGTTAAAAATAGGCATCATAAAGTTTATATCAATGACATAATTATGTTTTAAAACAAGGGTATATTTTACTATACTAAGAGATAATTAGAAGTGAGCATATTGTAAAATTATTTACAGCATGGACTTTAATGTCAGAGGGCTTATGGTTCAAGTTTCAGCTGAACTACATCTGTATATCTATTTTTCTCCTTCCATATATTATAAAATGAGACTAGAACTTTTTTTTTCTTAATTTAACACAATGGTGACCTGAAAAACAGTGGTCCTCATGTTCACAAATAATTTACTTTCTTTTAACAACTGAGGAATACAAAAAGAATACAAACCTTCACAACTATCATGATGATATTGACATTTTAATAAAATGAGATAAAGAACTAAGTTTTGAAAATGAGACAGATTTGTCATTTTCAGCAACATATATGTATACAACTGAAATTACAAGCTAATAAACAATCAGAATTAGTGATATAAAGAAAGCAGGGTCCAAGGTAAATAAATGTGACTCAGAAACTTTATTTTCCATCAGTTTTTTTCTTTTGTTGCTTGTGCTTTTGGTGTCCTATCAAAAAAAAAAAAAATTCATTTCCAAAAACAATGTCAAGGAGCTTTTTCCTATGATTTCTTCTAGGAGTTTTATGGCTTCAGGTCTGATATTTAAGTCTTTAATCCCTTTTAATTGTGAGTAGTTTAAGATAGGAGTCTAGTTTCATTCTTTTGCATATGAATATCCAGTTTCCCCAGGGCCACTTATTGAAAAGACTATCTTCTTCTCATTGAGTGTCCTTGACTCCCTTGTCAAATACTCATTGATCATAAATGCATGGGTTTACTTTCTGGTCTCTTAATTGGATTCCATTGGTCTGTGTACCTGATTTTATGACCATAGTACCATATACTGTTTCGATACCTTTGTAATATAATTTAGAGTTAGGAAGTATGATGCTTCTAGCTTTATTCTTCTTTCTTAAGACTTCTTTGTATATTTAAGATCTCCTGTGGTCCAATACAAATTTTAATGTTTTTTTTTTTTTTTCTATTTTATGAGTGATGTCACTGGAACTTTGGTTGGGATTTTATTGACTCTATAGATGGTTTCGGGGAATTATGGACATTTTAACAACATTAATTTTTCTGATCCATGGACACAAGACATCTTTCCATTTCCCCATGTCTTCTTCACTTTCTTCCATCAGTATCACAGTTTTCAGTTTTCTTGATTAAATTTATTTCTAAGTATTTTGTTTTTGATGTTACTGTAAATTAGATTCTTTTATTTCTTTTCAGCCAATCTTTGTTATAAAGTGTATGAAAATGTAATTAATTTTTGTATGTTGATTTTGTGTCTGGCAACTTTACTAAATTTGTTGATTAGTTCTAAGTTTCTGATGGATTTTTTAGGGTTTGCCATATATAAGGTTATGTCATCTTCAGAGACGTTTTGTTCCTTTTTTTCAGTATGGATGCCTTTTATTTCTTTTTCATGACTGATTGCTCTGGCTAGGATTTTCAGTACTATGTAAAATATGAGTGGTGTTAGGGAACATCCTTGTCTTGTTCTTGATCTTAAAGAAAATCTTTCAACTTTTCAGTTTCAGGATGTTAGCTGTGGGTTTGACATATATGGCTTTTATTATGCTGAAGTACATTTCTTCTATACTCAATTTGGTAAGAGTTTTTATCATGGAAAAGATGTTGAATTTTGTTATATGCTTTTCTGCATCTGCTAAGATAATCAACCTTCCAGTAAGATTTTTTTTTTTTTTATCAAAAGCAAGATTACTCTATCATGTAAATGGAGAGATAAACCAGAATTTCTGAAGAAATTTTGAATAAGAAATATAAACTAGGAGATATAAGCATATTCTATATCAAGATTTTTATATAGCTAGAGTAATCTATTCTGATATTTGTAGAGAAAAGGGGGTAGAAAATATATTTGAAGAAATAAAAGCTAAAACATCACAAATTTGGGAAGGAAATAGAAATCCAGATCCAGGAAGCACAATAAGGCCCTAATAAAATCAAACCAAGGTGGTCCATACAAAGACAAATGGTAATGAAAATAACAAAAAGTATTGATAAAGAGAGAATTTTAAAAACAGCAAGACAAAAGAAAATGGTTACACAGAGGGGAAACCTCATAAGGATATCAACTGATTTTTGAGCAGAAACCTTGCAGGTCAAAATAAAATGGCATGAACTTTTCAAAGTTCTGAAACAAATTAAAAAATCCTACAACCAAGAATATTCTCTCTAGTAAGGCTTTCATTCAGAATAGAAGGAGAGATAAAGATTTTCCCAAAGTTAAAGGAATTTATTACCACTAAACCAGGCTTATAAGAAATGCTAACAGGGATTCTCTGAGTGGAAAGGAAGACTATAAGTAGGAGTAAGAAAAGTAGGAAACACAAAAGTAGTAAAATCAGGTATATCTGTAAACATCAGTCAAGGTACTCACAAAATAAAAAGGATGTAAAGTATGACATGATGTACCTAAAATTTAGGGAGTGGAAATAACAATTTGTGATATTAGAATATGTACAAACTTGACTATCAACTTAATATAGACTGCTATAAAATGTTATATTACAAACCCTAATGGTAATCACAAATTAAAAAGCAGTAATAGACATGCAAAAATTGAAAGCAATCCTACTAGATCACCAAAAAATGTAATTAAACCACGAGAAAGAAGACCAAAAGAAGAAAGGAACAGAGAAATACAAAACAACCATAAAATAAGTAACAAAATGGCAACAAGCACATACCTATCAATAATTACTTTGAATGTAAATGGACTAAATCTCCCAATTGAAACATACCGGGTAACTGAACGGATATAAAAAAACTCAAGGGATCCCTGGGTGGCCCAGCGGTTTGGCGCCTGCCTTTGGCCCAGGGCGCGATCCTGGAGACCTGGGATCAAATCCCACATCGGGCTCCCGGTGCATGGAGCCTGCTTCTCCCTCTGCCTGTGTCTCTGCCTCTCTCTCTCTGTGTGTAAAAAAAAAAAAAAAAAAAAAAAAAAAAAACCCTCAAGACTCATCTATATGCTGCCTACAGGAGACTCATTTCAGACCTAAAGATACATGCAGATTGAAAATGAAGAGATAGAAAAGAATTTATCATGCAATTAGAAGTAAAGAGAAAGTTGGTGTGCCAATACTTACATTGAACAAAATAGACTTTAAACAATAGAGACAGTGAAGGACACTAATAATCATAAAGGAAGAAGTCCAAGGAAGGTTATAACAATTGTAATTATTTATGCAGTCAATATAGGAGAAAATACATAAAGCAACTGTTAACAAAAAAAGGAAATAATTGATAGTAATACAGTAATAGTAGGGGATTTTAACACCCTATTTACATCAATGGATAGATAATCCACACAGAAAATCAACAAAGAAACAGTAGTTTTGAATGACATACTGGAACAGATGGATCTAAGAGATATATTGAGAACATTCCATCCTAAAGCAGTAGAATACATATTCTTTTTAAGCTCATGTGGAATATTCTCCAACATAGATCACATTTTAGGTCATAAACAAGTGTCAACAAATATCATCCATCTTTTCAAAACACAATGCTATGAAACTAGAAATCAACTGCAAGAAAAAAAAAATCAGGAAAGAAGAAGAAAAAAAATGCACACAGAGGTTATATAACATGCTACTAACCAATGGATGCATCAACCAAAAAATTGAGAGCAAATCAGAAAATACATGAACACAAATGTAAATGAAAATACAATGATCCAAAATCTTTGTGATGCAGTAAAGTATTCTAAGAGGGAAGTCTATAGCCATACAAGCCTACCTCAAGAAGCAAAAAAACTTTGAAACTACATAACCTTACATTTAAAATGTCTAGAAAAAGAAAAAAAAAATAAAACTGGCAGAAGAAAGGAAATAATATTAGAGCAGAATGAAGAGAAGTAGAAAATTAAAAGCAAAACACAACACAACACATTACAACAAATCAAGGAAACCAAGAGCTGCTTCTTTGACAAGATCAATAAAATTGAGAATCATTAAGACAGACTTTCTTAAAAAAAAAAAAAAAAAGGATACAGGAGAGAGAAGACTCCAATAAACAAAATCAGCAATAGAAGAGGAGAAATAACAACCAATACCACAGAAATAACAAAAATTATATAAGAATATTATGAAAAATTATGTCAATAAATTGACATGAATGATCCCAATGTAAAACAGGCCACATATGAAAAACCCACAGCTAATATCATCACTGGTGAAAAACTGAGAGGTTTTCCCCTAAGATCGGCAACAAGAGAACTCTCATCACTGTTATTCAGCATAGTGTTGTAAGTCCTAGCCACAGCAATTAGAAAAGAAAAAGAGTTAAAGTCATCCAAACTGGTAAGGAAAAAGTAAATTTTTCGCTTTTTGCAGATAACATGATACTGCATGTAGAAAAATTTAAAGACTCCACCAAAAAACTACTAGAACTAAATAAATAAAGTCAGTAAAGTCACAGGATACAAAATCAATATATATATAAATATAAATATATAGAAATTTGTTACATTTCTATGAGGTTGCAGAAAGAGAAATTAAGAACACAATCCTTTTTTATAATTGCATTCAAAATAATAGAATACCTAGGAATAAACTTAACCATGGGGATGAAAGACAAGTACTCTAAAAACAATAAGCAGTGATAAAAGCACGTGAAGAGGACACAAACAAGTGGAATGTTATTCAATGGTCATGCATTGGAAGAACAAATATTTTAAAATATCCACAATACTGAAAGCAATATACACATTTAATACAATTCTTATCAATATAACAGCATTTTTCACAAGACTGCAGCAAATGATCCTAAAATTTGTATGGAACCGCAAAGCACCCTGAATAACCGAAGTGATTTTGAAAAAGAACTAAATTAGAGGTATCACAATCCCAGATTTCAAGACCTACTACAAAGCTGTCATGATCCAAACAGTGATATTGCCACAAAATAGACATAGACACATAGATAAAGGAAACAATACCGAGCTCAAAAATAATCCTATGATTTTATGGTCAATTGATCTTCAGCAAAGGAGGCAAGAACACACAATGAGAAAAAGACAATCTCTTGTACAAAAGGTGTTAGGAAAACTGGACAGCAACATGCAAAAGAATGAAATTAGATCACTTTCTCATACCACCGACAGAAGTAAACTCAAAATGGATTAAATATGAGATCTGAAATGATAAAAATTCTAGAAAAGAGCAGAGCCAGTAATTTCTGATACCAGCTGTAGCAAAATTTTTCTAGTATGTCTCCTCAGGCAAAGGAAATAAAAGCAAAAATAAATTATTGGGACATCAAAATAAGAATTTTATGCCAGCGAGGAAAACAATCAACAAAACAAAAAGAGAACCTACTGACTAGGAGAAGATACAGGCAAATGATATATCTGATGATGGGTTAACAGCCAAAATACATAAAGAACTTATATAACTCAACATAAAAAAAAAACAGATAACCCTATTAAAAATGGGCAGAAGATATGAACAGATATTTCTCCAGAGAAGACATACAGATAGATGGTGAGCAGACACGTGAAAATATGTTCAACATCACTCATCATCAGGGAAATGCAAATCAAAACCACAATGATATATCACCTCATACTTGTAAGAATAGCTAACATTAAAAGCCAAAGAAACAAATGTTGGTGAGGATGTAGAGAAAAAGGAACTCTTGCCTGTTGATGGGAATGTAAACTGGTGCAGCCATTGTGGAAAACAGTATGGAGGTTTCTCAAAAAATTGAAAATAGAATTACCATACAATTCAGCAATTTTACTACTGGGTATTTACCCAAAGAATATAAAACACTAATTCAAAAAGATATATGCACCCCTATATTTATTGTAGTGCTGCAAAATAAAGGTGTAGCCCAAGTGTCCATAAATAGATAGATGAAGGGACAAAGAAGAGGTGGGGTGTGTGTGTGTGCACGCATGTGTGTGTGTGTGTATAATGGAATATTAGTCATACAAAAGAAGGAAATCTTGCCATTTGTAACAACATGAATGAAAATAGCACAATGCGAAGTAAAATAAGTCAGAAAAAGACAAAATCATATGTGGAATTTAAGAAGCAAGGAAAAGACAAACAAAAACCAGACTCTTAGCTATAGAGAATTGGTTGTTAGCAGAGTAGGTGAGTGAGGGGGATGGGTGAAATAGGTAAAGGGGATTAGGAGTACATTTCTTATGATAAGCACTGAGTAACATACAGAATTATTGAATATATTATACATTGGAAACTGGTATAATGTAAATTACTTATATTGGAACTTAAATAATTTTTTTTTTTTTTTTATATTATTCATGATAGTCACACAGAGAGAGAGAGAGAGGCAGAGACACAGGCAGAGGGAGAAGCAGGCTCCATGCACCGGGAGCCCGACGTGGGATTCGATCCCGGGTCTCCAGGATCGCGCCCTGGGCCAGAGGCAGGCGCCAAACCGCTGCGCCACCCAGGGACCGCTGCGCCACCCAGGGATGGAACTTAAATAAATAAAAGGAAAAAATTTTTAAATGAGAATTTTTTAAAAACGAGACAAAAAAGAAAAACCACCCTTACAGTTCATTTGTCTTCCAGAGAAAGGTCTTCCTTTTTTTTTTTTTTAACTTAAATTTAGGAAAAGGTATATTAACTAAGCCTATATTTTCACTTCTAATGGATGACATTTAACATTTTACAATACAAACAGTTTTAATACTGCTAAATTATGTTGAGTATATATTTGGAGCTGCGAGTATGTAAACACCAGAGCAGACGGATACCAAAGTCACATCAAATCTTCTTTCATGACCATGCGTTTCTAAATCTAGAGGCTATATAGGGAGTTTCTGAATTAACAATGGATTAAAACTGCTCAGTAATGTATAACTTCTACCTCAGAACAGATGTTTTAAAATATACATTCAATCATCAAAAGCCATGTTACCACTATTGGAAAGATATTATGAGCCATTCATCAAATATACATTTGGTAATATTATTAAAAGGGAAAAGCACTGATCTCAGAAGTGAAAATCTTGAGGGAAGTAAGAAAGTTCTCTAAGATTTTTAAAAAGTAATCAGAAGGGGCCATGTTATAATTCTTTCAAAATTGTGCTATTGCTCAATAAATACATTACATAAAAAGAATAAATACAAATAGTGAGACTGTTAAGAATTATTTTTTTATTTCATAGAAAGGCCAGAAGAAATTGAATTTACACAGCATCAAATTTAATTATTAATACAAAAATGACTGAATATAATCCTTGGCCTCCCCAAAATTACTAAAGCAATGATAATTATACAGAATTATTTGTATTTACAAGTGTTCCCTAATCCACAATTGAAATATTATTATTATTATTATTATATTTTTTTTAGTGAGTACTGCCTTTCAAATCCCCTGAGCATAAACTGTAGAATCTGTTTTTGACTATACATTTACTTCAGGGAAACAGGGAATAAAGGCAATTATACCAAAACACATTTGTGATTTATTATTCAACTATTCTTATTTTCAAAGGTGCATTTTATCAACCATTGCTGTAGTTTTCCTAGATAGAAATAGATAACTTTATGAATTAAAACTGATGCAATAAAAAAAAAATAATAAAAAAAAATAAAACTGATGCAATCAGCTTGTATTTTTTTTTTCTGGACATTTATTTTCAACAGCATCTTTATATTTTATTTTTAAGAAATAAAAATGATAAAAGTATCTAGATACATTACCATAACTTATTAAAAATCATAGATATGATCAAATAATATTGAAAGATATAAGTAAAATATGAGAGAAATAAAGCAATTTTTTTTAACCAAGGTAATTAATCACAGCAATACTGATACACTGACAAACTAGAAAGGCATAGGAAGTTGTTTCTGTTGTTGTTTTGTTTTGTTTTGTTTTGCTCCACAGAGTTCCTTGTAAAAACTGAAAGTAATCCTATTTTCAGCCTGTGACTCAGTTTAAAAAGAAACTGGGTATGAAAATTGTAAGATAAATAATCCTGTCTTTTTTGGCAATAAAGAATGAATGGTAAGGTGACTTATTCTTTAAACTTTTCCTGGTACTTCTCACCTTGGTGCCATTTGAAAATGTCAAAATATTTTAACCATCCTGATTATTAGAATCACTTGGAGAAAAAATAATTTCTCTTCCCAACATCTTCATAATAGATGACAATGTCATATGGGTCCTGGGCAGCCTTTCTGAAAGACATTTCAGTATATTCCTGCAACACTGAATGTATCTTAAAAATAATGAGGCACCTACCTTCTCTTTAGTAAATTTATTTTAATAAATACCAAAATGAGCAGACCAAGCCATCTGTGTTCTTCCTGCTGGTAATAAAAAAGGCATTTGTTTGATGATGACATATTTCTCAGAGTGTACCAAGTACTTTATTTTATGATGGTATTTATACAGCTTCCTCTAAATGAAATAATGCAAGATGTTTATTATTTCAGCATCTGCTCCCTTATTCTCTTAGCCACTTGTACCGTGACTCATATTCCTTTGAAAAAAAAAAAAATCACTTGATTGTTTCATCTTATAGTTATACAGATAGGCTTTTTTTTTTTCTTTTTTGAACATCGTTTACTCTCAATCAAACAACTCTGTGAGGAAGAAATGTAAATTTTTTGAATCAAGGGAAAGAGAAAAAAATAATGTCTAGCAATAAAAAGTATTTATATACCAGTTCTTAGCTAGTCTGTTTACCACAATTGATATATTTATTAACACCCCACTTGTCTGAAAGAATGTCATATGGCTGTCCTGCATTATACTTGGCATTTCTTCTCATGCAACCAAGAATAGAATTTTTAAATGTTCACGGTTATTACTGTTATTCTTTTACTCTCAGAATCACTAAACCTCAGATGCTTTACCTGTATTTATGTTCTAGAGAAGTAGGTAGTAGCAAGTATTGCAGATATTTACTGGAACACCTCCCACCCCCTCACCAGAATGTTCTCTCTGTTGATCCATCACCATGCTAAATTCAGACAACCCTAGCACTCCTCTTTTACACATGGTCTCTAACATATTCACATGTACATGTAAATGTACATATTTACATATTACATACACATAGCATATCTCTAATACAGGATGGTGGGAGAGTACATGATTTAATTAAAATAACTCATTAACAGGAGGAGGGGAGACGCTGATATTTAGTAGCCTGCTTAAAATAAAAAATAAAAACTAGACAAAAACCACATTTGAACGTATGAAATACTATATAATTCATAATTTGGGGTCATACTCCGCTAATCCACAGGTTTGACCAAACCACTGTTATAGGGCTGTATCAGTCTTTGTGCTCTCTTGTACCATGTGACTGGTAAAATTTGGCTATCACCTTAGGTGTAAGAGTTTCCCATTCTGAGAGAATTGTAAACCTTAACAAAATAACAAAACACTGTTTCATAGTATACTCTGTTATCCTAAAACTCTACCTTTTCTTTTCATTTACATAGATTTTCCCATTTTACTGGGATATTTCTATATTTTAAAATATTTTGCCTAGAATATATTAACAGGAAAGAACATACAGGGCTTTATGTTAGCATGAGAAAGAGAGATGCTGAGAGCTGACATTTCTAATATTGGAAGAGAATTATCTTGGGGCAAACTGAGATTAAAAAGCTGGATTTGGGGGGCACCCTGGTGGCTCAGTGGTTGAGTGCCTGCCTTTGGCTCAGGTCCTGATCCTACATCAGACCTGATAGGTAAAGGAGCCTATATCTCTGCCTCTCTCTCTTTCTGTGTCTCTCATGAATAAATAAACAAAATGTTAAAAAAAAAAAGATTGGATTTGGAATGTATTGAGATTCAGGTAATTCAGGTAGGATTAGTTTCTGTTACTAATTCATTTGGTAAATTACACTTATATACACATTCATTATTCTCATCTGTTATGACTCTGACTTTTATTTAATCAGAAAGCACTACCAGTTTTTTTATTGAATAAAACATAAAAGCTAATTTAAACATTTTGAGATGGGTGGGAAAGAAACAGAATGATACGACTACCATCTTTTTAGCTTGTTTAGTACACTAACATTGCTGACATATTCTAAGCTACGTATCTAAATTCTCCTCATTGGGGGTGATACAACGGTTCAGATTACTAAATCTTGATGATCTCTAGACCCTAAGAACTACCCTAGAGTGGGTCTAAATCCCAGCAAGCCAAAACTCTCAGTCAGTTTTAAGAAAGTTCTCTCATTCTCTTAGGCCAGGGAAATCTTTTGCTAGTTCGCAAGGTCCCTGATAGGAGATTTCTTGTTGCTCGAGAATATGAGCCAAGTTATTCAACTGCTTTAGAAGAATACATTATAACAGGCCAACAGGAGTTTCCAGTGGCCCTTAAAGCTAATCTAAAGTATGAAACCAAAGAAAATACAGAGAACTAATTTGGGTAATAGAGCAAGTCCATCCAAAATCACAGGCTGTGGCTGTGTGTTTGAGTTCTTATTCCATTTCATTTCGGTAATGGGAAAAAAGGCTTGGGGCAAATACACAAGGCTAATGCATTAGTTTCTATCTTTGCTTTTCTTTAAATCAGTGCTATACTCACTTAGCCCCTCTACCAAGACCAAGTTCCATCTAAACATGGAAAATCTATTATTTTACTTTCAGGACAAAATAATTAGCATTCCAAATTCATCAATCTCATTAGCTTTTTAGCAGGAAACCATCAAAATTATAATCTAAAATTTCAATTCAAAAAATCTTTCTGAAACAGATGAATCCACACTCCTTCACTGTTAATAGAAGGTTAATTCTAAGGAATCCTAAGGAATTCTGAGATGTTCTTTACAGCTGCAACACACTTTGAACTCTTAATATTTACCAGAAAAAAGAGGGGGGGGATAAAGGAATATGAATTTTTATCATCTTATTTGTATTTTTAGTGTGTATTTGGCAATTTTGAGAGCAGAGAGAAAAATCTTTTATGCGTTTCAACACTGACCCATGTAATACAAGGCTGTTATTAGTGACAAGTTAAAATTGAATGCAACCTGTAATTACTTTAGCAGAATGATAGTGTCTACAGCTTATCTAGACTAATAATTTCAAGTAACAACAAAAGCTACTATTTTAAGTGAGTTACCCACTGTTTCTCATATTAGGGGGAAAGAAAGAAAAATGCATTCCAATCACCTAGAATTTTGAAAGTGGTGATTTCACTTCTCAATAAGATGATAAGACTTGACAAATACATTGCTTTGAATTATCATGCTTTAAACTTTAATAATTGAGAAACTTTTTCAAAAACCGCTATTAAAATTCTCTAGAGATTTTTTTTTTTAAAAAGCTCTAACATTCTGTAGTTCTATTCTATCTACCAAGGGATAAGGAGAAGTAGTCCATCATATTTCTAATTAAAATGCTCCAATAGAAAGCACCTTGCTTTATGAGGCCCATTTGTAAGACTGGATTTGACACTAATGTGTGATTACTGAGATAAATAATGATGTTCTAACAAATATAACTAGGAGTGCATAGGTTAGCTATCAGGATAATTATGTTCTGTAAGTATTAATGACTATTTTTTACAATCATAAATGGAAATGACTTTTTAATTGTTTTCATAGCAAAATCACCCTGTTACCTATTCTAGTAAACATCTATTTACTGTATGTCTGTCCCCCATTTCTGATGGTTATTTAGGAATGCAGCTGTTATATCTATCACTAGATAAGTATTAAATTTTCATCATGTTTTACAGGAGTTAATTCATATACGCTTTATTCATGTTCAATAATGGTATTTTCTACATTAAAAGGGTCAATAATGATATTTTGTGGAGTAGATAAAGAATCCCTTAGAAAGTTTTCAATTAGTCATTTTCCAGACATAATGGATGAATAATGCATCAGTACCCCCATTGATTTGTAGCGCTTCTTAATTTCAGAATGCATCACTTCTAAGTAGTAGCTCTGTTGCATGGTTCAATATTCTGTTTTGCTCATCGTTTGTTCCACTCTGAGTAGCCTCACACTGCCTTTATATGGGGCCTTTATGTTATCTTTTACCATCTGGTCTCATGTCTCCTTCATTGCTTTATGTTTTACAAATAAATTTCTAGTTATTCTTACCTGTTTGCTCCTGTGGAACAACCTTGGAACCATTCTGTAATACTTTTTAAAAGCACCATAAGGTAGGTTTTTGAGGTTTGTATTTATATGGTAATTTGAGTCAAATGGAAGTTATCACAATTTCATGGCTCACATTCAGGACAAGGTAATTTTTAAACCATTTTATTAAAGTATGATTGACATACAAAAAGCTATATATATATTTATGTTTGCCATAAACCATAAAAAGTTTTCTCCTACCCTCTTATTGTTGTTGTGTGGTATTTTTTGTTTTTGTTTTTGTTTTTGTTTTTGTTTTTGTTTTTTTCTGGGGGCAGGGGGAGTATAAGAACACTTAACACAAGTACTACCTACCCTCTTAGCCAACTTGTAAGTAAATAATACAGTGTTAACTATAGACACTATTATGTACAATAGATCTCTCCAACTTATACCTGTTGCATAGCTAAAACTTAATACCTCTTGAGTACTTCCCTGTTTTCTGCTCTCCCCAGCCCCTGGCAACCATCATTCCACTCTGCTTTATTAATTTGACTATTTTAGATTTGTCCTATAAGAAGTATCATATACTATTTGTCCTTCTGTTACTAGCATATTTTACTCTTAACATAATTTACCCAAGTTAATTCATGTCACAAATGTCAGAATTTCTTTTTTTGTAAAGAATGAATAGTATTCCATTTTATATAAACATCACATTTTCTTTACCCATCCATCCATTGAGGTTGTTTCCATGCTTATCTCCTATTCTTACTAATGCTGCAATAAACATGAAAATGTAGATTATCACTTTGAGGTCCTTTCTTCTATTCTTTTGGATGTAGATCCAGAAGTAAAATTGCTGTATCAAATGGCACTTCAACTTTAATTTCTTGAATTTCCATAGCAGCTGCACCAATATACATTCTTATTAAGTGTGTAAGTCCTCCCTTGTCTCCAAAACCTTGCCATCACTTATTGTCTATCAGGTTGGGCTGCTGCAAGAAAAATACCATAGAGTGAGTGGTTTAAATAATAAAGATTTATTTCTCATGCTTTTGAAAGGTGATCAATAGCCTGATTCCTGGTTCATAGAGTGCCATTTATTGCTGTACATAGGAGTGGAAAGAGCAAGGGAGGTTTCTGGGGCCTTATTTTTTTTCCACAATATCCAATCATGAGAGCTCTGCATTCATCACCTAATCATTTTTCAGAGGTCCACCATTAAATACCATCTACTGGGGATTAGACTGCAAAATACAAATTTAGGAGGGTGCAAACATTAATCCATAGTATTTGTTACCTCTCTTTTTCTTTTCTTTCTTCTTCTTCTTTTTTTTTTAATAACCATCCTAACAAGTCATATCTCATTGTGGTTTTGAATTTGAATTTTCTTAATGATCAGTGATGCTGAGAACTTTTTCATATATCTGTTGGTCATTGTATGTCTTTTCAGAAAGAATTCTATTCAGTGCCTTTGCTCCTTTTTAAACTGAGGTTAACTTTTTTTTTTTTTTACTTTTAACTTGTAGAAGTTTCCTATATATTTTGGATGTTAATCTTTTAACAGATACATGCCTTGGGGATATTTTCTCCCCATGTATTATTTTTTCAATTTTCTTTGCAGAAACTTTTTAGTTTGATGCAGTCACACTTGCATATTTTTGCTTTTGTTGCCTATGCCTTTGGTGTTACATCCAAGAAACCATTGCCAATATCGGTGCTCTTCCTTTTGTTTTCTTCTAGGAGTTTTACAGTTTCTGATCTTCCATGTAACATCCATTTCAAATTAATTTTTGCATATGGTATAAGATGAAGGTCCAATTACATTCTATTGCATGTGAATATCAAGTTTTCTCAAGATCATTTATTGAAGATTATCTTTTTCTTATTGTGTATTCTTGGCACTCTCATCAAAGGTCAGTGGGATATATCTGTGGGTTTATTTCTGGGCTCTATTTTGTTCCACTAGTCTATATATAGTCTTTTTCTTTTTAATTCCAGTATCACACTGCTTAGATTACTTAGCTTTGTAATATATATTTGATTCAGGAAGCATGATGACTCTACCTTTGTTCTTTTTTTCCAAAGTTGTTTTGACTACTCTGAGTCTTTTATGCCTTCATATGAATTTTCAATTATTTTTATTTTTATAACAAATGCTACTAGTTTTGGAGGTTGCACAAAATGTAAAGACTGATTTGAGTAGCATGTTCATCTCAACAATATTAATTCTTCTAATCCACAATATGGCTTGCCAATCCATTTATTTGTGTCTGTTTTTATTTCTTTCATCAATGTTTTATAGTTATCAGTTTATAATTCACCTTTCTGGTTAAATTTATTTCTAAGTACTTGTTTTTGATATTCTTGTAAATAAGATTATTTTATTAATTTTCTTTCACATAGTTCATTGTAAGCATGCAGAAACACACTTGATGTTTTTATATTGATTTTGTATTATGCGACCTAACAGATTAGTTCTAATAAAAAACAATTATTAGAAAAATGTTAGTATTTTTGTGGAATTTTTAGGGTTGAGTACACATCAAATCATGTATTTGCTAAGAGATAATTTTACTTCTTCCTGTCTAATTTGGATGTTTTTAATTTATTTTTCTTATTTAATTGCTCTGTTTGGGACATCTAGCACTTGTTTTTTTAAACAGATGTGATCAGAGTAGGCATTCCTGCTTCTCAGAGGAAAAGCTTTCAGTTTTTCATAATTCAGTATGATGTTAGCTTCATATATGACCGCTATTGTGTTTAGGGAAGTTCCTTTTATGCTGACTATTTTTCAGAGTTTATTCTGAAATGGTGTTGAATTTTTTTATGTTTTTTTGCATCTATTGAAATGATCAGGTGATTTTTTCCCTTACATTCTGTTACTATGGTGTATCACATTGCTTGACTTGCCATGTTAAACAATCTTCTTACCCAAGAATAAATCTCCCTTTATCATAAGGCATAATTCTTTTAATAGGATATAGAATTAGGTCTGTTAATATGTTGTTGGGAATTTTTGCATCCATCATCATCAAGCATATTGGCCTATAGTTTTCGTGCAATGTCTTTGTCTATCTTTGATATAAAGATGATACTGGCCTCGGTGTCTTATATTTTGGGGAGAAGTTTAACAAGGACTAGTATTAATTCTTTAAATATTTGATATAGTTTATCTATGAAGCCATCTGATCCTAGGATTTTCTTTGTTGGAAAGTTTTTTTTCTTTTTTTTTTTTCTTTCTTTTTTTTTGGCAGGGGGGAGTGTTGGAAACTTTTTGATTAATGATTCAAATCTCCGTATTTGTTATTAGTCTTTTCAGGTTGTTTCTTTATGATTCATTTTTGGGAGGTTGTGTATTTCTAGGAGCTTATCCATTTCTTCTACACTTTTCAATTTATTGATGTATAATCATTCATAATAGTCCCTAATATATTTTTTAAATTTCTGTAGCATCATTTTCAATGTCTCCCTTTATTTTCTGATTTTTACATATTTGAGTTCTCTCATTAAAAAATAAAAAAATGGTTAGTCAAGTTTTTGATTTTATCTTTCCAAAAACCCAACTTTCTTTTGACAACTTTTTTCCATTATTTTTATATTATCTATTTCATTTGTTTCTGCTTTAATCTTCAGTGTTTCCTTCCTTTTGCTAACCCTGGGCTTAGTCTTCAGTAAATTTTTTTAGTTCCTTAAAGTGCACAGTTAGGTTGTATTTTGAGATGTCTTCCTTAGTCCTAAACGATACGTATTCTGCTTTTGTTGTATCCCATAAGTATTAATAAGATATGTTTTCATTTCGTTTGTCACGATTTATACTCTTATTTCCATTTGAGGTCTTCTTTGGCCCAGTGTTTCTTCAAGATTGTGTCTAGGGGATCCCTGGGTCACTCAGCGGTTTAGCGCCTGCCTTCAGCCCAGGGCGTGATCCTGGAGTCCCAGGATCAAGTCCCACATCAGGCTCCCTGCATGGGGCCTGCTTCTCCCTCTGCCTGTGTCTCTGCCTCTCTCTCTCTCTCTCTGTCTCTCATTAATAAATAAAATCTTTAAAAAAGTGTGTTTAATTTTCACATATTCATGATATTTCTCATGTTCATTTTATTGTTGATTTCTAGTTTTTATTCCATTATTATGAAAAATATTTAAAATGATTTCCAACTTCTTATTTGTTAAGATTTGTTTTGGTCATCTAGCTTGTGACCTATTCTGAAAAAAGTTTTATGTGTGCTTGAGGAAAAGTTTTATGTGTGTATATGCTGCTCTTGGACAGAATGCTTTGGGCTGGTCTATTAGGTTTGTTTGGTCTATAGTGTTGTTTAAACTTGCTATTTTGTTATTGATTTTCTTTTGGGACATATTGTATCATTAATCCAGTGGTCCAAACCCTACTCTCAAATATCACAAAGAGCTATATGAAATGACCAATATATAACCACTTTTAATATAATAAAATGGGAAGTTAAATCTAACACATAGTTTGATTATTAAATTATCATTTCCATTATCTAAAACTATTTCTCTGGCATTTATATAAGCTATCTATTGTGTAAATTAAATTATTTTAAGGCAAGACATCTACTTTTGGATCTATAACCTGTAAATAGAGTTGTGGTCTTTGAGACAATTTTTTTTTCCATTTTCTCCAATATCCATATGAGACATTATATATAAGTATAATAGTTTCCTAAAACTAAGGTAATACATTAAGACCAGCTATTTATGCCTCTCCCACAAAAAGGATAAAACTAATCAAGAGCTGCCTGTATTCAAATGTTAGCTGGTCATCTTAAGAAGCATTTACAAGGAATATTCTCAGTATTCTCCAGATTTGTTTCATTCCTAGCAAAAGAGACCTATACTAATTATTCCATTTGTTTTTAATAATTTAAAATATTTTCACAAATTAAATACTTTTACTGTTTTATTATTCTCAATTTGTACATTGGCTAATTTGACTTTACATTATTCAGCTATGTTATTTCAATGAACATTAATTTGTTATAAAACCTTTAAAATTCCTGACTTATCCCAAAGAAAATTATACATTGTATGAAAATATACTAAATTTAACATGAGCATTTAATCATTCACTGCAACTTCATTATAACACTATTTATTATGATATGTAATTCCGGATAATGCTGGTCAAAGGATTTTTATAACTGAGTGACTGGTGAGACTTTTTGAAAGGCACTAAAGGGCCTTTTTAATGGGCAGGACCTCAGGAAACTTTTGTATTGAAGTGAGACTCCGCTGTGCCTATTTTATTTTCTTAATAACTGTATTAAGATACAATTGATAGACATTAAAACACACATAGCTAAAGTACAAAATTTGATGGTTGAGTATATTTGTATACTAGTGAAACCACCACCACAATCAAGATGGTGACCATGTAACTAATTGTTTTATATATTTGCCTAAAATATCATAACTATGTTTTCTAAATTTTTTTTCTTAAATCTTGGACTTTCTTAGTTCCTTTCAGTTTGAAATTAGGTCATTTTTCAAAAAGTAGTGTGTACAAACTTATTAAGGCAACCTAACACCATCCCCACAGCAGAGACAAAACAACAACAAAACCCAGAAAGTCCTTTTTAGTATATACTTCTGCTCACTGAAACAAAACAGGGGCATATTTACAATATTGTTTACTATAAGGTAGTCTTTGAAATTTAATGTAATCTTATGGTTGTAATCATCTCAACTGGTAATTCTTTGTATCTACCCAAAAGTGGAAATATTTGATCTGCAGAATTTTCATCAACTCTGTTCTGCTCCCCAGTTTACTACTTTCTTTATCTTCTAATTTATCATCACTTATACTTTTGGAATAGCTTCTATGTAAAAATTTTCCCAAAGTGTTAAATTAGAACTTAAATATCCCTGGTGGTTCAGTAAATAGAAGTCTAGGCAAAAGAAGATTTCTTATAAGCTTACAGTTCACTGAATAAATGCTCCTCAAAATATAATATTAATATATGGAGTGCTTAAAATTAATTTTTCATGTTAAGATAATAACATTTTGAGTCAAAAATTTAAAATATAGTCATCAAGAAAATCTATTTTTAATTATAAAACTTCTGGGGTGCCTGGATGGCTCAGTGGTTGGGTTTCTGCCTTCAGCTCAAGGGATGATCCTGGGGTCCTGGGATCGAGTCCTGCACTGGGCTCCCCATGGGGAGCCTGTTTCTCCCTCTGCCTCTCTCTCTACCTCTCTTTCTGTGTCTCTCATGAATAAATAAAAATTTTTAAAAAATATAAAACTTCCAATGGAAAATTAAATAAATTAAAACAACTTGGAAGTCAGCCATTCCCTTTGTGTATTAAGATTAATTAGTACCTGTTTTTAACTGTTCTATGCATGAAAAAAGTTTCTATATTGATATTAGGAAAACCATGGGAGGAAATATGACTATTTGCCTAACTCATGACTTGGAAGGATATCTATACAAGGATTTTATAGAAATACAATAATTTTTCATATATTTTTTGAAAAAGAATATATTTATATATAGAGTATAATAAAGATGATTATATGACAAAATGTAAAATTGTTTGAGAATGGTAAGGACAATAGGAGCAAATTTTACTTGCTGATAAGTATAGTGTGTCAATCTATTCCAAACAACTATACCAGTGTTAGGTCATAGTAAACAATAAATGGTTTAAAATGAGTAAAAAATTAAAAAGTTTATATTTTCCACTAGTTCCTTAAGGCTCTTATACATAGTGACACATATTTCAACTTGTATTTTTAAAAATATATATAGAAGGAACTTTCAAGAGGAAGAAAGCTATATTAGCAAGAAGGTAAAAAGAATAATAATGATTTATTGTGATTTTCAAATATATTGCAGGTCAATAGATAGCTAAGAATCAAAACAGGAAAACCACACATGGAAGGCAGAAACCTTATACTTATTTTTTAATTAGAGTTATATAATCTAATCTACCTCTCCCCAAAACACACACTCTTCCCTCATTAACACTGTACTCATTTTCTTCATTTTTCTTTTGTATTAAAAAAAAATTCTTTGTGTGTTTAGTCTTCGTTGTTTTATTCTCAAAGCTGTTTTTGTACTCAATGAGTTCCAATCGTGGCAATGTTTTCCACAAAGCATTGATTGCATTTCAACTTTCATTCTTCTCTTCTCTGACCTTCTTTATACCCCTGACTTTGCTACATCACCTGGCAATTGTTCAGGAAACTACTGTCTATCACTTAGTCTCCAGAGACAGATACAGGAGGAATGGATCAAAATTGCTGCAGAAGTGGTATTGAGGAAGGAATCAGTTGATGATTAATTCAAGATTTCTCTCCCTTATATAAATTGCAGGAAGGATGCAGTTTGGTGGGAAATTTCATCTATAACAGACTTGGAAAATCTATTTATTGAGACTAATCTCCTTGACATTTGGTCCTTCTTATGTTATGTTATTAAATCTTTATATTTGCCTCAAAAAAACCTGAGGATTTCATGTGCTATCCAATGCCCACATGCTTAGTAAATAATAGATCTTAGAACTCAAGATCTTTTCATTAAGCATTTGTCTTTTCACAGAAGATTATATAGTTCTATGATTTTTATAATTAATATATTTCTTCCATAGGCTTCTGTCATGTTCAATTCACTATTTCAGATAATTAGAATCTTACAAAGATATAGAAAGTGAGGCTGCCTTCAAGTCAAATTTCAAAATTGCTGATATTTTCCCTGAATTTTGAAATTTCTCATACAGAAATATTTCAAAATATTTCTGGGAACTTTCTAATCCTAGAATTCAAAACATTTATCTAGAGTTCAGCTATATTAAACTTGTAATGCAGTGGTTAGAAGCCTGGGAGCTTTGTGAAATCACAAAAAAAAAAATTAAAAATTGTTTTACCTGTGTTGATGCAGGCAAATGATTTTATTACTACATGCTTCAGTTTATTGCTCTGTAAAAAGGGAAAATAAAAACTACCTCATAATGTAATTGTAAGGATTAGAGCCAGCTCTGGAAAGGAAGGAGCAAGTCCTAGAAAAAAAAGACCCTGATAAAGAACTACATATTCTAATTAGGAAATCTTTCCAATTTTTGGCTGACCCATTCTCATACAGTTGCAAGCAGACTTACATTAGGAGAAAATTAATGAACCGAGATTTAAACTCTTTTCCAAGCAATAAAGTTTACAGTTTGACCCAACACAGGTTGGTTGCTTTCTAAAACAAAACATCAAGATTCTTTAGTGAATATAGCAGAATATAATTTCTCCACATTATTTACAATGTCCATGATAAATATATATATATATGATAAAAAACATAAAAGAAAATATGTAAAATATGTAAAATATATAAAAAAATTATATATATATAAAATATCTTTTATATATATAAGATAAAAGACATAAAAGAAAATATGCTCATAATGAGGATTATAGAAAATCTCAGGAGAGAAACAGAAAATTTAAACAAACTATGGAAAATTTTAGCACTGAAAAATAGGACATCTGAAATTAGATTTTCACTGGATAGAGTCAAGATCAAAATGGAGATGACAAATAACTATAGCAGTAAATATGAACATGGCTTAATAGATATTACTAGATCTGTGGAAAACAGAGACAAAATTTTGAGAAAGAAAAAGAGACTCAGAAACCTATGAGACAAAAAGTCTAATATATGTATAATTGGAGCCAATTTGAAGGAAAATAAGACAGATGAAACATGTATAAATATGATGGCCAAAAAGTCCCTCAAATTTTTAAAAGATATGTATTTATGTTTCAGAAATCTTAAAAAGTCTGAATAGTATAAATATATTTTATATGGTTATTTTTGGTAATATTGCTTTTTATGAAGTTTACTTTGATATTAACACAGTATGGTTGTATTTGATCAATATTTCATGGTATAACTTTTTAATCCTTTTACTTTTTTAACTATCACTATCTTTATATTGAAGTACTATTTCTTTTAGATAGCCTATAATTGTTCTATTTTATATCTAGTCTGACCATTTCTAATTTTTAATTGGATTAGATCCTTTCTACTTATAATATGTTACATTTTGCCTTACCATTTGCTATTTTGTTTTCTATTTTTTCCTATCTACTTTCCCTCCCCCCCACACTTTCCTTTAGAAAATTGAACAATTTTAGGATTATATTTTATCTCTATTACTGGTTTATCCTATTGTAATATTTTAGGTGTTGCTCTACAGTTTGCTGTATACGTTTTTAAGTTACATAGTATACTTCCAGTAATATTTATTATCTACACTATTTTGCATATAAATGCAAGAGTCTACAAATAGCATAGTTCATTTTCATCCTCTGTTTATTTCGTTATACTTTTACCTTTACCTATGTCAGAAACAAAAATATAATTATTATATTTGCTTTCAACAGTCACTTATCTTTTAAAGAAATTTCAAAAATAAGGAAGTGGATTTTTAAAATTATATTACTAACATACTTCACACTATGCTATCTGTTCCAACTTTTTTTTTAACTTTCTTTTCAGCTTGGATAGATATCATTAACATTTCATATTGTATAGATTCATCAGAGAAAAATCTCTCTTATCATATGCCCTCAAAAATATTTTTCTTTCCTTCATTTTTGAAATATACTTAATTGGATAGAGAATTGTAGGTTAGCAATTGTGATTTTTCTCTCAGTACCTTGAAGATTTCATTCCATCAGCTTCAGAATCTCATTGTTTCTGACCAAGGATCTGCAATTTGCTTAAATGTTTCCCTAAGGAAGGGTGTGTTTTCTTCCCTTATTGCTATTATCATTTTTTTAATTGCCTTTTTTTCATCTGTTTCAATTATGGTGCGCTTAAATGTGGTTTGCTTCATACTTATTTACTTTTATTTCATTAATATCTTTGGATCTTTGAGTTTATAAAAAATCTGGCATTATTTCTTAAAGTATTTATTTCTGCCCTACTCCTACTCTTTCCTCTCCTTCTGAGACTTCAATTACATAAAAAGTGGAAGTCTTGATATTTTCCCACAGTTCATTGAGATTTTTTTAAATGTTTTTTCTTATCTTTTTTTTCTCTCTGTGCTATAATTTGGATACTTTCTATTCTTATATCCTGAAGTTAACTGACTTTTTTTTTCCTGCAGAGTCTAATCTGTTATTAATCCCATTCAGTGAATTTTTAAATTCAGGTATCATATTTTTAAACTCTAGAAATTCCAATTGTTAAATTCATACCTACATTAGCTTCCATTTCTGTAATCCATACTTACATCTTTGTAAGTCCTTGGGTATATTTATGGTTATGATTTTGGTTCTAATGTCAACTTTTTATTTAAATTCCAGTATAGTGCCAGTTTCCAACATGACCAGAAGTTTCTGTTTTATTTTAAGCCATTAGTTTCAGTGTGTTTTGTTTAAAGTAACACTAAATTTTTTAAAAGAGTGAACACATATTCCAAGAAAAGTGTTAAGTAAATAAGAATGCTGGTGTTACTCATATAAAGTAAAATAATTGCTAAGCTAATATAAGCATAAATATGTTTAGTAAACACTAATTTAGTTTATCGATCTGACAGGATAAAATGGTGAAAAATAGGGCAATAGTATGTATAAAATCTTGGAGGTAAGAATGATCAAAGCACTGTAGATACTTCTCTTTCATAAGACACATGGATGTTAATGGATTAAGCTCTAAAATGATTGAATTGACTTTACTCCATGTTAAAACATTTGGAGGTTATAGCAGAAATAAGTGGGGTTCTACGGAATAATTTTGATGTAATATGATCATATTTTTATTTTGGAAAATAAACTCATGTATATGTGGAAAATAGAGTTGATCTGGCCTAGAATAAGAATAAAAACCTTAAAAAAAAAGATAAAAACCTTGTAGTCAACCATGCAAAATGCTTACAAAAATTTAAAAAGGGATGTTAAAGGATTTGATTAAGGCAGAGATAGTGAGACTGGGAAAACAGGAGACTAATTGTAAATACGTTAAGGGAATATAGAAAGCACAAAAAAGTACTACAGCCAAAGATCTGATGGCTGATAAAAGGAAAGTTTAATGCATATTCTAGGATAATGATGACCTGCTTTGCATATTTCTGGACTTGGTGGAAAAGAGGACTATTTATGGGAGAAGAATTTTATTTAGGGCAGTTATATAAAGAGCAATTTAATTTTTATGCATATCTATACCTAACTTTAATTAAAAAACAGTGATCTATTTATTATAATGCTCGTGGCTTTGATCAGAACCTTATTAGCACTTGTATGTCTGTATATTAAAAAAAAAACTAATATAAGGAGACTCCAGAAAAGCATTAAACAACAGAAAATAGGCAAATACACAAAATAACTAGGATAGAATAGTAATATTTAGCTCTGGAAAGGATAAAAGCCTATCAATAAGCCAGAGCTCAGTTAAGAAACCAAACTGAAAAGGGAACAACCAGTAGAACTCTGTTTTAGAATGAAAGATTTAGAAGTGACCTTAAATTTTAACAGCAGAGATATATGTTTTGTTCAGCATTTAACATTCTCTGAGTAGAATTAATGAGGATAAGAGATTTGTTAATTAAAACTTAAGCAATTTCTCAAATTGAGATTTGGTTAGAGAAAATATCCTGTAGTTAAGTATCTTGTAAATGTATTAGATATAGGCTTTGCCAGATAATGAGCACAAAAGAAGGAAGATCAATGCATTTCTTGATCTCTTCAGAAACTTTTCAAATCTAGAAAATGCATTTCCACTGTTTTAATGCGCTGTATAGATTGCATTTTCATATGCATATAAGTTAGATATATTTATTGAAAATTAATCTTTTTTAGATATTAGCACTATGAGTAAATTTGATGGAAATTACGATCAGAATTAAATATCAACAACCTTCAAAACAACACTCATTGGGATTCTATTCTCTAACATAAGATTTCTTAAAACATTATTTTACATACAGATTGAGGATTTTCAAGTTATGTGAATAACTCCCATTTAATATAGTCCCATTATTTTATAGGAAAGAAAATTTTAAGTTCAAGAAATAATAAATATAAAAATGTCCCAATTTTATTAAATTCAGAGACAAATGTCATGGTTTTCACCCTAATTTATCACAATAGAACATGATATAGATCCATATTTACCTCTTGTTGGGAATACCAATCATTATAATTGGATTTAATATCAGCTCCTAATTAATTTCTTTAGCCACCAACTCCATCTGATGATTTATGTCAACTGGCAGGCACAGGTTACTTCTATATCTGAGTCAATCTCATCCTCAGAAGTAGAATATAGGACAACTTGGAATAAACCAATGATGATTGCAGACAAAGGATCTAAGAACAATTTTGTCCTAGTTTTGTCCTTCGAGTCTTATTCAGAAATAATCAGAGCTCAAAACCAGAGCTCAGGACCAGCTCTATCACCTATTATTCTAAGGGCTTGGATTTTGTCTGGGTTTGATTTGATTCATATTCTGCTTGCTAGGTGATTTTGCCTTTCTTCTCCCCCTTTCCACATTTAAGGTTTCAAAGTCACAGAGGTGAAAAAAAGGTATGTATCTGTTGAAAACATACTAGACTTTGAAATAGTATAGAAAATTAAATCATACTCACAGATGCAACATTCCTCTATCTGTTTTGTGTTTGATTGTGTCAACAGTATAGATTTTGAATATACTAATTAAAACCAACTACTAAACCATGAACGCCATCTTGTGGGGAGATCTGCTACTACCGTAGCATGTTGTGCCCCCTTACCCAAACTTCAGCTCCCTAGCAATTTGTAGTTTCTTTCTCCAGGTTACGGTGCTGTCTTAGTAACCTCCAATCATCAACAAAAGTGTTTCCATATAGAGACAAATCACAAAATACTGGCGCCAGGTAGAATTTCATAAAATGTCATTTCCTTCATTTTGTCTTCTCTAAGTCGTCTTATTTTGCTACTTTGAAAATGAGCCCCTCTCACCAAATTTGAAGAACCAAGTATTTTTTAAAATAAATAAATAAGTAAAAGAAAATATAGGAAAATACTTGTGATACTTTGAAATGGACAAAACATTCTTGAGCAGCGTGTAAAATGCAAAAGCCATAAAGGTACACATTAAGAGAATTAATGACAAGCAAATAGATTTTTCTAGTTGATAGAAGATAGCACAAGAAAGTGTCAGACAATAAATACTCAAGCACAAGAAATTATTTTCTAAGTATATAACTAAGAAGGTCCTGGAATTCTATTGTGTCTCTCTGTATCAATAACACATCAAACAACAATGTTGTTCCTTGAATGTATTATTTCCCTCTAGTCCAAAGCTAATCTGGTCCCCTTATCTAAGCCCCTGGGGACAAGCATTCTGCAAAGTTCCAACTTAATTATTCCCTTTTGGTATCCTCAAATTGTAATGGTATGTTAAGTATTATATTTAACTTATAGTCTAAAGAGTATGCCATTGTATTGCAAATTACAAATGCCAAAATCTGATAAGAAGATTAAGTAGCATTCTATCAATATTGCCCAGGAGTTGTTCTGAAAAGATAAAGCAAAAATAGTTCTACTAATGCTTTTTCAGAATCTGCAATCTTTACTAATCTGTGTCTATGATCAACTTGGTAACCAAATACATAATTATATATAAGGGGATTTTTCAAGATTAAAAGACAAAGACAATGAAGCTTCTGTACCAAGATTGCTATTATCATTTTATACTTGAAGTACATTTCTCAGATCCTTTTTTTAAAGTTCTACATTGATCCTCAAATGTTCCCAGGTGAGGACATGAATGTGCACACTCATTTTCTTGGGTATTCTTTTTGTCCTTGTTTTGCTTTTTCAATACATAAAATACAAAAATGACTAAGCCTTGGGAAGGTTATGAAAATGAACAACAAAACATGGCTAAGTGCAGAAATAAATAAATGGGACATGATTTTTATATATCCTGCTTCATCAAGAATGAGGTCTTGCGAAGTTCATGAGCATTATTCTGCAAGTGTCCCAGGATTGGACACAAAAAGCTTAAACAAAGAATGGAAAATATAAAATCAAGGACCAAGCAATTAAGTTAGAATACATTAAATGGCTTTAATATGTTTGCTTAAAAATATTTGAGATATTTTATGATGATCATATTTGATATTAAAGACTTTGTGCAATATAATTATTCTCTTGACATAACCATGAAATACTCTATCTCTCTGGAGGGAGTTGGACATCATTAAAGTTTTCTATTTTTTTTTTTTCTCTCCAAGGTAATTTTTAATGTTTAGAAACTGTTCTGTAATGTATGTATCTCCATGTAGTGCATATATCTTTAGTCAATAAATACCTTATTACAAAGATTTGTCAAAGATTAAGAATTGAGGGGAGAGGATTTGTGAATTCTCAAATCATTTTTTTTCTTTTATAAAGGGATTGTCCTTAGGAAAATGGTGATTCTAAAGTAGGTTGCATTTTCATGGGCAGAAGACATGAAAAGACATTTCTCCAAAGAAAACATACAGATGGCCAACAGACATATGAAAAGATGTTATCATCACTTACCATCAGGGAAATGCAAATCAAAACTACAATGAGGTATCACCTCACACCTGTCAAAAGGGCTAAAATCAACAACCCAAGAAACAACAGGTGTTGGTGAGGATGTAGAGAAAAAGGAACCCTCCTGCACTTCTTGTGTGAAAACAAGTATGGAGGTTCCTCAAAAAGTTAAAAATAGAACCACCCTATAATCCAGCAATTGCATTACTGGATATTTACTCAAAGAATACAAGAACACTAATTCAATGGGATATATGCACCTTTCTGTTTATAGTAGTGTTTTTTTTATAATACAAGATATGGAAGGAGCCCAGATTCAATTAATGAATAAAGAAGATGTGGTATATTATTCAGCCACAGAAAAGAATGAAATCTTCCCATTTGCAAGGATGTAAATGGAGTTAGAGAATATAATGTTAAGTGAAATAAGTCAGTCTGAGAAAGTCAAATGAGCAAATAAAAGAGAAAGAGAGAGAGAGAGAGAGGCAAACCAGGAAGAAGATTGAGGGTTACCAGAGGGGAGGATGGTTGAAATAGGTGATGAGGATTAAGGAGTGCACTAATGTGATGTGTGATGAGCACCAGGTGATGTATGGAATTGTTGAATCACTATATCCTACACTAAAACTAATATAACATTGTATGTTAACTGAAAAATAAAAATTTTACTAAAAGGAGTTAGAGAATAAAGATGTGATTCTCTCTGTCCACCAAAAAATAAAATAGATTGTATTTTAATAGGAAGCGTTGTGTATACTCTACCATTGGCATACATATTTTGACTTTGATATTCTGGGAAATTTCAAACAAATAAAAAAGTAAGCAGAAGAGTATAATGAACTCCCATTTACCTTTTGCCCATCTTTTAATAATTAACAACTCATGGAGAATCTGACTTATTTGTTGCCTACATCTAAAAAGATGAAATCTTAGAAAAAAAAAAAAAACACCACAATACCACTATCACACTGAAAAAACATTAAAAATGATTCCTTAATAAATAAGCATCTAATCAGTGTTCATATTTCTAATAATTATTTCATAGATATTTTTGTTTTATATATATCCCTTCACATACAATGTTGGTTGTTCTTTTGAATAAGAATCAAACTAAAATCCACACAGTGTAATTATTCTTAAGTTTCTTTATCAGTCTCTCTTCTTTTTCTCACCTCCCCTCCCTTCCTTTTATGCTCTCTCTCCCCTCAAACCTCTTCTGCAATTTTTTGTTGAAGACATTGAATCTTCCGTTTTGTAATTTCATTCTGCATATTTTTAACATGTTCCTCTGTTCTCTGGATTCACTAAAAAAATGATAATTAGTTCTCAACCTCTTTCAGGTATTTGATATTAGAGTATACTTTGAGAAATATTCTTTTGACTGCTTTATTCAATTTACCTTCACAGGATATCTATTTATTTATTTATTTATTTATTTATTTATTTATTTATTTAGTATTTTATTTTATTTTATTAGGATATCTTTTTATTTAGTGCATTTTTTTCCTGTCATAGCCTTTGTATACTTTTATCTAAGCAAAAATGGCATAGTAATTTTGCCTGTGGAGTCCTGAATTTAATTGGAATGTTTTAAAAAATATATTGCTGAGACTAATTCTTTAGGCTCTTATTTCCACACAGATTACTTCAATCTTTGCAGTGATGATCATTTTTTTAACCATTGCATTGAGATATTTACATGATTGGATCTTAGAAAGGACAGACAGTAATAAAAATGATGATGCAGTGGACCATGCATTATCAAAAAACACACCAATGTAAAGAAAACACTTTGATCTCAAAAAAGAAGCTTCTAAGTTGGTTTTCCTCTATTTAAAATAATATTATTTGAAAGGATTAAATTGTGTTGTCAGAGTTGGAAAGAATTATAAAACTTAGATTACGAATTTGGATAATTACTGACATGAGAGGTTGAATGTCCTTCATCCATTTCCTTCCAGCTCCACCTCATCCCTACTCAGACCTATGTCCTGGCTTCTGTTTGCCCTTCTCTTTCCCTTTATTACTCCATTATGCTTTTTCCCTGTGTAATAACACATATTTCAGGTCTTCTGCCGCTACTTTCTTCATTAAAAAAAATATATATATCTGCTCTTATTCTTGTATGTCTTCTTTCTCTTTCTACTCGCATAAGAACATATCTTAATAACAATCTCCTAAAGTCAGATTATTAACACACACACACACACACAAGTCACAAAAATGACTATGAGGGACTGTCAGACCCTGGAAATACCAGAGGATAGCTTTGTGCTATCCTCCTTTCTCTCTTAAGTCAGCATATTTAGCAATGTCGTGAGGCCATAAAAATGGTAAGCATTGTTTAAATACTACAGAATTTCATTCGAGCTTACAGATCTGATACTCAGAATTAAAACCTACTTTCACCCAGTCACTTGATCTGCAAATGGTGACAGGAGACCTCAAAATGACTGCATTGAGTTTCCTTGGCTATTACATGGATATTGGATGAAGCAGACTATGGGCTGATAAGTACTTTCAAATTTCAAATGTGATATATATTCTGAGCCCATAGTAATAAGTCACATTTATACGCTGAACAAAGCCACAAATGTGTCTAAATAAAGAAATGTTTTAGACATGTTTATCCAAGTGACAATTCCCTTTGGCGTGCCTACCTGTCTCTTCCAATGTTTGTGATAAAGACCAGAGTATTTAGAAAAGGACATTTATGGGATGAGTCTTTCAAAGTTGATTTTAGCTAAGCTACAACAAACATAAACTGCAGTAGCATTCCTGGAAAAGAATCACACTACGTAGCAGAATTTTTTAGAAGAAAGTAATTTAAGCAGAACAAGGGTATCAAAAGTAGAGAGAACAGTTGGCAAATACCTAATAGATTTAACAAGAATTCCTTTGTTTAGCATGCACGAATGCTAAAAAAAGAAATGCAGTTGTTCTGCACACCGACATTAAAACTAGAATACAGAAGGCCCATCCTTAGAAAGGATGGGCCGAAGTTTGTCGACTCTTCTGGTACAACCAAGACACCCTGGCTGGGCTGATTGTTAAAGAAAAGCTTTTGGTACAGGAGATAATGAGAATCAGTTCAACTGACACAATTGGAGTATTATGATAAAACCTATGACATTGAAGTTTTGAAATAAAAAAATTTTAAAGAGAAGAATTCAAGTATGGAATTGGATGCATGTTAATGATAAAATGACTTTCCAGCATAAACTCACTGAACAATAAATATTCTGTTTGTGAATCTGTGGTTAATTGGTATAAAAATGAAGCTATTTTCTTTTAGTAGATAAGCTATAGACCATATTTATGCAAATATATATATATATTTTGCAAATATATATATTTGTAATATGACTGTAATATATATATTATATATCTAATATATATATATTAGAGGGAAGGGGAGGAAGAAGCAGCACAAAAGAGTTAAATGCTTAGAAAAATAAACAGAACAATAACTTTTAAAAGCTACACTCAGGTGAGGACCCAATAATGATACCATTATTATGAATGCATCTGGCTTTTTTGTAAATGGAAATAAAATAAAATAGCACCTCTCATTCTGAGGCTGATCATGCAGCATTGAGCTAAATGACCTATTTATGTCTAAATAAATAGGAACTGAACATGAATATGTTTTTGAAGCCTAGTGAGATTTTCTGCCTAAATAAAGAGTAGAAATTAAAAAAATGGATTATTTCCGATAATCATTAAAATGATATTTTCAATTGTCCATGCTTGCTGCCTATTCAAAAAGCTGATTATCTTCAAGAATTTGGCATTGAGCCACAACTAATTAAAAATGTAAAGTTCAATTAGCTATTTATTAGATTACAATTTCTTAGGACATAATATAAGTCAGCGTTCATTTAAAATCAGTTGTATTTGTTTCTCTCCAGACCTGCCAATCAATAACAAAACAATCGATGGCCATTACTTATTCTTCTACCTCTGGTTCCATGGAGTCCTGGATAGTTTTAAAGGTATGTATATTGGCTCTTTAGGGTTTCATTGAGCTAAATGATAACTTATTTATTGACACCAAAAGGTAATTTTTGTTGGAAGTATTCGATGTCTATATCTAAACCAGTGAACCTTTTTGCTTTTTTTCAATGACAAATTTTGTATAAAACATGCTTTTCTTTTTATATTTCTATATTGCTAAATCTTCAAAATATACTTCCATGTTAAGATATTCTTTTAAATATCTATATTCCATAATACATGGCAGAGTTTCCTACAAGTAACTAAGTGTAGAAATAAGCACTTTAGCAAGAAAATTCTCCAGGGCAGCCATTCCACTCTGCATTATAGCAGGAGCCTATGGGGAGTTCCAGAGTAGAAAACCCAATTTATCTGCCATTACTGTTGTCCTGGGGAACCAGCATCTTGTGCAAATTTAAGACCCAATGAATCTTTCACATTTACCAAAGAAATACGATTGAATCTTATATAAATATATGTCCAATGACGTTTATGCTTACTCTATGTGCCATCAACTGTAAACTGGAATAAAAAACAGATACTGCTTTCTAAAAGTTCTCCACATAAAAAAATGAATATGAATTTATTTTTTGGGAATTATTGTAACAAAATTCTAACAAAAAAGACAAGGTTTTATTACTTAAACTGTTAATGTTTAGACTAAGAAACGTACAAGGTTATGCTGGAGACTGGAACAGTTCACCTCTAAGGTCATTCTATTGCCAAATCTTGAATTACAATTGAATTTAGCTTCTGACCTCAGAAATTAAGATAGATGGTGGACCCTCTACACAGTGTTAGCTTTTACTTAAAAAAAAAAATCCTTGTTATTCTTTTTAAACTTTATTCTATATAGAATACTGGCCCTTTAGCATCCAGCTTAAATTAGCTAGCCCATGATAATCATTCTCTCACCTTCTTCATTAAGATTAAAGTACTCTGAAAGATTTTCATGAACTGCAAGTTAATTATTATGTATTTATTTGCATATAGCATGTATGAACGAAATTAGAAATGAAAAGTCAATTGAGAATTTGAATTGACTATTAGGTTCACTATTTATTTTCACTTTCCTAAAATTTTCCATTTATAGAAAAGAAAATAGTTTTCTTCTTGTAGGACACAATCTGATCCCTACCACTCCCTCTCTTTAAGAAATATTGCTCTCTCAAAGATTAATAATGACATTTTAATTACCAAATCTAGTGGCCTTTCCCCTGTTATTTTCATTGATTACATGCAGCATTTGAAACACTTGCCTGCCACTTTCTTCTTGAAACTTTGTGCGTGTGTACCTTTGCTTTAGCGAAATGACTAAAAGCATGGAATGTGAAGTCCAACAGACCAGTAGTCATATCTTTATACTAGCTGTGTAACTTTATTTATTTTTTTAAAGATGTATTTATTTATGATAGACATAGAGAGAGAGAGAGACAGAGACACAGGAGGAGGGAGAAGCAGGCTCCATGCCGGGAGCCCGACGTGGGACTCGATCCCGGGACTCCAGGATCTTGCCCTGGGCAAGGCACCAAACCGCTGAGCCACCCAGGGATCCCCAGGCTGTGTAACTTTAGACAAATTACTTAACCTTTCTAATCTTGAATCCTCCACTGTCCAATGGATATTAAAATAATGGGAGACTATTGAATCTTAAAAGGATAACATCTATAAAGTAGATAGATCTATATCAGGTCCATGGCAAGGGATAATAAATATTAGCTACCAGCATTATCATTATTCACCAACACTATTCTGTTTTTTTCTAACTCTGTGCCATCTCCTTTTCTCTTTCCATACTTTCATTTATAAACTCACCCATTTCTGACTTCTGATTATGGCTTTGCTATGTTTTCACTTCAGTCTCACAGGAATATCACCCTACCCAAAGTCGGTAAAAGAAGGCAGGAATTATTTTAACTTCTCTTCAACAACAATGAGACTATCCTACCTGCTGTATCAAGATAGCTCTACCCCATGACTGTTTAGTCCTTGGCACTGCAGATCACCAATATCATTAAGGGTATGCCAGTGTCTCATACCAATCTTTTTCTCAAAATTGCACAAGATTTCTTTTTTTTTTTTTTAATATAGATACAATATCTGGTTTGAACAGAGCAATAAATAACACATTTCTGGGTAAAGAAAGCTGAATAGAAAGGAATGCATGGGATAGAGGAAAGAATAGTGGGAACAGAATGAATGTCTCCACCAAGAAGTTATGCTAAAATCTCTAGCAAATGTAACTGAACCAAAATACCTCAGCACCAAGGAGAGATGAAAGAGAAACTACAGGGATCTACCTGGCTGAGCATCACTGTGCATTAGGAAAGTATGACCTGCCGGGGCAAGGAATATAGAATGTGATATCACCCAGTGCATCTTGAGCTCAAGAAGCTGAAATGCTTCTGTCAGTTGAAAAAAAAAAAAAAATGATGTAGTGTAGAGAGTAATGAGTGCAATAAACTCATGCATTTTGCTGAATCCGTGGCCACCCTTGAGAGGCTCCCGTCCTGGCAGGATGGCTACGGGGTGGAAGCCTGAACTCACTTCCATTAATCAGTTGTCAGATGTGGGTCTGTGGCCCTATTTCCCTCCTGAACTCCACAGCTGATTTTACAAAAGGGCATCATCTTCAGGACATCTTGTCAGTATTGTAAATTTAAAATAGCCCTGGAATAACTGCATTCTCACTTTTTTTTTTCTTTTTTTTTTTTTTTTGCCCCATAAAGTTGAGTCTTTAAAAAAAAAAAAAAAACACCTCATCCTTGCTTTGCCTGTTGAATCAGCTACCAAATCTTCCCCTTGTATCTGTCCTCTGTCTCCTCTTAATTGTACAGCTACAACCCTCACTCTGATGCGTGTTCCCTTTTGCCATAACTAGAACAGTAGCCTCTGAATGCCTCCTTTCCTTCCAGTCTTTCCAGTCTGGAATCCAACCTCTTTATGGTTTCCAAGTATCCAGAAACAGAACTCCAATTTGGCCACTCCCCTAGTAGGTCACCTCCATGGGCATTGCCTTAGCAATCACATCTGCCTGGCATGCAAGTTTTCTCTGCTATGCTATGGTCTCAAGATATTTTCTGCTCTTATCAACTTAGCTATTTGTTTAATTCATTCAAAAAATAAGTATGAAGGGCCTATTACATATGCTCAGTTTATAGTAGTAAAATATATACAAGGCTCCTCCCTTCATCCCACTTATATTTTAACAAGAGAGGTCAATGATAAAAAACAAACAAACAAACAAACAAAAAAACAAAAAACAAAAAAAAAACAGGTTAAGAGAAATAAATAAAACAGGATGACACGATAGAATATAAATGAAAGAGAAGTTTCCATTGTGGACAGGTAACTAGAGAGAGCCTGTCTCTGGAGCAGATATTTGAACTAAGATCTGCATGACAACAGGCAGCCAACTATGAGAAGGTCTGAGGGCAGAACTGTCCTGACTGAATATAGACAAAAACAAAACCTCAAGGCTAACCAATCTCCACACACTTTAATCCACTCAAGCCAACACTTGACTTCTGGCTGATTCATGACCTTTACTGTGCAATTTTCCACATTACTGCCATTGTTGATGACAGTTCCTCTACTCTAATCCTCTTTGTTGAAATAAAACCCATCCTTCAAGTCCTGATTCAATTACAACTCTGAATTTTCCTCTTTTCATCAAAATAATATGACTTCTTCTGGTCCTTCAGACTTGTGTCTTTTGGGGGCTTTGATTGTATTCCATCATTTATGTACTTATTTATGTACATAGCACATGCCTTATAATAAACTGCAAAGTTCCTGAGGACAATGTTTAGGATACATTATTTTTCTGTTCTCTACAGGTCTAGAGTAATGCCTTAAACACAAGATTTGTTCAAAAAATATTTATAAAACTGGAGAAAAGTTACACTTTTATTTGAGCCTCAGATTGCAGTTATTAAAGTTCAGTCTGCATTGATCATAATTATTACCAACTGCCCTCTAGATAAAGAGCAACTGTGTCACGGGTATACAAAAGTCTTCATGATCTCATCTCTAGCTTCCCCGTTGTAGCTTCACTTGTTTTACATGATATTTTTATTTTTCCATTATCCAGCCATCTTGAACTACTTTCCTTTGCAGTGATGGGTCTTGCCATGTCTCCATGTTCTCCTTGGACTGACCCTATACTGCCAGTTCCCACATCCACCCTCTCCAGTGTCCCCACCTACACAGCAATCTAGTATATACTTCTTCAGGTTAAGTATCACACCCTCCTGGAAGCACTTCTGTATTGCTCTTCCTGCCCAAAAATGGATTAGGGCATACCACATGTGTTTCCTAAATCCTGTATTTATTTCTATGATAGCACTGAAGTATAATGATCTATTTAGTTATTTCTCCAACTACACTAAAATCTCCTTGATGTAAGAAATGGACTAAATTTTCACTCTTATCTTCTCCAGGGATAGCATAGTTCCTGGTATCTAATTGGTGTTCAATAGTATCTCTCTTTTTTTTTAAGGTACAGAGATTTTTTAAAGGATTTTATTATTCATTTGAGACAGAGAAAGAGCATGAACCGCAGGGAGAGGCAGAGGGAGTGGGAGAAGTGGACTCAGTGGGGACTGAGCCAGGAACCCAATGTGGGGCGCGATCCCAAGACCCAGAGATCATGACCTGAGCTGAAGGTAGATGCTTAATGGGACATCTGGATGGCTCAGATGGTTAGTATCTGAATGAGAGAATGAGCTGATCAGTCATAAATGCCACAAGAATATCATCCCTAATGCACTGCATCCCTAGTACCTGAACCAGTGCATGGGGATATAGGTCAATGCTTAATGAATATTTGTTAAATAAATGAATAAAATGTTACATTATCCATATCTATTTCCTTTTATTTTTTCTTCAAGACCACGCTAGATATTAAGGGGGATATACTGAAATGAGTAGAAGGCAATGCTTTCTCTCCAGGAATGAGGATCTTTCTGGGAAATAAAATACTTTAACATAGTTTAAAAATGGCAAACTAACATAAGTTGTTTATAGATAACATATAACATTTATGCACTTGAAAGATGATCATGGAAACACCGTAAATGCATTGAAACAAAACTAGGTTTGGTTACACATAATTATGGGCAAATTCTTTTACATTTCTTATCGTCAGAGTCAGCCAATGTAACTGAGGACAGTAACCCATTTGGGGTTGGAGGGAAGTTGTGTTTAGAGACTCTGGCATCTATTATCTGAGTCATAAGAGGCAATAATATACTAAACATTTTCTTCATAATGCAAATACTTTCATTGGTACCATTTATTCTCAATGCTGTATATATAAAGCTAATTAAAGATATGGTCTCTGCTCTCTAGTAAGCCTGTTTGTTCTGAGTAATAACTGAAATAATATCTATTTCTTGTAGGCTATCTACATTTACCCAGTAAAACTTTCTTCATAAATTATATAAGGCTACACATTCATACCAGTTCCTTCCAGAAATATGAATTATTATTTGGACTTCATTCTTAAAGAGGTGCATATATGGACTCCATAAGTGAAATATGGCATATATGGATAAAAAATTGCTTAATGATATATGTGGATATAAAAAATTGCTGAAAAGAAACTTGAAAGTGCTAGATTAAATCTAATGCCTTTCAAAGAAAGAGAGTTTATGTATTTCTTGCCATTTGAAAATTGTTTCATATGACATTGTTATCCATAACACTGTATTTCTACTTTATTTAAATTTATCACTACATACTGATTTGAAAAATGATGGCATAGGGTATCAAAGCTCTGATTTAAGCACGTTCTTTACTATGGCATGTTCTAAGAGTTGAGTTTGATTATGTAAACAATCTGTGGAAAATCCCTCTATGTACGTTTTATGATGGCAAAAATAAGTATCATTCCCATAAAATGGTCAGGATACTCCTCAAATCTGAAAAATAAAATGGTGTTGAGATGAATCACACTAATATTGATTGGCAATATAATCAGGGTATTTTAAAAACATTTCTCATTGTAAATCTGTTTTAAAATGAACATATATGTTAAAAGAAAAAAGAAATCACGTGTAAATATTTGTACTTCGTATGTCAGTCAGTGTAAATCCCTGTGTAGTGAAAAAGGGAGGCTTCGTGAAACCAGACAAGGAAGCAATGTGGCAGGTTTCCTGAAATGAGCTCTGGGCCCTGGCTTAGAAGGATGAGCAGCAATAGTTCTGATTTAGCCATCACGAAGGAACATTCTCTTGCTCTGGGTAATATTTCTATTCTCAACTGAGGCAATTATTTTTGTTATTTGTTTGTTTTCTCCCCAGTCCCTGCTGCCTTTCTTATTGTTTTCTCTGTGGTTAGTAGGCAGTATTTCCTCTGTCAACAGCTGTTCCTTCTTCCCTAAGCTCTGGGTATCCCCTGTGGACTTCACCTGTGGTGCAGGCCGGCATAATTTTTTCTGGCTCTGATCATGTGGTTTGTTCTGTTCCTTGCAGTCTTTGATAAGTTGTTTATCAAATCCTCTTTCCTTGAGACAATGTCTGCCACATGAAGTTTACCGCATACTTTAAGGGGTCTTTACTCTCTTGTCTACCCGACAAAGTTGTACAACTGCTTACTTATTCATATCACTGGATGGGGAGAAATAGGTCTCTGAAAAATAAGAAACACCTAAAATATTCTCACATTTGTCAAACTCTGTTAAACTTTGACACCACAAACTTTAGGCCTACAGCTTGGTGCCAAAGAATACTATTTCATATATAAAAAAATAGGCACAATTATAGGATTCTCTGATAATTTATGTGAGGATAAATCATTTACTTATAAAGGACTTAGAATAATGCTTTATAGCTCTTATATAAGGGACTAAATGCAGTTATTATAGTGTCATAAAATATTATTAACAACAGAAATTCCAGTCAAAGATTCTGCAGATAGGACCTACACTCTGTAGGGTTAGAGTGTGGAAATGTGGAGTAACCATGCATTCTGTTTTCCTCAAGAAAACAGAGCCAACATATGTCTGTAGTCCCAGCCTAACTGTTAGTTGGAAGGAAAATCTGTAGGCATTTACCCTTATGGAAATCCAAGTAAGAGTAAACAGTGATAACTTCTGGAGTAAAGTAAGCATAGGAAAAAAACTGTCATCAATTCAGGAGTCTGGATCTTCCACAACAGCACAAAAGAACTTACTTAGGTATTTGACCCCAGGAGCTGTGATGTAGCTCTGAGACACAGCTGCAGTTTATGCCTTCAAACAAGGTCAAGCCAGCAAAAACAAGGCAGCAGCATGTCTTACAATGTCATAAACAAAGCACAGAATCCCCAGACAGGAAGATAATATGCATAGTAAAATTTTTTTTTTAAATTAATGAAATCTGCTTAAGTATATTATTTCTTTCAATTCCCTGATGTGAAATTTGGTGTCAGTCTTAAATTCAACTCCTGTCCCTGTTTCTTGGGTCTATGTCACCTTGCCCAAGTTATTCAATTCTATCATAACTGAGTTTCCTGGTTGTTAAAGTACAAATAATATATAACTCCCTAGTGGATCATGATGATTAAATTAACAAATTTATAGATACAGAAAATACATACATAAATGCACATGGAATCTAGCAAATAGGAAGAATGCATTAGTGTTATTATTATGTTATTATTATATTATTATGTTATTATTATGGTGATTATGAAAACTATAATTTAAAATGGGGGGTTCATTTCAGGAGCAAAGTGAAAATCCAGCTCCTTACTTTCAAATCAGAGCCAGATTGTCTATCAGTTTTACTTGGCCCTAAATTATCTGATCTAGAGCCTTTTAAATTGCCATGCTAATTTGAGGCATGTAAGTTGGGGTAAAGCTTGAGTGGAGAATAAATGCTTCAGGTATGGGTTAAAAGAGCTGTAGAAGTTAGAAAATAAACAGTACTTGATAATCTCTATAACACATGTGCTTGATAGTATTTGTCCTCTAGGAAATCCCATATATTCACAGGACACCCGTGTTATAGTAAATCATCATATCAGCAATAAAGCTGACAGATGAAGATCGATGGTCTTAAACATTCTAGAATGGCTATTTTCTTTCCCAGAAGCATAATATATGTACAATAGGACAACTGTAGCTATTATATGAAATTAAATTCACTTAATGGAATTAATAGTATCAAGTTGAGCCTTAGAGAAAATTTGTTTCCCTTCCAAGAGAAAGTACAAATAATATGAATGTGGAAAAATGCACTCCTGACACAGAATTCACTTCGGTACACATATTGGCTTACCAATTGAATTCCGGACCTTAAGAAGGGGCTAAGTTGAATCTTGTTTTCCTCAGTGATGGCCAAGATGCTGATAAGTCAGAAACAGAGTAGAGCTACAGTGGTTGACTGATCTCCAATGGCTCATAAAACACTCATTTTTTATCTATGGCCTAAAAAATCAACTTAAATTTTTAAAGCAATAGTTCTAAAGACTTAAAGACATGAGGAGTGAATTACTTATCTTTAGAGTTAAGTACTCCCAAATATTCTGTTACATTCAGTGTGGTTTTGAATCAGAGAAGCTATACAATAAGACTTTGGGAAGAACCAGTCATTATTTCTCTTGTTAACAGTCTCTTCCAAGATCACATATTTCGACTTCATTGTAAATATAAAAATCTATAGGCCTGGATTAGAATTTGGATCAAAATTTGCTTAACAGACCCTCCCAATGATTAAAATGTGGTTATTTAGTCAATAAAACCCTGTATTAACCAAATACTTATAGCTATCCTGTTCTGCGCCCAGTTCACTTTCCAATTTCTGGGAATCATCTTGCTTTTCCTCACTCCACTTACATGGAGCTGTTATGTTTTTATAAGATGATCTCGTTTATCTGGTTGAAGGCATGGGATGGGTCCTTGACTCAATTGGGCAAATTAGATCACTCCGCAAAAATGTTGCACTGGAGCCAAGAAAAATTTTATGGAGGGTCTGCCTGAAGACTGAACAACATGTAAATTTGAAATTTGTCACAACCATGCTTTCAGCTATGTAGACTGAGAAAGAAGATATTGTGATGCCTAGGCATACAGAAGAATCAGATAGGAGATGAAGACAGGACCTAATTCTTATTCTACTGCCTGAGTTATTTGCAATCCTGAGGCTTTGTTGTTTCTCTTCCTTTTATTTTCATCCAAAACTCATGTAATATACTGAATTTTCTTGTCTATTTAGGCTAGTTAGACTAGAATCAGGTTTTCTGAAATCAAGAGTCTTCACTAATGCATACTGTGATTCTGTTGAGTACCTGTGGAAAATTATCACAAACATTTACCTCTTTAAGGTATTTTCAGTGATCTTCTATCTCAGTATTTTTGAGATATTTGATTTTAAAAAAAGAGTTTTTCAAACCTGTTTAATGATGTACTGAGCTGAACAAAGCTAAACTTTTTTTTTTCTTTTGGCTGTACTCTCAGAGCCTTTAAAACACCATATTCATTGACTCTCTAAGAGCATAGTATATTGTATAGCATTCTGCACCCATATGTGGTCATAAGACCCTTTTCTGTGGAGTATCTTCAGAAATTGTATTCTACAGAAAAGTCTTTGGAATATGCTGATCTGTCCCAACTGCTTAAAGAACAACACAGGGCCGATTTTTAAAATTTAACCTAACCCAGATCATGGTCAGAAGACAGCTATTGTGAAAATCCAGATTTCCAGTCTCCTTGTCTGTTTCTACTTCCGTTATTATATGCTTTCTGTTGTCATAGCCAAAAGCCATGGAAAAATAAACAACCTGGAAATAGCTTTCAAAAATAAGACCCCCTCATTAAATATTGCAGTCATTTTCCACAAGGCACAAGTTGAAGTGAGTTCCTGAAGAGGTGGCAATGTAATATAGCTAGAGAGAAGACGTGGGAGCCAGCATGTCTGGGTTCAAAATCTAGTTCTGCTTCCTTTTAGCTGGGTGATCCTGAACAAGGACATGAACTTGTCTTGCCTCATCATCCTCATGTACAATGGGGATACCACTTTTATTGATTTCTTATGATGGTTGTGAGGAGTACATGATTTAATCAAGGTGTAGTAAATAATGAGAAGGTGTTCACTTGTCATCAATCCTAACCACAATCCAGTGAGCCTTCTTGTGCTCCAAGGCAGCAACTTGTGAGACTTGAATTTAAAACTGAGCCATATGGGAAAAGAGGTAAATTGCAGATCACACACTTGGGGAGTGGGGGGGGGGGCAAGTTTTGCCAGAGACAGTATAACGGTAGAGCTAGCAACAAAAACAGCAGCTTCTCAGTTCAGCAGGTGGCTGCTCAGAGTGGAAGGAGAAGCAGATCCTGTGGAGAAACCAATCTGTGGCAAGTTTGGGAAGTTCCCAAAAACAAAGTCTAATGCCTGTATTTTCAGTCCTTGTAATGGTTCTGCAGTGCACTTAAGACCTATAATAAGTCCCTTTGTAAAAATTTCCATTGTGAATTAGAGTCTCAAAAAAACAGCTCTGAATAAAACAAAAACAAAAACAAAAAAAACCCTGTTCCCACAATATTGCATGGAATGGAGGAAACTAAGCACTCACTTTATATTACTTCTTATGATTATTATTTGGTGGACTTCCACACAGCAATATTTTTGGTGTTACTCAGATGCACTAATTGCTGCCATAGTATCCCAAAGAAGTGCAGTTGTACCTCTAAGTGGAAAATTGTTGCAAAAAAGGTAGGTATTAAAGAGAAAGATAATTATATGCATGATCTGGACATCCTTTTATTAAAGGAGCTATATTTTCTCTGTCTTTTTTCTATGTTAACTTTGGCCAAATATGTCCAAAGAGAGGGAGAGACAGAACCAGAGAACAGATGCAGAATGATAGACACAGAATATGGACTTAGCATTCATAGAAGGAATAGACATTATTTCAATAACATATCTTTGCAAATTTCTGTAACAGAACCTAAAATGTGAATCTTACTAGTTACTTAGTCATGTAAAAAATAGCTTCAAAGAAGATAACCTATTTACATTATCTGGAAGCAATAAGAAGAAAACATATTTACGGAAATCCAATTACTATTGACCAATATGTCTTCAACTTGTACAGCATAGCTACAGACATGAGCTTTCATTAAAAAATAGCTCTAGTGTAAATTCCTCTTTTCTTCAATATTAGATTTTAAACAGAAAAATAGTAGGATTTAATTTTTTTTATTTTTTTTTATTTATTTATTTTTTACTTAGTAGAGAATTGTTTTAGGGATATATAGAAGAATCAATAAATGCCTTTCTTCTCTTTCCTCTTTTCCTCCTACTCCCCATTAAACCATAGGTTGTTTTTCTAACCCTCCAAACAGAGACCATCATCCCAAGGTTCATATGATCACTTTGCATTACCAAGTATTACAAGTAAGTTAATGTGTCAATATGAACAAAACAAAAAAAGACAGGTACCTAAAAGATGTTATAGGTTGTAGGACAATGGACTTGAATAAAGGCCAAAAACTGACAGATGTACATAGATGTCTGCTTTTTAGTCATCTTGGGCCTTCTAAAGAAAGGTGTGAATTATGAAAGCATCACAGATCCTGCCATGAAAACTTATCTACGTGTCATTGTTTTAATATAACTATCAGAGCTGGTATTTCCCACTGGCTACAGAAGGGGCAGCACCAGTCATCAAATTACCATAGACAGACTATGGGATCTTTGGTTTTTGTGTCCCATTGTTTCACCTCATACCATTCAGGTATTCACACTGTCTTGGAAATTCTACCTTCCAATTGCACAAACATATCTCCATAACTTAACACAAACAGATCCCCATAACTAAAACATATTTCTAGTTATAACTTAATCATCTTCTGTCCAAGACTCTTTCAGACTTTTTTCCTTTAATCCACTTTCTACCTTGTCATCAAAAGGATCGTGATTTTTAATCTTTGTAATATTGTGACAACCAGAGTAGACACATAAGACCTTTTAGTTTTTCTGTTATGCTTTGTTGAATGATTACAAATAGCCAGGCATTGTACTAAATAAATCCCCTAACACATACTATTTGATGTAATTGTCACAATAATTCTGATTAAGCTATCTTTATTCACCACGCATGTAGTAAATGCCATGGCCAGAATCCCAAAGAAATCCTCTGTTGCTTTGAAATCAAATGGACTCATAGTAAATATTTGATGATCAAATGTCATTACTATAAGCTTACCAGTTTCTAACAACTCCTAATTCGTGAATTGACGAGGAAGGAAGGCATTTGCCAAATAATAGTCAACACAGAAGTTGACTTTCCATCTAAAACATCCATAAAGAATCATAGGAGTAATTCTTTAGATAATAAAGTATTTTTAAAAAATGGAAATAAAAAGCCTCACAAAGATATCCTAAACATTGGGTGAAGGCAATAATTATAAAAGCCAAGTAGAGCATCACAAAATCAATGTGAGAACACAAACCATTAAACATGGTCATTTTTCCCACTTTCTCAACAAAGTAGGCCATCATAATAATTATCTTGAATTTAAAATTTTCCACATTGTTTTCTGTAAATCCATTATACATAATGGTCAAAGTCTGTTTGACCCCAAGCAAAAGCAAAGAGGTCACCCATGATCACATGTGCTTTGAGAAAAGCTGCTGTATCAGGCTCATGAGCTATTTCCCATGATCCTTACACCAGCATTTGCCAGTGGTCTTATTGGAGATATCAGTTCTGTTATATGTGAGTATTTAAAGGATTAAAAAAGGATTCAGTGTTGAAGTCTAGAAAATTATCAAGACAGAGCTTCTCACATATCTGTGCTGTTATGCCATGGAATTTAGGAGAGTGAGGGGATTTGGAATACCTCAGCCCTTCTGGTGCCTAAGCAAGGCATTGTGAGGCTAGAGACAGATAGGACCGGTTTCAGTTACATACCACAAAAAGCTGAACAAATTGTATTATTTTTCATGTATGTTAAAAATGGAAAAGACTGGAAGCACTGAACTAAGTTTTTGTTGCATGAAGCAACTATCATATCTTGGTAAATTGATTTAAAAAAATAACTCATTGTCAATAGTACTAACTTGTATATAATGGGTGAAAATACACTTTTTCAAAGATATTGGAATTGTATTCAAAGGAATCATGTTCAGGGGGTCATAAGCAGCCAGACTGGCATAATCTGAATTAAACAAAGGAAAACAGGACTTTGGGTTGTCAGTAGTGTTTTGGTTTAGCTTTGATTTGATTATGTTTAAGTATTTCGCTTATTTTTCCAAAGTTTTAATCTGCATTATAAATTATAATGCAAGAAACATATATGAATTTTCTATATGTGATAAAAAAACAATAGGTACTTGGCAACTGGGCATTTATTCGCAACTATAGAAGTTCTGTAAGGCATAGTTTGTTAAATTTGTTTTCTGATGAAATTTGCTTAAAAGGCTTATTTTTACAAACTTTGAATGCATTCAAATAAACTAAAAATAGAGATATGTAGAAACACAATTAACAATTTTAACAGGCTGCTGTTAAATGATCAGGACCAAGGTTGGTAATTATCACAATTTCACTTTTGTATGAGTTCAGTTTACTCTTTAAAGATTTATTTATTCATTTCAGAGAGAGCACACATGTGAGCAGGGGAAGGGTCAGAGGGAGGAGAGTCTTCATGCAGACTCCCAGCTAAGCACAGAGCCCAAGGTGGGGCTCCATCCCAGGACCCTGAGATCATGACCTGAGCCAAAATCAGGAGTCCACACTTAACCAACTGAGCCACCCAGGCACCCCTGAGTTCAGTTTTTTTTAACTCTAGTGTGAAGTGGAAGTGCAAATGAGAAGAGAAGGGAACTGTGTGTTTACTCTAAGCACAATGACCCCTTAGCAAATAGAATAGTTTAAATTCTTTAAGTATTGGAAAGATGGCCAGAACAGATTCACCTGAAACACCTTTGTGTTGGAAACACACTAAAATCATGCTAAAACACACTAAAAAGTAAAGAACAGATGCTTGTAAGGTGAAAACTTATTTGACAAGTTCCAAAATAATAATAACAATAATAAAAAAAAAAAAAAAAAAGAGAGAAGGTCCACTCACCAGTTCCCATGGAATCAAGTCTTCTTTTAAAGTAATCTCCAGGGATCCCTGGGTGGTGCAGCGGTTTGGCGCCTGCCTTTGGCCCAGGGCACGATCCTGGAGACCCGGGATCAAATCCCACGTCGGGCTCCTGATGCATGGAGCCTGCTTCTCCCTCTGCCTGTGTCTCTGCCTCTCTCTCTCTCTGTCTGTGACTATCATAAAAAAAAAAAAAAAAAAAAAAAAAAAAAAAAAAAAATTTAAAGTAATCTCCAAACAGGAACCAAAAAAAAAAAAAAAAAAAACAAATTAAAAAACCAACAAAGAAAACACCAAATAGTCTTGAAAATCTTTCTGCTTATAAAATCTATAAAACCTTCAATACTACTCCAATTCTTTTTAAAACTTAAAATCAGGGCTTTTTTTAATGAGATATATAATGCCTTCTGTGATTAACTCATGTGTCGATCAATACAAGGTTTAAAATATAAGAAAAAGTGTAGATCCTGTTCAGGTCATGCACTCTCTCTGCAGTGCAAAGGTGGGGAGGGAGGAGAAAAAAGCAACATGTGTTATATCTCCAGCTTCAACCTCTTGCCCTGTTCCCAAAATATATAGCAAGTTGTTTCCACCTTAGGCTTCTTCACATATTATTAGAAGTTTAGAATGCTCTTCATCTGCTGCTTGCAAATCTTGCCTCTCTTCATCTACCGGGTCTCAACCTCAATTACTCTTCTTTTGAGGATCTTGACCAAGAATGAGAACTACTCTTCTCCTTCCCTCAGGCCCCTCATATCCTTTATTAAAGCACCTGCTTTGTTTCCTTCATAGAAGTTCAGGACTTGAAGTTTATATAATTTTTTATTGGTCTCCCATAGTAGGTGATGCATTTTATAAAGGCACACCCTTTATTTGCTATATTCATAACTCCATTCTGTATCTAGCTATGTGCCTTTCATTGAACAGGTGTTGGCACTTATTTGTTAAATGAATGAAAGACTTTTGGGTCTCTATTGTCCTCATGTTTATGTTTCAAAGGAGAGAAGGTCTTTTTGAGTTCCTGGACTCAATTCTAACATGTGTGTTGGGGGCAGGGGGATTCCTCACATATCACCAAGCACTTCTTGGACAGTAGGGTGTTTAGGAATCCAACTCAATTCGGACACTATCAGATATAGCAACAGGATCTATAGGTTAAGGGCTCAGCCCTACAAGTCTGCTCATCCCCCCAGACTCCAGTCACAAGCTCAGGTTGTCACCTGTGATTCAGACCACCTGGTTATAAATCAGAGGTTCCCACAATCCCTTCTTTTGGTTCAATTAATTCTCTAGAGTGGCTTACAGAATAAGGAAAATATTATACTTAATAAAGTGCCAGATTATTATAAAAGGATATAACTCAGGAACAGCCAGGTGGAAGCGATGCATGGGGCAAGGTATAGGGAAATGGCATGGAGCCACCATGCCTTCTGTAGGTGTATCACTCTCCCAGTCCCTCTTTGTAGTCACCAACCTTGAAGTTCTCTGAACTCAGTCTTTTTAGACTTTTATGAAGGCTTCATTAGATGAGCATGTTTGATTAAAGCACTGGCCATTGGCAATTAATTCACCAGCCAGTCCCCTCTAAGGCAGTGTGTGTGGGGGGGTTCTCTACTTTCCCTAGAAGTTGAAAGTTTCAACCCTCTAATCACATGGTTAGTTCTCCTGACAGCCAACCCCCAACCTGAGGAGATGTTGAGGAAGTCCAAGTCACCTCATTAACATAGCAGAACACCATCACCACTCTTATCACATAGGAAATCCCAAGAGCTCTGTACCAGAAATGGGGACAAAGATTAATATATCTTTCTTTTTATAAATAAAAATATCACAGAGGACTTTTTATTTTACTGCTATTTCCAATATTTCTCAAAGCAATGATAAGTCCTGATGAATGCTTATTCTGATTGTATTATTGACTCAAATGAAGGCTAGGTGCTAAACTCCTGAGGGAATCTGACCATGTATTTCTCTCCATGCTATTAGAGAGTAATAATGGCAGAAAATGCTTTGGTGCTGTCAACCTTAAAAATAATTTAGCCAGTTATTTTACTAATAAAATAAGTTAACTGAGGAATTGTAAATGGGGAAAAACTAAGGTGAACCATAGGTAAGTCTGCAAAGACACAGGGAAGGTCAGCTTCTGTTAGGTTTTAGGAGAAAATTGAGTTGCCTTGAACAAAAGTTCATCCAGAGCGAGATTTCAAGGATGTGGGCATTTCTCGTTGGCTGCAAGAGGTGGTTAGTAAGTTGTCGCTGGGGCAGGGAGGGCTTTTTTTTTTTTTTTTTCTTCTTCTTTTTCTTTAAAGCAGGAGATAAAATTCCTTTGTGAAAAATGTCTTCCCTTCTCAAATCTTTCATCCTGCTGATTATGCAAACTTCAGGGTGGTATGTGCATGAGAGCTCACCCTTCAGGGCATCCCCATTCCATTTTAAATGACTTTGTTGTCACAGATGCTGTCTTGATGTCACTCTTAGAAGTCATTTCCAAGGAGAAGTCTTCTAGAAAATGATCACTTTAGCGTGTATTCAGGTCATATAAATGGTACGTTACAGCTACTTTAAAGCATCTTATAGGAAAATATACAATAAATAAACAGTTCTTTTCTTATCTTCCCTCTTGGAGAGATGTTAACTTTTATACATATGACAGTATGTTCCTGCTGCTTTCCAAACAGCCTAACACCATTCAATTAAGAAACTTTCCCAGCTGGCACAGCCAATAAGTACTTGAATTTTTCTAAATGTTTTTTTCAGGATCTTTCTCTAGCCCTAAGGTCTCCAGTTTTCACAGTGTTGCAATTTAAATTGTGAGTTTCCTTTCATAGCCTCAAGGTTAGCAAAAGAATTAGAATAGTTTGTTTTTTTTTTTTTTTAGATTACATTTTTCCAAAAAGAGTATGTAGGAAAAAAGCAAAGAATATGTCTTGAAATTACTCAGGAATCACTTAAAAATGTTTATATTTAAATCTATGTTTCGGAAGACATTTATAAAAGAAATTCAATCAACTTTGGTTATAAATATTCATTTCAGTTAATAAGTTGTTTTTAAAATACAGATATCATTTCACTTTCCATCAGAACATAACATCCTAAGACTTTGATGTTTTACATAAATCTGATGCTGGGGACCTCTCTTCCTCTCTAGTAATAAAGCATAAATAACATAATAGTATAAGAATGTTGAAACATGGAGCAACTAGAAACTTTATTGCTCATTTATAGTAAAGTACTCACCTTGATTTTTAAAATATCTTAATAATTTTCTAAAATATTTTACTAAACTGAAAGATTTGATTAGTCTGGTGATTTGTAGTAAAGCTAGTACAGAGGTGAAAGTTTGCTGATAATACACTGTGTAGCTTGCTAGGGCTGCCAAGAGTCGGATGCTAACCGACTGAGTCATCCAAGTGTCCCAATATGGGAACTTCTGTTTGTAATAATGATGGTAGTGGTAGTAATAGTAGCCATAGCAGAAGCAGCTATAGTAGTAGAAATCATATTGGCAGCAGCAAGTACTTTGTGTGCTCCCTTATAAAATTGGGATTCCAGGATGATACAAGTTAATTTTTCAAAAAGAAATGAAAGTTACTGAGTTGATATAGGTTTTTAGATTCTCAAACTGTAATACATCCAATAATTTAAAATTCATAATAATTCTTCTGGACTCTTTGGAGACTGTTACGATTAAATAAGTATAAAAATGTATATGCATTCATAAGGTATATAGAGCTCTTTTATTTTTTGTTTTAAAAATCTTAGAAGGGCATCCCCAGTGGCCCAGTGGTTTAGTGCTGCCTTCAGCCTGGGGTGTGATCCTGGAGACCCAGGATCAAGTCCCACATCGGGCTCCCTGCATGGAGCCTGCTTCTCCCTCTGCCTGTGTCTCTGCCTCTCTCTCTCTTGTCTGTCATGAATAAATAAATAAAATCTTTAAAAAAAATAAAATAAAATAAAAATCTTAGAAAAAAACTTGTGAAATGAAATTTGCCCATTTAAAAAATACAAAAATCACAACTCAAGAATTAAAGTTCATTTAGTTACTATGTGAATTAAATCTTTCGGATTTAAAAGCTCATGTTGATTATCTCATGCCACATCGTCGTCCCTTCTGTATTTAGTAAAGCAGCAAGTGCCTGCTTGCAATGACACATTATTTAATACACCGTAGCACTTTCTATAAAATAAATAGCATATTATCACCTTTGCACATTTCATTATATCTTAAAATGAGTGTAGTGTTTTCAACATATTTTTATGAGCACTTATTTCATGATGAGATCACTTGTTAGTACATTTGTTCCCTCAATCTCTTTGTGGCCAGAGATTGCATACCATTCACTTTTATATTGCTTTCATTGAATGATGTCTAGAAGTTAGAGGCTCAATAAGGAAACATATATATTAGTTGAATGAATGAAAAGAATGAGCAGAATGTGTTTAATTATGTAGTCCATTTATTTAAAAAAAAAACCCTCAGAATATTTTATAAGTATAATTTCTTAATTATTTTTTCTTATTTTTTTTTAATTTTTTAATTTATTCATAACAGACAGAGAGAGAGAGGCAGAGACTCAGGCAGAGGGAGAAGCAGGCTCAACACAGGGAGCCCCACAGGGGACTAGGTCCCGGGTCCCCAGGATCACACCCCAGGCCAAAGGCGGTGTTAAACCGCTGGGCCCCCGGGGCTGCCCTATTGGGTTATTTTTATAGTTAGGTCTTGTGCTTCATCCCGTTATCATGCAGTAATATTTTGTTAATCATATTTTACTTAGAAAGACAGTAGGCCTTGGGGCACCTGGGTGGCTCAGTCAGTTGAGGATCAGACTCTTGACTTTGGCTTGAACCCTCATCTCAGGGTTGTGTGATCCAGAGCCACACCCAGCATGGAGCCTGCTTGGGATTCTCTCTCTCCCTCTCCTCTTCCCCTGTGCTCTCTCTCTTTCTGTCTCTAAAAGAAAGAAAGGAAGAAAGAAAGAGGAAGGAAGGGAGGAAGGAAAGAAAGGAAAAGAAGAAAAAAAAACAAAAAAAGAAAAGAAGCAGAGAAAAAAAGAAAAGAAAGAAAAGGAAAGAAAAGTAAAGGAAAGAAAAGAAAGAAAAGAAAAGAAAAGAAAAGAAGAAAAGAAAAGAAATAAGAAAAGAAAAGAAAAGAAAAGAAAAGAAAGAAAAGAAAAGAAAGAAAAGAAAAAAAGAAAAAAAAAAAAAGAAAGAAAAAAACTAGACCTGAGCAGAGAACCAGAAAAACAAGTATATTGCTCACTGCAATAGAAGGGATATACACCATAACCCCCAGTTTTGTTTTCTGCTGAAGCCTTCAAGGCAGAGTAGAGTGTAAATTTACCATAATAAAACATTCACGATAGTTCTATAATTATTATGTTTGTGAAGCAAATATAACCAATTCTTGTACATGTCATATGAATACGACATATGTAGTTCCAGACGGGCTCATGACATTAACAACGTGACTATCCAGAGTACTGAGAAAGGTCATGTTCCTGTTGGAAAGTAGCCAGACACTAGAAGCCACATTTCACAATTGTTTTGATAACCAAAAGTGGCCTAAATTTCTACAGTTTGCCCACTACTGCAGGTCCCTTTGGAGTTTTTTGAGTCTCACATCAGTAAATGTCTCATTGCTAAATTACTTCAACTCTTCATTCCCTTCTGCTTTCTTCCCTGGGTGAGAGCACCATGCTAGACCTCCAGCTGGGCTTGTAAAACACTTCCTGGCTTCCTGGACCATGATTGTACACATTAGTGTTTCTCTATCTCTTGAGTTCAATAAGGCACCAGAGCCCTTCTGAACCGTGTACTAATACTCATAAACTTTTGACTTGCCAAACCCTGTTTATTGAACCCATAAGCAAATGGGTGGTCTTGCTGACACGCTCTCTTTTAACAATGGTGCCAAGGTCTACTGAGAGCTGGCTTCTGGGAGGAAAGTACTTGCTTAAGAAAGTGTTTCAATTTTGTCAGGTCATCACCTACAATTAGTGCATTAATGGTGACCAAGTGAAAGATTTAAAGCAACTGACAGAATGCTTAAGTGCAACTTAGTATCCTAAAAGGATGCATAAATCTCCCTTTCTCTGAGTCTCTTAACTCACTCTCAAAATATTTTATACTGCTTTTGTTGCTCACAATAATCCCATAAGACTCAGGAGGTAGATTATTGTTTCATAGACCTGGATGCTGAAGCCCTTATCCCAGTTGAAGTCTTGCATATAGTGAATCTTGGTTTATTCGCTTAAGGCCATTTTTATGATTATAAAGTTATTGTGGGGCCTTTATAAAATACTAGGAAAATAGTGAAAGACAGAGTAGAGTAGCTAGCCCAACAAGAGATACCCAACAATCCTCTTCATGCTCATGTGTAATTATACATTTAATGATAGACTTGCAGTTGTATATTTTATTCACTTAATAATGTACCTTGAGCAATTTCTGAAATTCAAATGCATTTTTGAAAACTTGATTTTTAGTAGATGCGACAGATCCTTACTTAATTCAAGTTCAAAGGAACTAACTGGATGCAGCAGTATCTTTGTGAAGGACTCTTTGTATTAACTATGACTATTTCTTTCTAATTCAGTCCAGAAAACAGAAATAGTGGGTTAAAAGGTGTGTACACGTAATGTCAAGAGTCTTCATTTTAACCGCCACAGTACCCTTATAAGGATTAAATAAAATTACACCCCCATTAGCAATGTATGAAAATGACTATTGCTATGCATATTGCCAATTCTGTGTTCATTGTTTTAAAACTTTGCCAATTTGATAAGTAAAATCGCAGTAAACTGTTTAACTTGTACATTCTTGGTGATTTTTGAGAGTGAACATTTCTTTTGAAGCATTTATTGGCCACTTAATGGCCACTTGTGTTTATTCTTTGTGCATCATTTGTTCATATTCTTTGGAATTTTTCTTTGGAGCATTTGTATTTTTCTTTATGTGCTTAACAAAATCCTGTAGTTTTTTTCCCAATTAACTGTGTACTTTTAAGATTATTTCAGTTATGATTTTCTTATCTATGTACACAATTCATCAGTATTTATATTATGTTTCTTTCTTTTGGAAATTTTTTCTAAGATCAAATACATGTTCATTTAGCCATTTTTTTCACGACTTTTATTGTTTTACTTATAACTTTCAAAATCATCTGGAATTATATTGGCTAACTGGATTAAATAAAGATATTTATCTAGAATTATTTATTTGTTGATTCACTTAAAATGCCCCATGTATATGAATGGTTCTCTACATGCTTGAGTCTGTCTCTAAACTTTCTGCTCTGGGGATTCCTGGGTGGCTCAGCGGTTTAACGCCTGCCTTCCACCCAGGGTGTGATCCTGGAGTCCCAAGATTGGGTCCCACATTGGGCTCCCTGCATGGAGCCTGCTTCTCCCTCTGCCTGTGTCTCTGCCTCTCTCTCTCTGTCTCTCTCTGTCTCTCTGTCTCTCTCTCTGTCTCTCATGAATAAATACATAAAATATTTTTAAAAAATAAAAAATAAATAAAGTTTCTGTTCTGGTCCAAGTATCTTACGTTAATTCTTATACCATGAACATACTTTTATAACTAGCATAATTTTAACATATCATATAGGATACTTGTCTTCATTCTATTTACTCAACATTTTATCTGTTTTTCTATTCCACTGTTGTTCTATGTGAAGTTAGAATTATTTTATAATATTAAAAGTAACTCATCAGAATTTCGGAGGTATTAAATATATTCTTTGTTTTGGGGGAATTAACAGCTATATGTTTTAGATTTTTAAATAGAGGAAGGCAAATTAATATCTCATTGTTTAAATCTAATTTTTGTAACCCCATAGAATTTCTTTTAATGTATTGTAATTCTTTCATGTTCCTTACTAGCATGATGGTTAAATAAAAATTAAGTTAATTGAATCTACTATTGTAAATATGTATATTTAAATTAAAATCAGATATTAAAAATATTTGAATTTGTATCTTAAGACTCAACCGTTCTGCTCAACTGTTGATTTATATTCATTAGTTTATCAGATGCTTTTACTCAAATACCAAATATTCATCTAAATTTAAACCAAGAGGGGTGCCTGGGTGGTTCAGTAGGTTAAGCATTTGCCTTTGGCTCAGGTCATGTTCCCAGAGTCTGGGATCAAGTCCCACATTGGATTCCCCACAGGGAGCCTGCTTCTGCCTCTGCCTCTCTCTGTGTGTCTTTCATGAATAAATAAATAATAAATAAACAAATAAAATCTTTAAAAAATTATGCCTCTATTCTTCTTTATGTATGTAAACATGCATACCTGCATGCACATATTTTTGGATAAGTTACATAGTAAGGCTGTAAGGATCATTGGAGTGAGGTTATTTGAAATGTAGCACCATCACGTTAACTTTGTCACTTTATGAAGTTGCCTAATCTTTCTATACCACAGTTCTGTCATATGCAACATAGGATAATAATACTGCTTATTTTATAAACCTGTTATGAACAGTATATGAGATAAGACCTGCAAAGCAGTTGGAATACATCTGCCATATAAATGGTCACAGATCTGCAATCATATTTACCTTCCTTCTGTTATTTCAAAAGTTATTTTTCTGATTTTTAAATGTGATTACTTATTTCAATTTATCATTTTTCATGTCTGTTCCTTCTCAATGTATTTTATTTTTTAAAAGATTTTATTTATTTATTAATTAGAGACACAGAAAGAGTTGGGCAGAGATGTAGGCAGAGGCAGAAGCAGGCTCCCTGTGGAAAGCCCGGCTCAGGATTTGATCCCAGGAACCCCAGGATCATGACCTGAGCCAAAGCCTCAACCACTGAGCCACCCAGGTGCCCTGTTCCTTCTTATTTAGATCACTCTATCATTACTTCATCATCTCTGATCCTTCGCCTCTTACTCTCCAGTAAAATTAAGTACTCATTTCCTTGAATCTCCAAGAAATAGGGTATAAACTCTACTCTATTTATACTTGTGTTGTACAAGTAGGTACAAGAGTGTATTTTCTTTTTATTATTTAGTTATTTATTTTAAAGTGGGCTCCACACTGAGGCTTGAACTCATGACTCTGTAATCAAGACCTGAGCTGAGATTAAGAGTCAGATGCTTACCTGAGTGTATTCTTTTTAATAAAAAATATATTTTATTCTATTCAACCTTTTAATAACAGAAATAAACTATTTTGAAGCAAGCGTTCTCTTATTTAATTTTACAAACTTGGAATGAAACCAAATCACTAGTATGCTGAAGTACCTTGAATATGACATTGGCTAAATGACCAGTGATTTGCCTTACTGACTGGGGGTAAGAAAATAACACATCAAAGTTATGTAAAAGTGACTATAAAATAAAAACAAATGTAAAAATTTACTATTTAATTAAACAAAATTAAGGTTATGGTAAGTTGAAATTTGGCATAGTCTCCTAGTAAGTGAATAAATAGATGTCTTGATTTTTTTTTTTTAGAAATTTTAATTTCAAAATATATCAAAAAAACACTGTTGTAGTCTTACATGTCTTTTACCCAGGTCAGAACAAACGGCTATAATTAGGGAAATATTTTATAATAGTCCCTCAATGTCTCTCAAAATCAGGTTCTAAATATTCCCAGCCCAGACTGATTATATTTGGCCAAAAATTTACACTGCATTAAATCTTGTCATTTTTTTCTCTAAATAATAAATTGAGCTCTCAATATTTGCTGATGTCTGTTTGGACAGCTGTCTGTTCATAATTTTTTTTTTATTAATAGGAACGTTATCCTGAATATTTAGTATCTACATTTTGATTTAGTTAAGCCTGTAATATAGAAGCTAAATTAGAGATCTTAGATAATATTTTCAAAATTTTATTTATATGATTTTTGGTCTAAGTACCTCTGAAATGCAAGTTGATGAAAACAGCTATACCATAGTAAATAAATATTGTGGTTACAAATTAAACTATTTATGGATCATTGTTGCTAACTTGAGAGTTATGATGAAGCATTGACTCTATTATGGCAGCAGATAGAAACTGAAATTTGTATTGTCCAGCTCCTAAAAATATTTGTAATATGTATATCTTTGACTATATAAATTATAAAATTATAAACCCCATCTAGCTAAAGATATTTTTTCTATAAAAGTATAAAAGTATTCATTTGCATCCTAAAACATCAAGTTTAATAAAATTCTCACATATCTCAAGGAGTTATGGAAAGCTTTTGTATAACAAAATAATCTACATTATAAAATGTTTATTAGAACAAAACATGGATGACTAATATTTGTAACATATTACATGAAATATTCCATATCATGTAACAATAAAATTATGAATCAGGAGATATTTGGAATGTTAATTTGGTACATCTTGTTTTAATTAGATTATCTATTTTCTAATAAAAAGCAAAATTGGTTCATGGATATCTTTCTAGAACTGTAAGTGAACTCTAATAAGGTTCAAAATTCAAGTATCTACCACATAGAGTATTCTCATTTGAAGGACATTAGAAAATATGCAATTTCTGGTATATCTTTCTCCATATATATCAGAACACTATGAATTTCAAGACTTGAAATATATCTTGGATCTTTTAATTCTCAAGGCACATGACTCACTAGGATTCTCTTTTAGAAAACTTTCTTTTCTAAGTACTTTTTGCAGTCTCATGCTCTACTCTCTTTTTGTCTCACTAAATGTTAAATGTTAAAGTAACATATTGTAGATTTTTTTAATGTATACAAATGTAAAGTAAAATTCAAAATAAATCATCCCCATCACCAAGATAATATTCTGTATTGGACAAAGTTCTTAGTTGCAAACAACAGAATTCACTTTTATTATTTCAAGCCAAAGAATAATTCATTAAAGATTTTTAGATAGCTCCCAGAGTCAGTGGGAAGACTTGAGAAATAGATTGAAGGCACTGCAGGGAACCTGGGTGACTCAGTCGGTTTAGCAACCTATTCTTGACTTGGGCTCAGGTCATGCTATCAGGGTGGTGAGATTGATCCTTGCATCAGCTCGGTGCTGGGAATGGAGTATGCTTAAGATTCTTCCGTTCCCTCTCCTTCTGCCCCTCCCCATCCTGCATGTTCTCTCTCTCTCTCTCTCTCCTTTTCTCTCCCTCTCTCCCTCTCTCTCTGTCAAAAAGAAAAAAAAAATAATGCTTTAGATTGAAGGCACTGCTTCCAATAAAAATATTCAGAACTACTCTGCAGAACTATCTTCATGTAGAAACCATTGTGCAAACATCACAGGACACTAATAACTGACATGCTTCCTACAACAACCACTAGCACAGTAGCAACACCATTTCCCCAGTAGGGACCTAATCTGGTAACCTATTTCTCTCTTCCCTGACGCCCTAGAGTCAGGTAGCTCTGAGGTCACTTATAAAAAAAAAACAAAAAACAAAAACAAAAACAAAAAAACAAAGTGAAAGGTCTATGCAGAGCATGACTCATTATTTCTGCTCTTTCTAATTAGAGCACAGAAACCCTGATCATTCTTTCTAATGATTGAATCTGTCACATGAATGTATCATAATTTAATTGGACCTCTTTAATGCTCCTAATTTTACATTTTCTTTTTGGTATTGAAACTCTTGAAATAAACATTGCTGAACATACATTTTAGCATTTAGATTTGTTCAGTATGGCTTTCCAGATTTATTTAATGGACAAATCAGTGGGAATGTATATATTAAATTTTGAGAAATGTTGCTAAAAGCTTTCCAAAGAATTACACCAATTAATCTACAGGAGAAATTATGATCATTGATGTTTGTTTATGCTTGCAAACATTGGTCCTAATATGATATACAATGATACTATTGTATACTGGGGTGCCTGGGTGGCTCAATCAGTTAAGCATCCAACTCTTGGTTTCAGCTCAGGTCATGATCTCAGGGTCATGAAATCAAGCCTTGTATTGGGTCTGCTTGAGATTCTCTTCCTCTGTCCCTCTGCCCCTTTCTCATTGGCTCTCTCCCTCTCTCTGTGTTTAAAAATAAATAAATAAATCTTTAAAAATATACGATTTATCTCTGAATTGCTTATTTCTGATTTTTCTATTAGATTTTTTACAATTTTGATATATGTTGCTTAGATTAGAAAATTAGCCATATGTTTGTCACATATTTTCAATTGTTTCAGTTAAAGGAATTATCTATAACTTACTTAATGTAAAAAATGAGGTATAATTCTAGTTTTATTGTTTCTCCTAAATGCATAGTCAATTATTTAGTCTCATTCACTGATCACTGAGTAGTCTATGATCCCTAATCAATATAAAATGACACATTTAAAATGTATTTTTTGAATGCTATTTTAACTAGCTGTATATTTATTTTCTAATATCAACCTTTAAATTATAATTAATTTTAATTATAATTAACTTTATTTGGTCATCATAATCTATACCCTATTTTTGATCTTAGTCCTATTCCTCTATACTGACTATGATTATCTCAAGCCATTCCCTTATTTTCCTTTCTAAACGTAGATTTTCTTCATCCCCTTCTAAACATGGATTTTTCTTCTTTCTTATGTATTTACTACTTATGCAATGATGTTATTTTTCTTCAATTCCTAGCAGTATAATCTCCCCATCCCTGTAATTTTGTTATCATGTTGTTATTTTTTTTCTTCTTATATACTCCTGTATCTCACCGAAACAAACAAAAACACCGAGGGAAGACTCTTTTCTCCTCCTCTCTTGGTTTTGCTTTTTTCCAGGGTGAATTTTGCATTTTTATTTGCCCATTCTCTTCCCTTACTATTTTTCATTCATTGTACTATTTTTGGCTATCTACCATTTTGTTTTTCTTTTCCATGTTTAATGGAGAGAGCTCCTTTGTTTTGTATGAACATACTACAAGCTAAGCTTTTTTCCCATTTCCATCTTTTCTATTTCATTTGAGAATTGCATTTCTTCTCTTTTGTTAAGATGTATGTATATTTTGTCTTTTATGTTCTCTTCTAGTTTCTCTTTCTTTCTTTCTTCTTTCTCTCTTTCTTTCTTTCTTTCTTTCTTTCTTTCTTTCTTTCTTTCTTTTTTCTTTCTTTTTTTCTTCCTTCCTTCCTTCCTTCCTTCCTTCCTTCCTTCCTTCCTTCCTTCCTTCCTTCCTTCCTTCCTCCCTCCCTTTCTTTCTTTCTTTTTCTTTCTTTCCTCTAGCTAGAGGATTTCAGTGACCAAATTGAAGAACTCAATTAAGATTATGGAAGGCTGGGATCCCTGGGTGGCGCAGCGGTTTGGCGCCTGCCTTTAGCCCAGGGCACGATCCTGGAGATCGGGGATCGCATCCCACGTCAGGCTCCCGGTGCATGGAGCCTGCTTCTTCCTCTGCCTGTGTCTCTGCCTCTCTCTCTCTCTCACTGTGTGCCTATCATAAAAAAAAAAAAAAAAAAAAAAAAAAAGTTGTGGAAAGCTGAGCTGACCACTTCTGGTTCTGTTCACTGTGTGATGGGCATGGAAGGCATGGTAAGCAGTCCATGGGAGTTAGGAAACACAGTGTCTATTCTGGACAATTTAAATTCTTGAAACTTTTTGTCTTTTTCTTTCTTTCGTTACACCTTTAAACATTTTTCATGACAGTGATCCCTTTATCTCCTTGATTGTTGACTTTTTCTTATTTAAAAAAAAAAAACTCTTAAATTGGTACAATTTAATTACATTTTAGGGAAGGAGACAGTTTGATTGACTTGACTTTACATTTTTAACCAATACTCTTTGTACCTTTATTTTTGAGAAATAGCACAAAAGAGGATTAACAATATGTAAAAATAGTTTATTATGCTTTAGAATATCTGCTTTTTCAGTAGCTTCTTCAGACCATGACATATATGTTCCTGAAGTAGTGTTGATTTTACATTGGCACAAAAAATGAATATTTTCTTTTTTTTTAATTTTTAAAAATTTTTATTTATTTATGATAGCCACAGAGAGAGAGAGAGAGAGAGAGGCAGAGACACAGGCAGAGGGAGAAGCAGGCTCCATGCACTGGGAGCCCGACATGGGATTCGATCCCGGGTCTTCAGGATCGCACCCTGGGCCAAAGGCAGGCACTAAACCGCTGCACCACCCAGGGATCCCTGAGTTAAATAACAGCAATTGAGGATATATTAACAACAAATACGAAAATTAAAGGATGAGAATTTTTCACATATGATGAGTCCATTCCAATGGATAAAGTAAGTTCCAAAAGATCATGGCAGACAGTTTGGGAAAGAAAGAAAAGCAAAAAGCCGACAAATAACAGAGAGTGATTTTGGTTGGTTTTAAATGTATTAATTGAAGAAAGGTATGATGTCCATCTATTAAGCTAGAAAGATACTAAACTTGTAATAAAAATGAAAAAAAAATGAAATGAATTAAAGAAACTGTAAACCTAAGAAATTAAAGCAGAAATAGACATTTCCTGCCACTGCAAATGAGAATGGAGAATTATACAGTTGAAGGAATCTATAGGTAAAATCAGTTACTTCCACCTGCTGGACACTAAAGACAGCGCAGTAAAAAACACAAACATTGTCCCTTGATGTCACGGAGCCTTCAACTAAGATAATGAGGTAATTGTTAAAACAGAGGAAATATAGTGCAGGTTAGAGGGATATAGTCCAGTCTTTAAAGATGTCCATATATTTTCACATACAAATTAAAATTTAAGAATTTATCTCAATACAAGCCAGCAAACAAAGCATAATTTTTTCTGCACTAAGGACTTTCATTGCACAATTGTTCACAAAGTGAAAAATTATGAGCAACCAAAACATTCAACATTTGTAATAACTGCAAACTGAACTCCAGCATACATATACAAAAGAATAAGATATAACCACTAAAAATAATATATATGAAAAGGCAGTAAAATCAGGATAACCTGCATGTTATAATATTAATTTTAAGAAAAAAGTAAAAATTTCAAGTATAATGTTATCTTTATCACTTAAAATATAAATAAACTGAATAAAATAATGGGGTAGGTATAAAGAATGGGCAAAGAGTAAGATGATATGTCCCCACTTTTATATATTTGCCAGGTGCAAGATTCTCTTTTATAATTAAATTAGAATACAATTCAAGACATAAACACAGGCAACTTATAAGAAATTGTTTTTATTGCAACTTTAACATTTAAATTTTATTTTTTTAAATAGATACATATGAGAGGATTCATAATCTAAAAGATACAAATGAGTGTATCATAGAAAGAAGACTCCCTGGTCCATAGTCTTTCAGCCACTTATTTTTCTTTGCATTCAGAGGAACACTGTCCCTCCTTACCACCTACTAATGTGTCTTAAAATGTATATGTAAAATATGTACTCATTGATTAAATTTTTGAGCCTGTAGATTTTGGATAGAAGAGGATACAGTGCAGTGAATAGACTTAGAATCAAAGTATTCAGTTGTGTTAGTTTTACCACGAGGACCTTCATCAGAGTTTTGGATTCCTTCTGGTTTCGTATTCCTTCACTTGAAATGAGAAAAACAGCCTCTTGCCTGCCGGTCTCAGAGCTGAAGTAGATCTGATAAAGTATGGACCGTGTTTCAGGGCAGGGTCTCTAGAACCACATACTTGGGTTTACTACATCCCACACATTCCCAAGTACTGTGCAGTTATTTCAGGATTATGTTGTTTAATTTCCATCTGTTTAGCAATTTTATCTAATGTCATTCTGAAAAAATTCTAGGGTGATCTTTTTTTTTTTTTTTTTTTTAAGATTTTATTTATTTATTTGACAGAGAGAGAAAGAGAGCACAAGCAGGGGGGAGAGGCAGAGGGCGAAGACTCCCTTTGAGCAGGGAGCCCAAAGCGGGGCTCCATCCCAGGACACTGGGTTCATGACCTGAGACAAGGCAGACACCTAACCAACCCTGAGCCACCCAGGCACTACTAATCTGTTTTTAAAAACATGTTGTTGGGCAGCCCCGGTGGCTCAGCGGTTTAGCGCCGCCTGCAGCCCAGGGCGTGACCCTGGAGACCCAGGATCCAGTCCCATCTCCGGCTCCCTGCCTGGAGCCTGCTTCTCCCTCTGCCTGTGTCTCTGCCCCACCCCACTCTGTGTCTCTCATGAATAAATAAGTAAAATCTTTAAAAAAATGTTGTTCCATCATCTTCTGACTTGCATGATGTTTGATGACAGTCACTGCTGTTTTTATCTTTCTTCCTCTGTACCAAATGTCTCGTTTTATATCTGGTGGATTTTCAGCAACTTCTGAGATAGTCTTTTTTTTTTTTTTTTTTTTTTACTTTATTTTTTTAAAATATTTTATTCATCCATTCATGAGAGACACACACAGAGAGGGGGGGGAGAGAGAGAGAGAAAGGCAGAGGGAGAAGCAGTCTCCAAGCAGGGAGCCTTATGTGGGACTCGATCCCTCGTCTCCAGGATCAGACTTTGGGCTGAAGGTGGCCCTAAACCGCTGAGCCACCCGGGCTGCCCCTGAGATAGTCTTTGATGTTGTTTTGCTTCTATTTATTTTGTTAGTCTTCGTTGTAGCTTCTTGGATCTGTGGGTTTCTCTCTTTTATCAAATGTGTAAATGTTTGTATATTCTTAAATATTCTTAATTTTTTTCTAGTTTCTATATTATTTCTCAAATGTTTTATTTTTCTGGCCCCATTTCTCTTTTTTCTTCCAAATATTCAGTTATCATATATTACTAATATTATCCCACAGATCACTTGCTTCTGGTTATTTTTATTCAGTTTTTTTTCTCTCTATGCTTCATTCTGCACAGTCTTTATATGCTCAAGTACACTATTTTTTTCCTTCTATAATATCTGATTTGGTATTAATTTAATAAGGTAAAGATTTGATTTCCCATATTTTATTTTTTATACATATAGGTCTCATGATTTTTTTCATATCTCTATCTTTTATCTCTTTCTCATTATGATTATTATAGCCTAAAACATGGCTGTTTTAAAGCTCTTATCTGATAATTCCTCATTTTATCATCTCAGGATTTGTTTCTATTGACTATGTTGAAAAAAAATTAGTTATATTTTTCTGTTTCTTTGGATAACTAAAAATTATTGCCTGGATGCTGAACGTTGTAAAATTTGTTAAGTGGTAACTTTTATTTTTTATCATTTAAAAAAAGTTTTTAATAAGCTATGAAAAAGCAACTTGCAGATATTTCATAAGGATGTGCCTGTGTGTGCACTTGTTGTTTTTTGTTTGTTTGTTTGAATATGAGTCTAGTCTGATCTCTACTCTAGGGCAAATTTAGTCCTGCTGCTAAGACATAACGCCATAAAGTACTCCTTAAATGCTTCATGTATTCATCAAGGTGTATTTAATCTAGCAGACCAAAAAAAAAAAAAAAATTTGAATGATTCTCAGCCTCATGTGAGTTTTTGCAATGGTTCAATTTTAGCTTTTAGACAATTATACTTTCTCTCAGAGCAGCTTTTTCAAACTTTGTAGAGTTTTATCCTGTGCTTGTACTGACTGGTATTTAGGTAATCAAACAAAAACTTGAGAAGACTCTTATACAGAGAATTGGAGCTTTCTCCCTTTTGCTTCTCTCTCTCTTTTTTTTCTCTTTCTGTTTCCTGATATGAGGTCCTACACTTTTAAGCCATCTTGGACTCCTAAACATTTGACCAATGTCTTTTTAATTCAGCAGAACTGTTGGGACCCTTTTGGATTGACCCTCTATGCACTGCTGTCTGGAAATAGCTTCCAGGAAAAAAAAAAAAAAGCATCCTTGTTTATAGTTGGAATCACCTTCCTTAATTTCTTTTTATTAGTAATAAAAGTCCCTATTGTCCTATGTCTAAAAACTGGTATTTTATAAATTGTATCAAGTTCTCTGTTATGTTGTTTTGTTTTAGTTTTAGGGTTTTTGTTTTATTTTTCCCCTAATAGCACAATAATTCTTAAGCACTTATATCTTCATGGGCAAATCTCACTGTCAATTTAAATCCTGACTTTGCTACTTAGTAAATGTATGGCCTGGGACAAATTATTTAACTTCTTGTCTTTATTTTTTTCATCTGTAAGCGGGAAAAGATAATCATACTTACTTTACAGGATTGTTGTTATGATTGAGTTAATGTTTGCAAATTGCTTAGAAAATGTCTGGAAACTCTGTGGAAAATATTGCAAGCTCTGTGGAAAATAATACTTGAAGTGTCAATGGTCAGCAAATGCAATCGCTGTCACTGTCAACATGGGACATAGTAGCCAACATGGGAAATGCTACAGAGGAGAAATACACTGTGTTCCTAGTGATCACTGTAGGAAAGGCTTCCCTGAAGAACTGATATTTGAGGTGAAATCTCTGACAAATTGATAATTTAAAGTGAAATTTGATATAACAAATAACCTTGATTCTCCCATTCTTTAAACCAGGATATTATAAAACACTGTATTTTTTTTTTAAGTTCTATATTGGATTTCAGTGGGTTATTCCCTGTAGTTTTGAAATTTGATGTAGTTTGCTAAAGTAGAAAGTAAAAATGTTCTTGAAATATTTCTCCAACACACCTGGATTATATGAAGAACAAAAATATCTACATCAGATGTTATTCAATGCTTTTCTTTTTTTCTCTAAAAAAATCAGCCTGGCTGATAAATCTTGTACTTTCAATTCTATGGATGTTTGTTTTACTATAAGTACCTTTAAAAATCTCTAGTAAGGACAATTTAAATGTTTTCTTCCCAATTAAAAGGTGCTTTTACATTTTGGTGGTTCACAAAATAATTCCTTTGATCTCTGTAAAAGGCTATATATACTTCTTTGACCTTTTGTTAGTAATTATTGGTGCTTGTTCATGACAATGTAAAAATTGAGTTGGTGATGATTCATGGCATATTTATTCACTGTCTCCATTTCCTAGAAGTTTGAGCAAATAGGTAAATGATTAGACTAAAAACTGAATTAAGAAAATATGGGAAGGCAGGGGCTCAGTCAGTTAAATCTGGCTCATGGCTCAGGTTATGATCTCAGGTGTCCTGGGATCTAGCACCACATTAGGCTACATGCTCAGTGGGGTGTCTGTTTCTCTCCCTCTGCCCCTCCCCTTGTTCATGCTCTCTCTCAAATAAATAAAATCTAAAAAATAAAAATAAAAAATGGCAAAGCATATTTTTGTTCATTTCGGAGGTAGAAAATGATAATAGATAAAAATCCTGTAGACTTATTAGAAGAGTTAATATATAGAATGTATGTGTATCTAGATCTATATTTATTATCTGTATCTGAATTTAATTTATAAATTTCTTGAAAAAAGTCCTATGTAACTTTTAAAATGACTTTTATTTTGCTATTATGTTCTAAGTAAATGTCTTTGAATTCTGTAATAAGTGGAACCCAGATAAGTTTTTAAGGGCTTATAGAATCATGAAGAACATAAAATCTTCAGTCTGCCTTCTTGAAGAACACACATTTTTTATTTCTTTATAGAAAATACATTTCTCTATCCAAAATCTGAACAGCCCATCAGATGTCTAAAATGTCTAAACCAGCCTCAAATGAGGTCAAATGACACCTGGGTGGCTCAGTGGTTGAGCATCTGCCTCCGGCTCAGGTCATGATCCCGAGTTGGGATCGAGTCCCACATCGGCCTCCCTGCATGGAGCCTGCTCCTCCTGCTGCCTGTGTCTCTGCCTCTCTTTCTCTGTCTGTCTCTCATGAATAAATAAATAAATAAAATCTTTAAAAATAATAATAAAAATAAACCAGCATATTTGGTAGCAGAAGGCTTAATTCATTTTACACTGAAGTGGATATATGATTTGATTCTTTCCATAAATGAATAAAAGTACATATATTTTAATTCTATATAACTGTATATGATTACTACATAAAATTGACTGTTTTTGAATGTTTTTCTTCTACATAAGTAAGCACTAACTTAAAACTGCTTATTCATTTTCCCCATGAATATTCTTATATTTTAATTTTTGTGTTTCTATCCATAAACAAAGTAGAAAATTTTCCGCCTGGCTAATTTTCATATAAATACCATCTGTACACTATGTGACAATTATTTAACTTTTTTAGTTGTTCAACTTTGTTTTTAAAACTTATCCATATTAAATAGAATTTATCATTCTCCTATTACATATATTAAGATACTGTTAATTTTTAGCAATATTAACACTGTTACCATAAGTGTTTTTCTGGAAGGACATAGAGTTCCTCTAAGGAATAAATCTGGAAATATAATTATTGGGTAACTACTGGGTTATAGATTATAAACAACTTCACCTTACTAAGAATAATCAAATTGCTATCCAAAAGTTTGATATAAATTTATACTGTCACGAACAATTTGAATATTTCTATTTCTCAATAATGTTGATATCACTTATTACAAATATTGGCAACCTGTTGGGTACTAGTAATATATCATTACAGATTTATGCTTTTGCAGATTTTTAATCTTGATACTATCGTTTGCTATTTGTAAAGATTGCAAATGCCTATTTTCTTCTGAAGAATGGTCTTGTTCTAACTTTAGCATGATAGCTTCTTTCCTTTTTAGTAATAAAAATATTCACTTTTAAATTTTACTCATGATTTTTAGTTTCTGTATCTTTTAAAAAGTATCCTTTTTTTTTTCCCCATGATCACAAAAATACTGTCCCATATTTTCTTCTAAAATTTCTGTAAGTCACATATCAGACTTGGATCTTTAATCTACCTAGACGTTGCTTGACTTTTGGGGTACAATAAGAATCTGGTTTTATTTCATTTTTCTCTGTAACCAAATATGGAAAGTAATTGCTTCTTCAACTTTAAATGCCATCTCTTTTATGTCATGTTCCAGTGGTTATTTGCTTATCCTTATGCCAATATCACCTTGAGATAATTACCATTGCAGTTTAATGTCTTTATTTATTTATTTTTTTTTTAAGAGAGAGCAATAAGGGAAGGACAAAAGGAGAGGGAGAAAGAGATCCTTAAGCAGGATCTACCTCCAGCGCAGAGCCTGACAAAGGGCTTCATCCTCCACCTCTGAGATCAGGACTTGAGCTAAAATCGATGTCTGATACTTAACCAACTGAGCCACTCAGGCACCCCTACCCTCAGTATCATTTTAATATCAACTTTGTGTTATTTTATATTGCATTGGTAAGACCGATATATTTACCACTTCTGTCCTTATGTTCTTTAACGTGTTGTATTTATACCCTTATTCAGGTCTTATCTCCCTCAATAGTGCTTTGGAATATTTCCATAAAGATATTGTCTATTGGGACGCCAGGATGGCTCAGCAGTTGAGCATCTGCCTTCGGCTCAGGGAGTGATCCCAGGGTTCCGGGATCGAGTCCTGCATTGGGCTCCCTGCAGGGAACCCTCTGCCTGTGTCTCTGCCTCTTTCTTTCTTTCTTTGTGTCTCTCATGATTAATAAATAAAATCTTTTAAAAAATATTGTCTATTTGTGTTAGATTTATTCCTATGCATATTATGCTTTTATGATGAATATGGTGCTTTTCCAATATATTTTCTAATTAGATTCTAATGGTATATAGAATTGTTACTAATTCCTATGTATATTGATCTTGTACTTAACAGTGAATTCTTATAATTTCTAATAGTTTGTCTATTTGATTTGATTATTCTGTATTTTATTATTTTGGATAGAATTATTTGATTATTTGACTTTTTCATAAAGAGCATTTCATTAAATTGTCTCTATAGACCATTTCATCTGCAAAAAAAAAAGCATTCTTTCCTTTCCCAATAATTATGATTTTTGCCCTCATTCTATTAAATAGGCTAGTACCTCTTGTACAATGCTGAATAGAAGAGATAGTCTTTCTTAATTAAATAAGAAAATTTCTAAAGAAATTTCCTAGTTAACTAAGTGTATTTTCCATTTTAGAAATTTTTTTTAAGATTTTATTTATTTATTCATGAGAGACACCTAAAGAGAGGCAGAGACACAGGCAGAGGGAGAAGCAGGCTCCCTGCAAGGAGCCTGATGGGGGACTCAATCCCAAGACTCCATGATCACACCCTGGTCTAAAGGCAGGCGCTCAACTGCTGAGCCACCAGGTGTCCCATCTTTTGAAATTTTGGATGCTTTTCTTTTCCTCATTATTTTTTTTAATGTGGAGCATTTCTTTGATAATTTTTTTCTAATGTTGAATCATTCTCATGTTCCTGAGATATAATCTACTTGATTACAGCATATTTTTTATTACAGTGTTTTTTTGACACATTCTTGATTTATGTTTTCTAGTACTTTAAGTGTGATTTTATTACTTTAACTCTAAAGTGAGACTTACCTATAAGTTTATCTTAAATTGTTTTTTTCCCCAGTTTTAGTACAGAGGTTGTTTTAGCCTCTTAATAGAAGTTCTGTATCTTCAATATTTTTATATCCCTTATTCTGAAGATATAGGGATTATGGTTTCTTTAAATTAAGGTGAAGCTCAATAATAAAGTTTTTGATAGGATAGGATTTTAATCATTAACTAATCTTAAAAGTATTTTTTACCCTCTCTTTTAGGCTTTCTATTCTTAATCAAATAGAGAAATTAATATTTTCTGGAAAATTTCTTTCTAACAGAAGCTTTCAGGTTTATTGGCACTGCATTCATATTTTCTTATAGTTGAAAATATCTATTGTTTATAATATTATATTCTTATAGAAGTTGTTTTCTTCAGTATTTCTAGAAGTTTGTCTATTTTATCAGCAATTCTAAAGATCCAAAGTTTACTTCTTTTTTCTTTCTAAATTTAGTCTTATTTCTACAATATCCTTCTTTTAGTAGTCTCAGATTTACTCTAAAAAGCTTTTTCTAATATCCTGAGTTGAATATTTAATCCCCTTAATTAAAAATTAAATTTATCTTCTAAATTAAGCTTTGACTGCAGCTACACACTTTGTTATACAGTATTTACACTGTACTGCAGCTATGATTTCTTAGTCTCAATTTTGACATTTTCATTATGCTATCAATTTGAGTACATTTTTTAGTTTCTAAAAATATATAAGTATAGTTATTTTGTTGTCAATTCTTTTTTTTTTTTTTTTTTGTTGTCAATTCTTAATATAATTTCTGATTTCTAATGCCATTACATTTAGATCAGAGAATTAGAACTGTGTTATAGCAATTCTATTAAATGTGTTGACACTTCTATAGTGACTTGGATTCTGATTTTTTGTTAAATGTTTCATGTTTTTAGGGAGAGAAAACACATTCTCATCTTTTGGTATAAGAACTGATAGTTACCAAATAGATCATGTTTATAAATTTTAATTTCATTTTTTTGTGCTATAATAATATTTCTATGTTTGATTTATTTCTCCATGTGATATCTATCTATCTATCTATCTAGATAAATAGATATCTAGATAGATAGATATCACAAGGAGAGTTGACATATTTGCTGTTATAATGGCAAGTTTTGTTAGTTTATGCTTTATGTAATTTAAGATTTTATTAAGCATAGAAACTCATTTGTAATCAATGTCATCCAGTGATGATATACTCTATGTACACCAAGGAAGTTTAATAGTGGAGGAGAAAATAAAATGTCTATTTATTTACATTTTATGTCCTCCTTCATAATTAAAAGAATAATATTTATGTTTACATATTACTGAGATAGATTTTTTTGTGCATCCTGTAAATTAAATCTAAAAGCATTTCTAAAAGATGAATTATAAGAATGTTTTGGATAATGGTAGCATTATGTTATAAATGCTTTTTTACAATCATAATTGTGAAGGGAAACACTCATTATTTTATCACTATGTAGCATGTGTATACTCAAATATAATGCAATGCCCATTAAAGGAGATTGATCTACTTATCATCTATCTATCTATCTATCATCTACTTTAGAGACTGAGGAAGTATTTAAAAGTGAACTACTAATTTTTATTCTCTAGATGTGGGCTGGCAATTAACATTTTACAGTGCCCTGAGTTTTTGGGAAAGCATCTGACTGACTTCAATTGTTTATTTATTTATTTATTTTAAAATATTTTATTTCTTCACTTCAGATAGAGATAGGAGAGAGAGAAAGCATGAGTGGGGACAGAGAAGAAGCAGACTTCTTGCTGAGCAGAAAGCCTGATGACAGCCTTGATCCCAGGACCCCAGATCATAACCTGAGCCAAACCCAAACTTAACCGAGCCACCCAGGAGCCCCTCCAATTGTTCATTTAAATATAGTTTGAACACCCACCTAGTCTTCCCAAGGAAGAAAGTAAGAATACATGGGAAAGAATGAAACAAAAGAAGGGAGAGAAACAGAGAGAGAGCAAAAGAGCCTTATTATTGAGTGGTGTTATCTGTGAATGGAGGTGGTTATCAACACACATTATCAAATGTTTATAGGAATGTGTGGTCAGAATTATTTTAAAAGTATGTTGGAAGAACTCATAAAGGCTTTGTGGTTGGAAAGAGTCACAATGACCCTAAAACACAAGTATTGGAGTTGGGAGGAGGGGATATGGAAGTGATTTTAATGAGATGGATAAACTCCTTAAATGGTTTAATTCAGATAATTGATGAGAACTTTGTAATTGAGCATGATAGCTTGGAAGGCATAGCACCTAAAGTTTCTGGCATTCATTTCTTTGGAATGGATAAGTGCTTCTGGGATTTTGTTTTGTTTTTAACATGGGGAAAAGGCAAAGAAATAGACTCTAAAAGACTGTCCTTCCTACAAATATGGCAATTGGGGATCAGGGAGTCTTCATAATCCAATTTTTTAAGAGTAGGGTCAGATAGCGGATATTATTGGGGCCAGGCTAAACTCTCTACTCACATCTGCCATGGGTGCTGGCTGATAATTTACAGCTGTCCTCTTCTCTAGACAACTGCCAACAACTGCCATTATCCCAAAGAGGCCCATCTGACCCGCTAATGCTTCACCTACAACTCATCCCCCTGGAAACAACCTCGGCCAATAACTGACGGCCATGGAGGATGAAAGGCCACCCCTTTTGCATCAATTTCTTAAGGGTTTCAGAGTCAGGTGTGAGCTGAGACCACATCCTTGCTTAGCTTCTATCTTTTGACTTGCCCTATGTCTCTCACACTCCTCAGAAACCTGTACTCACTTATGTAAGAATCCTATAATATAGGTTTTGTGGGGTTTTTTGTCTGTCTGTTTTTCAATGCTGTCTTCACACAGTTTTGAGAGCCTGGCTAGAAGCCAGTCAGTTTCCCTTCTTGAGTGGCTGATTAAACCCACACCCGAACCACTTTTCCATCAGGTTCTCAGATTCCCGGCCACAGTATGCTACCAACCTAATATCCCCAGGGCCAGGTACCAAACAACTGGGGATTGCTGCCCCTATATCCCGGATCCAGGTGAAATTATACAGTTATGCAAATCAGTCAATCCTAAGCCTTTTTTTTGCCCTCCCTTGCCCTTTCCTTCCTATACAAACCACAGTAAGAACTCTTGCCTAGATCCCTCCCTTCCTCTGCCTCAGGACCAACCCTGGTGCTTCCCGCTGAGCAACCAGGCAGCAGCTGTGTTCTCTCCAGGGAACTGTGAGCAAAACAAAAATGTTAAACTCTTTCCGGTTTTTCTCTCCTAATCTGCATCTAGCCTCATCATACCTCAAGTAAATACAATATGCTTAAAACAAAACCCATCTCAGGTTCTGCTTCTAGGAAATCTGTCTAAGATACGTAGTGAAGTCTGGGAACATCAAGATTTCACATACACTTTAGAGAAAGCCGAGGGCCTTCAAAATCATGGATTTCAGTGTTTCTCAATGTGAGCCATACATTTGAATCATATATTACTGTAATATTTATCTGTTTTAACATGTGCATGTTCATTCCTGACTCTCAGAGATTCAGGTTCAGTGAATCTGTGATGAAGCCACAAGTATCTGTTTGTTTTTTTTTAAATCTCTACAATGTCGTGATACAGAGCCATGATTAAAGATCACTGACTGAATCCTTCTCTCATTTTACAGTTGATACATCCATTTATATATTCATTATATTAAGATAGAGGCAAGCAAACGATGAGACTATTGACATTTTTATTACCCTACATTTCTTCCATCTTTTTCTTTTCCTTTTCATTATTTTTCTTCTTTATCTTGATGAAACTTCAGTTCTATCATGCACCCTAATTGACCTTGAGAAAATCACTTGTCTACTCAAAACTATTTTTGCTTTTTTTTTTAAGATTTTATTTATTTATTTATTTATTTATTTATTTATTTATTTATTCATGAAACACAGAGAGAGAGGCAGAGACATAGGCAGAGGGGGAAGCAGGCTCCCTGCAAGGAGCCGATGTGGGACTCAATCCTAGATCTGGGGATCATGCCCTGAGTCAAAGGCAGATGCTCAACCGCTGAGGTACCCAGTCTTCCCCTATTTTTTTTTTTAATAGATTAAGTTATTGCTATGTAATTTGCAAGATAGTACAGAACATAGAGAAAAAAGTATGAAAAGTACAAATGTTGGGGCAACCCAGGTGGCTCAGCGGTTTAGTGCTGCCTTCAGCCCAGGGCCTGATTCTGGAGACCCAGGATGAAGTCCCACGTCAGGCTTCCTACATGGAGTCTGCTTCTCCCTCTGCTTGTATCTCTGCCTCTCTCTCTCTCTCTCTCTGTCTTATGAATAAATAAATAAAGTCTTTAAAAAAAAGAAAGAAAAGTACAAATGTCTAGACAGCAATTATTATAGAGCAATAAACAGATAACTTATTTCCGTCTTCCTTCCTTCCTTCCTTCCTTCCTTCCTTCCTTCCTTCCTTCCTTCCTTCCTCCCTCCCTCCCTCCTTTTAAATTATCGTTTAGACTCTTTGGACCAATTGAAGATATTTGGCCATGAGGTTTATGTAGCTAACTTGGCTTGATGTATCTGGATGTGTAATATATATTCAAGTCTCTATAATTTTGATGGAACTTCCCTACTCTAGAAACACATGTCCTTGGATTATAATAAAACAACATAAAGGCTAAATAATAAAGCCTTGGGGGAACCAAGACATGTAAAGCCAAGAATTTTAAATAAATAAGGTTTATTGAACATTAAAAACAAATATATTGAACTGTCCATGGAGAATACTTTATCCTTGGTTGCACTGACGATAAATATTAACAACCCAATATTAACAACACAAATAAGAAGCAAATACACGTTCTTAGTATGCAAAACATCAATCTTATTTGGCTTGTAGCTTTGATGTTGTAATACCAGTGTTCACTGACATTTAATTTTTGTTATATGTTGTCCCTGCTGCCTTTACACTATATAACACAAGCTATTGTCAAAGTGACTTTGGGAAGCCTTTAGGGGCACTCATTAAATTTATATAGCCTGATGACTACAGAATAAATATAACTTATTTCAAGTGTTTTAGACAAAATGATTTGGAGAGACTGTGAAACTTTCTTATGTCCCATTCCCATGTATATTCCCTCGTAATGCTTTTTGTTCCCTTTTCCATTTCCCACCAAATACTCCCTGAGAGAACTCCTCACCAACTATTCTTTTTAACACGTTATTTACTAAGATATAGCTTACCAATTCCAAAACAAATCCCAAATACATTATTTTTTTTTTTATAACTTAAGGAGAAAAGACTGGTATTTCCTCAAGAAGGATCAGTTCTGCTTCAAGACTAGAACATAGAAATGCTGCCTGAGTTTTCAGTCTGTAGGTGTTAGACTAAATAACCAGTGCCAACTTTTCCCTGAATTTCCAACTTGCTGGTCTGCTCTACAAATTTTAGACTTGCTAGCCTCCACAACTGCATAAGCCAGTTTTTTAAATCTCATTCTCTCTTTCTCACATATTATAACATATAAAAGAATGATATATACATAAGAATATATATTCTTTTTATTATCTATATCTACTACTATCATATATAGTATGATATAACTATCATACTACACTATAGTATAACTCCTGTTATTTATATATGTATGTGTGTACGTGTATATAGGTATGATGTCCAATAGGAAATATATATATTGGTTCTGTTTCTCTGAAGTACTTGGAATAATATAGTATCCCTTGTCTATTTTTCTATCAGTATATTCACCCATTTGTTTCAGAGCAAATTTATTTACTTAACAAATGCCTCATGATACGGTTATTTTTCTTATACTGTGTGGTTTGATTTTTATTTTCCAATAGTAGAAGTTTTTGCATTTTTATAAAGCATTTTATTTCTTATTGATTAGTTCCTGTAAAGTTCTTCCCTGCACAAAATCGGATATATTTCTCCATACACATTCTTCTTACTATAGTTTTATTTGCTACATTTAATTTACTAATCCACGTGGAATTTATTTTGGTATATGGAATAAAATTAAAAGTCACAGTTTTTCTCACATAGTTTATCAATTGTTTCAGCACCATTACAAAACAAAACAAAGCAAAGCAAACAAAAACCAACCAAACAAAAACCCTACTAATTTGAAATGTCTGCTTTAGCTAAGGTTGCCAGATTTGGGAAATAAGACTACAGGATGCCCTGTTAAATTTAAATTTAATATAAAAATAAGTATTTTTGGAATATGTATGTCCAATGCAATATTTGAGTCATATTTAATACAAACATTACTTGTTATGTATTTGAAATTGATATTTAGCTGGATATCCTGTATTTTATATAACAACCTTACCATTAGCTATTATTAATTTTTTTCCGTACTTTCTATTCATTTAATGAGTCCCAAATCACAAGGAAGAAGACTGATGATAGGTGGAGCAAATACAGTGGAAGTCTTTAGAGATAAGAGTACCCAAGTCTTAGACATATCATTTCAGCTTCACTTGGACTATCGAGTCACATGAGCTGTAATTCTTATTACTATTTTCGAAAAGTCTAAGATGGTTTTCAATATTTGGAGCTGTAAATATTTTAACTGGCCCAGAATAGATTGTCTTCTTGTAACTGAAATTACTGTACATTTTTGCTTACATGGGAAGATATAGTTGAGTTATTTTATAAAGTAATCACTTTAATATCTTTTTGACATAAATCTAATTGTGAATATAGTTTTGAATTTAAATTAAGCACAGAATTGCCAGTGTAAATTAAGAATGGAATAGCCAGAACCAGAGAAAGCAATAGATAGCGGAAATTTTAATATAACAGTAAACTTTTGATACTTCAGTTACTCACCTCCTTAGAATATGGTAGGATAATATGCACAAAGTTTGATGTAGAGAACCACCAATTTTTAGTACGACTATACTGCATAATAGTCTTAACCATTTTATTGTGACTTTTCTCCCTTATGAGAGTAGTTAATATTTTAAAACACAGCAATGAAGATATTGCTGGCATAGGGCTCATCTTGAAGTATGGAAGTAGTAAAGGGAGGGTCACATTAAGCTGTGAGCTAAAGAACCATTACGTATGTGTCTACTGCTCCCTTGTCCACCTTCCTTAAAAGTAGAAGAATATGTCTGTATTTAGATTCACCAACACTGCCAGATAAACTGAGCTGACTTTAACAATATTATGGAGTATAGCAAGGCCTGAGTAGGAAAATGTGAGTTTCTAAAGGTGATAAAAAGAGTATTCCTTGAGAGGAAGTTATAATTTCAATGCAAGTAGAATTTTCTCAACATTATTAGCAAGAGGAATTTTAGTATGTCATGGTAACATATAATTTTGAGTGGAATCCCAAGTAGTTTTGGTCTTTTCACGTTGTCAGAATGTGTTGGAAACTCGTATGTACTGCATGCATGCATGAGGGCTGAATCCTTCATAGAAATCTCCATTATCAGTAATTATAATAATTGCAATTGATATTTTTTAACAAAAGTGCTCTTATTTTGTCAAGCTACCATTTCTTATCAAGTTGTATTCATTTTCTGTCTCAGTATATTACAGCTGATCTGTAATTAACATGATGCATAATTCAGAGTTGTATCAGATTATAGTTTCACATGCCTGCTACAAGATTGTGCATGTTCTTTCTAATGGAAACTCGCCACTAACTCACCCAAAGATGAAGTCTATTTCTCTACATCCTCAAATCTGTTTGGACCCTTTGTACTTTGACCAACAGAATGACGTTGTGTGACTCCTGAAGGCAGGTCATAAGAAGCCAAATCCTTATATCTTTTCTCTGGGCCTCTTGGAATGCTCACTCAGGAAATTCCCTCTTGGAACATATTCTCCATGCTATGAGAAGAAACCTAAGACATATGGAGAGGCCATCTGTAGGCACTGTCACTGACAACCCCATGCGAATTCTGAGACAGTAGCCAGCTCCACTATTAGTAATGTGACTGAGTCTTCTTGGATATTGTCCAGGCTTGAGATAACTGTAACCCTGGCCACCATCTGTCTGCATATGTATAAAAGACCTCAAATGAGAGCTACACAGAACTGCTCAATCAACCCAGAAAACTATAAGAGATAATTACAAATTTGAGGGTTTTTTTTTAAGATTTTATTTATTTATTCATGAGAGAGAGAGAGGCAGAGGGAGAAGCAGGCTCTCTGCAGGGAGCCCGATATGGGACTCAATCCCGGTACCCCGGGATCACTACCGGAGTCAAAGGCAGATGCTCAACCGTTGAGCCACCCAGGTGTCCCACAAATTTGTTCAAGTTAATACATTTTGGGATGGCATATTAGCCATGATAGCTAAAATAGATGGCCAGAATAACTTGAAGAGTAGTCCAGACAGGTCTGTAATTGTTTCACCCTTTCAGATGCTACCTTCCTCCACTCCCCAAACATGGTTTTGTCATTAAAGAATTGTAGTAAATATTTTCATATAACTTCTGGTTTATCGTTATTTTTATTTCATTACCTCTGTCAATATCACTGGAACTAATGACTTCATTTCTGATTTTCACATACAAGAAACCAGCTCTATGAAGTATTGCATCCTTCCCTGCCTATTTTCTACTGCTGCAATGATACCCAGGGTAAGGAAGTCTTGGCCTTCCCGATAGTGTGACAGTGCTGCATTATTTTGTTGTACTCTTAGCTTAGATTAGGAAAAACAAAACTCCCATGATGCACTTGGGGTGGGGGGTTGCAGTGGACAAGCTAGAGAACACTTCTCAGAGATTAATCTGGCTTCTCTCTTTCCTTGTCCTGAATCTAAGGAGACATAGAAATTACATTTTTCCTCTGTAGACTTTCCAAAGCACATTTGGTAGCCTTTTTGCAGTGGGAAGGTTATTTTTGCAATATCTTTTAATAGCACAAAAAGTTTAGAGTTTATTGGAAAACAGCTATGTGAATAGCCTACTCCACTCTATTAGAAGTCTTTTTAATGTGGCATGATTGTGAATGAAAAAAAGGAAATGAAATACTGCAAATAACTCTTTGAAGTGTGAGAAAGCTTCACTTATAGCAATGTCTCTGGACAAAATGAGAAAAAAATGTTTAACTGAAGTACTGGTTAAAATCAAAACCTTTTAAATACTTTTTTGTATTTTTTTAATGGCTAGTCAATAGCAGCTAATTTGCAATACTCACTAATAACATGGTCCAGGTCCATCAAGTTATGCAAATTAGTTAGAATTCAATATTATTTTTTGATATCCAAAGAATTAACTAATGGAGAATGTGCAGAGAAATGGTATTCCCACAAAGTAGGACTTGCATTGATACCTGATTTCTTTCTACTAAATTGTAAAACTCTGAGTGATTGTTTTATTATTTTAAAATAATGACTAAAATTAAATAAATGTTCTTTTCAGGCAGTTTAAAATATCACTAAAATGGTGCTCCATGGAATTTTAAGTTTGAACACCTATATGACTGTTTGGAATTATTTTTCTTTTGTCATGAAGATGGTAAAAGTCTCCACTAGTTAAAGACCAAGTAATTGGCATTTTTGAAATAGTAGGGTTAAATTAAAACATATGTAATGCGAGTCCCTGGGTGGCTCAGTGGTTGACTGCCTGACTTTGGCCCAGGGCGTGATCCTAGAGTCCTGGGCTCCCTGCATGGAGCCTGCTTCTCCCTCTGCCTGTGTCTCTACCCCTCTCTTTCTCTGTGTCTTTCATGAATAAATAAATAAATAAAATATTTTTAAAAAATAAAAATAATAAATTAAAACATATGTAATACGTGTTTCTTAATTGCATCTCTAAAAACTACTATGTATTAAATTATATTCACTTTTGGTTCTAGAAAGTATTTTTCAAAGTCTCATCTGTGCCAGCTCTGAAGATCCTACTTATACTTACATGAAGTTATCTTATGATAGTATTTACTGTTGTCAAATGTTGTACTCCTTCTTTCACTTGAGGGAAGCAACTTAAGAGACCACTAAAACTATTTCCTGAAATATAAAAAGCAGAATGAAGCACCACCAGTACAACATGCAAACAACAATAATAATAAAAGCAACAGGCTAAGTATTGTTACTATTGGTGAAAAAAAAAAAAAAGCCAGTTTCATCAGAAAAGAAGAAGAATGAGATCTCATTTATTAATATAAAAGGATTCTCTTTTTCTTTCTGCTTCAGGTGTTAAAATTATTTTATTTTGTTCATATGGTTTGCTATATAAAATGATTCATGGATTTAGTGGTCATTTGATTGACATATGCAAAAGATTATTCCATTATGCAAGCTAATTCTTCTTAGTAGAATATGTTTTTAAAAATCTATTCTGTATGGTGTTGTAAATGGCAAACTGCATTGACAATAAAATTATGTGCATGTCAAATCTGGTCCCTCATTGCTTGACAGGAACACGTTGGCTGACAGAAGTATCAAAAGTCTTACTCAAAATCCCATTTTTCATTTTTAATTACTCATGAGGACCAAATTATGAAGATATGTCTTATATGAATTTAATCTTTCCCTTTTGGTAAGGGTTTTGTAATAAGATATAAAATTAAGGTGAACTGACTTATATCTGTCTTCAGAAGATATTTGGCATTAATGGAAATAATTATTCTATTCCTTGCCAGAATGTCTGAATAAACTGTGAAATGAGTATAATTTGTCACAATGTTTTTTTTTTTTTTCAGAAATGAGACAAAGAAGCACTATAATGCATTCACTTTCCATTATGCCATTTCCTTCAGACATTTGCCACATTATGAGCTCCTACAGGGAAATCATTATCTTTCTTATAAGGAAAAAAAAAAAAGAGGCAAGACACCATTTCATTACCTATATTTCAAAAAGTTAAATGATTTAAAATGTCTGCCCTGGGAGATCACTGTATTTTCTTGTCTGTGCTTCCACAAGCACTATTATCCGTAGCTATAATTCATTTCTGAAATGCCAAAATCAGGCAGAATAATGTTTACCAGATTTAACCTTGTTCATTTTATTGGTTAAAATGAATCCATTGAATATGTGCAAAGGAGATGAAAGTGCCCATTCAGGAAAATAAAGTAAGTAGGTCTCATCTAGAGATTCATGTGTACAATTATTTACTGTTTATGAACATGACTTTGAATATCAAAAAACTTACGCTTATCTGTGATAAATACTAAATAAATATACAAACAACAGAAATATATGTGCAGTGATGGAAGTTAAATAAGATCTGTTTGAACATAAGAGTTAATTCATCATGATCTAGTGGACTTTGGAGCAAAGCAAAACCGTAGTTCCGACCTTATATCTGGCATGGTGACCATGAGCAACTTACTTACACTCCTGTCCTCAGTGTCATGAATTCTATGCTCTGCTACCCAGATCTCTATTTTGGGACTAAAGTGCTCTTTTCTCCCAGCAGTTCAGTGTTGTCCAGCAACTGTTCTCCACTGCCAGTCTTTTCCTGGATTTATTCTCATCTGAAGAGAGCTGCTTGCCCAAGTCCACACCCTTCTCCAGAGACAGAATACTACAGAGGAAGGAGCCAAAGTGTCTGGTAGGTCCCTTTGGATTCTGAAAACTCAGATATTTCATACCAGGGAGTAATATGACCCACACACCAGGTGATTAAATGCTGTCAAGATTGGATAGAATCCAGAGCATGGAAAGTCCAGGCTAAGGTGCAAGTGTCTCCTGGGTCAGATGACTGAGTTATTAGATTTACCAGGAGTGGGAAGAGATGCCATGTGGCATTTCTGGGAAGACCAATGGGAAAATCACAATATACTCCCAAGATTTTGGAGCAAGACCGTGACATCTTTGGGAGAATATTATCCACCTACTAATAAAGGAAGAAGCCAAACTTGGTTCAGAAATGTGTTGGCTCAGGACAGTTCTGCTTGTGGAGAGTCTTGAAAGACAATGGGGAGGAGAAATCCTCTTGGTAGAGTTTTGGGTGGTGTATCAGTTATTTGCCTTGTGTAGAAAAAGCATCCTTTGTTTAGAATATATAGCAACTCGTTTGCAATGATGAGCAGCTAAGGCAGTTGATCAGAGATAAGATGGAATTCTTGGGAAAAGTGGGTCAATGGACCTACATGGACACAAGTTTGAATATTATTGTTATTGTGTGCTAATGACCATCGGAGAACATCCAATAAGGAAGCATTACTAAATTACATAGAATCTCCTGGACAGATGATATGTGCCAGCCATCTTTAGCCACCCCAGTGTTGACGTGTGAGCATCTGATTGGAAAGCTCAGGTGACAGTAATGGAGGCTACACAAGGGCCTGATGAAAAGGGGCTCCTGCTCATCAAGCCACATTTATCTACTGCTGCTGTTGAATGTTCAGTGTGCCAGCAAGAGGGTAACTACTAGGCTTCCAATAAAATATTTAGGTTATGAAGATTGGATACATTTATGGTTATAAAGGAACACAACCAGCCCTTAATAAAAATTATTTCCTCTCTCTGCTTTGTTTTGCTACTGAATACAACTAAACAAACACAAAAGTGGTGAATTTTTTTCTCTGCTAACCAACCACACCTTTTCCAAAGGTAGAAGAGTAGAAACATCTTGGTACTATGCAATCTCAGCTGTGGGATCCCTTGGGGTCTCATTCATAAGTTACATTTTAATAGACTTGCTTGAGTTTGCTCAGCCAGTTCAGATTATTTAGTCCAGTTCTTTTGTGATTCTCCTCCTCCTCCTCCTCCTCCTCCTCCTCCTCCTCCTCTTCTTCTTCTTCTTCTTCTTCTTCTTCTTCTTCTTCTTCTTCTTCTTCTTCTTCTTTCTTCTTCTTCTTCTTCTTCTTCTTCTTCTTCTTCTTCTTCTTCTTCTTCTCCTTTATTAATAATATTTTATTATTTTTATTTATATTTTTAGTCTGAATTACATATTATGCTTCTCCAGATATGTAAAGTAACCTATTTTAAAAAAATGAAATGACTTTTTTTTCCCACAAAGCCACTTATGGGGTAAGGATATAAACAGAAATCATAATATGAAATGGGTTTTTACTTCCTTAAATTTGAGGTGTTGATATCTGAAACTATAAAAGTTATGCTGTTTCACTTTGGTTTATTATCAGATTATCTTTATAGAATAAATAAATGCTTCTGAAGATATATAATGGCAAATTTATCTAAAAAATTAGAAACATAAAAATAATGATGACTTTATTTTAAATTCACCATGTATAGTTTTGATTGTACCCTCTCTGTGAAAGTAATTTAGTTCATTTGGAAATAAATTTTCTAAGAAATTTCCTGTGCACTAATGAAGGTCAGTTCAAGCTAAAGGTCAGGATTTGGTGTTTTCACTCTAAATGTTCCTAACCCCACTTCCTATAATATGCTCAAACCAAGATTGAGGTCAACAAGTAGTTTATAAAAATAGCAAGAGACATTCAATTTTCTACTTGGTAGATGGAATTTAAAAATATATCACGTTGAGAAAATAAGTCCTAATTTATTATGGAGAAGCCAGATTAATAAAATAAATAAAGAAGTTGTTATTAGAAATTTAAAACAAGCAAATAAACAAACAAAAACCAAAACCTCAGAAAAGGACAGAAAACTGCATGATAATGTGGAAAAGATTGTAGGATATTAAGCACAGAAATCTTGGCTTTAAGCACTTGTCTGCTATGTGCTATGCTAACTTTGTTCTTGATAAATCTTTTATGTCTTCAAGTCACCCTCATTAAAATCTAAAATTATGCTGATATGTCCACAAACTAACTCTGCTCATGAGCCAATCACCAAAAATTTCCTTATCTGTGAAATTTTTTTAAAAAAAGAATGAATAATCTTTTAGAACAAAGTTTTAGAAATCAAATATTTATCTTTTTTGACTTATAGGCTTGGTTTAAAGAATAGATAAGTAATGAATGTAAAGTTATTAACTTTAACTAACTTGAAGTTAAGTTATTAAATGCTATCTATGCAAAGTTAAGTTATTGATAAGCATGTAAACTATTTTTCCCTCCAAATAAACAATTAAATACAGCAGTAAAAGTACAGTAATCCAGTTCTATACAAGATAACTGCTATATAAAATATTGATTATAGTGTTCTAAAAAACCATAATCCATGGTAATATAAAGTGTTAACTGAATATAAAAAATAAAAAGTTAAAAAGTCAAATAGACCCTACTTATATTGTCTTTGCTGTAAGAACAATGGGTGCACTTGTTCACAGGAAGATGACTTCAGTTTGGAGGCTGATAGTACAAATAAGAGAAAAAAAAATACAAAACAACAAAACAAAACAAAATCCTGTACTTGGAAGGAAAGTCCACTTTAAAGAACTAAGCATCAGAGACTCTTCCCAGTAATTTCAATACTGAGTGGGCTCACTTTAAAATTTTGAAGCTTACTAGAGTCTAGCTTCTAGAAACTTACTAGGTTCTCTATTTTTTTTTCTCTATTTGTTTTATTCATATTGTCTATTGCTATCTAAATAAATGAATCATTTAAAGAATCCACTTCAAGTCATTTGATAAGGTCAACTTTGCCTCATGGAGACTGTCCTTAAAGATGGAGGAGTTTTTCCCTCTTTCTTCAGCTCATATAAATATTACTCAGAAACCCCTGCACAATGTGGAATTTTTAATAAGAATCTGAAACTTCTCGGTAATCATTTAAAAACTGGTATAGTTTTGGGACACCTGAGTGGCTCAGTGGTTGAGTGTCTGGCTTTAGCTCAAGGCATGATCCCAGGATCCTGGGATCAAGTCCCTCATTGGGCTCCCTGTGAGGAGCCTGCTTCTCCCTCTGCTATGTCTCTGCCTCTCTCTCTTTGTCTCTCATGAATTAAAAAAAACAAAGCAAAATAAAAATAAAACAAAAAACAACTGGTATGGGTTTTTGTTGTTTATTTTCTAAATAGTTAATTATGAATCTTAGATTTGAAAAACTCAACAAAACTGATTTATACTAACAAATATTTCTCAAACAAAAAAGGACTCCAAATGAAGAACGTCAGAATTCATACCAGCAATTGTATGATTACTTATGAATTTAGCTTTCAGCTAAATTTTCTTTAGCTTACTTTTCTTTTAGCTTACTTTTCTTTCAGTATTGTTGGTCACCATTCTCTTTTGATGGACTTTGCTTGTATCCTGTTGTGTTTTCCTCCATAAAAAGACAGGGAGAAGGCATCAGTAAAGCATCTCAGTCTTGATTTCAGTTCAGGTCATGATCTCCGGGTTGTAGCACAGAGCCCATGTTGGGCTTCATGCAGAGCATGGAGTCTGCTTGTCTCTCTCCCTCTGCTTCTCTTTCTCTCTCTCTCTCTCTCTCTCATAAATAAATAAATAAATAAATAAATAAATAAATAAATACAATATTTAAAGAAAAAAGAGACAAAGAGAATTTGTAAATTCATATGTAGATGTTGTTAGTGTCTTCCTTGTAGGACTGAGTATCTTAGAATAAGATAAGGGCAAAGTTTAATGTTAAAATAATGTCTGATGAAAACATAGTGGAGTCTCTGACTCCGTTCATATTCTACACACCCATCAGCAAGGCAGGCAATTGCTAAATGCTGGCCAGGTTTTCAAAAGAAGAAATGAGCAGGATTCAAATTAAAAGGACATAATTCTACTCTAACAACACCCAAATAGAATGCTTTGCTAAGTGTCAAATTTATTGATGGCCCAAATTTAATAAAGTTTTCCCTCTTATTCTTCTCAATTCATAAGAAGGTTAGCTTTAGAAGGAAGGCAATATATGTTCATGAAAAATGAATTATGATTAAGTGAACACATATTTTCAAATGTTAAATATCAAGCCTAATAAATTAAAAATGCCTTCTGTCTTATACTAGTTGATGATTTTTTAGCAATCTAAGATGGTGAGGTTTATATCTGTTAATTTCCTGTAACTTGTCATCTTTTTTTATAATTTACAAAACTCTACACCCTAGAAATGCCAGAAATCAATCATGTAAATAATTTCTCCTGATTCTGAAATATTATCCCTGCAGAAGTTGTGAGGGCTCCAGAGGTGCTACACTTTGAATAATATATGAGAGAGGAATCATCTTTCTTCACTGTAAATCATTCTAGCACCAAGTGTAGTACAGGAAAAATAAAGATACAAATTTTTACTCTATCAGTATTAACCATATGATTGATCCCTTAAAGTTTCAAGTCCAGCAGGAGATGAGGCTCACTAAATGCACCAAATTAAAAACTCCCATATCAAGTTAGGAGTAACCCAAAGCAACTCTCATTAGAATGACTTAGACGGAGGTAGTGGGACTGACCTCTCAAAGGAAAGTGCTAAAGAAATAAAGGCATTCCCTTGGGGACAGGGGAAAATAAAGTCTCCCTTATAATTTATAAGAAATTCTGGCTCTCAAATGGGTTTGAGCAAGGATTCATAATTCACCTCCACACACACACACACACACACACACACACACACACACAAAGCAATGTAAGTTGAGAATTAAATTCAAATCTGTTCTGGGTTGGTAATGCAAAGCACGGGGCCTATAACACAAAAAAAGCAAATACTCAGGGAAATCTATTTTAAACTATGCTTCATAAACATGAATTTGGAAAAAAATTGTGAAGCATATGTAGAAACAAATCAATATAAGTGAGAAAAGGGGAAAAAACTATACTGCAAGACTGGACATTGTAATAAGAGGAGTAAAAAATACAAAATATTTTTAGAATGTTTAAGGAACTGTAAGTGGATAATCAAAATACAATAATGAGATAAGAACTATAAAACTGCATGTGTATATTAGAAACTAAAAAATAACTTTAAAAACTTTAAAAATAGAATAATATAATTATTGACAAAAAAATTCTATTGACTAATCAGTCAGTAGTTTAGCCATAGCTAAAAATAAATAAGTGAGGTAGAAGACATATTTCTGAAGAAAATACAGGATGCAGTATAGGAAAATTATGTAAAAATATGGATAAGCCATAAAAAGTGATGGCAAATAGAGAAAGAAAATCTAATATAAATTATAAGATGCATTTTGAAGAGATATTGGATTAGAATGTTAGAAAATAGGAGGAAAAAACACTAATTGTTGGATTCAGGAAGAATAAAAACCGAATGAGATAAATAGAAAGAAATCAGTGCTCAGATGCATTACAGGGAGGCTGTCAAACACAAAACACCAGGGAAATTCTCTATAATAACTCAAAGGAAAGTAATTTGTTATTACAGAATGACATTTAGGCAGATAGCTTATTTCTCAGCAATAAAAGTGAAACTATTAAAATAGTATAATATCTTCAGTTGTTTAAATAAGAAATAACAAGTTAATATTATACACCTATTTGAACTATCTTCCAACATCAAGGGGAAATTAAAAACATTTTAATATCAGGCCAAAACATTTATAAGGGGAACTTCTAAATGATAGATTTCAGGAAGAAAAAAAAAAAAGAGCTAGTACAAAATGTGGCAAAAAAAAAGTAAAGAAATAGCTTGTCAATAAAGTGACCAACATTTAGGTAAATCTAAACAAACATTGAATGTACCAAATAATGATGATAAAGGAATAGCTGTATTTATACCATACAATATAGATTTTCAGAATTATTAGAAACAAGAGGGACATTAATTATTAGTAAAATAATCATTAGTAAAGTCATTAATTATTAGTGAAATCATCATTAAGTGCATGAAATTCCATGCACTTAACGGCATAACTTTAAAATGAAAAAAATCATCAAACAGGGAGATTCTAATACTTATCTTACAGTAATTGCAGACCAACTACAAAAAAAAAAAACTGTCGATAAAGAAATGGATTTTTTTCAGGAATATCTGTGGGAAAATGTGAAATACTGCATCTTAAATTGCAGAATACACATTTCTTTCATGTACATATTAAAAAGTAAGAGCAAGGACGAGGCCCATAATTCACACATTGGTAATATCGAATAATTCATTTCATACAGGAATTATTTTCTTTTTTTATATTTTTTAAATTTTTATTTATTTATGATAGTCACAGAGAGAGAGAGAGAGAGGCAGAGACACAGGCAGAGGGAGAAGCAGGCTCCATGCACCGGGAGCCCGACGTGGGACTCGATCTCGGGTCTCCAGGATCGCACCCTGGGCCAAAGGCAGGCGCCAAACCGCTGTGCCACCCAGGGATCCCCAGGAATTATTTTCTGACAAAAATGAAACAAAGTAAAAATATAATTAAGTACCAAAAATATAACAACTAAAACCACAAAAAAGAATATTATGAAAAATGCAAATTTAATCTCCTTGGTGAAAGAAAAAAATCCTGGAAATTCAAAAATACCAAATTAATTATTCTTTGCACTGACTAATATTACAATGACACTATAAAATGAATCAGCTTAATGTCTAAATTTTAAAAAAGGTAAACAAGAACAGGAAAAAAATACCTCACATAGAAGTAGAGGAAATAATAAAAATAGAAATAAAGTAAAAAAAAAAAAATAATGATACTGAAACATATCTAGATAATGAACGAATCCCAAAATTAACTTGTTCAGGAACATAATAAAACTGACAAAATTATTTGGCAAGATTGATCCCAGCTGAGAGAGAGAGAGACAGAGAGAAAAATGAAACAAATAATATCAAAAATGAAAAAGGATATAGAATGACACATGAAGCAAGGATGGATTAAAAAGTAACTCCATATATGGACAATATCATGGCTATAAATGTTAACGATTGTGTGAAATGGATAACTTAGAGAAAAAAATTAAGAGCAGCTAAAAATTTCAGAACTAACTTAAGAAAAGTATAATCTGAACAGTCCTCCATCAATTAAAATATGTAGTAACTTGTTAGATATTTTCCCATGAAGGAAAGCATCAGGCCAAGGCAGCTCTTCTAGCCAACATTTATGAATCAGGTGATTGCAATCTTACACAAGCTTTTCCAGACAATAAAAAAATGGGAAATGTATTTTATGCCTCATATAACATGATAACAAACCCAGGAAATTATAAGAAAGAAAATTGCAGATTTATACCCTCCTCAACATAAAGGCAAAAATCTGAAACAAACATTAAAAAATCAAATCCAGCTACAGGACACCTGAGTAGCTCAGTCAGTTAGGCATCTGACTCTGGATTCCCGTTCCGGTCATGATCTCAGGGTTGTGAGATGGAGCCCCATGTCAGACTTTGTGTCGGGTGTGGAACCTGCTTGAGATTCTCTCTCTCCATCTCCATCTGCCTGACCCTTCCCCATTAAAAAAGTCAAATTCAACTAAATACAAATTGTGTTTATCTAGAAATGCAAAGGTAGTTCAATTTCAGGAAAAAAACTACTTGCATAATTTACCACCTTACATAGCCAGTGCAAGATGTGGGCATGATATGAGGTGTGAGAAGGTGCAACAGGGCTCAGCATCCAGCTGGGTACTTTATTTAAGGCCATGGGTACTGTTGGGTAGCTCTCTCCTGCAGGGACCCTCTCTTAGGTTTCCAGCACAGTCATTCCCCTTGTCCCTTCCCTTTAGGCCTATGCTGAGGTTCTGAGCCCCTGGATGTTTTGCCTTCCTCTTTGCTTTGCCTTTGCCTTTAAAATTATTTGTTATTAAATTTTAAGTGACTTTATTGTGTTATTTCCAATTACCTTTATTTATCTGTAATAATTAAGATGATTATTCCCATTGATGTCACAATTGATTCCTGGGTATCATTCCAGCACATTTATACCATGAAAAGTTATGTGTGTACCAGAGACTTCTCCAGTGCAGCCCTCAAGGGGTAGGGACAGGGCTAGTGGAAGGCAGCTAGAACCCGTGGGCTGGTCACCGCCCCCTGTGAGCACATCCAACTGTTTACTCCAGTATGATAGATGAATATGCGGGTTTTATTCCATGGAGAATTTGAGGAATCTTCCCTAGAGGAACTATTCACATGTGACAAGAAGAGGTTGATAATGTTCATAGCAGCATTGTTTGTAATGGCAACAAATTTCAAACACCCTGAATGTCTATCAACAGACTCAAACAATAATCTAATAATTGTATAATCTGGTACTTCACAACAGTGATAATGAATGATACAGAGAATGGACCTATGTAGCACTTTTTTTTTCATATGTTCATCTTATTATAAGGCATATGCATGTTTTGATTATAAAAGATTCTATTAAGTTTTCCATGGATGCTAGTCTTGAGGTATTCAATATATGTAGCTTAGAAATAAAAATAATAATATAAATAATTTTTATAGATATTTTGTTTTGAGCAGAAATAATCCAAAAGGGATATAAAATTCTGGACAAAGTCAAGTACTAAAATCATACACTGATTCATATTTTACCCTTTGCACTTTTTAGTACCATTCAAAATATAATTGGCATAATTAATGAACAGTCTGATAGGAGAAGCAGTTCCAGCAGTAAAAGGAAATTGTTTCGTGCACTCCCCTACAGCTTCTGAAAGCTCTATAAAAGTACTACTTGCAGAAGAAGAGGAGAGGATGAATGACCCTTGGCTTTACCTAATGTTTGCACTTGATTGCTTTATAAAAATTATGCCCTTGAGAAAGGCTTAAGGTAGTCATAAAATGGTAAGAAGGCCAAGGAATTCTAAAATTAAAACATAATCCATTCCAGAAGCATAATTGTATTAATGACAAACCATAGATATATATAAATTAGTACTGGAAGTGGCTTCCAAAGACTGATTAAAAGAAATCCTGCTTATAAGGATGTTCTCCTACTTCAAAATATTACTGGCAGAGATTTCTTATCTCTGCCATTTAATATAACAATTTGCTTCACCTTAAAATGAGGAAGTGCTTGTCTAACCAATACCTGTCCCTTGGAGAAGGGGGGCTTGGGAATCACATACACAGAAAGTAAATGATGGGAGCTGTAACTGCCATATATATATTTTTAAAGATTTTACTTATTTATTTGACAGAGAGAGAGAGCACACACAAGAAAGGGGAACAGCAGGTAGTTGGAGAGGGAAATGTAGAGATCGATCCCAGGACCCTCGGATCATGACCTGAGCCCTAGTCAGGCACTTAACCAACTGAGCCACTCAGATGCCACTGTAATCGCCATATCTTGAGCAAGGAAACTACTCACTCATCTTGGTTATTAAAATTCAACTGATACACATTTTCTGAGATAAAACTGAATCATTGTCTCGTTCTCCACTCTTATGGGACTTTAATGTTTAAGAATTTGTTATTATCAATGAGTACCATTCTTATTAATTCTTTCTTTTGAGAATAATGACTCTTGTTATTGCCATTCTTTTATCTCATGTCTCTTTGTTGTGGGATTTTAACAATTTATTTAACCTCTCTTTTACAATAATTTTATGGTGACAAAGAACTGGAAATCATTCCATCTCTCTCAAATAGGACTTGTGGACGTAGTGAAAGGATTGAGAAGGGAGATGTTAATATAAAGATGTACATCTTATGTAATCTGAGGAATATTAAAAGTACTCAGGCAACCTAAGTGTTTATAGACAGATGAATGGATAAAGAAAATGTGATAGACACAGTTGACCCTCAACAATGTGAGGGTTATGGGCACCAATCCCCCCATATAATGAAAAATTTGCATAGAACTTTTGACTCCTTTGAGAAGTCAAATTAACTCATCAATTTAGTTAACTAATCAATTAACTAGTCAATTTAACTAAAAATAGCCTACTATAGACCTCAAGTCTTACCAATAACATAGTCAATTAACACGTTTTGTATGGTAAACATAATTGATACTGTATTCTTACAATAAAATAAGAGAACAAAAATGTTAAGAAAATCACAAAGAGGAGAAAATACATTTACGATACTGTACTATAGGACACCTGAGTATAAGTGGACCTGCACAGTTCAAACTCAAGTTGTCAAAGGTCAATTATATTTACAACGGAGTATTTATTATTCAGTCTTAAAAAATATAAGGAAATCTTGTCATTTGCAACAATGATGGACTTTGGGGGCATTATGCTAAATAAAATAAGCCAGACAGAGAAAGATAACCACATGGTACCACTTATATGTGGAGTTTTAAAAAAAGAGAAAGTCAAACTCATAGAAAGAGAGTAGGAAAGTGAATGTCAGGGGCTGAGGAAAATAAGAAGAGCTCGGTAAAAGGAAACAAACTTTCAGTTATAAGATAAGATTTAAGGATCTTATAACATGGTAAGTATAATTGATAACACTATATTTTATAATTAAAATTTTCCAAGATAATAGAAATTAAATATTCTCACCAATAAATAAATAAATTAATTAATTAATAATTAAATCTGTAGGTGATGAGTATATTATCCAATTATATGTGTATATCAAATCATCATATTGTACATTTTAAATATCTTATAATTTTATTTGTTAATTATACATCAATTATTTAAAAAATAAAATAAACAACAACAAATAAAAGTTCTCAGAGTGGTAACAAACTAGCTGTGTCCTGGGACATTTACATTAAGAGTTAATTGATTTTTTTAAAGAAGATTTTATTTATTTATTTGAAAAAGAGAGAGAATGAACAAGGGTAGGGACAAAGGGAGAGGGAGAAGCAGACTCCCCATTGAGCAGGAAACCTGATGAGGAGCTCAATCCAAGGACTCTGGGATCATGATCTGAGCCAAAAGTAGACACTGAACCATACAAGTGCCCCAAGAGTTCATGGATCTTAACCCTAAGTATTCTACTTTGCATGCAACTCAGATTATTTCCATGTTTGGTTAACAGATTCTAATGACCAATGGTGTCTCTCTGCAACCCAATTCCAAGTTTTTAGGACAAAGTTCTGATTGGTTCAGCTTGACCACAGAAAGAAGGAGTATGGCATCATTCACATCTACTTGACCTCTGGATGTTTAAATCTAAAGGTGGAAGGAAATCTATCAAGATAGTAGGGGATAAGTCATGGACTTGGAAACCTCAAATGGGATTTTGGGTTAGTATTAAATAATTACCCTTTTTTTCTCTATTAAAGTTTTTATTATTTACTTATTTATTTGAGAGAGCACAAATGGAGGAGGAGCAGAGGGAGAGGGACAAGCAGACTCCATGCTGAGGGTGGAGCCTGATGGGGCTCAATTCCACAACCCCAAGATCATGGCCTAAGATGAAATCAAGAGTCAGATGCTTAACCAACTAGACTCAGCCACCCAGGCACCCCATTACTAAATAATTACCTTAGAGCATACAGCACTGCTCAGAAAATGTATGTTTCTCTCACTCACATATTAGAATTCATTTTGATTTTTCTCAGTTTACTCAACGCACATTTATTGCTTCCTGCATCCAGTAGAAGCAACTGGAGTGGGAAGTGCTCATTGATGTTCTAAATCATACTTTGCCACTTACCAGTATCTTGATATTGCACTCCATTGATGGAAGGGTGATATTAATACTCAGGAAGCACCAGACTTCCTTATGTAATTTTATTATGTAAAGTGCATGTTTAAAATGTAAAGCAATATTCAGGGTTAGGAATTACTATCATTCATAACATATACTGTGGAAAATATAGAATATATTCTCTAAAATATAGAGATCAAAATATCTGACCTTGAGGAAGTCATTAAATTGAACAAGAAACCAGGTGTTCAGACTCCCATTCTGTGTTTTCCTATTAAGCTATGCTTCATGATAATTTAAAAATTTATAAAATAATTAAACAATACTTGATATATAGTGAAGGGAGCATGACTTTTTAAAAATTTTCTTAAGTCACCTTCTAATAAAACTATGTATTTGCTCGACACTGACAACTACCTTTAAAAAATGAGACTTTTAAAACTAACACAAAAGGTAAAGCAGTTGAATGAAACATACCAAAGGGTCGTGAATTATTGTGTTCAAGTAATATTTTCAAGTTTTATTAACAGTTTCTAAATAATCATAGGCCATTTTGTGTATATATATATGAATATATTAAGGATATCTAATGATTTAATGACAATAGTTTTCATGATGGGAGGCTTCATAATTTATGGTGAGCAGACATAAAAATTGATATAAATCATTTAGTTTTTCTAAAACTAATACATATGGACACAATTGTGAGGCATATGCTTCCCATATTAGCAGAAAATTGAACATGAGAAATTGTATCCAGAAAACTGGTTTTTCAATGACTCAGAAATGAAATACAAAGTATTTTCTTATTACTTAGAAAGTCAACTGACAATTCGGTTGTTAAGACAAAATAAATCAAAGGAAAAAGTAGATAGGAACGCATAGTAAACCAGTAAAATCAGCTAAGTAAATCAACAGTATGTTTTCAGTTAAACAGCTTTTTGAAAAAATAAAAGTTTAGCCAAAGAGAAATTGCAAAAGTAGCTGGCTATTTACTTGTTTGTTTTTTATTTAATTGCATCCACCTCTATGTTAGCTGCTGTATTTGATGCTGGTGAGGCAAAAATGAGTAAGACAGATGTTGTGCATTCTTTCATTAGATAGCTGGGGGAAAGGGAGGAATGAGAATTGGTGCTGGTTTGTAATCTTTTGCATGGATGTTAAAGGATTCCCTATTGTTACTTTATTGTACTTTCCAAGACTTCACTACCATGTTACATAGAAGTGGCAAGAAGAGACCTCCTTTCCTTATTCCTCCTTTTAGGAAGAAAGCATTCAGTCTTGAACCACTAACTACATAGCTTTAGCCATTCCATTTTATTCCTATGGGTTTTAGAGTAAATGGATGTTAAATTTTATTCAATGCTTCATCTTAAGTGAAGTAATCCCATGCTTTTATGTTGATATGATGAATTACATTAATTGATTTTTGAATGCTAAATCAACTTGCGTTCTTGGGATAAACCCATTGGATCATGATGCATTACCTTCTTTTTCGCTTCTATTTCGCTGGATTCAATTTGCTAACACTAAGGATTTTTCTGCCTATGTTCATAAGGAATATTGATCTCTTTCACTCTTTTTTTTTAATTTGAAACTCTTTTTCTGATTTTGTAGGAGAATAATACTGTTTTTATTAGAGCAGCCTGCAAAGTGTCCCTATAGTTTCTATTTTGTTAAAGACATTGTGAAAAAGTTTTCATTTGAAAACTTTCTGGAAAAGTCTGGGCCTAGATTTTTATGTATGGAGAGGTTTTGAATTAGGAATGTAATTGTTTGAATAGATTTAGAATTATTCAGATTATATATTACTTCTTAATTAAGCTTTGGTAGTTTGTATTTATCTTGTAAAGAATCAAAGATATTTTCATCTAAGTGACCTAATTTAGCAGCATAAAGTTGTTTTCTTCTTATTGCCTTACTGTCTTTTTTTATTTTAAGATTTTTATTTAATTTATTCACGAAAGACCCAGAGAGAGAGAGAGAGACAGAGACACAGGCAGAGGGAGAAACAGGTTCCTTGAAGGGAGCACCAAGTGAGGCTTGATCCCAGGATCTGCAATCATGACCTCAGCTGAAGGCACCCAGGTGTCCTTTGCCTTACTGTCTTTTAATGTCTATCTGATCAGTAGTAGTGTGTTCTCCCTATTGCTAAGATAACTAATATGCGTCTTCTACCTTTTATTCATGATCACTCTTACTGAAGGTTTATACTTTTATTGATTTTTCCAAAGAACCAGATTTGATTTTGTTGATATTCCCAATTTTTCTATTTTTTGTTTAAAATTTTATTGATTTCTGTATTTATTATCATTTTCCTTACTGCAGCTTGTTTTATGTTTGATTTGTTCTTCCTTCTTTAATTTCTTAAAGATTAATTCATTGATTTGAGCCCTATCCTCATTTCTAACATACATATTTCATGCTATAAATTTCTCACTACATGCTTCAGCTGAGGCTCACAAATTTTGATATAGTTAAGTCTAATTTCACATATTTTCTAATTTCCTTTCTGATTTATTTTTGATCAACAGGTTATTTATAAGAGGCCTAATTCCAAATATTGGTTTTATTTCAGAAATATTCTGTTACTAGCTTCTAGTTTAATTCCATTTGGTCTGAGATCTCACTTTCTATGGCATTTAATTATTTTAATTTTATTAAAATATAGTCTATAGACCAGTACATAGTCTATTTGGGGTAATATTCCATATGTGCTTAAAACAAAGATGATTTCTGGTTTTGGTTGAGTTGACTAGTGGTGTTGTTTTCATATTCTCTTTATTTATAGATTTTTTTTTCTCTACTTATTCTATTAGTAACCAAGAGGGAACTGTTGAAATCTCCAGCTATGCTTGTGGACTTACGTATTTCTCCTTTCAGTTATTTCAGGTTTTTTAAAAACTGTATTTTTGAAAATCTGTTTTGTATGTAAATACTTAAGATCATGAAATCTTCTTGATAAATTCCCTTTTTTACTTATATCATGTGCACTTTTCTTCTTAAAAATTATATTTGTTAAGATCTAATTTTTAAATGAACTATAGCCGCTGAAACTGTCTTATGATTAAAGTTGGGATTGTTTATGTTTTTTTTCATTCTTTAGTTTATATCTATATATGCTTCCACATTAAAATCAGTTTCCCATGTGGTTTATGTATACAATGGACTATTACTCAGCCATTAGAAATGACAAATACCCACCATTTGCTTCAACATGGATAGAACTGGAGGATATTATCTGTTTTGTATGTAAATACTTAAGATCATGAAATCTTCTTGATAAATTCCCTTTTTTACTTATATCATGTGCACTTTTCTTCTTAAAAATTATATTTGTTAAGATCTAATTTTTAAATGAACTATAGCCGCTGAAACTGTCTTATGATTAAAGTTGGGATTGTTTATGTTTTTTTTCATTCTTTAGTTTATATCTATATATGCTTCCACATTAAAATCAGTTTCCCATGTGGTTTATGTATACAATGGACTATTACTCAGCCATTAGAAATGACAAATACCCACCATTTGCTTCAACATGGATAGAACTGGAGGATATTATGCTGAGTGAAGTAAGTCAATCAGAGAAGGACAAACATTATATGGTCTCATTCATTTGGGGAATATAAATAATAGTGAAATGGAATAGGAATATAAGGGAAGGGAGAAGAAATGTGTGGGAAATATCAGAAAGGGAGACAGAACATAAAGACTCCTAACTCTGGGAAATGAACTAGGGGTGGTGGAAGGGGAGGAGGGTGGGGGTGGGGGGGTGGGGGTGAATGGGTGACGGGCACTAAGGGGGGCACTTGATGGGATGAGCACTGGGTGTTATCCTGTATGTTGGCAAACTGAACACCAATAAAAAATAAATTTATTATAAAAAAAAGAAAAGGCAAAAAAAATCAGCTTCTCATAGAAAGAATATACTTTTGGTCTTATTTTTTTATCCCATTTGACAATTACTAATGCTCAAGTGTTGTGAAAGACTATATATATATATATATATATATCATATTATATATATTATATATGAGAGAGAGAGAGAGAGAGAGAGAGAGAGAGAATACACATGAGTCAGGAGATGGCAGAGGGAGAGAATCTTCAGTCAGACTCTGCTGAATGCAGAGCTGGAAGTGGGGCTCGATCTCACAACCCATGAGATCATGACCTGAGCAGAAACCAAGAGTCAGAGGCTTAATCTCCTGAGCCACCTAGGCCTCCATAGGCTATTTATGTTTAAAATAATTGTTTACATTATTGAATTTATAAGTCAACCATCTCATTAGTTTCCACCGACTGCAAGTGTTCTTTGTTCCTACTTTCCATTCTCTGCCCTTTTGGAGATTGAGCATTTATTATTATTTTTTTCTCTTATCATTTGCTTGTTAGTTTTACTTATTTTTTAAGTAGTTTTATTTGTTGCTGTGGTATTTACAATATACATCTTTAACTTGTCATAGTCTATCTTCCCATAATATTATACCATTCACAGGTGTTATAAGAATCCATAGCAGTATTTTTCAATTTCTACCAACCGATTCTTTGTGCTCTTTTTGTCATATATTTTATTTCTATATATGTTCCAAAAGCTTGTTATTTCTACTACAAGTAGTCAGTTATCTTTATATATTTACCCTGAATTTTTCTATTTCTTGTTATTCTTATTTTTTTGTGCTGATCCAAATTTTCATCATATATCATACTCCTTCTGCCTGAAGAATTTCTTTTAATAGTCCTTGTAGTTTAGGTCTGCTGTAAATGAATTCTTTTAGTTTGTGTTTGTCTAAAAAAGTTTTATTTCACAGTCATTTGGAAAACACTTCATTACATAAGGAATTCTAACTTATATTTATTTTTATCTCAGTACTTTACAGATCTCAATGCACTCTTCTAGCATGCAGAGTTTCTGACAAGAAGTCTTTGTTCTCTTCAAATATGTATTCCGCCCCATACGTTAAGAGTTTATGAGAATTTAAGCTCCTTTCTTCTTATCTTCTTTAATAGTGGCTGCCTCTTCCTTCCATGGTCTGCAAAATTGACACAGTTTATGGTTTATAACTCCTCCAGAATAAGCTTGTCATTCTTTGGAATTCAATTTAGTTGGTTATCTTGTGAAATGTGCTATGTGATGTGCTCAATAGTAAATTCTAATTTTATAGATTATCCCACTTTCTCTCATTGTTAGGGTGAGAGAGATGTCTCTTGCAGCTTTTTACATCCTAACTATAAGCAGAACAAGAAATTCATGTTGTATGGCTTTTAAAACATTATATATATATATATATATATATATATATATATATATATATTAAAAATTTTGTTTATTTATTCACGAGAGACACACAGAGAGCAGAGACACAGGCAGAGGGAGAAGCAGGCTCCATGCAGGGAGCCCGATCTGGGACTCGATCCCAGGACTCCAAGATCACAACCTGAGCCAAAGGCAGACGTTTAACTGCTGAGCCACCCAGGTGTCCCTAAAAATAATCTATAAATATAAGGCAAGGATATCTGCTAAGAGTGAAGAGTCTGATGGTGGCATGGAAAGTTTTAAGAGGATGAAAAAGTTGGATATAGCTATTGCAGGTAAAGGAAGAAAAAAACAATTAGGGAACTATGAAAATATGGCAAATGTGAAGATGGAAAATATAGAAAGCGTGAAAATGTATATGATGCTGAATATCGTAATTTTCCATGGATACTAATCTGTACTGTGAAATTTTCTCTGACACCACTCTGCAGTAGAGCTCAAGTGGAGAGAATCAATCAATATGAACACTGGATTAACCTAATTACCAAGTTGTTTTAGTCCAATTTATGGGATAATAGAGTCAAGAAAATTGGAAGATACGAGTCAAAATAATTTAACAACATATAAACTTGTTAAGGAAAGAACTGAAGACAAGAAGTAGCTGCCAATTTGGATAGCACTCAAATATTAGCAGAAAGAAAATATGTTTCAGGATTATTATAGCTCAGGAGGCAGGAGAACTGGGAGGCCAATATTCAATGAGTTATCCATGCAGCTGATGTCCATCAGCTTGGTGGCAAAACATGAAACGTAGAGAAAGAATATGATACAAAGGATAAATTCTTTAATGAATGAGAGCAAGCAACAGAAAACTAGTGGTCTGGAGGTGCCTTGGTGAGCATGAAAGATGCACGCACCTCCTACTAATGAGTATATGAGGAAGGGCAGTATTAGTCACATATATTTTGCCCTTAGTGAAGACAGGTGGAAGAACCATTCAGAAAAGAGATTGAGGATTCCAGAGTGACTGGTAGAAAGTTTTGGAAGAGAAGAGAGTAGTTGACACTTGAGTCACAGAAGGATAAAAGTAAGAAATAGGATAAGAATGACTGAAAAAGCTTACTTATGTGTTACAACCAAAGACCAAAATGTCATAAAGTCTGAGGGGGTTAGCAGGTTGTAAGTATTGGTTTTTAAAAATTTCTGTGTATTTATTTGAGAAAGAGAAAGAGAAAGCACAGAGGGAGAGAGAGAAGCAGATTCCCTGCTGAGTGGAGAGCCCATTGTGCAGCTCAATCCCAGGACCCTGAGATCATGACTTGAGCTGAAGGCAGACATTCAACCACCTGAGCCACCCAGGCACCCCTGTAAGTGGTTTTCCTACAGTTTGTCACTATCCCTAGTACATGAGAGGCATGTGAAACTTGTCTGTAAGTTCTAAGTGTTCTGAATGGTGTTTGCTATAAATGGAGTCATTATCCACAAAAAACTGCAACATCAACTAGTTGATTTTCAAGTATAACCACATATTAAAAGCAATACCAGCACCTTATGTTTAAGGAAAAATTTCCCTTCTTAAAGGAGCTAATTGTAGCTTTTTATACAATCTTCAGGGTATAGAGAAAAGTAAAGTTTTCCTAGTCTAGGAGCCATTCTCTATCCTTAAGATGATTTTATATATTTTAGCATTAATTTTAGAATTTTTTTTGACAACTAATGTTAATTATTAGAACTATTAGGCTGTATCACTTCCTTTTTTATTTTAAAATTTAAGACATATATGTCTTTACCTTACTCTAACCCTCACTCCAGTTAATTTTCAGAGATAACATTTTCTATACTATTCAGAAAAGTTTTCCAATTTATATAGTTTATCATATCTTCAATATTTATTTCAATCAGGTCTTAACTCTCTTACATATGCCAAATTCTAGTCTCTCTCTCTCTCTCTATATATATATAGATAGATATATAGATAGATAATTATTATATTATATTTATTATTATAAATAATATTATATATATATATGATTAATTGGATTTGAGACACTGGATAATTTGTATAGACACCTGGGATTACCTGCTCACATCTCTACCACCAGAACCAAATAACAGTATGGCCTAAATGATAGTAAGTGTGAATCAAGAACATGGAAGGTTTCATGTATCTGTAAATACCCAACATTAAGGCCATAAACTAGTGTTATATTTTTCTGAAGGGTGTGCTAGTCTTATATGTAATAAGGATATGGCACAGAAATTAATGACTTGCTCAGAAATCATATCACTGCCCACAAGAATCCTGGAAACTAAATGTCAATTATCCCAGACACATTTCATGGATTAAGTAAAACTCAAATAAAATCCAAAAGATTTCCTATGAAAATAAAACAAGATAATTCTAAAGTTTTTAGGAAATCAAGACTAGCCAAGGCAACTTTGAAGGGAAAAAAAAGAAAGGATTTGCCCTACCAAGCAGTGAGATTAATTATATATCTACCACATCAAAATAGTTTGATTTGGTGAGACAAGCAGACTAGTAGATTAGAATAAGAAATTTATAAATAAACCAATAAATAAATAGACATTTAATACATGATAAAAGTGAAATTGCAAAGCTGTGAAAATAGACCATTTCAATAAATGGTTCTACATCAATTGGATACCTTTAATAAGAAAACAAAGAGGAAATAATTGCTTCTACTTTATAACACGTAAAAAGATCAGATTCAGATTAATTGTATACTTAAATCATATAGAACAAAAAAAAAATCCATGGACTGGAAGAATTAATAGTGTTCAAATGTCTTTTCTACCCGAAGCAATCTATAGAGTCAATGCAATCTCTATCAAAATTCCAATGCCATTTTTCACAGAAATAGAAAAAGATAATTTTTTAAAATATGGAAAAATATCTTTATGACTTTGAGTAGAAAAAATTATTATTCAAAATACTTAAGTATTACCCATATAGAAAGATTATACTTTTAACTTCATTATGCTTAAAAACCTCTGAAAAAAAATAAAGCACCCAGTCTGTTAAAAATTCCCCAAAGAAAAGGAACCAATGACAATATCATTTAAAAAAAGCATTGCTATTTACAAGCCTGAGGGCATGGAGAACTGAGAATGAAAAGGCCAGCCACAGATTTAAAGAAGAAATTTCAATACATGTAACAAAAGGCTGCATTCAGAAATACAAGTAACTCCTACAATTCAATAAGAAAATGACCTGTAGAAGTATGTGAATAGATTTGAATATGTGGTTTCCAATGAGGATATCCAAAGGGACAGTATGCGTATGAAAAATGTTCAGGCCCATTAGTAGTCACAGAAATGCAAATTAAAACCAAGATGAGTACTTCAACACGCCCACCAGAATGCTGAATATTACAAAGTGTTCAAACTAAGTGTTGGTAAAAATATGAAGCAAGAATGCAAGTATAAATTTATAAATCTACTTTAGAAATTACTTGGTTATTATCAACAGGTGTTAAAAAAATGCATACACTATGCCCCTGGAATTCCATTCCCACATATATATCCAACATAAAAGTGTACATATGAGCCAGAAGATATAGATAGCATTGTTTTTAGTTAGCAGCATAATATGAAATTGCCCAAATTGGAAATGATGCTGTTTCTTAACTAGAGAAGATACATTATAGCATATTCATATAATATACTATACAACAATGAAAATGAATTACCTTGCAACATGCAACAACATTATTAAATCTCACAAATGTGCTATTGGATGAAAGAAGTCATCTCCAATAAAAAAAAAAAAAAAAAAAAAAGAAAGAAAAAAGAAAAAGAAAAGAAAAAAAAGAAAAGCAAAAGCAAAAGTAAAAGCAAAAGCAAAAGCAAAAGAGGGCAGCCCGGGTGGCTCAGGGGTTTAGCGCAGCCTTCAGCCCAGGGCGTGATCCTGGAATCAAGTCCCACGTCAGGCTCCCTACATAGAGCCTGCTTCTTCCTCTGCCTTCTGCCTCTCTCTCTCTCTCTCTCTCTCTCTCTCTCTGTGTGTGTGTGTCTCTCATGAATAAATAAATAAAATCTTAAAAAAAAAGAAGAGGAACATAAGAAAGAAAAGAGGGAGTGAGGAGAAAGGAAGGAGTAAAATACAGACTGCATGATTTCATGTATGTAAAATTCAAAATACACAAAACTGGTGTAAGCTAGTGAATACTTTTAGGGAGAAAGCAGGTGAGAAAAATAAAGGAGATTTTGGAGGTGCTGATCATGTACTAGTTCTTGTCTTGGGTCAGGATTACACAAATGTGTTCATTATAAATTAATCCATCCATCTATACACTTAGGATTTGCAAATTTTCTCTGATGTTATCTTTCAACAAAAGTTTAACTTAAAATATGCATTTCTGAATCATAAACTAAATTAAAATATGTGAGTCAGGGTTTAATTTCTGGAAAGCTACTTATTACCTAATCCCCAATTACCCACTTTCTTTAAACATCACTCAGATGGTTTGTTGCTTAACTTTCATCAATAGTTTTAATTTTGCTCTTTTCTCTCTTGATTGAATGTAGACTCAAGTGGCTTTAGTCCAACAAGTAACTCATTAAGGCTAAAGATTCTCTGTTTTCAGCATATCTGCTAATTTACAACTCTGCTCAATCTTATGGGGTTTGTGACACCTTTGCCTTTTCCCATGAAAAATATTTTTATTAAGGTCTTCATAATTATATAAAGTGCAGTATAACATTTTAATATTTCTATAAACCCAGCTGTAGATAATCCACTGACAAATTTTATTGGTCATTGACAAGCTTCATCAACATAGGAGAAAACAAAATATCCATGTCTTAGCTGATACATAAAACTTTGTATGTCAATGTTATTATAATGATGTAAGTGTTTATACACTATAATAGACTTATAGTGTCTGTTGTTGAAAGCAGAATAGATTAAAATTAAGTATGTCTACATAGTTTAAGTTATTTTCTAATAAATTGTATTTCAAATATCGACTTGTACTGTTTTCCTTAGGCAATGCTTGGTCTATAGACATAATTTTTGTGTATTTTGGTCAAATAAATTAAAAAAAAAAGTTTTTGGGCCACCTGGCTGGCTCAGTCAGTAGAGCATGTGATTCTTGATCTCAGGGTCATAGTTCAATTCCTATGTTGGGGTTAGAGATTACTTTAAAAAGTAGTTTAGTCTGTCCATAATGAATAAGTTTTATTCTTGAGGTATAAGGAAAATTGAGCTGTTTTTAGTTATTTTCCCTTTCCCTCAACATATTATACCTTATTACTTTATGTTTTCATAATTTTAGAGTATCATGACTATTTAAACAAAACTAGGCATGTTGCTATGTTTCTCAATATTTTATTTTCTTTTACTTATTTTTTTAAAAATTATTTATTTATTTGAGATTGAGAGAGAGAGAGAGAGAATGAGTGGTAGGGAGGGGTAGATGGGAGCAGAGAGAGAAGCAGACTCCTTGCTAAGCAGGGAAGCCCTAGGTGGGATTGATCCCAGGTCCTGGAGATCATGACCTGAGCTGAAGCAGATGCTTCACTGACTGAGCCATAAACAAGGCACCATCGTTTATCAGTATTTAAATCTTCAAACAAAAGGAGAAGGTTTATAAACTGTTTTAAACAATGTGCAACCCATAACATTCCTTTATAAGTGTTTGTTAAAATAAAACAAATCTTCCTTAATATGATAACATCGTAAGTTGATTTTAGGCTCTCTGGACTTAGCAAATGTTAAGGGTCTCTTTCATGGGTTTCTTGGGCTCTTCAATTTGCTAATGCTGCTTTGATTATTAAAATGTTTTCTATAATTATTTATTTTCATCTCTTCCATTATGATTTCTTCCTTTAGTTTTGTACTTTAAAAATCTGGTATACTTCCCTTCCATATATATATATAGTTAGAGTAAATATTAATTATTTTGTAATTTTAGATTTGATTCTTTTCCTGTCTACATTGTGGTTAGGGGTCTGTGTTAAAGGGCAATGATTTTTTTTTTCTCTGCTACCTAACAAATTGTTCCAGCAATATTTTTTGCATATCTTCTACCCCTGTTTTGAAATGTCACATTTACATAAAATATAGATGCCTCTTTCTGTTTCTAAGATTTTGGATCCTTTTCCACTTATTTGTTATTTGTGGGCAAGAACTATACTAACTCTATTTTTGCTTTGAATTCTTCTTTCTTTCTTTCTTTCTTTCTTTCTTTCTTTCTTTCTTTCTTTCTTCTTTCTTCTTTCTCTCTTCTTTCTTTCTTTCTTCCTTTCCAAGAGAGAACACATGAGTGAGGTTGAGTGGCAGAGGGAGAGGAAGAGAATCTTAAGCCATCTCCATGCCCAGTGCAGAGCCCCACGTGGGGCTTTATCTTACAACCTTGAGATCACGTATCTACCTTGGGATAACAGGGAGAGGTGTATTTATTAGAGACTGTCTAATAAGGAACACATGTAAGAAATATGGTACATATTTGAATGGAAATTTGAATTGAAGATATGCAATGGAATATGACCAATAGATAGTGGTAAATGTATGTCAGATGCTCAGGAGAACCAAGGAGAGTGGTGACAAACATTTAGAGGTTATCCCATGTAAATTGACATAATGGGATTAGATAAGATTACTCTGAGAAAGTATGAAAAAGTGACTGTAAAGCTGATGATGAAAACACAAAACTACCCACATTTAAAAAGTAATTAGCAGAAGAATCATCAACAAAGGGAATAAGGAGAATAAGAGTGAGCAGTCTGAGATGTAAGAAGAAAAGAAAAAAAAAAAAAAAGGAAAAAAGAAAAGTATTTCCCTGGAAGATGGGGATAACATTTTGGGAGTAAAAGTCACATTTTCAAACATTGCATAGAAGAGATGAGATAAGAAATACATGCACTGAATACCACATCTAGAACTTCACTGACAACTTTTCTGAGTGAAAATTGGGGGGGAAAGACAAAGTCACTGTTTTGGAGAGAATTGATAGTAATTTCAGTCAACTATTTATTCACTCAGTGCATTTTATTTATTCATTCCAGTGCTACTATGTGCCAAGAACTGTGCTGGACATGGGCCTATTGCAATGAACAATTCAAATTCTCTAGCTTAATAGAGATGACCTTCTCTTCTGGGAAGGGATATATCATGAAGAAACAATAAAGAGATAAACACAAATGAAAACAGAGAAAGTCTCCCTGCAGAGTTTAAGGATAGGGCTGAAAGCTGGGAAAAAGAAAGTACTACGAAGAAGAGCATTGTGGGAACCGGGTCATAGTCCATGGTTCGCAAGCAGGTGCATGTGTGTTGGGACTGAGGCATGACATAAAGCCCAGAGTGAAGAATTGGAAGAGTGTGCCAAATGAGAGAAGAGAGGTGGGAAAGGGCTCTTTCGTGTAGGGCCTTGAGAACTTCGTAGGGAATTCTGAATTTATTCTAAGTATGTTGAGGTGATTTAGGAAGGTTTTAAGCCATGTCTCACTGATTTGCCAAGTTTTAAAAGAATCATTCTATTGCTCTTTGGAAAACAAATTGTGGAAGCAATGTACAGAGCAATGGTAAAATTCCATGCAAGTAGCTTTGCAGAAGGAAGGGGATAGAATAGGGTCATGGCTAGATTGCAGTGAAGGGAAGAGAAGGGCTTAAATCTGAGAGATGAAAGTCTGATAAACGGTCCAGAGGAAGAGAAACCTGTGAAGAGATAAGTGAAGACACTACCAAGAAGGTGTGATAGATGCTGGAAAGGTTGAAGGTGAAAGGATTGGATTTGGGTCAAAGGAAGGATAACTCTTCCAATTAGAAAAAAAAGAAAAGAAAAAAAGGGAAGCCAATTTAGGTAATTTTATAATGGACTCTCAAGAAGTTTAAAATGTCTTTGTCTATTGATAACTATTTTCTCCATAAAGTAGGAAGGAAGGTTCAGAAAGAAAAACGAAAAAGACAGGGATCAGTTTTGGAAAATGGAAAAAATAAGATTAGAAACGCATTGAATAATGGCCAAGCATCATTAAAGCCCAGGTGACAATTGAGATGATGCATTTTATGACACAAGCATAAGCTTGTCATTTGGCATAATCACTTATCACCATGTGTTTCTATCTTTCTCCTGGGCCTTAAAATATTTTCCCAGCATTAAACATGTTTGATAGGCATGCCATAAAAACACTGTATATCAAATCTCATGAGAGAAAATATTTCATAAAAAGTCTCATTGTATACAAGCTATTGCTAATAAACTCTGAATACCTAAATTTTATTTCTATTACATTAGGTGCTTAAGGACTAAATATAAATATTCATTGAGAGTAATGGAATTAAAATTATACATTGAATGAGTGACTGATTTATACAGAAATAATCCCAAGATATTCACACTTCAAGAGTCCTGGTTTAAATAATAAACATACTGGGCAGTGGTCTCATTTTAGGAAAAAAATGTATATCTCCATATTTATTCTACTACATTAGAATTTTCTCAGAAACAAATATTGCGTTGTAAAATTTAATGGCATAATGGAGAAAGACCTGACCTCTGACCGAAATACATCTTATTATAATAATATCTTATACATCTGGTATATTTTTATTTCTAAAAGCTTGGAAGGCAAGTATATAAGAAAATACCTGCCTAATTATTTCTAAATGTGTACTTTTATTTTTTGCAATATTATCTACATTAGCTTAGTGTAGAAATTATTGTTGATTTGGGGACATAGCTATGTATCACTCAACCCTAGAAATATATATATTTTTAAATTTCTTATCAGCTAAACAAATGCAATTAGCATGAAGATTTCAAGAGCTTTCTTACTCCCAGATAATTTGATGTGCTTCATTGGCATGCACTTAAGTTTATGTGGAGAGCAGGAGTAGTGATCCCCTCCTGGGAAGAATAAGATGATCCATGATAAATAAAAAAGGCAAGAACTGTGTTTCATTTAACAAAAATATCAATGCAGACAGGCCCTTAGGCTTATAGATATCATATTCCAGAACACGCTATGTAAATTAAAATGTGGATTATGTACTTTGTTCCATGAATTCCCCTATTGTCCTCAGACTTACTCCTTCTATAAGCCTTGTCAGCATGTGAAAAAGAGTGGCCACCCGTAGACCAGTTAGCACCACCCAGGGAGAGAATGTGTCTTCTATATATTCAAGACTTGAATTGAATACTAAAGCAGTGAATAAGAAGTGTTGCCTCAGCCAGCCTTAGAAAGCCAGATTACCTTTCTCAGAGTCTGGGAAATAGCTCAAAAGGGAAACTCAGGCCTGGGTAGGAGGTGGAAGTATATTCACAAATATTAGTATCACACGAATTATTTTATTTTCCTTTTCTTCCTTTTTTTCTTTTTAAGATTTTATGTATTTATTCATGAGAGACACACAGGGAGAGGCAGAGACCTAGGCAGAGGGAGAAGCAGACTCTCTGCGGGGAGCCCAATGTAGGACTCGAACCCAGGACCTGGGGATCAGGACCTTAGCCGGGATCATCACTTGAGCTGAAAGCATGAAGATACACTGATTTCTTTTTCTTTCTTTTCTTTTCTTTTCTTTTCTTTTCTTTTCTTTTCTTTTCTTTTCTTTCTTTCTCTTTTCTTTTCTTTTTCTTTTCTTTTCTTTTCTTTTCTTTTCTTTTCTTTTCTTTTCTTTCTTTTCTTTTCTTTTCTTTCTTTTTTTCTTTTCAGATTTTATTTATTTATTCATGAGAAACAGAGAGAGAGAGAGAGAGAGAGAGGCAGAGACACACACAGGCAGAGGGAGTAGGCCCCATGCAGGCAGCCCGACGTGGGACTCGATCCTGGGTCTTTAGTATCATGCCCTGGGCTGAAGGCGGCGCTAACGCGCTGAGCCACCCGGGCTGCCCAACACTGATTATTTTCAATGGTCTACCTGACAATATGAGGAAGTACGTCCCACCTGGGGGCATCTGCAAACACTGTTATCTACCCTAAATATGTAACACTCCAAAGTGTGTGCCCAAGTGAAGAAAACTGCGGAGGACTCTAGTTTCTGTGCATACATGGTGCTTTGCAGTGGTGACAGGGTGACAGTGGGGGGAATTAGTCTGTGTGGCTACTGTGTTCTTCAGACTGCCTCCTGCAACATTCTCTGTCTGCCACCCCAGAAATTCTACCCAGGTTTTGGCACATCAACGGTGAAAGCCTAAGTTATCCTTTCCTCCAGAAATTGAATATGAAGCTACCCTTAGTATTCTTTTTAAGACCAGCATAAATAGGTTTTACAATTTTTAGGAAGTGAATGTTATGGGACTCTAAAGAAAATCTTCAGCTTTATTCTACTTAACATTGAATCCTCTGCCCAGAGGAAGGAGATGACCATAAGACATTAGGTCAATTCCTCTATAGTTAACTCCTAAACTTGACAAACACAGTGATTGAAAACCTTAGTGGAACATTGCCCTGTGTTATTTTACAGGAATTTATAAGCATCTGGTTTCAAACATTACCATTTAACTATAAAAATTCCAGGGGTACATAGGAAATATTAAACACGACCTTTATTTTTTTTTTTAATTTTCCTAACATCTTTCCCTTATATTTCCTTATAATATTGTACTTAACTTCCATAAGTGTAGCAATAAATATTAAACATTGATTTTAACATGATTAACTTGCTCCGTATTGAAATAGAGAATGTGTTTTAATATTTATCTTTCCTTCTTATTTCTCTCCCTTCTGTCCTGCCTTCCTGTTTTTCTTTCTATTTTTTCTCCTTCTCTTCCTTTCTTAATTTCTTCTTCCTTTCAGAGGTACCAAGATGATCAAGTAATTTTTCAGAAAATATATTCCTGCCAAACCTGTATAATACTGAGAACCCCCGACCCCCATCAATCACCTAGTTCATGATTTAATAGGATATTACTGTTCTGTACACTCAGAAACTTGCTGAAAAGGAATGCATATACTAGTTCCATAAATGCTCCTAACATTAAAAAAAAATGAAAAAATGGCCATAAACAGCTATTAATCTCTTTAACCTAGAATTCTGGGTTGACTTATAAGTTTTATTTTAATTTGTAATTATTTTAAGTTCAATTAGTTTCAGAGGTAGTATTAGTGAACCATCAGTATTATATAATGCCCGGTGCTCATTACAATATGTGCCCTTTTAATATCCACCCCCCAGTTATCACATCTCCCTACCTGCCTCCCCTCCAGCAACCCTCAGCTTGTTTCCTATGATTAAGAGTCTCTTATGGTTTGTCTCCCTCCCTGCTTTTGTCTTATTTTATTTTTCCCTCTCTTCCCCTAGGACCTCTGTTTTGTTTCTTAAATTCCATATGTGAGTGAGATCATAATGATAATTGTCTTTCTCTGATTGATCTATTTCACTTAGCATAATACCTTCTAGTTCCATCTATGTTATTGCAAATGGAAAGATTTCATTTTTGATGGCTGAGTAATATTCCAATATATATATATATATATATATATATATATATATATCTCACATCTTTATACACTCATCTGTCAGTGGGCATCAGGGCTCTTTCCATAGTTTGGCTATCATGGACATTGCTGCTATAATTCTGGGGGGCAGGTGCCCATTCAGTTCATTACATTTGTATCTTTGGGGTAAATACCTAGTACTGTAATTGCTGGGTAGGGTAGGTCTATTTTGGACTTTTTGAGGAAACTCCATACAGTTTTCCAGACTGGTTATACCAGCTTGCATTCCTACCAATGGTGTAAGAGTGTCCCCCTTTCTCAACATCCTCACCAACATCAATTATTTCCTGGATGTTAATTTTTGCCATTCTCATTGGTGTGAGGTGGTATCTCATTGCGGTTTTGATTTGTATTTCCCTGATGAGAAGCGATACTGAGCATTTTTTAAAATATGTATGTTGGCCATTTATATATCTTCTTTGGAGAAATGTCTGTTCATGTTTTCTACCCATTTCTTGATTAGATTATTTGTTCTTTGGGTGTTGAGTTTGAGAAGTTCATTATGAATTTGGTTACTAGCCCTTTCTCGGATATGTCATTTGCAAATATCTTCTATTTTAATGGACTGTTGGATCCTATTAGCTAGTATCTTAGTGAAAATTTTTGCATCCATGTTTATCAGGGATATTAGTCTGCAATTTTCCTTTTTGATGGGGGCTTTGTCTATTTTGGGATCAAGAAAATGCTGGCTTCATAGAGTGAGTTTGAGGGTCTTCCTTCCATTTCTATTTTTATAACAGCTTCAGAACAGAATAGGTATTAATTCTTCCTTAAATAATTGGTAGAATTCTCTTGGGAAGCCATCTGGTCCTGGACTCTGGTTTGTTGGAAGATTTTTGATTATTGCTTCAATTTCCTGGCTGGTTATGGGTCTGTTCAGGTTTTCTATTTCTTCCTGTTTCAGTTTTGGTAGTTTATACATCTCTAGAATGCATCCATTACTTCCAGATTATTTAATTTGTTGGCATATAATGTTTATAAAATGTTATTATAGTTGTATTTCTTTGGTGTTCATTGTAATCTCCCCTCTTTCATTCATGATTTTATTTATTTAGGCCCTTTTTATTTTCTTTTTGATAAGTCTGGCCAGGGGCTTATCCATCTTATTAATTCTTTCAAAGAATCAGCTCCCAGTTTCATTAATCAGTACTACTGTTCTTTTGGTTTCTATTTCATTGATTTCTGCTCCAATCTTTATTAATTCTTTTCTCTTGCTGGGTTTATGCTTTACTTGCTGTTCTTTCTCCAGTTCCTTTAGGTGTAAGGTTAGATAGTGTATGTGAGACCTTTATTGTTTTTGAGAAAGGCTTGTATTGCTATACACTTTCCTTTCCTTTTAGGATTGACCACCTTTGTTGTATCCCAAAGGTTTTGAACAGTTGTGTTTTCATTTTCATTTGTTTCCATGAATGTTTTAAATTCTTTAATTTCCTACTTGACCCATTCATTCTTTAGTAGGATGCTCTTTACCCTCCATGTATTTGAGTTCTTTCCAAATTTCCTCTTGTAATTGAATTCAAGTTCAGAGCATTGTGGTCTGAAAATATGCAGAGAATAATCCCATCCCAATCTTTTGGGTCCAGTGGGACCTGATTTGCAACCCAGTATGTGATCAATTTTGAAGAATGCTCCATGTGCACTCACAAAGAATGTGTATTCTGTTGCTTTAGAATGAAATTCTCTGAATATATCTGCGAGGTCCATGTGGTCCAATCTGTCATTCAAAGCCCTTGTTTCCTTTTTGAACTTCTGTTTAGATTATTTGTCCATTGCAGTGAATGGGGCATTAAAGTGCCCTACTATTATTGTATTATCAACAATGTATTTTTTTAATTTTATCATTAATTGGCTTATATACTGGGCTGCTCCCATGTCAGGTGCATAAATATTTACAATTGTTAGATCTTTTGTTGGGTAGACCCTTTAATTATGATATAACGTGCTTTCTCATCTCTTATTACAGTCGTTGGTTTAAAATTTATTTTTTCTGATATAAGGATTGCTACCCCAGCTTTCTTTTACTGTCCATTAGCATAATAAATTGTTTTCTATCCCCTCACTTTCAATCTGGAGGTGTCTTTGGGCCTAAATTGAGCTTCTTGAAGACAGCATATCAATGGGCCTTGCTTTTTTATCCAATCTAATACCCTGTGTGTTTTGATTGGGGGTATTTAGCCCATTTACATTCAGAGTAACTATTGAAAGATATGAATTTAATACCATTGTATTACCTGTAAACTCAATGCTTCTATATGTTAAATCTGTTCCTTTCTGGTCTATGTTACTTTTGGGCTCTGTCTTCACTTAAAGGATCCCCTTTAGTATTTCTTGCAGGGCTGGTTCAGTGATCACAAATTCTTTTAGTTTATGTTTGTCCTGGAAACTTTTTGTCTCTCCTATTCTGAATGACAGCCTTGTTGGATAAAGTTTTTTTTGGCTGCATATTTTACTCACTTAGCACCATGAATATATCATGCCAGTCCTTCCAGGCTCACTAAGTCTCTGTGGATAGGTCTCCTACCAGTCTAATATTTCTATCCTTATAGGTTACGGACCTCTTCTCCCGAGCTGCTTTCAAGATTTTCTCTTTGTAAGATTTGCAAGTTTTACCATTACATTAAAAGATGTTGATCTATTTTTATTTATTCTGAGGGAGGTTCTGTGTACCTCCTGAAACTGAATGCTTGTATCCTTCCCCAGATTAGGGATGTTCTGTGCCATAATTTGCTCCAATATGCCTTCTTTCCCTCTCCTCTTCTTATGGGATCCCAATTATTATAGTATTGTTTCACTTTATGTTATCACTTATCTCTTGAATTCTCTCCTAGTGATTCAGTAGCTTGTTTATCTCTCTTTTTCTCAGCTTCTTTATTTTCCATAATTTTGTTTTCTGTATCACTAATTCTCTCTTCTGCTTCATTTATCCTAGTAATTAGAGCTTCCATTTTTTATTGCATCTCATTAATAGCTTTTTTTATTTTGACTTGATTAGATTTTACTTCTTTTATTTCTCCAGAAAGGGACTCTCTAGTGTCTTCTATGCTTTTTTCCAGCCCAGCTAGTATCTTTATAGTTGTTATTCTGAAATCTAGTTCTGACATTTTACTTATGTCCATAATGATTAAGTCCTGGCAGTCAGTACTGCCTCTTGTTCTCTTTTTGAAGGTGAGTTTTTCCATCTTGTTATTCTGTCTAGAGAAGAGTAGATGAACGAGAAAACAAAATACTAAAGTGACAACAATGACCCCAAATAAATATACACTAAACAAATCAAAAGACATCCTGAAACTGAAAAAAAAATTAAAAATTAAAAATTTTAAAAAAAAGGGGAATATAGTCACACAGGTGAACATTAACAGACCAATATACTGGATCTTGTGTGTATTTTGGTCTGTTTGTTAGAAAACTAGATCCCAATGTATATGTGTATATATGTATATACTCATATATAAACACACATATATATACACACAAAAATAAAATTAAATATAAATACAATGAAATGATGGAAAATAACTGCAAAAATGAAAATTTAAAGACAAAAAGAGAAGGAATACTAATAGGTGAACAGAACAGAGCAACACACTATTGCTGGATGTATTTTGGTCTGTTTGTTAAAAGATTGAAAATTATGAAGAATGAATGCTTTTCTTAGCCTCTTTGGTGAGAAGAAATTATAAAGAATGAAAAACATATACATATAAAATAAAATTAAATACAATGAAAGGATAGAATGCATAGAATGCAACTGTAAAAAAGGAGGAATATTAATAGGTGAATAGAACAGAGCAATATACTATATCCTGGGTGTATTTTGGTTTGTTTGTTAGAAGAAACTGCATCCCAATTTGTGAAGAAAGAAAAACTTACATATACATATAACAATAAAATTAAATACAATGATAGATTGTAACCGTAAAAATGAAAATAAGAAAGACTTTAAAAAAGGGCTTATTAAATAAGAGATTGGTTGAATAACGAAAGAGAAAAGATTAAAATTGAAAGACTAAAGAATCCTGAGAACAACAACAACAAAAAAAAACATGCATTTTATATATTATTTTCCCCCAGCACTGGAGTTTTCCAGTTCTCTGTGTTTGGTAAACTTGGTCTTGGCTGGATGTTCTTATTTATTTTCTGGGGGAGGGGCCTGTTGTATTGATTCTCAGGTGTCTTTGTCCTTGACAGAATTGCCCTTCCCATGTCAGGGTCCAGGCTAAGTAAGTCCAGGCTAAGTAAACAGCTCCAGATTGCTCTTGTGGCTTTTGTTCCCTGAAGGTTTTCCATACACTTTAGAGGATGAGAATGAAAATGATGGCCTCCCAATCTCCAGCCCCGGAGCATACTCTGTGCTCACCCAGCCTATCACTGAGCACTTCTATCTCAGGCACGTGACCCCCTTTCAAGTCTCCAAACCCTGCAGACTCCTACGGTGTGCACTCTGAGTCACTCTTCCTGGGGGAGGAAGGAGGGTCCTGCTGCAGTTCTGCGGCTCCCTGGACCCCTGCTTGGAGAGCAGTTGCCCAGCTGGCCTGCATTTACTGGTATGTGGCAACCCTGAGCAGAAAGCCCACTCCTAGCTCATTGATCACAGCCGGCTTCCTTGCTCTGATGCCTGGGAATTCTGCTGCGCTCAGGTACCCCCTATCTTCCTGTGCCTCTGAGGATCCTGGGACCACACTGTCCCACCTAGGATTGTACCCCACTTTACCCCCTGAGTGCCTTTCAGGCAGAGACCTTCCCTTACTGGAGAAGACTTTTTAAAATACTGATTTTATTCTCCAAAGCTATATCACTTTCTTGTAGCCTCCTTATGGAGCCTTCCTGCCCCCCTCAGTTTATCTTCTTCTATTGTCTTGGATTCACTTCTCCACATCTCCTACCTTGTAGAAAGTGGTCACTTTTCTATTTGGACAGTTACAGCTATTCTTAGATTATGGGTTGTGTTTGCAGGTGTTCAGAATGATTTAAAAGCTAACTATCTGAATTCCTGGGAGCAGGTGAAACTAAGGTCTCCTACTCCTCTGCCATCTTGGATTCCTATCCAAATTATCAACTTTAGATGTTCTCAGTGATTGTCACTCCCTTGCCTTTTTCCCACTACTGTAATCCCAAGCAAAAATAATATTAAGCTGTAAAATAAGAGGAAGCCATGCAGGTTCCGATTTTTCTCTTGGTAACTATTTTGATGTGTTTTGTATTTTAGATATAGATGTTCCTGCAAAAAATGTCTAGTTTTGTATTGGATATTATTGTTGCTCTGCTGATGTCCTAAGCATGTGTTGAGTCTACCCATTGGGTTATCTAGCATGGTTACCATTGTTTCATGTCATTGGTGCCTAGGAGACAGGTTGGTTCAGACTGAATGATTCTCTGCCTCTTCTTAGAGAAACCACTTCTTCTTTGTTCAGAATTATCTTTTGTGGGCTTATGACACATCTGCAGACCAATCAGCATATAATTTATTAAGCATCCAGGGACACCTGGGTGGCTCAGTGGTTGAGCATCTGCCTTCGGCTCAGGTCATGATCCTGGGATTCTGAGATCGAGTCCCACATTGGCCTCCTTGCACGGAGCCTGCATCTGCTCCCTCTGCCTATGTCTCTGCCTCTCTCTCATGAACAAATAAATAAAATATCAAAATATTATTAAGTATCCCATAAAAGAAATACTGTAATATGCACTACATGTAGGACAAGAAAAAAGGACAAAAAAATTTTCTTTTCCCTTTTTTTTTTTTCCCTTTTTTTTTTAATTAAGTTGCCAAAATGATGAAGGAGCATGGGTCCATTAAACATATTGCTAACAATTCAAGGACAAATGAGCTAGGATAAAAAATGAATGATAAAAGCCCCAGGATTTAAAAAGACAATAAAACTCATTCTGGATTCTATTTCACTTGGAGAAATTCAGACTTGATCCATCTTGAAAGATAAGTAAGGTGTTTTGTAGACAAGTAAAAATGGACCAAATGTTCACAGTATCTAAAAAGTATGGGCTAAGAGAATGTACACATCCTGTTTGAAGGCTGGTAAATGATTAGCTGAACTAAAGGCTTTTAAAAGTGGATAGTGGGAGATAAGTATATTAAATACATTAATCCACATTAGAAAGGGCCTCAAGTACACTGCCAAAGAATTTGGTATAAATGAGGAAATACTGAAGTCTTTTAACCAGAGAATGATATGACTGAAACAGTGTTTCTGGATTGCCTTGGCAGCAATGTGTGGTGTATATTGGAATCAAGAGATCAGGCTATTGCACCACACTTATTATTACAATTATCTGTATTGTATTATAAACCTTTGGAACAAGTCAAAAGCCCCCTTGATAAGGTGAGGCCTCTCTAACTCATCTAGAATGGCATTATACATCTCAACATCATGAACTCCTCTTGACAGCAGATGTCAGATCAGGAAGCTTCCCTTAAAGCTATCCAAATGTTCACAACTATGAATGGCCCAGCCATACCCAGGACACTACACAAGATTTTTACTCAAGAATAGAGTTTGCAATTCCAAATTGTTTTCCTTTTCAACTTAACCCTTGCATTATATGAAAATGCCCTTGATTTTTAAGTTTTCATACTTGTTTCATGATTGTTTCCTTTTTGATTTCAGTAGAAGGCTCGATGTTCATTTTCTCCAATCTTCTGAAGGGTTATTGCTTTACACTATGTATTATCATAGACACCAGTCACTTTCTGTGTTTCTCAAATTTATTCTGCTTGGCTTTTAAATACCAATCAATAATGAGTATCTGTCATAGATAAAGAACAATTACAGTGGTATTGTCTCAATTAGGTTGTCTATACTTTTTTAAAAAAAGATTTTATTTATTTATTCATGATAGACCACAGAGAGAGAGAGAGAGAGAGGCAGAGACACAGGCAGAGGGAGAAGCAGGCTCCAAGCAGGGAGCCTGATGTGGGACTGGATCCCAGGTCTCCAGGATCACACCCTAGACTGAAGGTGGCGCTAAACCACTGAGCCACCTGGGCTGCCCAGCTGTCTATACTTTTAATAAGAATCTAGTCTTCTAAGACTTCATGGATTCATTGAATGATATTATATAGTGTAGTTGATGCTGTTAACTGTTTTCCAAATTTTGACACTTCAACTTCGTAGGGACTTAATTCTACTTATTTTCAAGCCTACTGTGAAGTTACATGTTGTCATTGAAACCAATTGAAATCAATAGAATTGGTCAAAAGTGATGAGTGCCATTTGAGCCTAATCCTTAAAATTCTTGTGGATACTTGCCATGTTCCTCGTGTCTATGGGAAGCTAGTAATGGGATAATATCAAGGTTGACTTCATAAATCACATGCAGAGGATAATATAATCATTATTAACCCAGATCCCTAATGACTTTGAGGAGATACATCAACCCACTGATGTGCCCACTTATCCAGTACTAGTACATGAGTAAGAAATCTACTTTTATTATAGAAATTCTATTCTATTTTCTTGTATGTTGGACTATTATGCATTTTGGGAACTATTTGTTATATAGCAGTTAATCTAGCATAATTATACACAGACAACAATTGGTTTGTTCTATTATGAATAACACAAAAATAGTTTAAAAATATGCAAATTCATTAAAAGTTTATTTTTAATAATAAATATATGGTCAACAAAACTTTAAACGCATAGTAATTAAAGGGAACCATGGTTATACAATTTTTAAATATTTGACATGTATACAACACAGTTAGACATATTTAGATGACTACCCGCCATCAAGGATTCCTTATTAGTTAATATGTTGGGTTGAAAACAACTTTTTAAAATATTTGTGGTTTTTTTTTGTTTGTTTCTTATTACTAAACTTTCAAACTTAAGAAAATTCTATGAGTAAAGAATTTCTTACCATATTTAAATAGGCCACATATTTTAAAGAAATGATCTTAATCATTGTTTTCCAATATATTTTCATATACGGATCAAAGATGATGAATTCAGTGGTCTGCAATATTTTAAGATCCTTAATTTGAAGCACAAGTCTAATATTTAAAATTACATTTTGACATAGTAGCCAATTAAAATTTTAACATTAATTACAAATGAATAATAGTCTCAACATATGCTTGACTCTAAGATTTTTATGATCAACATCATTGCAAGATGGTGTGTGTGTGGGGATCCCTGGGTGGCTCAGCGGTTTGGCGCCTGCCTTTGGCCCAGGGCGGGATCCTGGAGTCCTGGGATCAAGTTCCATGTGGGCTCCCTGCATGGAGCCTGCTTCTCCCTCTGCCTGTGTCTCTGCCTCTCTCTCTATGTATGTCTATCATGAATAAATAAAAAATAAAATCTTTAAAGAAAAAAGATTGTGTGTGTGCATGTGTTTGCATGTACTTATTTACTTGTTTGTTTGAATTGGCCTTTATCTCAAGGATTTTACTATGACTTCTTGACATTTATTTCATCTTAAGTGAGGGATGTTTCACATGCATTTCCTAAAGAATTTTTCTTTTTCTTTTTTGCTATTATGTCTTCTTTGTACTACTATTGATTATACAAGAGATCCAATTAAATGTAACTAATAATTGCATTCTAATTCTTATACATTGCTGAAGACATATTTGCAATACACTATTCAAAATTCACTGTCAAACACTAAAAGTGAAGTCATTTTAAATGTGACATGTGATATCTTATTCGTGTCATTTTAATCATTTTAATGGATTCTTATATACACAGTCTCATCAGTATTGAATCTAAACTGCTTGTTGATATTTGATACTAAAGCATTAAAGAATGTGAGGACAACTAAGCAATGAATCATTCAGTCATCATGATTCTACCATTCAGTACCTAACAATGGAAATGTAATTGTTCTTCCTCAGCCCACTATTCCTGATAACAAATGTGAATTCCCTTTCTCCTCTTTCTTTTTCTTTCAGTGTTAAACATTATTCAGTATTGTCATTTAAAAAAAGAAGAAAATGCAAAAACATTCTAATTCTCTGTTGAGATTTTATACTAGGAGAACAATTTTAGATGAATAAAATCACCTTGGAAGAATGTAAAATATTTTTGCAATCAAAAGAAGCATTATTTTAATTATTATCATTTCTACTAATCATACACAACACAGATTAGGTATTATAAAGAAATTAACTGGTACTTCTGGGGAAGATGGCAGAGTAGGAAAATCCTAAGCTCACCTTGTTCCACTGGTACAACTAGATACTACCCCATCGGTGTAAATAACTGAAAAAATGACTCAGAGAATGACAGAACAGACTCTCCATGTTAACTATAGAGAAGAGGCCACTTTGAGGAGGGTAGGAAGAGAAGAGACATGGGCAGGAGCCAAATAGACCCATGGGACTGTCTATGGGAGGGAGGGAGGAGGAATGGAGAGGGAAAGGAGTAGATCCTCAATGAGCTAGGCACTCCAGACATGGTGGGGGGTTATCCACATGGGGAACACAAATCCCTATAACATTTGTTTTGAAAATCAGAGGGGCCCAACAATCAGTGGAGATTAATGTCTTAATATCTTAATATCTTAAAAATCAGCAGGCTCCACTCTTAGAGAGCTGGCAGGGAGGAAGGACAGAGTCCCCACCCTTAAAGAGGCAACATTACAAACAGACTCTCCAAATACAGTATAGAAGCAACTGTTTAAAAAATTCTTTGGGTGTATAGGAAGATTTATTTACTAGTCTCAGAACAATGTGCTAGAGGAACAGGGGTGGTTGGTAGACCTCTCCAAGAACAAAAGAGCTGGCAGGTGCCACTTCCATCTTGTGCCCCCGACTGAGACACACTGACACCTACATGGACCAGCATGGTGCTAATACTTGCTACCAAAATTGCTAACATCATGCTCCACCCTGCATTCTCTTGCAGACACACTCCTCCAGCCAGACCCCAATCCAAGTCTCCTCCCACAGCAGACCCACACAAACCTTACTAACATTACATGCTCTCCCCCTGCACTCTTCTGCAGATCTGCCAACTCCATCCAAGCCTGGACAAGACATCTCCCTGGCCACTGTAGGTCCTGTCCGACAGCAGACCACTATGGACCTTGCTGGCACTGTGTGTCTCACCCACACATTTTCCTGCAGATCTGCCCTCTACAATTCACCGTTGGCTGTAGCCTATCTACAGCAATGCCACAAGCCAGTCAATGTGCAAGCAGCCCTGACAAGGGACAGCATCACCCTAAAGTGACTCCTGCAATATGCCTGACAAATAATTTAAAGTAATGGTCATAGGGGCATCTCAGTGACTCAGTGGTTGACTGTCTGCCTTCAGCTCAGGTCATGATCCCAGGGTCCTAGGATTGGGGTCTGCATGAGGCTCCCCACAGGGAGCCTGCTTCTCTCTCTGCCTATGTCTCTGCCTCTCTCTGTGTGTCTCTCAGGAATAAATAAATAAAATTTTAGAAAAAAATTAAGTAATAATCATAAAGATACTCACTGGATTTGAGAAAAGAGTGGAAGACCTCAGTAAGACATCCCATAAAGCTAGAGAAAACATTTAAAAAAAGCACAACAGAGATGAAGAACTCAATAACCAAAATTTAAAATGTATTAAAGGGAATAAATAGTGGATTAGAGAAAGCAGAAGAATGGATCAGCAAATTGGAAGTCATAGTAATGGAAAGCAATCAGGCTGAACAGGAGAAAGAGAAAAGAACAACAAAAAGTAAGAAAAGATTAAGGGGGTCCAGTGCACCATCAAGTGTAACAGCATTCATATTACAGTCATCCCAGAACAACAAAGAAAAGGGAGAAGAAAATTTATTTAAAGAAATAATAAAACTTCCCAATCTGGGGAAGGAAACAGAAATCCAGATCCAGGAGGCACAGAGAACTGCCACAAAATCACCTGAAGGAAGTCCACATCAAGACAGATAGTAATGAAAAAAAAAAAATACTGATAAAGAGAGAATTTTAAAAGGAGCAAGAGAAAACAAAATAGTTTTTTTTTAAGATTTTATTTTTATTTATTCATGAGAGACATAGAGAGAGAGAGAGGCAGAGACAGAAGAAGAGGGAAAAGCAGGCTCCATGCAGGGAGCCCAATGTGGGACTCGATCCCGGGACTCCAGGATCAGGCCCTGGGCTGAAGACAGCGCTAAACCACTGAGCCACCTGGGCTGCCCAAGAAAACAAAATAATTAATATGAGGGAAATCCTATAAGGCTATCAGCTGATTTTTCAGCAGAAACTGTAGCCCAAAAGGCAGTGGCATGATATATACAAAGTGCTGAAAGAAAAAGAAAAACAAAGTACAAAAAGAATACTCTATCCAGCAAATCTACCATTCCAAATGGAAGGAGAGGGCAGCCCGGGTGGCTCAGCGGTTTAGCACGGCCTTCAGCCCAGGGTGAGATCCTGGAGCCATGTCAGGCTCCCTGCATGGAGCCTGCTTCTCCTTCTCCGTGTGTGTGTGTGTCTCTCATGAATAAATAAATAAATAAATTAATTAATTAAAAAAAAAAAAAAGGAAGGAGAAATAGAGTCTCCCAGACAAACAAAAGTTAAAGGAATTAATGACTGCTAAACTATTCGTGTCAGAAATGTCAAAGGGACTCTGAGTGGAAAGGAAAGACCATAACTAGGAGTAAGAAAGGTTGAAAGCATAAATGCAATAAATTAAATATATCTAAAAATCAGTCAAGGGATTCACAAAATAAAAGGATGTAAAGTATGACACTATATACCCTAAAATGGGGGCAGTGGGGAGGGTGCAGAATGGGTTCAAACTTAAGTGACCATTAAATAAAATACACTGTTCTATGCAGAATATGCTGTATATAAACCTAATGGTAACCATATCAAAAACTGGTGATAGATATGCAAAAAATAAAGAAAAAGGAATCCAAGTATATCAATAAAGAAGGCAAGCAAGCCAAAAGAGAGAAGAACAAGGACAAAAGGAACAGAGAAGAACTACAAAAACAACCATAAAACAAGTAACACAGTGGCAATAAGCACATACTTATCAATAATTACTTTGAATTAAAATGGACTAAATGCTCCAATCAGAAGACACAGGGTGACAGAATGGATAAAAAAGGCAAGACCCATCTATATGCTGCCTACAAGAGACTCATCCCAGACCTAAAGGCACATGCAGATTAAAAGTGAAGGGATGGAAAAGCATTTGTCACGCAACGGAAGTGAAAAGAAAGCCAAGGTAGTAGTATTTATATTAGACATAATAAACTTTAAAACAAAGACTATTACAAGAGACCAAGAAGGACACTATATAATCATAAAAGGAATAATCCAACAAGAAATGGTAACAACTGAAAATCATAATGCATCCAACATAAGAGCACTAAATATATACAGCAGATATTAACAAATATATCAGCAGTAATTGATAGGAATATGATAATAGTAGAGGATTTTAATACCCATGTCCCACTTACATCAATGGATTGATCATCCAAACAGAAAATGTATAAGGAAACTGTCTTTGAATGACATATTGGATTAGATGGATCTAAGAGATATATTCAGAACATTACATTTTAAAATAGTAGCACAAACTCTTTTCACATGCACATGGAACATTCTCCAGAAGAGATCATGCTAGGCCATAAAACAAGTCTCCACAAATTTAAAAAGACTAAAGTCTTATCGTGCATCTTTTCCAATCACAATGCTATGAAACTAGAAATCAATCACAAGAAGAAATTGGGAAAGAACACAAAGCATGGAGGTTAAGTAACATGCTACTAAACAATGAATGGGGGGATCCCTGAGTGGCTCAGCGGTTTAGCGCCTGCCTTTGGCCCTGGGCGTGATCCTGGAGTCCTGGGATCGAGTCCCACATCGGGCTCCCTGTGTGGAGCTTGCTTCTCTCTCCCTCTCTTTCTCTCTCATGAAAAAATAAATAGAATCTTTAATAAGAAAGAAGTAAACAATGAATGGGTCAACCAAGAAATCAAAGAGAAAATTAAAAATACATAGAGACAAATGAAAGTGAAAACACAATGGTCCAAAATCTTTGGGATGTAGCAAACACTGTTCGAAGAGAGGCTTATGGCAATACAGGCCTACCTGAAGAGGCAAGAAAAATCTCAAATAAATAACCTAACCTTACACCTAACAGATCTATTAAAAAAAAAAAAAAAAAGAACAAATCTCCCAAGAAGGAGAATGATAGAAATAATAAAGATTAAAGGAGAAATAAAATACAAACTAAAAAATGAATGGAATGGATAGATAAAACCAGGAACTTGTTCTTGAAAAGATCAACAAAATTGATAAGTCTTTAGCCAGATTCTACAAAGACAGAAAGAGAAGGTGAGAAAGAATGAGAGATCCAAATTAAAAATGAGAGGAAATAATAATCTATACCACAGAAATACAAAGGATCATTAGAGAATATTATGAAAAATACCAACAAATTAGACAACCTAGAAGAAAAGGATAAATTCCTAGAAACATTTAACCTCACAAAACTGAATCAGGAAGAAATAGAAAATTTGAACAGACAGGTTGCCAGGAATGAAATTGAATCAGTAATCAAAAAAACTTCCCAAAACAACAAAAAAAATCCAGGACCAGCTGACTTCACAGATGAATTCAAATAAACATTTAAAAAGAGTTAATACCTATTCTTCTCAAACTATTTCAAAAAACAGAAGAGGAAGGAAAGTTTAAAAATTCACCCTACAAGACCAGCATTACCCAGATACCAAAACCAAATAAAGACACCACAAAGAGATAGAGAGAGAGAGAGAGACAGAGACAGAGACACACAGAGAGAGAAAGAATGTCAGGCAATATCTCTGATGAACATAGATGCAAACATCCCTAGCAAAATACTAGCAAATCAAATTTAACAATACATGAAAAAAAAAATTTGCAAATGGAATTTATTCCTGGTCTGGTTCAATATTCACAAATAAATTAATGTAATACATCACATCAACAAAAGAAAGGATGAAAAACATATGACCAATTCAATAAATGCAGAAAAATCATTTCACAAAGTACAACATCCATTCATTAAGCAAAATAAAACAAAACAAAAACCAGGTGGTTAAGTATTTGCCTTTAGCTCAGGTTCTGATCTGAGGGTCCTGGGATTGAGCCCCACATCAGGCTCCTTGCTCAGAGGGGACCCTACCACTCCCTCTGTTTATGCTCTCTCTCTCTGTCAAATAAATAAATAAAATCTTTAAAACAAGGAAGAAAGAAAAAAGAAAAAAAAAAAACCAAATCAAACAAAATGTAAGAAACTTGTCCTTTCACTCTTTCACACAATCACACTTGATTTGTCCTTTGGGATTATTTTGTTATTTATTTATTTATTTATTTATTATTTATTTATTGCATTCTTGCTTTATTTTTTTTATGTTTGTTTTTAAAATTTTTAATTGTGGAGGGGCACGTGGCTGGTCCAGTTAATTAAGCCTCCAAGTCTTGATTTCATCTCAGGTCATGATCTCAGGGTTGTGAAATCAAGTCTCCTGTCGGGTCTGCACTCTGTGTGGAGTCTGCTTAAGATTCTCTCTCCTCCTGCCTCTCTCTCTACCCCTGTCCCCCACTCTCTCTCTTCTCTAAAAATAAATAAATAAATCCTAAAAAAGTTTTTATAATTGTGCTAAAGTGCACATAATATAAAATTTAACATGTTAACCATTTTAAGGGTACAGATCAGTATGGTAATTATACTGACACTGCTGTGCAACCAGTCCCCAGATTCTTTTCATCTTGCAAAACTAAGTCTCTCCATTCTTCCCTTCCTCCAGCCCCCGGCAACTACCATCCTACATTCTGTCTCCAAGTTCATCCCTGATGGACACTTGGGTTACTTACTGTTATTTGTTTTTTATTTATTTTATTTATTTTTTTATTTTTAAATATTTTATTTATTTATTCATGAGAGACACAGAGAAAGAAAGAGGCACAGGCAGAGGGAAAAGCAGGCTTCCTGCAGGGCCTGATGGGGAGGACTCCTTCCCAGGGCCCCAGGGAGAACACGGGATCACAACCTGAGCTCAAGGCAGAGCTTAACCACTGGGCTACCTAGGTGCCCACTGTTTCTTAATGAACTTTTACATTCCTTGTGCCTCAGCTGATGCCTAAAAATCTCATGGAACACAAAATTTTACCACTAATTGTATGTCTCCAGTTTGGAGTCTCACCGTAAGGTAAATAATCTGGGGTGAATGAGAACTAAGGTACCTATAAATTACAGACATTTAATAATGGTTTCAAAAATCAAATGTACGCTTTAGTTAAGATTAGAAAAAAAGAAAAGAAAATCCTGCTCTCTTGAGGATATTTCATCAATAGCGATTTGATCACAAGAGTTTTCTGCACAGTTAAGCAATAACCAAGAAACCCACATAAACCATAAACAGACTCCCTAGTGATAGAACTAACCAGGGGGTAGGATGAGAGGAAGTTCCAGTTCTGTAAACTCCCAAGCGAAACGGGTTGAAGTGAATGTCTCAATCTCCATTTCCATTTACAATCTTTTTGTAAAAAAAAAAGGGGACGTTGGACTCGAGCCCTTCAGGTCTCCTGCTTCATGAATTGCCGTTGGTGAAGCCCTTGCTCCAAATACACATAAGGTGAGGTTCGAGGTGTTTCTCAGAAGTGCTGAAGCTCACCTCACATCTCTTCTCCAGCAGCACAAATTTTGATCTGGCAAAACAGAGTTCTAAATCAAAGAATTTCTGCACTATAAATTTGCATTGAGAAAATAAATACTTGCAGACAGGAAATACATTGGAGACCAGCAATGATTCCGAAATGAAAAGCTGTGGTGATACACTTCCCTGTAAAAGGGCGTATCCTCCTGCTTGAAAGAGAAGCTTCTTTTCCAGTGCTGCCCCACAGCTCACAACCTCTGCTTTGAGTCAGCACTCCTTTCCCAGGTGCATCGCTTTCCAAAGGTCACACATATATATGTTTTGGACACAAGCACTGGGTCATAATTTCTCTGTAATTCTAGACTTTATTTTCAAAATGGGAGTTTTCGAGGGAGCAACTTGTGTGCAGGGTGCTTTTGGAAAGTTCTAAAGGTTAAGTAGAGTATCAAGAAATTTTAAAGCCAAGGGACCTATGAGTTGTCCCAAAGTATCCATCAATCAAGAGCCTACCATTTGACCCCAGGGCTCCAACCAATATATTGCATATAAAAAGCTAACTTCTTTTTCTAGCTCTGTCCTCCTAGGACCAAGCAAAAATCTGTGCAGTGTTCCCAAGAAACACACTCTCTTCTCTCATGCCATCCAGTGTTAGATTTTCATTTGTGCTACTCCTTGCAATACGGAGATAATAGCTTCAAAATTGGAAACTTGCAAAATGCTTCTTCTGAAATTCCTACTTCTTTAGTCCAGTTTATACCAAGTTCATAAAAACAGGCGAGGCCTGCATGTGTTGTGTGCCTGTCAGCAATATTTGTAGTCCCCGTGGTTAACTCAGCTAGAACAAATCTGAAAGAAAGTCAAGTTCTCTTGGAAGCAAACAAATAAGTATAACTAGCCCCACATTTTGATGAGCTTGTTGGTACTTGTAAATCTCTAGCAAATACTCTGTAAGTGTTGAGTAACTGGATTTATGCTTTCAAATCCATTCATATCAGTAAATGTACCTTTAAAGGCAAATATTTTAGTATGATGTGAATTTGATTTGTCAAAGTGTAGATTTAATCTCCCCAAATCTCACCTTTCTTTGTGCCTCTGCTTCTCTCTGGAATGACTCTCATTTTTCTGTCCTGGATACCTTTGGTTCCCCCTGTCCCTCAAAATCACACTTATCAAAGGAAAACCATTTTTTTTTTTTTAAGGAAAACCATTTTAAATGCATTTCTGCACTCCCCTGCTTCTAATCATGCCATTTTCCTGGATAATTTCGTATATCTCATCACCGGAGAATCCTCTTTGCCGTTGCCTTCTCATTGACCAGCTGTGGCACAGGTTATGCTGAAATTGTCACACTGCTTTCACTGCAAGTGAATCTCCTCTCAATAACATCCATGATGATCCAGCATCTGCAACAGGAGAGAGTCAAACACTGTAAAACACACGATCATGACCAACAAAGCACAATCCATGTCCTTTCTGTCTAAACCAGCATCTTCTCAAAGAGGGGTCCTATAAGCAGAGCCTTATTTTACCACCAAAATCAGGCATGGGCTCTATGGATACCACCTGGTTATGAAATGTGTGAATGGAGAAGTTCCCCAGTTTACTAAATATTTGTCTTTTGGGTGTAAGAGTAAAGAAACATGCCTTAACCTGACTCTATATTCTAGAGTGCGGAGAATCAAAGCTTTTTCTGAAGCCAACCTAGCTTCCTGTGGTACCTTTACCAATGGAATCCTAATAAAGTAACCTTGGGATAATTCAGTACTTAATTGAACTAAAGGGAGTTTCAGTCAATTATAGATCTACATCAGGAAGAAAGACCAAGTCTGACTTTTCTTAAAAAAAAAAAAAAAAAAAGTGGCAAATAGCTGCAATGCTCTAACGAGCCAAATATTTTTAACAGTCATTGTGAAAGAAAACTCAATAATTTCTGAGATGGGCCTGGAGGTGAATGCACTGTATTGATTTTAAGGCTTCCCTGTAGATGAGAATACGGCTACCACATAATTCTTCCTTGGTAGTGATTTGGCCCATGGATCATCAGAAATCACTTTAAATGTACTTTGAGTGACAGCACCTAGTGTTCATTATCATTATCAACACTTTCTGAATGCTCTGAATGCTGACTAAGTACGGTGCTATATTATGCTGGCATTGCCATTAGCTGTTTCCACCCACAGCCATTTCCAAAACAAAACCTCCTTGACTGACTGTGCTCCCAGGAAGGAACAAACATTTTAGCTGCTATTTTCATGGCAGATAGATCCTACATTCCTGCATAGATCTCTGAGTGCCCTCATTTTGCTATATGACTATGATGAGCCTGCTTTTTCATTCTGAGTAAAGTTTTAATTCCATCTATAAAGAAACAAAAATGAGAGAAAGCTCATTAGCGAATATTATTTGAAATAACATTTTTTAAAAATATAGAATGCTTTCTACAAAACTATAACCATTGCAAAGAACACAGATGTAACCTAAATATGTTCAGCTGTAAAATGAGCTGAATTAAGGACCAATGCAGTTTAAGAATACCTGGGTGGCTCAGTCCTTGAGTGTCTGTTTGGCTCAGGGTGTGATCCTGGGGACCTGGGATCCACAGCCGCATCAGCCTGCTTTTTCCTCTGCCTATGTCTCTGCCTCTCTCGTGAATAAATAAAATCTTAAAAAAAAAAAAAAAAGGATCAATGAGTTTTAATTGTTTAGGAAAAAAAAACAAAACAAAACGAAACAGACAAACAAACAATAAGACACCAAGAAAGGGATTAGATGATGGATACAATCCAAAGAATTTTACTAACATCAGAAAGGTGCCTCTGGATTTTATTAACAACCCACTTCCTGTCGGTTTCAGCTATAATTTATTCAACCTCTCTCCATGTGGTTGGGGAAAAGATGACAGAGAGAGAGAAAAAACATTGGCGATTTCAAACATTTTATAGAATAAACTTGAAAGTTCATGCAAATCACCAAAATCACTCAAATTTTTATAGCTCTGACATTCCCTAGTAATGAACTGAACACTCTTTACAGCAATTAGTATGTAAGGCATCCGTTAAGCCCTAAAGTTGTTACTATAACCTGAGAAGACTTTAAACTCCTCCTACCATTCACAGCTAAAAGGCCAACAAATAAATTACTACCTTAATATATTCACTCAAATGACCTGCAAGAGTTAATGGTGCTACCCAAGAGCCTATTTTACCTTCAGAAGACCTTCGTACATAAACTGAATCTGATTCAATGTGAAAAGAGTCAGTCTCACTGCATTCTCTTATATCTTTATTTCTCTATTGTAGTCAAGGAGTTGTGACACAAGATGGAATTTTATTCTTAGGTACATAGCAACCCCAATAGAACAGCCCATGCTGCAACAAGCCTTGTTATTTATATGATTCTAAAAGTAACATTTAATAGCCCTTAGAGTAAATGTACATGGTAGCTCCTGGACAAAATGTCTGATTCTAATGCACTTTGCATGTCGTGGCTTTCACACTAGTGGTTTATTGGTGGAACTGCTGGTATCTTCACTCTTTTCTGCTATGCAATTTTTAAAACATTCCTTGAAGGTAGATTATTAAACTTAGCTATTTTTCAGTGAATTTAAGTATTGCTGAAAAAAATTCTAAAATAACAAGTTATGGAAAAATTAACCAGACTGAAAATTAAGAGAGTGTCAACTTTAGTGCTAGGATATTTTCTTTGATGTCGAAAGTCAAGAACATTAAGGCATAAAGTTTGGTATTAGCCTTGCCCAACAAAGTAACATGAGTTAGTTGGGTTATGCCTCCTTGTGATGATTTACAATACCAAGTCCTCAGTCACATTAGTTTGGCATTGTCTCACTAGTACCATGACACTCTCACTTCGTGAGATTTAAATTTAAGTAAGAGCAACCAGTAATGCTGGAAAAGTTTCCGATTATAGTTTTGTCTTTTAGAAGAGCAAAGTATGCTACTTCATTATGTTTTACTCCAAAGGAGATTCAGAAAATACAGTGGGCAGGATTTAAAAAATGCCAGGGCTGCATTTTAAAAGTGTGTGTGTGTGTGTTTTTTTTTTTCAAAAGCACTGCATAAATACAGATAAACTTTATATTCATCCTTTACTGTTTACAAACTACATAGAAAGGAAGTGTTTAAAAGCCCAACAAGCTCTCATATTGCAGTTTCAGATGCTATATTTCTCGATGGGTAAACAGAAATAATTAAGGTAATTATTGTTCGAATCCTCTGGCAGCAAAGCACATGTTTATTTTAAGCAATAGATGTTCAAAAGATCTTTGAGAATGTATGATTTTACCTGAACCACAGTTTCATAAGGAAAAAAGAAAAAATATATATCTGCAGCAAGATTTTTATAAGCCTGCAGCAGCCTTTCTTGCCCATGTAAATAGCTTCACTGCTGAAGAGCTGAGTCATTGTTTTTTCCAACAGTCATTTCTCACTAAGTAAAGGAAAACAATATTTTTTTTTTCCAGAAGCCAAGGCACTGTGGCTGTTAATTAGAGTGTCTATGGGTGGCATTTGAGACTCTACCAGGCCAAACATTCTACATTGTGGGTAGGGTATCAAATTAACCCCAGTGAGAAGCCTTGGATAGGTCTTAGCATGCCAACAACACCCCCAGCCCACTTCGGATTGCAGAATGAGGAATTTGAAGGACTATTAAACACTCTGTAAAATGCTCACAACAGATCAGCATAAAGCCATACAGTGCAGGTGTTCCTGTAATTGGAAAAATGCTCTGTGTTCAATGGCCCCTCAAATTCACCCTCATCTCTGGCACTCCTCTGGGTTTTACAAAGCAGTTTCAGGAAACCTAAGTGCTGACTGGACTTTTCTGAATATTTAGGCTTACACATTTTGTGTAAAGTCAAGAGACAGGTTTTATTTTCCATCCGCCTTTACTTAAGGACCTGGTGTCCCTGTCAGGAAGACAGGCATCTACGGCTCCTTCTACAAGTCTGTTTGAAATCAAGGATCCAGATGCATGAAAAATTCACACATGAGGAATGAAGAAATATGTTATATGAAGACTATATTATAAATATTAGAAACTTTTTTACTTACGAGACTGTTTTACAACTTTGAGCTGACTATATTCACAGTGTAATCTGTAGATGAATCCAAAGATCATGATCTCATGCTTTATCTGAATACTTAGTGCATTGACTAGAATGCCTTGGATTGCTGAGCGCTGCTCCTAATCTCTGTTATTTTTGCAGATGAGGTGCTGATAGAAATTGCAAAGAGCCAGCAAAGGGAGACTATCAGTTGGGCATTTAGTAGGCAGAGTGCTTGCCATTCTTCATGCTCTCTCCTCAGCAGTGTAATACTTTTGTTTGGTGAGCCATATTCACTGATTGCTGTAAGAAGCATCTGCTTGTCACTTTACCTTTAGAAAAATCTGTAATTTGGCTCCATTGTTAAAAGCAGTGTTGCTTGTATCTGAAAGAAAGCTTGTTCCATCCTAAGTACCTCTTTTTTTTTTCAGTTGCTGAAACAAGAGTTAATGAAACTCTTGAAACAAGATGCTGTTCTCTTGCACAGCTACCTGGACTCACTATCTGCTTGAAAACACAATACCTCGCACAGGAGCGCTACTCATACATACAGAAAAATGGCTTTCTTTGAGAAAATACCTCAGCACCAAAGACTTCATTATTAAGAAACTTCTCACCAAAGTATTCACATTAATGCAGGGCTCATGAAACATGACAGCATGTGAAGTCCAAAGATTTCAAATATCAGAACACAGAATAGAGAAGATCCATTCCAAACCTTCTCACATTTTCTTTCCAGATATTACATAACAAAGTCTGAGACCATGCTTGTGATTTGTTATGCTAATAACCAAATATAAGCAGTGGAAGATTCAGAAGTTCATTTAGCTAAAAAGAAAATTAAAATTAAATTTAAAAACTTCATTAGTTTATATAACTGAAATGGATCTTTTACAGATGGAAAATTAGGCCATCTCCATTCAACAGAACCAAAGCTAGACAAGGTGTTTCATGAGTACTTTGAGTTCTCTTTATAAATTATAAAATATGATAATTATGATAAAGAATGGTTATAGTATATTTGATTTTGTTAATAAGGCTCCTCACTGAAAAGTTGTCTAGTTGTCTTTAAGGAGTATTATGATATGATCAGGAACCCTCCTCGTATTTCATATTTTATTAGTTAAGTTGGTGAAAATTAAAGTTAAGCGCTGAAAATATTTTTCAAAACTGACAGCAGCCATTGGAAGCATTCATCTCCTTTGATCATTCTTATCATTTTATTTTATTTTATTTTATTTTATTTTATTTTATTTTATTTTATTTATTTTATTATTCCTTTATTTTTAGGATTTTATTTATTTACTCATGAGAAACACAGAGAGAGAGGCAGAGGGAGTAGTCTCCTTGTGAGGAGCCCAATGCGGGATTCTATCCCAGGACCCAGGATCACGCCTTGAGCTGAGGCAGACACTCAACCACTGAGCCACCCGCATACCCCATTCTTATTATTTTAATATTACTTCATATACTGGTCATTTTTTATTGTATATAGATATATATATGTATATATATACATGTTTTATATATATACATGTCTTATATATGTCTCTCTATATATAAAGCACCATATCATAAAAATTACCTTTTATGGATATGGTACCTTTCAAACAAAACTGTGAATGCTTTTATAATATATGTGGCTGGTATGAAGGCTGCCTTTATAATAACACATTGGTACACACGTATTAGAAGTATGTTGCATAACATTGAAGGACACCAGCTTCATTTCACGAGTATAGATTCTATTAGTTTCATTTTATTTTATTTATTTTTAAAGATTTTATTTACGGGAGAGAAAGAGAGAGTGACTGTGAGAGGAGAAGAGGAACAAGCCAACTCTGCATTGAACCTTGAGCCAGTGGGCAGTGGGGGAGGGTGGGGGGCTCAACCCTCAGAACCCCAAGATCATGACCTAAGCCAAAATCAAGAGTCAGTGGCTTAACCATTATTTTAGTTTTATATTACCATATTTTCTTATCATTAGCAAATGTACTTCTAATTTTAATTGATAAATTATAGTTTTGCCTGGATTTTCAAATTGAGAGATAATTTAACAAAACAAAATATGGTAAGTGAGCAAAGCATCATGTTATAGATGAAGATTTCTCTATGTATAAGATAATGTGCAATGATAATATAACCATAAATATTAAAATACATCAACTTTTAAAGGATAATAAAATTTCAAATTTGGCTCAAATAAATATCTTACTGTAACAACTCTTATAAATCATAATTACAATAACATCTTAAAAAGTGAAATTAAAAGATTAAACATGTATTTTTATGTTACACTTTCAACAACAAACATGCTTCATTTGGCATAATAGATGAAGTCCTATATAGCTGTTTCCTTTTTTTTCAGTATATTATTCATAAATTAAATACAGAAAGGAAGATTGCTAACTAAAGGAATCTGATAATGAATCATTTTGTTGATATAAAACTTAATCTTCTTGTTAAACGTGGATTTTTGCTTATAAAGTTATTTTTAAGGTTGATTTGCATTTGGCTCAGACATTTATGTGTAAGGGTGATGGTTTGTGTTAGTGGAAAACCTCAGTAAAATGATACACAGAGCACCTATCACTTAAAACCTGTGATCATCACAACTGCTCAAGGTTCTGTACTATCCAAATGAGGTATATCATTTATTAGTAGCTTACACAGAGTCAGTGCTTAACATATTCACACTCTTTCAGTAAGTTTTACCTAACTTAGTTGCTAAGTACTATAAACAAGATTTAGAGAAATAAATAGAAAGTATAAGCCTTGCTTTCTTAAACACATAGTTTAAAAACTTAGAAATAAGTGAATATTGAAGATACAATAGAGGATTGGAATAGGCCTTTGTAAAATAAAAGTATTTCTTTTTTTAAAATTTCAAAACTGTTTATCCTATCATACATATATACACACATACAGAGGTACATAGAATATGTACAAAGATGTGTTACGAGTTATGTGCATGTGTGTGATGAGAAATGGTGATAAAACTGTATGTATTCTTTCATAGCTTGCCTACTTTCTTTAATATTTTTTCTATTATTACTATGATATATTATTGAAATATTGACCATATATATTGTAATCTTTAGATAATACTCAACACACAAAGACACACATAAACAATGCATACATACAGTTGTGGCTAAAAATAACAGAATAGGTAAAATTTAGCACTAAAAAATACTTCACACATCCAAAATAAAGCAAAAAAGTAAGAACAGAACAAAAAATAGAGGTGTGATGAATAGAAAACAAATACCAAGATGGTAGATTTAAACAAATACATATAAATTACTTTATTAAGTAAAACACAATGAAATCACCATATAAAAAGTAGGAATAGTTATAATAAATAAATAAAAATAAATAAGTGTGATTAATTATTTTTTAAAAAGTTCAAACTAGCAATATGCTGTTTAAAGAAACACAATTTAAATATAAAGGAACAGACAGGTGGAACATACCTGTCTGTGGAACAGACATACCTGTATGTGGAACATACATATTTTTCTTGGAAAGAAAAATACAGACCAAGATATCATTAAGCATAAGAAAACTGGTGAAAGTAATCTTTCTTTAAGACAAAAAGTAGTCTTCAAGTAACCAAAAATAAAGATAAAAATTTCATGATCACAGACGTTCAATGAAACAGGAATCCACAATTTTAGGTTCACTAATAATAGTGTTTCAAAGAAAACAAAACATGAGGCAAAAACTGACAGAACTAAGAAGTAGATAGAGATTTTAATACCTCTGTTTCAATAATTGATAGAAAAATGAAAAAAGTAATAATATGGAAGATTTAAACACTACTATCAGCCAAATTACATAATTGACATTTACAGAACATTACAGCACAACTTTAAAATACACATATTTCAAGTGAACATGGACATTTCAAGGCTGATTATAGCTTGACTAATAATTCAAACATTAATAACCTTTAATGGATCAAAATCATTAAAAAGTATATGTCCAGACTCTCTGACTATAGCAGTGTTAAAATGGAAATAAAAAATAATGCAATACCTAGAAAATCCCCAAATATGTGGGAATTAAAACAATGATTTTTTTTAAAACAATGAATGTTTAAATTACCCAAAGAAGAAAACAGAGGGGAAACAAAAATATTTTATACTTGTTTTCAAAACGCATATTAGAAAAGAAATCTGAAATAAATTACCTGTTTATACCTTAAAAGCTACAAAATGAGCAAAATAACACAAGGGAGGCAGAAAAAAGGATTCAATAAAAATGACAATAAAAAGAAAGAAAATAGAAAAACTATTGATAATGAAGAAAATTAAAAAGATAAAATCTAATGCTTTGAAAGAATTATTAAAATTGTAAGATTAATCAAGTAAAAAGAGACAAAATAATTTACCAGTATGAGGAATGAAAGAAGGGACCCACTATATACCATACAAATGCTAAAATCTTTATTATTTTTATAAGATTTATTTATTTATTTATTTATTTATTTATTTATTTATTTATTTATGATTCCATTTATTTATTCCTGAGAGCCACAGAGAGAGAAAGGTGGAGACACAGGCAGAGGAAGAGCCGGCTCCATGCAGGGAGCCTGATGCTGGACTTGATCCCTGGTCTCCAGGATTACGCCCTGGGCCAAAGGCAGGCGCTCAACCGCTGAACCACCCAGGCGTCCCACAAAAGCTAAAATCTTTATGTCAATAAATTCAACAAATTAGGTGCAATGGAAAAATTCTTTTTAAAACATGTTACCAAATTTGCTATAGTAAGATATAGGAAAAATCTGTGTATATTGAAGTAGTACTTTAAAATTTTTCCACAAATAAAATACAGGTGCAAATGGCTTACTTGGTAAATTCGCTCAAATATTTTGTGAAGATGTAATACCAATCATAAATTATTTTAGAAAATAGCAAATAATGGAAAAATGTATAACTTTTCTAACAAAGACACCATAGGAATGATACCAAACCTGACAAAGTGGGAGCCTGGGTGGCTCAGTTGGTTAAGCATCTTCCTTCAGCTCAGATCCTGATCCCTGGATCAAGTCCCTCCCTGCACTGGGCTTCCTGCTCTACCAGGAGCCTGCTTCTCTCTCTCCCTGTCTTCCACTCCTCCTGCTTATGTTCTCTCTCTCCCCATCAAATAAATAAATAAAATCTTAAAAAAGGGGGGAATTGACAAAGATATTAGAAGAGAAAACTGCAAAAAAGTACCTATCATGAATATAGACTCAAAAGCCTTAAAAGATAAATGAAAAACTATAGTCCAGTAATAAGCAAAAAGCACAATGGCCAAATGAGGTTTATTCTAGGATCTTAAGCAAGATTGTTTGAACATTCAAAAATCAATGTACCCACCATATTAAAACAATAAAGAAAAAGCTGTTATCCTTTCAAAAGGTGCAAACAAATCATTTTATAAAATTATTAGATTATTAATTTTTAAATATCATGCAGAAAATTAGAAATAAAAGGAAATTCCCTGATCTAAAAAGGGAATCTTAAAAAAACCTTATAGCTAACATTCTACTAAATGCTAAAATGTGCATCCTTAAAATCTATGCCATTCAATATAGATAAATTAAACTCCAAAAATATGTCTGGTTAAATGTTTTATGTGTGCTTAGATACCTAAGTTATATACATCAATTCTTTGGTAAAAGTATACACACACACACACACACACACACACAGGTAGGCTTATTAATCATCTATATCTTTATAATTTTTTCAGGGATAGGTATATGATTTACTAAGAGATATTTTTATATCCCGTCATTTTATTTTAAAATCTTTATTCCTGTATGTAATTCTATCGATTATTACTTTATATATTTTTAGTTTGAGTTATTAAATTCATTGTAGTAGATTATAAACGTGGCCACAAATTCTCCCCCTCCCTGAGTTTATACCTTATGATTGGTTTAGGTCTTTTTATTGAGAGTTGGAGTGTTTTGTTCCACCCCCTTGAATCTGGTGTAGCCTCGTGACTAGTTTTGACAGATGGGTCAAGGAGATTAACAAACGCAGAAATTTGAAAATCGCTGGTGCGTAGGCCCTTCCCATTCTTGCTACTGTTTGGATCCCTGTTACCAGGACTATGTGCACAAGCTAAGGATAGCCTGTAGTATGATGAAAAGCAGATGACCCTGCCACTCTAGTCACTCACGTTGAGACCACAGGGATGAGCATAACTTAAATTGTCATCCCATTGAATCATAAAACAGTGAACAATAATAATGCCAATAGTCATATGTATTTCTTTGTTTTGGAAAATATATTTATTGATAAAATATTTATACTAACATTATTGGTTGATTATTGTTATTAGAAATTAAAACAAAATATTTTTAATTTCCCTCAGTTCTCCTTTTTAATGGCTAAATATCAGTAAATATAAATCCACACAAATAAAACACTTTGGGGTTTTCTTCAATATTTTTTTTTTCTTCTTCAATAATTTTTAAGAGTATAAAAGAGTCCTAATACCAAAAAATTTGAAAACCTTTTAGATTCTTCTAAACTAAGTTAGATGCACTTTAGATAATTTTGTTTTTATTCTGTCTTCATGTATGTCATCTCTTTGCCTACTTTATTCTGTAAAATTTTCTCAAAAACTCTTTTCTAGTTCACTAGTTCTCTTTTCAGTTGTGTCTTATTTATGCGTCAATCTTTCCATTGAGTTATGCATGCCAGTAACTTTTTCATATGAAGGCATTTCATATTGTCATGTCTGATATTTCTACTCTATGAAGTCCTTGGTGTTATAAGTCTGATATGATAGGCCTTGATTATTCATATATATTTGTTATTTTTTTACGGTTAAATTTTATGCACCCAAACCTAATTCTCATGAACACTAAGGGCCTGGATTAAGGATAATACTCATTAAAGGGATATTCCTTTATTCCCGACAGGAAGTGTTACCCACCTGTAGTTTTTTTTTTTTTTTTTAAGATTTTATTTATTTATTTATTCATGAGAGACACACACACACACAGAGGCAGAGATATAGGCAGAGGGATAAGCAGTCTCCCTGAGAGGAGCCTGATGCAGGACTTCATCTTAGGACCCCAGATCATGACTTGAGCCAAAGGCAGATGCTCAACCACTGAGCCACCCAGGCATACCCACTTCTAAGTATTTTAAGTTGATTTTTATAGATGAGATTTCCCTGATTGGGGAGGGAATGTAAATTCAAACCACAGATCCTCATAAAGAAAGGCTTTGTGATTCTCAGAGAAAAATTTGCATCATCGTTTTTTCCCCTCATGTGGAACCTATAAAAATACACTATTTTCTAGATTGGTTCTATTTTTTCCAAGAAGACAGTTCTCAGTTTAAAGCTTATGCTGAGGCTATGGCACTTTTTGTGCCCCTTATTTATCTGGTATTTGCAGATTTGGATTCTCATCTCTGCCAGGCCTAAATTCTTGTGTCCTGTTCCCATCAAAGCTCTCTTTTACTGCCAAACTCCTTTGCACTCAGGGAAGCCCCAATCTATATTTATTTACCACCCTGGTATCAGCTTACTCTCTTTGGGGAGAAGCAGGGTACAGAGGCCCTTGGGATCTCCATCACCTTCTTATAAACTCAGCAATGCGTTTAAAAGTTTATGGCTGTAATTTATCCAACATCTGTATGTTTTCTGCTAGAAGGGCATTTCAGAACATCTACCCTGCCACTCTTTTGAAAATATAAGACTAGACCCCATGGCCTTAGGTATTTTCTGAAATAATTCTTTAAATATTATATAATGATACACATACAATGATAAAACTGGGTATATATCTAAGCTACGGAGCTTAATTTTGCTGCGTTTCAAAAGTATAATTAAAAGGTAAAAGTTAAACAAGATTCCAAAATTATTTCATTGGGGTTAGGCACATTGGAAGCTGCTTGGTTTCAAGCAACCAGAGAAGAGTAGAAAATTACTGTTCCAGGAATTTGGGCCCCAGGAAATATGGCTAAATGTGTACCTGTTTTACAGAAAAAATAAATTTATACAGCTGTGAACAAAACCACTGTAATTTGCAACACTCCCTCATTTTCTGAAGTATTCTATTTCTCAGTCTTTGCTGAGTCATAGGCTCATCAGAAAAGAAAACAAACATTCAGGCTCTCCCCTACTGTATTTTAAACTAAGTGATACATTGGAAATTATAGATCTGACTAGCCTGATAGGATTAGAATGCTGACACATGGATACTCCAACTGTTTCTTTTAGCCCATTCAGCTCATGCAGTTTGATATAAATACTGTAATATCACCTGCCTCCTTCTGCATGCCCATTAAAAAATACAAATAAATCCAGGCTTACTTTGACTTTAATGGTTATGGTGTCTGTGTTTTGTATTCTACAGTTTCACAGCACTGTTCCAATTCCATTCAAAGTATGGCCTTCTAAAAATTTTAACTTTAGTTGATACAACTTTTTTTGGTTCTTTTTCTCTTTTCCTTTTTCTTTTTTTCTTTCTTTCTTTCTTTTTTTTTTTTTTTTTTTTTTTTTTCAGGTCAGGGTTTAGGAGTTTATCTTGTTTTCAGTCAACAAGCATGGCCCGTCTACTGCAAGCATTGATTACATGAGCTGTGGTGAAAAAGTAATGAGGTGATGTGAAAACAGGATGTCCCTTGTGAAATATTATTGACATAAACCCTGGAAGTTTGGGGTCTCCTTTTTTTGTTACGTTTCCAATAATATGTGGTAAGCCTGAAAAGTAGACCTTTTAGATAACAACAAAAACAAAAAATAATAGAACAAACAAAATACATGAAATAGTTTGGGCCAATGAAATATAAAGAAAAGATTAATTCCATTTATTAAAACGTATTTAACCTGTTTATATAGGTTATGCCTACATAGACCTCAAAGGTGTTTTTCATAATAGCACCAATATATTATATCACATGAAAGTTTGAAAGGAGTCTGGTTCTGTTGCATGTGGTATTTTTACGTCTACACATGACAGAAGAGTTTTGAGCATTGGGATAAATCACTGAGGAAGCTTCTTCTCCTCCATGACAGGAAAATCCCCCTCCTCCTCAGACTCCCAAGCTAGTTCTTGGTACAGAGGACTTTTGGGATCCTTGGTACTTTCTTGTGGACTCAGCAGTGCATTTAAATGTTTGTGGTTGTAATTTACTCAGCATGAGTGTTTTATGGTAGAAGGGCATTTCAGAATGAGTCCTGTCATTCTGATGGAAATGTAGTTATCATGTTGAAGTATATTTTTTAAAAATAATTTCTGTGAAACAATAAATGAATATATTGGTCTCTATCCCAGATTCCTAACACAGAGCTTTTAAAACCCTTATAAATAGAGGTGCTAGGAGAATCATTTGTTCTAACATATGGTCTTTGACCCCAGTATCTGACACAGTCTTTAAATTCCTTGTGCCGTGTATATTTTCATCTGGCTATATAATTATGTCCTTTAAAATATCCTTTGGTATAAATTGGCAGTAGTAAGTCAACTGTTTTCTGGGTCTGTAAATTCCTTATTGAACCCAAGAAAATAGTGGGAACCTCTGATTTGTAGCCAAGTTGAACAGAAATTGTAGGTAACCTGGGGATCCATAATTTGTGATTTGTGGCTGAAGTGGGAGGCAGTCTTATGGGACTGACTCTTAACCTGTGGGTCTGACTTAACTCTGGTTGGTGACAGAATTGAATTGAATTGTAGGACACTTAGCTAGAATCAAAGAATTGGTCAGTATTGGGGAAAAAATGCCTCTGGTCACTGAAGTGCCCGTATAAATAGTGAGTTTTTTTTTAAAACAACTTCTTGAGGGACGCCTGGGTGGCTCAGCAGTGGGTAAGCGCATCTGCCTTCAGCAGGGCGTGATCCTGGAGTACCAGGATCAAGTCCCACATCGGGTTCCCTGCATGGAGCCTGCTCTCCCTCTGCCTGAGTCTCTGCCTCTCTCTTTCTGTGTCTCTCATGAATAAATAATATATATATATATATATATATATATGTATATATAAATTTTATATATATATATAAAACTTCTTGAATGCAACTTAAAGGCACATACACAACAATGAGCAATGCATATTTTCTGTTCTTAGGCTTTAGTCCATGCATATCTTACACAATCTGACAAACCATTATAGTGAATACCCTCCAGAAAATGCTTTGATGATTTTACAATGCTGATTAAGTAAAGTTCCTATGGGATTGTGATGGATGAAATTACTTCTTCCTAAATTTATATATTGAAGCCCTAATTCCTAGTGTGGCTATATTTGAAGATAGAGCCTTTAAAGAGATAATTAAGATTAGATGATGTCAGATGGATGGGTCCTTAATCTGATGGGACTGGTGTGTTTATACGAAGAGGGAGAGGCACCACAGAGAAAAGACCCTGTGAAGACATGTGAGAAGAAGGCAGCCAGTCAACTGCGAGCCAGGAGAAAACACTTATGAGTAATTCAACTCTGCTGGCATCTTGATCTTGGAATTCTGGCCTCCAGACCTGTGAGGAAATAATTTTTTAAAGCCACCAGTCTATAGTATTTTGTTATGGCGGCTCCAGTTGACTAATACAGGTATGATCCAGAATACAGAATTATAAAACACAAAGGATATTTTCCAATCATCTATTTTAGTGTTCCTCGACCTACATAGCATGAACAGCATAGAAGTTCAGATAATAGGGGATCCCTGGGTGGCTCAGCAGTTTAGCGCCTGCCATTGGCTCAGGGCATGATCCTGGAGTCCCCGGATCAAGTCCCGCATCAGGCTCCAGGTAGGAGCCTGCTTCTCTCTCTCTCTCTCTCTCTCTGTCTCTTATGAATAAATAAATAAATAAAATATTAAAAAAAAAACTCAGATAATATACTCATTTTCAGACATGCAAAATTATATAAAAAAATACCATACTCCAATATACTTTTTGAATAGGGAAATGTTTGTGGACTTAATTCAAATAATAATAATGATAATAGTAATAACTATATATAAGTATTTAATAACACCATATGATTTTATAAGATTTGGCCTTAATATTATAATTATGAACATTTGGCATGTATTTCTTCTATGCCAGACCTTTTCATGATTTCCTTACTATAGTTAATAATGTTATCCTCATTTACCAATGAGAAAATTAAGTTGCAGAGATACTAATTAACTTGTAAATAGTCATGAAGTTAATAAATACTCTGGAAATCTAGCACATTCTTAGTAATCACTTGGCAGTGTGACCTACAGGGGAATAGTATTCATCATACACTTCAAAGCAGAATAAAAATTATACCAAAACATGGAGTTGGTCCAAGCCTGCATTTATCAGCTGACTAAGCTCAATGCCAAGAAAGTTTAAGAAATATATTCAAGATTAGACATCTAGTTAGCACTAGAATCAGAACTAGAGCCCAGATTGATTAAGTAATTGTCAAAATCTCCTTTCTCTCCTATACACTAGGAAAAATCATAAATTTTAAAAATTATACTAAATTATAATTATATATGAATAAAAGGCACAGCATAGGGAATATAGTTAATGAGACTGTAATAGTGTTTTATGGTGACAGGTGATTGCTACACTTGTGGTGAGTATAACATAATGTATAGAGTTCTCCAGTCACTATATGGTTCACCTGAAACTAATGTAACATTATCTATCAACTATACTCAATTTTTTAAAAAAATTAAAATTATATATGATATTAAAAATGTGAGATCCAATCAAAACAAATATTGGATGCCAAAAATAACTTGTGATTTAACTTATTTCCAATACCAATATAGTTAGATTGCATACAATCACAACAAGAACACTTACATTTTTAGAACATTTTATACCATTCATGTTTACTTTAAAAAAAAAAGTATTCAATGGAAGAAGAAAGGAGGATGGCAGCAGAGTAAGAAGACCCGAGACTCATCTAGTTCTAAGAACATAACTAGATAACCATCAAATCATCCTAAATACCCCAGAAATTGACTTAAAGACTGATAGAACAAACTCCACAACTAGAAGGAGAAAAGAAAACACATTGAAGAAGTGACTAGACTATACAGCCTATTGGATTTCTGCTTTCCTGATGTTAATTACAATGGAACAGACCTAAAAGCCTTATCATTAAAATAGTTTTCCTTTGCATTGAAAAAGAGTATGAAAAAAAAAAAAAAGAAAAAGAATATGTATCCTCTGTTTACTGGTGAAAAAAATGCTGTCTTTTTGCATCTAGTACAGGTTAGACAAACTTTATTATTATTTTTCTTTCTTTTTTTTTTTTTTTGGAGAAGGAGTGTGTGCATGTGAGTTAAGGGAAAGGGCAGAGGAAGAGGAAGAGAGAGAATCTTAAGCAGGCTCCATGCCCAGCTCAGAGCCTGATGAGGGACTCAATCCCATGATTCTGAGATCATGACCTGAGCTGAAATCTAGAGCAGACTCTTAATGGATTGAGTTACCTAAGTACCTCCAAGACAAACTTTTTAATAAAATAATTTAACATTAAAAAAAACATTTAATGAAGAGCTGATGTTGATAAATTATGGGTTGTAAAAAAATTAATAAATAAGCAAATAAATAAAACTTCCTCATGACATATTAAAGAAAAACAACTTATAAATTATAAATTAGGAGAATTTTGATTATGAAATGAATTTAAGCATTCAGTTTAGTTATTCATTTAGAATTTTAAACTTCTTGATATAAACACTAAAGAATAAGAATCGGGAGCACCAAATTGCAAATGTAGATTATTTATTTATTTATTTATTTATTTATTTATTTATTTATTTTTTAAAGATTTTAAAAAATTTATTCATGAGAGAGAAGCAGAGAGAGAAGCAGGCTCCATGCAGGGAGCCCGATGTGGGACTCCATCCTGGGTCTCCAGGATCACACCCTGGCCTGAAGGCAGTGCTAAACAAATGTTTATTTAGCATTGGGCTGCCCAACAAATATAAATTTAAAGGACATAGAGTATCTTCTAAAATGTGGTTTGTTTGTTTTTCTTATTTATATTAGAGTTTTTCACCTATTCTTCCCTTGTGATGTGTGACTGGTTGGAATTTTCAAGAAAAAGAAAATGTGATGGGTCAATCCTGAAGAACATTTTGATGAAATGTTTTCATCTTATTTAAAAGGCCAAATTTGGAAAGAAAATAAAATATTTTGATAGGAACATGTTTTGCTTTTTGTTGTTTTTGTAGGAAAGTTTCCTAGATATGTAATGGCTCTCAGGTCATAGAGAGCATTCTACTATGGATAAGTCTCATTGGACAAATGTTAAGTGGGGATCACCTATTCTTGGGGCCAATTCAACTGGAATGCTATATGAAACCTATCATGTGTCTATCTGAAGAGCTTCAAGCAGAAGAATGTGAATTCATCCATTTTCATATCAAATGTTGATGCAGCTTATTAAATTATACCTGAAATCCAAGTTCAGTTATATTGTTTTTGTACATGTCAATTGTATAATATATAATATAATATTATATGATGTTACTGATAACAATTAACTAATAGTCTCAAAACTTTCAATACCAGTCTCAAAACTGGTTTCTTAAAATATTATAAGTAGGAATGTTAAATTTCTTAAAATATACCATCTATATAAAATGGATAGATATCCCATCAGTAGCTAATTACTCTTTAAAACATTACTATGAGTAACGTAAAAAATAAAATTGAAATATCCCTCATGACTACAGATGCATAATTCTCAACAAAATATTACAAAATTAAGCAGCAGATTAAAAAGGTCACACATCATGATCAAGTGGGATTTATCCCTGGGATGCAAGAATGGTTCAATGTATGCAAATCAATAAATAAATACACTACATTAATAGAATAAAAGATAAAAATCTTATGATTTAGGGCACCTGGGTACTTCAGTCAGTTAAGCATCTGCCTTATGACTCAGATTGTGATCCCGGGGTCCTGGGATTCAGCCCAGGTCATGCACCCTGCTCAGTGAGGAGCCTGCTTCTGCCCCTCCCCCTGCTCCTGCTCTGTCTCTCATCCTCACTCTCTCTCTCTCTCAAATAAATAGATAAAATCTAAAAAAAAATCATATTATCTCAGTAGATGCAGAAAAAGTATTTGACAAAGTACAAGATCACTTCATGATAAAAACATAACAAGTTGTATACAGAAGGAACATTCCTCAACACATAAAGGCCATATATGACAAACCCATAGCCAACATCATACTCAATGATTAAATGATGAAAATCTCAGTAACAAGACAAGGGTGCCTACTCTTAATATTTTTATTAAACATAGTACTGGATGTCCTAACTAGAACAATTAGGCAAGAAATTAATATAAAATGCATCTAAATAAGAAAGAAATAAGTAAAATTATCTTTGATTGCAATTCATATAAATCCATTGAAAATCCTAAAGACTCCACCAAAAACCTACTAGAACTAATCAATAAATTTGATAGTTTTCAGGATAAAAATTAACATACTGAAAAGAATGTGTTTCTATGCACTAACAATGGAAAAGAAATAAAGAAAACAATCCCATTCACAATAGCATCAAAAACACGAAAATACTTGGGAATAAATTTAACCAAGTAAGTGAAAGATCTGTACCCTGAAAAATACAAAGGTTTGATGAAAGATATTAAAGAAGACACAAATAAATTCAAAGCTATCCTGTTTTCATAGATCAGAAGAATTAATATTGTTAAAATGTCCATAATACACAAAGCCAGCTATACATTCAATACAATCCCCATCACTGGAGTATCATTTGTATGTGGGATCTATAGAAGCCTAACTCAGATAAATACAGTACGGTGGTGGTTATCAGGGTTGGGGATGGGGGAGATGGGAAGATATTGCTCAGAGGGTACAAACTTCAGTTGGAAGATGAATGAGTTCTGAATATCTAATATAAGCATGGTGATTATAACTAATAATACTGTATTATGTACTTTAAAATTGCTAACAGAGTAGATCTTAACCATCCTCACCAAAAAATGATAATAATAAATGATGACTATGTGATGGAATGGAAGGGTTAGCTAATGCTATGGTGCTTATTTTTTTGCAGTACATAAATGTATCAAATCAATAAGTTATACACCTTAAATTCACACAATATTGAATTACTATATTGTACACTTGAAACTAATACTAAATTATATGTTAACTCACTAGAATTTAAAGAAAAACTTAAAGAAAAACTGGAAAAAAATCACTCATCCCTACGTACAAAGTCTTTTAATTATGGATTTTTCTTTCCTTGTGATTGTGAATTCAAAGATAACTTACCACTGACTGCTTTTATGTGAAATATTTTTGTGTCTAAAGGAAAATTGCCTCTGGGAAATTCTATGTACATAATTAAGATTGCATTTACTAACTCTAATAAATAATGTAAAAAAAAATCCATGAATATTGATTTCAGAAAACCTTCTCCTTTAGAGATGAACCACAAGTATAAGTTCATTGAGGAACACTTCTTTTGAAATGCAGGACCATAGGGGATGAGAAGGATATGGAATTGCAAATATTAAACTTGGTTTTTTATTTAAAGAAGCTAATGGGTTTTCACATATAGCTATTAAGTAAAGAAGGATTTGTAAATGCCTGTTATACTTTGACTATCTGCATGCCATTCACTGGAAATAATTTTTTTCAATAGTTCATAAACCACTGATTTATGAATATTAATTTTTGAGAAAGAGCTTTTATCTGTGAAAATAAAATATTTAAAAAAGAAAAGTGGGATTTTAAAAACAATTTATTTAAATGTTAAGTAAATTAGGGTGCCTGGGTGGCTTAGTCAGTTAAGTGCCCCTGGATTTTGGCTCAGTTCATGATCTCAGGGTCATAAGATGGAGCCCTACATCGCATTCTCTTGCACTCTGTGCTCAGTGGGGAGTCTGCTTGAGCTTCTTTCCCTCTGCCCTTCCCCACACACTCTCTCTCTCAAATAAAGACATATATCTTTAAAATAAATAAATAAACAAACACATATTAAGTAAATTTAACTCTACATCAACATCCACATGATTAGATAAAAAGGAGATTATCACAGAAAGACTTGGAAAAACTTGGAAAATGTAATATGACAATGCTTTTGAAGATAGTAGAATTATGTTTGGTAAGGTTACTCAGCTTTGAGCTCAGATACAGCTATTTATTTATTTGAGACGAAGAAAGGAGGTTGCTGAGGGGGAGGTATAGAGAATCTTAAGCAGCCTCCACCCCCAGTGCAGATTGAACTCTCAGGCTCAATATTCAATCTCATGACCCTGAGACCATGACCTGAGCTGAAATCAAGAGTTGGAGGCTTAACTGATGGAGCCATCGAGGTGTCCCTCAGATACAGCTATTCTATATATAGCTTTGTATAATCCTACCTTAAATAAATCTTCATCTTCCATATTCTATATTTTCCCCTGGGAATGGGAGAGCATCATAAAATATCACTTAATTTCTTCAGCAGTCCTTTCCCAAATGTTAGCCATAATTTTCCATCATATAGCTATACCTATTATATCCCACTCCACCTGCTGCACTTGACTGGAAGCACTTTAAAATCAGAAATGCCATTTGCCATCACCATCATAACCCAGTGCCTCTCACGGCTTGGCTAATTCTGATTCCTCATATGGTATGTTCACATGTATGTACAGTTTATTTGTTCTTCTTAGTCCTATATTGTCCAAGTTGGTGTTTAACTTGCCTCATCAATGATTGTGAAATTACAAATCCCAAGCTTTCCTACTAAAATTAAGACTGCTTAGATTTGGATAAGAGCTTCAAAATCATCTTAGAAAATTATTGTAGTCCAGTAATTATGAAAACACTACTCTAATTGAACACTGTTTTCTCATTGCTCAGAAAGAGTCACTGAGGTACTACGGAACGTTAATGACATGTGGATTGTGTTGACTGCGATTGACTGGAACCTATCTAACAAACTATTTTCAAACAATTAAAATAAATAACTTCAATTACATTGCCTCTCTGGGTATGTTATTTTTAGTCACAGGTATAATATGATTTCCCAGTAGGTTTTAGAGAAAATGGGGAGGATCTCCTTGTGGCAAGCTAAGCATCCCAGAGATCATGAATTAATGTTGGATAGAGCAATCAAACTGGCAAACACTGGCAACAACCTTAATTTTCTATTTAGAATTTGTTGTGGGTGGCCAGGTCAATCACTGCCATTTAAATCCTCACACCTGTGCATCTTCACCATTTGGATCAATGACAAATTTAAAAACAAAACAAGCTTTACCCCCAGAAAAACACAACCGTTGAAATGACGAGTGACAAATTCTACAAAGGAAAGTGCTGTCTTGTGGTGTTCTTACTTTTTTTTTTTTTTAAGAAGGATTTATGTTTACTGTAGGCAGGCGTACGTGTCTTCGCATACTGATGAGTTCTCAGGTGCAGTGTCATTGAACTTGAGAAAGCAAAGCTTGCAAAATGGAGGAAAGTAGTTAAGTAAAACTGCTGCAGATTGCAACCACCTGCTCTCAGGCTGGCTCAGTAAATGCTGGAAGTGTATTTCCAAGTTTTTAGAAAAAAAATCGACCGCCACTCTTACTCTCACAGAATACTGATGAGTGAAATGGTTCTTATATTAACCTGAATTTCACTATAAGTCTCTACTCATGAGAGAAAGATCCAAGTGAAGTTTCATTCTCAGAGTGTGTGTGTGTGTGTGTGTGTGTATGCATGTGTAGAGAGTATTGGTCAGTGGAATCAAGTGTATTGCTCAGTGAAATCATTAACAGAATAGCTTAAGTTTTAAAGTGTATTATAAATTGGCAAATTAATTTAAGAAATATATACTACAATTTTTAACCATGTATTATATATGCTACCAGTTATTACTACCAGAATGTAAGCTTCATGAAGGTGGGCATTTTTCTATTTTGTTCACTGCTATATCCTCAGCATTAAGAATAATGCTGATCTCATGGTATGTACTTAATAAATATTTGATGAATAACAGTGTATATTTCTGAGTTTATATGATTATTTATAAATGTTTTCCCTTTTACTTGTATTAGTGTTATATTATCCTTATGCTCAGTAACCCATGAAGTTCAAAACAATTCATCCTACAATGTGCCAGGTACTTTCCCATACGACACATTAATGCTCATACAAGTTTATCACATAGGACTTCTCATTTCTTATTTTACAAATAAACAGAATGAGACTCAAAAGTTGTCCAAAGACTTCTCAAATATTAGTTCATAAATGTTGACTTTTGGTCTTGAGCTACTTGATGATATTTATAAAATTTAGATATCACATATATTCTGGCTCCTATTTGAGTCTACAGCATTTTGTTCATTTCTTCAACTAAAATTGTGTATCTAAAGCTATGTTTTTGCACTCTGAGTTGAATTTCTTATTCTATTCCATATCAGATATTTGCTCATCTATAATTTATACCTATTTAATTTCAAAGGAATGAGAAGCATGTGTTCTCCACTCTAGAGTCTTCAGTTAAAAGACTAAAAGATCAGGCAGGTGTCTAAAAATCAAAAGCAGTAGAGAGGAAGGCCCAATGGAATGGTCTTTCTCGTCCCACATACATGTGACAACAGAAGGAAACAATTGATAATAAGATTCACCTGAAAGGCAGTGGATACCTAGTAAAGAAACACACATGGAGACACAGACACACAGATACACCCTTTTAAAAATATAATGTATATATTTCTTGGAAAAAAAATAAAACATATACAAATAGAACATCACCCAGCTTCAGCAATTACCATGTAGCCAATCTTATTTCATCAACATTGTCTTTCCTTTTCTCTTTCCCTTGGATGAAGGGAAATATTATATTATTTCATCTGTAAATATCTTGGTATGTAGCTAAAAATAAGAGTAATTCTTTAATATAACTAAATAGCCTAGCATTTTTTTTTGTATCTCTTATTAGTTAAGGTTTCTTTGATTGAATTGGATCTTAATAAAATCCATATGTTGCAACTCATTGATATGGTTTGTAAATCTCTTTTGATCATTAGGTTTCTCTACTCCTTTCTCCTTGTGATTTATTTTTCTGATTTGTTTTCTTGTCTTGTGAAATTTTCTTCCCACTGGATTTTAACAGCAGAGTTATTTCCTGTGATGTCATTCATCATGGCCTTCGTTCCCCATATTCCCTGTGAATTGTTATTTCTAAATCTAGAGGCTTAATCAAATTCCAGTTTGATACTTCCACAAAGTAGATTCGTAAGTGGCAGGAGCCATCTGGAGGCCCCCTCTAGGAGGCTCTTCATGATGATGGCAGCCATTAATGGCCACTGCCTGAATCCATTATTGCATTAGATGCTGCAAAGTGGTAATCTTAGTCTATCAATTCTTCTTCACTACTTAGTGAGAATATGCTTATAAAGAGAAACAACTCTCACCTGTGTGCATACCCTGAGGAGGGCTTTATTATAGAAGAGGCAGATCAAAAGCTTGATTATTACAAACTGGGACATTTTTGAGAATGAAAGGGGGCCAGATTCACAAAGATGCCACAGCAAAATGCATAAACTTGGTAAGTTCTGAGAGCAAGACAGAACGTATAGCTACTATATATACAATTCATTGTTAATTTATAAAAGCACATACATATAGTTTTTTTCTCCTCTCAGCATATATAAACTGGGAATAAAAAATATTCAAACATGCCTATTTTTTTTTTTTTTTGGTCCCTGCCCTTACAGAGATTTCTGAGAAGATATACTAAAACAGAAGTACACTCAGAGCTTTAGGGGTCAAAATAACATAGAGAGTTGGGATGCTGTAAATAGTACTATTCACATTATATTTATTAGAATTCATGTCTATGCTCCCCTCTCCTAACCAAGAGAGGCTGGGAAATATTCTGGTATTTGCCCAGAAGGAAGTTGTAATAGGGATGATGTACAATTAGACAAATTATACAGCATGCTCTTTTTGTGGAGTAAGAAAATGAATTCTGAATATATGTAATCTATTATAAGATATCCATATGCTAGTGAACATGCATGTTCATGATAATATTTGTTTCAGGGTTTTTTCGGGCACAATTCAGACACACAGTTTCTAAAGTTTAATTACATAACCTCACCTTTAAAAGGACTGGGGTTATTAGAGTAACCAGAAATATGATCTTGGTAATCTGGCAGGTCCATACATAAATTAATTTGATATTTAATATAAAAGCTTAAAATGAAGCAAAAATAGTTTTGTTAACTTGGAGTCCCACAATATTCTGTTTTACTTGGTAGACGTGGATAATTCCTTTTTCGTTGGTCTGTTTTTGTGTTTAAATCAGAGGTGGTTTTCTTTCAGACTTAAATATATACCAGTTTCAAATTTCCAGCACTATATTGCAAAACACTTAACATGACTGAACTTCAGTTGGAGCAGGCTTTAGCCACTAAATCATTAGAATCTATGCAGTAAGAGGATATGGGGATGTGGCTTCTCATTTCAGCTAAACTCTGGGTGGATCATCAATTTTATTTGAAATTGGAGCTATATAAAGTAATTATTACAAGTGTATTCTATCAATATGATTTTACTTCTTATGAAACTTTATCAAGAAATGGGTATTGTAGGTTTGATATGATTCCATCTCAGAGAAGAAACAAGGGAAAGAAGGGCATTGATTGCTAAATGAAGTCTCACCACCTAGAACCTATGGTCCATTCTCACAATGATGATAGTGTACCAGTTGCTATGCTTCAATTTGAAAACAGAAATTATTACAGACCTGGGAATATTTCTCAGCTTAAAGTAGATTGATATTTAACTGCATGTGGGGATAGTAATAAATCATGCTAGATCAAAGGTCTACAAGTTAATAGCTAAAAAAAGATTGGAGTATTTTCTTTCATTTTAGACTAAATTCTCTTGAGTATACGCAGTGTAATAGAAGCAGATAACTATGTCCATATACAAATTGTCCTGTGTTTTACATTCAGACTTTGAAATCCCTGCTCAACATTTCCCTTCAGGTCCAATTCATGGACCTGACACTTATAAATTTAAGAATCAAACTGTAGATCATTTTAAGCTGCATGTTAGGCTGAATTGTGAACTCACGGCGAATGGAAATTTTCAGTACACATTTGTTCATACAGGAGAAAATAAAATGAGGCTTCTTGCCATTTGATTTAAGAGGAAATAAAATATTATAAGATTGATTTGAAGATGCAAACTGATTTCAAGTGAATATTATCATCTCCTATTGACACACTCTCAACCTGGTTAGGTGATAAGATTCATGAGATTTTAAATGTTTCCTTAAAAAACAATCTGCATGCAATTCGATACTTGGGACTTTTTCAGAGGACTCATATTTTGGCTTTTTCACTCACAGAGGGAGATGGTAAACTAAGGCCATAGTAAGGTAATTAATCAAATTAGATATCATAATGCTTTCAATTCCCCCACATTCCCTTATGCTCATAGACACAAACCAAGTCTGAGAGGACTCTAGAACAATGCTGTCCTTACAAAGGAGAAAACATCACATTACTTTGCTTAAAAGTATGTAAGATCAATTCTAATACACATAAATTTAGGACATGGGCTATATTTAGAAATGCTGTTATAATGATATTTTAAATTATTGAACCCAGTTTTGATCCAGCTCCCAAATTATCTGAGAGCCAAATATGAAAGCTGTCTCTAAGGTAGAGAATATCTAGTGTAGAGGATATCTAAAACAGTCTCAAAATTATTTATTTGACATCCTCACTTTTTTAGTAAGTACAGATGTCTGAATAGTTTTCTCAAAAATTTTAACCAGTAATTCCTAATTTTATGGGGAAAGCAGAAGTAAGTTTATCCTTAGAATTTTTGTGCAGCAAATAAATAATAAATGGATAGAAGTTTCTAAGGAGTCTATATGACTCTCTTTCTCCTCCATAATCAACTAAATGGCTTGTCACAAACTTCTGAATCCAAAACACACAAGAAATATATTACCTGACAGAAAATTGTTTATTAAGTGGACAAGAGAGCCTTGTACTGCAGGACCAATCTCCTTAAAAAATGTTAGCTAAACTGCAGTGTTGGCAAAGTATATTGAAGGATAAAGCAAAACTGTATTAGTAATTTGAATGACTTCTCATAGTTGTGTTTACCAAATAATCTTTGACATTTTTTTAATGTGGTGATCTGTCAAAGAATTCGTATGCTTTCATAATGCACAAGGAGAGTTTGGATAGTGAAGAGAAAGGGATAGTCCATTGCACAAGCAAGGAATTACATGTGAAAACTCACATCAGGACTTTGTAGGGCAAATTGAGGCATGATTAGTAGGTCTCTGTGTTGGAATGGAGGCTCAGTTTATAAGAATAAGGAAAAATACATGTTAAAATTCTATAATACTACTTACAGGTTATGGAATTTATCTTTAAGATGAAAGGACACATAGAGATACTTGAGCCTGGTGATACAGTCAGTGACAGTGAGACTTGCAGAAGATTAATCTGCCAGTTGTATGCAAATTGTGCTAGATTAGAAGAAACTGGAACTGGGAAATTAGAAATATATTTTTACTATTAAATTAGTGAAAGAAGCCCATGGTATTGGTCATAGGAATAAAAATAATGAACTAAATGTAAGAAATACAATTAAGGAAGACAATGCTTAATGACTGAATGGAGTTTAAATTTGGATCTGAGAACTCCAAAACGTTTATTAAGCTTATATTATTGGGAAAAGTAGACTGTTGTGGACAGAAATAATTGTAGTAGAGAGAAAATATTAAGAAATGAAGTAAAAGCAATTAAATAGATGAGACATGAAGAAAAAAAATCTATGTGGTTCATAGTTTAACAACTCACTGCTGAGAAATGCTGAGCAAATGACATAGTTTTTATAAGATTCTTCTTTTTAAACTATGAGATGGAATAATAATAATGCCTACCTGTTACGTTTATTGTGAGTTTTATTGTTTATTAACAAAGACAGTCCTTATGAAGTGGTTGACACACGACATCTCAATAAATGTTATTGCTATTGTGGTGGTTTTTGTATTTTAGGAGACCAGAGAGATAACCCATTAAGGGAAAAATTGGGGTATGGGTTCACATTATGAGACTGGCTCCCTTTTACTAGCCCGAGGTAAAATGAAGAGGGGGGGAGTCAAATTTCTAGTTTTTCTTCACAAAAGAACTAGTTAAACCACCATCATACACCAGGAATTCGGACAACTAACTCCTAGGAAAAGAATCTAGAAACCTATGTGCCAATGCAGAAAATGTCCTTCCTTGAAGAGTTCGAGGACTTCCCAAAGAGTTTTCTACACAGCATTCGTTCCTCCAGATATTTCATTTAGAAATTTTTCACATCTTCTAATATGTTTTAGAAGTCTATTAAGAGATCTGGGGCAGCCCGGGTGGCTCAGTGGTTTAGTGCCACCTTCAGCCCAGGGCCTGATCCTAGAGACCCAGGATTGAGTCCCACCTCAGACTCCCTGCATGAAGCCTGTTTCTCCCTCTGCCTGTGTCTCTGCCTCTCTCTCTCTCTCTCTCTCTCTCTCTCTGTCTCTCATGAATAAATAAATAGAATCTTAAAAAAACAAAAGAGAGAGAGAGATCTGAGAAGTCCCGCAGGAATCTTGTTTACTTTACTTGATCTAGAATTTCCAAAGTTATTCAAAGAAATTCTCTCCTCTTCCTTATTCTGTCTAGTAGCACTCTAAGATATTTGTGTTCTAAGGGACAGACTTACTATATTTATTGGTCAGAATCTTTTTCAGCCCACAGTCCTTTTGTGTAGGGTGAGATACTTTGTAAGAAGTAAATAAACTCCTCTCCAAATCTTCAAATTCCACTGAATCAAAGACCACCCAGAGTTATCATTGATCTCAAAATAAACCTGTTGATCCTTATCTCTTTGTCTTTCTCACCACCTGTGACTTATGACCTTGAACTCATCTGTTCAGACCTTGATTGCAGAGTTCTGTTTTACCCATTACCCTTGCTGAATTCAGACAAACCACTCCTCTCAGATTTGTTTTTGACTGCTTTGTATACAGTGATATAAAATAGAAAGGAAACATATTGATATAAATGAATTGTAAGGTGGGTATGTGTTTCAGCAAGTTTGAATCTCATGAGTTGGGACACCTGGTAATAACTATTACAACCTGCATAGGACCATTCCGACTTAATTTGTTGCAGTAAAGGGCTAACCATATAACCAAGTAACCATTTTCTCTGGGAAATGACCTTGGCTTCCCTTTCATTCTATTTAAACCTTTTCTCAGACAACCTCCAAGGGTACAATAAAGTTAGTGTCAGTGATCATTCCTTGTTGCTACACAGAGTGGATTTTCCTCAGACCCAAGGAAAGAACAATACCACATGGAATAAATTTCAAAATGAAAGAACATTATACTACTCACTCAGATTTAATCAAACTGATATTTTATATATATATATAAGGTCCTTTATCTTTATATATATATATTATATATATCTGTATTATATATATATGTATATATATATATAATACAGATAAAGGACCTTCATATTGCTAAAAATAATAACCACTTCCAAAACTCTCTGGGTCAAATACTTTAGAATAATGCAAATTCTACATTAGACAAATTGTTTCATGAAAATATAATACAATTTTAGAGAGGCATAAAATTTTGCATTAATCTGGTATTGTTCTGACAGCACAACCTCAAATGATAGTCCAAAATAGTCAACCTCAAATGATAGTCCAAAATAGTTTAATAGTCCACCTTAAACACAGTCTAAGACTCTATTTGCACTTCCTAGTGAATTTTTAACATATCAGCCTATGTTATTTCAGGTGTGTGTGTATGTCTGTGTGTGTGTCTACGTGTGATAGGTGCCTAGCTTAAAATAAGCAATAGCTTAAAATAAGCAATAAATTGGTAGTAGCTATTCTTATGAACGCTGCTAAAAATCTTATAATCATACAGTTATAGCATCAAGACCACTTGGAAAAGACATGATATTTTGTTCTTATTCAATTTATTCTGGAATGTTGTCGAGATGCCAATTTTAAAAGTTGTAAGGAACTAAAGCAACACATTCTTCTACAAGAAATTCAGTTAAAATGTAAGACATATTTGAATATCAGACACAGAGACTGGTTTCAGTAGTATCTAATGTTATTAATAACTAAATATTTAGATTGATAGATTGCTTGTTATTCTAAACATTTCCATAGACCAAGTTGTCTATGTATCTGGAGTTTGGGGAAATGAACACTCTTCAGTATTTGCTAGATTATGTAATCTGACATGTTGGCTCAATAATGCTTCAAATGCCTCAAAAGATCATGTTTTAAAAGATGTACTACAAAATTCTCTGCTACCATTTACATGGTGGAATGCAATTGGACAGCTTTTAAATAGGAGTGCTACAATTGCATTTATTAAAATCATACTGGTGAAGTAAAGGGGATGGATTAATGGGAGGAAAGATTAGAGACATGCCAAACTAATTTAGGAATGCATTCCTGGCTTTCTAGGTGATTTAAAGTAATGAAAACTAATAATGTTTATATAAAATTGATACTTACTAAACAGAACAAGCCTGGTAATTTAATTAAAAGAAGTAAGCTATATCAGATAGAAAATATTTGGCTGAAGGAAATGGAAAAATGAACTCAAAATTAACTTAAATAGTGTTTAGTTATAATGTATTAGTTCACAAAACAATAGGTCCAGAGACAGAGTAGCTCTTAGCATTGTATTGCCAGAATGTTCACTTCTCTGAATTTCCTTGGTTCTATTCTTCCTTCTATTTGTCTCATTTTCAATATAATAGCAAAATGGCTAAAGGAACTCCAAGAATCACATCTAGACATAGCAGATGTATAAGGGGACCATATTTTTTAATATCTTCTTGTTATGACTGAGAAAACCTTTTGGAAAAGCCCTCAAGTCTATCTTCCTTAAGTTTGTCTTTATGTTTCATTGACCAGAAATGAAGTTAGTGAGTTTTATGTCTACCCCTATCAGAGACACTGACAAAAAATAATGGAATTATAATGATTGGCTTTACCAAGAGGAATGTGTCCATGAGCTGTGAACATGGTACCACTCTCTGAGGGTAGGTAACTGAAAAAAAATGAGATTCTGGTTAGCATGGAAGGAAGAAAAAAATGTTGAATAGCAAACCAACAATATCTGATATCTACTGTCATGAAAAGTCAACTAATTTATATATCAGCATTGGAAGGAGTGCTTCAGCTGGAAAGCAGAACTTCCCCTTCTACTAGCTTCTGATGGTTTCCAAGAACTCTTATTCTTCTAATACCATATTTCCTATCAGATCTTTGCCTCTACATATTTCTTTCAGAGAAATTATGGAACATTTTCCTCCTTCTCCCTTTTAAAAATTTCTACACAGGGTGCCTGGGTGGCTCAGTTGGTTGTGTCCAACTCTTGATTTTGGCTCAGGTCATGATTTCAGGGTCATGAGACCAAGCTCCATATAGGGCTCCACACTCTCCTGGAAGTCTGCCTGGAATTCTCTCTCTCTCTGCCCTTCCCTCCCTTTACACACATGCTCTCTCTAAATATAAAATAAATAAATATTTTAAAAATAAAAAATACAAAAATATAAAATAAAAATTTCTAATCTCTCTTGAAAATATTTTTTTCTAGAACATCAGTGTTGACAGTGAATGGAAAGTTCAGTCAAATATAGTCATTTTAAGGTAAACAATATGAATGTCACTTTCTATCCATAAATTTTATGGATTATATAATGAGAAATATAAGGAAAACTTTAGGCAGTTTAATATTACCTCTTATGAGACCCTGGTGGTGTGCAAATGGTGCTATTTAATTGGGTTCTATCTGAAATTGAAATTGGCATATAAACAGTCTAGTGGTTTTTCAAGTTGTTGAGGATTTGTTCTTCTTCCACTTTTTCTCAATAATCATCTTCCTTAAATCCACTACTCTGTGACATAAATTCTAAACATGTTCTATTAAATAAAAAATAGTGAATGAGCTTGAAATTAATCCTGTTGAATAAAATTACTAGTGAATATACATAGAGTTTAAGTATATTGGTAATACACATTAAGACTTATATTGTTATCTTCATCAATTACAAACACTGTGTTCCTCTTAAATATGTACTAAAAGCATTGTGAATATATAAATGGTTTTTTGGCATTTCAGCTTTTATCTTAGAATAATTAAACAATAAAATAAGATAGTATGATCTTTTAAGATAATACTATAATGCCTGAATATGACTTGCATTAAGTAGTTTAATTCAAAGTAAATAATAGTAAATTGAACAAAATCAATAACATCAACAACAAATTATGATTTGGGGAATTATAAGAAAACTGAGTTAAGACAAACAGTTGGCGGGCATCTGGATGGCTCAGTTGGTTAAGTGTCTGACTCTTGATTTTGGCTCAGGTCATGATCTCAGGATTGTGAGACAGAGCCCCACATTTGCTGGGCATGAAGTCTACTCAGGATTCTCCCTCTTTCTCTCTGCTTTTCCCCTCTGCTCTCCTGCTCTCTCATGCTCAAAAATACATACATACATACATACATACATAAATTTTAAAAAAGATAGGTGGAGATAGAAAAGACAAGGAAGGAAGGGGAAAGAGAAGGAATAGGTAGAGGAAGAGAGAGAGGGATGGAGGAAGGAAAGAAGCAATTTACTTTGGTTATATGTCTTAATTTAATTGTGAAGGTGCCCTAGAACATGAAGTTTGATATGAAGCTTAATTAAATTATATGTATATATTTTGTTGTCAGAGTCTACAAATATATCATATGCTTGGAATAAATCAATTGATCAATTAATAAGTAAATAATATAGTTTTCCCCAAATTATTGATTTTAACCATATGCCATAATATCTGATTGAAGTTTCACATTAGAAATGAATGACTCTTGGGGCTCCTGAGTGGCTTACTTGGTTCAGCAGCAGACTCTTGGTTTAGATTCAGGTCATGATCTTGTGGTCATGGGATCAAGCCCCACTTTGGGCTCTATTCAGTGGGGAGTCTGCTTGAGGTTCTCTCTCCTCCCTCCAGCTCTCTTTATCTTTGTCAAATAAAAAAATCTTAAAAAAATAAGAAATGAATGACCTTTGAAAAAGCCAGTATCATGGTTTTTACACTGAATATTGGTTTAGTATCATTGGTTTTTACAGAGAAAAATAATAGATGTATTTCTCTAATAAAAAAAAAAAAGAAGAAAAGAAATGGATGACTCAAATATCCATAGCAAAAGTTACAGAGAATTAGGGGGAAAGAGATACCACCTAATGTGCCAGTTTTATGATTATTGTCAAATAAAATTACAGGACAAGCAACTGATTACAAAGTATAAATATTCTGAGAAAGCAAACTACAATGGGATCTCATTATTCATGAATCAATTATTTATTATATACTTCTTTTTTTCTGTATTTTTAGTTAATGGATTCCTCCAGTGGCTTTACTTGTCACCCAAAACTTTCACTTCTATCACCCCTCAACCTACTATGGGATTTTGCCAATTTTCAAGAGACTGGATATTGAGAAGACAAAAAAAGGAGAAGCCTATAAAGAAGAATGGAAGAGAAAGACATAGAATTCATGTGAACTTTCATACTTTAAAGTCCTGTCCTGATCATTAAAAGAGCAGGTTTTCAGCCAAGATTTTTTTTTTAACTTTTTCAAAGTAATCCATGCCATAAAGACTGAACCCTGCTGAAACTGTAGGGTTGACAATTTTTAAAAATTGTTTCAGCAGAGACAAGTAAATAAAACATCTGAAACACCTTGTAGGAGACTTTTCCTTTGTCTGAAAGATGGCACTACCTGAAAATAATTGATCTTCTACAGTGTCAGAGAGATTCCTGGAATGTTGTTAATAAATGAATTGTGAGGGCAAGATAAGAACCTTGAATTTACTTTATTAGATTAATTATCACTCTGAAAAGCAGTCACTGCCCAATTTGTGAGCTCATAAAGATATCCTTTGTAAAGAATGGAGACTGTTTTTGGTCCTGACTATTGGTCTATTGTAGCAAGTGTGCTTTATTTATTATTTTTTTTTTATCTCAAGGAGAATAGAAGAAGCAAGTTAACTGCTGGTTTCCTCTCAGATAATCCCTGCCTTGAAGTCACAGACCATGACCATGATGAAATGCCTAAAACACTCTCTTAACAGAATAGAGGATACCATTGCCTGGAGGAAAAAGAGATTACCTGTATGCGCATCAGACAGGACATTGGAGCACAGACTTAAATACCATATAAATTCAGACCATTTTCAATCAATACTAGGGCATTCAGTAAACACTCCATGATCTCAGGGTAAAATAAAGTTTAGAATTTATTTCCTCATGGGCAGAAACCATATTTTCCAATAGAAATTATATTTTCTCAAGCTGGCAAGATTTGCTTGGATAACCATCGAAGCCTTATACTCACTCTAGAGCACAAAATAAATATATGTCTGTCTGAATATTTGCCTAGGTGAGGGAATCTGGGTACACTCATGGGACAATCCTATTTCCATACCATTTATTGTGTTCACAGTAGTTTGGGGCACACGGTGTACAATAGGCAGCCAGTTAAATAGAGAATAGTGTGATTGTTGAACAATAATTCAAATCCAAGTGAACCTGAACCCTTAAAAGCTGCTCAAGCACCACCAAAATAATTCCATCTTTCCTGTTCAGGTCCATTGTTCAATCTCAAGTGGGAGAAAAAAAAAAAAAAAAACCTTGAATTGCCAGAACATTAATATTGAGAAATGTGAATTGAGTTTTAAAATATTCTCACCAGGACTTTTCTGTGTAATATTTTAATGTTCTTTGCATCAGTATAATACTATCATCGGTAGAAATCCTTCCCATGAGACTTGAAAAATATTATGCATATTCACAGTAACTATATTAAGAAGAGCTGATACTGCTTGACAGGGCCAGGCTTGCCTCTGGCACTTGAAAATTTTATACCATTTAAGAAACTCAGCCAGAGTTCAAGAGTCCTCCAAAAGAATGGTAAAGTAAAGCAAAAGTAGACTCTTACGTTTAGGAATCTACACTTCAGGAAGGGGTCGATGGAAAATTACTTGACATTTCAGCATGGCTAACCCATGCACCGAGAAGCCAGAAGCAAACTGGAAGACTATCATTTCTCAAAACTTTCCACTAGGTCTTGTTGCAACCATGCAATATTCAGTAAATTCCTTTTAGATGCCATGTTACAGTTTGGTGTAGAATACTGAAGATAAGCATTACAATCTCAGACCTACAATAGAAAGAACAACTAACACACTTGGAAGGACTCCTAACTGGGAACACAAGAAGGTGTAATACTAGACTTTGCAAACATGTGAAAAGGATTTTGTACCTTGTCTAGGTAAAAGGAACACTAAACTGCACACCAAGCACCATCCACAGTGAATACTTACTGATTTCACTTGTAAGAAAATTGGCAAATATATATGGCACAAAAAAAAGCTTGATACATCAATCCTCCAATAATTCAATGTGATAAATATACAAATAACTATAGTTGGCATGCTGAGAATAATCTTGATTTATAGAGCACATGGTCATTGATTTAAATACACTTGATAAAGCATTCTTTCAGAGATTACTTTTGACTCATTTGTGTTTGTTTACATTTTACTAAGGTGGGATGTGTGTTTCTTTTATCATGGGTGTGGTAAAAGTGATTTCCCTCCTCATATATAAGTTACATGAACTTATTTTTAGCCCGAAATTATTATTCTAATGGAATATTTTATAAAATAGAGGTTCAGAAAGGTTATATAATTAGAACTCAAGTGGCATCTGGAAAATATTGACCAGAGGAAACCAGAACTGAATTCCAAACATATCAAATTGATCAGGTAAAGGCCTGAGATTTCTTAGGTGGAGGAAGGCAAGAGCGTATTAATTTTAGTAATAAAAATTGCAGAATAGAGGGTTAAATGGCTCAAATTGATGAATCAGCCAACAGGGAAAAAGGATAGGTAAGATACAAATCAATGCTGATACACTGAGTCTAAGATCTAAGAGAAATCTTGGTCAGTCTATAATTGGCAAAGATCAAGAAAGACAGGACTGCAGCCTCAGAGTGATATGATAGCTTTCATTAAGGAAATGTTCTATGACATTTTAAGTCTGTAAGTAAATATTCAGTTATTGAAACAAAGAGAAGCTGGGTACATCTATAAAAATTATTTAAAAACAGGAATGGAATAAATAATTAAAAAGAAATATGAAATAGGACAAGAACTTGGTTTCTTTCATACTAAAAGGAATCTCTGTAGGTGGAATCATTGCAATGTGAATCAAGTAAACACTTCCTGGATTTCCCTATATCTCTCCTGCTAAAACTCAAGATTAATTTGTAACTAACTCTGATATAAGTTGATTACATTCCACTACTAACACAGAAAACCATAGATGTGAGAAGCCCAGTCAATACTATATATGTGTTGTTCCTTCAAATTGAATTATTTTCTTTGTCCTCAAAGTAACATGGTCCCATAGATATAGTCTAAATTTCCAAGTCTCTCTTCAAATAGGTATGCTAATATGACTAGAGTTCTATTAATTAGATGTAAGGGGAACTGATTTAATTAAAAGCCTAATCTATTTCCAAGTCATTTGCCTTGAACATTGATACCATCCCCCACCTGCAACCACCACCACTCTTCCTCCTGGCTAGAATGACCACAGAGTAGTAATCAAGCCTCAACATTTCAGATGAGCACAGTATCTTAGGGAATAGCCAAACAACAAGATGGAAGGAACCTTGGCTTTAATGACCTCAAGGAGCTATACTGTCTTCATGGCCATAGACTGATGAGTACATCAGTGAGAAATGATATATCACATTTAATACACATTTAATCCAATATTACTGACAATAGCCTTGCCTTTCTTGTAATTAATTCACTAGAAAAAGAAAAAGAGAAACATATTTGTTATATCACTATGCTGGCCAATACTAAATCTAGAAGAAAATATAAAAGGACATGTGAGGGAAATCATCATAAAGCCCTTGAAGAGGAGATGCTTTAACTTTGATGTTGTTATTTCCAAATATGAGAATTTTTTCTCTATAATATGGAGCTGTAAAGATAAGCAGTAGCTGTTAAAACAACTCATATATTTTCAGTTCAAAATTGAAGGTGGTGTTTAATTAGAAACACCAGTAGCACCTCTACTAGACTTCCTCATGAAGCTTTATCACTATGGAGATTCTCCAACATCTTCATCCATTTTCTCTTATTATTTTGGCGATTGTCCATTAGGATGCAGAAATATAGGAATGAGGTCTTGATGGCAAGATGGTGGAGACCTTTCATTTCTACGAGAGTTGTCACTTTCATGGATTGAAAACTTCATTGTGCTTTCTATATTACTACTTTCTAGTTCCATCCAGTTGTGATCCCTTCATTTTGTGCCACGTTTCAGGGTATTCTTGTTGATTGGCTCTCATATCCAATCTCAAATCAGAGTACTCTATTTATAAGATAATTTTATGGTCAGTTTCCATGATCAATAGAAGTAATATCTAATTGTGTTTTGGCCCCTATGTGTATGAATTATTGTTACTTAATCTTTATGTCATCTCACAAAGCTTAGTCCTAGGCATTACAAAATATTTTTAGCTCTATTGCAACAAATGTTGTTATGCACTAAATTCAAATACGAAAAAGGGAAAAATATTTTTAATCTATTAGTTGTTGCTTTTGCCATTTACTTTTTTAAAGATTCATTTATTAATTTGAGAGAGAGAGAGAACGGGAGAGGGGTAGAGGGAGAGAGAGAATCTTAAACAGATTCTCTACTCAGTCGGTAGCCTGGTAGACCCAGGGCTTGATCTTAGGGATCTGAGATCATGACCTAAGCCAAAATCAAAATACAGATCCCTAACGACAGCCACCCAGACGCCCCTCCATTTACTTTTTCTAAGTCTTGAACTCCTTAAGACCAACTCCTTGCAATATAACCTTAGTTTGTATTGTAGTTCAATAATTCACATTGTGGAAAAACTTAAAGTAGGGTACATATCTTTTATTTTCTTCTTCTGTTTGTGTTGATTAAACATAGTATTAGGTTCAGACATTTGCTCTGGGTTAACACTGCAGGTTTTTTGCTTTTTTTTTTTTTTAAGATTATGAAAAATCCCTCCTTCCACATATTTGTCAGAAATGGCACAACTCTCTCTATAGCTCTATTTTTTAAGGAGTTCAATAAGGATAATATAAATAAATATTTGTATTTCACAAATGAAATTTCTGTTTGCCTAGAGATTTAAAGCCAAGTTAAAATATATTTATGACATTATCAGAATAAATGTGAAGGAATCTATAACTGCTAATATTTTATAAGGGAGTTATTTCAGTGAGGAGGTCAGAAGGTGGTAACCTTGGAGAATTATACATTTTATTTATTCCTAAAATGTTTTACTATTTTACCTCAATAATTAGGAAAAATCATAAAGACACAATAATGAATCAATATCAAGTCTTCTTCTATTGTACTCTATCTAAAGTTTAGAGTTAACATATAGGATTAAAGTCTAGTTTTGGACCAAACAACTTCATTTTCCATTAACAGTAATATGTTTTCTATCTGAACAGCAAATATCTGCAAATCTGACTGATTCAAACTAAAGAATCTTTAAATTAGCACAGAAGGAATCTGAGAAGATACTTTTGACAAAAATATGAAGTATTCATAATTACCGGTAACACTTTCAGCTATTATTAACTCTCAAAATGTTAAACTCAATTTGAAAAATGTATTCATTGAATTCAGAATATATTGCTGGGTGCTTACTATGTGCTACATACTGTTCTACTATTTTATCTTACAGGGAATACATCAGTAAATAAAACAGACCAGAAACCTTACCTCCTGGAATTTATCTTCTAGGAAGAGGAAAAAGAAACAAATAAGCATAATAAATAGTTAAAGTATGGGTGCCTGGGTGGCTCAGTCAGTTAGGCTAAGCACTTGACTCTTGATTTGGGCTCAGGTTATGATCTCAGGGTCCTGGGATTGAACCCCCACATTGGCATCTGGGCATCTGGCTTCCCACTCAGTAGGGAGTCTGTCTCCCTCTTCTTCTGACCCTCCCTTCCTCCCTCCCTCTCTCTAAAATAAATGAATAAATCAAAAAAAGTAAGTAAAGTTTATGATAGGTTCTAAGGCTAAGAAATACTTTGGTTTAAGAAATAGAGCAGAAAAAAAAAAAGAAATAGAGCAGAGTAACAGGACGTGGAAGTGTGGAGACTGCACGAGTTGTAACTTTAAATAGGGCAGGGGGTCAGATTAGACATCACTGTGGAGGTGAAATTTGAGTAAAGATCTAAAGGATGCAAGCAAGTTAGCCAGATGGATGTCTGGGGGAAGAGAATTTCAGAAAGAAGAAACAAGAATGAAAAAGCCCTAAGGTGGGATCATACGGTGTGAGTTTCAGGATAGCAAATCACCCAGCAGGTCTCAGTACGGTGCACAAACACGGCTGGAGTCGAGGAGGGGGAATGAATAGAGCAGTGGGGACACAGGTCAGAAGGTCAAGGAGTATGTCTGTAAGACATTTTAGGATTAGAAAAATCATTCAAATAGAAAATCTTCCAACGCTTAAATAGATACAGTTTGGTTTTTTAAAATTTTACTTTTGTTTGAAAAACATCTCTGACAGCAAAAGATAAATGAGGCTAATACATCACTACGTGTCGGTTAGGCTTGGCTCCACATGAAGCTTGATCAGGAAGCGTAGAAATGGCGTGTTAGCTTGTTGTTGTTGTTGTTGTTGTTGTTGTTTTCCATCAGGAATAATTTTCCATCAGAAAGTTGATAAGGAATGGAGCCTTCCCATACCCAAAGGGTAGGGAGGAAAAAGAGGTAAAATGAATGGGGGTTCCTGAATGTAGTAAAATCAAATTCCCTCCTGTTTAGAATCACTCCCTTGTTATCTGAACACAGATTTGGATCTTATACTTTATGTGTGAATGATTCCACAGTTTTTCAAAACTCAAATTCAAACCATGAGAATCACATGTTCTTATATATTTGTTCAGAAATAAGTGACATCCAGCACAAGCAATGACAAATGTCTCCTTTAACCTTGACTCAAACTACAGTAAATGCCAACTAGGCAGTTAGAAGAAGCTATTTCATTTTGTGTACTTCTTTGTATCTTTCCTTTAAATGCAGCTATTTCCTTGGCGGCTTAGCCACATACCAGATTTGAAATGGTTGTGCTCAGTCATTTTAGTTATCCGTGGACCCATTCCTTCATAATTCAAAAATAACTGAAAGGATTATTTTTTTCTCAGAGCTTTCCAAAAGAAACACCTTATCACTTAGATGAAGTGTGGAAAAGTTGAATTCTAAAGCCAAAAGGGTTATGAATGTCCAAAGAACTGAAAACATAGGATTATAAAAGGCAACTGGAATGCACAATTTTTTTTTTTTATCGTGGTTGCCACTATAAACACTACATTTAACACCCCATTTTTATTTCCTGGTCCTATTGTTATATCCAATCCTATGCTATTTAAACATATATTAAGAAGTCAATCCATTCTTTTCCCTGGCAAAATTTATGAAAGATAAAGGAAAGTAAAAGCACAATTTAAAGAAAGGTTAGAATGTGAAAAATCAGTCATTTTTTTTTCCTATAGGGTAGACAAACTATGCATGAAATAATTTACTCTTATTTCATACAGAGATTCTAATGGTATAGTAAAATTGCTTTTAGAGACCATTTTCATTTCATCTGAAGGGCACTCTTTTTGATATGTGGTACTGTGACAGCAAAGATAAAGTGCTAAGTGTTTGCTATCTCATCTGCAATTCAAGATTTACTATCCTATTCAAATCAATCGTAATACAATATTGACAGAAAGAAGGGGCCCATCTCAGTATGTCTCAATATATCTCCCTCAGGGCAGATTTAGCCCCCTAAAATTTTCAATGTGTGGCCTCTTAATAAACATAGATTCTTTCTCACATAACAGCATTTGCACTACTTCTGTTATGACTTTGAGGCAGTGACACTTATGTTGGAGTTATTTCAGCTTCTTCCATAACAAATATATCATCAATTTTGTCCTCGTCAAGGAAAATGGGAGTCCCAGTGGGTCCAATTGTAGAGAAGTTTGTCATGTTTTCTCAATACTTGTTTCTTTCCCTATTATGATATAATTTCAAGGGATCTTGTGAAATGAACCATGGCATGGCAAAGGCCGGGCTGGCCTTACAGATGGTCAAGGCAAAAAGGCAATTAAGTAAAGAAAGGAGAAAGGAGACCATCTTGTGCTTAAAGGTCACACAATTACCTTATCATGCTATTTCACACTCAAAATTTAATTTAGATTTCTTAAAATGTCTACCTCAAGGGTGCCTGTAAAAATCAAATACCACTGAGAGTGTTAGGAACATAAAGTTAGAATAAATTTTTCTCAAATGGTTCCTAGAAGAGTCTGCTGGAATGTAATAGAACAATTTACATCTTGATAGGGCTGGGGAAGATTACCTGTGGTGCTGCTCTCTGTACCTGCACAAGCGTCTTCAGGAGAAAAATGATGCTGGAAATAGATGCACAGAAGTGAAGGCAAACTTAATTCATGCCAATGTTTTGCCTGAGTCCAAGTGTTAGGCCACCAAAAGCCAGCCTGTTTCAACCCTAGCTACTACTAAGGGACAAAATAAACACGATTCTAGTGAAACATAAAGGGTGCAGATTGTCTACCCCTAAGAAATTCTCAAGTCATCATTTCCAGAGCCAAAACATGGCTAAGTCATTTATTCACTTATTCATGCTTGTATTCAAATGCTAATATGTGGAACATCCCAGAAGCTGTGGGCAGGACTCTGAAAGATACAGAATGGAAGAGAACATGGCTGTTTTGCTCAAGGAACTCATACTCCAGTGGGAGAGACTTAAAAAAAATACATTGTAAAAGTAAAAGGCTATAGAGGTTAAAAATGCTCTCAAGAGTACATAATTTGAAGAAAGAATCTTTGACTAGGAAAGTGAAAGGAAGAACTTTTTCCTCTATAAAGAAAGTTTTCAAAGAAGAAGTCACATTTGAAGTGAGCTGTGAAACCAGCTGCTTATTGACAGCAACACCCATGACATATTGACCAAATAAACAAATGAATAGTATAGAGTTGAAAGTTTATTGGATTAATATCAGTGATGTGGAGTATAGATCTGGTTCTGCTATCATCTCTTGGGCAAACTATTAAATTTTTTGAGCCCCAGTTTCCCTGTCTGCAAAATATGACGATTAGATTTTGTCTTTACATTTTTTTTCTACTACTATAACTTTTGAAAGCATGGAGTCCATGTTTCATCAAGTTTCCCATGGAGAAATTACTCATGTATTCAGTAAAATGGCATTACCAACCTCTGTTCTACCCTACTACTTACCCTTCCCCTCATTTTGTGTAGCCACCAGGAAGTTTGGATGGGATTCATTTTATCCCCAGAATAGTGCCCAGGGCAAGGGCACTTGCCTTTCCACTACTTTTGATGGGAAGATTATCTTATCATTCATCATCTAACTCTGTCTGAAACCAGAAGTAGGCACAAATTGGTTCAAAGTTGACTAATGAGACCAAACTTGGACGTTTATTCAACAATTGAGGACAGAGGTCATTTTTCTCAAACTGGTTGCACAAGAGAAGCTGATAGCCATCACACACCACAAGGATAGTGTCTTGAGGATACAGATGACAGGCAAGAGGTGGCGCTGCATAGACATCAGGTGACATGGAAACAGAGTTCTGTCCACACACTGACTAAAGTCCATCTACCCATAGACTTGTTCATTTGTGAGCTAATAAACCCCCTTCACTGTTCAGGGCATTTGAGTTTGATTTTCTAAGTCTAAAACCCACTCTTCTAAACCACTTTAAATTTTTTTTTCAATAAAACTATTTTTTTCTAAACCAATTTTACTAAACAAATTTAAGTACTAAACCGTACATTCAAAATACACATTCTCAACTTACAAAGGTCACAAAAACTTATCTGATAAAATTTCCAACAAAAAGGCTATGACTTTTTCTCTCTGAAGTAGACAGCACCGTTAACTTTATAGGAAAGCTTTTTAACAAGAGAAAGGATTTAGAAAGGATGAAAAGGAGAAAATACCTATTCTCTGGAGGCTTTCAATCATTCTGGTATAATTTTAGTTTAGGATATTTTTGGTATCATCCTTACTTCCCTCCCTTTAAAATTTGAACCCCAACTCTTTGCCCAGGGAGTGCCACTGTTTTCAAGAATTGAAGAGAAAAAGGAGTGACCTTTGTAGTCATGTAGCTCACAGCTTTCTTCTACATGTGAGGCTCCTGACTCCCAAAGAGGGGAATGGCCTTGCTTGGAATGGTCAGTGTCAGAGTGGGGACAGGGTCTCGGGAGTATGTACATGCCTCCCACCCCCGAGCTGGAGAGCCTGTGCTTCATTTCAGCTGCAGAATGCTCTGATTTGGCTACAGAATCTGTTAACAGTAGATGTTGCTGTCCAGTTACACAGAAAACTTTGCCAGCTAATTCTTTTCTTTTTACTTCCCCAGTGTCAGTTTTCCAACTTCCATTTCACAGATTATCAAGATGCAGTGAGAATCAAAGAGCCCAAATTATCCAAACAAACATTAGTGGCTGACACAGGACGAAATACAGATCTCCAGATTAACCACTTGCTCATTCCTCAGTTCCATTCCATTATCCTTACTTGAGTGAACAGTACACCTTGAATAAATATTTCTCTGAATTTCTTGGTGAACAAATCAGCTTTTACCATTAGAGTCAGGAAAATGTAGAATTTTGGACTTGGAAAGAATCTTAAAGATCATTTAACTGAAAACTTTCCCCAATTAATTATGATGCCAGAATCTACTTGCGAGGTCTATTCCTTCTTGAAGAAGAAAGGGGTTACCATTTTACGTAACAGATGTCCTCTCACTTTTGTAGGGCTAGGTCCAATATCATGAAAATTTGAGCATTAAGAAAGTAAAGTTTTGGCAATATTTCCCCTGCTGTTTACTGTAATATTTTTACGTATCAAAAACAGAGAGAAATCTTTAGGAGACTGTATTCTATTTTGAAATTATGTTATCGTAACATTTATTATGTATAAAATACCTTTTTTGAATTACACAGAGATTATTGTATATAACTGCACATTGACATATGGTCACGTATGAAATGTTACTTCTCTTGACTATCTTTAGTTTTTCCTGACTGAATTTTCTTTATTGAATGGTGTAAAGAAATGCCTTTGTCATATATTGGGCTGTCATACTTATGCTTTGTTTTGGTAGAGAGTTTCAATCACATATTACACCTCAGTGCCAAAAAGATTTAAATAATCTAATACAGATTTTCTGATGACCAGTCTTTTCCTTGTGACCAGAAATAAGTACTGAGTATCATAAGCTCTGAGACAGAAGTGCTCAACTGTATACAAATTATATGACATTCTGAAATATCTGTAGAGTTTTGAGAAATTAGTTACATGTTTGGTTGACTTATCCATGTGGGCATTTGCCATGAGAGAAGCCTTTTTTGTTGTTGTTGGTTTAACTCTCTCTCCAGATTGTGATTATTGATAGATAGTGGCTACTTGTTTTAGAATATATGAAGAACCACAGTCATATATTAGATAAAAATGAAATAAACAGATTTGGTTACTCCAATTTACTATCAATCAGGAAGTAGAATGGAATATTGGAGGAAGCCTGAACATTAGCGCCAGATAGACTTGAGTTGAAACTCTAGTTTTGATCCTCTCTTTCTTCCCTTTGCAAAAAGGGAATGCTAGTATCTACTTCCAAGGATTCTTTCCTTTCCTTTCCTTTCCTTTCCTTTCCTTTCCTTTCCTTTCCTTTCCTTTCCTTTCCTTTCCTTTCCTTTCCTTTCCTTTCCTTTCTTTTTTTTTTGAGAATTAGAGGTAATATACCTAAGTTAAAGAAAGTCAACAAATTATAAGCATTAGACGTTTGTGAGCAAGAAGTACTAGTTTTTCCACTCACAGAGATTTAATGAGTCTTAGGAAATCATACTACTCCCATCTTTAAAAATCATGTCTATTTTTATGTTACTTATAAAAACAGATACTCTCACTTTTGCCATAATGTTCGTTATTAAAATCATACCTCGCTTTATCGCCTGCTTCAGTAACCAAATAGGACTAATTGTAACAAACCAAATTATTTAGCACTGAAAATGAATCAGCATCTATGACTTATTCATTGTCACATGCTAGCATGGCTTCTGTTACTTAGAGCCTCAGTCACTTCTTATTTTCTTCCACTGAAGAAGCTTCTAAGAACTAACACAATTAAAAATAGATTTAATGTCAAATGAGGATGAGAACTTATTCACATTCACTGCTGAAAACAATATTATGTGATTAAACTACAAAGATAAACAAATAGCTTATTAACTGAAAATGCCAGGGGCTCTGGTACCTTTGTCATTTGTATTGTTAATAACAGTAAAACATTTTTTAAATGTTGTGTTATAATTTATCACCTTTTGAGGAACTCTTATGTTCAGATTAGTATGATGTTTGATATGGTGTTGCTAACAACTTTGAAGAAATGTTGTTTTCTGCTTCAGAAAATACCATGTGCTTATAACCAGCTGCACAAGAAGAGAATGAATTGGTTCCAGTTTCCCTACACTTTTATTATTGATAATCACTTCTCAATGTTGTTTTTGCATGTCTCTGCTTTCATCGTTCTTCCCTATTGCTTAGCCATACTGTCAGCTATAAAGCAAAACTTTTTATATGCTAGCAAATGTGGGATTAAGAAGCATCATGAAAGACTTGCAGTATAGTAACTGTTTGGCTAAGGTCCTGCCACAGGGAGAGACAAAGCAATGAATAAGAAGAAAATCACTTAAATGTGAGAAAGTTATTAATAAATCAGGAGAAGTCAGGTGTGCATGAGAAAGCTGGATGTTTTGTATTCTGTATTCTCAGATATACGGTTTATTACCTGTGTAATTACTCTCCCATGTAAGATATGCATTTGAGCAAATGCTGTAAATTATTACAAAGTACAACAGTGAGACCTCTTCATAATATTTCCCCCACTTAATAGTTTTCCACATGTAGGGAGTTCCTGACTTACAGATGTGATGCTCTAGGACTGGGGCTCAAGCCAGAGACCCTACCAATCCTCCACATACATTCCTTAATATTGTTTTAGTGATGCATAAAAGCTTTACGGGTGCTAGGGTTGTATTTTTGTATTTTTGTACAAGCAAGAGGACTTCAAGATGCAGACAGTCTGATGAAGAGGAAGGACAGTAAACAGCACACTGGGGCCTCTACTGTTACTACTACTTAATAAAAGGAGCAGAGGGATCCCTGGATGGTTCAGTGGTTTAGTGCCTGCCTTCAGCCCGGGGCCTGATCCTGGAGAGTCCCACGTGTGGCTCCCTGCATGGAGCCTGCTTCTCCCTCTGCCTGTGTTTTTGCCTCTCTCTCTCTCTCTCTCTCTCTCTCTCTCTCTCTCTCCCTCCCTCTCTTTCTCTCTTTCTCTCTCTCTCTGTGTCTCTAATAAATAAAGTCTTAAAAAAAATAAAAACAGCAGAATATATATGGACCAACAGAACCTTTCATTTAGTAGAACATAACCTTCAGCAAGTCACTTATATGACAAAACCTCTAATTTGTCATCTATTAAAAATGGATAATAGTTGCCTTGTGGAATGGTTTTAAGGGTTAAATTAGATATGTATGGGAAATGTTGGCATTGTGCCTGGAACAATAAGAACTCAATGAACAGGAGCTATATGTGTATTGCTATTATTACTGATGTTTGTTTTATTATTGGTGGTATAATACCATATTAAAAAAGCTTTTCTTTCTTTTTTTTTTTTTTTAAAAAGCTTTTCCACTCAAGTAGATCATTGACTACTTAGCACATTAAAATGTGCAGGCATGTTAAAAAGTAACTGTATCAGCTATTATATATGATAATTATAAATGATTAACAGGGAATCCATGCCAAAGATGTTATTTTTATATTTTGCTCCAAAAAACAAATAGAGTTGGCATGACATTCTTGTTCACAAAAAGATTAAAGAGAGAGAAAAAACAGCTTTGTTGATGGTTATTAGGCCCATTTCTGAACACAAAATTGTAAAAGATTCTAACAACTCTGTGTCCAATTAGGTGTCTAAATATCAATAAGAATTTTAAAAAAGGATTTATTTATTTAAGAGAGAGAGAGAGAATGAGCTAGCAGGAGCTAGAGAGAAGAGAAAGAGGGAAAGAGAATCTCAAGCAGACTCTATGCTGAGTAGGGAGCCTAACAAAGGGCTCAATCCCATGACCCTGAGATCAGGATCCTGAGATCCAGACCTGAGTTGAAACCAAGAGTCAGATGCTTAACTGACTGCTCCACCCAGGGACCCCAGAGTACAAACAACAAGTTTTATAGCCTTCATCATCAGTCTGAAAGTTAATACTGAATCAAGCATACACAAGGACAAAAGTAGCTGAATAACATATCAGAAATATTGGAAAGTATCAAATGTGATTTTCTTTAAAAAAAAAAAGATTTATTTATTTATTTAACAGAGAGAGAGAGAGAGAGAGAGCACACAAACAGGGCGAGAGGCAGAGGGAGAGAGAAGCAGACTCCCCGCTGAGCAGAGAGCCTGACCCAGGGCTCAATCTCAGGACCCCGAGATCATTATCTGAGCTGAAGGCAGACACTTCACTGACTGAGCCACCCAGGTGCCCCTCTAATGGGGTTTTAACAGTTTTTAAAAGGCAGATTAAAAAGCTATTGAATTTGTCTGGTTGGCTATCCTTTATCTCTTTGTTGATACAAAGAATTAAAGCTTGCCATCACTGTAACTTTTGTCCCTAATTTCATGGTGGAAATAACAAGGGCCACTGGAGGACAACTGTGACCAGACTGGCAGCCATTGTGACTGGAATACCTGTTCTAGACTGATGGACATTGATCACCTCCATGCATGTCAGCTACATCAGGGACAGTTTCAAACTCCAGGGCAGAAAATGATTCGACGACCAGATAGGGCACTGGGGAGGGCACGATGGCAGAAAACATCGTATTGACAGACCATTGTGGGGTCTGAGGCAGAAAGGGGAAGGTTTCATCATTGTTATATACACTTGAGCTCTTTCTGACCCAAACTAGTATGCAGAGGAAATGCCTAGGAATCCACAGGGCCCACCTGTCCTCAAGGTACCAATCAAACATTTTGGCTGACAATTCCATTCAAATGATAGAAAATATAGTTTCAACCTCTTCTAACATGATTACAGGTATCCCTCTTTTGCTATGAAGGTAAAAGTGTGATTAGGAAATTTTATTTTTCATAATGGCTTATATAAACTACATTTGCGCTTTTTGGGGCATGCTATTGAAGAAGTTTGCTAATACGCTGAAGATAAAAAAAATTTATAAACTCCCTTTATCCCTCCCTCATTTTGACTACTTCATTTATTTGTTTTTGTTGTGGTGGGGGCTGAGAGGAGAGTTGGAATGGCTTTATTTATAGGACTAGAAAAGGGGGACTATATGAATCGAGAATGTGTGAAAATAAGCAGAAGTATTAATTTTGTGGAAAAAATGCTTAATTCAGTATCTTAAATATCACTTCCTCACGAGGGGAAAGATATCTAGTAATTATGTTTTGCACAAGAGAGCTGTAAAATCAGTAGAGCCGAATCTTTTTAAGCCATATCTCTTTTAAAATGATATTTTAGCCCCATTTTTATATGAAAATAATGTGCTAAAGTATTACTGTGAAGGAACTTTAGCTCCTGCTACAATAAATAAAGCCTTGGTTTGCAAGTATCAAAAATAATGTAAATATATCAACTTTAAAAATGTGCCAAAGATGTAAAAGTGGCTGCTCCAAGATTTGTGGGCAGCTTGTTTAAGACAGGAGGAATATAGCGACATACTACAAAATTTGGGGATTAGATTAGTTAAGTACTGATTTATGTAAAAACACACGAGTGTTCACAGATGTTCTACTACTGAGTTTTTTGTGTCCATTTAGAGTTCACCTCCAGGAAATCTGAGATCACAATGCAATGATGTCCAGGTGATGTGATATTATCTCTAGAAGGACATTAGCACCTGCGGAGTCTTAAAAAGTAGGATGTAAGGAATTAGGGTCTATTATTGTCTCCAGCAACTCTTCAGTATGGGAAGGGTCCTATCTGCTAGGATAAACTCTTGGGCCCTAAAAAGGGGCATCAGGACCCTGTAATACTATAATACCATCCAAAATGATCCCTTATGCATCTTGGATTCTTTTGGCTTTTCACTCAGTTTACTATGCAAGGATCAGAATTTTCTGCTCAACACAGTATTAATTTTGTTTTAAGAATTTGGAGTTTTCGGGCAGTCCAGGTGCCTCAGTGGTTTTAGCGCCACCTTCAGCCCAAGGTGTGATCCTGGAGACCTGGGATTGAGTCCCGCGTCGGGCTCCCTGCATGGAGCCTGCTACCCCCTCTGCCTGTGTCTCTGCCTCTTTCTCCCTGTGTCTCTCATGAATAAATAAATAAAATATTAAAAAAAAAAGAATTTGGAATTTTCATATAGTCAAATCCTTTGCCGGCTATATAACAAGCTCTTAACTATGATTCATAGTAGATAATTGAAATGACTCAGATTTAGCATCAGGCACATAAACAACTTGAACTGAGAATTACACCAATAGAAAACTCTTTTTGAAAAATAAACATGTCTATCCATTATTTATTATTCCTATTACAAAATCCCTCCAAAATAATGGAATAAAATCATAACGATTTATTGTTTCCCTTAATTCTGTTCATTGGCAACCTGGGCAGTTCTTATGCTGGTCTAACTGGGATTCCCACCTGCAGGGCCAGTCATCTATCTGATGGCTTGAAAGGACTGGAAAGTCAGAACGGTTTCACTCATCTGGCAATCTGTGCTCTCTGTTGTCTGTGGCATATCAGTCACCTCCATATGACTCTTCTACCACATTCTACTTGATCAAAACCATTCAAAAGGCCAGCCTAATCTCAAGAAATTGGAGAAATAGATCCTACCTCCTGCTGGAAGGAGCAGCAGCATTACATAGATTCCATAGCAAAGCAAGATGGATACGGAGATGCTTTCTGCATTAGAAGGATAATTCCGTCCAACACTCTCCATGGCAGTCTGCTCCAGTAGAGCACTGTGCCTTTCAGTGCTTGCTCAGTATCTCAGCAAGGACATACGTAGGACCAAAGGCAGAGAAGTGGGAGGCAGAGGCAAGAGTTATAGCAGTAATTGAAGAGTTATTATTATTTTTATTTTGATGTTTTAAATCCAAACTCTGTCCAGGAAAAAAAAAAAAGTTTATGGATCTGTACTGACCTTCACATAGAAAAAAAAATCATCCAAATGTGTCAAAGACTTTAGAGAAAACAATGTGCTCTGAAAAATATTCCATAAAGGAAAGCACGCAGGAAAACAAATGCTTGTTACAAAGCTAAAATCAGAAGTTTGCACTGAAATCCACTTACATCCAAGGAGGATTTCACAAATTGATCTTTTGTGAAAACTGGTGAGTACAAAAATTGTCCCAGCTACCTTGTTCACGCTTTTATTGTTTCTGTTTGGTAATAAAAATATTTCCCAGCTCTGAATAAAAACTAGTTTGCATCAGAGAAAAAAAAAAAAACTCAAAAAAGTTTATGTTCCATGCCATCGTGGGACATAAACTTTTTTTCAAATCGTTTTAAAACCAGAAATAAATAGTAGATACGATAGCTTTTGTGTTTAAAGTGGAAGAAACACATGAAGAAAAAAGATCACTAACAAAATTTCCAAAGAAAATGAAATATTAGGTAGAAGGGAACCACTTAACAGTAGCTAAAAGGAAAATTGATGACAACTGAGGTTCCTGGGCCCCTGAACAAGTTCAGCTGTTCTGTCCTTAAACTTCAAACAAAGGAGACGTTGGGCCACTGGGAAATTGTTGCTCAAGAACCTACAATGGCTTCCTTTTAACCAATAAATCAAACTCCTTCTTGTGGAAACATAAGAGTTTCTCTATGGGACTCCCACTGGAAGTATGCAAGCTGGTCTGCCTCAGCCAGCTCAGAGACCATCTGCACACTGACGATCAATCACGCTGCCTTCCGTCTACCCGCCTGAGCTCATGCAACTCCGCCCTGGAACTTGCTGTATCTCCTGCTCTAATTAGTCACATCCTATGCATTCACAATCTGCCCACTACCAACACCCTCTGTTCAACTCAATCCAACTATTCTAGGCTACACTGACTTTCTCTTTCACTACCTCCCTAGGGGATTCTTGGAACTGATAATGTGCAAGAATAAGTAATAGAGACACAGTAACTGCTGCTACACTAGATGCTTTTTATGTGCCAGGACAGTGGGTGATGTCATATTTGGGTTTTTTAGCTCCTGTTCTCTCTCAGATAGCATCCTTTTTGCCTAGCGAGCAATGATCTTGGCCTCTATATAGTCTTGGTCTTGTATATAGTCTTGAAGAAAATTCCAAGAGACTGTCTTCCACTATAAAGCCTAGAGCACAGACCTTTCTCTCCTTATTCTGGGACCACGCAGGCAATAAACACATGCCTTTGGTTCTCAAGAAAGTGATGCAAGGACTGCTAGAATGGCCTGGTCATTCACCCAGACGGTCATTCTGGTGGCCGTCACCAGAGTAGTGTTCTCAGCGTCGCATCGAGGCCTTTTCAGCTACAAGACCACTGTTTTGCTCCCTGCCTCCTGCTTCTTATCTTTTTGGAGCTGCTGAGTTCGTGCCATTCTTAAATTCACTCTGGGCAGCCTTCCATTAATTCTGTGAGTTCTCTGAAACTTTTCAATAAATTGCTTTACTTCAATTAGCCTGAATCTCTTTCAGTTATTTGAAACCTCGTATTGTGATATAGCCAGGCAATATAGGAAGTATAGCTATAGCAGGTATAATCCCAAATTACAGACACAGTCCAGAGCAAAGCTACTTTTTAATTTTCCTATAACTGCACTTAACGGCTATGTTTTTTAGTGGAAGAAATGAATCTTAGTTAATTCAGGGCAATCTTAGTTATTCGAGCAACTTAAAATCTCCCCCTACTTGTATTCTCGGGGCTGCATCTGGTTGTTGAGGCTTATAAGACATGGGATGGTCAGAAGGAGGCTCTGTCCCTTCATAGTTATTACCTATCCATGCTGGCATCCATCACGATGCCTAATTTCCTGCTAGATTCATGGCCATTGTTATGGGCTGAATTATGACCATTTCTCCTCCAAGTTACATTCAGAAGCCCTAATTTCTAGGGTATCAGAGTGTGATGATATTAGGAAATTGAGCTCTTAAAAGCTGATTAAGTGAAAATGACACTGTTTAGGAGGGTCTTGATACAATCTGGCTGGTGTCCTGATAGGAAGAGGAAATGGAGACACAAAGAGAGACATCATGGATGTGCTTGCACAGAGAAAGGACCACGTAAAGACATAATGTAATGGCAGCCATCCGAAAGCTCTGGAGGGAGGCCTCTGGAGAACCAAACCTGCTAACACCTTGATCTCAGACTTCCAGCCTCCAGAACTGTGAGGATATAAATTTCTGTTGTTTGAGTCACTCTGTTGTCTGAGTCATTTCTGTTGTTTGGTGCATAGTTAGGGAAGCCCTAGCAGGCTAATACAGCCATTACTCTATTTCCACTATTACTGTTTACCCCCTCCTACTCCTAACCTCTACAGATTTGAATCTGAAGCCCCTTCATATACTTCTTTGACCTCCCTGGGCAGTTCTAATTTCCTCTAAAACCTATGTTCTTAAACACTACCTTAGATTGTTTCCTGCCAAATTAGACTATCAGGTTGCTTGCTTCATGCACGTGTATGTATACTGTGTCCTTAAGGCAGAACACAGGAGTTTACTGGATAATTGAACTCAAAGTCATATTGATGACTGACACCTTGATAGATTTTGGATCCAATTTATTGTTTGTAGAGACTCTTCACTTTGCTCCAGGACTCTGGTGCCCAGCTAAAGTATCCTCTTATGGATTGATGAAAAAGGAATGTTGGATGTGAATCTCACCACACAGTAAAACTGCTTTATATGGAAACATTTGGGACAAAATTTGTTATGTTACTTTGATTTATACAAAATAAAGTTTCCATAAAATAACTAAAGATACACACATACATGTATATCATGATGTTACTTTATAAAAAGTTACTAATCCTGGAAATCCTTGAAACCTTTATATCACGAGGCTGGGATCAAACCACAACTGGTGTAGTGTCCTGTTCAGAGTGGCCAGTTAGTAAATATTTGTTTACTAATTGATGCAGAAGATAATTAACATCAATTCATGCTTTGCTGTAGTCAGAAGATAATTAGCATCAATTCATGCTTTGCTGTAGTCAACAATAATTTGTTAAATTTTGTTTCATCTTTTGTTTTAGAAAGAAGCGAGAAAAAAAGAGAAAGCTGATTTTCCAGCCGAAAAATGAACAAAATATTGCTGGCCAGCCAACATCTGGTATCACTTAAGTCTGGACTGGACAGAGAAAAAGGATTATACCAAAGGGAACGATCTTATGGTTGCAGGGAAAAGAGATGACACAGTTGGTCTTTTTAGAGATTAAACACCTTCCATTTTGTAGCCTCACCGCTAACAGAGTGTTTATCTTTGTTCAGTTTTTGCAGTTTCATTGCCTAGTAAACAAACTCTGGAGCAACAATGCTAGAATCCTATTTTCCCAGAGAATGAGGCCAAAGTACCTTAACCTTTCCAACTCCTTAGCAAGCTACACTCAAAGGCTGCCATAGGTAAAAGTGCATTAAATTCACATGGAGGGATTGGATGGTTGTTCTCCTTTCCAGGAAAGTAAGAAAAAGAAAGAATATCCTTTCCAGGTCGGTGTACTATATGATTACCAGGAAATTTGAGCAAATTAAATCAACTTGTGTTGGAAGTACAGATGTTGTAAGTAATAACTCCCATATAAATCAGTGGAGAATTGAATGTTGCTCATTTACCTTCAGAGCATTGTAAAAGCGGCCAGAATTCGGTGTATCTGCGGTGTAGCCACATGGCAGCTGTGTACGGAAATATCAATTTCACCTGAGTCACATAAGCCCGAGGTGAGCTGGATAAATTATCATGCCCCTTGGTCTCGACATCCCAGATCCCCTCACTTGCTACAGGGCTTAATCCAGATTCATTCATAAGCGTTTTTACTCCAGCCAGCAGACTTAATGGCCCCTTTGTGCAATTATGATTCTGTTCTTGATTCTATATGACTATACTAAAATGCTATGAGTTATAAACTTTATAACATAGTTACAATATTGATACTAAAATTTAAATGAATGCACTAAGGCTGGAAGCTGACTGGCTATATGGATAGGCCTATTGAGGAAAGCTAGACTATGAGAGTCAAAAGTCAAATATATGTGACAAAAATGGAATTACTACTTTTCATCTAAGAAACCTATTTCCTAAAACTGATGTCTCCAATAATTTAAGATCTCTATTTCCAAGTGATCTCAGCTATCATGTGGTTATAGGATAGCAGGTGATTCTGGGCAAGAAAGTGAAAATTTTAAGACATTGCAATCATTAGCAAGAAAAGAAGCAAGAGTTTAGCTTGTTCTTTAGGATTAGCTGTCTACATACCCACAAAGACACACACAAGGGTGACAACTCAGAAAATTGTACATATTTTCCCGGGTAATTGTGGCCCAGATACTCATTAATTGTCTGTTCCTTATTGAAATAAAAAAAAAAAAGAATTTAACCTAGTAAGGGGGTGTGGGTTTCCTCAGAGAGAGAGAAATGCTCTCTTTTCCAGCCTTCAGACTGAGAGAGAACATGTTGGAGGATGTGGTTGAAGCTGTTGGCCTACTTGGTATGCTAATAGTGACTCCCAGAATCTATAGGCTCCCCCACCCAAGCCCTACAGTCCTCTACCTACCCAGGAGCACAGTCCTGAGGAAGCACATGAGCCCACTCCCCAGCAGCAATTCACTCCCCTAAAAGGATGGAAGGGATGAACAGAGCATGCATTGTTTCCTCAAATTTTTCAATCAGGTCTGTCACTCCACCACCCTAGGGATGACATCAGTAAAGGAGTGGATATGAAAGTGGGCAAATACTATCCACTTTAAAAGCTTAGATGAATTCATTAGTGCTTCAGTTTATTATTAAGCAAAGATAAAGACACCAGTCTCAAACCCTTGTATCTTCAGGTCAGTCTCATGCCCTCTTGTAGGGCAGCCATGGAGACATCTGAGTCAGGCTTGTAGCAGGAATACAGTTGATTTTTCTGATGAGAAGTACAGGTTAGGAGTGCGAGGGGGTGCGCCTGACTGTGGCAAAGATGATCATTACTCATCTTTGTGTCACCAGTCCCAAGAACTGAGCCAGGCACTCATTAAATATTCACTGAATATAACTGATATGTTGTAGCATTTTTGAGAATAATTACACAATAAATGCATAGTTGCATGGCTACCAAACATAGTGGATAAAGGTATCAACTTGAGAGTGAGACTGTCTACAGTCAAGGTCAAATACAAGTCCAAATGATGATTTGGGTGAGATACTTAGCCCTTCCGTGCTTCTCTGTTTCCTTAGAGGTGAAATGCAACCTGAGAAGGTTGTAATGTAAATACAAGAGGTAATACAGGCATGTCATAATGACTGACAATCATAGAAACTAAAATAGTTTATAGTTTATGAAATTATAAAATTACTTGTGAACCACATATATACTTAACTGAGATTGATTTTTCCTGAAAGATTCTTATTATATGGGGAGGCATTTATAAGGACATATAGAGACTGTAAGGGGGAGGTATCTATAAGGACCTATAGAGATGGTAAAAGAATAATATTTGATGCCATCATGATTTTACAGAGCCTGCTTCTTCTAAGAAGCCCCAACAATCACTGATGTTTTCATTTGTATACATTTATATAATAATACTTGGTTATATATCTTTCACTGTGCTACCTGCATTTAGCATTTCGGCCCTTTACAGCAACTTTGTGTATGTAAGAATGCAGCCCAGGTAAAAAGCTAGAATGGAGAACTTAATAAAATGTGTAACAAGATATGCACACAATATTTTGCCTACAATACTTAAATTATGCTACCTTTTAGAATTTTGATATCTGGATTTGTTGATTTGGGGACAAAATAACTTGTCTATGAAGAACAGATTTTGAATAGATTTGAGACTCGTTAAATTGTAGTGATTTGCAACAAATTCAGAGAGAAATTAAGTTCCTCAAATGATAAGATGAGCCTTGAAAAATATATCAAAAGATAACACACCAGAAAAGGAAGATGTCCAAGGAATGTCATGGGCGGCAGCGACCACAGCTGACAATCACTGAGCACACACTCCATTAAGTGCTTATTTCAGACTGCTTTATTCTTCACCTGAATATACCCTGAATTCTTTCTGAATCTCTTTGAGGTCACTTCATACTGTAACCCAGATATTTATTTTCATATCTCATATTTCCCTTAAGGCTTCTTGGTTGTCCTTTACTTTCATAACCACATATAATGTCTTGGGAGATCCTCATTCTATAATTAATGGGAAATCTATTTTTCACCTCCATTTACTCTCGGCTGGGGGCTATGGTATAAATTACATTTTTTCCTTTGGTAGATTCTTTGCTTTTATTATAGTTTTCTATTCACTAAATTATTGATCCTTACTCTGACCAATTTTTAATGACCACTGTGCCCTTTTGCTGTACTGTGTCCCAATATGCTGGATCTCAATTCTTTCATTCACCAAAAGGCCCACCACCACAAGGATGGCATACTTAAGAGATTTTTCTAAAATTTTGATATAATAAGAGAGATTTAAGAATGCCAGTTGACTGCCAACAACTGAGATTAGAACACTGCTATCCTAAAACTTCATGAACCATTTACTGAAAGAGATAATGTCTCCCAGTGCTTGTCCATAATTCATGCCCGAGAGTATCACCATCTGGGGGACACTACTTCTCTCAAGACTCTTCTCTTTCTAGGTGTCAATCCTCAACCTCCACCAACCTTTTTTGACTTTCTCTGTCAAGCAATTGGCTTTCCACTACTTACTCCACCTGAATCTCCCTCCTGTACAATAAATGCACCAGAAGAAAAAAGAAAATGTTAATGATTATCAGATTTTTAGGCTTTCCTACCAATTTTGGCCTATAAAAAATTACAATGGAAATGTATTTCCCCTCTATCAAGAGCAAATCCTTAGAAGTCATATGTTTCTCCTACTGCTATTTGTATATATGAATTATGTCTGTAGTAGACTGAGATCCCTGAGGACAGCATTCAGTTTTGATTAATAGCTGAATAGATCATAGTATAAAAAAAAAGGCAAGATAACTAAAATGTAACAGGATCGTGTACATTGGGCCTTCAAAAAATACATGCTGAATGAATGGCAGTAGAGGTTATAGAACACATAGAAAATGGAAATTTTATATTAATATAATTATATATCTATACCTAGACAAATTAAAAGTTTAAAAAGCAGCTGAACAAAATATAAAGAATTTAGACAGTCACTGACTCAATACACCATAAGGTATGCACCATAAGGTAAACATAGCTGGGTTTTGAGATATATTCTTTGTGCATAATATTCTAATGGGTGCCATGGATGCATTTCAAAGATAGAAGTAAGCATGCTTGCTTACCCTCTTGCGCCACGTTATGGTAGCTCCACGCTTACCTGTGGTTTCACTTTCCACGGTCTTCATTACCCGTGTTCAACCAAAGTTTGGAAGCTGATGATCATCCTTCTGAAATAGAGTCAGAAGGTCAATGGTAGCCTAATGCTACATCAAAACACTCACATCATTCACTTCACTTTATCTCATCACATCAGCATTTAATCATCTCACATATCACAAGAAGGGTGAATACGGTAAAAGGTATTTCAAAAGACAGAGACCATACTCATATACCTTTTACTACAGTAAATTATTATACTTATTCTATTTTATTAATATTGTTGATCTCTTATTGTCCCTAATTTATAAATTATTTTTTTAAGGTTTTATTTATTTGTTCATGAGACACACACACACAGAGAGAGAGAGAGAGAGAGAGAGAGAGAGACAGCAGAGGGAGAAGCAGGCTCCATGCAGGGAGCCTGACGTGGGACTTGATCCCGGGTCTCCAGGATCATGCCCTGGGCTGAAGGCAGTGCTAAGTTGCTGAGCCACCTGGGCTGCCCCCTAATTTACTAATTAAATCTCATTATAGGCTTGCATGTGTAGGAAAAAATATAGTATGTATAGGGTTCTGTACTATCTGTGGTTTCAGACACCTACTGGGTGTCCTGCATATAAAGGTGATAGTGGAAAACATCACAGTTAGGCTGTCGACATTACTGGATAATTTATATCTTGCAAAAGTGAACCAAGAAGAAATAGTAGAGCCCTCTCACTGCATCATGTCACTAATTCATATTACAGTGATGGTACAGGAGCGTAACAATGAAGACACTGAGGTTGCAAATAGGACAATCCTTTTGGTTGGATTCATTGATGTCTTGCTACTGAACCATGTTGGGAAATTACATGCGAGCATGTGGATAGCAGCACTTCCTAATCATTCCAATTAGTCCAAACTAGTCACTGGAAAGTCTCTTTCTTACATTTCATGTGACGATAAAAGCAGAATCAAATAAGTCACATTTTCTCCATTTTAAACTTCTCCCACGTAACATGCTAGAGTGGAAAGCTGCTCTTCCATATTGTTATTTTTTTTTCCATATTGTTATTGATAAGAAAAACAAGGGCATGCATAGAGGAAGTCCCCTTTGTCTGGGTCTTGAGAAAGAAAAAAATGTTTAAGGCTACATATCCAGGAAAATTTCTATGATAGTAAGTTAATGATCTTTCCAGACTGGATCTGACTGAATTCATAAAGCAGTAGAGTCAAGCTGGGTCTTCAAGAAGGCTGAGCCAACCCAGTCAGGCAATAGCAAAGGTATTTGGATGCTTTATTAGTTTGCTCAGGTTTCCATAACAAAGTACCACAGACTGGATGGCACAAAGAGCAGAAATGTATGTTCTCACAGTTCCGATTCTATTTCTTCTGAAGCTTGTCTCCTTAGCTTATGCATGGCCATGTTCTCCCCCTGTGTTGCCATGGTCTTCTCATCTGTACATGTACATGCCTGCTGTCTAAATTGTATATCTTTATAAGAGAGGAAATTTAGACAGTCCATATATCCCCACTGATCTATAGGAATTTTATGATAGGTTATTTTTTGTTTGTTTGCTTAATTTATAAATGATTTGGTAAAATAAGGTTCCTCTATAGAAAGAATATAGTAGTTCTTTGGGATGATTGCATAATTTTTAATAAATAATCTACTTAATCAGCCACTATAGGCAGAAATTCAATATTATGTTTGCACAGATTCCTAATTCTAGCATCAGACAATAACATTTTATCTTCCATGTAAGATTTTGCAGGAAAAGCAAACTTTGAATTATTCAACCAATATTTATTGAGTACACCTATGTATGCAGTACTATAAAAGGTGTTATATGAAATAAAGCTGAAAAACATTAACATGGCCCCAGGAAAGACTCTTCACCTCTAAAAGATGAAATAAAATATGAGAAAGCTTCACAAAATGAATTCTAAACCCTCACAAATTTAGAAAATTTCATTCTTAGACAAAAGTTGAGAAATTTTTTTAAAGTTGAGGAAATTTAAAAAAATATAATTTTGTAGCAGATATTTTATTCTATATCCTTTTTTTTAATTTTTTTAATTTATTTATGATAGTCACAGAGAGAGAGAGAGAGAGAGGCAGAGACACAGGCAGAGGGAGAAGCAGGCTCCATGCACCCGGAGCCTGATGTGGGATTCGATCCCGGGTCTCCAGGATCGCGCCCTGGGCCAAAGGCAGGCGCCAAACCACTGCGCCACCCAGGGATCCCTTTATTCTATATCCTAATGAATAAAAGTCATTTTATAAGATGACACATTGAATTAATTATGAGTTAATATGATTCAGTTTTCTAATTTAGACCATCTACTGAGTCATATGAAGTTTGTCTAAGGAAATATAAAAACTTAAACATTAATCATGTTCAAAACACTGTTCTCCATATGAATGAATATGTTTTTTGCTCAGTCTTAGAATTATTGAATGCCTACTATTTAAAAATAGTAGAAGGATTTATTCTGTATCTTGCCATCAATCATTTTTAATATCCAATCAAAATCAATCCCATTACACAGAATTCAGTTATTTTATGTATACAATGGAATATTACTCAGCTATTAGAAATGACAAATACCCACCATTTGCTTCAACGTGGATGGAACTGGAGGGTATTATGCTGAGTGAAGTAAGTCAATTGGAGAAGGACAAACATTATATGTTCTCATTCATTTGGGGAATATAAATAATAGTGAAAGGGAATATAAGGGAAGGGAGAAGAAATGTGTGGGAAATATCAGAAAGGGAGACAGAACGTAAAGACTGCTAACTCTGGGAAACGAACTAGGGGTGGTAGAAGGGGAGGAGGGTGGGGGGTGGGAGTGAATGGGTGACGGGCACTGGGGGTTATTCTGTATGTTAGTAAATTGAACACCAATAAAAAATAAATAAAAAAATAGCAGAAAGAAAATAAACACAAGAAATAAACAATGTTACAAATAACGCTTACTAATACTGATAAATTATGCATTCATAATACTATTCTAATTTAATATTAAAACTGTATTTTTTTACTTTTACCTTTTTTTAAAAGATTTTATTTGTTCATGAGAGACACAAACACAGAGGCAGAGACATAGGCAGAGGGAGAAGCAGGCTTCCCGTGAGGAGCCTGATGCGGGACTCGATCCTACGAACTAAGAATCACAACCTGAGCCAATGGCAGATGCTCAACTACTGAGCCACCCAGCGCCCCTATAGTTGTTTTTTAATAGATCAATATATTTTTACTGAATATTTAATACAGCCAAAATAAAACAAGATACTATAAGATACAGTAATAATAAGGTGAAATCCATAATCCTCAGTGAAGTTATAACGCTGCTTAAAAGCTAATTTCATATATTTGTAGAATAAAACAGTAAAGTAAAATGAAGTAGTAATGTAAAAAGTATAAACAAAGTTCAAGACAGGTAGAGAACCCATTCTCTCTTTGTTTATGAAGGAGAAGTCATATTAAGAAAGGATTAAGTAGGGATGCCTAAAGAATTAACAATAATTTTATGAGTGGGAAAAATTAGAGAGGGACAAATCATGAGAGACTCCTAACTCTGGGAAACAAACAAAGGGTTGTGGAAGGGAAGGTGGGCAGGGGGGATGGGGCAACTAGGAGACGGGCACTGCAGAGGGCACTTGATGGGATGAACACTGGTGTTATACTATATGTTGGCAAATCGAACTTCAATAAAAACGAAAACAAACAAAAAATAGAAATAAAGAGTTAAAGAGTGAACTCCAGGTAGAAGAAGCAACATAATTATAGACATTAAAAAGTTAAATTATGGGATGTGAAAAAAAATCCAGTTTGATCGAATAGATCTATGGTATAGCTCAGGGAAAAGAAGACAATGAATGTGCCTTTGGGTATATGATCTAGGTTATACAATGGAGTCTTGAGTGGCTCAATATGGCAATGGGAATCATTGCATGTTATTGAATAAGCTAGGAAATTAGAAAAAGTTGATATATGATAGTTATTTAGAAGTCATTTTCAAACAAGTGATGGGAATGTTTACAATCTCTAAAACAAAAACTTTAGATGGGGTAACCTGATTTGCCGAAGACACTGTAGGTTTATTATGTATTGTCTTAGCATTCCTGTTTCTCTTTCAGAAGTGTCAGTTTGGATCATACTTTATATAGTCACCTTAAATATAGAGGAATCAGATACCTCAAAGAACACTTACAGCTAATGATTACAAATGCAAAAAAAAAAAAAAAAATCCAGAAAGAGGTAATGAAAATGTGGGAGAAGAAAGCGCAGAAACTTCACTTAACAATGCATTTACCAGTGGTCATAACTGGGCCACACGTTACAGTATTTAGTATTCTTCACACAGGCATACAGTTAGCCCAATTCCCATATTAACAGGAAATAAGTGCAACATAACCTTTACATTAATTCTATTTCACTTTGGAATCACATTTATTTATTTTAACATCAAAACTTGATTTTCTAATTTTTAAAGTAACTTTAAAATCTTACACTCATGGGGCACCTGAGTGGCTCAGTCGGATATGCAACTGACTTTTGATTTCAGCTCAGATCATGATCTCAGGGTTGTGAGATGGATCCATATGTTGGGCTGTGCTCTGGGCCTGGAACCTGCTTTGATTCTTTCTCCCTCTCCCTCTGTCCCTCTTGACTGCTCACGAGTGTGCATGTGTGTTTCTTCTCTCTCCCTGTCTTTCAATAAATAGTTTACACTCATTAAACCGATTCTAGTTCAAATCAAAAGAAATTGGTCATGATTGTGATAAACAGTACAGACCCTAAAACTGCAAGCAATCTATCAAGTGGATTATTCACATGTGTATAAAACAGAATTCATTTGTAGGAGGAAGACTACTTTGTACATGTTTCTTTTAATGTGATTCTGTTTATTTTTATTCAATTCCTCCATTCAATTTTAACCTCCCTGAAGGCAGTGACAATTCTTTTTACTATTTCTAGTAAAATGCCTGTATACATGAAAGAAAAAGTGAAGACTGATGGACTAACTAAACAGTGTTCCATTAGAGAAGGAAAAGTGCAATGAATATATATATACCAGCCACTTAAATATCTCACTAGCTGCATTGCATATGCAAGGATTTTAATGGTTTCACATCTGTACTGCTAAGCTAGTGCTGTGACACATCTAGCAAATTTCCCTTATCAACATCATGCTGTTGGCTCATATGCCTCATGCTTACCATTTTTATTATGTCATATTTCCCCTTATTTCCCCTACAGAAGTCTAATCTCAATGGAGAGCACTTAGAAAAAGCAAATACTTTTTATAAAAGAACTACATTTCTTTATTATATGGAAATATTAATAAGTTTTCAGCAATTTAAAAGCCTATTTGCTCTTACTAAAACTTCTTCATTGGATCAGTGTGACAAAGATTTATTTGGTAGAATATACTTTAAGGACTTTTGGCAGGTTAAAATAATTAATATTGTTACGAACTGTCTACTAGAATATTAGATTTGCCCATTACTATGTGTTTCTTTGCTTGCTATGTCTAAGAAGGTTGTGTATTTGTACCCACATGTCCATTCATCAAGTGGGTTGTGAAGTTTCCCTTGTTAAGAATGAGGATTGTTAAAGTTTATTATAAAAATCATCTTAAATTGCTCAGATCACTTTTTTTTTTACCCTTTGTCATCATCATTTAGTAATTATTGATGTGGCTTTCTAGAAAGAATGGCTCAATCTTTAATCTGTGATGGAAATTATAAGACAGTATTTTCACATTCATCATTTACATTGGGAAAAATAAAAATAACTATTTTCATGTTTTAAGTATTTAACTATGTAATAACCTGAAGGTATAGAATAGATCTTGGAACATTTTGGAAAAATGGTACTATTTCATCATTCACCATCTGAATGATGACAAAGTTAAAGTCTGAACTTTTGATTTGGATTTTTCTTAGTTTCTTTCCATTACTTTACTTTCTTCGCAAGTAGTTAAAATATAAAATGTAATATTAGCAGATTTTTTTCCTTCATAGGATATGCTTTATATTATCTGGGGGTCCAAGCTCATGACACAGAAAGATCCTGAACTCAACCTCTCCCATGGATATAATGAATCTCTTTATATAGAGAGCAATTTCTCCTGAAAAAGAAGTATGGGCTGACTGAACAGCAGCATCTACACAGCAAATGATAGAGAGAAAGGGACCACACAGAGAATGGCATAAGAGACAGAGACACCATAATGAAGGAAACCTTCATCTCTGACACTGCAGACTTAAGGGGGGGCGTGAAATGGGGGGCTAGTACCCAGGAACTGTGAACAGAGTCACTTACCCTGGGGCACAGGGGGAAAAAAGCCATAGTTCAAAAGAGCAACTAGAAAAAAAAAAAGAGCAACTAGAACAAAGGAATGAGCCCTAGAGTCCTGCCATAAGGGGAGAGCGTAGGAACTCTCTCCAGGGTTGGAGGCACTGGCGAGTGCCATTATTTACATTTGGCTTTCAACTTGATAGTACAGACAGAAATAAGCAGGATCTGAGTGCCCTAGCTGGACTCCTGACTCAGTGAGTGTTCTCTGGGGTTAAGGGGGCTGGCAAGTGCCACCGTTTACGTTCCCCCTCCATCTTGATAGTGTAGATGAAAGCAGGGTATGGTGCCCTAGTCAGTCCACTACCTTAGAGAGCCCTAGACTCCTAATTCACACTAATCTGAGCCATCTGCCCAAGGCAGCCCCCTAACCTGTGCCCATACAACCTCTAGCTGTTCCATCAAGGTGACTCCAGTGCAGTGCATTCTAGGACACCCTTGGACAATGCCCACTATGGCCTCGGCCATTGCCCTAAGGTGACACAGATGCAAGACCCCAAAATACCCCAGCCCCATCCATGTTTTGGTTTCAGAAGACTTGACCAAAGCACCCACTGCTCAGAGTGCCTTGGGACCTCTCTTCTATTTCAGCTCCAGCCATTCCACCAGAGTCCACCGCAGCAAGCATCACAGGACCACCTGGCCCATGCCCACTTTCATTCCTGTGATCTCCCAGAGCACCCTGCAACACCCCGACCCCATGCCTACTTTAGCTCCAGCCATTCCAGGGTGGCACCAGCATGCAGTACCACAGGACTCTTGGCCTGCACCTGCTATAGCTACAGCCAGTCAGCCAAACTTCTAGATATGTGCAGACTATACAGGGGTCATTCCTAATAAGTCCATTCCTTTAAAGACTAAAGGTTCCCATAAATATATAGAAATCAATAGTTTGCAGGATACAAAATTAATATGTAGAATATCTGTTGCATTTCTATACACTATTAATAAAAGAACAGAAAGAAAAAAACATTTATAATTTCACAAAATATAATAAAATACCTGGGAATAAATTTAATTGATGAGATGAAAAATCTGTACAATTAAAATTATAAGACACTGATGAAAAAACCTGAAGATGTCACAAACAAATGGAATAATATACCATGTTCATAGATTGGGAGAATTAATATTGTTAAATATCCATACTATCCAAAGCAAAGTTTCTATAGAAACTTAATGTAATCTATATAAAAATTCACAAAACTAGAACAAATAACCTTAAATTTTGTATAGAATCACAAATGACCTTGACTAGCCAAAATAATCTTGATAAAAAAGAATAAACCTGGAGGTATGACAATTCCCAGATTTCAGGTTATATTCCCAGGTTATAGTAATCATGACAGTATGGTCTGGCATGAAAAATAGATGCACAGACCAATGGAACAGGATAGAGAACCCAGAAATAAACCCTCAGCTATATAGTTAATCTATCATAAAGGAGGCAACAACATACAATGGGGAAAAGACAGTCTCTTCAACAAATAGTGTTGGAAAAACTGGACAACTACATGAAAAGAATGAAATTGGACCACTTTTTTACACAACACACAAAAATAAAGTAAAAATGTATAAAAGATCTAAATGTGAGGCCTGAAACCATAAAATTCCTAGAAGGAAACATAATGCTTTGGACATCAGCCTTAGTAACACTTTTCTTGATATGTCTCCTTAGGCAAGGAAAACAAAACCAAAGATAAACTATTGGGACTACATCAAAATAAAAAGCTTTTGAAATCCAACCTACCCTATCAGAGAAGGTATTCACAAATGATATATCTGATAAGAGGATAATATCCAGAAAAAATAAAGAACTCCTATAATTCAACACTAAAATCCAAATTACCTGATAAAGAAATAGACAAAGGACCTGAACAGACATTTTTATGAAGAAGATATACAGATTGCCAATAAACATATGAAAGATGCTTAATGTCATTAATCCTCAAGGAAATGAAAACCTAAACTGCAATGATCACCTCACACCAGTCAAAAGCGCTAGTATTGAAAAGACAAGAAATAATGTGTTGGCAAGGATGTAGAGAAAAGAGAACTCTTACATACAGTTTGCCATTAAACAACATAAGTCCAAGAAAGTTAAACAATAACAAAATGTGGAGCAGTTTCATCATGCTGACCTTTTTATAGTAACAAATGTATTTCTGTCTATGCCTACAACATTTTACACAAGAGAATGAATTTTATTTTTACAATTATCTCACTAACTTTTTAATACAGACTTCTCATTTCAATTAGAAGTAATTGGGTAGCCCGGGTGGCTCAATGGTTTAGTGCCGTCTTCAGGCCAGGGCCTGATCCTGGAGACCGGGGATCGTGTCAGGCTCCCTGCATGGAGCTTGCTTCTCCCTCTGCCTGTGTCTCTGCCTCTGTCTCTCTCTCATGAATAAATAAATAAAATCTTTAAAAAAAATTAGAGGCAATGTAGTATATTAATGTTCAAATAATGAAAGACTACTCAGCAATAATGCATACATATAAATACTTTTTCTGAGTTTTACTTTTTCATAAGCTAAATGAGGTTATATATCACTATTCCATAGAACTCTTGAGACCATGAAATGAATTAATATTTGTTAAAAAAACTTAGCACTATTTCTTGCTCTTTAGGAATGTACAATACACTTAAAAATGAGTAGATACAGGTAACTCAAACCACATATAATGTTTCTACATAATCAAATATGTACTGCCACAAGAGTCAATTTCTATCATATTTGGATATCTTCTAAACCATGTTCTTCAAAATATGCCATTTTATAAACTGCCAACTTCCAGAGGGCTCTTGTTTCTTTGTTTTATTGTCTTCTCTCCGAATTTTCAGTATGATATTCACTATATTTGATTGAATGGCGCTTAATACAACAGAATCTAGCAAAGTCAAAATGTTACTCTCTTTCTATATACACTAGTGCTTTTATTCATTTCTTAAATTCTGATAGTATCTTAAAATAATGACCAAAAAAGTCACACAAACACAACTGAGTTTGTCTACTTTATATTTGCTAGTTTGTTTAGTCCCCATTGCTCCTGCCCCCGTATAATGCAATGATCCTGTGTGTATATACGCTTTTCATTACAAAATAGTTAATAGTATTTCTTCTAATTTTAATATCAGATTCATTTTAGAGTTTTATGAACATATGATCTCCTATAGGCTTAAAGAGTATGATTACCCATATGGAAATCCACATAGTGGGTCTCCCACCTTCAAGTGAATTCAGAGTATCCTCCCCACACATGCCTTGATTCACACTGAGGGCATTCTAGGAAATGAAGAAAACAAGTCTGACTACCTTTTAGATTCTGCTGAGTGGGTATGCTACGGAAATACTTTCTGAAATGTGCTTTAACTATCAAGGGGTACAATCAGGCAATGAACTTTAAATAAGAATGGTAAATGGAAAAAATATTTTGTAATAGTATGAGTTACGGAAATGAGTCACCGTGTTTCTGAGTTCTGTGCTGTTAGATGTCAATATAAATTATTGACATTTTAATTTCATCAGATTCTCATTTCTGGCATACTATAACTCAACTTGCAACTTTCATGAAGTCATATGTGGAAGCCTCGGCTGTTAGAAAAAAAATCAAAAAGAAAGAGATAACAAACAAAAATCTACCCATGGGGCTGTATTTCACAAACTGCCACAGCAACTTCCATTAATGTAGTTCTAAAGATTTTCACTTCTTATTTTCATTACTTTTAAAGTCAACTTATAAAACTACACCGCACTTCAGATCCTCTGCTCAAGAGCATGTACTTTTGAAAGGGTGGACATAAATCTGCTTATAGTTTTCCTTTCACAGAATACTTCTGTAAAATAAACTTGATATGTTTTTTTAAAGATTTATTTATTTATTTATTTATTTATTTATTTATTTATTTATTTATTCATGATAGACATAGAGAGAGAAAGAGAGAGAGGCAGAGACACAGGAGGAGGGAGAAACAGGCTCCATGCTGGGAGCCCGACAGGGGACTTGATCCTAGGACTCCAGGATCACGCCCTGGGCCAAAGACAGGTGCTAAACCACTGAGCCACCCAGGGATCCCCTTGATATGGTTTTGAAGTGAACTTACTCCATTTTGGAACCTTTAATCAATAATAAAAACTTAATGTGTGCCACCCACCTTTAAATAGCCATGCAATTGCCTTAGATGTGTTTCCGTACATATTTGGCATTTCAATTGCTAGAGCTTCCATGCTACAGGTGCTATGGTATTTTATGAGGATTTGTGTCAGAGAACCATGAAATGAAGTACTATTAAGTTTGTCCAATATATACTTTATAGTATTGTCATTTTTTTTTCTAAAATGCAGATAATTACCAGATTGTCAGAGTGACCTATTAATTCCATAGAAACAAATGCAAATGTGAATAAACATGCTGATTTTTGAATATACGTTTCACAAGAACCAAAGGACAATATGTAATTTTCAGATTTTAAAAATTCCTATTACAGTGATTTTTTTATGTCCTTTCCTTGCATGGTATCTCTCATTAACTAACTCTGAGTTAAAGAAAACAACTTTTCTCTTCCATTTATATTGATAAGTTCGATGAACTGGGAAAGGCAGTGAACTGGAAAAATACGAAAATTGACTCTGTAACAATGTTTATTAAAGAATAGGAGTTTTATACATAAATGTATATTTTATTTCCTAAAATATGTTTGTTGTCTACTTTGTCTATTCAGAACTTTTCTTTCTCTTTTTTTCACTGTCAGGAGAAAATGCATAACAATGGAGTCTCACTTTTAAGGGCCAAGTCTGTACAAGTTTCAAAAAAATATGAAGAGAGAATTTTCATTAGAGGTCATTAGAGGTCATGATTTTACACAAACTGCCGAAGTTTAGAAAGTTAAATATTTGTCACAATGTCATTTTACCAGTAAGTGGTAGAGCCAGGATGTGAACTAACATAACCGTACCCCAGATCTAGTGTTCTTAATATTTATGTAGCATTTTTAAAAGTCCTCATTGGTCATCTTCCTCTGCATGGTACACTAAATCTTGAGTCTCCTCATTATTCTTTTTCCTCACAAGCTCCTCTTTCTTCTTGTATAGGCTCTACTATCCTTAATCCTAAAAAAGAAAAAAATCTGATCCATTTTCCATATCTGTACATATGTGTGTGCATGGTTTTAAATAAATATATATGGTTATACATATGAATTATACTGATAATATTTATATAACACATATTATATATAATTATAATGTATAACTTGACAGAATTTATACACAGGGGTCACATACCTACAAAAGAGACTAGAACATTATGTTGGGTTCATACAAAGGAAGGGACAATGATATTGGGTAGAAAAATAGCAATCAATCCGATAAATATAATTAGGAAACTAAGTCCACATGATGATTTTCCCAAATATTATCATCCATGGAAAGTAATCAAATCCAAGGGCTAGGTCATTGAGGTGGTATTCACATTTCAATGTTACCTCTTCAGCTATGATTGATTATTATATAAAAACTCAGTTGAGGGATCCCTGGGTGGCGCAGCGGTTTAGCACCTGCCTTTGGCCCAGGGCGCGATCCTGGAGACCCGGGATCGAATCCCACGTCGGGCTCCCGGTGCATGGAGCCTGCTTCTCCCTCTGCCTGTGTCTCTGCCTTTCTCTCTCTCTCTCTCTCTCTCTCTCTCTCTCTCTCTCTCTCTCTGTGACTATCATAAATAAAAATTAAAAAAAAAAGATACAAAGTTTGAAAAATTTAAAAAAAAATAAAAAAAAATAAAAACTCAGTTGATTGTGGAATGGGCTGTTGCTTAATTGGTCTTTCTGATTCAATGTGATTGAATTAAATGTGGAAATTTGAGTCATGAGGCTGGTTGAAATGATTGATTGTGTCATATAAGATTTTGGGGGTGTCGATATTAAAACTGTACTATGTTGTGGCTGTGTAAAGATTAGTACAACATACCTAGCAATTCTTTACATAAGTTAGTCACTTACACAACCTTATGGGATAAACTGGAAGGTAAAAAACTTTCAGTACTAAATTATATTCCTTGGTTATCAAGTGAATGACAATTCCTTCCTTCATTTTTTCCCTATTTAATAGAATATTAACATTCTATTATTACTGCCTTCATGCATGATGTATCTTTTTAGTGTTTCAGTTATCAAATACATGAATCAAAGGCTAAAATGTCTTAACATCTGGATTCCAATTAATAGCATATTTAAAATACATTGAGAAACTTTATATAGACAAATTAGTTTTTATTAAGTGGTAAATCTAAGTGGTCCCTAAAGAAAATGAAAGAATTATAAATATCAAGGAAAAATTACTTTAGAATTGAACGAGACAGTTTGATTTCAGGAGAAACATCAATCCTAAATCTCTCCTCAGTAACTTAGGACACTTAATGATGAAGGCTGCAGACTTTTAAATATTACAAAATTAAGTGCTACTGAAGCAAGTTGCAAAATTTTCTTCAAAAATTAGTATCAGTGTTTTCTATTTCTATAAACATTCCATAAAAATACATCACAAAATATTAGAATACCTACTACTACCTACAGGTTGGTGTTTATTCTTCAATTTCTCAAATATCAATGTAGATAGACATAATTTCTTCTTCATTTTCTCTAGCAGCTAACACACCAGATTTGTATATTCCACATTTATATTTAGAACACAATTTGAATAATAGATATCAACTTTATTTAATAAGTACTTTAGCAAATATGTCAGCTCTACATTTTAAGATACTCCATTAGCAAATATGGCAGCTCTACACTTTCAGATACTCCTTATTTACTGAATTTAAATTGTAGATCTATAAACTAGAGATAGAACTAATGACTAACACAGTGTGTGTACAGAGCTGTCGAAGTTACATTACAAACCATAATGATCAAAACAGTATGGTACTGGCACAAAATAGACACATACATCACTAGAACAGAATAGAAAATCTGGAAATAGACCCACAACTATGTGGTCAATCAATCTTCTGCAAAGCAGGAAAGAATATCCAAAGGGAAAAAGACAGTCTCTTCAACAAATGGAGTTGGGAAGACTGGACTGCCACATGGAAAAGGATGAAACTGGACCACTCTCACACCATACAGAAAAATAAATTTAAAGCAGATTAAGATCTAAATATGAGACCTGAAACCATAAAAAAATCCTAGAAGAGAAGAAAGGCAGTAACTTCTTTGACATTGGATGCAGCAAATTCTTTCTACATATCTCCAGAGACAAGGGAAACAAAACAAAAATAAACTATTGGGACTACATCAAAATCAAAAGCTTTGGTACAGCAAGGTTGAAACAAATCAATAAAACTAAAATGCAACCTATGGAAGATATTTGCAAATGTCATATCTGATAAAGGATTAGTCCAAATATATAAACAATTATTAAAATTCAACACCTAAAAACAAAATAATTCAAATAAAAATGGGTAGAAGACATGAACAGACATTTCTCCAAGGAAAGCACAGAGATGGCCAACTGACACAAGAAAAGATGCTCCTCAACATTTACACCAGGGAAATGCAAATCAAAACTACAATGAGATATCACCTCACACCTGTCGGAATGGCTAAAATCAAAAACACAAGAAACATGTTTTGGTGAGGATGTGAAGAAAAAGGAACCCTCATGCATTGTTGGTGGGAATGCAAACAGGTGTAGCCACTGTGAAAAACAGTATGGAGTGTGTCAAAAGTTAAAAATCAAATTATCTTATAATCTAGCAACCTCAGTAATAAATAAATTATTTAAAATGTTTACACTACCCAAAGCAATATAGGATTTAATATGATCCCTATCAAGATTACTGTGGTATTTTTCACAGAAATAGAACAAACAATCCTAAAATTGGTATGGAGCCACAAAAGATCCCCACTGGCCAAACAATCTTAAAAAAGAAAAAGCTGGAGGCATCATGCTCCCTGTTTTCAAACTATATGGCAAAGCAATAGTAATCAAAACAGTATGGTATTGGCATAAAAACAGATACATAAATCAATGGAACAGAATAGAGAGCCCAGAAATAAACAAACGCAAATATAGCCAATAAATTTACAACAAAGGAGCCAAGAATATACAATAGGAAAGGACAATCTCTTCAATAAATGGTGTTAGGAAAACTGGACAGCTACATGCAAAACAAGGCAACTGGACCACTTTTTTACATCATGCACAAAAGTTAACTCATAGTCGAATAAAGACTTGAATGCAACCTGAAATTGCAAAACTCCTAGAAGAGAACATATGCAGTAAGATCCATGACATGTCTCAGTGATTTTTTTTTTATTAATCTAACATTAAAGAAAAAGCAACAAAAACAAAAAACAAGATGGACTACATCAAACTAAAAATCTTTTGTATAGCAAAGGCAACCACCAACACATGAAAAGGCAATCTACTGAATGGGACAAAGTAACCACAAATCATGTATTTGATAAAAGGATATTATCCAAGATATAGAAAAAATTCATGCAACTCAATGGCAAAGAAACAAACAATCTGATTTTAAAATGGGCAGAAGATCTGAATAAACATTTTCCCAAAGAAGATATACGGATGGCCAATATGTACATGAAAAAATACTCAACATCATTAATCATTAGAGAAATGCAAATTAAAATTAAAACCACAATGATATATCAACTCACACCTGTTAGGATGGCTATTATTAAAAAGATAAGAGATAACAAGTGTTGGAGAGATTGTGGAGAAAAGGGAGCCTTGTGTAAGGCTGGTAGAAATGTGAATTGGTATAACCACTATGGAAAACAGTATCGAGGTCCCTCACAAAATTAAAAATAGAGATATAGTATGATACAGCAATTCTACATCTGGGGATTTATACAAAGAAAATTAAAACACTCCTTCAAAAAATATACACAACTCCATGTTTATTCCAGCATTATTTACAATAGCCAAGATATGGAAACAAATGTTTGCTGATGAATGAATGGATAAAGAAATTATGGTCTATAAATACACAGAGGAATATTATTCATCCACAAGAAAAAATAAAATCCTGCCATTGTGACAATGTGGAGATATTTAGAGGGGATTATGCTAAGAAAAATAAGTTGGACAGAGAAAGACAAATACAAATATGATCTCTCTCATATGTGGAATCTAAAAACAAAACAAAAAACAGCTTCATAGATGCAGAGAAAGAAAGACAGATTGGTGGTTGCAAGAGGCGGGGGTGAGGGGGTGAGAAATCGATAAACTTTTTTTTTTAGTTGAAACAAATTGAATAAAAAATTTAAAAGAGAAGAATTACAAACGGTATTATTAATTACCTATTAATATATTTTACCTATTAATATTAATCAATTAGCAATAGTGAAAAAAAAGAAAGAAAAAAAAACCTGATGCAATTGTGAAAAAAAAAATAGACAAATAGGAATTTAAAAAAAGAACTCACAGAAATTTTGTTTTGCCCCAGTGAAACTTTTCAATGTGCTAAATTTAAGATTGCACAAAAGGGGGATGCCTGGGTGGCTCAGCGGTTGAGCATGTGTCTTTGGCTCAGGGTGCGATCCCACAGACTTGGATCGAATCCCACATCAGGCTCCCTGCGAGGAGCCTGCTTCTCCCTTTGCCGGTATCTCTGCCTCTCTCTGTGCATCCTTCATGAATAAATAAATAAAATCTAAAAAAAGAAAAAAAGATTGCACAACAAGAGAAATCACTTCACTTTTTAGCATTGAAGAATGCCCCTAATGTAACAGTGAAATAAAATTCACATAAGAACATCTATCACATCAATAGTATATATACATATTTCTATTTTGCTGCTAGATAATGCTTAATAAATAATAAGGAACACGAGTCAACCCTAATAAATAGCACTATTTTTATAAAGTCAGATTTTTTTTCATTGTTTTTTTCACATTTATAGGTGCAGGTAACTCTTCAGTTTCTATCATTAGCAATAATGTTGAAAACCTCTCATTGTTGGTATTAAACGTATCCTCACAACATCCTCACAACACCCCTCTCTACACAAGTTCCTAGAGGTCCTCCTCAAGACTGTGACTTAATGAATGACCCACCTCCAGTCTCCAGCTGCCGTCTTCAGAATCCAAGGCTGAATCATTGCCCTCAAAAGAAATGTTACACTGAAGACCCATGAGCTTATTTCCCATGGCCACCAAAAAAAAAAAAAATAAAAAATAAAAAAAAATTACTGTAAAAAAAGAATAAAAATAAAAGATTTACTGTCAAGCATTAGAATCATTTTGAGATGTGGTGGTGATTACACCCACACATATGTCATCATAGTGTACACACAATTGTTTATATTTATGGTGTATAAATCAGACAGCAATGAAGGGACTTCAACACTTTGTGCCCCAGTGATAGCGACATTTTCCACACGGTGATAACAGCTGTGAATGGGTAGTGGGGAAGAGAGGGGGCAGGGAGCAGCAGCGCCCTCTGCTGGGTGGGTCGGGTCAGGAGCCTGGCTGCACGCCAAGTGGAGTGTGTGGGACCACACCACGTTCGAGTGGCTCTGCGCACATCATAGAGTTGTATGTGGATTAGCAATTGGCAGAAGACTTGTCTTCTAACAAAACAAGCACAGCTAAAACAGGAAATATCACCTAAAAATCCGTACCTGACACTTCTGTTGATAAATTGAACCGGTCTTCTGAGATGGCAAACACCTGCTTGCTTCCTGTAGGCAGTGGAATTTGCAAGCCCTCCTGTCTACATGCCTGAACTCCATCCCCTCCAAGCCCTTTCCCGCCTCCGCGTACTATTTTGCAGGATCTATCTGCATGCTATATTGACTGCCTGACCTGATCTCTTCATTTCTACTTGTCAAAATCCCAGCTGTTCTTTAAAGCCAAACTCACATGTCACTGTGTTCATCATCTCACTGCAAATGTAGATTGACAATGTCATTTCATATGTTTTACATTGTTACAAGACTCAGTTCATCTTTTGCTTTATTATTATTATTTATTTATTTTTGCATTCCGATACCACTTTTTTTTTTTTTTTTTAATGAGATCGCACTTCCTTTTGTGGAAATATATGTAATTCATTTTCACCTAAATGGAATGCTTGAAGACAATTGATTAAGGGAATGATTATGTATGGTTTTATGGAACATAATTTCACTGCCCTCCTTAGTAAGCATTTCACGTGCACCACTCCCACATTGTCCACTTCAGAAGGTCTTCAGCGTTAAAGTCTATTGTTTCCCAAACAAGAAGAAATCCACAAGTTTGTGTTTTCTTTGGCCACATAGGTCAGCAAGCATGCTTATCACCTTCCATTTGAGCCAAAAAAAAAAAAACAACAACCAAGTGTTTTCTTTCTTGATTGCTTTGTTATCTGTGTAATGGACAATCATTCATTTTGTTCAATGAGGAGGGAAAGTGGCTGTGATTAACTTCCACAACTTGTATTTATTGTGGCAGAAAACACTATTACTGGCTAAACTTCCGAGAACATGGCACCACTGTAAAGGATGAGCATTCAAAGTGTTAGAAATTTAATTCCAGATATACAAGCAATAATAATTCTCAAACTGTCCAGTTTCTGCTAATACAAAATGACACATTGGAGAAGAAAGCATTCATTTCCTTCCCAGAGCTTGTCCAAGATGTCTGAGCATTTGAAATTTTCTATTACATAAAAACAGCCACTAATGCTTTTCAGTGGTTGTCCTTGGTCCACAGTCCCTTAGGTTTGAAAAGAAAACATCTCTCACAATGCTGTTCTCACACAATGCACACACTCTCTGTATAGAAATGAAAAGAAAAAAAATACTTGTCTAGAAAAGAAATATGAGGGAAATGTGATGTAATGACTTAATTACAAGGGGTTATAAAATGCTGAACAAGTCACAAGTATGAAGGTATGAGAAAAGAAAATGGATGTCAAGCTGCACACAATCAGCTCAGATTTCCCTAGGATCACTTCACTTTTATTAACCAATAAATATAATTCACTGTGGTATATATCTATGACATCCTTATTTTTCTGGTAAAAAAATTTTATCAAATGCACACAAAACCATTCAACAGAACATTCCTTTCAGTACACATTATGTTACTTCTTTCAATGTATTTAGGTCTTCAATCTATATTTTCAATTTAGTATCACTTTTTAATTTTTAACCTTTACTGTTATATCTTGGGATTTATTAGCCAAGTAGGGTGATTTTCAAGAGCAAGATATGGCCAGTGTGGGGAGGCGTTTGCATCTGATTCTTGGGCAGCAGGAAGGTACCAATGGTGAAGAGATGCAATGGCTCATTAGTTTCAGCTACATCTTTATTATATTTCCTCTATATGCCAGAGACTGTTCTTGTTTCATTAGGATTGGTTCTAACAAGAATGTCTATTTGAAAACAGTGGTACAAATTACAATTAGGTTATTAGGAATAAAGTATTTGCTAAATCTAGAGAATGTCAGAATTCCATATTTTAGCAGTGTTTGACATCCAGAATTTCTGTGACAGATCCTAGCTCTCTCTATGCTAAATCAAGATCCAGGCAAGAATAAGCTGCAGTCATAGGGCAATTTCTGGACTACGCAGCCTACCAAGAAAATAATTCATATAATGGACCTAAGTCATTCTTTTGATTGTATAGGTTGTCCAGTGTACATGAACACCTCATTGAGGGGAGAGTGGGACTAAATTCAGCACATACTCTGCTGTCAAGACCATCTAGCCTAGCATGGGGCTGCATCTCCCCAGAAAATAAGGCACCTTTAATAAATTACCTAAAACTACACACCAGTCACACATCATGTGCAAAGGGCATTGCCAATACCAAGAAGAAGATGCTCTTTTTCTGATTTGCACAAAGATCCACTTAGAGTCTTTATCAGTCTGCAGACAGCATGCTGAAGATGCGTAAACCTTGGAGTCTGAGAATCAGAATACAGTCACTGAGTCAGGGAAAGAAGATGATGAGATTCCACTTGGGGTATGGTATAGAATGGCAGAAGCTTTCACTGGGACCATCTGGTCCAGGTGAGGTTTGAAATATGTGCTTTAAAGACACCAAATAGCAGGAGTAATGGCACCACAATGTCTCATGGCAACATAATAAGGATTGTCATCAATATTAAACTGCTTAAGTGCTTCCTGATGCCACTCAGGATTGGTCTGAAATCTGGGACAACACAGAGCCTGCTGTGGGGAGATTAAAGATCCAGCTGAGGAACAGTTTTAGAGGACTGGGAGCTTGAGAAGGATCCTGAAAGCTCCACCTCTCTCTAAGCTTGCCTCAGACTGACTTCCACAATATTAGGGCAATTCAGACCCGGCCCACACTGTACGGCTATAAGCCCAGCATGATGGAGCTCTAGAGACATTGTGTGAATGACGGTTAAGGGAAATGTGTGGAAATGGGATCAGTTCTGTTTCTTGGGAACAAGAAAAAAGTCTGAGTGCTACCACCCTCCCAATCCTGTGCACCAGCTAATAGTTCCATGTTCAAGCCTTGTGAGCCACATACAAAATCTTTCCTGCTCTGTTCACTTTTATATATACACATCATAACTTATTTTCTCATATAAAACAGCCAGAAAAGGTAACCTGAGGTTTTGTACCAAATATTTCTTTCTTACCTGTACAGTAAGGTGTTAAAAACCTATAGTTATGGATTTATACAACTAAAGCTTTGTTGAATATCAGAACCAATAATTGGTTGCTACTGTGCCCATTCCCAATCTGCAAAAAAAAACTAGGTAAGAATAGGGCATATATATCAAAATGAGCACATCCCTAACCCTAGAGAAAAGAATTCCAGCCTGCATACCTGGTAGGTGGAGTATGCTGGTATGCAAGAGACAATATCTTTCACTTTTTTTTTTCATTTCATTTAGCAAGAATATGTGAACCCTTCTATATACTAAGCCCCATCTCTGTACCCACTGAAACTATACAATTTAATCTTCTTAAAAATATTTTATCGTTATTTATTTGAGAGAGAGTGTGAGAGACAGCATGAGCAAGGGGAGGGGCAGAGAGAAAAGGAGAAACAGACTCTCTGCTGAGTAGAGAGCCATGCTGAGATGTGGGGCTCAATCTCAGGCCCCTAGGACCATGATCTGAGTCAGAGGGAAGATGCTTAAGTGACTGAGCCACCCAGAATCCCCTAAAAATTAAGCTTCTAATAAGAACCCAGTTTACACAAATGACATTTTTATTCCATTAGGCTTCTTAGGTCACTTTTTCACAGCACAAGTAATCCACTGGCACCATGCTTTGCTTCCTACCAGTTAAAATCACCCTCCTATAAAGTGCCATACGTGAATCAGAATCACTCTTCAAGGAGTTTTAAAATATAATCACCAACATTTCCTCAAGGTAGGGTTAACCTTTGCTTGCCTTAAATATTCTGGGAATTAGGAAAATGATGTTTGGCATGGAGCAGTTGAACTTGGAATATGAGTGTTTCACAGGTTGGAAATTCTGCTATTGTTATTCTATGGTGGAAATTCTAACATGGCCTCAAAGCTTCCCTCTGTGTTTCTAGCACAGCTGTAAAATGTTCTTTATAGATGGAAATGATTGCTGAGTGGAGTCTCTAAGGAAGAGCTGTGGTTTGCTTCTCAGCCAAGAAATAGCAATATCAAGATGTCCCCACAAGGCATTAGCCCTTGACGTGAGCCTGTTATGGCTCCCAGGGGCTTCCTTTACTTGATGATGCTCTCGGTGTGCAGCTACTTCTTTCAGAGACTTCCCAGAGGTCTGAGAACATGCCAGGGTCAGTATGCAACCCATGGGCAGGATATTTACCAGAAAGGACCTGAAGCTCTGTGCTCTGGCGTGAGACATTCAGCTCAAATGATCTTTCAAGGTTGATGTATCACTTTGAAGCACAGCTAGTGTCCCTGCATTAAAGTGATGCTCAGTTTTAACTCAGGTGAGTCACTTCCCCATTCACTGCTCTGAGCATTCTCAGGAACACACCCCAGGAGTTCTATTTGCCAAGTGTGGCCTGTGCTTCATTTCTGCCCTTGATTGTCCGAAAGTGTAAGCTGTAATCCAGATTCAACTCTAGGAATAACTCCATACTCAATGCACAACAAGAGCTAATACAACATTTGATAAACAATTTAACATTAAAAGGATGATGTAAAAAAAAAGGATGATGTAGTATTAGATTATTTCTTCTAAAATCAAGAAGTCTTATTACTAGTACCACATATGTATTGTTATACACATGTTTTACCCTATACTTCAGCTCTCTGAACATGTACAGTGACAAATTTCATATCACTGAGACTTCAAATAATGAAAAAATTTTTTTTTCCAAAATTCACAGTACCAGGAATGAGCCCACAAATAATTAGATTTCAAATATTCTAGATACTTCTGCTTAGTAATAAATACGTCTTATAATTTTTTAATCAAATCATATACATATATATGGAACAATTGGAAATGTGTTTCTATTCATTTAAATTGTTATTTATTCCTTAAAACATGGTACTGTTTTACCATTCAACATGGTACCTTCTACTATAGATTAAAACTCTTGCAGACAGTTGAGTAATTTGCAGAATGCTGTAGGATACTGAAAAATCCTTCTGGTGAACAGTATTTCTTATCATTGGAGGCAATGATGAGGCCATTAGCAAAAGTTACTGCTCTGGAAAGCTATTGTTAAAAATGCACACCTTTAAGCTGAGATATCCTCTAGTCTAGGATCTCCAATTATATGTATCATCTATGTATGTCTCCTCTACAGATATGGCTAATTAATCATTGCTAAGCAATCATGGTATCTTTCTCCTTAAGCCTAGATAAGGCTTTCGATCCCTTCTCAATATTGCACTCCAGGCAGTGACTGACTGCTGGCTTATCGTAATTGACAGGAAAAATAAGATCTATTTTCGATCTGATCTCTAGTCCCTTCTTATGTTACTTTTGAGTCATCTCACAATTTGCTAATTCTAAATAGATGAGGAATTTTGGGGATGGGATAGAAGAAGGATGGCAAGAGAAGAGCTCGGTGACTAGGAACACTCCAAGAAGTCCTACCTAGCTGATGAGGACTCAGGATGCAATGGTTAGACTGTGTTACAAGAAACTATATAATTTGCCCCAAACTGTTCCATCTTATATTCTGAAATTTCTGATCCTCCAAACCTTAATCATATATCATCATTTTTGTGTAAAAGTCTAGCTTGACAAATGAGCTGACAGAAGGTACTTATACATGCTCCATAAGGATACCAGATGTTTCTCCTGTTATCTACTTCATTCTCAGTGTGCTTTCCTTCTTGATATCCCTCTGAATTTACTTTTTTATCTATCAATACATTTTTCTTCACATCGTCCATTTACTAACAACAACTCCACTATTGTAGAGATATACTTGGTTATATCTAATCCTGGATAACATTCGAGGTGTGACTCTTTTTATATACAGACATTGATGCACATTTATTTTATTATTCTAAGGCTGGAGACCTATTAATTACTCTATAAATGCTATCTTTCTTCTAACTAATTATATCTGCATAAAATTTTAAAGATGATAAATTCCAGAAATACATAATATGATGAAATATCTATAAATGTTATCTAGTTGTGTTTTTAAAATTTTGAGTTTATTTTGACTCTTCCTTTGGGGGCAGGCACCATATCACCTTCTTGTTTTTTAAGTAAAATATCTAAATGATAAAATGCAAAGAATTTAAGCATATAATTTAATAAATGTTGATAATTTATACAGCCAAGTAGCTAACATCCTAAATAAAACACATATTTTTTTCATTTCTCCCAAATGAAAGGACCCATTTCTGAGGTCCTTTATGCCCTCTCTCTTCCCCTCCATAAGCAATTACTGTTCTAATTTCTAACTTTATAAATTGGTTTTCACTTTTTTAAAACTTTATTTTATACTTCTGGTAAGTATAATATGCAATATAGCAATTTTAGTCTAGCTTCATTTGCTTAGCATTTTTGGAATTGCATATATAAGTGTTTCTTTCTGTTTTATTGTTGAGTAATAGTCATTTATCTATTCTCCCACTGGTAGGAATTTAGTTCATTTCAATGTTTGGCTGTTGTAAATAAAAATTCTATGAAAAGTTTTGTGCAATTTCTTGGTACATGTGTTTTCATTTCTCTTGGGTAAATACATAGTAGAGAAATTATTGTGACATAAGACAGATATATGTTTAGTTCTACAAGATACTGCTGAGTAGTTTAAGCAAAATGTACCATTTCACGCTCTTACTGACCATGCAAGAGAGTTTTAGCACCATACACTTTTGCTAAAATTTAGTGTTTTTCGTCTTCTGAATTTTTGTCATCCCATCTGTTGGTATTGCTCTTTCAGATCATGGGTTTGCATAGTGAGTGTTGCATGGAGGTCTCATTAACTACATTGAAGCCTAAGGTGTACAGTTTAACACACTCAAAATGCTAATGAGAGAGACAAGATGGTAGCAGAAATATCGAAATGAGTTCTTACACCCAAAATCAGAATTTTTTTTTAATCTCCAGAATGCAGATACGATATAAAGAAGTATCTACTGTTTCTTCTCTCTGATATTACCTGAGTAGAAAGTTCTTTAGGCTAATATATAATATTTTAAGGGTTTGTGGCAGAATTGTACACAGAAGAAAAAAATCTAATCTATGACTCATATCTAAGATCTTGAATATCTTGTGTTCTGCAACATTGAGCTCACTGTTCTTTTCTTCTTCGAGCTCAGAGTAAATAAAGGTACTGAGTTTTAAAAAAATGTAGGTAAACTCTGTGCCCATTTTAAAATCAGATTTAAATTCACTTAGCAATTGTTGCTAATTAATTATATTTGATTTTATCTCCATAACTGTCATGTTATACAGTGATTTTAATGAATGAAAAGCATTGAGAAGCCAGTTACTGGAGCTGCTTCCCATCAAAGTTTTCTTATTCAGCCTTCAGATTAATCAGTATTCTTACATTCTTGTTCACATTTCCCATAGGTAGGCCTGGGGATAGTTAAGGCAGAAGCAAAAGTTTTTACTGGAATACTCCAAGCTGGAGATCTTTTGCTCTCAAAGCTTCCTGTGTTTTCTTCAATCCTACCATCAAAGGATGACTTAATCCTTCCCCAGATTCCCCACATGTCTCAGCAATCTCTATTTCAATGTCTCGTTTTCGTTTTTCTGACTTTACATTTTTTTTTGTACACATACAAAGTATTCTGCTAATAACATCTCCCAGTATACCAAATGTCTTTGAACTCCCTACCTATGAGATTTGGATATATTTTCTTTTGTAAAAAATAATGTCTTTATCAAATCTACCCCCTCCGCTTATTCATTGCCACTGCTTTAATTCAACCCTTATTTATTTCCCATTTTAGCAGATACAATTTCTAAGACTCCTAATTCTTACCATTTTCTAGTCTTTTTTCATAAAAAATATCCCCATATAGATGTTACTTAGTACTTCTTCAAAGTATCCAATTTTCCCCATAGTGTAGATTTTGAATTCCTTATTCAGGCATACAAAAGTTATCATTAATATCTTGCCCCAAATCTCCAGTTTCATTTTTTCCAGTCTTTCAAATGTTCAGACTACAAGTACACTAAATTAATTACCAGTCACCAAATAGAACTTACTCTTTTAGATCATCATAAATTTCCATAAGCTATTCTATCTACAACGCTCTTCTTCTCCCACCTCTACTATAACTTTACAAATCCTTCAAAGGCCCTTCTCCCATGCTACCTATCTTATGATACCTTTTTCTACTAGAGTTGGCCATGTTTGCTCCCTCTGCGCTCCCACATTATCTTACACCAGTTTCTCATTAGCATATAACTTCCTATTATTTAATGCAGTTTAACTTCCAGCATCCTACACTATCACTTTATGCAGTAGTTAGATTCTAAAGGGAAATGCCTAAAATGGGAGCATTAAGTAAAAATAATAAAAACACAAAACTAACAATGAGAATCCATTGGGAGAATTTCTCATTATAGATTAACACGCTCTCAATTATTCAATATAGCAGATTTTCCTCTGGTGCTGGGAAAAAGTACTGTTTCTTCTATTGAATATCACATGATGTGGTTGACTTACACTTAAGATTTAACAGTAAGTTACATAAATTTAGTATATGTGTGTATGTGTACGTATTCACTATACACTTCATTTTGAGTTTCTGAAATAAAAAAGAGGAGGTTTTATGTTCCTTTTTTAGACAAAAGAGAAAAAGACTTTAGGAACCCAACTGACTTGCCTTAAGCCACTCACATTCAGTTACTAAGCCATAGAAATAGATTTTGAATCCAAATGTTTTTTTCTCAAATTATCTGTACCAAACTATTGTTGGGTTCATAACAATGAAAAAGAACTTGCACAAAATAAGGCAAAATACAAATGCTCAAAAAATCCTGAAAAAAAAAAAAAACCTGAAAGACCTGCAGTGTTGTTAATTTTCATTTGAAGGTTATAGGGACTTCTAAATGTTCTACTTTTACTACCTTTGAATTACAAAAATCAACCAATGCCTTCATGATGAAATAAATACATACTTCTTCAAAGAGTCAAAAACCTGGAAAAAGCTAACATAGTTACATCAAGACTGTTCTAATTGGTTACATCTAAAATGTATACACTAAAAAGCATTAAAAGGAGGGAGACATTTCCTATCTTAATCATATTTTCAAATTGTGTTCTAAAATCTTCAGATATCGAGTTTCTCCTCCATATTTTTATTTTCTACTATATGTCTTGTGGTAAAGTGCAGATTCTCCTAGAGAAAATAAGATCACATTTATTTTAGGAGCTCTGGTAGAGTAAAGCATTGCTTGACCCCAAACACAGTGCAAACTGTGTATCCCAAAGTTTCATTCCACCAAGTTAAAAGAATCACCATGATTCAGTATCTTGAAAAAAAGCTCAATACATCAGAAATTTCTGCAGAAGACACAGTCAGGATAACTTTAAATAGTTACCCAGTAGGAAAAGAACAGCATTTAATGATCACATAGAAGACATAGATACAGGTAAAGGGGAGACGAAATTGAATCTGATCAGCACCTAAGTGTGACAAAAGTGCTGTGAAATTATCAACTAAAGGTAAGAGCATTGTGACTGTAATACTAAGCACTGATGCTGGAGGACACAACCAAGTGATACTGAGATTAAAGAAAAGAAGATAATTTACCCTCTCTATTTATTTATATCAATAAAGCTCATAGAAAGGATGCCATAGGACTCCAGGAATACTTAGTGAAGCTTCTTCACAAGCAAAAGAAGAAATCAGTATTAAAAAGAAAGAAGCTGACAAATGGAGAATCTACTTTCAAGAATAAAAACTAACAATAAAGAAAACTTTGAGTGCATGATTTGACTTTTTTGTTATTGTTTTACAAAATAGAGAAAATTCCTCTTACAAGCTACTACAATGAAATATTGAATTTTCTTTAATGGAAATCTATTAAAAACAATTGTTGATAAAAAGTGGATCATAGCTTGGGATTGGAATTCCTATTAAACTACAATCTGAATGTGTTTTGTTTAAGAAAACTACTACTTAAAGACCATCAGTCCTAATGCAGCAGAAATTCCCTTGTTTTTCTTGCTATTCCAGGCACATACATCTAATCAGCATTTGTGGAAAGCATATTCATTGCCAGATGAGTCTTCTCTAAATGCAGGTATGAATTTAAGGACTCCAAAGCAGAGCAAGTACCAACACAACCAAAGCCTTTGCTCTACTTTGTTATAGTTGAATTCACTTCTGTGCTCTGTGATTCACCCTCTCTGAACAAGGGGACACAGAAATAAGTACAGAGGACCACAGTCTTAGAATATCTTTAATCCTCCAGGAGCCCTCCACCTCATACCTAGCAGTGACTGGGTCGTTCTCTGATTTCAGAATAAGTTCAGACCCCCTACCCATTCTACTCTCTTGTGTTGAACCTTCAACCAGGGCCAGCTTGACCTCAGTGTCATGGTCCTATATCTAACTGTACACCCTTTATATTCTAGCAGTTAGATTTTTATTGGACTTTGGCAGCCCAATCTCTGTATCAAATCACTTAGATCATTGAGTGAGACAATGTATTTTGACTTGAATTGAATTTTGGATTATTTCTTTACTTTTGAAAACCTAGTTTACATTGTAGGTTTACATTGTTTCCTTCAACTAAGTAGGCCACCTGATATCTGGCAATGCTATTTTCCTCTCTCCTTTCATCCCATCCTCACCTCCAGATTAGGGGGTGGCAGTATGCATAAAGTTGGATATCTCAGTGTGTGTATGTGTGTGTTTAGATAGGTGGTATTCTATGGGTGAACAGTTGGCTCTGAATAGCCTCATGGATAACCACTTTGTTTATGAATATGTAATACTGATTACTCCATTCAAAATACCAGGACTTCTATGAACCTAAAGTAATGTCCGACCCGGGCAACACTACACATTCTAGTCAAATCACTTCGGGAAAAACTTGCTTTTGGATTATGGAGATAAAAGGATTGAGAGACAAATGTCCACTCTTCCTCTTGTTACTTCGTGGGACACAAACTCATGACTTCATCTCACCTCTACTTCAGGTTTTCCCTGGACGACTTCAGATGCTCATTTGTTCCAACTCTGTCATCCATACCATCTGCCCAATCTGGGTATGTTTGAACTTGATTTTGGATATTTTCTTTTGCTATGGCATCCCAGGACTTTTGGATTCACTTCTTATGATATGCATGAACCCTGGTTTACCTGATTGATACATAACCTTTTGGCTTTTGTCACTTAGTTTCTGAACTGAACAACTTCCCATGTGGACTATGTATGATTATGCAGACTCTATTTTAGTTCTATAACCTAGATGTAGCAACCAGACCTTCACCACAGCGATAAGAATAATTCTAATTTTTCAATACTCATCCCCGGTTCCCCACACAACATGGGGGTTTGTTACTTTTTGTACAACAAGGGAGTGTGATAGACAAACACAATACATTATCTTCTTTCCAATGGCTTATATGGTATGAGAGACATGAAGTATGTATCACAAAAAATTAGCAAGGGAAGTATCAAATGAGAAGTTAAAACAAATATTATAGAGTTATACTTAGCATGTGCAGGAATATCTTCCAAGAAGTGAAAGTATCTAGGGAGAAGAGGCCAAGACCTAGAAATGAGTGACAGAAAAAGGCATTTTAGACAAAAGGAAGAGAATCAGGAAAGGATGAATAAGGCCTTCAGAGAAGGCCTTATTCAGCAGAAATTCCCTTGTTTTGTTGAAGGGAGAGGGGAACTATAGAACACAAGGCAGGAGAAAAGAAGTTAAGGTGAAATTGTATAATTAGTTTTGGCCAGTTTATATGACATATTTAAATATGGCACAGAGGTAAAATCCAATGCAAATATCAAAGAGATACTATAAAGACAGACATTTTAATGAGGGGGTATAAGGTGCCTATATATGATGCAGGAAATTAATGGTCAGAATAAAAAGATTACTTCTGTGTATGAAGTAAGCACGCATGGAAGACAGTTTAAAAAATTAGGACATGCTCTCTATATAGAATGTTACAAATGTGTAATGTTCAGAATAAAATAATGAAACCATGAAATTAAGAGTTTATGAATATTATTATCAATATCAAAGAGCATTTATTGAGCATATGTTATTTACTAGGAGTTATTATAAGTACTATAGCACTTTATCTTATTTAATCATCAACAAAAAGCCTATGACCCATAGGTAATTGGAAATGTGAGAATACACTTCTAAGTAATCATTTGGTAAAAAAGTAAAAGAAAAAATTGCAAAATATGTGGAAAAAAAACCAAAGCAATATGCAATGGAAAATATATAGACTTTAAGATATAAAATATATTGAATATAAATGAACTTTCATTCAAGAAACTAGAAAAGCTTATTGTAGAACTTGAAACAAATTGGAAGAAAGAAAATGATAGAAGTATAAATTATTAAAGTGAAAATTAACATATAATAGAGTTGAACAAAACCAAATATCAATTTTTATCGAGAATAATCAATTAATACAAAGAAATAATTAAATATAACTACACATAGATACACAGATATAGCAGTACCAACCACAGCATAGTTCATAATTGAAAATAAGCATTGTTTATTATATATCTTAAAAAATAGCCTTAAAATAAAAAGTATTTTAAATATGGAAAGTAGTAAAAATCATAGTTGGTGACTTAAGGTACAGATGTGAACAGAATAAACTTCTGTATTTAATCAATTCTCCATCTCTTTTCTTTCTATTAAGCATGTTACAGATAATTAAAACTATTTACTTGTTTTCCAAAAATGTATTTAACAACTTTGAGAACCATCTGTTTTATGTAAATACAGGCTAGAGTTTTCTTATTTTGCCTGATAATTAACTATTCTTTTAGATCAAATATGAAAACATATCAGCAAATTAATACATATGTTTCAGTTACAATATTAACCAAGCCATAGCAAATTACTTTTAAATGACTTCGGTATAATTTATTTTCTTTCTCAAAGATTTTAAATCATCTTATAACTGATTGTTCCTTTAAAATGTTCCCAGGTGGGGTGCCTGGATGGCTCAGTCAGTTAAGCGTCTGTAGTTAAGCATTTGCCTTCAGCTCAGGTCATAATTCTGAGGCCCTGGGATCAAGCCCCACTCAGGCTCCCTTTTCCTCTCTATCTCCCTCTTCCCCACACTTATGAGTGCTGTTGCTCAGTCTCTCTCTCTCTCTCTTTCTCTCTCTATTTCTCTTTCATGCACCCTTTCTCAAATAAATAAATAAAATCTTTAAAAATAAAATAAATTAAATAAATGAAATTCTCAAAAAAAAAAAAAAAAAAAAGAAATTCTCCCAGGTAAAACTCTTTAAGTTTTCATTTCAAAAGCAATTTCTCAATTAGATGATTTTTCAATGTTGATTATTAAAGGGAATATTACGATATTATAAAGTCATAATTACAAATAGAATATTACATTGATTCAAGAAAACAGTGGAACAATAGCCAGAAAGGAGGATAAAGAAATTTATCTATGTACAAATGAACACAAAAATGTTTGTAACAATGTTATCACAAATCAATGAAGAAATAATATACTTTTGACAGATGTTGTGAGTAAATTTGCTGTATTAAGAAAAATAAGGCCAGATCCCTACCTAAAACAATATACAAAGATGAACTCCAGATGGTAAAGAGACAACTATTAAACTAAGAGTCAATAATGTAAGAAAATATCCTTGGACACAGAGATTAACATGTTAACAATAGTTAATTACATAGAATACCCTTGAGACACACTCAATTTCTTGAGTAGATATTCAAAAGTCCCAAAATGGAAAAAAATAAACAGATAAACGTGATGACATAAAATTAAGAATTTTTTTTCCAATAAAGGACATTAAAGGTAAACTAATTAATTAAGAAAAGATTAGGATATATTAAAAAAATTAGGATAAATAACAGGCAGTGTCTAAAATCAACAAGAGATTAGTGCCTAAATACAAAAGAAATGCCTGAAATCCATGAGCAGTAAAAACAAAAGGAATTCCAAAATTGCAAAAGGGAGAGAAGGGTAGACATTTTAAAATGAATACATTCTGAAGGACAGTTGTATGAAGGGGTTTTCAAATACATATTAAGACATATACACACATTAAAACTGCAAAAAAGGTATAATGTTATGGTCACCATATAGGCAAAACCTAGAAAGCCAGATAATGTGTGATATTAGCTGGGATGTGGGAATATAGGCATCCTTATATAGCTCTAATTAGAACAAATTCTTCAAGCTTCTTATGAAGTAAAAAAGAAAATACAAAGACAAGAAAAATAGTACAGAAAATTAGGATAAAGCTAAGTTCTTAAGTCCAAATAAAAAGAGTTCTAGAAAAGAAAAGAACAAAAAAATAGGAAGAGGGTTAGAGAAGAAGTTATCAAATAAGTAATTCAGAAAAAATCCCAAACCTGGAAGACTTGAGCTTCCAAATTGAAGGAGTACAGCATAGTGAGTCATAAAGGATTTCTATGCCAAGGCCTATCATCAGGACAATTCAGAACACAAGAACAAAGAAAAGATCCTAAAATCTTAGAGAAAGGAAAAAAAAAAAGTTCACATATAAAGAGTAGGAAATCAGATAGGCATCTGATTTTTCAACAGCAACTTTGGAAGGTAGAAGACAATAGAGCAATGGTTTCAAAGCCAAGCAAAGACTGTTTCCAATTCTGAATTATATACTCAGACAAACAGTCTAAGGCTTGAAATTTGAAAACTAATATTATAAAAATTGTTTTTTAAAACATATTTATATATAGCTTCTTAAAAACAAGTAATTTAAATGATAATTTGATGCCAATCCAAACACAGTATCAAAACAATAATATTATTAAAATTATCCAACCACACCATCTTGTTTAGATTGCATACTCAAAAATGCATTGAAAAAGTATCTTTATCTAAATTCTTTAATTGAATGTTTAGAACTATGTATTAATTTTATATTAAAGTTAAAATGTGTGATTACTCACATGAATATTTTATTTATACACACATATATACACACACATGAACACTTATATAAACACATACTTTACTGCAAATGCATACAATACCATGTCTTTCCTGCAATAGCTGAAGTTTATTTTGATTTTTACAGGGAGACTGTTTTAAAGTACTGCGTTTACTAATTCACAAATTATGCCTATTGTCTAAGATTTTGATAGCAGGGTTCTGAATGTTAACAGGTCAACACTGCCTTTGAATTATTGTCCAAAATAATTTACTAAAACTCAAATTTATGTGTTTAGACATTTCTTGTTCATGGCTGGCTATACTTTCAAGAAAAGATTTGACAACTTGATTCTGAAGCCCTGAGTGGTAATATGGTTATTGACCCATATTATCTTTGATAATGTAATAGAACAAGTAGTTTATTCCATTCAAATAAAATTTCATTCTGTTCTCTGCCTCAGTAAGTACATAGAGACTTTCATAGAATATAATAGTAAAAATCATATCCTTCACCATGTCTGGCTTTTTATAACATTGCATGTTCTGTAATCTATCTTCTCAAATATCTGAGCATTCACTAGTATCTTAATATATGATAACTAGCTTCCTTTGTTTAGAGTAAATGAGGGTAATTACATAGCAAAAGATTTTTATGTAAAAAATGATTTCTCAAAGTAATAATTCTGCAGATAATTTTTAGAGACTTAGGTAATGGATGCAGCACAACTGATTTTTAAAATTTAAAATAACTAATTTTAAATGCATCACTAAATTACTACACCCAAAATGAGAACACTTAAAATTTAAATAATTGCTTTAATGGAGATTAGTAGCAAATGCCAAAAAGAAATGAGTGGTATATTTTTAGAGACATTAACCTGTCAGAAATTACATACTAGAAGCATATATTTTGGCTTTGATTGCTTCAGAAACAGGCATTCCTTTGAGACTTTTAACAATTCACATTGATTTCCACTCTTCCTGATAAATATGTGCCAAACATTTGTAGTAGCATACCTTGGGCTTATGCTGAACGAGATAAACCAAATTTTACACCAATTCATCATATTCTCTCCTTTCAACAATTAGCTGCTAGTAGGCTTTTAGTTATTACCCTAAGTTTTCACACTGGCAGTCACCTAGAGGTTAACTTTTCATATGATTTATTCTTCAGCAGTACTGTATAGAAATGAAAGAGCAGGAACGCCTGGGTGGCTCAATGGTTGAGTGTCTGCCTTTAGCTCAGGGCGTGATCCTGATCTGGGAATTGAGTCCCGTATTGAGCTCCCTGCATGGAGCCTGCTTCTCCCTCTCTCTCTGCCTCTTTCTCTGTGTATCTCATAAATAAATAAATAATAAATAAATAAATAAATAAATAAATAAACTAAACATTTTTTAAAAAAAGATGTGAAAGAGTAATAGGTGTTTTTAAAAATGCATGCATTATTTAATTGGAGTTAATATTGCTACTTAACAGATATCTGAAATATAAGGGTTTAAATGATAACATTTATTTTTCTCAAATCTGCAATTATGGAATGGCTTAGAATTATTTGATTCTGCTCCTCTTGGTATTAGCTGAAAAGGTTCAAAATCTGGGAGTTATAATCATTTGAAGGGTTACTAACTTAAATGTCTGAAAGTTGATGTTTGATATGCCTGGAACTTTGCTTGGTGCTGTGGGTTAGAACATCTATATATGAGTTCTCCATGTGGTCTAGGTTTGTGTTTTGTTTTTGTTTTTGTTTTTGTTTTTGTTTTCATCATGGTGGCTAGGTTTCAAGAGAAAATATTCTTAGAGAGACATGGGCAAGAAAGCTGTATCATTTTATGAATTAGATTCAAAAATCACATAGTATGAAGTCTGCCACACTCTATTGGTCAGAATAGACATAAGTCTTACTCTATTTAAGGAGAGGGAAAACAGACCCCTCAGTTTTTGAGGGATGCAATCTGGTACACTTGGCCTCATTTTAATTTCATTGGAAATATAAAATTGTATTACCTATGGAAACTGCTGGAACTGTTTTTAGGAGGTTGATAAAGAAATTCCTTACTTCATTAAATGAGTAGAGTAGGCATGATCAACTAGGCCCTTTTACAAACACTTAGCTTCTGTCAGTACTTTGGGAAAAATAAAATCAATTAAGAATAGGAGAGTAATGGGATACCTGGATAGCTCAGCAGTTGGGTGCATCTGCCTTTGGCTCAGGGTGTGATCCTGGAGTACCGGGACCGAGTCCCAAATCCAGATCCCTGCATGGAGCCTACTTCTCCCTCTGCCTGTGTCTCTGCCTCTCCCTTTCTGTGTCTTTCATGAATAAATAAATAAAATATTAAAAAAAATAGAACAGAAGAGTAAAGCAGTATATCAAGGAAAGGCTATTGTTTAGGAATATAGGAAAAGGCTGTTGTTTTTGTCAGCCTAGCATTCTTTTTTTTCAAAAATATCTGTTTACTTTTGGGGAGGCTCAGGCTCTGGAGTAGTTTATATCTTTTGGCACCTGTAACAGTCATTGACACATGTCTAATCAATAAAATAAGTTCACCTCCCCTGACCAAAGTGAGTAAGTTATAGACAATGTTTATCAGTCCTGGGATTCTTATTCAAACTTAGGGGAAAATTATGATCATTTCCCTTTGCAGTGCCCAAACAGGTAGGATACAAATCTGTGTATTATAATGGCCTTTTTTTGCTATTGAAATAAAATCATAAAAAAGAAATAAAAGACAGAAAGAAGCACTTTATGAGTCATTTGAAACTTCATATGTACTTAAGATAACCTTTCCATAACATGAACAAATTCATTCTTATTTGTTCATTTATTAATTCAGGTCAGTTGGGTTTCTGTCTCTTATAATCAAAAACACTGAATAAACAGTATGTTGGCATTAGGAGAAAAAGAGTGCATGTAGAATGGATATTTTCACAGTTGAAGTGTAGTTAATTGCATTATACAAATAGCAAAAAGGCAGATGTAAATCCAACACATCAATAATTACAAATGGAATCTAAAGGCAGAGATTGCCACACAGGATTTTTTTTTAATACAACTGTATAATATCTATAATTAAGAGCCTTTCTATTTATTCTATACAAGTATTTAAAGTGAAATAAATATGGTAAGAATAGTCACTAGATCTTGGCCAAGTACTGGTGAAAGTCAAATATTTAGATCCATTAATAGTCTCAACTGAGTAAAGAATCAATAATCAAGCCCTTAAAAAATATTCAAGTCCATAAATAACCAAGCTCTAGCTAATGCTATATGTTTTTTTCTTTATTTCCTTTCGAATTACCTTGTTTATAAAAATAATTTGTTTTCAAGAATCTTTTTAATTTCCAGAATGGCTGAGTGAAGAGTTCATTAAAATCTCTCCCTAAAAGCAACAAAATAACCAAAATTGTCAACCAAGAGTTCCAGATGCATAGATACTATTCTTCAAAACTGAAGCATTTACAATACACCAAAATTAAGGTTATTCATCATTAGAAGATCAACCTTAAAAAAATGCTAAGTGAAGCTCAGTCAGTTGAGTGACTGACTCTTGGTTTGGGCTCAGTTCATGATCTTAAGGTCCTGAGATCGACCCCTACATCAGGTTCTACACCCAATGGGGAGTCTGCTTGAATGGCAGCCTTGATGGATAAAGTATTCTTGGCTGCATGTTTTTCTCATTTAGTACCCTGGATATATCATGCCAGCCCTTTCTGGCCTGCCAGGTGTCTTGGATAGGTCTGCTGTTAATCTGATATTCCTCCTCATATAAGTTAAGAATCTTTTGTCTCAAGCTGCTTTGAGAATTTTATCTTTGGAAACGCCTGGGTGTCTCAGCAGTTTAGCACCTGTTTTTGGCCCAGGGTGTGATCCTGGAATCCTGAGATCAAGTTCCACATCAGGCTCCCTGCGTGGAGCCTGCTTCTCCCTCTGCCTATGTCTCTGCCTCTCTCTCTCTCTCTCTGTCTCTTTCATGAATAAATAAATAGAATCTTTAATTTTTTCTCTTTATCTTTGAAATTTGCAAATTTCACTATTAAATGTCAAAGTATTGAACAGTTTTTGTTGATTTTAGGGGGGGTCCTCTCTATATCTTGGATATGAATGCCTATTTCCTTCCCCTGATTAGGGAAGTTCTCAGCTATGATTTGTTCAAATATGCTTTGTGGTCCTCGCTTTCTCTCTTTCAACCTCCCCTGGAATCCCAATAAGAAGACTATTCTTCCTTCTCAAGCTATTATTTATTTCCCTAAGCCTTTTCTCATGGGTTCTTAACTGTTTTTCTCTTTTTTTCCTCAGCTTCCTTTTTTTCCATCAACTTGTCTTCTATGTCACTCACTCTCTCTTTTACTTCATTAACCTTAGTAGTTAGAGCACCCAGTTTAAGCTGCATCTCAGTTAAAAGTATTTTAAATTTTGGCCTGATTAGATCCCAATTCTTCAGTAAGAGAATCTCTAGAGTCCTTATGCTTTTTTTCCAGAACCATCAGTAATTTTAAAATTGTACTTCTGAATTGTATTTCTGACATTGTATTTAAATCCAGGTCCAGCAATCCTGTGGCAGACAGTATTACTTCTGGTTCTTTCTTCTGTAGTAAATTCTTCCTTCTAGTCATTTTGTCCAGTGCAGAGTAGCTGTATGAGTGAACAGAGTCAAAAATACCAACCACAACCTAGGTAAAATACACCCTAGATGATTCTGAAGAGGTCAGAGACCAGAAAATAAAAGAAAAAGAGGAACAGAACAAAATAAAATGAAAGGACCACTAAAGTGAAAAAGTTTAAAACAAAATAGTAAGAATAAAAAAACAAAAAAACAAAGAAAATAAAAAGGGGAGTGTTGGTAAGAAAGTAGTGGTGGAGAGGGAATATAGTCTTCCCAAGGGGACCTAAAGGGTGATCCTCTTGGTTCTGAGTGTATTTTGTTCTGTATGTTAGAAGATGCTCAATTCCAAATTTATATAAACCAGCAAAACTTATATAGAGAGCCAACATCAACCATAAAAACAGAAACAGGTAGTAGAGGGGGGCAGAATGGGAAGGAAGAGAGAATATAGTCTCACAGAATGAACCAACATGGTATTCCGCTTGGTTTTGGGGGTATTTTGGTCCGTATGTTAGAAGTACTAACTTCCACCATTATAAAACAAAACAAGATAGAAAAAACAAAAAACAAAAGCCCATAACTCATATATCTACTAAAATTAACTTGAATACTTTGAAGGGAGTCCAATAATGAAGAATATATCTAAGACATGTAGCTGTAGAAATATGAAAGTCAAAAAGGAAAAGGCTTAAAAATGAGGAGTTCATAAAATATTGTAAGTAAGGCAAGAATAGAGAAAAAATATTGGAGATTTTCAATGTAAAATAAAAATGAATCGTAATAATAATAATAATAATAATAATAATAACAACCCAATAGTTCTATATACTATTTTCTCTCAGTCCTGGAGCTTTCCAGTGCTGCTTTGTCAGCAAACTTGCTTTTCCCTTGTCCTTCCAGCAGCTCTTCTGGGGGAGAGGTCTGCTGCACAGATTCTCAGGTATCTATGTCTGGGTGGAGATGCCTTGCCGCTTGCCAGGTGGCCGGGCTTAGTATGAGCTATTCATCCTGTGAGGCCTTAGTTCCTTTGAGGCCCTGTCTCCCCCAGGTGAAAGGCAAAAAGAAGAGGAAAAATATAAAAATGGCAGCAGCCAGATGTCCAGCTCCAGAGCCAAGCAATCCCCAGGAATAGCAAACCACAGTCTCCCAGTCTACGCTGGCCTAGACTCCTGGGGGCAGATGCAGGTGCACTGATCTTCACAAATTGAAGGATGCCCAGCAGCAGGAGAATTCTCACTGTCCTGTGCCCTTTTGGGGTCTGCCTTTCCTGGAGGGAACAGAGGACAGCCATCTCCATCTGTTGCCTGTCTGTGGTAAAGAGAGCTCCAGTAACCAGCTGGCTTCTCCCAAATGCCCCAGAGGGCTGCAGCGTTCCAGCCCTTTTCCAAGATCCCCCTGCAGTTTGTGGTGAGCTTTCTCCCCAACGCCCCTACTCTTATTGTGTCTCCGGGAATATTGAGTTTCCACTGCCCCTCCTGCAATTCTGCCCTATTTTCCTGCTGAGCACTTTTCAACCAGGGAAGAGTCAGGCATGGATTTTTAAGGTTCCTGCTTGTCCAGGGCTCTGCTTTCAGCCCTGGCTTTCTGAGGCTCAGCTGGTCAAGGCTCCCCTTTTGGGACCAATTGCTGTGGCTCCCCTCCCCCACCTTTTTTCTTCACCTTCCTACCTTGTCAGAAATGATCACTTTTCTCTCTGTTGCATTCTAGCTGTTCTCTCTACATCTCAGATCAAATTTGTAGGTGTTCAGGATGTTTTGAAAGTTATCTAGGTAAGTTTATGGGACCAGATGAATTGAGGACCCTTACTCTTCTGCCATCTTGCCTCCTCCCCTAAGCAGGGGAGTCTGCTTGAGATTCTCTCCCTCTCCTTCTACCCCTCTCATTCACTTGCACTCTCTCTCTCAAATACATAAGTAAATCTGTAAAATGCTAAGTGAAATATTCAAACACAAAGTAAAAAATAATAGTAACTTGAGTCCACATAAAGAAATAAGGATTCCAAAAATATAATCTAAATTTTTATTTTATGAACTAAAGAAAGAAGAGTAAACTAAACATAAATTAAAGAGAAATAAATATTAAAGATTTGAGAAGAAAACAGAGAAACAATAGAAAAAACAATAAAACCTGAAGTTGGTGTTAAAAAAGACCAATGAAATTGACAAATATTTTGTAAGACCTACAATAAAAAGGTGATATATATTAACAAAATCAAGAATGAAAGAATGTACATAATTACTGAATCACAGAAATTAAAATTATTGTGAAAATAATATGAAGAATTTTATATTGACTATTAACAAATAGATAAAATTGAAATGGAAAAATTTCTAAAAAATACAAATTTCCATAATTCAAGAAGAAAGAAATGAGAAAGTAAACTGGTACAATCAATGTGGAAAATAGTATGGATGTTCCTCAAAAAATTAAAAATGGAAATACCATATGATCTGGGATGCCTGGGTGGCTCAGGAGTTGAGCGTCTGCCTTTGATTCAGGGTGTGATCCCAGGGTCCAGGATCAAGTCCCACATCGGGCTCCTATGGAGAGCCTGCTTCTCCCTCTGCCTGTGTCTCTGCCTCTTCCTCTCTCGGTCTCTCATGAATAAATAAATAAAAATTTTTAAAGAAATACCATATGATCCAATAATTCTAGTCTTAGATATTTACCTGGGGAAAATGAAAACACTAGCTCAAGAAGATATATGCACCTGTATGTTTATTGCAGCAGTATCTACAATAGTCAAATTATGGAAGCAACCTAAGTGTCCATCAATAGATGAATGGGTAAGGAAAATGTGTGTATATATCTATATCTATATCTATATCTATATCTATATATCTGTGTGTGTGCGAGTGTGCATGTGGAATATTACACAGCCATAAAAAGGATGAGATCATGACGTTTGAGACAACATGATGGACCTAGAGGGTATAATGCTAAGAGAAATATGTTAGAATGAGAAATACAAATGCCATATGATTCAACTCATAAAAGGAATCTAAAAAGTAAACAAATAAGCAACCAAAAAACAAAAATAAGAACTATAAATACAGAGAAAAAATTGATGGTTCCAGAGGGTAGTGGTGTGGGGTATTGAACAATATAGGTGAAGGAGAAAGGGAGATGAAGGTCTCCAGTTATGAAATGAATAAATCATGGGAATAAAAAGCAGAGCATAGCGAATACAGCCAACAATAATGTAATAGTGATATAATGGGACAAATATTAGCTATACTTGTAAGCATAACATAATGTGTAAACTTGAAAAATCACTCAGTTTTACACCTGAAACTAATGTGACATTGTGTGTCAACTATATTCAGATAAAGAAAAAGAAGAAGAAATAGAAAATCTGAATATGACAATTACAAAGAAATAGTTATTTTTTTTTTCCTCACAAAGAAAACTCTAGACCCTGATGTATTGACGGATATATTCATTCAAACATTTAAAGATGAAATTCTAATTCTTCTTCACAACCCCCTCCCTCTAGAAAGTAGAAATGGAGCGAACACTTTCCAACTCATTTTGAGTCTAGTATTTAATACCAAAGCCAATTTATATCTCAAGGAAAGAAACTTTTGAGAAAATTCAACACTCATTCAATATAAATTCAACATTTCTTCATTATGAAAATTCTCAACAAACTAGAGGTAGAGATGGAAGGAAAACTTCTCAACATAATAAAGAGCATTCATAACCTACAGCTAACATTACATGTCAGAGTAAAAAAAAATGCATGGTTCCTTCATAAAATGGGAAATAATGCAAAGATAACGACTGACTATGTCTACTGAACATTGTACTGGAAGTTCAACAAGTGCAGTAGGTCAACAGAAAGAAAGAGGCATCTAGATTTAAAGAAAGACATAACATTTTCTTTATTTGCATACAACATGATCCTCTAGGTAAAAACAGAAGGCAACACAACAAAACCTCCCTAAAAGGTGCACAAAAATCCTTCTAGAAGTGCCAAATTAGTTCATCATTAGACAGATGCAAGATCTATCCACCAATGTCAACAAATACCTATATACATACTATCAGTAAATAGCCTAAAAACAAAATTAAAAAAAAAACCATTCCTAGTGGCATAAAAATATTCTTCAGAATAATTTTTATAAAGTAGTATAAGTCTTATATATCGAAAATGACAAATTATTGCTGGAAGAAATCAGTGAATATCTTTAAAAAACAAAACAAAACAAAAAAAACAACAGGCCATGTTCAAGGATGGGAAGACTTAGGATGCCTGGGTGGCTCAGCAGTTGAGTCTTTGCCCACAGCTCAGGGTGTGATGCTGGAGTTCTGTGATTGAGTCCCACATGAGGCTCCCTGCATGGAGCCTGCTTCTCCCTCTGCCTTTGTCTCTGCCTCTCATTGTGTGTTTCTCTCATGAATAAATAAATAAAATCTTAAAAAAAAAAAAAAGAATGGGAAAACTCCATATTGTTAACATGGCATTTCTTCCCAAATTGATCTATAGATTCAAGGAAATCCCTTATTAAAGTCTCTGCAGTTTTTGTTTGTTTCTTTGAGGTTTTCATTGTTTTGTCTGTTTGGTTGGTTGCTTTTGCAGAAATTTATAATTTGTCACAAATTCTAAAATTTATATGGAAGTGCAATCATGACATTAGGTATAGAATTATGTGTAAATGGAACAAAATTCAAAGTCTAGTAATAAATTTTCACCTTTATAGTTAATTCATGACAAAATTGCCAAGGCAATTCAATGGGGAAAAATAGTATTGTCCACAGATGGTACTGAGACAATTGGATATTCATACACAAAAAATATAAATTTGTAACTTTATTTCAAATGAACTAAAAAATGGATCATATAACTAATGTGAGTACTCAAACTATTAGGCTTTTTGAAGAACACACAGGTATAAATCTCTGTAACCTTAGGTGAGGGCAGAGTTCTTAGTATGACACCAAAACCATGAACAATAAATAAAATATAATAGATTAGACTTTCTCAAAATTTTAAATGATTATACCACATTCAAAAGAAAACACTGTTAAGAAAATAAAAGGAATAGTCATAAACTAAGGTGAATTATTTTCAAATTATACTGCAGATAAAATACTGTTATCCTGAATATATAATAACACTTGCAAATTCAATTACAAGAACACAAAAACCAAATAAAAAATGGGCAAAAGATTTGAAAGGACATCTCATCAGAGAAGATATATTAATGACTAATAAGTAGATGGAAATATGTTCAGTATCATTACTTATGATGGAAATATAAATTAAAACCACAATGACATACTGTTTTCACATCACTAGAATGGCTATAATAAAAGTCTCATACAATAGCAAGTGTTAGGATATGGAGAAAGAGGACCCCCTCATACAGTGCAGGTAGGAATGTAAAATAATGCACCACTTTGGAACAATTTGAAAGTCATGATAAGTTAAACATAAATTTACCATATGACCCAATAATTCCATTGCTAGGAATGTACCTGAGAGAACTGAAAACATGTCCATACAAGGACATATATTCAAATATTCATGCTATCATTATTCTTTTTTTTATCATTATTCTTAATAGCCAAAAATTAGAAACCATTCATATATTCACCAACTAATGAGTGAATGAACAAAATTTGCATATTCATAAAATGGAATATTATTTGGCAATTAAAAGGTATGAAGTACCAATACATGCTACCATATAGATGAATCTCAAAAACATGTGAAATGAGAGAAGCCAGATTTAAAAAAAAAAAAAAGGTATGATTCTATCTGTATAAAAAGTCCAAAATAGGCCTACCTATAGAGTAAGAAAGCAGACTAGTGATTACATGGGTTTGTGATTTAGAACAGGGATTGTGTTCATAGGCAAGAAGACTCTTTTTGGGGTAATGGATATTTCCTAACATAGAACTGTGGTACTGGTTGCATAACTTTTTTAGATTTACTAAAAATTATTGAAACACACACAACTAACATGGTGGATTTTATGCTATGTATTTTATACATCAATAAGGCATTTTAAAAATAATTATTTAAATAATGTTTTGACTTTAAGCAGTGGAAATAAATATAGAATGAAACTATATTTCATCCACTGAGAAGTAAACCCTAGAAGAAAATGTTAAGGAAAACATGGCACTACTGTGAGATATGGGACTTATTTTAATTGTCTTCTGCATAGAAATTAATTGGAAACAAACCCTAGAAAAACTACTGTACTAATTATAATGTTATTAAAATGGAGAACCACTTTTCTCCATTTATTAGAAGAAAAAATTGTTTCATAATATTTTGCTTAAGATATGCTATTTCAAATATTTAAATCAAGTGTGGTTTTGACATTATTTCCCTTGGGTCTTTAATTTCTTCTGAGTGTTTAATTCCTAATGTAATAATTTTAAATATAGGATGATACTTTATATAGCAGATAATTAAAGTGTGTAAACTGTGAGTTGGGTTTTATATAGCCAGAATTATTATAGCACTACATGTCTTCTTTTATATTTTGTCAATTTGCAGCTTACAGACATTCATAAGGTTTCACTTATTTATTCAACAGAAAATGGATTTGTCATTTACAATTCATTAGACAAAATTCTAGGGTCTGCAAAACATCAGGACTGAAGTAACCCCAAAATCATGAATTTGTAGAGCTTATACCTTAGTAGTGAAAAAATTATTTCAAGTCTCTTCAAATATCTTCAGTTAGAATTTATTTTTGTCTAAATTGGCTTATTACTTAAATGCTAAAGTTTTTTTGCAATATTATTTCATTCTAAAACCAATTACAAAATATAGTAAAGGGGTGTCTGAGTGGCTCAGTCAGTTGAGTGTTGGACTCCTGGTTTTGGCTTAGGTCATGATCTCATGGGTCATGGGATTGAGCCCAGCCTCCATCTGGGTGTTCAACAGGTAATCTGCTTGAGATTCTCATCCATTACCCCTCCCCTGTGCATACCCGCACTCTCTGTCTCTAAAATAAATAAATAAATAAATAAATAAATAAATAAATAAATAAATCTTTAAATAAATATATATAGTCAAAAGATATGCCCATGCTCTAGGATATTCAGATTTATTTTCAGGTGCATATATAAATCAGTCAAATACATATATATATTTACATGCATAGATACATGTAAATATATGTATATATACATGTATATATATATACAGATATATATTTTAAAGATTTTTATTATTTATTTATTCATTCATGAGAGACACACAGAGCGAGAGAGAGAGAGAGAGAGGCAGAGACACAAGCAGAGGGAGAAGCAGGCTTCATGCAGGGAGCCTGACATGGGACTCGATCAGGAATCAGGCCCTCGGCTGAAGGCCGCGCTAAACCACTGAGCCACCCGGGCTGCCCTCATTTTTCTATATTAAGATACATCCAAATAATGGAGAAACATGCTGTATGTATATAATTTTAGTAGTGCTACCAACTGAAATTCTAACATGATGAATCAGAAAAATAGCAAAATAAAGTAATACATTTGAGTAGGAAGAGTTCCTACTATACAGTATTGCTAACCTGTATTGAAAATGTAAAAAAGCAGATGCCTGGCTAGTTCATTCAGTAGAGCATATGACTCTTGATCTCACAGGTTGTAACTTTGAGTCCTAAATAGAGATTATTTTTAAAAACTCTTGGGATGCCTGGTGGCTCAATAGATAAAGTGTATAACTGTTGTTTTTGGTTCATGTATGATCTCATGGTTTTAAAATCAAACCCCATGTTGGGCTCTACACTAGGTGTGGAGCTTTTAAGGATTCTTTCCTCCTCTCCCTCTGCCCTCCTCTCTGCCCATGCCCCTTCCCAAATCTTTAAACATATTTACATAAAAGTTAGTTCCTACTATTTAACTTCACTCAAACATACAAATACTTTAAAGGAAACAGTTTATTTTTTTAAAATGCATTATCTATTTAAGAAAGAACTTTGGCACATTTATGAAATAATTTTTAATGCTTGATGCGTACAGAAAAAAATTTGATTATAAGATTTTACTAAACAAAGGAAAGTACCTCTATTTTCATTGTTTTTAAGTGTACTGCGTAGCTGAAATAATTATGGAAAATAATTAAGTAAAATACATAGAGAATTTTGATTCATTGATCTTTTTTTAAAATATATATATTTTTTTTTTTATGATAGTCACAGAGAGAGAGAGGCAGAGACACAGGCAGAGGGAGAAGCAGGCTCCATGCAATGGGAGCCTGATGTGGGATTCGATCCCAGGTCTCCAGGATCGCGCCCTGGGCCAAAGGCAGGCGCCAAACCGCTGCGCCACCCAGGGATCCCTGATTCGTTGATCTTAATTGATTCTGTTAGTTTGTCAAAACTTACTGGATATCTGAAAGTAATAATATTCTTAGCTAAGATATATTGGGTATTTTTTTTTACATTATACATCTTATGTTAGGTCTCCTAAATAGATTATCTAATAAATCTTCACAAAATCCTATGAAAAAGATATTCTTCAATATCCATACTGTAAATATGAAAAGATAAACTGGGACTTAGAGAGGTTGAGAAAGGTGTATAGGGCACATATCTAGGAAGAGGAGACTTAGAATGTAAACAGTCTTGCAACTAGAGTTCTCTAAATCTAAGGACCTACCTCTCTATATTTATCATTACTAAAATCTACTAAAAAGTGTCAGGGAATAATAATTTTATGCAAGGTTACTCTGAGACTATGATAAATAAAATGAAAGCCACTTTATAATTTTTTGTCAAAGAATTATTTTCTCTAAGAATAGGCAAAAATAAAGTTACTATAGCATCCACCAAATAGCAAACATCTGTCCATACCAGCTTATATAAGTGCATGCTACTTCTTTATGAATTATATATTCATAAATTATATCACTGTGCTCTGCCCTTCATTTTTTTTTAAAAGAAAATATTTATTCATAAGAGACACAGAGAGAGGCAGAGACAGGCAGAGGGAGAAGCAGGCTACCGCAGGGAGCCCAATGTGGGACTCAATCCAGAATCCTGGGATAAGGCCCTGAGCTGAAGGCAGATGCTCAACTGCTGAGCTACCCAGGTGTCCCATGGTCTGCCCCTCTTATAGATAAGATTCACTGAAATGACCAATCATAGAAGTGCTCCTGAAAACAACTTTTTCATTTCAGATTTTGTTTATTTATTCATCAGAAACCTAGAGAGGCAGAGACATAAGCAGGCTCCCTGCAGGGGAGCCACTGAGCCACCCAGATGCTCCTGAAAACTATCTAAAACAAATCTTGCTTCCTAGGTCCTTCCCCAAATCTCAAAACCAAGGGTCAAGTTCTGTAATAGGTGTTTTCTAGTATCCTCTAACTGAAATACCCCATGGTTCTCCCACAGTGTGCTTTCCCTTGCTGTAATGAGTAATAAACCCAACTGTTCCTGTTTTTCCTATGACTGAATGATACTAGAAATGTAGCATGATTTGAGGTGTGTTGATAACCTGAATATATAATGCATTCAAGTGGGAAATATTAAAGAGATTACTTTTCATTATTTTAATACAAGTTACACTTGCTTGTTTCTGACCTCATCAGTTCTTCATAGGGGCAATCATCTTTATTATCTGCTAATTAGGGAAAAATGTGTCTGCTCAATTTTGATATTAGATGTTATTTTTCAGAGCTTAAAGTCTAAATAGGGGCAGCCCCGGTGGCGCAGCGGTTTAGCGCCTCCTGCAGCCTGGAGTGTAATCCTGGAGACCCGCGATCGAGTCCCACATTGGGCTTCCTGCATGGGGCCTGCTTCTCCCTCTGCCTGTGTCTCTGCCTCTCTCTCGCTCTCTCTGAATGAATAAATAAATCTTTTTTTAAAAAAACTCTAAACAGCAATATTAGATGTTAAGGGCCTTCAAAATCATCAATTATAACTGCATAGATATTTCACTGGTTAAGTTTGTAATGACATAAAATTATCTTTGTAAAACATCTTTTGAAAAAAGTCTTTGTTAGGTTGATTCTGATTTTCACATTTTTCATCTTAAACTTTATCATATTAAAACTGTGTTTTCAAATAATTGGTTATGGTATGTCTTTATGTGGCCTATAATAAAAAGTTATTGTTTGGATCAAATTAGATAATGTTTGAAAATGAATCCAGGATAGGGCACTTGGCTGGCTCAGTTAGTAGAGCATGTGACTTTCTTTTTCACTTTAAATTGCATACTTTTATTTCAGAAAACTTTTACAACCTATAATGGGATTCTTTTTTTTTTTTTTTAATTTTTATTTATTTATGATAATCACACAGTGAGAGAGAGAGAGGCAGAGACACAGGCAGAGGGAGAAGCAGGCTCCATGCACCAGGAGCCTGACGTGGGATTCGATCCCAGATCTCCAGGATCGCGCCCTGGGCCAAAGGCAGGCGCTAAACCGCTGCGCCACCCAGGGATCCCAGAAAACTTTTACAACCTATATATGCTTACTTGTCTTCAAAAGAAAAATGCAGTGATACAAAAGAACCATTTTTACTAACATACAAAAATTTATATATGTAAATGAGTACCATGTTCATCAAAGCCAGAGCATGCAACTTTTTTTTTTTTTTTAAGATTTTATTTATTCATTCATGGGAGACACAGAGAGAGACAGAGAGAGAGAGAGAGAGAGGCAGAGACACAGGCAGAGGGAGGAGAGAGAGAGAGAGAGAGAGGCAGAGACACAGGCAGAGGGAGGAGCAGGCTCCATACAGGGACCCTGACGTGGAACTTGATCCCGGGTCTCCAGGATCAGGCCCTGGACTGAAGGCAGCGCTAAACCGCTGAGCCACCCGGGCTGCCCAGAGCTCGCAAGTCGATCTCAGGCTTGTGAGTTCGTTTCACATTGCGTATAGAGATTACTTAATAAACTCCTAAAAAAAAAAAAGAGAAAGAAAGAAGAAAGAAAGAAAGAAAGAAAGAGAGAGAGAGAGAGAGAAAGAAAGAAAGAAAGAAAGAAAGAAAGAAAGAAAAGAAAAGAAGAAAAGAAAGAAAAGAAAGAAAAGAAAGAAAAGAAAAGAAAAGAAAAGAAAAGAAAAGAAGAAAGAAAGAAGAAAAGAAAAGAAAGAAAATGATTCTAGGATAGGTCTTGGCACAATCAGTATTCAATATTTCCTTTCTCTCTTCCTCTTTCAGTTTAAAGTAATTGACAACATTCTTTTTGGCTAGACTATAGTTTCAGAAGAGCAACTGGACAAAAACTATCATTCTTGGTCAAAAATAATCTAAATACAGTATTCCAAAGAGAACTGAACCTCTGATTTGAGTTGTATAAATTATTTTATATGTTTAAACTCATCAGGAGACATGATTGACTGGAACACAAGCATGATCTAGAATTACAAAAACCCCATGTATTCCAGAAATACAGGAATATCTTTGACTTCTATTTGCCTACATTTCCACCATGTTTATGGTAACAGTGATCCTTGTCATAACTTCTTCCAATTCTCCTCCCTTTACATTTCTTTGTTACCCCAAATCAAATAAGCATGGCTAGGGAAAGCTACAGATCATGCTGACTGGTCTCACTTTTAAATTCATAATCACAAGCCTCAAGTGATTCCTTAATGTTTCATGGTAATCCTAGCATTTCCCACATCTATTTGTCTTCCCTCCTAGGACTTTAAGTTCTGACTTTTCTTTCTCCAAACTTCAAATCTCTGCCTCCTCATTCTCACTCTTGGCTGATAACCCTTCTTACTACTTCAGGGAGAAAACAAAAATAATTGAAATACATTCACATTGTCTCTTACTACCAACTATCTCTTGTTTCTCTCCCAACTTAGATTTTCTCTCCTTTTAATCCTATTACAATGGATAAACTCCCATGCTTTTATTTGAGATAATTCCTTCCACCTGAGCACAGGTTCCTATCTCCAGGGGAGGAGACATCTTCTTGTCTAGATTGTTCTTAGCCTTCCTCTCCAGAAAGAAAATTCCCCAGTTCTTTCTAGATGGGCAAGTTGGGAAAATTAGAAAGAAATCCAGAGAGTCTGTTACTGCTATAGATAGCTCTTTGGAGAGGAGAGAACTTTAATTGTTTTTCTTAATCAAGTCTCTGGAAGTAAAAAGAAATGCTGAGATTGTGAGATTAATGATATTCCAAAATTTCTGGTTGAACATGAGGGTCCTAGAAAAATGAGAGTGGTTCATATCCCTATCAGAGATTCTGTGGAAGCAATATATGAGAGGTGATGAGTAAGAGGTCTTAGGTGGATCAGAAGCAGTTTTGCTAGACTTCCTGTGGCTGAAAAAAAGTGAAGGCAGGCAGAGGAACCTGTCTGTACATAGGGTCTATAGAGGTAGTATATAGAATTAGTGACAGAAAAAGCTAGCAACTGTTCAGGAATCTGAGGACTGTAACCAGGGACACCCAGTGGAAAGTCTTGTGTACCATATAATAAAGTGGAAACATGAGAAGCCGAGTAGAAGTTAACAGGGAAAAATGTAGAAGTCTTCGAAGCAAATGAGATCTGAACCAGATAGATCTAGTTATAGCTTAACAAAAGCCAGCCAGGCTTTTTTTGGTAATGACCAGAAACAAGACATTACCCACTTACCTACCTAAGTAGGCCCCCATATCATATATTACGTAGAAATTATAGAGATTTGGGGGTAACTCTGACCCGATTGAACTCATATTTGTTTAATGACATATTTCAAATATTAATATTTGTGTCTTTTATTTCCCCTGTCACATTGTCTGTGATCTTTCTCCTACACAGCCAGAAGGATTTTTTTAATGAAACTTTATACTGCATAACTTTAAAAGAGCAGGTCTATGTTGATATTTTTTTCTGTTACTATTTGTTTCTTTGTATTCCAAAAGATTTCTGAAGGTTAGTCAGAAGGCTATAATAAAATCATTTTAGGGATCCCTGGGTGGCGCAGCGGTTGAGCGCCTGCCTTTGGCCCAGGGCGCGATCCTGGAGACCCGGGATCGAATCCCACGTCGGGCTCCCAGTGCATGGAGCCTGCTTCTCCCTCTGCCTATGTCTCTGCCTCTCTCTCTCTGTGTGTGTGACTATCATAAATAAATAAAAATTTAAAAAAAAATCAGTTTATGTTGCATTATATGGAAATGGAAAGAGCATAGTGGAAAAAACATTCTTTATCACTAGTCTCTCTACTATTGAGGAATCTTTAGAAGGGGTCATCAGGTTAGAACAAAGTCAGTGAAACATGAATGGGTGAGATCTTGGAGGACATGAGTGTCCCTGCTCTCTCTAGGAGAGGGAGGTGGAGTGAGGGCTGCATCCAGAGGTTGCACTAATATGTGACTTGGGTTTGGACACCTTGTGGATATTGTGGGTATTCAGCAAACTTGGAAAAGCCAAGCCAGTGGCTTTACCATTCCCCACAATTGAAATACTGCCTCAATTCATCATGGCAGAGAAACCCTATTAATTGTCTAATTTCTGTAGAGTATGGTTTTCGTTTGCCAGCAATATGCATGTCATCCTTCCTTACCCCATTTGGACTATCCTGGATAGACAACTTTTAACAATTGTAAATACCACATAAGTGAAAGAATCATTCTTGACCCTGAAGCTCAGAGGAGTAATCACTGTAATGAAGAGAAAATTCTAACAGATATTTCAGTGGGACTTAAGAAAGTATTATACCTAAATTGACTAAAAAAATGTTGAAATTGATGAAAATTGTGTTTTCTATCATTAGGTGAAAATGAATACTCAATATAAAGATTATACTAAGTTCTATAAGACAAAATTCATAGGTATACAAAAATAATATCATATCCAAGCTTTGAAATCTGTCATATTAGGTTTCCACATTTTGTAGAGTATCAAATTAAATGTCAGCTTGAAGAGAGAAAATGTGGTTCTTGCTAGTGTGTAGCCTTACAAGAATTATCTTCAAAACCTAGTATTATTGATTATACAAATGCTTCTCAGAAAAACTGATTTTTCATTATTTAATTAACCCATTCATTCCTTAAACGTATATTTTCTAAATTGCAGTGGATAGCCACACTCTCAAAAGGGCTTGGATACAGTAGAGTATAGATAAGTCCCTGCTCTCAGCCAGGGACTGGGGAGAGCTGTGGAGAGAGGTGGAGAAAGGCATTAACATAGAAATTGATGAAGAGAACTTCAGAATTCATGTTCCATTAAGACAATAGAAAGGCATGATCAGAGAGTAGCTAGACAGGACTATTTGAGGAAGTAACTGATGCCTGAAAGATATAAAAGGACCAGTAAGTGCCAAGGCTTTCAACATGGTTCTTTCTACATTTTGTGGAAATGTCATAAGCTGGGTAGTAATCAGGAAAATAATTTCACTGTAAAAAAGAGCTCAGAGTCATTCAAAAGAATCATCATGGGAAAGTTGATAATTGTGCAGGAGTTTTATTTTATTCCATAAAACTGGAGAAATAATTTAGGAGGAATTTAGGAGAGTCATTAAGATATTAATGGGCCTAATAGGCAGCTATGCAGTAACCTAGCATTTAATACTTATACCTAAAAGCAGAGATTAAGCAATAATAGAAAAGAATCTTCAAAAACAATTAAATAGCCTAAGGCAGACTCTATGTAGGTATGAAAGAGAAACACAAATTATTTAGCAACTGGCCATCATATTCTTTTAACTTCTTAATATATTTATTTTATTTAACTGCTTGTCTTTCATTATTTTATTTCATTTTATTTTTCGGAAGATTTTATTTCTTTATATTTATTTGAGAGACAGAGAGCCAGAGAGCAAGCTTCCAAGTAGGGGGAAGAGCAGAAGGAGAAAGAGAAGCAGAATCCACGCTGAGCAGATCGCCAGACACAGGACTTGATCTAAGAACACTGAGATAGTGACCTAAACAGAAATCAAGAGTCAGACACTTAACCCACTGAGTCACCCTGGTACCCCTCATCTTTCATTATTTTAAATTAGCCAATGTTTTCTCAAATATTAGTGCTATGAGCTACCTGCACATCTTTCAGCAGCCCACAGAGACATGTGATTTTACCCATCATTTATTCCTTTCTTTTTCCAATGACTTCTTATTGTTGCTGAAAAACTATATATTCAATAAGTAAGATTTATTTTTTATTTTTTAAAAAATTTTATTTATTTATTCATAGAGACACACAGAGAGAGAGAGAGAGAGAGAGAGAGAGAGAGAGAGAGGCAGAGACACAGGCAGAGGGAAAAGCAGGCACCATACAGAGAGCCTGATGTGGGGCTCGATCCAGGGTCTCCAGGATCACACCCTGGGCTGCAGGCGGCACTAAGCCGCTGCACCGCCGGGGCTGCCAATAAGAGATTTAAAAATGAGTGAAATACAAACCCTTCACCATATAACTTAAGCCTGTGTTTCCTTTGTAAAATTAAGTAACATTGATTTCTTGGTAGCAATGATCAGATATAATATACACTCAGGGATATTCATACATAACATGGCATTAAATACATTTAACACAAGATAAATTATTTTATCAGATCCAATGAAGAAGAGTGGTTTCCACAAATTTTAACCTTGATCTTGAAATTAGCCAAATACGGTACCTCCTTAGCATAGTTACCATGGAGTGATCTTCTATGAACTGCTGGGACTTAAGTTCCCACAACCCTATTTTCTCCCAGATAGTGTTTGTTGAGTTCCACATGGCAGCACAGAAAGCTATGAGAACCTTGAATATAGTCCAAATGACATATCTGTTTGGTTCTGGCATCCCCTTTGTCCCTTTTCAATCCTCATCCCATAATGAATAAGATGCCACCCAACCAGAACTACTGCAGGGGATTATAGCAACAACTATTTTTCCAGGCTCTGCAGTGCCTGTAAAACTTTAATGAACTCATGAAACTTTTATTATTTTCTCTTCTTGTTGACTGGTGTGTGATACAACCACCACCATAATTTTTTTTTAAATTAAAAATGTAAAAAAAAAAAAAAAACAAAAAACAAAAACAAAGACCCAGAGCAGTAGAAATTTTCATGAAGACAAAACAATTCATCGTTCTTTAACTTTGTGCTAGCAAGACTGGGAGTCTTTATGACCTCTGTGAATGATGTCTGGTACAACAAAACAAAACAAAACATAACAGAACAATGGGAAGACCCCACATAAATTTGTGAGAAAATAAAACGTTTGTGCACTGTCAGCCCTTATCTAATAAAAAACACTGATTTTACTCTCATTGTCTTGATTACATATTTTAAAAAGCAAGAAAAGGTATTTTTTAATGATTTTTTACGGCTCTTTTTTGGAATTTCTATCACAAATGATTTGTGCCAAAAAAAAAAGACCATGTTTTTCAGAAGTTTAAACTCAACACTCCATCCTCTTTTTCCCATCTTTTTAATCTCCTTACAAATCTACAGCCTATCATTTTGAAGAGCATAGAACAGACCTCATATTTTTTACTAAGGCAATTTGCCATTTCAACATTTTTTAACATAAAAATCTTTATATGGCTCTCTTTATTTCAATTAATCCTTTCTTAATTTCCTTATGTTTATTCGGAATACATTTTTCTTGCATGATTAGTTAAACTCATCTTTTAGCCCAGAAAAAGATTCTATTCAAGATAAATTTAGTCAAAACAAGAGATACTACTTCAGCTGTTCCTAGGTGTAGAGTTTAAAAAGTGACCACTGTCTGTGAGTTGTTGAAAGATCCCCTATTTAACTTCTGGTGATCTTTTGCTTTAGAGTGTGATCAGCATGTCATGTTTGGAAAAAGAACAAACTTCCAGCACAAACACAAAGCTTTTGCATGAAAGCCTTTGAGTTTCACGGGGCTTGTTTGCTTGGAGAGCAAACACAGTTCATCACGGACTAAATTTCCATTTTGTTAATAAATGTTTGAAGGATATCCTTATAAGAGACATATTAAAGTCAGACATGATTCTAGTGTGATCTTGGGGATATGTAAAGTGACAGGGCACCCAATTACTCCTTTAACAGAATATTATAAGCTGGACATTGTAAACACATTTTATCAGAGCACAGGCAGCAAACCCATCAAGTGTTTCTAAACCTGCAATCTCCTGAAATGTAGTTACAATAATAGCACAATTCTACACCTTATCAGTCTCTTTGTATTTACAGTAATAGGGATACATTTGATATTCCTAAAGTATATCATGTTAAAATGAGATTTCCACGCTGAACAAGTAAAGCAAAAAGAAAGAAAAAGTTATATAGTTTAGCTATTTTATTTCAATTAGCTTGCTTGGAGTCCCAATTTAAAGACTAAACAAATGTATTAAGTAAACATACATATTCACTCATTACACTTATGTTAAAGATTGCTTTAACATTCTAATGTTTATAGACAAAATATTTAATAAGAGAAATAAGCCTATCAATTGTTTTCTGACAATTCATATTTGCAATACATTGTACCAATAGATATTAATTACAAGACCACGGAACTCTGAAAAACCTAATATGTTTATGTGTAATAGCAGTGATAATATTTGCTTCTGTCATGGGTCTTAATATTTTAGGCCTGAATGTTCTTAAAAACTTCACCATGAAAAAAAAAAAAAAAACTTCACCATGTCTCATAAACCACAACAAATGAACCATAGCTGAAAATTTATTGGAAGTTTTCAATTAATTATTAATATATGGTTACAGTGACTCAAGCACAAATGGTATTATGTTTTATAGTCTTTATTCTAACACCCGAACTTTATTCATTTTTAAGGTGATATAAATACTAATAGAATAGCATGACTAGAAAGATTAAAGCTCACTTTCCCACTGGAGTAATAGTTGATCCTCGAACCATATGGAGGTTAGGGGCCCCAAACCAGCACAGTCCAAAATCCACATATAACTTTGACTTCCCCAAAACTTAACTACTAATAACCAACTGTTGACCAGAAGCTTTACTGATAAGATAAATAGTTGGCTTACAATGTTTTGTATGTTACAAGTATTATCTACTGTATTCCTATAAGCTGGAGAAAAGAAAACATTATTAAGAAAATAATAAAGATAATACACTTCTAGTACTCTACTGCAAAAAAAAAAAAATCAGTTTATAAGTGGACCCTCATGGTTTAAGCCTGACTTGTTCAAGGATCAACTGTACATTGTTTGCTTTTTTTTCCTTTAAGACTCATTGAGAAAAATTACAAAGACAAGGTTCATTTGTAGGATCTTTTAATTAATGTCACAATCCTGCAGCAAAAATTGAGGACATAAAGACATGTAAAAGATTTACTTTTCATTCCCCGAGCATTAAGTATGAACTATTTCAGAAATCAAGTGTGGCATAGAGAAAATAAATTTAATAGTGAGGACAAAAAGAAAAACCATTGGATTCTCAACATGTTTCTTTAAAATAACAGCAGTAGGAAACTGCAGCTATATTTTCATATTTCCGAATGAACATTTTAAATAAGCTCAAGTCCTCACTACATGCATGTCCTGATTCTCCCTTTTCCTTCTTTTTAGACCTCATCAGTATCATCATCATCCTTTCTGACAATGGATGTTCATCTGCAGCAGTTTCCGGGCTATCAGATCTGGCACATACACTTGCAAACACAGCTGGACCAGCACCCACAGCTGACATACACTAACGTTAATAGCATGGAGAAGCTTTTCACATGGTGCTTCCGCTATGTGCATCATCCCACCAACTGTCTTCAATCATAACCCGAATACAGTTCATATTTTCTCCAAAAGATTGTTAAAACCATATTCTTCATTGTGTGATCTAACGACGCTCAGTTTCTGGTACTTCAGGATGAGTCTAACAGCATAAATGAACATTCAGAATCTTTTTGAAGAACAAAGAGGAAAAAAAACCTTTTAGAGGTCCAATGGTATCCACGTAGGTTAAACTACCTTGGGAAAGTGTCTGAGATTTGGCTATTAAAATTGGTGTTAATTGTACCTTAATGCGGAAAAATAAATAATAAATAAATAAGATTAAGCTCAGTTTGAGAGATAAATGTAAAAGTAGGATAATCCACTAGTTATGTTCAAAGCCAATTAATCACTAATTTGATTAAATAAGCTGGAATTGGCAGTAAGCTACAAGAATATCATTAAGAGTCCAATAATATTGAGACAAATTATGTCAGTGGATTTTTTATGCTTGTTTCTGCATTCTTCACCATAGCACTGCTGAATAAAAGCTTTTTACTCAGTTATTTTTTTTCAAAGTTTCAAAATTTTAACTATAAAATTGCACAAAATTATATGATCTAATAATGAGCCAGCAATTTTTTTAATAATAATTTTTTTTTATTGGTGTTCAATTTGCCAACATACAGAATAACACCCAGTGCTCATCCCGTCAATGACCCCCTCAGTGCCCATCACCCATTCACCCCCACCCCCCGCCCTCCTCTCCTTCCACCACCCCTAGTTCGTTTCCCAGTTAGGAGTCTTTTTTTTTTTTTTTTTCCAGTTAGGAGTCTTCATGTTCTGTCTCCCTTTCTGATATTTCCTACCCATTTCTTCTCCCTTCCCTTCTATTCCCTTTCACTATTATTTATATTCTCCAAATGAATGAGACCATATATTGTTTGTCCTCCGATTGACTTATTTCACTCAGCATAATACCCTCCAGTTCCATCCACGTTGGAACAAATGGTGGGTGTTTGTCATTTCTAATGGCTGAGTAATATTCCATTGTATACATAGACCACAGCTTCTCTATCCATTCATCTTTCGATGGACACCGAGGCTCCTTCCACAGTTTGGCTATTGTGGACATTGAGCCAGCAATTTTTATAGCAGCTCCCAAAACTACATCTGGAGTCTAATAGCATAACTGTACAGTAGTACATCAATTAATATGCAGCAATTTTTTGCTACAGAAACAAACATACTCTAGGTAGAAGTACATTTTACTTTTCCAAGTACATCTTTTTCATACTTCCTCATTTGCCTTGTATTTATCCAATCTTATTACTCATTACTTTAAAATATATAAAAACAAATAAATTACAGAGTTAGAAAAGGAGGACATTTGGGGAAATAAATGTAAGGAGAGAAGTCCTAACCCTACAAAACAAGGAAGAAACTTCAATCGGGAACATTTAAAAGTAAAGAACACCAAGAAGACAAACCTGGATCAGGAGAAACTAGCTCCCTCAGAGGCATTAGGACAGGGCACAAGTTTATAAGTGCCTTCTAGAGCTATGTCACTGGTGCTCGGCACCTGTGTTCTTCACTCTTTTGCTTTCTTCTTCTCAGTGGTCTCTGCTATTTAATAACAGCTTCCTTCGGTCCTATAATTTTTATTTGCCTGAAGTTTTGACTTGTTTTGGTACCAACTCTGTTAATTTCATGCTTACCTTCATCTCATGACTTTCTGAGTCTTATTGCTCAAAATCTCCACAGAGAAAAAAATGAATGACCCAACCCATGGATTAGTTTACTTTGTGATAAAAATTCACTACAGATCCAAGAAGCTGAGCTCAGAGAGGTGAGGTTAAATAGTGTATTTCTCTCTGACTAGGCCCACTCTTTCAGAAGAGATTGTGGACTGAGAATTTTATATATATATATATATATATATATATATTTTAAAAGAGGTGTGGGCTCAGCAAATACCACATAGTGTACTTTCTACAATGGAAAAATACCAATTTAAAATCCACAATTCATAACAAACTGCTGGAGATCATTATTATAAGAAGAAATAAACAAAAATTGAGGGTAGAATTTCTACTATATAAGGAACACAATGATTTTACCTGAAATTTAATGATATGTATCCACCTTATAATGAATGGCTTGAAAATGTTTTTCCAAAAGGAGCTAATTGGAAGTTACCAAATTTTCTATCAATCTACTCATCTATTAACCAAAGCTTTCCAGTTATATAGTATAAAGATGCACACATATGTGTACATATGTACATTCTCATAAAATAGATATTCTACATGTATATGTATTTATGTATTTATATGCATGTATCTACATCCATGTGAAATTAACTATATATGCAATGCAAAAGCCATTGATTCCCCTAGAGATGCCCTGTATGCTCTCACACACTCCTAGTTGAAAGAATTGATAATAGGGAGGACAGTAGTTTCAAGGCAATGAATAAGGGGGCCAATGGGAGAATTCCATAGTTCTGCAGTGGTTCTCAAAAACTCTCTGAAGGCTTCACAAAAGGGGATTTTTATGGTTTACTTTATCTGGGCCCACATAGTTATAGAATAAGTATGAGGTCAGTTCTATATTCTAAGAAATATAAATGCAGAAACCCTATATCATCTTTATGCTACTCCATAACAAAAACTATTGATTATCTTAAAATATTTTAAAATATATTTTTCGAAGTATATATTGCATCAGATTGTAAATCTTATGTTTTTGAAAAGGAAGGAAATTTTAAGGGTGGGGAAAATAAAACATAAAGTAATACTTTAGTGACACAATTGTTAAGAGAGAAGTAATTGGCCTACGCTAAGGTTCATAGTTAATGTATTTTCAAATGATGATTAAAAAAATAGAATATTCAATTTCTCACAAACTTCTACAGAGGCTTAACATTTTAATATATAAATTTAAAAATCAGTGAATTTCTCTGCTTCACAAATTTGAATGTGTATACTTTTTAATTTTCGTATTGTATGCATGTATTACTTTTAAAAATCAATAAGTATTTCATATAAACTAATAAGTCAAATCTATTCAAGAGTGGAAAGTGTAAGACAATGGACATCATGTCCTGGATATGAGGAGGCCATCCGAGAGAAAGGTACTAAAGGAATATTATTTATTATTTATATAATCTAAGAATAACTTCTGCTTCTCATATCAGAAATGCTAAATAGAATGATCTCAAGGAAATCTTTCTGGAACCTGAAAGAACTACTTTCAAAAATTACCCACAAATACCACATAATACCAGAATTTCGAGTAGGGAATATTCACCATCAGCCTTCTCCTTATCTGAATTCTGAGAAACGATTACTCCCTAATTGACAGCAGTGTGGACTACAAGGAAATGGAACAGCCTGCCTTAGGCAATACCAAGCCTAGATATGAATAAAAAGTAATATTAGCATGGGGCTATAAAAATGATCTCCATTATGAGGATAAAATAGTATTTTCTATATACAGAAGACATATGTTTAATTGCAAGAGCCTTCCTGAACAAAAGAAAAAAAATGTTAATAAACTGCTCTGTATTGCAAAATAAAAGAAAACATGGACCCTTCCAATCCTTCCATGGATTTTTCCAGCAGCCAGGTGAATAACCTGGCCCCAGAGCAAAGAGCACCAAATGTTTGGAATTAGTATTTCCCAGTATTTTTGTCTTTTCCCTGCCAATAAGCCAAAACACAAATAACTAGTTTATGTGTTTCATATTCTAACCACAGAGCTGGCAAGACACAAGCAAACAAACAAACCATCAAATGAAAGTATAATCTAAAAGCTAAAAACAAAAACAAAAACGAAAAACACCAAAACAGTCAAGGAAAAGGTAACACCAAAATTTGAGATGTTATCCTTAAAATAAAATCAGATACTTGATTTATTCTTGGCAAGTATAAATCATTTATACTTGGTACAAATATAGAATAATCAGAAGGTAAAAATAAGCCATTTGGATGATGCAAATAAAAAATCCAGTGGAGGAAGGAGTTAAGAAGGAAATTTTTTTTTTTTTTTTTTTTTTTTTTTATGGAGAGAGAAAAAGTAGAGAGGGAGAGAGGGTTTGAGAGAGTGAGGCATTAAGTTTGCACAAGAAGCAAACATCTGGGGGCGCAGATTGGAGAGCAGGAGTTGGGGGGATTAGGAGGGGGACAACTGAATGGTGTAGGTTTTTTGCAAACAGTGACTAGAGCTCAAGCTTGGAGATTGGAAATGCATGGCTTTCACTGGAGTGGAGCTGTATCATATGCTCCTGGAAAGAAGGAGAGTTCTGGGCTGGGAGCATGCACAAAGTGGTATAGGGGGTCCCTAGGGTCACTCCTCTTCCTGGGGTACATTTGAAAGGGGGTATATTGCTTTTGCAAGGATAAAAAAACCTACAGGCTCCAGCAAATGGCCTTTCATTGGTAGGGGACAAAGGCCTTTCCAGAGGGTGGATAACCTGGTCACTGCTTTTCAGGATTCACACCATAGATTCCGCACATTGCCCAGATGAGGGACTGTTTTTCTGGGACAAAAGGCACTAGTCAGAGCTCAACGAGCCTCTAATCCAGGGGTGTGAGCACTATTAAAGAGGGTAAGAAATCTCTCTCATGGTTGTCTTTTCTGTTTTACCAACATTGACCAGTTCTTTTGTTTCCCATATTTGTTATTTTAAAGATGCTATGGGAATTTTGCTCTTAATATAGTATATCTAGTCTGAGATTGGTCATTTGCTCTCTCTTTCTGCCCTGGTGATCCACCATAATTACTATGTGAAAAGCAGTGTACCTCAAGTCCCAAAAACCTTCTGTGGTTTCCACTGAATACACAGTAGGAAGACAGGCTGCCTCACCAGCAAGCCTTCCTCCAGTTGTTTCTCTCTCTTGTACACTTTACTTCAACATCTGAGTAACACTATATATTGGCAGAGCAATATTCAAATGAGAAAAGATCCCCATCGTTCAGAGTGAACAGTTCACATATTCGAAATTTTTTAAATGGTTCATTTTTACTCAACATCAACATAAGCTGAAAAGGGAAAACAGTCTCTTTTCATGGCCACTACCTCTCTAAAACTTAAACACTTCCTTACTCATATTTTTACTAGTGAGTGAGTCAAGATTATGGGGGGTGAGCAATTCTGGTTTTGTTAGTAGACGTATCTCAACAAAGTCTGAAAGGAAGAGACCAGCCTCACCAAAGGGCAGCTCTCTGAATAAGGCATATATTCAGTTCTAAGGTATAGGTATCGGCAGTGTTAGTGCTTGGCAACAAAATCCATCCTTTTACACTTGTATTATCCATAATCATTTAACACTGTTGCTTAGATTCTGTCTATGACAGAAAATAGTTACAATTAGCATGTGTGTATTTAGGGGCATCCGGGTGGATCAGTGTTGAGCGTCTGCCTTGGACTCAGGTTGTGATCCTGGGGTCCTGGGATGGAGTCCTGCATTGGGCTCCTCGCAGGAAGCCTGCTTCTCTCTCTGCCTGTGTCTCTGCCTCTCTCTCTCTCTGTCTCTCATGAATAATCTTTTAAAAAAATGTATGTATTTAAAAAAAAGATTATTATTTTGTAGAAGACATACCAGTTTAGAAAATTCATGCAACAAATAAAAATTTAAAAGTACTAAAATTAATACTAGAGTCATACATCGGTAATTAAATAATTGAGAAATAATATCTATTGGTTAGGATACGGTGAATTATTATCAAACTTAGCTAATAATGATGTAAATTAATTTTTAAAATTCTGAACAATTTGATCAAAACTTAAAATGTTCATATCCCTGATCAGTGATTCTTTTTCAAGGAATCTATCCAATTTTTTAATTGGTAAGAATTTAGAATTTAAAATTATTAAGGATACATTTAACATCAATAAAACATGAAAATAACAGCATGAGAATAGTTTTTAAATGTGGCATTTCTTAGAATGCATTACTACACAGTTATAAGATATTATATCTATACTTTCACTATTAAAAAAGTCATGACTCAGTGTTAAATGAAAAAAAAAAACAGGAACTTCTTTTCATGTAAGACAGACCATATGCAACATTTTTTTTTTTTTCACATGCAACATTTAGAATAAAGTCCTTTGTGTCTCCAGATCAGCTGGGGTCAAGATAAATGGACATCAAATACCCAGCACATCCTAAATTTCTATTTCTGTGTTATACAGATCATGCTTACGGATCATAAAACTAGTTTGTTCTACTTCAGTGCAACATCTACCTTGAGGATAAAAAAAAAAAAAGCTGTAATTATGTTTGGTAAGAATCGTCAATGTTATAAGCATCCCATTGCTCTGAGGGTAGGATGTGTCTCTCTCTTACCCGAGCCAAATGAAATGGACTTTAATAAAATCACTCAGATATTGGCGCACTTTCCACAACATGTTGGCTTAGTTAACAGAGAAACAAACAGCTACACAGGGATGGAGCTGTGCTTTCACCAGTGGTGGTTCAGGAACCTTGCCCAAAGGGTTCATGAAGAAAGGAAAAGGAAATCTCACTGGAAGGCAGGGAAGCTGAAGGCCCAGAGGATGTGACAGGGTGGTGGGTAAGTCATCTGCTGGAGGCATATTGCCAATGTCAAAGATATTGCAGCTAGAAATAGAAGGGGTGCTCCTGGGAAACTATATCGCAAGAGAAAGAACCAGCAACTCTACATGTCACCTACATAAAATGTCAGATCACACATTTATCAGAGATTACTACTCTGCAATCCCTGTGCAAGGCACCCTAGATCCCTTCAATCAGGGGCATAATCAGAACGAAAGTGGGAGAAACTCTGAAGTTTGGAGTTGTGATATTACATTAGACTTGGATTTATCTTGGAGTCAATAGAAAGAGCAGGGGAACTACATGAGACTCCATCTGGGGGCAGAGAAATGAGCGAACGAATAAGTTTAATAGGAAATGTTGACTATGACTCAGTTATTTTATAATTGTGCCCTATCAAATTATACTTCTTTAATCTACTGCTTAAATGTGTATAAAATTTTTAAAAAGTGGAATAGAATATAGAAAAATATTTATAGAGGTTGTTAGGTAATAGACTTACAGGTAATTTTTCTTTCTTTCCTTTTTAAATATTTTATTTATTTCTTTGAGAGAGACAGAGAGAGAACAAGCAGTGGGGAGGGGCAGAGTGAGAGAGAGAAGCAGACTTCCCAATGACCACGGAGCCTGATGTGGGGCTTGATTGATCTCAGGATCCTGGGGTCATGACCTGAGCCAAAGGCAGACTCTTAGCTGACTGAGCCACCCAGATGCCCCAGTAATTTATCTTTCTCATACATTTTATATATTCTATTCTTATGCAAAACAATATTAATTCTAAAATCATAAAAAGTCATTGAAAAATAAATAAAACCAAAGTGATAGAAAAGTCATTCCAAATCCATAATTCCCAAATCATCCCTCACCACCATGCTGGCACTAAGACCTCCAAACCATATACCAGTCCTGGAATATGCTCATGTAAATTTTGTTTTGCCTCTGAATTTTTCTGTCTTTTTTTAAAAAAAGATTTCATTTATTTATTCATGAGAGACACTGAGAGAGGCAGAGATACAGGCAGGAGCCCCATGCCGGACTCAATCCCTGGACTGGGATCATGCCCTGAGCTCTCAGCAGAAGGCAGATGCTCAACCTCTGAGCCACCCAGGTGTCCCAATGCCTCTGAATCTTTCAATAGTCTAAATCTGTCATGCACATTGTAACAATTTTATCAATGGCCTTAGCTAAGGGAAACTTGCAAGATTTTTTTTTCATTTTTTTAAGACTTTATTTTGAGAGAGAGAGAGAGAGAGAGAGAGAGCTCACATGAATGAGGGGGAGGGGGAGGGGAAGAGGGAGAAGCAGACTCCCCACTGAGCAGGGCCCAAACTGGGCCTTGATCCCAGGACTCTGGGATCTTGACCTGCACTGAAGGCAACCACTTAATCAACTGAGCCACTCAGACACCCCAAGATATTTTTTTCTCAAATTACTTTGATCAATTATACAAACACAAAGTTCAACAATAGGAAGGTGCATACACTAGTACTAAATAAATGTCATTTGGAACCAGAGAGAAAACTCATTTTTTTTTTTTTGAGGACTGTTGCTTGTCTACAGAATAAAGATGAAGTACTGATTCCAAAATGAATAAAGTATGTTAAGTAACTACCCACCACTACACTAATTAGAGCTGGATGAACAATAGATGCTGACTATCCATTCCACAGATACAGAAATCTGTAATAGCCTCCACAATTCTCCAGAATGACTCATTAGAAAAAGGCCCATTTAATTGAAATTCTTATTTGGAAGCGGGGAAGGATTCCTATTTTCTTGTTTATTCTCATCTACACTTATTCCTGCTTCAAACAGAATGGGTCAATTACATTCTCAGGTTATTCATGATACACAGATGAGGCGCCCTCGATGTTGTAAACATTGGCCTTCAGTGTTCTCACTGTGCTGTATAAATTTGGCAGGATATCCAATGGGAAAGTGCAGTCATTAGCCATTTCGACTCCGTTTTCATGCACCAGGCTCTTTTTCCCAACTGTGAATGTGCTCTGCTTGTCAGCAGTGTAAGTAATTAAAAGGTTCAGTGGTTAAATATTGCTACATGTAGTTCAAAAATAAATTGTCATTTTAAAAGACAGACGGAGAGACAAACACAGATGGATAATAAATGCATGATACATGGACTGATGTGGAACTAGAAAAAGAAATGCTGACACCATTCTTCACTAAAAGAAGACGGGCGGCTAAATTTGAGGATAGTGGAAGCCCATAAAAGAGTAAGTTGTAATCGTGAGGCACATTATGGTATTCAATGGCCAGCACTTTATGAGAGAAAAAAAATCAATATAAGCATTACATTTGTAAACTAAAGCTGAGGTTATTGTTTCATTTGTCAAGGTTTTAGACCAGCGAGTAGAAACACGTAAATGAGTGATTTAAGTCAAGCTAATCTTTTTGAGATTGTCCATTTATCCAAAACGTTAAACTTAATTGGCACTTCAAGACAGATTACTTTTTCCTTTCCAACCTGGTTGTCTTAACTCTCACCACTGTCTTCCTGCTGGTTTCTTTTACTAGACTCCTTAAGTCCCATAATTGGAGTTAATAGGTTTATCCACTTTCACCACTAGACTTATGAATAAGTGGTAGCTCCTAACACCTCCAGGATTCCGAAAGGGGGAATACATGATAAAAATATATTTATACTTTACACATTTTAAAATAAATTCATACCAAAATATCCATTTTTCTCTTTAGAAAAATAATCTCAGGCATTTGTTATAATCTGGTTCCAAACATCATTGTACTATTTTTTAAAATTATTATTACTAAAAAAGCAAACCAGAACATTCATTTATAGCTATAGCTGTTTGACTTCATCTTTTCTTGGTTTTCCACTGGCAATGTACGGAGTAGAGGTAAAGGGTGAGGCGCTTCATCCAGCAGAAAAGAAAGTAAGAAAGTAAGTGTGTTATAGCTTGCCATGACTATTCCCATTATTCAAAGTTCCCTAGGGTGAGTATGTTATGCTAAGTAAAATAAGTCAGTTAGAGAGAGACAAATACCAGATGATGTCACTCATATGGCACTTGTTGCCATACTGGGAGTAGTATGTTAAGTGATAAATCACTAAATTCTACACCTGAAACCCATATTACACTATATGTTAATGACTATAATTTAAATAAAAACTTGAAACAAACAAAAAAATAACTTCCCTAGAGAAATTTGTACTTGTTTATTCTTTATTTCAGTTGCATCCTTCCCATGTGGCACTCAAATCGGCTCCATGTACTTTCTTATTAATCCTCCCAGTGGTTCTGTGATGCGCTTATTTTTCGAATGAAGACACTAATTTAGAGAGCTTGGAGTGACTTTTTCCTTAAAATGCACAGCTAGCTAATATGTGACAGAATTGGAGTTGGTATCAGTGCCCCATTGGTAAGGCGATAACATACTCCTCTCGCAGGCAGTGAGAGTCAAAGCAATTAATACATGCAGAGCACGTAGAACGATGCCTGGCACAGACTGAGCCCTTGATAGATGATTATTATATCTTGTGGCTTATTCTGCTAAGTTCTAAGAAGGAGAAACTGACAGTATTTTGGAATGTCCTAAAACAATAATTCTCAGAGCACTGATAATAGACCACCCACGTTAAAATAATCTCCCATTGTTTATTAAAGGAAAAATTCCTGGATACTATCCTAGACCTCCTAACTAGAAACTATAAACAGAGCTCGGACATCTCAATCTTCAAAAAACATCTCTTCATAAATTTTGAGCACACTAAAGTTTGAGAAGTGTCCCATAACTTGGCTAGGTTTATTTGCATAATGTATAATGTAGTTTTTCCAAGGTGATGTGTAAATAATTTAAGATATTAATGATAGTAGAAATGATAGCTTAAAGTTTACACTTGTTGAGTGGTACGTTATTTGGATTTTTTATAATACTGTAAGTCAAACACCTAGAGAACTAGAAATATGACCCAGTTCTTACTCCTTATTTTATTATTATCACTTACATATTTAAATATCTCATAAAAATGGAGCTTGAATGAAACGTTTCTGTAGTCTCAGCTTTCCCACATTCACAGGTCAACAAGAATTTTCAGTTTCCTGATAATTAGTTCTCCTAACCTATTATTGGGCACACCATAGGTGTGAGTCAGGCACTGCTGTCCATATTGTTCTTATATCCACTTAAATCCAATCACAATGCAGTGTTCTCAATTATTCAAGGTCACGGAGATCCAGAGAAGCCTGATAATTGAAAACTTGACTAATAGGAAATGACCAGAGTGGCATAGAGCCACAGGCTGGTTAGAAGCAATAAGATGTAAGCAGTGAGCTAGAATTAAGGGGACCCTTCAAATGTCCAATCAAGTACACCTTTTAGCAGCATTAATGTCTTAGCAAATCTTAGGTGCAAAGGTGGACATGTAAAAAAAAAAAAAAGGTGGACATGTAATATGTCATCCATCTCCTCTCCTTCTTCAACCACTTCCCTTTCTCCCTTCTCCCCATGGTTCATCTATTTTTCCATCTCATAGGCAGTATAACTAATTCAAAACATTATTTAATTAAAAATACTGTGTGTAGCTAAAATGCTTAATTGCATTATTTAATTTTTTAAAAATGTGCAATTAGAAAATCCATTATAGGTTTTGTATCTGTCATATATACCTACAAGTCAGTCACTTTTCAGCTAAAATAGTCTCCACTAACCAAGTTTAAACCTTTCAAATGCATAGGTTGCTCTTCAGAAATCATACAAGGTACATTATTCACTGTGGGTTCAGAGTGCTAGATTAACTGTCACTTAATTAGATCCTGTGAAATCTTTTAGTCAAAATTAAGCTGGGTTTCTGGTATAAATGCAAAATGTCAAAGATACAGCCAATGAAAACATTGATTTTCAGTATAGTCCTGTGTTCCAGATCATAACATTTATTTTTGAAATCATGGCTCCTGCTTCATGTCCATAAAGTTTATGAAAGAAAAAGCATGATGTAATACTCATATTCAATCATATCAATGTTGAAAAGCCATTGTTTTTATAAAAATGTGTTTTAGATGTTTGAAAAATACGATGTCAGAGCATTCCACGGTTTGTCTCAAAGATATTCCTGGCATGTTTCATACCACACTGTATTCATTATTGCCATCAGCCGGGGCTGTCTCTGCACATAGACTTGGGAGTCTGCAGCCATGACAAATGCCAACTGACTTTCATCTTCTGGACAAAACCCAGAAACTTAGGGTGTTACTACTTTTTTTAGCACCTCGGCTTCAAGGAAGTCCACATGTTCCACAGATTTTTGAAAACACAAATCTAAGCATTTAGACGTCCTAAAATGCAAAAGGAGAATACAACTGTTGCTATTTTGAGAAAAGACTAAGCCCCAAATACCTGATGCTTTCTTGAGGAAAGAAGGGAATCATATCTTAGATCCCAGATCTGTCAATACCATACCCATTTCTTTGATAGAATGAAAACAATAAACATCAAATATACAGAACTTCTTTCCCTGGTTTGGGAGGGGAACTAAAGGTATAATTAGCTTTTATTAGAGCACAATAAGTGACTGGTAATTGAAAAGGGGAGCCAATGGCATTTCTTATTCTGAATATGATCTGGTGCTGTTATAAAGTGGATCCTTCTGAACTGGGCAGGTTGCTCCTGATCTCAATGACAGCTGCTGCACTGGCATACATCCATATGGCATATGCTGGAGCAATGGTCACCTCTGAGACCGGGTGTCCCCTATCTCTCCCAGGCTGTTTTCCCACACAGAACATATAATAGAGGAAGATATCAGCAAGCAAGTGATAACTGAAGTCTGATGATGCTTAGAGAAAAATCTATTAACTAAATGAAATACTTTAATTAACAATAGAGTTTTCACTGTACCTCAGTTTTGGAAATGAGTTTTGGCAATGAGTTGTCACCAATATCAACATCAAGACTAATGTAAGGAAGAGTCATTTCCATATTTATACTCAACCTCGATAGAGAATTTTTAAGATGTATAAATCTCCAAAATAGAAATAAGATGTATAACTATGACAATAACATGAGCTGATACTTTGAGTATTTACTGTGTTCTAAACACTCTGTGCATAATTTGTAAATTATACTTATAAATTAATGCCACCAATAGTCTTATAAGAGAATTGCTGTGTTATTCCTATTTTATACATCAGGAGGTAGGTACAGAAAGATTAAATAACAGAAAATTATCTCTTTATTCTCCACAGTCTCTTCTTTTAAATTTGTTTCCTTTTGTATTCACGTAGAGCATCTCACTTCATCTGTTTGCAGGGCTGATAGGTTCTCAGAATACGGTCATATCTTCATGGATGCATGTTGTTAAATATTTTTAATATCAACCCAAACTATATGCTGTATATATCAGAATTCCTTCCTCTATATTTCTAAGACAGTTGGAAGTTACCTCTATTATTGTAGAAATCACTATAAAATGCATGAACTGCATGTCTCCCTCTCTACCATAGATTGAATGTATGTGCTCCCTCAAACTGTATATGTTGAAACCTAATCCCCAATGTGATGATATTTGGAGATAGGGTCTTTGAGAGCTTATTAGGTCATGAGGGTGGAGCACACCTGAATGAGATTAGTGATCTTTTAAAAGAGACCCCAGAGAGATCTCTTACCTTTTCCACCATGTGAGGACATGGCCAGAAAATAGCCATCCATGAACCAGGAAGCAAGCCCTCATCAGACAATAAATCTGCTGATACCTTGATCTTGAACTTCTCAGCCTACTAATCTGTGACAAATAATTGTTTATCATAAACTACTTAGTCTATGGTATTTTTGTTATAGCAGTCCAAGGGGAGTAAGCCATTCCCTGACTAGATTCTGACTCTCAAAAGGCAAGAATTAATTTATATATCTTTTTATTTCCAGTATATGGCAAAGTGTTTTACATATAGTAAGTACTTTAAGTACATATAGCAAGAAATTGGTGGCACTTCCTCTATATTTTCATTTAGAAAAATGGAAAAAGAATAATACGGCAATATAAAATATGCTTAGGAAACTAAAATTCCTTGTATGTATGAATCAATTTTCCCTACACACTGGCCTTATAGCAACAAAAGTTTCAAGATTGCTTTTCTCTAAAAAGTGAACAAGATCACTACTTTTGGCTCTTCCAATAGTCACATTGGCATTTACAGAAATCTATGCCACAACCACCCACTACAGTCATTTTAACAACCACAAAAATTTACACATATGCTTCTTAACTATGGGAATCTAGTTCCTAAAATAGCAACCAAAAAATAAATAAAAGAAGAAATCCCAATCTAAACAGATTAAGTTTATTCCAAATGGATACAACTCAAATCTTCCAAACCATTTATGAGTCAATGCTCCACTTCTCATATATTCTACTCACCTTAAATGATCACAAGAGATTTTTTTTCCCCTAAAGCTTCTTTGTTTCCTAAGGATAAGTACTGATATGCCTCTTCCTCATTTTAATAACCCTCAGTGATCCATTTTTACACTAATGGGCTACTTGGCTCTTTGTCTCTAGACTCCTAAATCACCTGTAGTGTCTGCTTTGCTCCAGTGAGACAAACTTTGGCCCAGATTATTACATGCACAAATAGCCAAAGGATCGATTCTATTTTATACCTCTATACGTTCTTCTCTGTATTTGTACCTCTGTATTTGTACCTCAGTTTCCAGTAACTAGAATCCCTGATACTCATTTCGTGATCCCATATTTTCTATTCATAGCACCAGTTTCTTCAATATAGAGGGCCTAATATCTGAGATTCCCTAAATCGTCTGCTGAACTTCTTCAAAAGTATGCCCACTTTCCGCTGACTTCTTGAAATTGGAATTTGTTGATCATTTTATGCAGCTGCTTCTGATTAACATATTCTAGAAATTAATCTCAATTTGAACACTGACTAAAAATCCCCCAATTTAACATGCCCTTCCACAGAAAGGTTACTCTGTTTCAGCTGTATCTGATGGTACATATCCACATTTTTGTCAACACTGGAACATTTGTGACTTGGCTTGATCTTCGTATTAAAAAAAAACCAGGGTTCTTGGAAAATTAAATAAGTTGTAAATTAATGCAAGCATGGGAGATACCTGGTATTGATTATGTGTAAAATGAAGCTTCCTACTGTCCTAACTTTTTCCTTCCTTCCAATTTTCTGGATTTTAGGTGTCTGCTTAGAATAGTGATTCTCATGTCTCTAGCATTAAACTTCAAACAAACATATACTTAATAGCAAGTTTGTTCCTGGGATTCTGGGGCTATAAACACATTTATGACATGTTCTTTTTCCTTGAGTGATGAGAAGTCCTTGCAGCAGGAACAGAACCACAGTACAAGTCATATCCTTTCAGTGCTCTATTGACTCCTATGATTCCCTCCAACATGCTACTCATACCCTTGCAGCCCGCCTATCAAGTTTTCCTTCCAGAGAGTAACTCGAATTATTTTGTCACCTCGTTCACATCTTTACACCACTGTCACATTCTCAATGAGACCTTTTTCTGACAAAGTCCTGGCAGTCTATACCCTACTCTCCTATTCCAGTCCTCTTTATCATCCCTTTCTGTTGTATTTTTCTCCATTGTGGTTCCAATATACTGTATATCTGTATTTTATTATTTGTTTGCTGTCTGTCTCCCCCTGTTATAATGGAAGTTATTTGAAAGTAGGATTCTTGAATGAATGAATGGATGAATGAATGGAGAGAAGTGCAAGAAATCAGGAACCATGTAAAATCATGAAGCAGATATCATTTCCAGTTGAAATCAGGAAATCCTTGAGAGGAAATTGCTTTTGAGTTGATCATTTTAAGATGTGGATAATTATGATAGAAAGAGGAAGGTTCTGAGGCAGTCTAAGACTCATTAAAATGCAGATGACATTGCCACAAGTTCAAGCTCTTGCTAACAAAACAGACTCCCTTCCTGTTCAGTCTCAAGAATGGTATCAGCCCAAGCAGATGGGTTGCATAAAGAAACTTTATCCAAACCTCCCAGCCTCTGTGAAAGACTTGAAACACTTAAGAAAGGTATGTATGTAGAATTGAATCAAAAGGCATTGAGAGTCACTGATGATGTTGAGAAGGAGAAAAAAATGTAGGTAAATCATAAGGAAATAAAAGTATGGTCACTAAAAAATTAGAGCTCAGGTAAAGCCCCATGATGGATGTGAATAAAAAGTGATACAAGACAGAAAAGCATTATAAAAAAAAAAGGAGCATTCTTTTCTTGTTTGCTTTTTTTAAGTTTTTATTTTAATCCAGTTACTTAAAATACAGTGAATATTAGTTTCCAGTGTACAATATAGTGATTCAACACTTCCATACATCACCCTGTGTTCATCATGACAAAATTAGTCCTTAAACCCCACCATATATTTCCCCCATCTCCCCACTCACCTCCCTTCTGGTCACCATCAGTTTGTTCTCTATAATTAAGGGTCTGTTTCTTGGTTTGTCTCTTTCATTTTTTCCTTTTGTTTATTTATTTTGTTTCTTAAATTCCCCATATGAATGAAATCATATGATATTTGTCTTTCTCTGCCTGACTTATTCAGCTTAGCATTATACCCTCTAGTTCCATCCATATTGTGGCAAATGGCATGAATCCATTCTTTTTATGGCTGAATAATATTCCACTGTATATATGTACTACTTCTTCCTTATTCATCCATCAACTGATGGACACATGGGCTGCTTCCATATCCTGACTATTGTAAATAATGCTGCAATTAACATAGAGGTGCATACATCCCTTTGTATCCTTCAAGTAAATACACAGTAGTGTGATAGCTGGATCATAAGGTAGTTTGAGGAACCTCCATAGTTTTCCACAGTGGTTGCACTAGTTTGCATTCCCAACAAGAGTGCAGGACGGTTCCTTTTCTCCATGTCCTCATAACACCTGTTTCTTGTGTTGCTGATTGTAGTCATTCTGATGAATGTGAGGTAGTATCACATTGTAGTTTTTATTTGCATTTCCCTAATAGTAAGGGATGATGAACATCTTTTCATGTTTCTGTTGGCCATCTATATATCTTCATTGGAGAAATGTCCACTCATGTCTTCTGCCCATTTTTTAATTAAAGTTTTTGGTTTTGGGTGTTGAGTTGTAGAAGTTCTTTATATAATCTGGATACTAACCCTTTATCAGAGATGCCATTTATAAATATCTTCTCCCATTTCACATGTTGCTTTTTGGTTTTGTTGATTGTTTCCTTCACTGTGCAGAGGCTTTTTATTTTGATGTAGTCCCAATAGTTATTTTTGCTTTTTTCCCCCTTCCTTCAGGAGACGTGACCAGAAAGAAATTGCTATAGCCAATGCCAAAGAAATTACTACCTGTGTTCTCTTCTGGGATTTTTATAGTTTCAGGTCTCATATTTAGGCCTTCAATCCATTTTGAAATATTTTTTATATGGTGTAAATGGTCCAGTTCCATTCTTTTGCATGTAGCTGTCCAGTTTTCCCAACACTTCTGTTGAACAGACTGTCTCTTTCTCATTGAATATCTTTTCCTGCTTTGTAGAAGATTAATTGACCATATAATTATGGGGTTATTTCTGGATTTTCTATTCTGTTCTGTTGATCTATGTGTGTATTTTTAAGCTTTTATCATACTGTTTTGATTGCTACAGTTTTTTAAAATATAACTTGGAGTCTGGAATTGTGATGCCTCCAGGTTTGCTGTTCTTTTTCAAGACTACTTTGATATTTGGGGTCTTTTGTGGTTTCATATAAATTTTAGGATTGTTACAGTTCTGTGAAAAATGCTTGGTAACTTGATAGGGATTGCATTAAATGTGTAGATTGTCGTGACTAGTACAGACATTTTAACAAGATTTGTTCTTCCATTACATAAGCATGAAATGGAAAACTCATCTCTTTGTGTCATCTTCAGTTTCTTTCATCAGTGCTTTACAGTTTTCAGAGTACAGGTCTTTCACCTTTTTGGTTAGGTTTATTCTTAAGTATCTTTTTGTTTTTGGTGCAACTGTAAAGGGGATTGTTTTCTTAATTTCTCTTTCTGCTGTTTCATTATTGGTGTATAGAAATGCAGCAGATTTCTGTACATTGATTTCATATCCTGAAACTTTACTGAATTCATTTATCAGTTCTAGCAGGTTTTTGGTGGAGTTTTTCAGGTTTTGCATAGTATCATGATGTCTGCAAATAGTGAAAGTTTTACTTCTTCCTTGCCAATTTGGATGTCTTTTATTTCTTTGAGTTGTCTGATTGCAGTGGCTGGGACTTCCTGTATTATGTTGAATAGAAGTGGTGGACATTTTATCTTGTTGCTGACCTTAGAGGAAGTTCTCAAATTTTCCCCATTAAGAAAAATATTAGCTGTGGATTTTCATATATGGCCTCCATTATGTTCCCTCTAAATCTACTTTGTTGGGTTTTTTTTTCTCATGAATTAATGTTGTCCTTTGTCAAATGCTTTTTCTTCACTTATTGAAATGATTATGTGGTTCTTATCCTTTCTCTTAATGATGTGTTGTATCACATTAATAGATTTGTGAATATTGAATTACCTTGTGACCCAGAAGTAAATCCACTTGATTGTAATGATCGATTTTTTTTAGGGTATTGTTGGGTTTGGTTTTCTAGTATTTTGTTAAGCATTTTTGTATTTAAGTTCATCAGAGATATTGGCCAATAGTTCCCTTTTTTAGTGATGTCTTTATCTGGTTTTGGCATCAGAGCAATGGTGGCCTCACAGGTTGAATTTGGAAGTTTTCTTTCCTTTCTATTTTTTGGAATAGTTTGAGAAGTATAGATATTGGCTCTTCTTTAAATGTTTGGTAGACAAACCTTCCTCATCTGAAGGCATCTTGTCCTGGACCTTGTTTATTGTTTATTATTATTATTATTATTGATACAATTTCTTTGGTGATTATGGTCTGTTCAAATTATCTATTTTTTCCTAGTTCAGTGATGGTAGTTTACATGTTTCTAGGAATTTATCCATTTCTTCTAGGTTGCCCAATTTATTGTATTTCTGTGGTATGGGTTATTATTTCTCCCCTCTAATTTGTTATTCTGTTATTTGAATCCTTTCTCCTTTTTTCTTGATAAGTCTTGCTAAAGATTTGTCAATTTTATTGACTTTTTCAAAGAACCAGCTCCTGTTTTCACTAATCTGTTTTATTATTTATTTAGTTTCTGTAACAGTTCTGTTCTAATCTTTATTATTTCCTTCCTTATCTGCTGGTGTTAGCTTTTGTTTATTGTTCTTTTTACTAGCTTCTTTAGATACAAATTTAGGTTGTTTTATTGAGATTTTTCTTGCTTCTTAGGTAAGCCTATATTGCTATCAACTTCCCTCTTAGAACTATTTTTGCTGCATCCCAGAGGTTTGAACTGTTGTATTTTCATTTTCACTTGTTTCCTTGTACTTCTTAATTTTTATTTTGATTTCCTGGTTGACCCATTCATTGTCTAGTAGCATATTATCTAACCACATGTGTTTGTGGTCTTTCCATATTTGTGTGTGTGTGTGTGTGTGTGTGTGTGTGTGTGTGTGTGGTTGACTTCTAGTTTCATAGCATTGTGATCAGACAAGATGCATGGTATGACTTCAAACTTCTTGATTTTTGTTGAGGCTGGTTTTGTGAGCTAATATGTGATCTATTAGTAGGATATTCCATTTTCAGTTGAAAAGAATGTGTGTTCTGCTGTTTTAGGATGGAATTTTCTGAATATATCTATTAAATTTATCTGTTTCAGTATGTAATTCAAAGCTATTGTTTCCTTGCTGATTTTCTGTTTAGATTATTTATCCATTGATGTGAGGTGTTATAATTTCCTACTATTATTGTATTACTATCAATAAGTTCTTTTATGTTTGTTATTAGCTGTTTTATGTATTTCGATGCTCACATGTTGGGTACATAAATATTTACAATTGTTATATGTTCTTGTTTGATTGCCCCTGTAACTATTATATAATGTCCTTCTTTGTGTCTTGTTACAGTCATTGTTTTAAAGTTTATTTTGTACAACATAAGTATTGCCACTCTGGCCTTTCTTTAGACATCCATTTACTTGACAGATGTTTCTCCATCTTTCCTCTTCAATCTGCAGCTATAGGGGATCCCTGGGTGGCGCAGTGGTTTGGCACCTGCCTTTGGCCCAGGGCGCGATCCTGGAGGCCCGGGATCGAATCCCACATCGGGCTCCCGGTGCATGGAGCCTGCTTCTCCCTCTGCCTGTGTCTCTGCCTCTCAATCTCTCTCTCTCTCTCTGTGACTATCATAAAAAAAAAAAAATCTGCAGCTATATTTAGGTCTAAAATGGGTCTCTTTTGTAGGCACTATATAGATGGGTCTTATTTTGTTTTTTATTAACCCACTCTGTCACTGTATGTCTTTTTAAAAATTATTTATTCAGAAGAGACACAGAAAAAGAGGCAGAAACAGAGGCAGAGTCCTGATACTGAACTCGATCCCAGGACCCTGGGATCATGACCTGAGCCAAAGACAGATGATCAACCACTGAGTCACCTAGGAGCCCACTCTATGTCTTTTTATAGGAGAATATAGTTCATTTACATTTAAAGTAATTATTGGTAGACATGTCTTTATTATCATTTTAATACTTGTTTTAAGGTTGTTTCTGAAATTTTCTCTTATCCTTTCCTGTATTTATCTCTTTCATGTTTTGCTGATTTTCTTTAGTAATATGCTTGGATTTCCTTCTCTTTATTCTTTGCATTTTTATTAGTGGTTTTTGAAATATGATTACCAATAGGTTACCATTAAGTTTGTACATAACCTCTTCTGCAGGTCGCAGTTCTATATTAAGTTGATGGAAAAAAAAAAAAAAAGATGGCCATTTCAGTTTGAACTCATTATTTTTTCCTCCTCCCTGTTTTTACCATATTACTATATGATATATCCTTTGTGTGTGTATGTGTGTGAGTTCATTGACTGATTCTTTATTAAAGTACTCATTTTTACTGATTTTGTGTTTCCTACCTTCATACTATTATTTTTGGTTCTTCTCTCCACTCACAGAGTCCTCTTTAAATTTCCTGCATGGGTGGTATCGTGGCCATGAACTCCTTTAGTTTTTGTTTGGAAAACTCTTTCTCTCTCCTTCTAATCTGAATGATAGCCCTACTGGATAGAGTATTCTTGGTCATAAGAATTTTTCCCATTCAGTACTTTGAATATATCATGCCACTTCCTTCTGGTTTGCCTTTTTTTTTTTTTTTTAATGTCCTGATAGCCTTAGGGATTTTCTTTTTCTTTTTCTTTTTTTTTTCTACTTTTAAAAATTTTCTTTGTCATTATATCTTATAAAGTAATTATAATATGTCTTGGTGTTGGCCTTCTTTTATTGATTTTGCTATGAATTTTCTGTGCTTCCTGGATATGGATATCTGTTTCCTTCCCTGAATTAGGGAAATTTTCAGCTATTATTTCTTCAAATAAATTTTCTACTCTCTTTCCCCTCTCTCTCTTCTTCTGCTGGAAAGCCTAAGATACAAATGATGTAATGTTTGATGGAGTTACTGAGTTTCCTGAGTCTATTTTCATTTTGCATAATTCTTTTCTCTTTTGCTCAACTTGATTACTTTCCAGTACTCTGTCTTCTAAGTCACTAATTTCTTCCTTTGTTTCTTCTATCCTGAGGTTCATTCCGTCAAGCATTTTTCTCATTTCATTTACTGAGCCCTTTATCTCTGCTCTCTTCTTCCTTATCTCTGTGGTAAGAGTCTCACTGATGGCTTTCTTTCTTTTCTCAAGTCCAATGAGTATCTTTATGATCATTGATTTAAATTCTTTATCAAGCATCTTACTTTCATCTGCTTCACTTAGATCTCTGGTTGTGGCCGTGTCTTGTTCTTTAATTTGGGATAGATTTCTTTGTCTGCTTATTTGGTCTGCCTCTCTGTTTTCTTTTTTTTCTTTTATATATATATATATATATGGATGTCAGTTGTGTGTTCTGCTTTTGAAAGTAGTGACTTTATGAAGAAGAGGTCCCGGTATGTCCTGTAGTGAAGTGTTCTGTTCACTAGAACCTGGTCCTTCAGGAGAGTATTCTCTGTATGTTGCTTACACCCTGCTGTTGTGTCTTAGTCACTTTTCCTTTCACTGCAGACATTTGCATAGACTCTCTGCCTGTGTATGCTCTGCTTACTCTCTGTGGTGTTAGTGACTCAGTCCTGCCAGCTTTGAAGGTGGTGCCTGCTGGGGCACTTGGGAATGGTGTGGCAATGTTAGCAATATTTGTGTTGGTCCACCAATCCTATGGCAGATCCCCTGAAGTGCTCCAGAGGCTAGGGATGTACACTGACTAGGGGTCCAAAGGTGGCCAACGCACAATATCTGGGTGCTGCATGCGATGGCATCTGTGCACCAGGTGGCTGGGTGTAGTGTTTGTGTAGCTTTAATAAAATTTGCCCTGAGCAGAGGCTACAAGTAACTGTGTAGTCTTTCCTCCCAAGGGTGACTGTTTTAATGCAGGGGGTGTGGGAAAGGAAAATGGTACCTGCCAGCTCCCTCATTTTCAGAGAAGTCCCCCAACACACTCTGAAATCAGTGTGAAGAGACATATCTCTCATTTGTCCTGGGGTTGTAAATTGCTGTCCTTATGTTGCCTCTCAGGATAGGCTGCTGTCTTTTTAAGGGCAGAGACCCAGCTATCACTGGCCCTCTCAGCTCATTCAGGGCTGAGTGAGATGGCTTTTATAGCTCCAGGTTCCAAGTCCCAAGGGCTTATAAACTGATGGAATCCAGCCCCTCTGTTTTTTAAAGCCAAATGCTTTGAGGGAATTAGTGTTCCCCAAGTGAGCTCCCTGGTACAATCAATGGCCCATTTCTTTGCCCTCTTCACATGTTCAGCTCCCTCCCTCCTGCAGGCAGCCTCTCTCTGCCTATTGGACCTTCCTAACCTTTCAGAGGCATCTTCTTCCCTCTATATAGTTGTGAAGTTTGTTCGGTCAGTATTCAGGTCATTCTCTAGTTTATTGACTTGAATGTAGGAGGATATCTAGTTGTGAATGTGGGATGGAGTGAGCTCAGCATCCTCCTACTCTGCCATCTTCCCAAGCTCTTCTTAGAAACAGCATTCTAAAGGTAAGAAAAAATAATCTCAGTGCCTATAAATCTTAGATATTTTATAGTCAAATCTGATGTATTGATATATATATACTGGTTTCTCCTCTTCTGCCTTGCTCAGAATTTTCCCCAGAAATAGTGTCAAATAGAGACTGTTGAAATGATTTCCCCAAAGTACTTCATGAAAAAATGTAAAATCATGTCCAATATTTTCTTCTAGACCATGACAAACATTGATGCTGCTTCTATATCAACTGCTTCCCCTATTGATAGTGGAGGGGAAAATACACCAGCTACATATTGTGACCAATAATGAGCAGGACATTTTTGGTAGAGTTCAACACATTTCAGTTCCAAGGAAAAGTATATCTGTGCACATTCAATGGTAAAGAAGTTTCATCTAATAAACCAAAAGCAGGGTCTGTGGTCAAGAAAAGGGGACCTCAGTAAAGATCCTAAGTGTGTGAGTTATCCTTACCAGTAATTAAACAGATCAAGTATGGTCAAATAGTCTGTCAATAGGTAAGTTACAATTGTTTCTAGAGCCCGAAGGGGAAAGTTTAAATTATTTATTGCCCTGATGAAAATATCTATATGATATCTCATATAACCTACATATTAGGCTCTTCTCTAGGGAGAACCTTTGTTTTAGACTAAATAATGGATTTTCAAGAACAAAGTTTATACATTGAGACTGAGTTTCTGAGAACCCATGAATTTTTCACAGTAATGAAAAGACCTATCACTTCACCAGAGCATAAAATATAGCATATTTTTAATTTAACTTTTAAGGATCAAAGAAACTCTGTTACTGATGACAAATATATACTGAACTTCTTTACAGAAACTGTATAGGATGTAGTTTTGGAAAAGTCCATTAATAGCCTCTTGGAAAAAAAACATCATATTAATAAAACAAATGGGAAGGAAAAACGTAGTTATGCCAAGCTCAAAGAAACTGCCAGACCCAAGATATTTCTGAGGCAATTCTCTTGACTTTGTATAACTATTCCTACAGGGGCTGATTCTGAATAGAATGATAATTAAAGGCAGTTAATGTGAAACAAAGACTATGTGAGAAAATACAAACTGCTTTCAGCATTATCTGCTTTTACACTCCCCAAGAATATATCGATAATAACAATGAGCCTGAGCCAAAATACATGATGTCTGTTATCAGTGATTAACAGAGGAGAGTTAGAAATTGAGACATAAAACATTACTTACTTACTCAAATCAAATCTTTGTAGTTTGTCTGCCATAAACCGTGTATAAGTAAGCCCTGATTTTAACATCTGAGACTAACAAACTATAAAATATTCAAAATAGTATTAGCACTGTTGACAGAAGCATTTGATTCATGTTTACTTGAATCTTATATACTTTCAAACTGAGTATAGAGTGACTGGCTAATGTGCTTTTTAATAGGAGGCTAATACTAATTACATCCCTTGCTCAGAACACATTCACCTAAGATAAGCTTTCCAGGATAGATGAAACTCCTGAAAAGAGTATCAAATATTTGAATCTTCCAGGAAGATTCATGTATCATAGGAGTAAATGTATGTACCATTAAACTGTTGATTACCAATATTCCTATATGATAATTTTCTCTCAGTCAGGTCCACTCAGATCTCCAGATATTCCCAGAAGGATAATACAAGATATCAAATAATGATGAGTGATAAAACTCTGGCCCTTGGGCCACTAGATAATTAATGCCCATTTTTTTCTTATCAGCAAAGTAACACACACCACCCTGACACATCCTCCCCATTATTTAGTAAAAATGCAAATTCTTCGTCCAATGTGCATGTGTATCTCTAGGAAGACAATGGAAACATTGCTAGCAGTGCAAACATGTCAACCTATTTTTTTTCATGTCAACCTATTAAATTCACATTCAAATTTATTAAAGTGGAGGGATAAGATCAAGAGAACAGAAATGGTGAAAATTACAGAAAATGTTATGTGCTGAAAAGAGAGATATTTAAAGTTCTCCCAGAGTAGCAAAAACCAAACAAGAAATCTTGCTAATCTGAGCCAGATATTTGACAAACCACTTGATGATCGGTATACAACATAGTTCTCAAAGTCACAAGGCTGCAATATAAATGTGTGATTTTAAGATCTAATCCTCCATCACATACCTGGATGAAAGGAAGAGCTACTAAAGGTGGAATGTGGAATCCTAGTTAAGTTTCAAACTTCACTGTACAATGGACCAACAATGAATTAAAAGCAAAGCAGCATTCACTTGTATTTAATGCTTTATAGATTTCATCAAATGTACAGATTGCTTCATGGCAGCTTTCTATTTACTTACCCATACGGTTTTTTTTCTATAGTGGTATTTCCCAAATGATCATCTGTTTAATATTTATTTTTATCAATGTGTATTAATGATTTTCACAAATAAAACAAAATAAAAATGAACCAAGGCTGCATTGGCATTATTTGCTCCTAGAGTTTATTTTTTAAACAATGGAGGAGAAATATTATGAATTATTAATCTTCCATTAATAAATGGAATTTAATAAATGACAGATACATAATTCATGAGAAAAAACTATTTTTCTGCAATAATAAATTGTGAGCCACACCTCAAAATAATGGAAAGACGTGTGCAACAGCACATGCTATGAAACGACAGAACCATCAGCCATGAATACACAGGCTCCACTTGTTGACTTTCAGTTGCATTGATGAACGTCATCAATTTGTTTCCATGTATTGTACCCCTTTTTTAAAAATTTCAACATGTAAAAAAAAAACAAAATAAATAAATAAATTTCAACATGTAGCTGTGATAATATTGTTTATACCATAGTAAATATTTCTACAAAACTTGTCATCCAATAGCTCTAGGACTAAAAGCAATACTTTTTAATAAAAAGCAAAATATCATGATCTCATATCATTTGCTAAAAATAGAAAAGTAATCTTCAAAAGTAAAGGCCACCAATTTGTAGGCACCTGTTTCTAAATTTTTGGAGTAAAACTATCCCAGAAAAAAGAAAATTGTTGAGTTTTAGATTAGCTTAATGCAAACTACTTGATAAGTACAAAATACACAGCCTCTATGCTTTTTTTTTTTTTTTTTGGACCACATATCTGAGGAAGATTACATCCTCATATCACACTGAACTGAAAAATATTGTATAGATGAAATCTTGGTTTTATGTCTTCTTTTGAAGATCAAAAAAAGTAATGGGACTTCTAATGTTTGACATATATAGGACATAAAGATTCCAAAGTGTAATTTTCATTTTAATATATTTTCTGTAAGTCATATTTCATAAGAATGATATAAGTGCAAGATATTTTACTTTCTCTTTATATCTTTTTTTTAGTTAGTATAAAATGAAATATCTTTGGTTTTTTTCTGGCATAGATTTAGAAAGACAAATATATTGGGAGAATGAAAGATATTAATCCTTCATCCACATTCCCTGTAGATTCTAAACTGATTAAAAATAGATAGAGGAGCAGAACCAATTAAGAATAGACACAACCTGTGCAACCATACGTGGTGTTTCTGCTCTGGAGCCAGAGGGGAATTAAAATACAGTGCTGCTTTAGTAATACGTGTTCTGGATGAGGTGCAGTATGGTCTGGCAACAAAAATGGGCTCCCTCCAATTCTTGTCCTGACTTGGATCTATGACTAAACTTGCTTTTAGGAAGCTAGAAGTAGGAGCCACAGAAAAGTGAATGAAACGTTCTTTCTTAGCTTCTTTTTAGAGGGAGCAGAAGCTTAGTATCATGGTCTGAGGCAAGAACAAAGGAAAGGGAAGACTGGAGTTTTCAGAATACTTGGTAGCACCTCCATTATAAATGGTATAATAAAAATGCTGTTTTTGGTAATGATTTCACAAAGAAACAGGTATCCTGCTGTAGTCAGAGGCAGAATTTAAATCCCGGTTCTGCTGCTTATTGTGTCACAATGATTTCATCCATATAAAATACAGATAATAATACTGTCGGTAGCAAATCTAGAAAGCTCTCAATTTTAAGGCAAAATTTTAAATGCCACTGGGAGAAAAAAATCACAGCCAATTGAAATATGACAAAAAGCTCTCATAATGCTATGATTTCTGTTTTGTGAGCATATTGAAAGATCTCTTCTAGAATTAATTATACATAGATGTTTTTAATCATACACACTCTCATGCATATATAAAAAAGAAAATATAAGCAACATAAATTGGTTTAGATAATCCTAAGTCTTCTTGATATTTAGATTCAAACTCTTCTAAATCAGTTCTTGAATCTGATTTGCCAATGTCTGAGTTTTTCCGTTAGTGTTGTCTATTGTGCCATCAAAAGTGTTAATGGTGGTCTCTGGGGTGGCTCAGTGGTTGACCGTCTGCCTTCAGCTCAGGGCATGATCCTGGGCCCTGGGATGGACTCCGGTATTGGGCTCCCCACGGGGAGCCTGCTTCTCCCTCTGCCTATGTCTCTGCCTCTTTCTCTGCGTGTCTCATGAATAAATACATTTTTAAAGAATCTTTTTTTAGGTGTTAGTTATATAGCATTTCTTAGTAAAAACACATAAATCCACTAAAAGCCATTGGCTGTACAGTTCTAGAATCCATCTACTGTTGACACCGGGTTTGGTAATTCTGCCGAACATGTGTGGCTTGCCAATCTCCACTATCAACCATCAGCTGTGTGGCTCCTAAGACCTCCAAAGCCCTTCTTATACTGTCTCTGGGATTTCCTTTCTAGCTCCTGACATCTATTCTTCATGCTTTAAGGCTGGTGATTTTAATGTTCTCACATGTAGCAGATTGTAACAAATACTATCTCAACTGCTGGCTCATGCATAGCAATTGTAAGAAGTCATCAATTTTAAGACATAGCCTGATTTTAGAACTGTTAAAATATGAAAAGTATGCACCCTAGAGTTGATGAGAAACAGTAGTTATGTGGATTTAAATGAGTTAAACCATCCAAAGACCCTAGAATAATGGCTGATACATTGTAAGGATGCACTTATTGTGGTCAGTTACCATTATGCCTAAGCTAAAGTAGCACATGTTCATGCATGCCAGTTGGTTAATTAGTTTAGGGAAATGCTATTCCACTTGTCTTCTGTATTTTTGGCTACCTAACAATGAAGAAAGTTCTTGGAGAGCTAAATGCTGAATAAACCTCTCTAATCAATGGTTTCTATTATGTTGAAAATTAAACTAGAGTTTCTGTGACAAAAGAAATATATGGAACATCACCACCAGTGTTAGAACCAATTCTATTTAAGTTATCTGTACAATCAGTATGGCACTCAAGAAAGTGTGAGTTTTATACGAGACAGAATTATCCTGCCTTTCTCTAATGTACCTACATATCAACCTGAAGAAAAATAAAACAGCTTTTACTCTACATGAATGCTTAGCCATTTATGACCTCCTGAAGTGGGGGTATGGGAAACATGTTGCTCAGTGGGTCTGTTATATTGCTTTTGGTATACCACGAGGCAACAATGAGTACCCACCAGTCTGTCCCCAGACAGGACAGACTGCATCGCTTTTAGAACTGGTGGCTGAAGCTTACCCTTATTCATAACAGTATTTTGAACAACATAAGCCCGCGCTTTCATTAAACTAGAAGAACCTATATGAAATAGATTTCTGAGGTTTGTTTCTATTTGGTAAATTTGCCTTCGATTTACAATCCAGTACATGTAAATCCACATCACTGCAATAGTGAAGGATCGCTGCCACCTATAGACATAGACTGGATTAGAGAAATAGTTTCATACTTCAGAAGAATGAGAGCATTCCAGAATATAAATTAGAAATATTTTGTTAAAACGGTACATTAGCAAAGAGAAATAAAAGCTTACAATAGAACAATATTTCAGAGGCAAATCTTTTGTCTGTTGCTTTACTGCCGAATCAAATCATTTATCCAAAGAGACATCAGTGTTACCTGTGAGATGAATGAGTTATGCTTATTTATATATAATAGACTGAGGTTTCAAAATACTAATTTTCCACACAGTTGGGAACATGTAGAAATAATGTATGTGGCTTCCTAGTTTGTTTGCTAAGAGCAGCTTGCTAAAATGTAAAAGCAACTGTGATTGTACAATAAACATGAGTCTTCTTTCTCCCCTAACATAAGCAAAGAAAAAGTGAAACGTTGTTATTGCTGAAAGAAAATAGCATACACAAAGTAAGAATCCGATACTAAATCTCCACTGAAGTATTTCCTTATTTATCAAAAAGAAATGTTCCCATTTATTTCCCACAAATGCATGTTTTCAGCAAATCAGCCAGATGTCCAAACAATGAAATTCCATCTTGTGAAAGAGCCTGTGCTTATGGTATTTCTGACAAACCCACGCCAAAAAGTGGCTCTGGCCAGATTCCTCTTTCTTATGCTCACAAGTCGAATTTCCAGATAGGAGTGATTCAGTTACAGTTGGAATTGAGCATAAATGCCAGGAATTTATCCATACCAATTCACACTTTGTTAATGCCAACATTCTTTGTTCTTAACCTGAGTATTTAATCCCACTTTCCTGCTTTAGGATCCTTTTGATCTGGAAAAAAGGTTGGCCTAGAACCAAAGAACAGTTTTGATAAAACTGAGTAGATGAAACTGCTGAAGCATTTGTTACTGCTCACACAATAGAAACAACTTGTCTGGGGTGCCTGGGTGGCTCAGTTGGTGAGTGTCTGCCTTCAGGCTCAGGTCATGATCTCAGGGTCCTGGGATGGAGCCACACGTAGGTCTCTCTGCTCAGTAGGTATTCCTGCCCAATGGGCAGCCTGCTTGTTCCCTCTCACTGCCCCTCTCCACCCCAGCTTGTGCACTCTCTCTTTCGCTCTCTCTCTCTAATAAATGAATAAAATCTAAAAAAAAAGAAAGAGAAAAGAAGAAAGAAGAAAGAAAGAAAGAAAGAAAGAAAGAAAGAAAGAAAGAAAGAAAGAAAGAAAGAAAGAAAGAAAGAAGAAAGAAAAGAAAGAAGAAAGAAAGAAAGAAAGAAAAGAAAGAAAGAAAGAAAGAAAGAAAGAAAGAAAGAAAGAAAGAAAGAAAGAAAGAAGAATGAACGTTGTCCTGAAAGGAATTGTTTTGATAGCAGAGTGGCATGCCCATGTATTCGTATTCATGAAGCTTTCCATAACTGTCTCTCTTAAAGCGATCTGAATGAGTTTTCATGAGACAGACCCTGATGTGATACATGCCAGGCCCTTTCCTTCCTCAGCATCACTCGCAGAGCTCAAAAGGATATTCATGTCTTAAATATGGAGTGAACTTAGAGCTCTTACATTACAGTTATATGTCAGTGCAGCAAACAAAGTTAGTCTCAGCAAACGCAATAAATGAATTAAACTTCTAACAAAATATTCTACTTATTAGCATGTTTATAATAAAGATAATTAATGGCTCTCTAAATAAATATATGATTGCAAAAAAATGGCTTACCAATTATGTTTTTAAAAGACAGAATCAAGATTGTATGACAAAGGCCGCTGGTGGCATTCGATTCCATGGAAGAAATGAGGATAGTTCTTGGATATTGTTTACCTTTGGTAAGCACCAGGAAAAAGACTTTATCCTGGACTTAATCCAGGAATCCTCAGATTCTGAAGTATTTTACCAAATTATTTCAAAATATTCATCTTGGTTCTCTCTTTTCTACTCATAATAGGACACAAGAAACAGGAATTCCTTAATACAAAGAGGTAAAGAATTATGCTTTACTCCCTATTCCAAATTTCTTCTTTAAGTCAAAATTTGCTTCTCAATTACTCAAGATTGCTCAAGACAGGCAGAGAATTTTTTTCCAATTCAGAGATAAGATACTGTAAACGGTATCAAAACAGAGACATTTTTGAGCACTTATTATAGGCAGAGATTTTATAGGAATTATCACTCCCATTTAATGAATAAGGAAATAGATGATCATACAGACTCAGCAGCTTGATCAAGATCAGACAACTGATAAGTGAAAAGCAAGATTTTGAACCCAGGTTTGGCTATGTTCTTTGCATTATATTCTGCTCACAAGTGGGTGATGGCCAGAGTTGGGCTACTACACCTATAAACCTACAAAATACACTGGTTTAAACAACACATAGCCTCTCTTCTACTATAATCTAGGGCTTCTTTGGACAATCTATAATGAGACTTGTACTTAGATGTAAAAAATTAATAAGAGCATTTTATCTATTTTTAGGGAAAATAAACAGCGTAAACCTATTGCCTAAAAATATAGAAAGCTGTCTTCAAGGCTTGAAAATAAATCAAAGAAATTACAAGTAAGAATTATGTTTAGTATAGTGATAGTTGAAATCAATATGCAATCTATGTGGCATAAATAAAAAATACAGAGGGTATACTTACATCCTGAAATATTTAAAATCAAATATCAGTACCTATCCTTCTCATATATATGTAGTTAAATACGTCAACTCGCTTGCTATTTAATCAATGAACCAAATGATTGAAACAGCAATATCATAAAGCTATGCTGAACTAGTGTTAAATCCATTTTTTCTAAAGCAATGAAGGTCACACACCTCCTGGTTTTTAGTAATGAAAAGTAGGCAATCAAATGTGAGCATCATGCCTAGATTGTTGGTGAGTGACCTCAAACTATACTTGAATAGAATGCCAGAGTTAGGAGAACTGATATAGGTACAGCAGATTTCAGAATCTGAGGTGCCTGGGTGGCTCAGTCAGTTGAGTGGCTGACTCTTGGTTTTGGCTCAGGTCATGATCTTGGGGTCGTGAGATCAATCTCACATCAGGCTATATGCTGGGTATGGAGCCTGCTTAAGATTCTCTCTCTACCCCTCTCCCTCCACCCTTCCCCACTCCCCCTCAAGCGTGAGTAATGAGTAATGTTGACCCAATATTGGCTAAAAATTTAAAGTTGAAAGAGAGAAAATGGGTAGAGGACATTTTTTCTATACTAAAGTATTTTAATAGATTTTGAAGGACTTGTATATTTAAATTGATTTTCACATACTAAGAGAGGCAGAAGAAAGCTCCACAATTCAAAAATTGTAAACTTAAGCATTAACTATATAATTTCATAATACAAATGTGTTGATATTGAGCAAATGATTAAATATTGACATGTAAACCAACTCATTAGGATAATTCAGTTCAGATCATCTGGTAAAAAAAACTGCCTTGAACAAATGTTCAATTATAGCACAGAAATGAAGGGACTGTCATTTTTAGAAACAGAAAGAAAAGTCTGCGACAACCCAAAGATCTGTCCTAAACTGTCATAATGAGATCATCAAAGTTGCACAGCAAGTGGGGCACATGCAATGATTCAAGTATCAGCATAAAGCTACATCCAGAGTAGGAGGTCAACACACATTTGCTGAATTAATAAATATGTAGCAATATATAGATAGGGAAGTGTTTGCTAGACCTTCCAAAAGCAGGGTGGAAAATTCTCAGGAAAAAACAGTGTTTATAGAGCATCAAAATGAAAACTGCAAAGGAGCAGTTAATGTTTGAATCATATTTTCCCATCAATTTGATCAACCATATTTCTAAGCAACATGTAATACAAGTCCTGTCATGTCTCAGAATTAATAGCCCAGGGTTCTTAATTCTTACTGAGGTTGACAAATTATTGTTCCTTATGGCACCAGTCACACTTGATCATAAGTAGCATCTCTACACGTTACTCTCCTTCCATCAAATTGAGCCTAAGTTTATTTGTCTAACACTAAACGCCAAAAGGTCTATGATATGCAATGAATCAAGTGTTCTCCATTAATGAGCAAAATGTTTCAAGTGCAGAAAATGATTCTCCGGCTTTCAAATAGCCTCATACAAATACAAAGCCACTGTTGCAAAGTTATTATTTTATTTCCAGAGTAAATGACTGCTGTCTAATACTTTTGGAAGTAGCACTAAGTTATTTTCAAGTCATTGAGCCTGGAGACAGTGAAATGTCACAGATTATATGTATGTATGTGCATATGTATTTTTTTCTAGACATCATCACACTATTGTTTTCCTTAGCTTCCATAACTAAAGGACCTATCAAAAGGATAATGTCATGCTACCATTAAATTAATAAACATTATTTGAGGGAAAAGAGTCTCTTAATATGCTATATTTTTAGCTCTGCTAAGTGTCCTAAAGAGTACAAATTAAAATATATATATATTCTAGGGCTCAAGTAATCATCCCAGGTTCCCTGGATCATCAGGCTCCCTGTTCAGCAGAGAGTCTGCTTCTCTCTCTTTCCCTCTGCTTCTCCTGCTGGCTTGTGCTCTTTTTCACTCACTCTTTCTCTCAAATAAATAAATAAAATATTTTTAAAAATAAAGTATCTCTTCTATTATTTAGAATGCACTATTAAGAGGAAAGTGGAAATCTTAAAAGGCATAGCAGTCAGGGCTCAAAGGACAGGATCTAAATCTTAGACTGGTTACCCCATTAAAAAAATTTTATTTATTTGTTTATTTATTTATTTATTTATTTATTTATTTATTTATTTATTTATTTATTTTAGAGAGAGAGAGAAAGTTCCCAAGCAGGGGGAGGGGTAGAGGAAGAGAACCTCAAGTGGACTCCATGCTGAGCATGGATCCCAACATGGAACTTGATCTTATAACCCTGAGATCATGAACTGAGCTGAAATCAAGAGTCAGATGCTTAACTGACTGAGCCATCCAGGTGCCCTCTGGTAACCTAACTTTTTATATCATCAGTTTGATCATCTATAAAATGGATATGGAGGTGCCTGTGTGGCTCAGTGGTTGAGTGTCTGCCTTTGGCTCAGAGTGTGATCCTGGGGTCCTGGGATCAACTCCTGCATCAGCTCCCCACAGGGAGCCTGCTTCTCCCTCTGCCTATGTCTCTGCCTCTCTGTGTGTTTCTCTCGTGAATAAATAGATTAAATCTTAAAAATAAAATAAAATGGGTATAATTGTACCAATTTCATTATGAAGATTAAATAAAATTCTGTAAAACACAAAGTTTAGTGCTCAACACATGGTAGATGCTCAATAGATATGATTTCATTTTCTCACTTTCAAACATCTGCATTCCCATGTTAAATGATAAGGAAGAGATAAAAGGTCCTTAAAAGTCTTTTTCGGTCTTAGTGCATAGTTTGTGACTATGGAATGTCGCACAAATGTGACTAAGGAATGATTGATTAGTTTATAATACTAAAAGAAAGAAACAATGGTGGATTTCACATTTAATAGACATTTCATTTATGTAGAGGATAAATTTGGTATAAATATTTATGCTCTTCATCGGGTAAAGTTTTCACAATGGTGTGACTGTTCCTCTTCTTGGCCCTAGCTCTACTCTAATCTATTTCTTCTTTCATGGCACAGATAGCTCAGCATAAGCAGAAAGGTGAGCTAAAATGTTAAATTTCACCTTTTTTGACCTACAGCAGGTGTTATCTAATTATGACAGAAGACAAGCACTCTACAGATTCAATACAATCCCTATCTATGTACCAGCAGCATTTTTCATAGAACTAGAAGAAATACTAAAATTTGTATGGAACCACAAAAGACTAAAAATAGCCAAAGTAATCCTGAAGGTATCAAAGCTGGAGGTATCACATTCCCAGATTTCAAGATATACTACAAAGCTGAAATAATCAAAACAGTATGGTACTGGCACAAAAATAGACACATACTTCAATGGAACAGAACAGTACTCCAGAAATAAACCCATGCTTGTATGGTCAATCTACGACAAAGGAGGCAAGAACACACAAGTTCTCTTCAGTAAGTGGTGCTGGGGAAATTAGAGACAGCTACGTGCAAAAGAATGAAACTGGACCATTTTCTTACCCATACACAAAAATGAACACAAAACAGATTAGGGACCTAAATGTGAGACTTAAAATCATAAAAGTTCTAGAAGAAAACATAGGCAGTAACCTCTTTGTACCTGATAGTAGACAACTTCAATTTGATGTTGAATCCTCCCACTATCTTGGATTCTCAGGGTAAACATGTCTCTTTGGGGTCAGATCCCTCCAGCCCCATGAGTTTAGACTTGCTATAAGAAAAAAAAAAAAAAAAAAAAAAGAAAGAAAAAAAAAAGATCTTTCTAGATTCTTATCATACCTTAGAAATCAAGATATTTCCAGGATAACTGTCTGTACTCTGTGCCCTCTTCTGAATTGATCGCCTCTCAGTCCTTATTTCTTTGGCTTGATGTTCTAAAAATATTAAATTCACAGCTCTACAGAGCATTTCAGAAACAAACAAACAAACAACAAAGATTAAACTAAGATAAAAATATCATCATTAGTAAATACCTTTATTGTAATACTATAGTTACTTGAAAATTGGTAATTAATTTATAGGATTAAAGCTAATTTTTATAAACAAAATTTAACTAGAAAAAAGTTATTCATCAACCTTCTAGATAATAGAGTTCTCTATGCCCATCTATTCTAACATTAATGCAAAATAAAATAAAAAAACATTCTTATACAAATGAAAATATCTTGCAAAAAATTTATTTAAATTGTACTGATTAAGAGTGATCATTTAATCCCTTATACTCAGGTTCCTACACTAGTATATAGTCAAATTATTCTTTTTAAAAAGTATTTTCAGACTTTAACTCTTATCAATGAAATAAAGCACCTCAAGGCATAATTTAGGCAAAGTCTAAAGAACATTTTAGAAGGTAGTTCAATCTCAGATGTGAATCCATATCTTATCTTCCTTCATTGGAACTAGCATACCCCCAAAATACTACATTTAGCTTTATAAGAATGCAGGATTGTATTTAAAGGGTTTTACTCAATATAGATATCAAACATACTTCTCTTTTGAAACTGTTATGATAAACAAAATGTATGATATCACGCATTGGGCTCCTGGGTTGGTTGAATGTCTGACTCTTGGCTTTGGCTTGGGTGGTGATCTCAGGGTTTGGGATTAGTCCCCACCTTGGGATCCATGCTCATCAGGGAGTCTGCTTAGCATTTTCTCTCTCCCTCTCCCCTTCCCTCGACTCTCTCTCTTTCTCTCTCTCTCTCAAATAGGTAAGTAAATCTTTAAAAAATTCTACACACACAAACACACTGCCATTTGTTCCAACAACCCATTTTGGAAAAAACAAGTTGAAAACAAGACCATTTCAGGATTGTGTATATAATCCTGGAAATGCCTTTTAAATTCCTTATTGAATAACCTTTCAAAATGCCAAATATTCCACCTTGATTAAAATGCTATAGAGCCTTATGTCAGCCGTTGGATCTCAAACTTGAAGTCCTGACCTTAGATCACAATGGTAGCACATAACCCTGGTGCAACACTGTGATGGCTAACATTATAGGGTGATAAAGAGCTTTCAGCCCCAGTATTCCTGACACAGCACAAAGCTGGAGACCATTGTCTGAGTCTCAGCAGTATCTTCCTCTTCCAGGCCTTTGCTCACTCAAGGCCTCAAATCAGATTATACTTGATCCAATTGGACAAACTCCCAACATGCACTGAACATAATATTATTTGTTAAGGGGTTTTCCAAGACAGGAATAAGACTAAGAAGAAAATTATTGATATTTTTTTTGTAACTGAATTTAAATGCATTGCATATACATCCTTAAAGACTGGAAATTGGAAAGAGGACAGCTCCAGCCTTTAAGACATCACCTGGGCCATATTCCTTTATCAGTGTCTCAACTCCACCTGACTAAAGCAAGGTGAATTCACTCAATGCATGACCAACCTAGCCCTTTTCTGACAAGATCACTGACATTAAAGTCATGGTTTCAGTTTCGATGTTGTTTCTGCTTCGGATCACTGAACTCAGACAGGTAACAGAGCTGCTCATGCTATAGGCCAATGAACATGGCACAAACAGTTCTGATATCAAGGGCCCTAATGACACAGAGAAATCTTGACTGATAACCTATGATAGGAAGAATTTCAAATACTATTCCTAATCACCTCGTAACCCCAGACTAATGTTAGAGCCTGAATTTTTAGTGAAAAGCTGGACTACTGCTTCTAGTTGAATGACAATGTATTTTAAATCTCTTCTAGATGGCTAAGGTTGCTAATATGCTGCAAAATGGAAACATTAGACATAAAGAATATTCCACTTATTTTCTTTGCCATCTGCATGTACACATATTCAAACTGTGGAGCAGGAAAACCAGCTACCAAACCCAAGGGAGGACTCTTATTCTGAGGAAGAAGGCAAAGATCATTAGCACTAAAGTTCACCAGAACTAGGAGCCCACAGACCGGGCCCACTGCATCTTTATGGGTTTGGAGTGATCGAGGAGGATTCAGCACAAAAGCCACTGGTTGGAACAATGCTTAAGTTACAGAAAGGAGAAGAGATGCAGTAAGATCCGTGTCTGTCCTCCCACAGTCCTGGTTCGCTCCTGACAGCCGACACCGGGCACTAGACTGCACACACCTATCTCCTGCTACAGGTGAAGACCTGTTTCCTTCTCAGAGGGGCAGATGTACTGGCCAGCTGGCAAGGTGGCATGTGAGACACACCTGTAAGCAATATGAGGTAGTTCACCATGTGCCCAGAATGGGGGGAAAGGATCTCCTAATGAGGAGGAGAAATCTGGGATCAAGTATCAGCTCACCACCCAACTTCCACAGAGTGGACTGTTCCAAATCAGGACACTGGATAGTCATATAAGGGAATATTATTTGTCCAAGAAAGGAATGAAATTTTGATTCTTGCCACACCACGGATGGACCTTAAAAACATTTTAAGTGAAAGAAGTGAGACAAAGGCCATGTACTGTATGATTCTATTTACAATGTCCAGAATAGGCAAATCAAGGGATAGATTAGTCATATTAGTGACTTGGGTGAGGAGACAGTAGAGAATGACTTCTCATGCATATAGGGTTTGTTTGGGGGGATGAAAATGTTTTGGATTTAGTGGTAATGGTTGCACAACTTTGTTAATATACAAAATCCACTAAACCCTACTCTTTTAAAGGGCAGATTTTACAGTATAGAATTATATCTATAGAATAATGATTACCTTTTTCATAATGGTGGGGATGAGGTAATAATAGCTAACATTTATTGAGCACATACTATATGCCAGTCACTGTACTAACATCAATACTAATACTTTCATTACATTGATTGCCTCGTTTAATTTGAAAATGACCTTATGTGATTGGTAGGGTTTTAATCTCTGTTTTATAGTTTGGGGACCTGTATTTTGGACAGATTAAGAATCTTTCCCAAGGCCAATCAGCTAGCAAATAACAGAACCAAGAATCCAACTCCAGCGGCCTGACTCTGGAATTCACACTCTTAACACCAAGCAACATCTCCAGTAGTAGACCCTTGGGAAAGTCTGAAACGTGGTAGGTGAGTATTTTTGTATATATGTGTGTTATAGTCATGGTAGTAAATAAGAAGATTAAGCTGCCAGGTGTTCAGCTGCAGTTCCTTTTCTGCCTGGTTTAAAATAACTCTGAATGAAGACGTTATCAGACAAGTCAACATTTTAAAGTGCTAAACTTTTCCATAAACACCTGGAGCTGGGGGTGGTAGCAGGGAAATAGGCCAGCAAGAATTATGAGAGGTTAGGCCCATTCCAAGGTAAACATACCTTAAAATATAGAGAAGTCCAAATCAAAATAGGTCTGCTGACAGTAGGGTTTTTTTCTTTAACTGTGGAATATATAGAGGATTCTTTGCTGTGTAAACAAGTCAAAAATAAAGTGGCAAGTAAAAATATTCCAGAAAACTTTACTGCCAATCATAATAAATTTGTAATCCAGAAACTAAAAGTGGTCTAAATTAGCATTTATCATACATGGAACACATGCAGGAATAATTAGAAATAATTATGGGAAAGAGGGAATTCTACTTTAGGGACTTAGAATATTAATATAAAAATTTGGGATAGAAAATTGAATAGGTAATATGTGATTGTAATTCTAAGCCATGTTCAAAACAGTCTAGTATTTTGGAGATGCATTCATATTGAGTCTGATAAGCTTAGTTTGGTCATATGAAAAACCTCAGAATTGCTTATTTTTGTTGTAGTTCATAAATATGAATTTGTATGCACAACTCCTTACTAAATATCTGTCAAAAATGGAGAACAAAATCTACAGGTTGGGATAGGGGAATGAACCGGTGAGTCTTATGCTACTAATTTGGCAACAAGCCCTGAGTTTTTATTTGGCCAGAGAGCAGCTCTGTTCCAGGCAATCAACAATTTTCTGGGCATCTATTATGGAGTCATTAAGAAAATTCCAATTACTACACTTGGCAATCTTTTGTTTGTCTGCTTCCAGCCCCTGCTACAAATATAACTGGAATTTCTAGTGTCCCCTGGGGAGAGTATGAGTGAGGAGTATTATTTTCTTGGTTTAGTAGTAATGACGAGGTCCACGATTTCTTGCATTGACAAAATTCAAATTAATAACTTTGTAATCTAACATTTTCCTTAGCATGCAAATAAAATTTAGGTAATCTTGTCATTGTACCTTGGAACACATTCTGAATGTGTTCATAGTAGATATTTCCAGTTCTCTTATTCCTCTCACCATTCGTAAATATTGCTTTCCATCAGTTCCCAAAACTGTTTTTCTTTTTCTTTCTTAAAGGATCCAGGTATTCTAAGTTACTTCTGTATCACTTTGTCACAATCCAAGTAAACAGTATATACTAAGCAATATTTTTGTCATTGGCATGTATCCTAGAAAGTAATATTATTTATTCCCTTGTTCTAGTTGAGCTAATCCTACCCCAATACCCTTAATATAGCAACTGTTTATAAGCATATGCTGTATACAAAGAACACTATGCTAAGTGTTGGTAGACTTCCTGGGATTAAGATGTATTTTACAGGGACACATAATAATGTTCTCTGGCTGAGTCTCCACCAGTGTAAATATACGAACCTCACCTTTCCAAATCCCATCTCCTCTAAAGAGAATTGTTACACATGTTCTCTGAAGGACTATTATGACTCTCCTCTTTACATATATGTCATTCTTTCTGGGATATTTCCAGATTCTAATGGGATTCCCATCCATCATGTTGACATGGCCACTTAGGTGGTAATTGTGGTTCCTGCTGCAGCTTGGTTACATCATCTCCATTGTCTCCATTCTTGAAGGTGGTATGATAGCTATTAGCATTGCTCTAGTTCTTTTTATACACATGCATACACATACACATACACACACTTGCATTGGGCAGTGGAGCAGTAAGAATTCACTCTATGAATAAAAGTAAATTGGTGAACTCAACCAATATTACTGGGATTTATTTTTCCCTCAGAGCTTTTTTCTCCCTGAAATATTCTATGGATATTAAGGGTCAGAATTTACCCACTCTTTCTCAGACTTGATAAGGAGTTTAATTCTAAATATTGGCTACAATCTCCAATATATCTCATCTTTGCATACTACATGAAATTTATCGGGATCCTATGAATATAGAATTTCTAATAACCCATCTTAATAAAAAATAACTTCTGCACATTCTGAAATTCTCATTACATACAAATAATTAAATATGTAGTCCCTTCCTACAAAGAGTTTATAGGTTAAGAGAAAGGGATAATATGGGTAATTTTACCCAAGGGCTGTTTTTTTTTTATGTTATTGCTGTTTGTTATTGTTTTTAATAAGTAAGTCCTCTAATTCAGTAATGGGCATATAGTATTTCAGGAAAGACTGACTCAGTGGTCAGTGTAAATATTTGTTATTATGTATATGCTATCATTACAGAAGGAAATGTACCAGTATTCAGAAAGCTTTCAGAGTATAAGAGCTTCAAATCATGTGTCTTTTTTTGATAACATGGAAATTTATTTAAGTGGATATTGGTATGTCAGTGAAGAAATAAAATATTATAGTTCAGTCATTTTAAAAATTAATTTCATTAATGTTATATTATCTTGGTATTTCATTTATTTACTATTATTTTCATCATTTATGTTGATGAATTTGTATTTTTTTCTACCTGATATTTGTATTTCTTAGACATGATGAACATGTATTCCTAGGACAGCTCTTGTTTATACTGGTTTTTCTGATCTAATTATTAATTGGGTGCTTCTTTTCACTCTTTAAAGATTTGAAAAATAAGTTACATGGCCATCCTATTTATAGATGTATTAGGTTGGATTCATCCTACCCTACCTCAAAGCAAAATGTGAGTCACAGAGTAGTTTACAGTCACTACAGTCACACCTATAGTTTACTGTGGGGACAGGTATGATTGGAGTAGGAAGAGTAAAATGCGGAAGAAGGAAAGGCAATGCAAAAGTAGTCCTAGTCACCTGGGCAGCTAGATATATTTCCTTTGGGGAACTCTGGAAAAAAAAAAAAACATGGAAGATATGCTTCATAATTTCAAATTTTTCTGCTTGAGACATGGAATAATGAAAACTTCTATCCACTAATGTTATATTTATTTTTATTTTTTAAAGTAGGCTCTGTTCTGGGCATGCAGGGATTAAACTCATGACCCTGAGATCAGGACCTGAGCTGAGATCTAGTCAGATGCTTAATTGACTGAGCCACCAGGTTCCATAACTAATTTTGTTTTCCATCAGATGAGAATTTCCCCAAGGGTTTTTATTACATCTCCCCCAAGGTTAGTGCATACCTCTAAATGTCTGAGTGGAATACTCTACAGTGGTCTCACACAGTGGCATTAGATAGAAAAAGATATCTAGTACAGTTGAGATAAAGTGCCATCAGGGTAAATATGCATGTATAGCTGCTTCAGCAAAGCTAGAGCAAGATTTAGATCAAGTGTATGTGAGATAGGGCACAGAAGGCATCAAAGACAATCACTTGTATCTCTTGGATTCACTATTGTCCTACATTAATTACAATTTCTCAGACAGTATTCAAAAAGATAGCTTCTAAAGATGGCACAAGAAAAAAATTACAAGTCAATATCCTTGATGAATATAGTTACAAAAATCATCAAGAAAGTATAAGCAAACAAAATTCAATAATACATTAAAAGGATTATATACACCATAACCAAGTGGGACTTATTCCAGGGATGCAGGCCGACAACTGCAAATCAATCAGTGTGATACACCACATTAACAAAATGAAAGATAAAAATCTTAGGATGCTCTCAATAGATGCACAAAAAACATTTGACAGAATACAATATCCACTTGTGATACAAGCTGTTAGCAGAGTACAGAGAGAATATGCCTTAATGTAATTAAGGTCATATAACATAATATATTAGGTCAATAATATATAATGAGACCACAGCTAACACCATACTCAAAGGTAAAATCTAAAAGCTTTTCCTTTAGAATCAGGAATAAGACAAGGGTGTCCACTCTCACCATTTCTATTCAACACAGTATTTGAAGTCTTCACCACAGCAATCAGGAAAGAAAAAGAAATAAAAGACATCCAAATTGAAAAGGAAGAACTAAAATTGTCACTATTTGCCAATGACATAAGATTACATAAAGAAAATGATTCTCTGTCAAAATGAAAAAACAAAAAAAAATAACAACAACAACAAAAACCCTGTTAAGGACTAATAAATCAGTACGTTACTGGTGTAGGTACAGACATAGTGGAACAGAAGAATAGAACCCAGAAATAATTCTATGTTTACAGCAAATTGATCTCAGTAAGGATGCCTAGAATATGCAATAGGAAAAAAATATCTCAGGAATGTTGGAATTACCAGACCAGGAATTCAAAACCAACTGTTTCTATGTTAGTGGTTCCTTGGGTCATAGTTAACAGCATGAAAGAACATATGTGCAGTGTAAGCAGAGAGATAGAATTCTTAAGAACCAAAATGGAATGCTAGAGATAAAAAAATTCTAGCAGAAATTAAGAATGCCTCTGATGGGTTTACTAGTAGACTGACTATGGCTGAAGAATGAATTGTTGAGCTTGAAGCCAACTCAATAGAGATTACCAAAACTGAAAAGCAAAGAGAAAAAAAATGACTGAAATAAAAGCCAAAATAAAACAGAGCAAAATATTCAAGAACTAGGGGTCAACTACACGAGGTATAACAATCCTCATGCTGGGAATTTCAGAAGAAAAGGAAAAGAACATAAAAAAACTATTTGGAGCAATAACAACTAAGAATTTCTCTGAATTAACCCCGAACACCAAACCACAGATCCAGGAAGCTCAGAAACAACTTAGCAGGATAACTAACAGAAAAAACTATACGTAAGCCTATCATTTTCAAATTACAGAAAATCAAAGATAAGAAAAACATCCTGCAAGAAGCCAAGGGAGTGGGGTGTGGGAAACAACTTGCCTGGAGAAAGCAAAGATAAGAATTATATTTGACATCTACTCAGAAACCATGCAAACAAGAAGAGAGGTGAGTAAAATATTTAAAGTGTCAAGTGGGGAAAAAAATCACAAAAAAACTAGAATTCTGTTTCCTGGGAAACTATCTTCCAAAAGTGAAGGGGAAATTAAGACCTCTGATGAACAAATATTGAGAGAATTTATTACCAGTAGATCTGCCTTATAAGAAATGTTAAAGTAAGTTATTTAGAGTGAAGGAAAATGGCAGAAGCTTGGATCTACACAAAGCAAGGAAGAGTACAGGAGAAAAAATAAGTAAAGTTGAGAACTAAGCCTCTGAGATGTCACTCAGTTAAAAATGATGCATCCTAGTATTAACACAGCTGCTCTGGCTCCAAAAACTTTATTATTTCTGCCATCATAATGCTCCAAAAGATGGAGTCTAAGGGAAGAGTTATGTGCACAGGACAAAAGGGCACAACTCATTGGATAGAAGAATGTTTAGTGGGTATTATGTTATGGAGGCCAAGAGAAGATAGAGTTTCAAGATGGTAGAATTGGAAAATAGTGTTAGACACTACACTGGGTGAGCAAACGGTTACTAGTAACTATGGACAGTTGCAGGAGGCTGTGTTGATAAAAACAAGTAAAAGTGCCTGCGTAGCAGCAAGACCTTAGCTCTCATGCCTCTGCAATGGTCCTCGTGGAGTGGACCACTCTCTGTGGTCAATATCTGATGGACATTCCATGTGTTTTATCAGGGAAGCCAAAGCCCCTCTTCTCAAACAACTCATAACTTAATTAATTGGGGACACTAGTTTTCAGATATGAAGACAACCAGAGAACACAGACTGCAGGGGACCTAAGGCACTGGCCTCTTCCTAACCCACTTCTGCCTTTGTTCTGCAACTTTTCTTCAGCGGCTGGCCAGGAGAGCACGAACACAATTCTTCTGCTGGATCAACCTCAGGTTTAGGTGCCCCTGGCCAAAAAAGCATTCAGCTGCCACAGTGCCTGAAATATTAGGATTATCATCGATTCCTCTGAGAACTTGAAAAGAAAGAAAGACTACTGTTGATATTCCTTCATCTCCTCCATGCATTTCATAAGTCTCTATTACTCTATAAAATAAAAAAAATAATAGCCATTTTTTAGATAATGACATAATTTGATCCAGAAAAGTGTATCAGGATTTTTCTGCTGAATATATCTATTTTATATATGAATGAGCAGGAGTTTTTAATTTGAAAGTTCCAGGTAGTATTGGATAATTCTGAAAAGATATATTTTTTTGCTACCGAGTGTACTTTTTTAAACATCTATGTGATTAGAAGGTTTATATTCAACAGTATCCAGGAATATTACAAAACATATGTTATACAAATTTTAGTAGCAAAAAAAAAATTTAGTAGCAGCATCATAACCCTAATGATTAACAATTCAATATAATGAGAATACTTTAATCTTCATAAGGAGATATATTTGTTTTTTTTTTCATTTTTCGTTTTTAATCATAAGGAGATATAATAGAACTTATAACTACTATATAGTTTTTCCCTAAAAGATGAATCAAATCAAATTTTTTTGCTAATATATGGGACAGTGAACATTTCTCTACAAAGGAAAATAACTGTGCTCTATGCCGTCATTTATCTGTAAATGTTCTGAATATATATAATAAGCTACAGCATCTTACAGAGATATGAATATTCCACCTGCTTGGAGTCTGGAGTATCCTTTGAGGGAGGATACTTCATCTGCTAAAGAGAGTTAAAAAGATGGACATAAATTATTTTTTGTTTTTATTCAATAACCACCTAGTACCCTCTGGGAAAGCATCAAATATAGAGGAAGAGGTTGGTTACTGTTAAAATGACCACCTGTCTTCACAGGTGATCCATAGTCAAAGTTTATTTATTTATTTTTTTAAATTTATTTTTTATTGGTGTTCAGTTTACTAACATACAGAATAACCCCCAGTGCCCGTCACCCATTCACTCCCACCCCTGCCCTTCTCCCCTTCTACCACCCCTAACTCTGGGAAACGAACCATGGTCAAAGTTTAAATCCACCATTTCAAATCATGTAGAACAGGAGAGGCTGTTGAAACTATCATCAATGGCCAGTTGTCAGTTGTTTCCAAATCTCCTCATTATGGTGAAAACACCCAGTTAGTGTCATTGAAGATCAGAATATGGGAAAAGATATCAGATGACTAAAGGGCAGAAAACAGGAAGGAGTTACCTAAAGGAAAGGGAACACAGCATCTCTTGAAATGGAGATATCACATCCGCTAGCAATCAAGTTAAAAACCCAGCAAGAAGACTGACACAGATTTCATAGGAAGTTCAGACCTCACAGGAAATCCTTTATCCACAATATATAAAGATTCCTCCTGGAGGGATTGGAAATCCTTGAAGCAAAGATCTCTATAAGACACTGAAAAACAAGGGGATAGGTAGGATTGTTCTCTGTAAACCACTACATACTGCCAAGGGTGCAGAACGGAGAGGCTCAGAAATTGCTGGTGGGAATGAAAACTGGAAAATAGTTTGGAATTTTCTAACAAGTTAAACATATACTTATCATATGCACCAGAAAAGCCAGTCCTAGATGTTTACCCATGAGAAGTAAATACATGTACACATAAATGTGGTGTGGATGTTTATAGGAACTTTATTCATGATTTCCCCAAACTGAAAACCAACTAAATGTCTTTTAACTGATGAATAAATGTACTTTATTGCTATTGTTAACTGTAAGTTGTTTATAGATGCCCTTTTGTATTATTTATTGTATTATTTATTTTTTTTATAGATGCCCTTTCTAAGATTGAAAATGTTCCTCTATATTCCTAGCTAGTTGAGAGAGTTTTTTTGTTTTTTGTTTTGTTATATTTTTTTTAATGAATGGGGGCTCAATTTTTTTTTCTGCATGTATTGAAATCATCATATGTACATCTTTAGTACACTGATACAGCAAATCGCATTGTTTGATTTTCAGCTGTTTAATGAAACTCCCATGCACAGGAAAAAATGTGTTTTGCTGTGATTTCTTTTTTTTTTTTTTTTTTTGGAGTTCAGTTTGCCATCCCGTCAAGTGTCCCCCACAGTGCCCATCACCCAGTCACACCAAGCCCCCACCCATCTCCCTTTCCACTACCCCTTGTTCGTTTCCCAGAGTTAGGAGTCTCTCATGTTCTGACACCCCACTGATATTTTCATTCATTTTCACTCCTTTCCCCTTTATTCCCTTTCACTATTTTTTTTATAATCCCTAAATGATTGAGACCGTATAATGTTTGTCCTTTTCGGATTGACTTGCTTCACTCAGCATAATGTTGAAGCAAATGGTGGATATTTCTCCTTTCTAATGGCTGCGTAATATTCCATTGTATACATATACCACATCTTCTTTATCCATTTGTGATGTGCTCTCTATATTATGTGTCACTGGATTTTATTTAATAAAACTGTTTTTGAGAAATTTTGTGTTCATATTCAAGAAGGATGACATAAGAGGTCTGTAGTTGGCTTATCTTGAAATGTCTTTCTCTGGCTTTGCTAGTAAAATAATTATACCCTCATAAGATGAATTGGAAAGTATCCCTACTTCTATTTTCAGGTAAAGTTTGATAAAATATATAGTCTAATATAAGTATAGAATTTATAGTATTTCTTCCTTAAGTTTTTTTCCAAATTCACCAGTGAATTTGTCTATACATGCAATTTTTGTCTTGAGGGTCTTAAACTATAGATTGAATTCTTTAATACACATGAATTCTACGAAGTCCAAGAAGCATAATCTGATTTTATTTTTTAAAAATTTAATATGGCTTCTTTTATGGTCCAGAATAAGGTCTATGGTGAATGATCTCTATGCACTTGAAAAGAATGTATATTATTTTGCGATTGTACTGTGTTCTATACATACAATTAGCTTACATGTATTTTATAGTATTTTTCTGCCTTCTATATTCCTGCTAATTGTCTATTTTTTCTATCAATTACCGAAAAAGAACTTTTAAAGTCCCTTACTATAAATTGTGAATTTGACTTTTTTTCTCTAATTTCTAACAAGCTTTGTTTTATATATTTTTGAAGCAATGTTATTAGATGCATACACTTTTAGGATTGTTATGACTTCTTCATGATTTGACCCTTTTATTGCATTTTATATATTATGAAATATAACTTTTGATATTCACTGCCTGAAGTCCTCTGTGCTCAGTGCTAATATAGCTGATCCACATTTCTTTTGATTACTGTCTACCCGATATGTATTTTTCCACATTTTTATTTTTGATCTATTTATATCTGAATTATTTCTGATAAGTATTCTTATATCTCTGTAACTTGGTTTTCCTCTTTGTTAAAGGTATAATAATACCCATCCTACCTGGCTTATAGGGCTTTTGTAAAGATTAGGTAATATTAATAATGTATATTAAAATGTTCTAGAAGTGTTCTAGAAGTATTATAAAGGTAATAATGTATATTAAAATGTTCTAGAAGTGTTAAGTGTGATCACTATTTTAGGATTATACAGATCTTGTAGGAATAAGTACTTCAGGAAGTCTGATTTGTCAGAGGTATACAGACTGAAAAAGATGAATGAGGCTAGAGGATGAGAATCGTATCTGAAGGCAGTTTCAGTGATCTAGTCCTTAGATACCAAGGGTCTTCAACAGAACTCCACCCCTATTTGACTCATGTTCTTTAATGTACTTCCTCATACTATTTTAAACATAACTTTATTTGATGACATAATTTTGTTGCATATCACAGTGTTTAGGTTTTGTGAAAACAGATATATTGAAAATGCTATATACTCTTCCTTTCAAAGATTGATTCCATAGGGGCTATCCCACCATAATCAAAAATTAGTTCCATATTACATAAATTTCTGGAAATTAAGAAAGCTTCTTAACTGAAAACATTTAGGATCTTTCATATATTAATACACATTAATAAATATATTTTATGTGTATGTGTAGAATATCTCAAGGAGTAGGAGTTGATCTTTTATGCTTCCGGAAAAATTTCATTCCATAGGAATATATGATTAATCAAACTTCCTGATACATTTTGTTTGTATACTCTAGTTTCATGTATATTATTATTTAATTAGAAAATAAAGCCAAGTACCCATATAAAGTGTATGGATATTTTAAAAAGCAGTTGTCAAACCTCAGACAATTTTATGCTAGCAGAGTGCCTGGGGAAATATTCAGATGCAAACATTTTGAGATGTATCATCAAAATTAAGCATAATAATAAGAGAGGTAGAGAAAAATAATCATCAAAATGATCACAACATGTCCAACTCTTTCTTCCCTATTTACTGTTCTTTACATTAGATATTTAATCACTAAAATTCATAGCAATGCATTAGACTGATCAGTCTTGTTTCCATCTACCAGTTGCAATGTTTCTTACTTTATAAATATTAGATAAGTAAAAATGGTTTACATTTTCCTTCTCATTATACTAAGACTATTAGTTATGGGGAGAAGATGTGAGGGGAAAATGTTCCCTGATTTTGCATATAAAATAGTAAAATTTATACTGTACTTAAATAGCATCACTGAAGATGAAACTGTACTCTTCATTTAGGATTATTTGTCCAGTTTGGGTCCTTTTCGGGAACTAACTAGATCTTTCTTTCCAAGGGCCATAATACAAGCTTTCTCTTTATCTGTGTACTTCAGAAATGCCTAAGAAGGCTAAAGCACTCCATAAGAAAGTTGTGTAATTTTTGGCATTTTATATATAACATTTTAAGGTAATATAGAGACTAGCAATGTAGTACTTAAATGGAACTACTTTGAAGAAATGCCAAGGGGTTTAGAAAAGGAAGAAGAAAAAGACTTTATTTATATAGAGCATATCTCATGGCATCTATTTGTAACACAAGTTTATCTACCTGAAACAAAACCCCCCAAAATGTTGATAGTTTTATGTTACTCAAGGCATAGAGGAATACTTAAATGCCCACAAAAATAGTCTAGCTAGACAAGGACAAGTTGGAGGTATGATTCATATCCAATAAAATTAAACATTTTAACCTGTATCATTCAGTGCTTTTTCATATATTCATTCATATAACAATCACAATTATCTGCTTCCACAACATTTAAGCTCCCCCAAAAGAAAACCCCTACCTATTAGCAGTCACTCCTCTAGCCCTGGAAAATCTAATCTTGTTTCTATCTCTGGATTTGCCTCTTCCCAATATTTCACATAAGTAGGATCATATGTGTGGCCTTTTGCTTCGGGTTTCATTCATTTAATATACTGTTTTCAAGGTTCATTCATGTTGTAGTATGAATCCATATCTCGTTCCTTTTCATGACTGAATAATATTTTATAGTATGGATATACTATATTTTGTTTACTCATTCATCTGTTGATAAACATTTGAGTTTACATTTTTTGGCTACTATGAATAAGGATGCTGTATTAACTTGTATGCATATATTTTTGTGTAAACATATGTTTTCAATTCTCGTGGATATATACCTATGTGTAGAATTTGTGGATCATATAATAACTATATTGCATCATATAAGAAACTGCCAGATTATTTTCCAAGCAAGATATTTGTGTATATAAAATTCTAAGGACACCCAAAACACTGTTAGAGATGATAAACATATTCCAAATTATAGGATAGAAATTGATATACAAAAATCAATTGTATTTCTGTATAGATTTTACATTCCCACTAGCAATGTAAGAGGGTTCCAATTTCTGCATCTTCTCCAACAAGTGATACTATCTTTTTAATTATAGTCACTGTAGTGGAAGTAGCACCTCAATATGGTTTTGATTTGTTTTTTCCCAAAGAACAGAATACTGAACATCTTTTCATGGACTTGTTGGCCATTTGTATATCTTCTTTAGAGAAATATCTATTTAAATCCTTTACCCATTTTTAGATTGAGTTATTTGTTTTTTAGTTTTTGATTTATAACAGCTCTTTGCGTATTCTGGACACTATTCCTTATCAGATAAATGATTTGCAATTATCTTCTCCCATTATATCAGTTGTCTTTTCACCTCCTTGATAGTATCCATTAAAATACAAAAGTCTCAAATTTTTATAAAGTCCAATTTATCTATTTTTTTCAGCTGCTTGTACTTTATTATTAGCCAAGATATTAATGACGAACCAAAGATAATGAAGATGTACACTCATGTTTTCTTCTAAGAATGTTATGGCTTTGGCACTTACATTTAAGTCTTTGATCCATTCTAAGTTAATTTTTCATATGCTGTGAGGTAAGGGTTCAAATGCATTTTTTGCATTTGAAAATCCAGTTTTCCCAGCAACTTCTGTAGAAAAACTATTTTTCCCCACTGAAATATTCTGGCATCGGCCAAAAATCAATTAATCATTAATACATGGGTTTATTTCTGGACTCATAATTTTATTCCATTGATCTATACATCTATCTGTAGGGTAGCACCACACAGTCTTGATCACTTTTAAAATCTTGAGAGTTTTGTCTTAAATTTTGAATTAGAAAGTATGAATCCTCCAAATTTAATTTTTGTCAAGATTGTATCTTCTATCTTGGGTTCCTTATATTTCCATATAAATTTTAGGATCACCTTGTATGCTCAATGTATAAATCTTAGACTTCTTTTATTAAGTTTATTCTTATATTTTTTATTTTTAATATTGTTATAATGGGAATATTTTCCTTTTTTAAAAAAAAGATTTTATATATTTATTTGACAGAGAGAGAGAAAGCAAGCACAAGCAGGAAGAGTGGTAGAGGAAAAGAGAGAAGCAGGCTCCATGTGGGGCTTGATCCCAACATCCTGGGATCATAACCTGAGCCGAAGGTAGATGCTTAACTGACTGAGCCATCCCGCACCCCTGGAATGTTTTCCTAATTTTATTTTTGGGTTGTTCATTGATAGTGTACAGAAATACAATTGATTTTTGTATATCAATTTCTATCCTATAATCTTGAATCTGTTTATCATCTCCAACAGTATTTTGGGTTGTCCTTGTAATTTTCTATACACAATATCATGTCATTTGAAAATAGATGTAGATTTACATTTTCCATTATAATGTGGGTATTTTTGTTGTTGTTGTTGTTGTTGTTGTTACTGTTATTGAATTTTCCTGCATAAAATGTATACTAAAGTATTGACTAGAAGTAGTTAGCAGTGTTTACTTTTCTTTTTCTCTAATCATAGGGGAAAACATTTATAGTTGAATCATGAAGTATGATATTAGGTGGGGTTTTTCACAGGTTCATTATGAACTAAATGTGCCTCCCCAAAATTCATAAATTGAAACCCTAACCTCCATTGTGATGATATTAAATGATATCAGACTTGAAGAAATGTGTAGGTCAAGTTTCATATATGCTTTCCGACTCCATTTTCAATAACAAATGGAACAACTAGAGAGGAAATAAAATGTTTAATAAGATTATAAATCAAAAGGTAGAGTATCTGAATCCCTTATTTTTATTCCTTGCTAAATCTGGAGAACTGCTCAATTCTGGGCCCCACATTTGAAGTGGTGTACCGAACAAAGGCTAAAGAGAAGAGACCAGGGATAATGTATGAAGTGAGACAAAGTTGAGAAGATGACTAACTTTATGCATAGATGAGAAGACTTAGCCAGGAATCTGGTAGTTTTCTTTAAGCATTTGAAAGTTTATTGTATGGAAAAGTAATTATGTTTATACTATGCTTTCACATAAAGTAGAATTGGCACCAACAACAAGATGTTTCATCATTAACAGTTATAAACTCAATTTCTAGAATGATACTTAAAGATGAGATATTCAAAGATAGAATAGGGTGCTACAGGTGATAGCAAATATTCCACCCAGTATTAGCAGCAAGGACACGGCAAAAACATCCAAACAGAGATTGAGGGAAAAGATGGGATTTTAATATAGAAGTCCTTTTTAACCTTGAAATTTTGATTCTCTTATTCCAAAATCATGTCTGATATCTTCCAGGTACATCTTCCAGGGACTCTGGCTCCCTTCTCTCTGACTGCTACTAATTGAAATAGTGGGCCTCAAATGCTATGAATCATTATAAGAGTCCAATTATATTTATTAAAAGTTTCAGGTAGGGGGGGGAATAGCCTTTTTATTCCCTTATATGTATCTCAAAGCATCTACATGTTTTAAAGGTGAGATCATTCATGCAATTTCTGAAGTAGAAATGGACCTGGAGAATAATACAAATCTTTTCTACCAACCCTTGAGTTAGAAGTTCTTTTTTTTTTCATTTTCATCATAACCAAATGTTTATTAACACTGATCTAAGATTTGAAAGCATTTAATGGTAACAATTTTATAACTAAGAGTTGTATAATAAAATCTTCTATTGTGGGATCCCTGGGTGGCGCAGCGTTTGGCACCTGCCTTTGGCCCAGGGTGCGACCCTGGAGACCCGGGATCGAATCCCACGTCGGGCTCCTGGTGCATAGAGCCTGCTTCTCCCTCTGCCTGTGTCTCTGCCTCTCTTTCTCTGTGTGACTATTATAAGAAAAAAAATCTTCTATTGCTTTCCCCTGCCCCCAAAGTTCATGCATTTTATTAGATGAAAAGCAAAACAAAACAAAACAAAAATAGAGGAAGGAAAAGTTTGGCTGATGATTGGTGACTCTGATGCATTTTATAGAGTGGAGGATACAATCAAATCCATGGTTATATCCTTATCCCTTTCTGAGGAGAAATGCTTTTCACAACCACAATTTTGGCAGACATCTTCCTGTTGTGGGGATCAAGAATAAAACAAATGTTTATTGTTACACTCTGTCTGGCCAGGAAAATTATCATAGCATAAAATACCCTCTTTCAGTAAACATTTTATTCATGGACTGAAAAAGCATGTTGCACTATTTCCAGAAAGGATGCTCTAACAAGTAAAACATTAGTTGGAGAGAACAATGTGATCACAGATGTAAGACCATAAGATAAACAAAAACAAAACTGGATACACACTAAAGCAGGGCTCTGACACATGCCTAAAGATTCTCTTGTGGTTTAGGGGGATGGTGATTATACTTGGTGGTGATTTTGTTTATGATACAAACTTCAAGAGAGCAAAAGTTTTTCAACCGGACTCCCTGGGTATATTTGTTAAATTTTATTTTAGAATCTATGTATTCATCTATTTATCATCTAGCTAGCTAACTAGATATACATAGAAGGCAAAAGAAGAATGTTTGGTTAATGTAAAATTCATATATCCATTCCTTTAGGATGTATGAGAAGATATTGATAGAAAAACAAAATAAAACAACTGTTGAACATTCAGGGTTTACTCTCTTTGCTCAGTTGGGATTTTTTTCCCAACTTGTCTGAGTTTGTCCTCAGTCTCTACTGAAAGTAGTGAAATTTTCTAACAGCAGTTCTGCATAGTAAAGACTCCCTATCAAAGATTTAACCCTGAGTGTGCTCATACTGTGAAATCCTACAACCTCAAATATTTTCATTCATTTATTAAGCAAATGTGATAATCTGTTATACTGTATTATAGACTAGTTCAGGCTGTGAGATTATTTGATTTGATAAAGATAAATAAGCATCTTCTCACTTCAGCCTCCAAAGACTGGAGCTGCTACCAACAAATAAAATACAACAAAATCTCCAGCCAGATCACTAGTAACTATTGATAGCCTATATATACTTGACCAACAGGACTGTTTTAACATTATTAAGAATGCTACGAAAAAAAATAAATAAATAAAAATAAAAAAAATTTAAAAAAAAGAATGCTACGGTAAATTCAGAATTATGCTTTGGAAGCTGATTTAAACTTACTTAATGATGTTAATAGCATTACAAAGCATTCCTTATGGATTTATTATTTTTTGGAATTGTTTTGGGTTTGATCTAGATTGAGAAAGCTTTGGCATTCAGCCTGCAATATTATCTGTTTTAACATTTTTTTAAAAATATTTTATTTATTTATTCATGGGAGACAGAGAGAGAGAAAGAGAGAGAGAGAGAGAGGCAGAGACACTGGCAGAGGGAGAAGCAGGCTCCATGCAGAGAGCCTGACGTGGGACTCGATCCCTGGTCTACAGGATCATGACTGGGTTAAACCACTGAGCCACCCAGGCTGCCCTATCTGTTTTAACATTAAAAAATGTAAATTTTTGCATCTTTCTTAAAAAATGGAGCATGCTCTTTGGCACCACCTCAGAGAATTTTTGTTGGAAAAGACGTTAACATGTACACATTTCTTGAATAGTCTTATCCCTCAGTTTTTAAATTTTGACTTTTTTTCATCAAACAAAATATGAAGAGAAATTTTAAGAGAGTGACATGGAGCTAAGGCTGGCCAAATTGACCTGATATGATATCTTTACTTAATGTGCTTTAACATACAAGAATCAACAACAAAAAATTTCCTGTCCCATACATGACAATTTCTAGTAGTTCATTAATGTTGAATTTTAAACCAACAGAAATGGAATCATATTGCTATTGAAAGGAATTTGCATGAGGCAGGGATCACACATGTAAATGCTGTCATTTTACTTAACATCTAAAAGAAAGATTTGTTGTTGAACTAGAAAGATTTGTTGTTGAACGAGGTTAAGACAATACATATTTACATTGATTTGTCTCTGCTACATTTGATGTGAAACATGTTCAATTTTATTTTGGTTAACATTTTGAAAGAAAATTCTTAACCATGCTCCAATAAAAAATAAATCTAAAAAATACTGTCAAATATTGTTTCCAAGTAAAAGTATCCCTCCTAATCCCAGCTTTGCAATGCACCTCATTATTGCATGTCCTCTGAATTGATTTTATTCTCCAGAGTTTCAGAGAATTGTTTTCAATATACTGTTTACTGTTATTCCTATGCAGATTTGCAATACTGGGAAACTAGCTAGATGATTTACTGTTGTTTATTTGGAATCCTTTTAAGAAAAAGGCACTGCAATTGATCTTAATAGGGACGTGTTTACAGGGAATGTAGCCTGAAGAATACAACTAAGACTTCTTAGATTGTTTTAATATTGAAAAAGGAAACACACAGGAATTCGTTTGCGTATTAATACCTGCCTTTCATAATACAAGGAAAAGTTAATTACCAAAAGGCAATTTTAAAAAAGTAATTTACTGCTGCCTTGCTAAAACCTCCTTTTTTGTTTTACTAAGAAAAATAATGCAAAAGAGATATGTAATGTCAAGTTAGTAACCAGGTGGGGGATAAAAAAGTACAACCGAATTTATGTCAAAAACATTACTTATCATGCTGATATCCATTATGATATTTCTTCTTTGAATATAGGTATGAGTATTTTTATGTGAGTTCTACTCAGATACCACAAAATGTTGCCTCAATCTAATTAAATAATAAATCCTTCTTTTAGGTATAAATAAAGTGAGACCAAAAATAAAAAAGAGAGAAAACAGATATTTACTATTTTGTTACCAGAATCTATAGGCTTGTAAAATTGTAAGTAGATTATAGTTTTAAAAATTTCTTTTCAATACTTAGTAATAAGTACCTGATCACATTTTCTGAACCAAAAATTGGTACATACGTCCCTACATCTCTTAACACCATGTCTCAGAAGTAGGGCATACTATTTGGAATTTTGTGACCATAAACATGAGTAAAATGACAGGAAATAAAGTCCTGCATTGATGATGTGAAAGCTGACACCATGTAATCATCCATTTAACATCTTCTCTGTTGCTTGGCACTATGCTACGATTTAGAAATATAAAGATTTCATGCTCTTTGTTCAAAGGAACCCACTATAACAAAACAGGGCGACATGTTCATAGCACATATGAATTACAGAGATGTTCAAAGGAAGGAAGGGAAAGCCTCCTTAGAAGTTGTCATTTTTGTGGTGCTCAGTGAGTTCACATGTCCATGAAATCCAAAAGTATCTCTTTAGAGAAAAATTAGCACAGCAAAAGTACTCTTCAAATGGATGAATAAATAGTAAAATATAAAATTTAGAAAAATTAATTGTATCTTTTTTATACTTTTGTATTTGTAATATGATTGTTATTTTTATATTTATAATACATTTATATTTTGTATATTTGTATATTTGTAATTTAATTATTAGTTATAATAATTCAAGGAGTTAGCTTTAGCCATTAAAGAATTTTAGGGTGGTAAGGTGATTCATTTTTGTACTATAGAAATAAATTTCAATAATATTGAAGATTAGATATCTTTATACGCATTCCAGTCTGTGTGAGGGCAACATAAAGAGGTCAGGCCATTCTAATCTACAGAAGATAAATATAAATATAGATAAAAATAGTAAAATCATTCCAGGCCTTGGGAAAATGACAAAATGCCAGCAATGACATGAGAACTGTTTACACGTGAAAACACATGCTGAATCAAATAAATAGATGAGTTGTTTATTTGTGGGAGGGGGGGGTGCATACCTAGAGAACCTCCCTTCCCCACAATTTAGGCAATGTAAACTCACAGATTTACTAAATGGAGGTGTTAAGCTGGATTTGGGGTAACCAACAAAGCGGCTAAGCACTTAAGGATAAATAGTTGAAGTAAAACAGACTTACTCATGTAGAAACAGATATAAAATGGCTGAAACAGCAAACACATCAATGAGCAACTTCTCAACTAAAATGAAACATGCATGCAGGGAATGCTAGAGAGCACAGAGAAAATCAAAACCCTGGAAAGAGCTATTAATATGCTGTATCTTTCAACGCATTCTTCAGCTTGAACAATGCTCACATGGCAAAAAGTGGAAACTTTTCTGGCTTGGTATATTTCAACATAACTTCTGCATAAGCAATTGCATAATCACTAACAATATAGTTAAATGGAAGACCTCAGGAATCTAGACAGTATTTTAAAAAGTACAAAGAACAACACCTGGATGGCTCAGTAGGTTAAGCATCTGTCTTAGGCTTGGATCATGATCTCTGGATTCTGGAATCAAGCCCTACATCGAGGTCCCAGCTCAGGGGGAAGTCGGCTTCTCCCTCTCCCTTTTCCCCTCCCCCTACTCATGCTCTCTCTTTCTCTGTCAAATAAATAAATAAATAAATAAATAAATAAATAAATAATCTTTAAAAATTTAAAGTAAAAAGCACAAAGAAATAGCCTTATATGAGACATTAATTTTTACACACTATTTTGCAGTTTGAGTCCAAGCAGATTAATTGATGAATTAAAGCAAAGCAAAGCAAAATAAAACCAAGAACCTTTGGAAGAACAAAACAGAATCCAGAGTTGCTACAATGTTGAATTTTCAAACAAAAAATATATATAAAATGGTCAGGAAATGGTCACACATATTCAGGGGAATAAATGTCAATAGGAACTATGATTGTCACAGATATTGGGTTTAGCAAAAAAGACTTCAAAATGTGTATTATAAATAGGTTCAATTAGTCAAAAGAAGATACATTCAATTGTTAAATATGAGTAAGTAAGAAATATCATTGGGAAAGTGGAAGTTCTAGAAATTAAAGATTAAAATATCTGAAATTAAAAAATCACTTGAATCAGCAAGCCCAAAGTTATGAATAGAAATCATTTAATGTGCAAAACAAATTTTAAGAAATGGAGAAAAATAAGACCCTCAATGATCTATGAGATCATTTTCAGTATTCCAATAGAGCAACAATTGAAATCCCCAAAAAAGAGGATAGAGACATGGGGCAGAAAACAAAACTTAAGTTTTGACCAAACCACTTCTCAAATTTTATGAAAATTATAAACTTGTATACTCGAAAGTTCAATCAACCCCAAGCAAGATAAAAGGAAAAAAGATCATGGCTAGACACAGAAGCACAACTTGTATAGATGTGTGCATGCTTGTGTACAATAATCTATTTATCTGTGTAAGAACATGGGGTGGGCAACTATCTCACAGCAGCAGTCCTGAAAAACATAAGCTGGGAAGTGACTAAAGAATGTAAGCAATAGGACCAAGAACATAAGTCTAAAGGAACACCCACGTTTACAAGGTAGATGTTAATAAGAGAGGATAGCCATGGATGGAGCCCAGAAGATAATATCCAGAAAGCAAATGAAGTCTGAGAAAGCATGTCATGAAAAGCAAAAAAGAAAACAAAAACAAAAACAAAACTATGAGAAGATGAATGTTAACAAGTCCAATTGCTCCTAACGTGTCAGGCAGGATGAGATGAAGAGAGAAGACTGAAAGTTAGGTGTGGGGCATCTGAAGGCCAAGGTAATAGTGCCTCTTCACAGAAGCAAGGTCAGGGGCTGAACTGAAGTAGGTTGAGATTAAATGCAAAGTTAAGTGAATAAATCTTCTGAGGAAGTTACAAAGTAAAAGATAGTAAATGAAAGGGTAGTTAAGGTGAATAGTGTTTGATAATTAAAATATGAGTGATTTCCAGAAAGATGGTTAGACTTTGGGCCCCGAGAGAATTTAACAAAATTCCAGAGAATTCCAGAGAAAAATGTGAGGCTTCCACACAAGTGAATCATGTGCCGACATGTGTGTGTTTTGGAGGAGGAGAGTCTTCCTGTATAACAGGAAGAAAGATTCAAAAAGCTGTTTTTAAAATATCAAACTACATTTACAGTGGTTGTTGTGTGGCTGCTGCTCTGACTGCACCTACCCCCGTGCTCTCTCTGTGACTGCTACCCATTTCCCACCCTCCCCACACCAAGCCCCAGCAGAAGGCCTCAGCAACATACATTCTAATTCTCATCATCTGGTGTCAGTTCCTCCCTGGTTGTTAAATATTTTTAGTATTACCCCTGATTACTAATATTATAGGATTACAGAATAGTGAATATAGCTTTTGATTTTGAAGTAAGAGAAGCTGGGGAAGTCCATGTTTCAAAATTTCAGTGATTTATATGTTACAAATCATCCGCTGGGAGGGATACAGAAAAGATGATTGGGAGAACATGGAAAAGAATAGAATCTAAGTAATAGAATTGAGATTTCCTAAAAAGTCATATGTCTGGCTGAAGTTGAAGCTCATACAAGTGTTATAGGGTAATCACCATTGTTACGTGACATTTCTTAAGAGGAGGAAGGAATATAAAAACTCAGAGTTGATGCTATTTTTAAAACTGCCCAAGTAATTGCAGTGGAAGGACAGGGAAACAAAAAAATGGAAGGCACTAGAGACAGAGCTCTTACTATGAGCTTTACTTGGAAAGGGCTTTACTTCAAGAGGGAACTGAGGGAGCATGAGAAATGGCAAAACTCAAGTGAATGAAGGTCACAGTAAAGCCACAGCTTTGTGAAAAAGGTAAAGGGATAAGATGTTGACATAAAGAAAGAAAAGGAATAGGAAGGGAATCTCAGGACTTGTCAAAGACTGAATAGTTTGAGAGATGATGTGGTCTGGGGATCAGTCACAGGAGAAGGTTAAGTGAAGCAGAATAAAGTTCTCCTGAGTCAGGGAGGGCAAGGCTATGTAAGTCCAAGGTGAAGTTGTCCATGTGGATGCTGTGAATGAACAAGGAGGACTGACAGGGATAGAAAGGGGAATAAAAAACCCATAAGCCAAGTTGTATAGAAATGTGATTGATAGAGAATGGATGAGAAATCTTTAAGAAATTTGGAGGCAGAGGAGTAATGGAGTAATGGAGTAATGGAGGCAGTTCTTATGCTAGTTATAAGTTTTCCAATGTGATTCAAGTAAGAAGATTTGCAAAGGATAATGCCTATTAGTAAATATTGCACATTCCAGTCCTTAATAAGAAATTTTCCTACTACAAAGCATTTTATCCCTAGTAACACTACCCATATCAATGTATTTGCCAGAATACACTTCAATGTATTTGAAGTGGGCCCCTCTGGATTTATTCACACAAACTTGGGTCTTCAGTTTTCCTTTTTGAAACAGATTGGTAAAAACTAGTTCTCTGAGAAATGTATAATACTGCCTTCCTATTCGGGGATCCAACATCACTCTTTGCCGTTATGTGAAATGAACGGTAGATTGTCATCTTTGAAAGCTTTGCTCTCTGGTTGAACCTGTAATGATTTGTTTGGCCTTTTATTGCTTGAGAGAGTAAGGGGAGTGGGGCTGCTGAGTTATTAGAATAAGAATGTTTGCCTTGGGATTGCTACAGCCACCGACCTGACCAAGAGGTTGTATTCTCCAATTCAGCATTTGCCTTTTTTATTTTGATTTTCTTTTGTATGTAGCAATAATAAATAATACATCTCTCAACACAGACACCAATGGCCATGGAATTCAAAAGCCATTCAATATCAAATTCTCCCTTTGGAACTCTAAGTGCAGGCTCCTGCTTGAGACGCCACATCCCCAATATTCAGAGATAATAGAAAGTTAGAAGTTTCAAATACCTTTGCTGTGCTATAAAGCAAGGAATATACAGCAATGCAAGACCAGCATAATTCAAACGGGATATCTTTCTCAAGCAGTAAAAATTCCCCACCCATTAAAATGACTAATAATATTGCTCTATATTTATATAGAGTCCTCCTACAAAGGAGCTTAAAATGTTTTACTAACATTTTCTCATTAACTCTACCTTCATCTCCATGAAATATGTGGTGAGAGTTGTTACTTCTATTTTTCCTTGTTTTACCTGCAGTTAATGTGATGTCTGGCATGGTGAGACCATAAACCCAAGGTCATTCCTTTGGACTGGTGATTACAAGACTTCCTTTTATTTGTTTTCTCCTCTTTGGTCTATGGTCAGTGATAATGTCTCATTAATTTAGATGTTAAGTTCTCCTGTCAGACAGCTGAGAATACATTTAGTGAAGTATAATTGGGCTAAGATTGAACACTACCTTAATAATAATATTGGTAAACTTTCCTTTATTTCAGCTCTTAGCCATTAATGAAATACTTTGAAAATAGTTGTCATTTCTTAGATGAGTAGTAAGGAAAAAATGCTGTGAAAAATAAAAGAAGAGAGAATCATTATTCTGCTTTGTCAACTTTGTCAAAAGTTCTACTTTTGAAAAAATCAGAATTCAGAAGAAGAATTCAGAAACACTGACAAGCACTAAGATAATCTCAGTAAAATTGTTTTTAACATCCATGGAGTCACCTCTTAAGTCTTCTGTCAGACTTAAAAAAAAAAAAAAAGGCTCTGCATTCTTATAAGTGGTAAAATGATAGACAAATAAATTAGAAATTTTGATTATGACCAAGATAACCTAATTTAAAAATGACATTGTAAAGCAGCTATTTTCATTGTGATAACTTGATATTCTATTGCCTGAAATTTATTTACTTTTTACTGGATTGTTCAGTGTCTTTTTATGTCTCAGTGCCCTTGCAAGACTGTCTCTTTATCCTAAACATGCCACAGTTATGTCATCTTTTTGAAGTCTCTTCTGAGCCCCACAACGATGTAGGTCCCTCCTTCCACTGAGACTCCACTGATTATGCAAAAGCATATCTACTTTAGCTCTCACCCCAATTTTTCTTTTTTTTCTCACCCCAATTTTTCAAATATGTGTTTATGTACAGGTCATCTGTTATTTTTTCTTAAAGATTTTATTTATATTTTGAGACAGAGAGAGTGATAGCAAAAGAGAGGGTATGAGTGGGGGAAGGAGCAGAGAGAGAAGCAGACTCCCCATTAAGCAGGGATCCCAGGACTCTGGGATCATGACCTGAGCCAAAGACAGATGCTTAACCAACTGAGCCAGCCAGGCACCTCCCTGTTATCTCTTAGATGGTGACCTGCTTGAAGGAAAGGGAAAGTGAACACGACTTATCACAGAGCCAGTGCCTGCCATATAATATCCCCTCTAAATATGAAAAATGAGTGATTGAATCAATCCCTGCTGAATCCACTGTATCTTATGCCCTACAACATTTAATTTGCTGAATGAGTCTGTAGCTAAATAAATGATAAATGAAATAATAAGTGAAGACATTCAACTGATCAATAACTGTATTATGATAAACCTCAGCCTCCTTCAGGCAGCTCTTTATAAGAGTACCGCAGAATGCTTGGCTTTCAGCACCTATGAGTCATTAAGCCGTGTGCAAACTCAGCTATTCACCTGCGCCAAACAATGAGCTTCTTGGTCTCTACAGTTGACTCACAATGAAAAAAAGGTATAGCTACTGGTTACAACACTTTGTTGGTATTTTTGTGCATAAATATGTCCATTTATGTTTCCTTATTTTCAAAAATGTATTTGTTGTCATCTTGAGTATCTACTTTTAATCACTAGCACAAAATTTAAAAGCACTTTCTTTGCCCAGATCTCTCTCCTGCCCCCAGACACAGGAAGATCTACAGCAATCTGATATTATCCCATAATTTAACAATTGGCAGAACAATTTGAATAATTTGGGTCCTTAGAGCAGGTTAGTCTTATGTTCTGCCAAAGATTGGTGTGTCATCACTCACATTCCCTTCTCCATGAATGTCTTCTATTTTTCATCCTCTTTTGGGTTTTCCTGTCACCCCTATTCCTGATATGTATCAAATATGATACATATACACACACGCACATATATATATGTCTATATATTTATGTTTATATTTCTTTTAGGACAGCATTATACACATGGTGACAAATATGCAATAAATATTTAGTGTGCATTTCAAAAGTATATACAGGAATAAAAGGTGATCATCAAAAGTCATATGACTCAAAGTACATAAAATTTTTTGTTGACCTTATGTTTCCTTCATATTGGACCCTTTATTTTTTTAATTTTTAAAAAGATTTTACTTATTTATTTGACACAGAGAGAGAGCACAAGCAGAGGGAGCAGCAGAGGAAGAGGCAGAAGCAGACTCCCTCCTAAGCAGGGAGCCCAACGCAGGGTTCAATCCCAGGACCCCAGGGTCATGACTGAGCTGAAGGCAAATGCTCAACAGACTGAGCCAACCAAATGCCCCACATAGGACACTTTAAAACTCCATTAAAGTAGAGATAGAGTTTAAGGAAAATGTATATACACTGTGATAACAATAGTATCTCTCACTTAATAAATTGAAAATTTAAATATTTTGGTGAAAAAATTTGGTGTAAAAACTTATCCTATTTAAACATGATACAACATTAGTGTTAAATCATGCCATTAATAAAGTTAAAATTGGATGACAAAGCACTACAGTGAGAATTTTTCCCAGATAATTAACACAGCCACTGTTATGCATTGCCAAACACAGGGATCAGTACTCTGAGAGATTAAGAAAAGTATCTTTGATGACATTTGAATAAATTCCTATAATGTAGTATCCCATTTAACTCAGTGGACCCAAATGTGTTGCTTGAACTTTGAAAGAAGCTATTATCATAATCATCCTGACTCTGGTGAAGAAGCCCTTTGCGCTAGTGACTGCACAGTAAAGGTTCAGTGACAGCTCTGAAATGGTATTGAAATATAAGAGATTAAGTGCACCTTATCAATCAATATGCAACGGCACTATTAAAATGCATAAGCTTTCTCATGACTGTCTTTTCCCAGTAATAAGAAATTACCTAGTAAGTTTATTTATTTAAGAATTGAGGATTTAAAAAAAAAAAAGAATTGAGGATTTTACCAAATATTTACTTTTTAAATAGACATTAATTTTCTTTTTTTTTTATAGTTATTTTTTTTTAAAACTTTTATTTATTTATGATAGGCACACAGTGAGAGAGAGAGGCAGAGACACAGGCAGAGGGAGAAGCAGGCTCCATGCACCGGGAGCCCGGCGTGGGATTCGATCCCAGGTCTCCAGGACCGCGCCCTGGGCCAAAGGTAGGCGCCAAACCGCTGCGCCACCCAGGGATCCCTAGACATTAATTTTCTAAGGACCCAAATGGAGAGTATTCCATTGAGTTTTTGATTTTTGGTGTATATGAATTATAGACCTACATTTTTGTTTGTCCATATATTTTTGACTATCAACTGGAAGAGATTAACCAGTTATTAACAAGGTAATGACAAAAAAATAAAACAATAGTAATGACAGTGATGATGGTAGTTGTAATTATATATTTTTTTTTGTAATTATATTTTAATTTAATATTTACTATGTGTCAGACTCTATTATCACAGACTATTATTACCTTGATACTAAAGCTAGATTAAGACACTACAAAAAAAGTAAAATTATAGGACAATATCACTGATGTACACAGATGTAAAAATCCTCAGCAAAATGTTAGTCAACTGAATCCAACAATACAGGGATCATAGACAATGATCAAGTGGGATTTATTCTAGGAATACAAGAATTATTCAATATCTGCAAAGCAATCCATGTGATACATCAACAAAATGAAGACTATAAACTTTATAATCATTTCAGTAGATGGAGAAAAAGCATCTGATCAAATACAACATCTCATGATATAAGTTTTCTTTTCTTTTCTTTTTTTTTTTTTTAAGAGAGAGGGAGAGAGAGAAGAGAGAACACTGCGGGGTGGGAGGGGGGTCGGGTGGCAAGCAGAGAGAAAGGGAGAGGAAGTTTCCGGGAGGAGCAGGGAGCCCAATGTGAGGCTTGATCCCAGGACCCTGGGATCATGACCTGAGCTGAAGGCAGATGCCTAAGCAACTGAGTCATGATAAAAATTTTCAACAAAGAAGAAAATGAGAGCATGTACCTCAACACAAAAAGACCATATATGACAAGCCCACAGCTAACATACTCAATAGTAAAAAACTGACAGCTTTTACTCTAAGATCTGGAACAAGGCAAAGATGTCCATTTTGGACACTTTTATTCAACATATTCCTGGAAGCCCTAGCCACAGTAATTAGTCAAGGATAAGAAATAAAATGTGTTCCAATCAAAAAGGAAGAAGTGAAATTGGCTCTGTTTACAGATGACATGATCTTATACGTAAAAAATAAAAGCCCTAAAAACTACACACACAGAAACACAACTATTAGAACTAATACACTTAGCAAAGTTTAATAAAATTCAGCAAAGTTGCATGATACAAATTAAAATAGAAAAAAGTTACATTTGTACATTTGTATTGTACACTTATAGCAAACTATCTGAAAAGAAAATTAAGAAAATAACCTCACTTAACAGAGTTAAAAGAATGAAACATCCAGTAATAAACTAAAAACTGTACAGTAATCAAAATATGCCACTGACATAAAGCATACATATATTCCAATGAAATAGAACCAGAGCCCAGAAATTGAGCCACAGTATATGATAACTAAGTAGCAAAATTATACAATGAGAAAATGACAGTGTCTTCAATAAATGATGTTGTGAAGCTGGATATCTCAAAGCAAAAGAATGAAATTAGACTCATATCACACCACACACAAAAATAAATTCAAAATGGATTAAAGACTTCAAAATTATACCTGAAACCATAAAGCTCCAAGAAGAAAACAGAAAAAAAGCTTTTTGACATCAGCTTTGGTGTTATTTCATAAATATGAAAGCACAGGCAATAAAAGCAAAGAATAGACAGGCTTACCTCAAACTAAAAAGCAGAGCAAAACTAAACTTCAACAAGATAAAAGAGTAATCTATGCAATGGGAGAAAATATATGCATATATCTGAGAAAGGGGTGATTTCCAAAACATACAAGAAACTCTTATGACTTAATGCAGAAAATTTATATAAATAAATAAATAACCTTATCTTAAAATGGGTAAAGAAAATGAATAGGCATTACTTCAAGGAAAGCGTATAAATGGCCAATAGGTGTATGAAAAGGTACTCAATATCACTAATTACTAGGGGAACGCAAATCAAAATCACAATGATCCTAAAAGGTTAAAAGTATATGTATTTATAGATGCAAGGAAAGAAAAGTCTGGAAGAAAAAAGGTCAGAATGTTAATAATAGTTATTTCTGAGTTGTAGAGTTTGGATATGTTCTTTCTTTTTGTATAATTGTATGTTCTCTACAATAAATATGCAATGGTTTATAATTTTTCTTAAGATTTTATTTATTTATTCATGAGAGACAGAGAGAGAGAGAGAGAGGCAGAGACACAGGCAGAGGGAAAAGCAGACTCCATGCAGAGAGCCCGACGTGGGACTCGATCCCTGGTCTCCAGGATCAGGCCCTGGGCTGAAGGCAGCGCTAAACCACTGAGCCACCCGGGCTGCCCAGTAGTTTATAATTTTAAAAAGTCACAATGAGATATCACCTCGTACCAGTTAGGATGCATATTATACACACACACATGCAAAGATAACAAGCATTGGCAATGATGTGGAGAAAAGGGAACGCTCCTACATAACTGCTGAGATTGTAAATTGGTGCAGCCACTGTGGGACAACAGTGTGGAGATTCCTCAAAAACTTAAAAATAGAGCTACTCTGTAATCCAACAATGCCACTTCAGGGTATATACTGTATCCAAAGGAATTCAAATCAGCATCTCAAAGAGATATCTACATTCTCGTATTTACCACAGCAGTAATCCCAATAGCCATGATATAAAAGAAACTCAAATTCCATCAATGGAGGAATAAAGTGTGAGATCATACATGTATAAAATGAAATATTATTCAGCCTTAAAAAGACGAGATGAGGGGGACATTCTACCATTTGGAACAACACGAATGAACTTGGAGGGCATTATACTAAAGGATATAAACCAGGGACACAGGAGGATAAATACCACATGATACCACTTATATGAGAAATTTAAAATTCTCAAAGTCATAGAAGCAGCGAGTGGAAGGGTAGTTGCCGTGACCTAAGGGGAAAGGAACATTGGGAAACATTAGCCAAACGATGCAAAATTTCAGTTGTGCAAGATGAATACAACCTGGAGACATAGCAGTGCCTCTAGTTAACAGTACTGTATTGTTAACTTAAAACTTTGCTAAGATAAAAAAAAATGTGTTAAGATAATAGATATTAGATTGTATTCTTCATCATAACTAACTAACTAACTAACTAACTAACTAAATAAATAAATAAATAAGGCAGGAGGAAGCTTTTGGTGGTAATGAATATGTTTATGGCATAGATTATGGGGACAGTTTCATGGCTTATACTTGCCTCCAAACTCATCAATTTGTAAACATTAAAAATGGATGGCTTGTACAATTGTACAATTGTATGTTAATCATACTTGAATAAAATGATTTTAAAATATATAAATTAAAAACAGTATCTAATTCAATGTCATGGGAAGCATAAATGGATAGATAGAGCACCATGGGGGATGCCACTTTAGAGAGAGTGAGTGGTGAGGAAAAGCCTCTCTGAAGGGCTGATTTTGAGCAGAGACCTCAATGAATTTAAGAAGCAAGTTGTGTGTAGATTTGAAGGAAGAACACCGCAGGCCAACTGAAAGGCCCTGACACGGAGACACACTTGTTCAGATATAGCAAAAAAATGTCAGTTGTGAAAAGGTCAGAATAATTGAAGGGGAGAGTGGTAGGAGGTAAGTTTGGAGAGATAGAAATAGTCAAGAGTCATATAATGTGAGCTGTGCAAGCCACTGTGTGGACTTGGAGTTTTATTCATGGTGGTATTAAGCCATATGACATTTTATCTCACCACTTTGCTTCTAAATTGTTTCCAATGTTTATCTATGTTGATACAAATCTAATAAATGCACTGTAATTTTCTACACCAGCCTCTTTTTGATGAACATTTATGTTCCTTTTACTTTCCTCATTGTTGGGTGCTTGTAATTCATTCTCTGCTTAAATTAAGAATACATATTGGTTTATATATTATGATTGATATTGTGAAAGTTTCTGTGATTTAATTTTGTAGATTTTATTTTTTTTAATTTTTTAAAAATTTTTATTTATTTATGATAGTCACAGAGATAGAAAGAGAGAGAGAGGCAGAGACATAGGCAGAGGGAGAAGCAGGCTCCATGCACCGGGAGCCCGATGTGGGATTCGATCCCGAGTCTCCAGGATCACGCCCTGGGCCAAAGGCAGACGCCAAACCGCTGCGCCACCCAGGGATCCCTTATTTTTTTTTTTTAAGATTTTATTTATTCATGAGAAACACAGAGAAAGAGAGAGAGAGAGAGAGAGAGAGAGGAAGAGACATAGGCAGAGGGAGAAGCAGGCTCCATGCGGGAGCCCAATGTGGGACTCGATCCCTGGACTCCAGGATCATGCCCAAGCCAAAGGCAGGCACTAAAGCACTGAGCCACCAGGGATCCCAATTTTGTGGATTTTAATTTGCCATATTTCTGTTTTGCTTTCATATGTCTCTTTTTTCTGCCCACTGTTGGATGGATTGCATTTTCATCATTTTCTTGTTGGCTTCCTATGGTTTGCAATTAAAAGTAGTATAGTTTTGGATTTACCTTTACATACTTAACATCCATTCTTATCTCTTAAAGGCAGAAGTGATCCTGGAATTAAAATAAAAACTTAAAAAAAGTGATTCACTATCTTGGTCAACTTCCCAAACAATGCAATTCCATACCCTTCTCATCCTCTGTATTTGAGATCTAGTATTTAATGATTATTATTTTTTTTTAAATTTCACCAAAATTGTCAATTAGGATTCTTTTCATTCCAATAAATACCTAGATGGATGTAAAAACTTTTTAGCAATTTATTTGTGTACAATTGCTCTGTATCTACTTCATCTGTTTTGTTTTGGTTTTTAATTGCTGAAGTATATATTTTGGGATAATTTTCAGTGAGTCTCTATGAACAGTAAACTCAGTCTTTCATGTTTTTATTTGTGTTACTTGGAGCTTAATATAAACCTTCAATCTAAGCACACATGTTCTTCAGTTCTGCAAATTTCAGCAAATTATCATAAAATTCTGCATCCTCACCAGTTTCTCAATTTCCTGCATCTGCAGGAAATTTTAAAAGACAAAGGCTGGAGTTTGCCTTTAAATTCCTCCAGTTATCAAATCCTCTTTCATTTTTTCTGCTTCTTTTCCTCACTGACCTACATTCAATGATTTCATCACATACATATTCCAATTAATTAAGCCCACTAATGCTTTATTCAGCTCTATATAATCTAATGTTTAAAATATCTGGTGATTTTTAAAGAAAATCTCTTTTTTAATACAATCTCATTTTTATTTAATGATATGTTTCCTGTCTTTTTGATCACTTCAAATGCATTTGATTTAATCTCTCAGAAGGTGAGTTCTTACAGTACCAACCTCCTGTTTTCGTATCAGCTAGGTCTCACCCACAGCAGTTTGCTTGCTGGTAATAGTTACCATTTTTTATTGTTATCTTAGGATGCATGTGGTTCTCCCTTTGAATCAGAAGTTTCCCAGTTTGTAGCGTTTGTTCTTGTTAGGGCTACAAACTTTTCAAAGAATCTGGGCTAATTTTATGTTTCTCAATGAGGAATATGTCGTGGGAAATTAGACTCCATATTATTACTTGGCACCTGCTTACTGTTCTGGTTTTGTGTTGGTGACAATGTCTTTCTGGGCTGATGGGCATTTTTTCTAGTCCTCATTTCACAGAGGAAGCAGTACTTTAGGATTCTTAGCTTTACGTAGGAGGCTTGGTTTTGGTTTCTACTGAAATAGACTTGGAATCTCACTTCCTATCTCCATGCTGGCAATAAAATCCTGTACCTCAAGCCAACATCTGGTTCTAATATTCATATGAACCATTTGGCTTATAGATCCCTCCCAGCAATAGTTACCTGGGTAATTTTCTGTTCTTACTTACAATGCTTGTTTTGTCTGTATTATATGTATTTTCTCATTGAACTAATTTTACGTAAAATCTCTCTCTAAAACTAGAATGCTGCTATAGACTCTTTATGTCTCACCAAAATTTATATGTAGAAATCCTAATCCCCAGTGCAACAGTATTAGGAAGTGGAACCTTTAGAAGGTATTTAGGTCATGAGGGTGGAGCCCTCCTGAATGGAATTAGTGTCCTTATAAATGAACCCCAGGAGACATCCTTGCTTCCTCCACTATGTGATGACACACAAGAAGACAGTTGCCTATGATTCAGGAAGAGAGCCCTCACCAGACAATAAACCTGCTGGCAACTCGATCTTGAATTTCCCCATCTCCAGAATTGGAAGCAAGAAATTTCTACGTTTATAAGCTATCCAGCCTACGGTATTTTGTTATAATAGCCTGAACAGACTATGATGAGTGTCAAAAATCTTTAGGTTACAGAATCCAGTTTCATGCCAATCATGCCAATCAGCCAGCATATTGTGATGAAAAATACCTGGTTCAAAGTTTTGCTCTTTCATTGCTAGCTGGGTGGTGGTTTTGGCAAAATGCCTTAAATTCTCTGAGTCTCATTTTTTTCCCCCTCTGCTTGACCACACCCTCCTTTGTAAATTTCTGTTTTTCTCTTATCTTGGCTTTTTTTTTTAACCCAATAAGTCACTCAGAAGAGAGTTTGTTCTATTCATCCACATTTCTTTTCTACTCATCATTGCATTAACTCTCTGAAATCTACCTTCTGAATGTATCACTGTAATGAAATTATTCAGTTCTTTTTTTTTTTTTTTCAAATCTAGCAGCTGTAAGTAAAATAAGAGTTCTTTCATTAAAAATCTCAAAGTCAGGGAAACCACAATTTTGAGACTCATTTTCCCATGTCACTCACATTGATATGTTTTCATCCGTCTTTCCTGGCTTCTGTGAACTGATGGGAATGGCATTTGGGACAGCATGGCAGCAAAATGTCTTTATGATTCCTTACTGGCCTCAGTGGATTTTCCATCAAACATCCTAGTAGAAAGTCTGAGTCAGAACAATTGAAGAGCAAACAGTCCAAAAGCCTGTCTTAAGTGAGGAACTGTGTTCTTGAGATGTCCTTAACATCCCCTACTTGGGGGCATTAGTTGGAGGAAGCATTGAAGATGACAGAGTTATTTCAATAGAAATGGAGACAAAATCTAATATGTCTTCTCCCTGGCTTATACCATATGTGGTGTGAAAAACAGATAATTTTAAAATCTAAGAAAAAAATTTTATCAATTTCCCTACCTAATTTCTAGATGTAAATAATAGAAAGTTCTTCATTCTTTAAATAAAATATCTGAATACTGAATGTATTCTATAGATGACTGGATTCACCATATATATTGTTATTTAAAAGTCCCCTACCAGGGGATGTCATAACTCTTAATTTGGCATATAACACCCTAAAATTTTTATATTCTACAAGACTAAAATGATTACCTGCAACAAATTTTCACATAACATTAAAAATCTTTTTTTCATTATTTAAAACTACTCTTTGCATAGAAACACAAAAATGATAAAATTAAATAATACTTCTTAAAAATGACTAAATAAAATCAATCTACGTTTATGTGTTTTTTGGGGTTTTTTGTTTTTGTTTTTTTTTTAATCTGTGTTAAAATAAAGAAAGCCCATGTGGCTCTATTATTTTTACAAATGTTTTCTTTTAAATGGTCTGAAAAAAGTAAAAAAAAAAAAAGAAAGCATTATAAAACAAAGAAATAAATAACTTGAGTGGGATGTTGATGTTGTTGTATAGCAGGAGTCGGATGTAGGTAAATGGGGATAATTCGCAAACAGCTGTCCTATGTTACTAAGAGCCAGCAAAGCTGAGAGCCCAAAGGATTTCAAATGTCCCTACAAAGCTTCAAAATAACTTCAGGCTGATGAGCTAAATCCCTGTTGATTATTAGATCAAAGTATCAGTAAAGGTTTAATGTGTACATATAACTATGTGTTAAAGAGATCTATGAGAATAGGTGTGTTTTAAATGTATACTTAAATACACAGAGGTTTTTTAAAAATCTGTCCTATTATGTTACAACAGAAACAAAAAATTTTCTCAGGCAGCTAAATGTCAATAATGCGCATGTTCATTCCATGTTCATACTCCTTTCCAGGAATTGTGCAAGGGTGTTGCATATGCCAGACAATGTCATTTGAGGCCTTTTCTGACTTTCTTCTGGATCTACCATACAGTTTTAATTTTCACAGTTTAATATCTGCACTTGTTGGTAATGTACATAGCAAAATGATCTATGGCACTGCAAAGCAGAAAAAGCCAGGCATGATTACTCTGATTACAGGGAAGATGGATCTTTTGTGTGTGTTTGTCAACCTAAATGGAGACGCACTATGAAAAATTCAAGATGAAAGCATTGTCGTATTGGATAAATATGAGCTCAGAAACCTAACTCAGTAACAGAAGAATTCCCCCACAGGACTGAGAGCCTCTAATAATCTAGATTGGACCTTCTGAATTAATACTGTGAACCTTTTGCTCGCTACATAATTGCAGTTAGAGAACTGTTCCTGTAATTGACCAAAGTTATCAAGTTTCATACCTACTTTTACTTACCTTGACAGCTCACAATTGTGATACAAGGCAGCTGCCAGGATTCAGGACAGCCATTAAGTGGCAAGAGAAAATTGCAGAGTTCAGATGAGGCCGCCGACTGAAAATGAGCCTCAGTTTTTGGATTAAAATGCATTTCAGTTGCATTCGGCCTGGTTTGTCTATGAATTTTATTTTCCATTAATGAGAATTCAGACTAAAATTATTGTTGAATTTTTTTCCAAGAAAGTCTTATTGTTTTTCAGAATCCTAATGATATACTTTCTTGAGTTAATTTTATTTTCAAGAAAGGTGCTTTAAGTGCTTAAACTCCTTATAGGTGGCCTAATTTTCTGGTGGGAAAAAATAAGTCACTGAATTAAGATTTGTGTGCTAATGTGAACAGTCGTAATGATGTGATTTGTTTACATTAACCAGACCTAGTGGTTAAGATGGTCTCCACTCTAGTGATTTGAACTGAAAAAGATATCAGCAAAGTTTCTCAGGTGTGATGTGAAGGAAACCATAGGTATAGATGGACTGAGAAACATAAGCTGCCTTATAAATAGCCATACCAACTTTTCAGACACAAAGTAGAATGCTGATAACCCCCCAAAAATAAAAGTCCTACAACCAAAGGTAACTAGTTTCACTTTTTCTCTTTAACTTTAAAATGGATCTTTCTATAATTATTCTTCTCTCAAGGAATATAAAAGTATAATAGTACCATAAGGTACTAATTAATTTGTTCGCAAAAACACATTTTATTGATATAATTACCATGGCGGTAGGGGGTTTTGTTATCTATATTGACCTTACTGGTCTCCAGTTAGCCAATTTGGGTCATCTGTTTAAATTTCACCTCATATTTAAAGTTTAAATATAGGGGCACCTGGGTGGCTGAGTTGGTTAAGCATCTGCCTTCGGCTCAGGTCATGATCTCAGGGTCCTGGGATGGAGCCCCACAACATGTTCTCTGCTCAGGGTGAAGTCTCCTTCTCCCACTCCCCCTGCTCCACTGTCTCTGTCTCTCGCTCTCTAAACAAACAAACAAACAAACAAACAAACAAGCAAACAAAGTAAGTAAGTCTAAATATAATGAGAGCAAGGTGGTAGATATGAGGGTTGCTTTGGGGAGTGTTTACACTGTCTACTCTCCACATTTTTCCAGAAATAATAATCCAGAACCTCCTTTTTTATTGTATTCAACAAAAAAGTAAGGGTTATTATGTAAGTTAATATTGGTCATTTATAAAACACACCATTGAAGTTCTATTTCTTTGCTATTAGGAGAGATTTTAGCCAATCCTGAAACTGCTGTCAAATGAATATTTTAAGGATCTAAAATTCATCTCCACAAAGTCCCAAATATGTCAAATTCAAGTATCTACTCAGATTATTTTGCTGTGAAATATAAAGGGAATCCATACATTTAAGAAGGCATGTTTATGAAAAATGTAAAATAATTAAAAACATACATTTTAAGATAATGATGTTGATCGTTAGCCACAGAAGAGAGATGAATTCTAAAAGATCAAACACCTGCTCATTTTCAGGGAATGGGGTAACTGGGTGATGGGCATGGAGGGGGGCACTTGACGGGATGAGCACTGGGTGTTATACTATACGTTGGCAAATCGAACTTCAATAAAACAATATACATACATACATACATACATACATACATACATACATAAATGACCCAACACCTAGAATAACTCTTCCAAAATAACATATAGTGAGATATGAAAAAGAGAAAATATATCTTCCATAATCACATTCTCATAAATTTATTATTTGCACATTTGTGAAAAAGAAAGCAACTGTGTAACAAATTTCAGAATATTATCAAACTTTGTGTTCTCTATTTAAAAGCAGTTATTCTGTTTTTAGAGGAATAAAAAACATCCCTTCCTTTTAGGAGGAAACAAGAACAATCTACCTCTTGATAAACAAAAGGAAGGAAGGCACAGAGAATTTGGGGATTTTATTCACTAGTGAAAGATTAGTGCCTTTATGGATTAGAGTTCTTGAATTTATATTCTTACCTGCATAGAGCAAATGATTCAAGTTATTATTTGTCTCCTTTCAATACAAGGTGTATTAAATAGTATGTAAATAAACATGTCAAGCAAAACCTATTTATTGTCATAAGAAAGTCATTTGGTAGACAGCTTGTCAGAGACTGGAAAATTAACATCTTTTTCAGATACTTTTTCTTCCAAACAGGTTGATAAGTTTAAGACAAATATATAGCCTAGTGTTATTAAAGGTATAACCAACCATGCTCCCTGTGTCTGAAGCTTAACAGGAAGTAGTAAAACAAATGTTAAATTTTGTTATATCTTTGATACAAAGTAAGTTTAAGTTTTATTGAAGTTTAATCATTTCTTTAAAAAATTAAAAAAAAGAAGTTTAATCATTTCTTAAGGTAGATCTATGCTTGTGTGCTCATTACAATAGAGAAATTTATCATTGATCAAACTTTCCAAACCACAGAAAGAAAGACACTTGGAAGAGTTAATCACATTCACCATTATTTTTCATTAACTTGCTGCCCAAACCTCCTGCTCTGTTAGAAGAAGGTAACAGAAAGTAAGGATCATGTGAACGATTGCAAAACATCTCCTAGACCAGAGTTCTTGGGATTGTCTCCCAAGACTTGAGAAAAGAGCTACCAAGTTTGATGTATCCAATGCCCTCACCCTACAATTAAGTATACTAAAGCAAGCAAGACAGCTATAGTAAATACAGAGATGAATGAGGGATATTGTGGAAATAAACACATGTTTTGGTCATCACAACAGTTTGAAGAAAAAGGCTTTAAAATAACCTAAATATTAAAGCTCCAAACACAAACAAAAACTATTATTCAGTAATTAGTTGCATAATGTGCATGATAGAGTGACAAATGCATCAAAGGTGTAAAGAACCAGTGGTAACATTAAAGATATCTGTTCAGAGATTTATTATTGTTATGATGATTAGAAGTAGCAGTTGCAGTTAGAAGTAGCTATGGATTTGGAATAATCCATCAACAGCAATTTATAGAGTCTAGATTTATATCTTCATATTGAAAAGTTCACTAAGTTTAGCAAGAGTTGAAGCTAATTTTCCATCAGAGATCAATCATTTTTCGTGATTCAAAAGCATCACATACTAACCAATAAGGTAATTGGATAGCTCAAAATCTTCAGTGATTTCCCTTTTCCTAACAAATTAAATACACAGTCCTTAACCTAAGTTTTGGGCTGACCAAAGCCACTTTGGCTTTTCACATTTATTTTTTTTTTTGGGGGGGGGGGAAGGGGTAGATAGTCAATCTCTAGTAAATAGATACAGGTTGCTTCTCCCATCACTACAAACAAATGGAATGAAATCAAGTCTGCAGAGTAATTCTGCCCCCGACTCCCACACAATTTCCAGCAACCTAGGAATATGGTATCATGTAATCATTTGTTATCTGACCAGCAATATCTCAGGTCTTTCTTCCCTTTTGGCCCTTGCATATGAGATTCACTTGTGGCAAATGGAACAACATTCCAGTGGCAGAATTTGGCCATTTTTGTCATTAGAATCAGGTGACAAAATGGGCAGGGTGGAATGACAACAGAGCCAGGAAGTCACTCAAAGGATGATAGGCTACTGAGGTCTCTAAATTCTCATGCCTTGTCTGTGCAAGTGTGGTGGCACTACACATTTTATCAAGCCCATCTGTGCATTTTGAATGAGATACATTTTACCAATGAAAATATCTTTCTGGGGCAGCCTGGGTGGCTCAGCGGTTTAGCACCTGCCTTCAGCCCGGGGTATGATCCTGGAGACCCTGTGTGGAGCCTGCTTCTCCCTCTGCCTGTGTCTCTGCCTCTGTGTGTGTGTGTCTCATGAGTAAATAAATAAAATCTTTAATATATATATATATATATATATATATATATATATATATATATATATATATATTTCTGGCATTCTTTAGGCTACTTAGAAAATGAGTAGCACTGATCAAGGTAACTATTTACAATAGTTCTCTTTGGAAAGTGAAGTACCCATTACGGTCTTTTAAATGTCAGATAACCACCCCTGGACTATGTATTCCTGTTTATCTGCGGATATTTCAAATATTACCTAATGCCTCTAAGGGTAGATTAAAACTAACACTTTTCTATAAACTTTCTTTAATACTGTCTGTGCTAAAGTTTTTTGTTTTCAAATCACAGAAAATATGACATATTCAAGGCTCTCTGTGATGTGGTTCTCTACAATCTTTTCTAAAAATTTCCTTGCATGTTCCTATCAAATAACTCACTAAACTTGAGCCTATCCAGTGCCACTAGCTGTACTATTCTATAGGGAAAAATTTATCTCTACCTATTTCTATTCAAAAAATGTAATCCACCTATAAAAGCTCATTTTTAAAACAAATTCTTATTGCCTTTATTGACTATTCTTTATTAGCACTCATAAACACACTTCTACATAGTTCCTTATGTAAATATAAGTTTTTTTTCTTAAAGATTTTATTTATTTATTCATGAGAGACACACAGAGAGAGAGAGAGAGAGGCAGAGACATAGACAGAGGGAGAAGCAGGCTCCCTGCAAGGAACCTGATGCAGGACTCCATCCTGAACCCTAGGATCATGCCCTAAGCTAAAGGCAGACGCTCAATCACTGAGCCACCCAGGCGTCCCGTAAATATAAGTTTTATATATGTTATCTATATTTCTATACAACTAGGGAGTTAATAACTTACTATACTTTTAATAACAAATTTCATTAATCCCCTTATTTACTATACATTTATTGAATACGGACTATATTCCAAGAAATGGACCAAATGATCTATTTAGTCCCTGAACTCAGGTAGCTTACCAGCAGGCAAGCCAGAGAAAAACAGCATGCTGTGTGTTCTAGTGGACAAATTTATGACAAATTTGCTGCTAAGACAGCCTGAGGGAAGGGCCTTCTAAGTCAGCTTGGGAGAATCTTGAAGGTTTTTCCAAAAAAATACTGTTTGAGGTGAGATTAAAGATAAATAAAAGCTGTTTTATTTTTAAAAGGCAAAGGCAGAGAAGTGCTAGAGAACAAAATTTGATTTCACAAGAACCTATTGACTACTTTTGTACCTGACTGTTACTATGTTTGTGTGCCATGGTAAAAAATTTGAATCACATTATATAGACTGTGGCAGCCATTGAGATAGGAAGCATAGGGACTGATTTCAAATTACCATTTTAGAAAGATCAGATTGTCTCATGGCAGACAGATTGGGGAGGAGGGCAGGATAAAGAGAGTGAATCAGAATTGTTAATAGTTCACGCAAGTAATGAGTAAGGTTTGAAGTAAGCCAGGGACAATGGGGATCAAGATCGTGAAAATAGGACTAAAGTATAATATTTAATTAAAAAGCATTAACATTGCTGTTTTTTTGTGGTGCCATAGAGGCAGAAGGCTGCTCCAGGATGAAGCTGAACATCTCTTTCCCAGCTACTGGATGCCAGAAACTGACACTGAAGTAGGCAGCGAACATAAACTTCATACCTTTTATGAGAAGCTTATGGCCACAGAAGTTGTTGCTCATGCTCTGGGTGAAGAATCAAAGGGTTTAATGGTCCAAATCAGTAAGTGGCAATTATACAAGGCTTCCCTATGACACAAGGTGTCTTAACCCATGGCTATGTCTGCCTGCTGCTGAGTAAGGGGCATTTCTGCTACAGACCAAAGAGGATTGGAGAAAGAAAGTACAAATTTGTTCAGGGTTGCATTGTGGATGCTAATCTCAGTGTAAACAAAAAGGAAGAAGGATATTTCTGGACTCACTGATACTTCTGTGCCTCTTGCCTGAGGCCCAAAAGTGCCAGCAGAACACATAAAGTCTTTAATCCCTCTGAAGAATATCATGTCCACCAGTATGTTGTGAGAAAGCCCCTAAACAAAAAAATTAAGAAACCTAGAACCAAAGTGTCCCAGACTCAGAGTCTTGTTACTCCACATGTCCTCCAACACAAACGTTGGCATATTGCTTTGAAGAAACAGAGTACTAAGAAAAATAAGGAAGAAGTTGCAGAATATGTTAAATTTTGGGCAAAGAATGAAAGAAGCCAAGGAAAAAAAACTTCAGGGACAGACTGCTAAGAGATGGGGGCTGTCCTCTCTGAGAGCTTCTACCTCTAAATCTGAGTCTAGTTAAAAATAAGATTTTCTAAGAGTAATGAATAAATAGGATTTATTTACTAAATAAATAAATAGTATTAACATTATGGCTTATTCACACACACAAAAAAGTATGAGAGTGAAGAGAGAGTTGACAGCTGCCTGTTGGGTGGGTCCCTTGTGTCAGTGTGTGTGCCATAAATTGAGAGAAGAAACAGAATGAGAAGCACTCAGTGGAGAGAGAGGAAGTCAGCAGTTTCAGTTTTAGAAAAGATGAGTTTGAGGAATGCATAGGATGTCTAAAAGGTCTTTTTATATATGATTCTAGGGCACAGGAAAAAATACTAGATAGAAATATAAATTTGGGCTTATCATTGTAAACTAGTAAATCAAAGAAAATGGATATGGACAAGACTGCCTAAGTAAAGCAATAAAATAGAAGGGAAAAAAGTGTAGGCTTCAACCCTTGGAAATAGGATCATTTAAAATGTAGGTGGAGACAAATAAATTTATTGAGTAGACATAGGAGGGTATGGTCAGAGACTAAGGATGGAACTCAAAGGAATTGAGAGAATGAGAAGCAAGAGAGAAAAGAAGTTCAAGATAAAAGTGTCCACATTGTCAATTTTTCCAAGACAGTAAGTAAAAGAAGAAAAAAAAAACTAATTCATTAGATATGATTCCTAGAAACTCAGAGGTAAACATAGTGAAAACAGATTCAGTAAAGCAATGGGGACAGAATATAAATAAAATAACTTATACAATTTTGTCCTTATTCTTCCTTTAAATAATAGTATGAAGTCATTTAGTTCTTTTCTAATCCCCCCTACTATTATGCTATAATGACTTATCTTGGTTTCCATTCTAGCAGCTTGGGCTATATCTCATTTAAAAACTTCTGAATTCTGTCATCCTGTACATGACATTAAACATAGTAAACTTGTACAAAAGCCCAAATTGGAAATTCATCTCTAAAAAGTATTTTCCTATATATGAAACCCATAAAGTTTACTTCCTAGGAAAAAATTAATAAAAGTTCCATATCTGATTCTATTGCTGCTCATGTATTTTTGAATATAAGTATAAGGAGAAGAGGAGCTTATCAAAGCTTGATATTTTGTGACTGAATATGAATCCCAGGTGCTTCCTGTGGAAGTGAATCAAAGGTTTTAAGCTCTTGTGTTGCAGGTTTCATAACCTCAGGGATATGCAGGAAGTCTAAGGAGTGAGAAGCTCAGGTGGGAGAAAAGAAGGATGGCTCTGAGAGCAGCTTGGGCACAGAGAAGGTATCATGGGAGTCCATCCAATAACAGTTGTCTATTATAGACAATAACTGTGTTTGGCTTACCAATGGACTTTGGCTCTTCAAAACCAACAAACAAAATGCTTCTCATTGTCAAAACTGCAAAGTGTTAATTATCCCCTGGCACCCAGAGAGCTTAAAATTTAAGACCAGGCAACAATCAATTGTGTACGGTTTGCAGTGATTCTCCCAAGAGCCATTGTGAGCCTTTCTACCACTTTCTACACTGCGCTTGCTGCTTTTGTGATTTTATTCATCTGGGCCATGAGAATATATGACACAAGGTGACTCTGGGCCTGGACTAGATAAATAATTAATTCTCAACTCAGCCAGAAGCCACCACTGCTGGCTTCAGCAATCCCGACTCCAATGCTGAGTGTATAAACTTGGAAAAAGCCCCGAAGTGTCATGATATTTGCAATATGTGTGAATGACAATCTCTTTTTAATAGTTTCCTACCTCCTGTTTTCCCCAGTGATATTCTAGTAACCAGGAGCAGCCTGAGGGAATCTACAATTCTCTCTTTTTATTTCCCTTACTACACAATAGCATGATTCAGCCTGTTGATGTTATATTCTTTACCATTAAATTCAGTCTGCTTAAAACATTAAATGTTCAAGATTGGCAGAAATTTAGAACTGCCTTCTTCAAAACCAATTTAAATTGCAGATATCTGTACTTAGTTACAGAAATTCCACTCCACTGATAAAACAAGCAAGTCAATGCAAAGGCCTATTCTAAGTGTACTAATGGTAATTTCTTTTTAAAAATTTCAAACCAGGTACCTTGGTTATCCATTTACTTTTTTTCCCCCTATTTCATGATACACATGGGAATATTTATTAAAAAATAACTTTTAAAAACCCTCTTGGTTTAGATCAACTTATATCTCCTTACTAGATTCCGTTATCTCATATATTCTTTTCTTTCTCTTTATGCCCTAATTTTTCCAAAGCAATGATTTTCTGTAGACACAAAAAAATCAGTACAACTGATTAGAATAAACCTAGAGGATTCAAATAATGTCTTGAGAAGAAAAACAAATGCATTTAACATCTGCTTAATATGTCACTGGTGATATCCTCATTGACCAAGGCCGTACTGGTCCCTGAAGCCCATTATCTATCCTTTACTTGACCATAGAGAGCTATAGAAAGCTGTGAATATCATGGCCATGGGTCCAGCGTCCTTAGTTTCACAGATGCTCATCCCCATTGAAGTCTTACTACTATCTCTGAGCACTGCTTTGATGGGGGAAGTAGACCTTAAAAAGTATGAGATTACCTTCATTCCTCACCAGTATTTGGGATTATCCTACTCTTTCATAATACTGAATGATAATCTCTTCTATGTCCCTTCTGTATAACCTATTTCTTACTACTTCTTAAGCTTTTATATACAGAAAAAAAGTCACAAAGAGCTGTTGGCTTCCTGAAATTCTGATTCAGCTATGCAAAGATCCCTGAAACAAGGTAACACTAGGGATCTTTCTATTGGAGATGGAGGGACAGGAAAGGGCCAGAGGTAAAAAACCCAAAGAGCAAAATCAATATCTCAAAAAAGTATCCTGCCACCATGGTGGTTAAAAGCCTAGAAAAGCCTAGGTTCAAATCCTGACCTTGCCATTTATAAAGTTGTATGACCTTGAGCAACACATTTGATCTCTTTTTTCCCTTAATATTTCATTGAAGAATATTGTATAATAATAATATGTATGCTAATATATACAGAGAAAAGTACACTTATCTGAAGTGTATAGCTCAACACATTCTCCCAACATGAACAAACCTACGTAACCAGTACCATATCCAAAAAAGAATGCCATGAGCACCCCAGAAACCCCTCTTCTTAATACTCTTTTTCACTTGCTAAACTAATCACTGTTCTGACTTCTAATAGCACAAGTAGTTACTGCTGGCTTCCAGGGATACTGCCTATAAGCCTCTTTTTGCTTCATTTGTGAAACAGGGATTATAATTTCTTTACCCTTGGGTAAAATTAAATGAGTTCATATTTATGAAAGGCTTAGAAGAACCTACAGCATAGTAAAATAAAATAAATGCTTAGAAGATTAAATTGATATCTGATTATTTGTTTAGTATAAGTTGTATGAACCTAACCTATGAATTTTAATTAAAAATAGGTGAATTCACACATGAGGAAATAAATGAAGATCTACTCTGGTCGAACTAAAAATCAATTTCACGAATGTATCCTTCACTTTTACAAAGTAATCTCAGAAAAATATTGTAGTTTCCTTAGGAATAAAATTTAATTGTAGATCCATATCTCAATGGTAATTAAACATGGTTTCTTTCTGAAGCCCAACACTTTTTCCTACTGTGAAATAGTTATACATGAGTTCATGTGTCATTTCAAAGAACTTCTAGATATTGTTAAAATTTATTTGTTGTATTGAAAATTTTGCAAGCTGATCATATATACAAGCATTATTAACTTGAAAAAGTAGACAATAGGATTATAAATCTTTGAATCGAATATATGTGGTTCTCAAATTTTAAAAATACACATTTATTAAAGAAATTATATCTAAAAAAGATGCACTTGCCATCATATTAAAGAGGTTCATTACACACTGAAAGGGCATGAGATCAACATTAAGAATGCTATTTCATTTGTCACCATTTCATGGTATTGATTTTTTTGTCCTTAGAAATAAGGAAATTTTATACCTGAGCTATCAGAAAACAACAGGACTTGACTCTAAACACCTTTCTCTTAAAGGAAAAGAAGAAAAAAGGCAGAAAATAATTTTGAGAAAAATGCATAGATTAAAACACAATTTCAAATAAATTTTAATATATTTTTCTTCTTTTTTGGTTTATTAAATAACACTTATGTGATTGTATTAATTTTCTGAAAATCTTTGTACTACTTCATTCACAAATTATGTTTCTAGCTATTCAGTGATATTACACAACCAAACAATTGTATTTGAAGATACAATATCATGTTACATTTGGAAACACATGCTAAAATGATGATAATACTAAACTACAAAAGTGTGAATTTAAGAAAATATTTAATAAAGAAACTTAGAAACACATCAGGTCAAGTTTAGAAGTACTCATTAAAAAGGGTATTCTTTGAAGTTTCATTTCTACAAATGAAGTTCCAATATTTTTTAAGTATCTTAAAAACCCAAAAAAGCAAGAATATAAGTAACCCATATTTGACAGATAACCCTATTGTTTTAGACTTGCTATGTTGCTGCAGAAAATATTCAAATTTTTCCTGAGGATACAATACCTGTGACTTAACATTTAGGATTTAAAACACTTTAAAGTTACTAGGGGTAGTGCGGGTTCATGAATATGCAGCTGCTGCACCCACATTGGTGTCCTGCCCTTGGAAGGGTCTCACCTTATAATCTGATGACGCCATCTTGAAATTCTTAATTTTTGAACAAGGAGTCCCCATTTCCCTTTCGTTTAGACTGGGTACATTTCATAAACTGTTCTGACTAGAAACTTGCTCAATACCCCAGTTATCTGACATGTTCAGTGGACATTCAGCCTATTTATTTCCTCAAAGACCATCTGAAAAGAATGGGAGTAGTGCCACTTGTCTTACCACATCCTTGAATCATGTTATGTCTATGTTAATGGACTACATGCTTTGGTCCCATTTTTCTTGATGTCACCTGGGATTTTTTCTTTCTTTCTTTTTGGTCAGTGATACCCTCTTCTTCTATAACTTTAGACTCACCTTCCTCCAAAATAGTTTACTTTTGGCCAAAATATGCTCAGATAGACTCCATATTTAGAACAACAGCAACAGGAACAACAAATGGGTCTTTCACTAAACGTTTGTTTTCTATAAAGAAGCCTATCATTTTACAGTTAAGAATTCAAAGCATGATATTGTTTTCTTCTTGAAAGTAATATGAACTCATAGTAGAACATTGGAAAAATATATTAAACAAACTTTAAAGGCAAAATGTCACCCATAATTTTACCCCTAAGAGAAAATAATGTTTTAAAATATTATTGTTTCTTCCCTTTTTCTAAGTACTTAACATACTTAAAATCTTAAAATCATATCACTTTTTCTCAAAGTGTGATCCATGAGAGGCCCAGAGAAGTTCTTCAAGGTTCAGAGATCCATGAAGTCAAACTTATTTCCATAATAATGTTAATATTTTATTTTTATTTTTCAGCATGTTCACATTTGCAAATATGCTGTAATAGTAAGGATAAGTAAAACTGCTATCTCCTTGGCCTGAATGCAGACAATGGCCCTAATTCATACTATTATTCACCATATTCTTCACAGTCACACCCTTCACAGTCACACCCTTGTATTCTTCATAGTCACACCCTTCGGTGGGGGGAGAGGGGAAGCCTTCTGTAATTAAGAATGATCTTGATGAGTCAGTCATTTTTATTAATTTTGTTAAATCTCAAACTTTAAGTACTTTTTAAAAAATATTCTGTGATGAAATGAGAAAAATGCAGAAAGCTCTTCTGCTGCACAGCAAAGTAAGATAGCTGACTTAAGGAGAAGTATTTGTGCCATTGTTTGAGATGTGTTTAGAACCAACTACTCTTATTATAGAACACCATGACTGACAGGAAACTACATTTATTCAGACTTGAGTATTTAACAAAGATTTTTTTTTTTTTTCCAGAGATGAGCACTGTGAAGCTGACACTTCAGGGGAAACAATAGACATATTGGTTACCAATGATAAAATTCAAAACTCTAATTGAAAATTAAAATTTTGGATAGCATGGAGCTACCTGGGTGGCTCATTCGGTTAAGCAACTGCCTTTAGCTCAGGTCATGATCTGGGTCCTAGGATGGAGCCTCACACTTCAGGTTTCCTGCTCAGCAGGGAGTCTGCTTCTTCTTTTCCCCCTGTGTGTGCTCATACTCTCTCTCTTTCTCTCTCTCTCTCTCTCCCTCTCTCAAATAAATAAATAAAATCCTTTAAAAAATTTTGAATAGCACATAACCACCACTTGGGGATTTATAGCCTCTGAGTAGTTAAACATTTTCCTGAGAAGATTGGTGGTGACATTAACAAATGCAATTTTTGATACAGTATAATTATATTATTTGGAATATGTGCATAACTCAACAAACCAATATTTTCCAAGATCATGCATGGGTAAAAAAGCCATTCAAAGTACAAAATAGAACAATAGATTTTAATGTAAAAGTATAAAAAAAATCATATCAGTGATTTTAGATTCCATATTGCAACAACATTTAATGAAATTGCTACTTGTCCAGTTAAAATGCATTATCAACAAGAAATAGCAAATTATCTTCAAAAGCTACTCTCTCATTTCTAAATACATATTTTTGTGAGGTCAGCTTTTCATATTTTTTAATTCAAAAAACTATGACAGATTGAATTAGGAAGCAAATAAGAGAATTCATATACATAAAAGATACTTGGGATCTTTAATAATGTTTTATGAGCATTAAGTATTCCTGAGATGAAAAATTTTGAAAACATTTGAAAGTTTGCTGCAATATATAATTTTTTTACCCTGGATTTTACACTTAATATTATTTATTACCTGCCTAACACTTACCATAACTTTTTTTTATTGAATTCTTTTCTAACTAGACTAGCAACTATGAGTCTGAATCTTATTCATAGTCATATTTCTAATTTCTAGCAGAGTACTTAGCATAGTACTTAGCATATGTTCTATAAATGTTTATAGAATGACTGAATTGCAATGGAACAAATCATACATGTCAACAGTATTGAGTTCCATTAAATCTTATTACCTGATTCACTGCTTGCTTTGGATTAGTCGCCCTGTTCAGAAATGGTTACTGAATCTTTCCAATACTTAACATGTGAATTATTCCCTGGAAACATCCAAGCAAATCACTTAACAATTAAGTTGTTTTATTGAGTGGGACACCTGGGTGGCTCAGCAGTTGAGCATCTGCCTTTGGCTCAGGATGTGATCCCGGAGTTGCAGAATCAAGTCCCGCATGGGGATCCCTGCATGGAGCCTGCTTCTCTCTCTGCCTATGTCTCTGCCTCTCTCTCTCTCTCTGTGTGTGTGTGTGTGCCTCTCATGAATAAATAAATAAAATCTTTAAAAACGAAGTTCTTTTATTGAGTGGAAAGAGCTCTGATCTAAGTACCTGATTTCTAATCACAATTCTAACAATATTGGTAAAAAGTATAATCTTGGTAAAATGAATTATCATATGCTTTCTGGAGTTATAAATTTTACTCATTGCATACCAAATGTAAGTATTTTAATTAAAACAAAACAATACTTAGAAATTTTAATGTATCCCTACTTTACTATAATATCATAAGAGAAAGAGCCACCTGTGAAAGATAGTGTACAATCTTTGTGCCATGCAAAGGCATAGGTGCTAAATTTGCCCATTGTGTAGAAGTTATAAGATCAGAACATTAAAGACAAAAATCTGGAAAAATACCAGAGAGGAATAAATAATCACTTGCTTAGTAATTATTTACAGTAATTTAGTAATTCAGCAATTACTTAAAGTAACAAAAAGCAGACTCTAAATAATGTTCTTGTCAACAACAGTAGGTACGCACTTGTTTTCAAAGTGCCAGAATCCAAAAAAAAAAAGTGCCAGAATCCAATTTAAAACTCTTTTTCAGACATTCAAAGATCAAAATTTTTATTACCTATAGATCCTTATTAGAAATAATAAAATAAAGAGCTCTTGATTGGAATGGATAGAGTATAAATGTAAAAAGAAATTATGAAGAAAAAAAGAAATTGGAAAAAACAAGCTGATACACCTAAATCAGCACTGAGTATGAAAAAAACTAGAAAAATAAATTGATGAAATAAAATTGAAGTCAAAATAAAATATTGGACTATAAAAACACAGAGGTAAGGGGAAGGAATTATCATACTCTGAATCCCCTAAAGTGTGTGGAAAATTGATAGTGGATATTCACATTAAGAAAATTTAATGTTAAGTTTGTATTTTTTAAGATATAAGGGCAATAATAAAAATATAAATAGAATGCACACATTTTATGATAGTAGGGCGCAAAATGAGGTAAAGAACATTAGGTGATTGCAATGTAAGGAATTAAACGGAAAGAAGAAGCAAAGAAAAGTAGGGTTAGGTAACACAAAAATAAAAGTTCAAATAAACTAAAACCTTCCAATAATCATTGTATTAGCTTGGGTTTTCTACAGAAACAGAACCAACAGGAGATGGATATATAGTAGATAAGTTCTTAAAATTGCTGAAAACAATGTAAAAACAAATTGATACATAACAAGTATAAGAGAAAGCAGAAAGTGGAAGTTCCTCCTCAGTTCAGAAGATTTGCTTTAGAAAAACAGCTGTTAGACAACAGAATGCACCACGGAAACTACACAAATCTTGAGACTGGCAGCTTAGTATCTGAGAAAAAGGATGCTGAGACTAATCAGGGAGAGTATTGGAAAACGAGGAGAATCTATTCACCCTCTCAGTCAGCAAACATTTGGTGTCTGCAGACTTTTCCTTGTTCAAGGGAAAATAATCAGACAAAATAAATACCAACCTAAGGACTGGGTAAGAAGCATCTTCTAAATAACATTTCCCAAAGTCTGTGCCTCAGAATTTATAGGTAAGATAAGAGACATAACCCTATAATAAAATATATTTTTAATGTATTCTCAAATTCTGACTTAAATGTGAAAGTGGTTTCTGTATTTTAGGATCTTGTGGTACTTTGAATATGCTGCTATTCACTGTGTATCCCTAACTGATGAATAACTGCTGAGACTTCTTCATGAAACTGATACATGAAACTGATATTTTCAGACACGTTTTGAGAAATTACTATGGCAATATGTACAACATTCATTGTAAAGTTACAGGATCAAGCTACAAAATTGGCTATATAATAAATCTCCACACGTATTTCCATTGATAAGAGAACACGACGATATTATGTATATTCAATCTATATGGGAAACATATAGGCAAATGAACAGAGTATAGTATTATGAATGGTAAGGTAAGTGAATGCATACGACATATTGTAACTGTAAGGGGATATCTAATCCTACCTTGTAAAGAAAAAGCTTTTCAGAAAGAGTAGGGGTGTGAGCTAAGACATGATTATTTAATTAGAGATGTTTGCAAGATGAAATATGGAGGGGAGGTGGCTGGTAGTCTGAGGATGACTGAATTTTGCATTCCTACCTGAAAAAAGATATGACCATCACCCATAGCCATAAAAGAGGCATTTTAAAACTGAGAATATTTGAGTGTGGTTGAAGTTGAGAGTATGAGGTGGGAAGTGAGGAGATTGCCTGCTGGAAAGGTAAGAGGTTGTACTATCATGAAAGCCCATACAAGATATATAAAGCATATGAGCTTCATCCCAAGGGCAATAAGGAACAAAATACAAGTTTTACAAAGGTTAGGGGGAAACCCTACTTTTGTTTAAAAAGTTACACTACACTCTGGAAATGTGGTATAACAAGAATAGAAGAAAAAAGACCAGTTGAAATGCTGAATGAGATGATGATGGCCTAAAAGTAAGAGATAAAAGATTATACAGGACTGATAGATCTGAAAGATAGCTGAAGAGCAGACAGGGCATGATTTCCTAAGTTAAAAAGAGGAGTCAGCATGATACCCAGGTTTCTGTAAAGCTTGATGAAAACCTGATGAATTCATTCAATGGCATGAAAAACAGAGAGTGAGTGTTTGGGGGTAAAACACAGCATGGCTCAGGGATGTGCTGGATCTGGCTCTGATTATGTTAGATTTGAGAAGTTTTTGGAACTTCAAAATGGAGTGGGTCATGAATGCCTGGGTGGCTCAGTTGGTAGAGTAAGCTGACTATTGATCATGGGGCTGTGAGTTTGAGCCCTGTGTTGGGTGTAGGGTATACTTTAAAAAATAAATAAAACAAAGGGGTATATCAATAGTTAGTTAAGGGATCTGGGTTGAGATGAAAATTTGGTTATTCCATGAGTGTACTTAACATTCTTTCAAGCATTTAAGAAATAGATAATTTTCCTTCTACAGAATCATTCTAAGGTATACCAAAAGGTGGAATTTTAACCTAAATTTACTTTATGAAGCTAGCATAATGCTGATACTAACATCTTAGAAATATAACAAAATAAAATGTCGCAAATCAGTCTAGTTTATAAATATAGAAGCAAATATTTGAATTTAAATACCAGCTCTGACAACATAAAACTTTAAGAACTCTATGTTAGAAATATCCTAAATAAAATAAATAGTTAAAATAATATTTGGAATTACTTAAAAAGGTGTCAATATACTAAATATTTAAGATGAAAATACTATTTGAGTGATCAGGAAAATAATATCTCTCCAGAGTGTTGTCAATTCTTTGTGACCAGGAAGGAGAGAAAATGGCAAAGCTGTAATGACTCTAACAGCTTCTATCTGGATATGATACATGTCACTTCCACTCACATTTGTTGAGTCAGGTAGGTCATTCGATGATGCATAACTTCAAAGGGGAGGGGTGGTGGGACATGCAATCTGTCAGTGTGCCTGGAAGGAGAGAAGGAAGAGTATTTGAGGCCCTCCCTGACGCCAGAGTCACAGAGATAAAGCCAATTGTCCTCTTCCTGCTGTGGGCGGTTTGGGAGGAAGGAGGATTATAACACCAGGGGTCACTCTTTCCGGTCCTCCTGAATGCCCTGTCTAATTTAATCTAGCCAAATCCAGACGGATAATCCATCATCCACCTTCCTAATCAAGGAAGGTAATACTCTGGGTCTCGTTCTCCTTAAAATAGGTTGATAATAGCTCACACCTGGAAGACTTTTTAAAAAAAGATTTTTTTTCCTTTTTTAAAAAAGGAAAATAATAAGCAAAAAAATGTAAAAGAGTAAGAAATGCCACTGGTATAAGAACTAAAGGGTTCCAAAGTTCATCCAAATAGAAGATTTTTTCCCTTAGTATTAGAAAACTCTAGAGCAACCAGATTCTGAAGAATTGTACACAAGAGGAAATTAGGTAAGTTAGAATATTACTAAATGTGTTGTGGGACCTCAGAAGATTTCAGAAGTCTTCTTCACAGAGGACAATATTATATCAGTTCTAAGCAGGGAAGAAAGAGGGCAAAAAAATTTTTTTGACACCCCACTCTTGTCTAAAGCAAATAATGAAAATGTGGGAAATGTAATCACTAGTTCAAGAACTAAAATCTTGGAAGGAAAAAAAAAAAGAGAGAAGAAAAAAATTTAAAAATCAACAAAACATAAAATGAACATGAGTGTAATTTTTTTCAGACAATCAAACAAAACCCTGAAATCATTATAAGTTTAAATCATAGGAACTGTAGCTCATCTTGAGAAGAAAAAAAAAATAAAAAGATGCAAAAGGAAATTCTTTCACATGTACAGAGAAGTCATGATATCCTGAAATCTGTGTATTACTTAAATGAATTTCAGTGCTAGAATCCAGAAACACACTCTCCTCACAAAACCCAGACAGCCAAAGGGCTGAACAAAACAAAAACATCAGTACCCAAGCTGCTATTTGCTATCTTACTCTCTACAAGAGTCAAGAACTGTATAGCTAAATAGGATGGACAGACATACAGGGAAAACGCTAGAACTCCCTGATGATTTGAGGAGGCAATAGAAAACTTAGAAAACATTTGGTTAAAAAATACATAAGGAAAAAAAGATCAAGGCAAAATATCTAAAATAAATTGGATCCAAGTTTGTTTATGTTGGATGTCTGTATATACATAAAAGAGAAAGAAAAAACCCAAATATATCTAAAGGTTAAAAAAAAATATATGAAGAAAAATCCATTTGGGGGCAAAATAAAACAGTTTAAGAAACACAAGATGCTAATGGGAAAAACTTTTGCAATCTCAAAAAGAAACATTAACTCTTATGAGATAAAAAGTAATCAAAAATGTACTGATAAAACAATGAACCACATCAATCTGTACTCTTACAGAAAACATGGAGTTGTACGTAAGATTAAAAAAAAAAGGAGTTTAGTTTTATTTTCTCTGTGTATTTGCAAAATACTTAGGACCAACACAGAAACAATAATAAAAGCTCCTGTGAAAAAAAATTACACTTAAAAAAAAAAAAAGAAAAGAAAAAGACCTGAGAGGGATTAGTGCCTTAGCCCTAGGGAGCTACAGCAAATCTGATTAGTCCAAGGAATTGAAAAGATATTAGGAAGATAGAACAGGAGGTGAGAGAATTAGAAATTACTGAGGAAGAAGGCCTCGGAATGGACTATGATGGGAACTGGAGCCGGGGCTGGGCGGGGGGCGGGGGGGGGGGGTGTCTGGGTGGAGGCAGGGGTCCCCGCTGGTAGCCAGAGGGTGGGGATCATGGAGGCCCAGTGTATCCACAAGGAGGCACCAGTGGAGGAGGTCCAAGCATCCCATGTGGAGGCATGGGACCTGGGTGACCCATGGGAGATCCATACAGAGGCCCTCAAGGGGGCATGTCCATTGGAGGAGGCCCAGGATGAGGCATTCCAGGTGGTGGTTGGGGTGGCAGATGCCCCCCAGTGCCTGGGGGCCCAGCATGTGGGTGGCCTGGGCCATGAGGGCCATGGTGGGCCAGCTGCATCTGAGACATCCCTGGACGGGGCATCCCACTCGGTGGGAATGGGTGAGGATGCGAGTGTCCATGTCCAGGACGTCTGGCCCCTGGGATTCCTGCTGATGGTGGACTGTGTCCTCCAGCCCTCGGAGGCATAGGTGTCGGGGGGCATGGCTGGGGGTATCCCAGGTGGAAGGGCTCCAGGAGGCAGCACTAGGGGTGCGAAGGACCCAGGAGGAGGCATGCCTGGTGGAGGGAGCCCAGACCCCAAAGATGAAACGACAGGATTGGGGGCTGAAGGCAGAGGGGGTGCGTCTGCAAACAGCTGATGAGGGTGGTCAGCTTGGGAGAGTGGGTTCTGGGCTGCCAGAAGTCGTTCAACTGCTGAGCCGTGGCGCAACCCCTTGAAGTCCTTGAAGGCATAGGACGCAGTGATGGGGCGGTTACCAAGATACTGCCTGTTCATGGCCTCGGTAACTGCATCCGAAGCATCAAATGACGCAAAATTAATAAAGGCATAACCTTTGGAGTTGCCTGTATCAGGGTCCCACATAATCTTGGGGGGTTGTAAGATGACCCCGAAGGCGTTGAAGGAATCATGAAGCAGATTCCCATCAATCCCTGGGTCCAGATTGTCAATGAAAATGTTGGCCCCCACGTCCAGGTTGCTGTTGTGAGCCGATGTCTTGTTCACTCTTATTGGCTTCCCATAGAGTTTGATCATGTTCATGATCTTAATGGCACAGTCAGCATCTTCCCCACTCAGGAATTCCACAAAGCCATAGCCTTGGTGCTGACCTGTGACTCTATCCTTTGGCATGTGGGTGCTGACTACTGGCCCTGCCTGGAGAAAAAGCTCCCACAGCAGTGGTTTGCCAACCTTCTCATCCAGGCCCCCGATGTAGACAGTGGCATCCTGGTTCTGCTTCAGATCCACCCTGCTGCCATGGCGAAAGAGCTCCTGCCCTCTCCAGGCCTGTACATAAGATTCTTAACTAATGTTTTCTGGATGATAATACTACAATTTTTTTTTCATTTTCTTACATTATTTAATACCTCCTGAATTTTCTTCAATTAACCAAGATTTTAATTAAACAAATATTGATTTGTACCTTCCATAGTCTGAGCACTGAGCTAGGTAGATGCAATAGATACAATAGTAAACACTAAATATGGTGCCTGCCCTTCAAGCACTAATTGAATAGAAAGAGAATTAGCAATGCAGTGTAAACAAGTTCTATGACTGATAGATATTTGTAAAACTAAATATGTGTGTGTGTGTGTATATATATATATATATATAGGCACAAAAGGGCTCAGTATATATATATTGAGCCCTTTGAGTTGTCCAGCAGGAAAGAACTCAGCAAAATATAGTTTATATAAAGAAATGGTTTATGATAGAGTGAGTAGGCATTTAAGTAATGTAGAAAACAAACATACATTTCTAAGTCTGCTGTATTAGGAGATGTGGGACTTTGGAACAGGGAAGTAGGATATTATCTGAAAGGCAAGCTAGAATTTCAAGAGAATATTCTATCTCATAGACTGTGTGAGAGCTGTATTGATGACAAGATAGGGGAGGGGGACAGAGACAGAGAGACAGGACAGAAAGAGAGAGAGAGAGAGAGAGAAGAGAGATAGGGGAAGGGGGAAGGAAGGAGAGAGGAAAGAAGATAGAGGTATTCCCACTAGCTTAAGAGCCCAGACATTCCAACTTCTCTATACTCATCTGAGCTTCCTTACTTTCTGGTGTCTATCTCACTGAAACATACTGTTCCTTGTCCCAATTTCTTGGGTTAATTTTTAGAGTCATTTTAATTCTTCAGCAAGCCCTCCTCAGTGATTTGTCATTTGGATCATGGACCGTCTCTACAGTCTTTACTTTGTTAAATTTAAATGCTAATGCCCCTCATTATGGGACAACCTTTACCTGTGGCAATTACACCTGAACACAGGGGAACTATTTAGGTTCTAAATGAAATAGCTAATCTCCTGTTTAGTGACACTGTACTTAAAAAAAGGAAAAAAAAATATTTTGAATCAGGTGTATGTTCTCAAATTACCTAATGGCAGAAAATAAAAAAGAAGACAGAGAAAAGAGAGGAAATTAACATGTGGATATTTTGCATCTTTTTTTTAAACAAATATGGTCAGGAAAAATGTTATTTGAAAACTAGTTGCAGATACTCCTAGCCTCTTACAAGGATATTAGTTTGAGAAGTGAAAGGATTTTCTAATGAATTCCCAAACATGAAATTCAAAACTCCAAAAGGAATTCTTGTCCTTTATGACTGTTATTTTAGAACCAAATTCTATGAGCGTGTTCATTGTCTGGTGACTCCTGATGATAGGGCTTTTAGCTTGATTCTTGACAATCTCAATAAACACATCTTCTATCAATCACACACTTCTCACTCCCCTGGAAAGTAGGATATAAACACAAATTGGTTAAACCCAGTCTCCTTATTCTCTGATAATGCCGAACTTATACCACAATTATGTGCACAATTGCAACACTATCCCATGGGAGTAGAGTTGTGGCATTGTGTCCAAACTCATTCTATGAAGCCAGCATCACCTTAATTCCAAAACCAGACAAAGACCCCACCAAAACAGAGAATTATAGACCAATATCCCTGATGAACACAGCTGCAAAAATTCTCAACAAGATATTAGCCAATAGGATCCAATAGTACATTCAGAAGATTATTCACCATGACCAAGTGGGATTTATCCCCAGGATGCAAGGCTGGTTCAACACTCGTAAAGCAATCAATGTGATAGATCATATCAACAAGAGAAAAAACAAGAACCATATGATCCTCTCAATAGATGCAGAGAAAGCATTTGACAAAATACAGCATCCATTCCTGATCAAAACTCTTCAGAGTGTAGGGATGGAGAGAACATTCCTCAGCATCTTAAGAGCCATCTATGAAAAGCTCATAGCATATATCAATCTCAATGGGGAAACACTGGGAGCCTTTCCTCTAAGATTAGAAACATGACACGGATGTCCACTTTCACCACTGCTATTCAACATAGTACTAGAAGTCCTAGCCTCAGCAATCAGGCAACAAATAGAAATAAAAGGCATTCAAATTGGCAAATTGGCATCCTCTTTGTGGATGACATAATACTGTACAAAGAAGACCCCAAAGACTCTACCCCAAGATTGCTGGAACTCATACAGCAATTCGGCAGTGTGGCAGGATATAAAATCAATGCCTAGAAATCAGTGGCATTTCTATACACTAACAATGAGACTGAAGAGAAATTAGGGAGTCAATCCCATTTAAAATTGCACACAAAAGCATAAGATATCTAGGAATAAACCTAACCAAAGAGGTAAAGGATCTATACCCTAAAAACTATAGAACACTTCTGAAAGAAATTGAGGAAGACACAAAGAGATGGAAAAATATTCCATGCTCATGGGTTGGAAGAATTAATATTGTGAAAACATATATGCTATCCAAGTCAATTTACACATTCAATGCAATCACATGTCGTTCAATGCAATCCCTATCAAAATACCATGGACTTTCTTCAGAGAGTTGGAACAAATTATCTTAAGATTTGTGCGGAATCAGAAAAGATCCCAAATAGCCAGGGGAATATTGAAAAAGAAAACCAGAGCCGGGGGCATCACAATGCTAGATTTCAAGTTGTACTGCAAGCTGTGATCATCAAGACAGGTGGTACTGGCACAAAAACAGACACATAGATCAATGGAACAGAATAGAGAATCCAGAAATGGGCCCTCAACTCTATGGTCAACTAATATTCAACAAAGCAGGAAAGACTATCCATTGGGAAAAGGACAGTCTCTTCAATAAATGGTGCTGGGAAAATTGGACAGCCACGTGCAGAAGAATGAAACTAGACCATTCTCTTACACCATACACAAAGATAAATTCAAAATGGAAGAAAGATCTAAATGTGAGACAAGAATCCATCAAAATCCTAGAGGAGAACACAGGCAACACCCTTTTTGAACTTGGCCACAGCAACTTCTTGCAAGATACATCTATGAAGGCAAGGGAAACAAAAGCAAAAATGAATTATTGGGACTTAATCAAGATAAAAAGCTGCTGCACAGCAAAAGAAACAGTAAAAAAAAACTAAAATACAACCTACAGAGTGGGAGAAGATATTTGCAAATGACCTATCAGATAAAGGGCTAGTATCCAAGACCTATAAAGAACTTATTAAACTCAACACCCAAGAAACAAACAATCCAGTCATGAAATGAGCAAAAGACATGAAGAGAAATCTCACAGAGGAAGACACAGACATGGCCAACATGCACATGAGAAAATGCTCCGCATCACTTGCCATCAGGGAAATACAAATCAAAACCATAATGAGATACCACCTCACACCAGTGAGAATGGCGAAAATTAACAAGACAGGCAACAACAAATGTTGGAGAGGATGTGGAGAAAGGGGAACCCTCTTGCACTGTTGGTGGGAATGTGAACTGGTGCAGCCACTCTGGAAAACTGTGTGGAGGTTCCTCAAAGAGTTAGAAATAGATCTGCCCTACGACCCAGCAATTGCACTGCTGGGGATTTGCCCTAAAGATACAGATGCAGTGAAAGACCGAGACACCTGCACCCCGATGTTTCTAGCAGCAATGTCCACAATAGCCAAACTGTGGAGGGAGCCTCGGTGTTCAATGAAAGATGAATGGATAAAGAAGATGTGGTCTATTTATACAATGGAATATTACTCAGCCATTAGAAACGACGAATACCCACCATTTGCTTCGACGTGGATGGAACTGGAGGGTATTATGCTGAGTGAAGTAAGTCAATCGGAGAAGGACAAACATATGGCTTCACTCATATGAGGAATATAAGAAATAGTGAAAGGGAATAAAGGGGAAAGGAGGGAAAATGAGTGGGAAATACCGGTGAGGGTGACAGAACATGAGAGACACCTAACTCTTGGAAACGCACAAGGGGTGGTGGAAAGGGAGGTGAGCGGGGGGATGGGGTGACTGGGTGACAGGCACTGAGGGGGGCACTTGATGAGATGAGCACTGGGTGTTATACTATCTGTTGGCAAATCGAACTCCAATAAAAAATATACAAAAAAATTTGTGTTCAAACTGTTCATTATTTTTTTCTCTAAGTATAACCCTTAAAAAATCACAATTAAAAAACTCTAGAATAATCTGCATTTTTGTGGTTAAAGAAATCAGTGTGGATTCTTTAAATAATCCATGAGGGTCTTAAAGCTGAGATTCAAATGTATTCAAATGTCCAGGTTGTGCTTGATGATTAAACAGGGTTTCACCTGTGGTTTGCGGGCTATTGTAAACCAAACCTCATGGAAACAACCCATGTTTAAAACCTGTGATCCTTGGGGACAGAATGCATTGAATTGGCTTTACTCCTGCATGAAAACACTTTTCTTGCTTCTTCAGTCATCTATGCCATACATTCATCCCATGTATGGTGAACATAAAGGCATTCAATACTTCTAATTCTCTGGGAGCTGCTTCTGCAGTCATAAACTCAGAGAAATGAGTGAAAATAGTTCATGGAAACTCTTGGCCTGAAATGCCTGGTCATTGAACTCTTCTACCTTTCATTCTGACCTTGGCCTCATTTCTGTTTACCTTCCTCTGCATGTAGCATCTCACATCACACCTGCCTTCAGTTCCCATCCCGTTGTATCGGCAAAACCTCTGAGCTTCCTGCTCCCTCTGCTTGAAGGGTGCCACCTGCGTAGCTCCTGTTCATCCATTGGATCTCAGCCTACATGTCAGCACAGTAAAGAGGCTGTCGTTACTGACCACGCAATAGAAATTAGTCCTCTATTTTATTTGCCTCAAATAACTCATAACAGGCAGACACAACTCTATTTACTTCCTTTTACCCTGCTTCCTTGTTTATTGTATATCTAAAATGTAACCTTGACCAATATCACTGTGGTTATATTAACTATCTTATTTAACATTTTATTTCCATCCTATAGCACCATGTTTGGAGGAGAAGGGTGCCTAATAAATATTTTGGATGAATGCTCCCATATAAACCCAACTAGACAAAGTGAGGATTTTCTGATAGGCTTACTAAACATTGATTATATCATTCTAGTATCATTCTGTTAAGAGACAATTCATGGTCTGTAAAGTCAGAAAAGAGGTAACTACTGAATTTATAGTATTTATTTGGTAAATTTGCTTGGATACTTATGAAAATATGTTAAAACTTGCTCTGGATTTCTCCACCATTGAAGGATAAATGAAGAAAAAGTACGAATGTTTCTTTTGCATATGGTAATCTCTCTCTCTCTCTCTCTCTCTCTCTATATATATATATATATATGTATATATATATATATTCTATATATATATAGAATCTTGTATACTACATATACTACGTATACTATATGTAATTTTCTCATATACTACAGAATCTTGGTTCACTGGTCTTTTTAAAGATGAACTGGAGAAAATTAGGATGATTGAAGTTTTTGTTATAATTTTTTGGATATATATTTTGAATATATGGACAATTACAATGTGACCCAAAGAAATAAATATTTCTGAAACATTCAATTCCATCATACTTCTTTATTACATATTTTATGTCAATTTTAGTGCTTTTGTATGTTTCAGAAGTACTAAGATTTTCTCACTTAGTGATAAATTAGTTCCAATTAAGATTATTTATTTATGAAATCTGTTTAACTGTAACTATGACAGTCATAATGGAGAGGAAGTCTGCAAATTGGTAGGATAGAAAAAGTTTTCCCTGGAAGAATGAAAGTGAGACATTGTTTGCTAGAAAAAGAATAAATGAGAGACAGCTAATAAGAAAGAAAAAAATTACAACTGTAAAAGAAAGTGAATAGGGCATCCTCTTCCAAGGAACATCAATGGTCTTCAAAAAAAATAAAGGCTGACAGATTATAGATTATAGATAGATGATAGATAGATAGATAGATAGATAGATAGATGATAGATAGATGATAGATAGATGACTTTGTAACATGAGAGGAATGTATTTACTTAAATTTTAATATTCTAACTATAAAAATTGAAAATCATTTAATTGTATTGGTATCCCAACTTTTGCTTTGAAATTTTACCAAACTGTGACATCCAAAAGTTTAAGAACTAGTTGATGCTAAAATAGATAGAACTAACACAAAAATGATAATGGAAGCAGAACTATCAGGGATTTATATCATGAGAATATATGACATAACATAGCATCAGAAGATTGGCCATCTACTTATTCACCTAAAGTTCTGTGACAGACTATGAAGGCTGAGTTTGTTGCTTGAGAGAGAGGAGCAATGTAGCCAAATTTGTTTGCCAACCGTTAATTAATGTTGGGCTACAGTTACCCAGATTAATTTTCTCCAGCAAGAGAATAAGTTCTGTTTTCTATATATTCCAGGAATTTGGGGAACAGAAGAATGCCAAACCAGAAATACTATGTAAACTAATAGCTAACAGATTTCAGATAAAATTGAAATAACATGGACAGAACACTGCTTAGAAGGTGATGTTTCAAAGTTACTCAAACATTTTCGCGAGGTTGATTTGTAGGCTTGTGACTTTTATGGTAAAAAATCATTAAATATTATTTATAATTCTGCTAATTGATACACACAGATCAGCCAAAAGAGAAAATAGAAAAATAGATTTATAATGTGGTCTTGAAAACTTAAAGTTTCATGTTCTTAAAGGACACATAGTTGTCAGAAGGGCGGAGGGTGGAAAGATGGGTAAAATGGGTGAAGGAGAGTGGAAACACAAGCTTTCAGTTGTGGATTGAATAATTAACAGGGATAAAAGGTAGAGTATAGGGAATATAGTCGATGATAATGTAATAGTGTGATATGGTGACAGATGGTAGCTACACTTGTGGTGAGTATAGCATAACATAGAGACAACTCAAATCATTGTGTTATACACCTGAAATTAATGGAACATTGTGTCAAATACAGTCAATTTTAAAAACTGGATAGGTAAGCATACAGAGATCTAAGCAAACTTCTTAGACATAAACCAAAGAAAGAAAAAGGGAAAGAAAGGAAGAAAGGAAAGAAATAAGAAAGGGAGGAAGGGAAAAAGGAAGGAAAAGAGGAGCTCCATCAGAACACTCAATCAGAAACTCATTTAGCAACACTAAATGAATTTTGGGAATAAAGTATTGTTTGCTTAGATGGGTATAGGTGTGTGTCTGCATCTATTTGCGTGAATAATACATGCTTAATAAAACTTGAAAATGTTTGACATCATGCTTAAAAATGAACATTTATAATTTTTGTTTAGTGAATGTAAATTTCATTAAAAATAATAATGGCAAAAAAATAAATAAAAATGGCATTTAATCATAAAACTATTTATAGTTCACACACTAATAGAAACATGTTGTCTTTTTACTTGGTGCCGGCCGTTATGGAGCCATTGTTAATTCCTGAGCTACGAAGTAGTAATGTAAGTAAATGATAGTAGTAGTGATGTAAGTAAATGGGTACTTTTACCCATTAATGAATAGGTAAATAATGAATTTGCAAAGAAGTCCTACCATGGTATTCGGAATAGGAGGTGATGGCTCAAACTATTCTCCCCATGCATGTAGGACCCCAAATTTAGAGTTGATATCACATAACAGTGAGTTTGCTGTACCTGTGGCTATAAAAATAAAATAGTAGGAGCAGACAGATGATTTTCAGAATGAATGGCAAGTCCCAAATGTGGCAAAATATATAGAAGACAAGACTGGAATTTAGAAGAGAGATCAGGAAAGAAGATTTACAGGTAAGTTACACCTAAAGAAGTGACTGGAAACCAGGTAAGTTGACAGGGCTCTGAGATGAAGAGCAGAAAAAAACTCTTCATCTCAGGGCAACAATGGAATCCCAATGGGGCATATGCTTAGCCCACAAAAAGAGATAAAACTGGGTTGTGAAATAAGAAAATTAATAGAGCAATACTTCACAGAAGCCAAGACCATACTATACTGTAAATACAATCACTTGCCTTTGGCTAGTAGAAAACATACACTAGCCAGCTCAGTTCCATCTTGCAGTCTTTTTACTAACTTCAGTTATTCTCTTTAGCCATTCAGAACAATAATCAAAATGAAATGGGTTATCACTGATTTATTCTCCAGTTTTTTATGAGAACCATTAATTGTTTCAGGTATTGGGGTCATCTTTCTGACTTTTCTGAGGAGAGAGGAGCCCCACACAGTTTAAAATGGTTTATGACTTGTTTTCTATTTTGCATCTAAATTGATATATTGGTATAGATCAAAACTCCAGGAGGAAAAGATAGCAACTGATGATTAGAAACTCAAAACAGAGCAATATGCATTGAAAACAAAGATGAGAAAATACAACTGGCCAGCAGAATGGGCCTCTGTAAGAGAGCTTTTTTTTTTTTTTTTTTTCACTGAGTGCCTTATAACTTATTACTCCTTCCCACCATCTGTCTTGGCACAGACAGCTGTAAGGACAGCTTTCCATCTAACTCTTTTCCTCCATGACCAGAATCTTGAAAGTTAAATTGGTTCCTTTTATTGTCTGCTCCTTGAATGGAAGCCAAACTAGCCATTCACTGCAGGTGGTTATCAGTCAACACTTGCAATTATGGTCCAAACCGGTTTTCCAACAGAAATCCATCACATTATTAAAGGCAATGCATAAAGTGTTTCTTAAAAGATTCAGGGATGCCAGCAAACTCACATCTAAAAGGATCTCTAAAAAGTTTCCCATGATGGTTGAATCTTCATAGTCCTAATTTTCAAAAGTTAGCTAGAATCACTTTAATGATTTCCTTTTTTTTTTTCTTCTCAAGAAAAGCATTTACAAGAAGTAGGGTAGGGGTGTTTTGTTTTGTTTTGCACTTTCGTAATAAAATTTCTGGGTACTTACTCTGGGGACAGATCCTGTTTTTGACATTGGAGATGCAGCAATGCATATGATAGGCGTAGTCTCTGTTCTCAATTAACTTACATTCTGGTGCTTAAGAAAGATAGAAATTAGACACATACCTACAGATTAGTATGCATAATGTTAAATACTATGAAGAAACTAAGGCTAAAGAGATATAGAGTAACTAAAGAGGTGATTTAGGGGGCTATTTTGATGACTGAAGACCTATTTAAAGAGAGAGCTTTGAAATGAAACTTAAACAATGGCAATAAGTCAGCTATCTAAATATCTGGGAGCACAATTATGATCATGGAAAAGCAACTAAAAGCCCTAATACAGACATAGAACAACAAAAGCAGAGTCTGTCTAGGTAAGTAGGCAATAGGGGAATGGTAAAGGTGATGTTAGGGAAGAGGGGAAGGATAGAATTATTTACAGCCTTATGGTCCATTTAAAGAAATTTGGATTTTACCCTGCAGATAAAGGAAAATCCTTGAAGTATTCTCAACAAAGAAAGGACACAAATTGATTGCCATATTGAACCTTCCCAGTATCTACATGGTGGATTCATTGCTGGAGAACAGAGCCCCTACTTTCCTTCCCCACATAACTGCAAGGTATAGTGGTGCTGCTCTCCATGAAAAAAAAAAAAAAAGCAGAGTGACAAATACCTCCACATTCGATAGGCCAAGTAGCTCCACCTAGGGAAAAGCTTTCACTAAAAAAGCAATCTGTGATTTCCAGTGGACTCCTGATGAGGTCTTTGTTAAGTGAAACATATTTTCTCAGTTCTTACACCTGAACACATCTCCTCTCCCTATTATTTTAGCTAGAAGCAATAACAGTGTCCAAAGATGTGCGATTTTAGCAGGAGTAATAGCGCACATGTTCTCAGGTAGAGGACCTTTTGGAATGATTCAGAAATTACAGCCACACTTCTGCAGCGAAGAGGAATGGATATGGCAGTCCTCTGTAAACAATAATGCATCATGAGAGTAAACATTATTATAGAAGTTGAACACCAAATATGCTTAAACTAGAACAAGCACTTGCACTAAACTTCTGCTTCTTATCACTTGGCCCATTGAGTCTCGATTTGTAAGCAAGTATTAGAAAAAGATATTTGGTGCTGCAGTGACAACAAATCTATCAGAGTTAGGGGCTTTGAACTCTCTGAATTATTTCCCAAAGTAAAAACCTTGAGCCGGAGAGAGTCATGCTCACTTAGGGCATTTCTGGCAGAATAAATATTATATAAAAGAACAATGGACATAATCAATACTGAGTTTGATGCACTCTTTTCTGGTGACTTTCAGAAGACACTTAATACGCACAAAATGAATTTTCTCCTTGTTTATATTCTTCACAATGATATTTATGGAACAAACTCTTTGATGCAGATACTGAATCGGCCATTTGCTCTTTAGCATAGTAGTACAAGCTCATTTCGCCAAAGGGGGGAAATTAAAACTACATGAAAGAGTAGCTCTGGAATGCCACGCTGATGTTAAGGTTACTATTAAGATTAAAATATCAGTTTCAATGACTATGGAAAAAGTGGAAAAGCATTTTTTCCATTTAAACTTATCAGACTGATAATGCCAATGGGGAGACACAATTTCCCCCCCTCAGCTGTGATTAGTCTGGTATGTAAAAAATGTATGGATGATTTTTCAAGGTCATAGGGACCATAGACATACTGACTCCATTGTGTTGCAGAAAAAACAGATCCTGTTGGCTTGAAGAGATACTGTGGAGGCCTCTCAGGTAGATGAATGTACTGCTTCTGGTTTTGTTTGTTAGCTGAACACATAGATCAAAAAGCCAACATGTCTTTATGAAGCCAAGATTAGGCCCTATTTTTCATCCTGAGGGTCAGTCAGACTCTACGATGACAAGTATTTAATAATTTCTAATTTATAGCCTAATAATATTCATGGTACACCAGATCAAAAAGTTTTCATTCTTCCAGGTTTTGTCAAAGCTGGATATATCTTTGTTGTCACTCAAAACCAGAGCAGATCAAGCTTTGGAAAAGTATAGAAATTACTTGTTCTATATGATACTCAGGAATTCTAGCTTTTTACATTCACAGTATGAAATCTAAATGGGATATGGATTAAAAACTCATTGTGAGGTTGTTTTCCATACTGAAGTATACAAAATTATTAATTTACCTTGAAAGAAGAAGGTTAACAGGGAATCTAGTTAAAGTATCTATGTCCCAAATGTTAATAAAATGACAGGAATATCATTTACTAACTTATGAAATAGAAACGATTTCAAGGCATTCCTGAAAACTTGAATAAAATAGTTTTAAAGCAAAAGGCGAGGTTTATTTTTATTTCCTTAACCTATTTGGGAGAAATATTTATAATCATTTAACTATAAGCACTAGGTATTGAATTTTTAAATATGCATGTATATACAAGAATAAGAAAATTTTCATTCTGGTTCTCTTATTTTCTGTAATATCCATCAGTATAGGACATAGTGGGGCTTCCCCTCTCCAGATATTTCTTTCTGAGACATTTATCAACTTTGAGTTACAAGTAACCCATTTAAATGCTGAGTGAATTTGATGTTGCTAACCTTTAGTACAGCTTAATAGCCAAGATTAGGACTTCATAGTTGCATTGTCTGGAGAAAATCCAGGCTCTGCCTCTTAGTTACTGTCTGATCTTGAGCAAGTTTTTAAAAATTTGTTTTTATTTTCTCCACTTTAAAATGTGAATATTAATATTACTCACCTTGGAGGTTAGATAGTGAGAATTAAGGGATATCGTATGTGTAAAATGCTAGAAAGTGGCTGGTACACAACACTGCCAGAACTTGTTTGGTGGTGTTGGTAGTAGTCTTGTTTGGTGGTGGTGGTGGTAGTAGTAGTCAAGTCTTGCTTAACTCCACAACTTCCTTTCCTCCTTCAGTCATTTTATGTTAGAAGTGTTTCCTCCTAAGCAAGGATAATTTTGCTCTGGACCCTGCCTCCTTCTGCCTTCTCAGATATATCACCTATATTCCCTCTATAACCTCTACTACATTTTCACACTCTCTCCATAAGACCCTTTCCCATTATCACTGACATTTTTTCAGATCTCCCCCAATTTAACAAAAAATAAAAAAATAATAATAATCTCTTTGATTAGCTCTTCCTTTGTAGTGATTACTCTGGCTGTATCCTTGCTTTTGAGCACAGATTTATTAATCCAAATTCTCTTCTTGGGCTGACTACAAGTTCTCACCTTTCATTATGAAGTTCTTACCTCATTGCAATTGAACTTTTGCCCCAATTGTTCTCTTCAGCTGACTTTGCAAAGGACAAATGACCTTTGCTTTGCTAAAGCCTCTTAACCTATTTGATACTGTACGGTGCTGGATTTTTCAGGGCCATTTTTGCTATTCACTAACCTTATCATACTGCGAATGCTCTCTTCTCATGATTCCACTTCTGTGGTTTTTCTCCTCTACTTCCTGCCAATACTTCTATATTTTGAGGTTTACTTCTCATCCATCAATCCATTAGGTGTTATTTTTTTCCTAAGCCAGCTCCTCTTCTTTCAATTTCTCTCTCTCTCTCTCTCTCTCTCTCTCGGTCTCTCTCTCACACCATATGTATTTCCTAAGGTTTGAATCTGTATATTCAGTAGCTTTCTAGACATCCTCACTTGGCAGTCTCACAGCACTTTGAGCTCAGCATAGTCCAAACTGAACTGCTCATTCTCTCCCATCAGATTGAACCTCAACAAATCTTCCTTCTCTGAGTGCTCCCTACCTTAGTCAAAGGCATCACCATCTCCCCTATCCCCTAAACTCAGATCATGGGAAACATCAACACCTCTTAACACCAAAACAATGATCTCATCTTGAAAGTTTCAATTGAATCCCAATTTTTTCCTGTTTCTGGTGCTAAATTAATCCAGGCCTCCACTGTTTTTCTTCTGAAGCATGAACAAAATACTTCCTTTCTCCATCATATTCTGTACCCTTGCAATAGATTTCTCACAATGCATACAAAGTGACCTTCCTTAACCACAACCCTAAAACTTTAATGACTTTTTTAAAAGATTTTATTTATTTATTTATTCATGAGAGACACAGAGAGAGAAAGAGACAGAGACATAGGCAGAGGGAGAAGCAGGCTCCACACAGGTAGCCCGATGTGGGACTTGATCTCCAGGATCACGTCCTGGGCCGAAGGCAAGTGCTAAACTGCTGAGCCACCCAGGCATCCTGAAACGTAGTAACTTTCATGGCTTCTGACTTAAATATTGCTAAGTGCCTTGAAATGGTTTACACAGACCTCTGCAACCCAAATTCACCTTCTTCTTCACTCATCGTTTGTTAATGTCTTCCTTGTGCTATATTCTTCAATAATATTAGGTTTCTTTACATCCTTCAAATCCTGCATGCCTCCAGGCCATTTCACCAGTACCTGTATACTGTCATTCAGTCCTTCCCTCTCTGACTAGAGAAGGGACTCTCATGTTGGTGAGATTAAGTGTGACTTCCTCAGAAGACCTTCTCTGAGCCTTCTGAAATTTTTTCCCCTTTTGTGTCTTCTGCAGTGCCCATATTATTATATTTGGTTGTTAGATTGAGGGTCTTCCCTGCAGTACTATATATTCCAATGCTACTTATTTCGTAGGGACTGTGCCATTCTTATATGTTCAGCATACATGGAGAATTTAATCAATATCTGGAAAACCAGCAAGTTAATGAAATAATTATTAATTATAATTTTTTATTATTTATAATTATTAATTATAATTTATTAAAGAAGATTTCAATGACTATTTGGTCACTGGACAGGCCTTTAATAAATGCTTCTCTCTTGCTAAAAAAAATAAAAATAAAAAAATAAAATAAATAAATAATAAATAAATAAATGCTTCTCTCTGACTATAGATTCATCTGCAACTACAGTTAACTTTTAGAAGTTGTTTATATAAACAGAGGAATTGTTTCTTATGGTGAGTCAGAGATATTGAAGATTAAATACTTTCTAGTAACTTTATAGCTCTTGATAAATGATTTAAAATCTATGCACCTCAATTTACTCATCTTGAGAAGAGGATTATTTATAGATTGTAATTGGGAATGCAAAGGAAGAAGCATGGAAACTGGTCCTCAATGGATCCTATCCACACATCTCACTCCTGAAACTGATGCTGAAATACAGCTTCCCAATCTACCATCAATTCTACCCCTATGCCTACCATGGATATGCCTCTGGTTATGTCCTTTATTCATTTATTTTTTATTTTAAAACATATTTATTAACGACCAGGCACTGAACTCATTCTTGTGGATACAGCAGTGAACAAAGTGGAAATGATATCTTCTCTTTCAGAATATTTGGTCTGGTGTGTCACTCATCGGTAAATAATTTCTTTACATTCTGATCACTCTGCTAGAGTGAGAGTTTCTGTAGGACAGGTACTATTAATACCTTCTGGCTTGTCACTTCATGGGTGCTCAGTGAAATGGTCTATCTAGGACACTGGATCAATCTACATAATTAGATTAAGAATATAAATTTGATTTTTCCCTTAAAATTCAATTATAATTTTATTCCTACTACAAGTCTTTTCCATAATCCCATCTTCCTAGCCCTGTGAAAATTAGTGTCTCTCCTCCCTTTTGTGCTCTTAAGGCATCTCTGACTATGCTTCATTAGGGTATATTCACATTGCTTTCTAATTAGGTCTTCATATATCTTTCCTTTCTGGTTGACTTAGTCTTTTCAAAGTAAAATTTGTGTCTTCTTCAGAGCCTTTTGAATATTAAATTGATGATAAAGGAATGCATAATAAGTGACAAAGTGGCTACCCTAGGAAGAAGTTTATGCATTCAAAGGTGACAAAGAAAAATCTCATCAGGAAAATATTCTAAAAGGTGTGGATTCACACTAAATATCATTTCATGTTTTCAAGGAATTAAAAGACAAGGGTAAAATTAGCTATTTTTATAGATAAGCATTACATGTATACCACAAAATGTTCTGATGCTTATTAGTCTAAGAAATATAAGAATATAGTATTGTGGAATTATGGAATTATGTAAACCAGTAATAGACCTTGCTATCCCTTTGTTTCAACTTTTCTCACACATTTTTAGCTACTAAAATCTGCCACTCCCATCCCACCTTCATATTGCTTAGAAATAAACATTTAGCCTTTAAAATAGTTTATGAATATAAGATGTTACTAGCAAGCCCAAGGAGTATCATTTGTTGAATACTTATCAAAACTCTGAAGTCCAAAGCCAGAGACTGTGAAAGAGGTTAAAAGATCAAGGAGACATTATTAATCTTGTACTCTTTCCAGGGTATAACCAAGATACATATTCAAAGAATTATTAAAGCACATAGAAAGTGATGGCTGCCACTTTAAAATTTAAAGGTAAAAATAAAAGGTAGGACATTGGTAGTGATAAGAAAGTTTCATAAAGCAGTGACATTATTTAAATGCAGCTTAAGTAATCATAAATTAAATTATGTATAGAAAAATCTAATTTGGATATAGCACAGATGTCCGAGGGGAAAATGGAGATCCAAACTTCAAAGTAAAAATACATTTAAAATTTTTCAGTTCAATTCTTGTTCAGTTAAAAGTATCTCAGAATTACTCTTCAGAACACTCACAAAATGATCCATCTCTTCAATTTTTCTCTTTAAACAATTAACCTATTCCTATTTTTCAAGTACAATTATATTAGATTTTTAAATTTAGAGTTATTTTATTTTCTATGTCCTAAAACTTTATTAGTAACACAATCTTTGCCAATTAGAATATCTTATTTCATACTCAAATACCATATTGCTTGTGTTTTACACATTTACCAGATAGCATATTTGGCTATCTTTCTTTTGTTGAAATTCTCTCTGTATACGTGTGTTTCCTCCACTAGTTGCTGGGCTATTGGTGTCTAAAACTATATTTTTCAACTGGAATTTATATAACGATTGTACATAGTACACACATAATAAATATTTATGAATTGCACTGTTAAAACACACTAGTGAAAATACAAAGGTGAAAAAGATGCATTCAAACTTTTGTAGAAAAAAATCACTTGTAAGTTAGAGGTTCCTCGATTACCAGAAGCACAAAACAGGGCTGTTGGTCCAAGCTGTAGGTACTATGAGAACAACAGACTCCTTCTGATACTCATTTAAGTAATTTTTACATGGAGAGAATAAAAGCTTTTTAAAAATATTCGCGGGCAGCCCAGGTGGCTCAGTGGTTTAGCACCGCCTTCAGCCCAGGGCCTGATCCTGGAGACCAGGATCGAGTCCCATGTTGAGCTCCCTGCATGGAGCCTGCTTCTCCCTCTGCCTGTGTCTCTTCATTTCTCTCTCTTTCTCTCTCTCTGTCTCTCATGAATAAATAAATAAAATCTTTAAAAAATATATTATCTAAACACACCCCAAACTCAAAATGTTGGTACCTCTTTTATAAAAGTTGGTTTCAGATTAATGAACATTTTATTGAGCATTTCACTGTTGCATGCCCCAGGGACAGATCAGTGAGCAGTATGTTGAACCTAACTTCATGATAGGTGAGGAGATCATATTTTGACTGTATTCATGTGTGAGCTGTTATTTCCACAACAGCATTTGGCCCTTGGAGCTGGAGAATGGAAGCACACTAACTTTTTTTTGCCTTGGAGTAATTTAGTGTCTGAATTTCTATGCCATTCCACTAACACATATCTCTTCCCTTCCCTTGAAATTACTTCGCTAAAATGATTCATGAAGATTTGATAAATACTCTAGCAAGCTTACAAAAATAAATTATATGAGGACATTTGAAGATTGCTATTTGAAAAGTGATTTATCATTTTTACTTACGCTCATGTAATTCATATCTAGTCCTGCAACTATTCAGGCATGATTTTCTTATTCTGGACTTTTGTGGCTATTTAACATAAATAAATAGGTGAGTTCATTTCTTCTGATATTTCTATGTTCTTATTATTTCCATCAGTCATTTTTTTGTACTTTTCCCACCAAAAGAAACAACGGACAATATCTGAAATTCTTATATGGAACAGAATTTAAGAGAGGTATGTGACACTCAATTTCTCTTCTTGGTGAAAGGCATCTTCGGGCCTTTGTCAAAATAGTTATCATAGCTTTATGGCTGCCACACAGTGTATTTTAGATTCCCCTCGCACTCCTGATTCAGCCAAAACCACTATGTGATCTGCCAAATGCTTGAAAACATATAATACAATGTGGGCTCTCATAGCTTCCACCTGGCATCACAGATCAGTTTTCAATCAGATATGCCCAAATATGTTAGATGAGCAAAGTTGACCTGCTTAATATGATCAGTCTGTGGGCTACATTTTAAATAGGGCAGACGCATAAAAGTTTAACGTTGCCTTTTGCCTTCATAATCTGAATAAACATCTTGGCACACCTGCACTACTTTTTGACTTGGGAATCTAACATTATGGATCCTTTCGTTTTAAATCCTCCTCTGAAGAGGACATTAAATGACACCTCCTGCTCCATCCCTATCATTTCTCCACATCCTTATGACTGTTCTTAGCAGAAGTAAAATGTTTTCCTTTTCAAACACTCCTTGTTTCCTTCCTGGGATGATACTCTGCAAGTCTTGGTTATTTCATATTTCTTCAATGCCCTTACTGACTCTTGTCGTTTTCCCATCATGTCTTTCAACCCTTCTACCCCCAGAAAATGGTGACTCCTCTTTTTTTCATGCATTTATCTCAACACAATGAGCACTTGCTCTAAGTCAGGAAATGTGCAATTGTCCCTGGGACAGATTGATAAAGGAGACTTACACAGTTCTATCCCATGGAGTTTTCTCTTGAGTTGTATACTTCAGATTAGCCCTTCAAACAGCCACTGGGAAAGGGTTTTAGCAAAAGGGGGTTACCATCTGGGACTAGAGAAATTCAGCAATGTTTCTAACAAAAAGTATTATTTGATCCCAAAGACTTTAGAAGCAGTCTTCACATTTGAGTGTGCTTCAGGTAGGTTTTATCAAAAATACATAATCCTGGGCTGTGTCCTCAGGGATTCTGATTTTGAAAATCTGACAGGAGGCTTATAAATGTGCCATTTTTTCCAGCTGCCCAAATGATTTTGAGGCATAAATTTATGTGTCAGACTGTTAGCACCACTGCCCCATCAGTGACCCCAATATAAAAGGATGTAGAGGGAGTAGATAATTCTTAAAACTAGCAAGCTAAGTGTCAGGTGACCAGCAGGAATAAGGATGAGAGAGCAAACAAGGTGGAATTTCTGCACAAAGAAGTATAGCCTGTAGAAAAGAGCCTGATTTTTCTTTCTCCAGTTGGAATTTTTTTTCCTTTTGCTCCAGTGAAAATATACTTGGAAGAGTTTCAGGAAGTCATCCAATGACTTATTTTGAGAACCTACTCTACACCAGCTTTTTGTTACCTACAGAACAACACAGCATCCCTGCCCTCAAGGAATCAGTCTAGGGAGAAATGCTGGGGAATAAACAAATATCAAAGATCTATGAGAACTGCTATAATGGAGATGGGTGTAAATTTACCATGAAGCCAAAGTATCAAGGCCTCTTATTTTCATGGTCCCTTCTGAAGACCTGCACCTGATTTGTATGCTTTATATTAAAGTGAGGTTGCAACATTTTAGAAGCTTCTGACTTCATGAAACCTGGATCCACCCCTGAACAGTGATGTTTTTGAATAGACGTAAAGATAATGAGGTGATAGAGATACCTTTCTAGGAAATCAGAAAAGAATCAATATACCAATGGTTGAGCTGGTAACAAACTAGGATTTGTTTGGAGAGAAAATTATCTGGAATGATAGTGAAAATATTGGTGGAGTGATTAACATGTGATAACTTTAGTAGCAAGGAGTGAGTGCCTGTGCGTAGAATATATGTGTAGCCAATAAAATAAAATAAAATAGAGGAGAAGCTGCATATGTAATTGAAGGACACATGGTAAAGAGCCTATGTATCAAGCCAGGGGCTTGGACTTGATTGTACATTTAGGAATATTTTAAAAATATCACCTAAGACTCCTTTAATACTACCAAGGGCTAGGCCACATCTTCAGACAATCTGTCTAAATGGGTGTGGGGTAGAGCTTGAGATCTATGTGTGTGTGTGTGTGTGTATAATGCAAAAAATATATGTATATTTCTATACATATATGTATAACATATATATGTGTGCACACACACACATATATATCTTTGGGGCTTGAACTCACAACTCTGAAATCAAGACCTGAGCTGAGATCAAGTCAGATGCTTAACTGACTAAGCCCCGCAGGTACCCCACGAAGTAGTATATTTTGTATTAAATTCTACTACTGAGAAGAGCATGAGAGCATGAGAAAGAATAATGGGAAGAAGAGTGACATCTTAGAGAAACTCTGTCTAAGGAAACTAATGTAAGACCAGAAGGAAGTGTAAGCAGAAGGTAGGCACAGAGTGACCAGAGAGTGCTTCAGGCAAAAGAAGAGAATTTGTAGTATGAGGAGGGAAGGGGCCAGGAAGTGAAGTAGACACTGTGGTAGAAGGTAACAATCAAAGAGGAAGGTGTGCCAGGCCACTTGGAGGAGGAAGCAGTGGCCTGATTATCAGAGTCTTGTGGACCATGAGTTTACATTTTATTCTAAACATAAGAGGAAGTTATTGAGTGCTACTAATTAAGGAAATGGCATGGTCTAATTTTTATTTGCAAAAATGTCACTTTGGCTTTGATGCGAATAATGGATTAGAATGAACAAGGGAAGATTGGGCCATCTTCTTTAGAGACCATTACAGAGAGGGCTCAGATCAGGGTGGTACCAATGGAGACGGGATAGGTGAGTGATGGCGACGTCTTGTCTACCACAATATGCCTATACTACCTTAGCTTAGAAAATGTTTGATGCCCAGTAATATTCAATGGTTTTTACTGACTGACTTGAATATATTAATCTTGGAGGCAGGGAGAACAAATAAGAAGCTTTTCTAAAGGGGTTTATTGAAAATGGAGGGATTCTACAGATTATAAGGCGAAATCAGTAGGCATTAATGCCTGAATATGGGAGGAGGCAAAGAATAGAGTTCCATAATAGGCAGTTACAGTATAGAATAATGTCAATAATCAATAGAGAGAATTAAGGGAAAAGGAATGTTTTACGAGAAATGAGAAAGAATGAGATCAATCAAAGACGTAATTAGATTGAAGGATTGGCTAGGAGCTGTTGGGGAATAATCAGGAAAATAGTGATCTTTTCAGAACAAAATTGACAAGAGATATGCATTTAATATTTACATGCACAAGTATTGTGAGTGTAGGTAGATGTATGTTATAGTATGTTCTAATAAGCAGATATAAACTTCTTTCTTTTTTAAATATGCATGCCCCCATTTTACAGACAGTTAACCTACTTTTCTCACATTCTAAAAAATCTCACAGGCACTTCACCTACCTGTAACCGTCATGGTCAATGACATGCAAAGAGATACTAAAAACACATTCAAATACAAGTTTAAAAAAAGCTAAAAAAATAAGGTCACAGATTAATTTTTAAAAATATAACCATGATCTACTAATATCCCACATACAGTATACAACAACTTTTTATTTTACATGTTGGTAGAATAATTGTATAAAAAATAGCATACGGTTGGTAGCTCTAACTACTTTTCGTAAACTATCACATCAATCTTTACAAAACCCTTTCTGGCAGATACTATTACTATTCTGGTTTACTGACTTAGCTATAAACTAAAACTAAGATAGTTTAATAATTTGCCTAAAATTGTGGAGCTACTATATTAATCCAGGTACTCTTACTAGTATTTCTGTTCTTGATTGCTACTTTTAACTCCACTTGCTACCTGTAATTCTAATGTGTTCCAACACTGCATTAAAGACAAATCCAGTGATCTCTAAATATGAAGGTTGAAGAGAAGACAACAGTCCTGAGAAAATAAGGCAAATTGATTAAAAATTAGAAACATTAATCCTAAAAATCAAATAAGGTAGAAAAGATTGAGAACAAATAGATATCCTTTTCATGTCACAACAAACTTGCTCAGGATTCATTATACATTAACCATGAACTCATGTGAGGTTCAAAAAGGGGATGTATTCACATCTTATTTGGGGTATACATATATAGAATTACTTTAAGGGTAAATAATATTTATGTCATCAAGGAGAAAATAAGCAAGTGGACCTCGTTTCATGAAGAGAAATTTAGGATAGATGAAAGAATAACTTTCAAAAAATAAAGAGATGGCTATGATCTCTCTCTACTAAGAGAGGATTGTTATCTTTATGAAGGACAATTAGATAATTTAAAAGAGATACACCTCGTTAAGTCATCATGTCCAATTTTGAGGCAGGGAAATAAACTGAAAGACCTAGCTCTCCTAGGTTTCCAGACTCATCTAAACAGCAATAACAGTACTTAAACATTCACTTTAATCATCATGTAAAGTAAAATTAAAAGAAAAAATAAATGCAAGCTAACTTTATTCTTACATCCTTAATTTCAAGCTACCTTAAGTGCGATGCTCTTATCCTTCACTGTCCCTAACTCTTCATTGGTTTCATTCTCATTCAATATGACAGTAAATTCAGAAAACTGACTCACTCATGTATATGAATGACAGAATTTATATTTACATATATATTTATGACTATATATTGACATATATATATAATGACTATATATACATGTCTATAAGCATATGTTATATATACACATAATGACAGAAAGGAGATGGACTAAAATCAAAGTTCTATTCACTCACCTTATTATATCATCTCCTATAGTACTTACATCTGTCTCTTTCCTTCTATCATCTCTTGGTTGCTGGAAAGCTGTAGCACTGACAATATGGTCTATAATAAAATCTAAAATTGTAATTGGGCACCAAAAATTCTAATTGCCATCTGAACTGACCACACTATGATTATATGCCATTGAATGAATTTATCTGTTAAGGATATTTCCAGTTGAAAGTGAGAAAAACCCCAAATCTGATTCTCTTAAACAGTAGGGAAGTACATTATCTCTCCTAAGAAGAAGTTAAATATGGGGCAAGACCCAGGCCTGAGTGATTCAACAGCTCTTTGTTGTCATCAAAGACACAATTCCTGGCACTATGTTCTGCCATCTTCAGAGGCTTTGCCCTCCACTTGAGCCCCTCATGGCTCCAGGATGACTGTAGAATCTATGTACCACCTGGCATTGTTACCAGGAAGAAGAGAGGAATTGTCTCTTTTTCAAGAAAGAAGAAACTATTTATAGATTTTCTATGATAAAATCCATCATGTTTTATTGGCCAGAATTAGGTCATAATGTCATCCCTTAAAAAGTCATTGGGAAGGAGGATGAGATTGCTTATATAATTTATCATAGAATGACTAGTTGAAAGTCAGTTTTACTAGCTGATTTAATAAATATCTCTCTGTAATGAAGAATAAGTTTCTATTTATTAAAAAGCTATTGAATAATTAAGGAATCAGGACATTAAGGAATAATTAGGAAAATGATCATGAAAAAGCATCCAACACTATCTCAGCTTTCCACAGTCACATATAAATTATTTAATAACACAAAGTGACACTGTATTTCATCATCTTTAGCAAACAGAATTTAGAAAGTAACTTCTTATAGCTGATGCTGACAACCAAAATATAGATTAAACTTAATCTGTTCTTATTGTGTACTTTTCTGGAAAAAAAAAAAAGTAAATTAGCTAAAATGAAATGTATTATCATTTTGTATAGACTTAGGTAATTTCAAATGACACCTCATGAGCATATCATTAAATTAAACTAATATTCTATTTAATGTCATTTTTAGCATCTTCTTGTTGGATATCTGAATATTTACTGCTATGGATCATTTGTGTACATTATTTCATTACAGCCACAAAGTAATCATATGTTAATAGGAAGAAAAAGGCTTGCTATTACCTGTCACTGTAGCAAAATCATACTTCTGGTTCCTGTAATAAGTCATATTGTAACTTTTAAAAAACTCTCTAACCAAAGGTTGCCGGAAAAGATTTTCAACATTTATTATTAAAACATGGGATGCTCAATAATGGCTTAGATTTATGGGATGTTGCTTTTTAATAAATTCCTTCAAGTTGCTAGATTTTCATCTTCCAAATATTTCAAAAATTTAAATGTATTTTTAAAGAATAAAACATTAGAACATTTTCATTCCTTTATTTTTCAATACTTCCTTACTGACCTTACTTGACTATGCCTTGATTGTGGAATCTGTCAAGTCTGGATTCAAGAATTTCAACAAAAGTTAGCTGCTTGAAAGTCAGTAAAGATTTGATTCCCATAAGCCATGTTTTTCTTACATGGAAAATGAGGTATAGAATATTTATGATAATTAAAAACAACATATATAATTACCGCATAGTAGCTTAATAAGTCATAGTTATAATTATTGGCATATGTTGTATTTGCATTGCCTTACAGAATGTCTGGCACAGCTGAAACATTCAACAAGTACTTATCAAATGAATAAATACACCACCTCCATTGCTCACCAAACCAAATATATATGAGAGAGGGAACAGAGAGAGAGATCACTATTGAGATGGAGTGCTCACTTACCAATTAACTAACAATTTATAAAGTTTGTCCTCAGTATGACCTCTCCCTTGTCAGGGGCAGGGGGTGAGAGAGATGAACAGGCAAAGCACAGAGGAATTTTAGATCAGCGAAAATACTTGGTATGATATTATAATAATGGGCATTTGTCCTAACCCATGCAATATACAACACTGAGAGTGAACCCTACAGTAAATACAGGTAATTATTACGTGTCAAAGTAGGTTCATCTTTGTAATATGTACCAAACTGGTGGTTGCGGTTGATAATGTGGAGCCTATGCATGTCTGGATACCAGGAGTATATGGAAAAATCTCTGTACCTTTCTCTCAACTTTGCTATAAACTTAAAAGTTCTCTAAAAAATAAGGTTCTTAAAATGTTAGAAGGGGCAATCAATCTTGTATGAGATATAGTAGCAGTCATACAAAGAAAGATTATAAATGGCCAATATTTACATGAAAATGTATTCTATATCATTAGCCATGAGGGAGATGTGAATTAAACCCACAAGGAGATATACAAGACGAGGGGAAAAAAAGTCAATGACACCTAACACAAGCAAGAATTTGTAGCTACTGACATTCTTATTCATTGTAGGTAAGAGTATAAATTGGTAGTATCACCCTGGAAACAGAGTTTTATTATAAAACTACCTAAAGACCCTGTGATTCCAATTCTAGTTGTTTAACTGAGGGACCTATCTACAAAAACTTACATAAAAATACTCATAATTGAAAGAATTTTCCATAGGTGTTCCACAGCAAATATTATTTTATAAGCCCATATCTATAATTTTTAATGAACAGAAGAAAAAAATCTTTATATCTACTTTTTTAAGATTTTATTTATTTATTCATGAGAGACAAAGAGAGAGGCAGAGACATAGGCAGAGGGAGAAACATGCTCCCTACAGGAAGCCTGATGTGGGACTTGATCCCAGGACCTGGGATCATGCCCTGAGCTGAAGGGAGATACTCAATTACTGAGCCATCCAGGCATCCCCAAAGTCTTTATATGTAAATTAAAGAGTATTTTTTTTTTGTATGTTATTAGGAAGTATATCATAAGTGGGGTGTCAGGGTGGCTCAGTCGGTGGAATGTCTGAGTCTTCATTTAGGCTCAGGGCATGATCTCAGGCTGGTGATATCAAGCCCTTGGTGGTCTCTGTGCTCATCAGGGAGTCTATCTGAAGTTCCCCCTACCCCTTTCACTCTGTCCTTTCCCTCACTCACACACTCTCTCTCAAATAAATAAATAAATAAATAAATAAATAAATAAATAAATAAATCTTTTGAAAAATACATCATAAGTAACTAAAACACAAAATATAAACTATCACCAATTCACATTATTACTAATTCATTTGTATACAAGATATATAAGGTCATTGTCTATCAGTTTTTCCTTGGTTTCATTAAAACTCCACAGAAAGATTTCTGCTTCTTTTTGAAATAAATATTTTATTTATTTGAGAAAGAGTATGAGTGGTGGGGAAAGATTATAAATGGCCAATATTTACATGAAAATGTATTCTATATTTTCATGGGAGAATGAAAATATAGAATATTTTCAGAGGAGGGGAGAGGCAGAATATTTTATAGAAATATAGAATATTTTCAGGGAGGGGCAGAGGGAAAGGAGGAGCAGACTCCCTACTGAGCAGAGAGCCAAATCCTAGGACCTGAGGTCATGACCTGAGCCAAAGGCAGATGCTTAACTGACTGAACCACCCAGGCATCCTTCTACTTTTCTTTTTTAAAATGAATCATGAACTACACTTTAGATTAGGATTTAAAGTTATTTTAAAGACCATTTAATCCAGCTCCTTAATTCACAAAACAGAAAAATGATGTTCCAGAGTTAAGAGGCTTACTTGAAACATCTTGGGGGGGGGGGGGGGCGGGGGGGAAGCAGAATACAGCATATAACAAAGAGTAGAAATCTACAGTATTTTTACCATTGACCTATTATATTTATTTCTAAAGAATATAATAGCACTATGACACGTATTTTCTCTTTTTAAAATATGTCTGTTGATCTTTATCACAAGTCAATTAGCATTCTTCAATGTATATTAACAAAGGCAGCACATATAGTCATAAAACTGTGGCACTAAGTTATTTCTTAACCATCTATCATACAACTTGCTTTTCAAAATTTTACTAGTCTTCCTTATGTTTCCATTGACAGTAAAATACATTATCAGCATCTTTATTTCCTCACATTTTCTCAGCTTTATTGAGGTATAATTGACAAATAAAAATTACATATATTTAAGGTGTACAACTTAGTGTGACATATGTAAACACTGTGAAATGATCATTACAATCATTACAATCAAGCTAATTAACATATCCATCACTTCACAGTTACCATATTCTGTGTGTTGTGCACGCATGAGTGGTAAGAACACTTAAGATCTACTCTATTTGCAAATGCCAAGTATATAATACAGTGTTAAACTATAGTCACCATGCTATCTATACACTATTTCCAGAACCTATTCATCTTGTTTTGCTCAAAGTTTGTAACCTATGACCAACATTCCCCATGATTTTTTTTTCATGAGATGTCAAACTGGTTTCTACTAATTAAATTAGATGTACTCTCATAGTGTCAGGATTGAAAAATTGATTTTTAAGTACAAAGAAGAGAACTGGTAAAACAAAAGGAGTTAGGTGCTTTTTTTTTTTTCCAGGTAGCATGTGTATTGATTATTGTCATCCACGTGTATTTAGCTTTTCCTGACCATGTATTGCTTTGTTGCAAAATATCTAGAGAATGCCACTAGCCACTAAGTGTAGCTGCAGTCAAAGGGCAATTTGGTTTGTAGTGACACAAAACAAGTGCTCAAAAGGCTGAAGTGCAGCCGTTGCAACAAAAGTACTTCAACTATCTTCATTCTACTTGTCAATTCGCAAACATTCTCTCTGCATACTGTGAATGTAGGCGAAACAATTTGTCTGCCATTCCATATCTGTGTACTTAAAAGTCAGCAACAAGGTGCTGCATGGTTTTTATTCTAGTGATCAGAGTAATATTTGAAGCACAGTTCTCTGGGTCTCTTTACTTATACCATATCCTAAAGATATATTTTCTTTATGTCAGACCCTTAGCAAATGTCTTGATCCCTTTGGGCTGCTATAACTAAATATCATAGGGTGGGTGGCTTAGAAACAACTGAGAAATTCATTAGAGTTCTGGAACCTGAGAAGTCCCAGAGTCTAGGTGGTGCCAGAAGATTTGGTGTCTGATGGAAGTCGGATTCTTAGTTCATGAACCTCCAGTTTGTAGCAGGGTCATCACATGGTGGAAAGAGCAAGGAAGCTCTCTGGGATCTCTTTTATAAGGGCACTAATCCTATTCAAGAGGGTTCTATCTTCATGACCTAGTCACCTCTCAAAGACCCACCATCTAATACCATGGTCTTGAGGATTAGGACTTCAAAATAGGAATTTGGGGGTGACACAAACATTATATAGCAACAACAATATGAATAATTTTGAACTTATCTTGGCATATGAGAGTTTTCTACTTTCTGTCCAATTTATCTTGAATGTGTACTTCCTCCTAGCCAATAAAATAATCACATATTCACTCTGACCCAGGAATTCCCTTCAGGGACTGAGCTTATTCACTTTAATTTTTCACTAATAAAGTTTTTCAAGCTCATGAATTGTGATCCCTGAATTGCCATTGCATTTGAACTACGTACGGTATATTCATTATCCAAATTTTAATGGAAAAAGAATTTGTTCAAAAGAATATGCTTCTAGGGCAGCCCCGGTGGCTTAACGGTTTAGCGCTGCCTTCAGCCCGGGGCCTGATCCTCGGGGCCCGGAATCGAGTCCCACGTCGGGCTCCCTGCATGGAGCCTGCTTCTCCTTCTGCCTGTGTCTCTGCCATTCTCTCTCTCTCTCTCTTTGTGTCTCTCATGGATAAATAAATAAAATCTTAAAAAAATATATGCTCCTAAATTTGAGTCTTAAACATCAGTAAGTCTTTCTCACATTAATTCAACAAGGAAATGAGAAAGAACAGGACTTCTTCAAACCTCCAAATTTTTTGCAGTTTATAACAGACAACTTAGTTTACTGAAAGGAAACAAAACATTGCTTCAAATAAAATGAGAAAATTTCTTACAAATATTTAGAAAATATAATCTTAAATTTTTCTGTACTTTTTATTTTATAATTATAATTATTTATGATTTTATAATTTCTCTTGATAGTGGATAGATAGATATCAAAGTTTCCTCCACTTTGGGAAATTATATTTATTAAATGGTCTTTTATGTAATTGTTTCAATTTACTAGGGTTTTAAATCTAATTAATAGAGATATAAATAACATATTATATATTATTATGTTTTACTCTATTCTTGTGGTTCATAGAAGCCAATAACAACTAATTCCCCAAATTGTGGAATCTGCTGGAGAAGAGAAAGAGAGGAATTTGTAGAAGTTTTAGAATCCTTTTAGGAGATAACTTTTAAATGTGAATTACTTAAGGAATCTTCAAGATGTTCTAACATTATAAACCAAAGTGTATACCACAGAGGTTTAGATAATGAGACAAATAAATTGTTAGCAGCTCTTACAATGAAAGCAATAAAATGTAGTCTCATTAAGGTAGTAGAGAAGAAAGACTAGATTTTGAATGATGGGAAACAGAACAGAAGAGCATCGGAGAAACGGTGAGCATGTCGTGTAGGGAACAGAGTGTAGCATACTTGAGAACAGAATCATTTCAATGAGTTGGGGATGCAAGTGGGATAAGAACATCAAGAACCTGGGATGTCAGGGCTGATGGTTTTTGATTTGATGTTAAAGAAGTGTAGGTGTGAGGATGTACAAGAGACATGATGAAAGCATCCATAGGCTAGGGTATGTTCGGTGACCTGACCAATGCAAAGCTGGGAATGAGCCTGCTCAGGCCTGAATGGTAATGGCTAACCTGCCTACACAAGATGGATAAAATGATACTAACCACAGGACTGGGAAATTACAATGAGATTATGGTGTTTATTTGTACACCTGGTTTGGACTGTAATCAGGTTCTATTTATCTTCCCTTCGGTGACCTCTTTGGCAAGTTCTGTGCATTAGGAATAAAGCAATCAGAGCATAAATTTAGTTACTGATGCTCATTGCAGCTTATGCACACATCAGTGGGTACAGTGTAGTATTTTCATGGCCATCTCATAATGAAAACTAAACTGACCAAACTCTTTTCAAAGGACACACTAGAAAGGGTCATGCTGTAACTTGCCAGCTCAGTTCCTGGGAAAAGTACCGAGTGAAACTTTATGTGAAGACAGAGTGTCTATGGAGGGTTTCAATATCACGACGGTAAGGATATGTTCTAAATTATGGATGATGATTAGTAACCCTGCAAGCCCCTCTATTGATTCTCCAGCTGTCATGCTAATTTAGTCTCTAAAAATAGTCTACTGTTTTGTTGTTAATGTTTTCAATTTTAGCAGTTGTTTTTGTTGCCTTTAATTTAATTTAGTCTAATTTAATTTGTGTATATATGAAATCATTTGCATGACTCAAAAGTCAAAACCATTGTTTATAACCATATTCAGGAGTCTTGAGTCTATTCCAAATCCATCTACCTTGTTCCTACCCATCATTTTCATTAGTTCCTTGTTTATCATATCCAGGTAATCTAGGGTTTGTATGCATTCTTCTCCTTTTTTTTAATGCAATATATACAACATCCTACACCCCCTGCCTTGATCACTTACAAATATGTTCTGGCAGTCATGGTACTATGATAGAAATATTTTCCATTAACAGAGAGAGAGAGTTTATAGCTGATAATTCTCTATTTAGTGGTGTACCCTAGGTAGATGGACATTATTTCTTAATCTTTTGTTTTTACAAAAAATGCCACACTAATGCATTTTTTTCATATTTTTGGAGGTGAGTCTTCTCGCTGTATTTATACAAAAGGGTATTTCTGGATAAGGAGTAATAAGAATGACTAATTTCTTAAATATTACCAAGGGACCCTCCCTGCTTTCTCAATTCACACCCCACCAACACTGTACCAGAGTGCTCGATTCTCTGCACCTTGCCAACAGTGTGTTTTCAAAGGTTTAATTTTTCCCATCCTGATATGTGAGAAGTAATGCTCACTTCTAAAAGTTTTCTAATGATAGTAAATTAACAAGCATTACTAAAGGAATAATAACTTGCTCTAAATTTTATAGTTTGGGAAATGCTCAATTATTTAGGAATTGCTCTTTAGTGTCCTCAATTTGCAGAACAACCTTTAAAATACCAATAACAGGCACCACAGTGTTGGTTCATTTGCCAGCCAGGGAGAGGGCTCAATCTTTCTTTGTGCTCTCCAAAGGGAAAAATGTATAAAACAAACTTTACATGTCATCTGGAGCTGAAGAGCAGTCAGTTGCGTCTCCTCTAACATTGCACAAAATATGGTAGCATATGCTGCTGCATAATAGTCATATTGTTCCAGCCGAAGCATGTAAATGCTTCCTTCATTTTCATAAATAAAGTAACTTTGATTCTCTTCCCAAAGAACTATCAATCTCCTAAGATCTGACATTGAGTACACCATTCATTATAATTAACCAGGAGCAAAAAATAATAATAATTTTTTTTCTTCTCATGGAATGATGGGATTCCATCTAGATTTTCTGATTAATTTGGTATTTTACTCTGTCATTATAATTCAATTTATGTGGCTTTTCAGTACATTCCTTGAAGGCACTTTTATCATCCATGAAAATCCCAAATAAAAAGGAAAAATACTTCGTGTTCATTTTTCCCCACAAGGGATACTTGTGCTACTCCAGTGCAAATAACTATTTAGAACTGATATTTTCAATGCTGTTGAACTGTCAGAAAGCAAGTTTCTACTTTTTATTAACACTATTTTTGTTACTCACAAGATAAATAGAAATTAATTCAAATGACTTATTACTATCACTAATATTATTTATTCAATTATCCAAACAGAATTAAAGTAGTTTTGTTATATTATGTCATGCTAGAAAATAAATCATTATTAATAAAATTCTTGTAAAGGATTATTATATTCTCAACTGTATTTAAAGCCACAGTACTTGGGTGTCAGATAATTTTATTTCTTAGTTGTACAGCTTCATTCACACTATTTTTACACCTTTTCCTAAAGAGAATCAGGACTATGTAAAAATGTACCTCATGTCCATCATTAACTTTTTAATGAAGAAATCACCTAATAGTAATAAATTCTTCATACTAATAGTAATAACTTCACTTATTTGACAAACATCATCTCTAACTTACAAATGAGGTGTATTCCAGAGATGCTTTAACTTATAGATATACCCAATCTATTTGGATTATAATGTAACTAAACTCTTGTATTTCAGTCTAGAAGTAAAATATATTTTGAAAAAAAAAAGTTAAAATAGGCATGTTGTTATTTAATAGGTTAAGAGTTCTTAATGGGTAATAGGTTCAAATTACTTATATGTTATTATATAGGTAATAGGTACAGACCAATTATTTGTAATTGGTAAAATGGGGAGAGAAAGGTTGTATGAGCCAGGTAAAAATGCTGATTATACATACGTGTGTATTTCCCAAATCTAGAAAGGGTCATAGTAATAATAAAGAAGCCAGGTTTAGCTTGGCACAGTCATGTCCTTTCCACATCTATTCTCCTAGCTAGGTGTTTTGATGCGGCACTTACCCTAGCTCTCAGACAAGGAGAACTAAAAATGCCTCCTGCCTCCTTCTACCACTTAAGAATTTTATGAGAGGTATTGTATGCTGTGTACTAGCTTTCCTTCTGAACCTACTGAGTTCCCTAAGTCATGCCCACATTCATAATTCCAATACTTCGCAGGGCAACAAATTAATAATGTCTTTTAAAATGCAGATCCAACATAAAATGAATGAATGAATGAGTGAATGAATGAATGAATGAATATAAAATGCAGAACCAAAACAATCCCTTCACTTCCTTTTCAAGAACCTCCACACTTTAGGTTCACCTCATCATTCAGCTCCAGAGACTATCCTACACTTTCTATCACATAATACTGAAGACACAGCAGACAACTCTTCTTTCTTTGAATACAGTAGGCACTTTGGTGCCTTGTTGGTTTTATTTCAATTTATTCTGCTTAAAATTCCCCCTCCACTTTTCGTCTCACATGCCATATTATGCATTCCAATCAATACAACTGGAAATTAGGAGTGTCCCTTTCAAACCTAGGCACTTAAAAAAGAGGTTGTGCTTCTCATACTCCCTAATCTACTAGGGAGATGCAGAGATTGATAAGGCCCCCAGGACACAGCAAAGCTACCATAAAGAAGGAACCTAGGTTCCAGAATCACAAGTAGGATAACTGCTCACTTTTAGGAACACCCACATTGGACTACTATGCGTGCAATAAAAAAGCATTTATAAGTAAAGTATTGGCATTTTGAAGTTGATTTGTTACAACAATATTAAACCCTAAGTATTATAGATCCTATCCTAAGCAAAAGGGAATATTCTACAATTTAAACTGGGCAATTTCTAATATTCTTTCTGTTTCTGTTAATTCAGGAAAAATTATTTACTCATTTATTTACTTATTTTTTAACATGAAGTTTTTAAGTGTTTGTATAGTTAGCATACAGTGTTATATTAGTTTCAGATGTACAATATGACTCAACAATTCCATTCATCACTCAGTGTTCATCATGATAAGTGTTCTATTAATCCCCATCCAATACCCACCTCCCCTTTGGTAACCATCAGTTTGTTCTCCATAGCCAAGAGTCTGTTTCTTGGTTTGTCTTTTTTTTTTTTTTTTTTTAGGAAAAAATATTCATTAAACGCCAATTCTGATTAGAATACCATGCTAAATTCTCTTGTGAATATGATTATGATAAAAGATCAAAGCATGATCTTTACTTTTAATAAAATTAAAATTATCATAGTTTTCACAAAGTTATAAAGAGATCTTCCTTGTTTTTTTTTTTAATTTTTAAAGATTTTTTAAAAATTTATTCATTTGAGAGAGAGAGAGCATGTGCACAAGTGAGGAGAGGGGTGTGGCAGAGGAAGAGGGAAAAGCAGACTCTCCACTGAGCAGGGAACCCAATGTGGGGCTTGATCCCAAGACCCTGAAATTATGACCTGAGCTGAAGGCAGCCACTTAACTGAGCCATTCAGGTGCCCCAAGATCTTCCTTGTTATCATTGTCTTTGAAAATATGCTGTGTGTATAAAGGAACAAGTGTGAGAGAGGTTTCTAACTCTTTATTTTCTGCCAATGAAAAAAATCCTGTCAAATGTTATTTATAAAGTATTTCTACAATTTTTATTAAGACTCTACTATGTAAAATGTACTGCATGTCACCATAGAAACTTTAAAAAGTATAAAGTCCCTGAATTAAATGAGTTTATAAGATATATAACAAACTAGTAAGTCAGAATATTTTCTTCTCCCATTTTGAAGGAAAAGCTTAGTTTTATAAATCTAATAGAGAAATCAAATAGATAAAGGCAAAAAAAGGCAATTGAAACTCCATAACAAGATCTTAACTGAATTTCTTTTTCTTTAATGAGAAAAAGTTTCTTAGCAACTAAAATAATTATTCCATAAAGAGACAAAAATAGGATCTAAAAACAAGAAATTCAATTTGAAAAAAACAAACATTCTCAGAGCCAGTGTTCTCATAGAGTAATATGGCATCAGTATAACATTCTCAAGACTCTACTTGAAATTTTAATTTATGTATAGTATTTGGGGCCAGCTGATTTACTTCATCCTGGCTCTGAAAAATATTACCATTTAAACATAATAGAGTAAAACTGCTTTAAACAAAGGGAGTACCATAATCACTAGATTGGCTCAGGAGAGTACCGTCTCATGCTGTGATAAAATAGCAGAGTCCCTTCTGATTCTCAAAGTAATTTTATGAAGCAAATCATGTATGTGGTGTTAATGGCAAGAACCTCTGGTTTTCATTTAGGAATACTATACCTTAACATAAAAATCCTGCTATAGTTGGAGTGCCTGGTTCAGTCAGTTAAGCATCTGACTCTTGATTTTGGCTCAGGTCATAATCTCAGGGTTGTGAGATTGAGCCGGAGGAAGGCTCTGTGCTAGGCAAGGAGCCTGCTTGGGATTCTCTCTCTCTCTCACTCAGCCCCTCCTTTCCCCCTCGCATACATGTGCTCTCTCTCTTAAAAAAAAAAAAAGAATTGCTACAGTTAATTACAATAATCAAATCTAAGAGCAAGCACAGGTACAAATTTGTAAAGAATCATATAACTCAATGCAGAGTTTCAACGATTTAATCACAACCCAAACTCTTTCCACTATATTTTTCCCCCTAAGTCACGTAATACATTATTTACCTTAAATAGTCAAGGACAACATCTACTGAGAGAAACATTTTTATGATGCATTAAAATGGAACAGATATTTCATCCAGAATGGTACTTTTTCAGTGAATGTTCAATTTTCCATTTGCTCTTGAATTAAAATTTATTTTTTATCTCAATAATATTCAAAAAATAATTCAGCTTAATTTCAGGTTGTTAAAGAGAACCTAACGTTTTTTGAAACAGTGACATCTTTTAGAATAAGAAGTATTCTAGGTTTGGTTGTAGATAAAACTTGTCACATTCAAACATAATTTCCCTACCATTAGCATTCTCAGTGCTACAGGCAAATAGATAATGGTCTCTCATCAACAGAAAAAGTTACATTGCTAAACACCCCATATTACTTCCTTTTTTTTCCATATTACTTCCATATAAAGTTTACCAAAGCAATAAAACCTCATCTTTTTTTGTTATTGTTTTACTATTATCATATGCATGTGTTCTTTTTCTGATTTTGTTTTACTTGTGCAAAGTTCTTCTAATTATTAACCTTAATGCCCTTTTGCATTTATAGTGAGATTGTTATTGCTGGCATCATGTAAACTTTAAAAATATATAAACATTTATGATATAGATGTATATTGACATATGTACATATGCACACATACACCTACACACACAAAAAGGTTAACTCTGGACAAAATCATTTTCTTTCACATTTTTAAAAAGTATTAATTAATTAATTTATTAATTTATTTATTTGAGAAAGGGAGAGAACACAGTAGGGGGAAGGTCAGAGGGAAAAGCAGACTTCCTGCTGAGCAGTAAGCCTAACTTGGGACTCAATTCTAGGACCATGGGATCATGACCTCAGTCAAAGGGAGACACTTAACCATCACTCAGGTACCTTTTCTCACATTTTTAGTAATAATTTTGAAATCATATAAAAATAAATATACCAATTTTAGCGTATATGGCAAAGATACCTGGTAAAGTAACTATACCTAGAAAAAAATTAATGAAAAATTGCCAAGGATTAAAGACTCCATTACTCTTCTAAGTACTAATATTTTTTTAAAATTTTGCTCTAATCAATCTGTTCTAAAATCTAATATTTGATATGAAGACACTATTAGAAATAATCCTTTGAATAATTTTAATTAAATCTTTTTGTATGTGTGAATACATACTAACCTTTTTTTTTTTAACATTCAAAAATCCAAGGCTATCACCAAAGTAGTACCTTGATCTAGTGATAAGGTATCCAGGAGATAACTCTAGAAAGAAATAGACACTCTGATTTACTCTATCAATTTATCAATTGTTTACTGAGCTGATTCATATAGCAATATGTATAATCACTTATTACTCATTATATTCAAATTTGTATTATTAGATATTAGTATGATTTAGCAGCATATTGTTCATTCTCTATAAAGTTACAATGGAGAATTTTAAAGATAATTATACTAGTTATATTTCTTTGTATTCAGAATATCTTCTCTTTTTTTTTTAATTTTTATTTATTTATGATAGTCACACACAGAGAGAGAGAGAGGCGGAGACATAGGCAGAGAGAGAAGCAGGCTCCATGCACCAGGAGCCCGATATGGGATTCGATCCCCGGTCTCCAGGATTGCGCCCTGGGCCAAAGGCAGGCGCTAAACCGCTGCGCCACCCAGGGATCCCAGAATATCTTCTCAATTATAAATCCTCTATGTTGTGGCTTGGTCTTACACATTTATGGTCACTGAGCCACCTGGGTACTATAGAGTCATCATACGATAAAAATAGAGACAACATTCTGTTTATTTTTTTGTTGGAAGGTATCTCCAAATTGATTCTATTGATCATTCTCTATTTCATTTATGATGTCTCTTCTCTTACTAATTTGATGACAGTGACTGTCAGAGACTGATGGCTGGCTGTTCAACAAAATTTATTGTCTTTCTTTGTGAGCACACATGTAGATAACATTTTCCAGCCTCTCTCACTGTTAGGTAGGCCATATGACCAGTTTAACCTGCTGAGTGTGAACAGAAGTGACATGTGCCACTTGGGGCTGGGGCCCTCAAGATAACAGCATGGCTCCCCCTTGTTTCTACCAACTGGGATTGTAATAAACAGAATGCCCTTAGAAGCCCTAAGGATTGCAGAGGTGCCAGGTCCGGGTACCTAAATAACAATGTACAGCCAACATTCTGCTTACCTGAAATACCAATGCAGACCAGTCAATGACAGATGAATAAAAAAATAATGCTCATTTTGTTTGAGTCACTAAGTTACTGTTAGTTATTGTGTTACAGAAGCTTCATTACCCCAACAGATATAGAGCTCACAAGTCTGGTGCCATCATAACAAAAATATATGGCATTTGCTTAGCAGTTAGAAAATACATAGTAAGTAAATAAGTATAATGGTCTATAAAACCAATAACCCTTTTAATGCCATGATAAAACTTATGGTAAATGGTCAAGTGGGCTAAATTAGAAAGATCCTATTTGCTTCCAAGAGAGCTTACATCACTAGAATTTGTAGTTAGAAAGAGTCAGAACATTAGCATTTGGACTAACAATGCCTGCTTTCTTCTTTCTTTCTTCCCTCCTTTCTTTCTTTCTTTCTTTCTTTCTTTCTTTCTTTCTTTCTTTCTTCCTTTCTTTCTTTCTTTCTTTCTTTTTCTTTCTCTCTCTCTCTCTTTTTTAACGATATAAGAAGAATTGAATACAGACAAAATGTAACTGTTTCACAATCAGAAATGATGAGAAATAGAGGTCAGATTTAAAATTAAGAATTATAAAAAAATAAATAAATAAAATTAAGAATTATATATCTTAGGTTAGGTCCTCCAGAGGAGACTGTGAAATTTAAGAACAAAAGAGAAAAGAATTGAGTAGGATAAAGAGAAAAAGGAAGGAAATCAATAAAGGTGGGCATTATCAAGCAGATTGTAGCTGTGGACAGTAGACTCAGTCCCGCTCGGGAGCTCTGGGAGATGGTCTAAAACACACTTCAGATTTATCCCACTTGAGGGACAAGAACTGGGTTATAAAATCTTAGTCCTGGGGTGCCTGGGTGGCTCAGTGGTTGAGCATCTGCCTTTGGGTCAGGGGGTGATTCTGGAGTCCAGGGATCAAGTCCCACATCAGGCTCCCCATAGGGAGGCCTGCTTCTCCCTCTGCCTATGTCGCTGTCCCTCTCTCTGTGTCTCTCATAAATAAATAAAAAATCTTTAAAAGAAAAAAATCTTAGTCCCATCTGCTCCTAGGATCATTACATCCCTGACATTTTTGACTTGTCCTATGTATATAGGCTAAGAGAAAGTCCTCAAGCAAAGGACTGCAGATGCTTGCAGGGGTGAGATACTGTGGGCACATACCTGAGCATGCTGGGACAATAGGACAGGTACCAACGGCAGCTGCTGTGGTTTGTGTCATTACTCACAGGTACAACAGACTAAGAATAAATATGTTATGATTCTAGTAAGTTTGAGAAGGAATTTTTTTTTTAAGATTTTATTTATTTAAGAAACTTGCCCCAATGTCAGAGCAGAAATTTTTGCCCTGCAAGACTGCAGGATTGCTTAAGGCTTTAAGGTTGTACAGAAACCTTCACAATTTCTGCCCTGCAAGACTGCAGGATTGCTTAAGGCTTTAAGGTTCTACCATGTGTCTGCCATTCTTTCATCTTTTAAATGGGAGTTTTAGGGTCATCTGCGTGTCTCAGTTGGTTAAATATCTGCCTTTGATTCAGGTCATGATCCTAGGAGTCCTGGGATCGAGTCCTGCATTGGGCTCCCTGCCTGCTGGGAGTCTGCTTCTCTCTCTCTCTCTCTCTCTGCCCTTCCTCATGCTTCTGCTCTCTTTCTCACTTGCTCTCTTATTCAAATAAATAAAATCAATCTAAAAAAAAAATAAATGGGAGTTGTAACTACACTTTCTGCTCTCCCATTATATATTAGCTATGATTGGATCAATATTTTGTCCTTTAGTTTATAGGTCACAAAATTCTAAATCTGGAATGCTATAGAGGCATTGCCCAGAAAACACAAATGTAGCAAGTGAATACTTGTTTTCATTGGGGTACAGTATGATTGTATTTTAATTTCTAAAGAGAATAGTTGCTTTTTTAAAACAAAAGTGTGATTAAGCTTTTATTTTTATTGTGTATAAATTTAAATATGGATTTTAAAAATGTGAGTGAATACTGAGTAGTAAAGGGATGGATTGGGTAGTTAATGGTCTATTGATTCCTGGTACCTATCTCTATCCATGCTGTGCTAGAGCCTTTATTGTTGGGGCTAGAAGTAACACGTTTTTCAGATCCTTTTGCCATCGGGGTTTCAGATATGGTTTGGTTTCTAACATTCAGATACACTAGGCCATACTTTCTATCACAGAAGTGACAGCAATTCCATTTTTTCTTCCAGGAGCAGTAATACCTGTGGACATGCTTCAGGAGACGTGAATATTTTGTGCTGGTTGCTCAAGAATTCTTCGGCCACTCAGCTGCCAACAGTAATCTGGATCAGCTGGGAAGCTGGCCATGGTTTTCCCCAGTTTCTTGAGGTTCAGTGGCAACAGCTTCCTGTTGAGCAAAGCTTCAGAGGCATAACTGAAAAGTTAAAATGTCTCCTATATTCCTTAAAATTATTCAGATTTTTCAATTAACGTATTATGTGTTAGAAGAGGATATGCCTATACCTTGCTGGGCAATGGAGCAGAGTATGGAAGGTTACTTGTTGGGGTCCAAATCTATTTTCTCCTCACTACGTAGGACTGCCTAGACTACACTGCCCATGTGTCCTGGAGTTAATGTGGCCATGTGACTAATGAACTTGAGCAAAAATGATGATGCATGCCACTGTTTTTGAGGGCCCTTAGACAAGCAGCTTACCTCCTCCAAATTCTCTTGTCAATGAACTGAGCAATCTTGGAAGCCACATGTGAAAGATGGCAGAGATGTGACTGCTCAGCTCCATGAACACAGGTTAGTCTGGTACATTCCTTTGAATTGTTACATGAGGGAAATAAACTAATCTTTTGTTTGAGTAGTCATCAATGCTTTGTCTCTACAAATTATGAGGATGAACTTTCTTTTACTTTTTTCTTTGCTTTTTATTTTAAAATATAGATTCATAGGAAGTTGCAAAGATAGTACAGAGGTAATACATACTCCCCACTCAATTTCCCTAATAATTACTTCTTGCATAATGATAGTAAGACATTGGCTATTAGTATAATGTGTGTATATATATTTTTGTCATTTTGTCACATATATAGATTTATGTGACCACCACTACATCAAAATGCAGAATTACTCCAATACTATAAAGATTTCCTCATGTTCTTAGCATCACATTTCCATTTTCACCCAAACCTCTAAACCCTGGTAATCACAATTATCTTTTCTATTTCATTAATTCTTTCATTTCAAAATTGTTATATCAATGGAATCATACAGGATGTGATGTTCTAAGAATGACTCTTTTCACTCATCCCGATGCCCCTGATACCCATCACAGTTGCTGTGATTGCCAAGTAGTAGTCCAGGGCTCTGTGGATGTGCCATACTCTAACCTTTCACCCATTAAGAAATATTTTGGTTGCTAAAATTTTTTACTGTTACAAATAAACCAATTATAAGCCACTGTATACAGATTTTGAGAGAACATTCCTTTCCATTTCTCTGGGATAAATGCCCAGGAGTGCAACTATTGAGTCATATGGTAGGAAACTTACCATATTTTAAAAAGAAGTTTCCAAACTAATTTCCAGAATGGATACATTATTTTACTTCCTCCCCAGCATTATATGACAGATCTAATGTCTCTGTACTCTTACCAGCATTTGGTATCATTGCTATTTTTATCTGTTCTAATAGATATATACAAAGATCTTAACACAGTTTTAATTTATATATCCCTCATGGCTAGTGATGTTGTACATTGATTGCCATGTGCATATTAGCCACCCATATATTTTTATTGACATGTCCGTTAGTCCAATTGGATTGTTTGAGTGTTGAATTTTGCAAGTCTTCTATATAACTCCATATAGGAGTTCTTTGTCAGGTACGAGTCTCATAAATATTTTCTCCCAGTTTGTAGCTTGTCTCTTGACAGAGCCTCTCACAAAAGTTTTATTTTTTATTTTTTAATTTTGATGAACTCTAATTACTTTTTTTTCTCATCTTGTCTGTGAATTTTTCACCAAATCTTAGTTTCCAAAGATTTTCTCTTAGTTTATCTCCTAAAAGTTTTATAGTTTTACATTTAATTCTACAGTCAATTTTGAGTCAATTTTCATGTAAGGGTTTTGTGTAAGGTTCATTTTTGTCTGTGCACATGCAATTGCCTTAACAACATTTATTGAAAAACTGTATTTTCTCCATTGAATTCCTTTGTACTTTTGTCAAAAGTTGGCAAGGCTGATTTGTATGGGTCTGTCAATGCTCTCTCTCCTGTCCTCTTGATCTATGTGTCTGTCCTTTCTCCATCATGCAGTCGTGATTCCTGTAGCTATATAATAAGTCTTGAAATTGGATAGATTGATTCCTACCACTTTATCCTTTGGGTTTTTTTGTTTTTGTTTTGTTTTTGCAGAATTGTTACCCTAGGTCTTTTGTTTTCCCATACAAATCTTGGAATAATATTGTCTACATCTACAATCCTCAAGGATTTTATAGGGATTGCATTACAACTTTATATCAATTTCGTATCTTTACTTTGCTGAGGTTTCTAATTATTTAACATGGAATATCTCTCATTATTAATATTTTCTTTGATTAGTTACAGCAGAATTTTTACTTTTGGGGATGTGTATTTTCTTAGATTTACTCTGTTTCATTTCATTTTTTGAGCAGTTGTATGTAGTATTGTAATTTAAGTTTGGTGTTCATGTGTTCACTGGCAGTATATAGAAATAAAGTTGGTTTTTGTATATTGATCTTTTAACCTAAAACTGTGCTAAACTCCTATATTAGTTGTAGATAGGACTTTTTCCCTTAAATTCCTGATGATTTCTAACATAAAACATTATATCAATCTGCAGATGGGGTTTTATTTCTACCTTCCCCAATCTATATGCTTTTTATTCCCTTTCCTTTCCTCACCGTACTGGCTAGAACTTCCACTAGTGTGTTGAAGAGCAGAGATGAAAGGGGAGAGTCTTTCTTTGTTCCCAACATTAGGGGAACTTCATTCAGTTTTATATCATTGAAATATTGATAGTTTTTACATCAGTGAAATATCGATAGTTATAGGCTTTTGAATCGATAGTTATAGGCTTTATCATCAAGTTGAAGATACTCTTCTTTATTCCTAGTTTTCTAAGAGTTTTTCTTTTCTTTCTCAAGAAATTAGGCTGAATTATGTCAAGCACTTTTTTCTGAATCAATGAATGCAATCCTGTGACTTTTTCTTTTTAGCCCATTAATATGATGATGATATTAAGTGATTTTTGAATATTGATGAAGTCATGAATCTCTGGAAAAAAAAACTCTTATAATTCCTTGTTATATAACTCTTTCTTATATATTACTAAATTATGTTTGCTAATATGTTATCAATAATTTTTTCATGTATATTGATGATCTGTATTTTCCTTTTTTCTTATTTTAGAATCATGGTAATAGTTTCCTCATAGAATGATATTAGAACTGTTCTTTATCTATTTTCTGGTGTAGATTCTGAAGAATTGGTGTAAATTCTTTAAATGTTTAGTAGATTTTTGGTTTTATTGATTTCTCCCTAATTTTATTGTTTTTAATTTCTTATATTTAAGTTCTTGTCTTCATTATTTTTCTTTCTGCTTGTTTTGAGTATATTTTGCTCTCCTTGTTATTTTTCAGTTTGTTGCATTGGGAGCTGAGATTATTGATTTGAAACTTCTCCTTTTTCTAATGTATGCACTTAATGCTATAAATTTCCCTCTCATCACTGCTTTAGCTGTGTCCCACAAATTTTAATGTGTTGTACTTTCATTTTCAATTAGTTCAATGCATTTTTCCTTAATGATATTCTCTTTGATATATGAATTATTTAGAAGTATGTATTTAGTTTTCAAATGCTTGATGATTTCCTTGTTGTATTTCTTTTAATTTATTCTATTTTTATTCACTTGTTGTCAGAGAACATACTATTATAATGTTAATTTTTCAAAAATTTATTAAGGTCTGCCTTAAGGCCAAATACATGGTTTATGTGGATATATATTCTATGGACGCTTGAAAAGAAGGAGTAGTGTGATATCAGGGTTGATTAGATCCTATTTGTTGATGGAGTTCTTCTATAACCTTGCTGATTATCTGTTGAGGTTCTCTATCAATTGCTGTGCAAGGAGTGTTAAATTATCCAATTATGATTTTTTAAAAAGACTTATTTGTTTGAGAGAGAGAGAAAGAATGCATCTTTTTTTACAGTGTATACAGTTCAAGATTTATATAAGTTTAAGTTACTTTCTTATGTTGCAAAATGCTGGTGCAAGTCAAAAAAAGAAATCACACCACATTAAGGTAATTCAAATGAGTTGATTTTTTTTTAAAGATTTTATTTATTTATTTATTTATTTATTTATTTATTTATTTATTCAGTAAAGATACACAGAGAGAGAGAGGCAGAGATATAGGCAGAGGGAGAAGCAGGCTCCTGCAGGGAGCCCGATGCGGGGCTTGATCCTGGAACTCTGGTATCACACCCTGAGCCAAAGGCAGACCCTCAACCACTAAACCACTCAGGCATCCGATGTTTTTGCTTTTTTTTTTTTTTTAAACAGATTTGTACAGGGAAAAAAAAAATCCTCACTCACAATCTATACCTTACAGTCACCCTGTCCAGTATGCAGTAAACCAGAGGAGGAGCTGTGCTCTGCAGAAGTAACTCCTGCTCACAGATGATGTGGGGTGTAGAAAAATCTTGAGTAGGGAGAGGGGCAGAGGGTGAGAATCCTCAAGCAGACTTCCCACTGAGCTCAGCACTGAGCCTCACACAGGGCTCTATCCCACGATCCATGAAATCATGACCTGAGCTGAAACTAAGAGTTGGTCACTCAACCAACCAACTGATCTACTTTGGGTGACCCCAATTATAATTCTTTTTAGAATATGTTCTAACACAACCACTTTGATACATCTATAAGGGAATATTTTATAACTTAAAAACCATCACTCTTTTAGAATCTGCCTTTATTCACTAAGAATGTAATACAATATGCTAAACATCTATTTCCCTCTAAATTTATTTTTTATTCTTTATACCTTTACCTTTAGGAAGTGCCCACTAACTACCTCTGAGAAAGGTGGTTACAGCAAGACTAGTCTGGGCTTTTTTTTTTTTTTAACTTAATTTCAAAACTCACTATAAATACATTATATATGGGAGGCAAGGTTTTGAAACATTTTTGAGAACCTAATACTAATACCATGAGGGGCTCAAAAAATAAAGTTCATTTTATAAATAAGAGAACATGAAAACTATATGAAAAAAAATGAAAGTCACTTTTCTACCCCGAAGGAAATGAAGATCCTAGGTACTGAGGATTGAGGAAAAGCCATAAATACATAGGGTTAGACGAAATTCTTATATCTCTAGTGTGGGTTGTATTGTGATATTGAATCTGATAGAATATACAGATAGGTTAGTGAAAGAAAGTAAGGATCAGACAAGGAAAATGTGTATCTTATCCTAAGCCAATGCAGAGAGCTGACACCTGAACCAAGCAGAACTTCACTTCTCTAAATATTGACATTTCTAATAAATCTCTCCAAAACTCAACTGTAATCCCAAGGAGAAAGTGCTATTGTCTGGGTTTTCCCAGAATTACATGATTATTAATTTTTTAACCATCAGATTAGAGTAGCAGTTCATATTATAAATTAAATTCAGTTATAGAGGGACACCTGGGTTGCTCAGTGGTTGGGCATCTGCTTTCGGCTCAGGGCATGATCCTGGGGTCCTAGGATCGAGTCCATGTCAGACTCCCTGCAGGGAGCCTGCCTCTCTCTCTGTCTCTCATGAATAAGTAAATAAAATCTTAAAAATAAATAAACAAATTCAGTTATAGAAGAACAAAACTGCATTTTTTTATACACTGGTTTCCAAAATGAACTGTACACTCACTGCAACTATATGTATCACACAGATTCAAACTATCCTGAAACTTGTCAGCATTCCTATACCTTTCCCATTCCCAACTATGAAAGATGAATTGAGATTCAAAGTTGTAAGATAAGTGAAAGGGAGAGAATTAGAAATGGGATAAGTCAGAAACTCCCAAAAAAAGTTATTTGGAAGTCAACAATGTTAATGTTAATGGCTTGGGATCTGAGTATCAGTATTTCCAAAAGAGTCAAAAAGGCCACATATAAATTCCTTCCCATATCCTGATGCCTTTTCAGGACTTTCTGGATGAAAGTTCACATCCTTTAGCCCCATTCCTAGGACATTAACAACATTCCAATCACCCACTCTTCTGCATGGTCTGTGTGTCCCAATTATAAACCAACCTCATTCATGGTAACTTTAACAGGAAAATACAAAAATGTTTTGTAGAAATAAAATCAGCAAAAATCACATGTAAACATATTTTTTAAACCCTAGTTCTGACATTCAATCAGGTAAAATACTAATGGGGATAGCCATTCCACTATTAGGGTGGCAGGGTAGAACCATAGAACATGTTCAGTATCTCTTAGCTGTTTTCTTAAGCTGATCAAATCCACTTCTCCATTAATAGTGATATTGAATAACTGAAACTATATTTCCTTAGGAATATGTATACTTACTCTTCCTATGCCAAAATATTATACTGCTGAAGAAATTGTGTATATATGTGATGTCTCTTTAAATATTAAAATTATATTATGCGAATAAAATTTTTATATTATTTTATCATTATTATATCATTATAATCATCACTATCTCAATTGGTTAAAAGAGCAACTTTTTCATTAAATATCAAGTTCTTGACAGGAAAAAATCAATTTCAAAAGTAATGGATTCCATGTTAAAACTAGCACAGAGTAAGTACACATTGTACATGTAAATTAATATTAAAAGAACTATAAATCACTTGTAACATTCTGCTAGCATTCTCTGAAAATGTCAAAGACAGAAGTCCAGGTTGCTATGCAGAATGTGTTATTTTTTTATTTTTTTGTTTTTTTTACAATGCTCAATCAGATTTGCATAAACTTTGCCAAGTCTAGGGCAAGAAAGGATCTATAAATATTTGCATTTAAATTTTCAGTTCAGCAAGAAAAAATGATCACTATTTACCTGCACCATTACATGGTTGAATAGACTGTAAATTAAACAGGTGCATAGTTAAGGTGTGGCTGGTTTCATCATTCTAACATGAATTATATGCATCTGCTTTGTATCTCACATTTGTGATCATAATAACTTGGAAATCAACTTCCAATTCATAGAAATAAAAACCTTACAAACATAGAAATTATATAGGCATATTTAAAAACACTGTGTTTAAAAATCACTAGTAGTTTGCCCATGTAATTCATATGTGTATACACATATATGTAAATATTCTACTTAAAATAATAAATTTTGTGTTCCTTTTGTCTTGGTTACCACAAGCTTATTACCATTGGAGGTAAGTTGTGTTTAACACAATATTTTCATTGGTGAATTTTACTAGATTATTTATGCAATTCAGGAAATATTGCTTTTATATTTGTAATTCTTTGTGCAGTTAAATTCATGACTTTTATTCCTAAAACTCAGAACCCCCGAGACATAAGATGTACATCCCATTATCTTTAAGAGACCAATTAGAATATACTTTTGAAAGAAAGACTGACTATATGTTGCTCAGCATTTGTTTCTATAGTAAATGACAATTTTAGAAATTGTTTCTACTTTATGATCTCTTGGTGCTAGACCTGCCACAGTATCTCCAATGACTTCACATTAGACCAGAATGATTCATGATATGTTTGAAACCCAGCAACAATTTTCATCCAGGAGTAACAGAACTGCAATGGGTACACATAAGGATCAAATACTATCCCTTATTCTGTAAAGAAAGGCCAGATCTTAAACAGTAACACTTGCATGGGAGGTATCTTTTTGTGGGGAAGTATGATTTCTCTTGACTAACACGAATAGCAGACAGACAAAACACAAACTAGATGATGGTTTTTTCATTGCAGATTCATTGCAGATGAATCTCAGTTCTCAGGGCAAAGTTGTACTCATTGCCAGATGCAAGGTTAAGGCTCAACCAGCTGGGCCATGCAGTCTAGATGGTGCAGCCTCTATGCAGACAGCTGTGCACTGTTGCATGTGTTTCCTCATCAAACAAAAGGAGGACTGTCAGAAGAGGACAGTGGAGTTGACCCCATTTCATGTCTCTATAGAAATGTTCCCTCCAATCAGTCAGAGGATCTGAATGTAGTTTTATTCATTCTTTGCAAAAATATTTACTGAGTTGGTACCCTGTGCTGAGCCTGTTTTAGGTGCTCCAGCTACAGCAGTTAAAAAAAAAATTACTCCCCATCCTGAAGCTTACATTATAGATTCTTTTATTAAGGCTGTAGCAGATTTTTCTGTGCTCACTATCTTATTCCTCTTCTTATGCTTTTCCCAAACAACCAGTTTTTACCTTCAAAATTTCTCCAAAACTGAAAACTATTATCACAAAATAAATTCTTGGAGTGCAGAAAACTAAGTATATAGTGGGCCTTTCAAAAAAGGCTCTCAGGGGAGCCAAGTGGCTCATTTGGTTAAACATCTTACTCTTGGTTTCAGCTCAGTTTGTGATCTTAAGGTTAGGATCTTAAGGTCAGGATCTCAAGGTCATGGAATCAAACCCTGCATTGGGCTCTGAGCTCAGAGGGAGTGAAGGTCTGCTTGAGATTCTCTCTTTCCCTCTTCTTCTACCCTCCACCCTGGTCTCTGTCTGTCTGTCTGTCTCTCTCTCTCCAAAATAAAATAAATAAAATCCTTTTAAAAAGTCTCAGATTCTGTTCAAAGTGAGAGGCGCATTGAATTTCCTGGTAATGAGAACCAATGAATCAGTGTTGTCTTTCATTATAGGTTTGTGCCTTAAATATATACAATTTTTATTTGTCAAGTATATCTCAATAAAGCTGAAACAAATAAAAACAAAATATAATTTTAAAAAATAGTCCCAGTTCATTCTAGATGTCTCTGGGACAAGGAATAGTAGACATTTTGTGCAAGCACTAGAGAAAATGACTCAGTAAGGCAGTAAAGCCAGGAGAGCAATCAGGCCAGAAGCACTTTGGCATGGCCCTCACATAAACATGTCAACTTTTATTTCACCTTTTCAAATATGGAGTAACTATAGTAAAGTAGTAGGGGAAAATAAGTAGTTATTTCCTGGCCTTTTAGAAAATGACTCCACTGGAGTCATCCTTGCCCTTTGCTGGAAAGATGCTTCTGCAGACTCTCGCCAATGGGGAAAGCCCTGTCTTTTCTTATTCAGAAGTAGAGCATGTTTTTATTCTGTAACTCTCATTTCCTTGAATGAAGTGAGGGGATGAGTTACTTGGAATGTTCTTTCCATCCAAAGCCTGCTCTAAATGACCCTTAAGTCACTAAAATTCATTCAGATAAATGTCAGCAAATCTCCCCAGATGCTGCTGTGTCAACTATATAAAAATAAAACTGATCCTAGCTTAAAATTTTTAGAATGAATGCATCTTCAATGTTTGATTTATTTGTATTATAAAAACTATGTTTTTTTCTAAATAGTGAACCTGCATATTTTGATAAGTTAAATATTTTAAGAATGAAACTACACAACTAAGATAGTCTGTTATGAATTTGGTTCAGAGCAGATTCTTAAGCCAAATGATATGAATGGAAGGGAGAGCATTACCTAGGACCACTTTCTAAACTTCAAGGAATGATATTCAAATAGTTTTGATATAATACAGACATGTTTCCTAGAGTAAAAAAAAAAAAAAGGATTCTATCAGTGTTGGCAATAGGATTTATTACAATCATTTATACTGTTAATATAAAGGTTCTTATTACTTGGTAAAGCTTATTTTATGATCTGTATTTTGCTTTGGGCACTTTAATTAATTCATTTAATAAATTTTTTCATCATTTACTATAACTCCATCATGATGCCATTCAAAGGAAATACAGAGATAACCATGAAATGGGAATTGCTTTCAAAGAATCTGCAATTTAGTTAAGGAAAATTATAATGCATTTGTGATTAAATTTTTGGGCACCTAGGTGACTCAGTTAGTTAGGCGTCTGCCTTTGGCTCGGGTCATGATCCCAGGGTCTTAGGATGGAGCCCCTCATGGGGCTCCCTGCTCAGCGGGAGTCTGCTTCTCCCTCTCCCTCTGTCATCTCCCCCACTGTGCTCCCTGGCTCTATTTCTCTGTCAAATAAATAAATAAATAAAATCTTTAAAATATATATTTGATTACAATAGAAATTACCTTGAAACAATACTACCTGAGCTAGGTGGATCTGGAAATCTGTTAGGAAGAAATAGTTAAGCGAAAACATGAAAAATAAGAGGAAAGCCAGTTAAATATAAGAAAAGTATGTTCTAGGCAGAAAAAAGGAAGATGAAAAAGAGCAGAATTTGGCACAAAGAACTGAAGGAAGCACAATATGTCACAGAATCAAGTGAAAGCAATAGAGATGGAACTTGGTAAGAAGTAGCTGAAGAGCAAGCAGAAGCCAAACCCTGAAAGGTCAGGAATTTGAACACTTTGGTGAGAGCAAGAAGTCTAAAAGGTTACAGACAAAGTAGTAACAATAGATTTCTTTTTTCAAAAGGCAGCTCTGGCTGCAGTATGAAGTAAGTATTGGGGGACAAGATTAAAAGTAGAAAAATTCATGATGAGGTTGTTGTATCACACAGAAAAGACAACAGAAATGTGAACTAAAGAATCTGCAACGTGAATGATGTGAAATTCAAAGGATCAATGACCCTTAATTTCCTTGAAATATCACACAAGTTACTTAAAGTTGTTCAGTTTCAGCTAAACTACACTACATCCCTTTCAATGACATCATATCTTTTTGCGGGTGCCTGAGTGGCAGAGTCAGTTGAGCATAAGACCCTTGGTTTTGCCTCAGGTCCTGATCTCAGGACTGTGAGATGAGCCCCAATTTGGACTCCCTGCTCAGTACAGAGTCTGCTTAAGACTCTCTCTCCTTCTCCTCTGCTCCTCCCCCACCCCATGCTTGTGCTCTTTCTCTCTCTCAAATAAATAATCTTAAAAAAAAAGTAGCTACTGCAAAAAAGCATAGAATAGGATTTGAATACAGTAGTATAAGGCTTGATTTCAACGATGAGATGTACAGTGTCCAATAGGCACACACATCCCACCAACCCATAAGTTCAATTAAGGATTAAAAAAAAAAAAAAAACAGTATTTTTTTCCTTCAATTTCCTGTTTGTATTTGGCTACTAAGTTATTAGGATATGAATTTTCGTTAAGTTTTTTAGACACACCTACCTAATAAATGAAACTATTAGGTGTTTTGGCATGGAGTTGCCATGAAAATGAAAATATTGAGAAACTAATAGCATGTTAGTAACTCAGGTCGCAGCTGCAATATTTGAACAAATAAACACAAATGCAAAGATTGTATTCAAAGAGAGAGTTAGCTGAGTTTCGATTCTGCAGGTGAAGCAGTTGTGAGACCATTAGAGCAACCGGTTGCCTTAAAATTCAGTGTGCCCCCAAACCAATTCATCATTCCTGCCCCTGAACCTGTTCATCCTCAAAGGATCTGTTAATAAATGCTACCATCAACCATTAAGTTGGATAAGGCAGAAACTAGAAAGTAGGGCACCCCGGTTGGCTCAGCGGCTTGGCACCTGCCTTCCGCCCAGGGCCTGATCCTGGAGTCCCGGATCAAGTCCCACGTCGGGCTCCCTGCATGGAGCCAGCTTGTGTCTCTGCCTCTCTATCTTTTTTTTTTTTTAAGATTTTAACTTTATTATTCATGAGAGACACATGGCAGAGACACATGGCAGAAAGAGAGGCAGAGACACAGGCAGAGGGAGAAGCAGGCTCCATGCAGGGAGCCCGACGTGGGACTCGATCCTGGGACTGCAGGATCAGGCCCTGGGCCAAAGGCAGGTGCCAAACTGCTGAGCCACCCATTTTTATTGGATCCACAATAAAAATCTTTAAAAACAAAACAAAACAAAACAAAACAAAAAAGAAACTAGAAAGTAAAGTTCGACACCTTCCTCTCCCTTGCTTTGCAAGCCCTCACAATCCCCTAGTCCTAAACATTCAAGCTTCTTCCATATTTCTGTATTGGCCAGCATTTTCTTTCTTCTATTTCTAGTGCCACTATCTTATACTATGCAGAGGAAAAGGAACCAGAAGAGAAATAGAAAAGAAAACCAGGAGAGCTTCCTGGGTACTGAAAAAGAGAGAACTCCCAGGTTTAAGGTCAGCCCTGTGTTTCGAATGATCAAAGCAGGGATACAAACTATCGGATTGGGGTATAAGTAGAGTGCTGCTTCCTGGAGCACATTTTTACTGGAATAGTGAAGCAAGAGTCTTCTGAGCTGAAGAATGATAAAAAACAAATAAACAAACAAAAGCTAATAAAGATATGGAAGATAAAAAATAATCTTCCAAGCTGCCTAAGAGAGAGTCGTAGTCCCTGACAGAAGATGTGCCATCCATGAAGGTTTTGATTTGAGTTTACATTCATGGTGGGGAGGGGCTTTGAGTATATTTAAATGCTGCTAGAGAAAATCAGTAGAAAACTTTTATTATTTATTTTTTTAAAGATTTATTTCCCATTTTTTAAAATATTTTATTTATTTATTCATGAGAGACAGAGGGAGAGGCAGAGACATAGGCAGAGGGAGAAGCAGGCTCCATAGAGGGATCCTGATGTGGGACTCCATCCCAGGATTCCCGGATCACGACCTAAACCAAAGGCAGATGCTCAAACACTGAGAGACCCAGGCATCCTGAAAAGTTTTAGAAACAAGTGAGAAAATGTAATTTAAGAAGATAGATTTAAGGGGCACCTGGGTGGCTCAGTCAAATAAGCATCTGACTTTGGCTCAGGTCATGATCTCCTGGATCTGGGGATGGAGCCCCATGCTGGGCTATCTGTTCAGTGGGGAATCTGCTTCCTCCTCTGCCCCTCCTTCTCCTCCTTCTCTCTCTCTCTCTCTCTCTCTCTCTCAAATAAATAAATAAATAAATAGTCAATCTTAAAGAAAAGAGAACATAGATTTAAGAGAATGTAGAATTGGGCTAACATGAGGATACCACTTGGATTGTAACAGCAAAGGGAAAGAATGGATGGGTGTGTTTTAAGACGTAAATAACATTTATTCATCTGGAACTTACAGAGAAGTTGTACGTAAAACTCATCATATAGTTATCTTTCTCTTGTTACTGATTTAGCATTGATGTTTGTATAACATTAAACATGATACTAATATAACTAATAAGATAAAGATATTGATTGTGATATGTTAGTTATTCATAGCCCTACTATCTTGTTTTATATTGTTCTTAATATCAATAATGCTATCTTTGATTAAAACATTCTTGCATTATATTGCTTATACTTTCATTGACTGCCTTTTTTTTTTGATGCATGAAAACTTTATTATCTAGATTTTTAATTATCCTGATGAATATACCTTCATAATAAAATTAAGCCTTTATATCTTGATATCAAATCATCATGCTGATCACCTTTCAACTTGACACTATATCTACCGATTTCCAACAATGGAACATGAGAAAATTAAATATCCATTCAAATTCCAGCATCCCCCATTTTTTTTGTTGTAGTATTGCTCCTTTTCTTTCTAGAGTCTAACTTACATATTTTAGTTATTAGCATCATTATTGATGAAATTATGAATGTATATTTTATTACTATACTTTATGTTTGGAGCAGTTTTACATTTATAAAGAAATTGTGCAGAAATTATAGAGCTTCCATATACCTCATTCCTGCCTGCCCATGCCCCTTCCCCTAGTTTCCTCTATCATGAATATCTTGTATTAGTATGGTACATTTGCTATAACTGATGACTCAGTATTGATACATTATTATTAACTAAGGTCCATAATTTACATTATAATTCACTCTTTGTGTTTTACACTGCAATGGATTCTGACAAATGCAAATGGTAATGTGTCTAACATTATAGGATCAAACAGAATAGTTCCACTGCCCTAAAACTCCCCTTTGGTCCACCTATTTTTCTTCCTTCCTTTCCTTTCCCCGAATTCCTGGAAACCATTAATCTTTTCAGTCTCTAGATTTGCCTTTTCCAGATCATCACTGGAATCATACAGCATATAGCCTCTGATGATGGCTTCTTTCATTTAGCAATATGCAGTTAAGTACCCTTCATATCTTTTCCTGGCTTAGTAGTTCCTATCTTCTTATCACTGAATAATATTCCATTACACAGATGCACCAGTTTGCTCATACATTCACCTATTGAGGGATGTCTTGGTTGGCTTCCCATTTTTGCTAATTATGAACAAGGCTTCTTTCAGCATTCATGCATAGGACTTCGTGTGAACATAAGTTTTGAACTCATTTGTGTAAATATTAAGGAACATGATTATTGTATCATATGGTAAGCCTACATTTAAGCTTTGTAAGAAACCAGCAAGCTGTCTCCCAAAGTGGCTTTACCATTTTGCACACCCACAAGCAATAAATGAGAGATCCTCTTGCTCTACATTCTTACTACCATTTGGTGTCAGTGTTTTGGATTTTAGCCATTGTAATTGTTGTATAATGGTATATCATTGTTTTTTTAATTTGCAACTCACCAGTGATGTTTTCATATGCTTATTTACCATCTGTGCGTCTCCTTTGAGGAGGTATCTGTTCAGATCTCTTGCCTACTTAAAAAATCAGATTATTTGTTTTCTTATTGAGTTATAAGAGTTCTTTGTATGTTTTAGGTATAAGTCACTTACTAGATGACCTTTAGATACTTAATAGATATATCTTGAAAATATTTTCACCTATTCTGTGTGGCTAGTTTTTTTATTCTCCATAGAGTGTCTTGTGCAAAGCATAAGTTTTAATTTTAATAAACTCCAATTTATTAATTTTTCCTTTCACAGATTGTGTTTTTGGTTTTATTAAAAAAAAAAAAAAACAAAAAGCAAAAAGCATAAAAACCTCACCACCAAATTTAAGATCACCCAGATTTTTTCCTGTTATCTTTTAGAAACTTTATAGTTTTTTATTTTAGGTGATGATACATTTGAGTTAATTTTTATTAAATATGTAAAGTCTGTGTATATATTAAATTTTTGCATGTGGATATATAGTTGTCCAGCACTATATTTTGAAGAGGCTATTGTTTCTTCACGGTATTTTTTTGCCTTTTCCTAAATGAAAAAATCAGTTGACCATATTTGTACAGGTCTATTTCTGGGTTTGCTATTCTGCTCCATTAATCTATTTGTCTATTCTTTTCCCAATACTACACTGCATTGGTTACCATAGTTTTATAGGTACACTTGGGGTTGGGTAGTGTTAGTTCTCTGATTTGTTCTTCTCCTTCAATATTGTGTTGGACGTTCTGGGTCTTTGCTTTTTCATATAAACTTTATAGTCAGTTTGTTAATATCCACAAAATAACTTGATGAAAATTTGATTAGAAGTATGCTGAATCTATGTATCAAGATGCTAAGATCTGACATCTTAATGATATTAACTCTTCCAATTGAAGAACATGGAATATTTTTCCATCTATTTAGATCTCAATTTCTTCAAATAGAGTTTTGTATCTTTCCTCATGTATATATATTTAGATATATATATTTATATATATATATATATGTTAAGTTTATACCTGCTTCATTTCCTTTTCATTCCTTATATAAATGGTGCTGTGTTTTTTATTTCAAATTCCAATAGCTCATTCCTGACATGCAGGAATGTAATTGACTTTTCTATATTAACCTTGTATCTTATAACCTTTCTATAATCACTTATTAATTAAAGGAGTTTGTTGATTTTTTCAAATTTTCTACTAGGCAATCATGTCATCTGTGACCAAATATAGTTTTATTTCCCACATATGTAACTTCTTGCTTTTATTATATTAGCAAGGTCTTTCAGTACAATGTTGAATAGGAGGGGTAAGAGCAAACATCCTTGCCTTGTAACCAATTTTAAGAGGAAAGCATCTAGTTTCTCACCATTTCATCATCACATTTGATGTTAGCTGCCGCTTTTATATACATACTCTTTAGCAAACTGAGCAAGTTTCCTCTCTAGTCCTGGTGTGCTGAGAGTTTTTGTGGGTGATGAAATAAGTCAAATGTTTTTTTTTTCCTGCATCTATTGATATGATCATATGATTTTTTTTCCTTTAGCTTGTGGATGTAATAGATTACATAAATTCATTTAAATGTTGAGCTAGCCATGTATTCCTAGAATAAATCCCAGTTGGTCATAGTATAAAATTATTTTTATACATGACCGGATTGAATTTGCTAATAGCTTGTTGAGGATTTTTGCATTATTCTTCAAGAGAGATAGTGGTCTGTAATATTTCTTTGCTCTGATGAGTTGGTTTTGGTGTTAGAATAATACTGGCTTACTGAGTAAGTTAAGTAAGTACTTCTTCTGTTTTTGCTTCCTTGAAGATATTGTAGAGAATTGGTATCATTTATTCCTTAAATGTTTAATAAAATTAATCACTGAAACCACCTGAGCCCAGTGCTTTTTTGTTTGGGTAAGTTATTAATTAATGACTCAATCTCTTTAATCAATATAAGCCTATACAGATGATATATATCAGGTGTTAGCAGATTTTGTCATTCAGAGAGCTAATATGTTTCATCCAAATTATCAAATTGGTGGCCATACAATTGTTCATGAAATTCTTTTATTATCCTTTTAATGTTCATGGGGTCGGTAGTGATAGCCTCCCTTTTATTTCTGATATTAATAATTTTTGCATTCTCTCTTTTTTTCTTACTTGGATAAGGGTTTATCTATTTTAATGATTTCTTCAGAGGAACCAGCTTTTAGTTTTACTGATTTTCTCTATTAATTTTGTTTCCAATTTCATTGATTTCTTCTCTAATTTTTATTATTTTATACCTTCTGGTTACTTTGGATTTAATTTGTTCTCCTTTTAGAGCTTTTATGCATTTATGTTTACCTCTAGTCATCTATCATTTCTCTCCTCACTGAAGTCTTACTTCTATATGGCCTAGAGCAAAACAGTCATTATTTGTCTCTGAGTTTAAAAGGAGTGGGTTTTGCACACGTGCAATAATTATCTGAAAGCAAGTGATTTGGATTTGTAGAAGCCAGTATTTATTGTGAGAAAAAAGAATTTTCTTGAAATTTTCAATCTGGACTCTAGATATCAATAAAGCTTCCAGGATTAAAGCATAGAGGTTTTATAATAGAGTAGAAGGATTAGGGTAAGACTTTAGGATAGTTGCTAACACACCGAGCAAGCCAAAACACTTCTTGGGGCAGGAGACAGGAATCTAGTAGGGGGAAGACTGGACAGCTGAGTTCAGATACAGGTCTCCAATCCACCCTATCACCTCTAACTCAAAGTCCTGAGAGGGAAAGTTTCAAAAATACTACAGTAGAGTTCAGCAAGTCCAGGAAACATGTGGCTATTTTCTCATTTCCACAGTTGGAGGTTTAGGAGATGAAAGTTTTTTAAAGAAGCCAGATTTTCAAAAGAGCTTCATGTCCTACAGGTTTATAAAAAGGTGCAAAAGATCAAGAGTCTAAGCAGATTTCTAGGCAAAAAGGCAATTGTACAGCTTTAAAGAAACCAGTCCACTGTGTATGGAAATTTTCATTCCTCCTCAAGAGATTGGGAGTGCTGAGATGCCTGGTGGATCCAGAGAAACTCAGGGTGAGCAGAGGAGGTAGCAGCATGTGAGAATGCCAAAGACACAGTCCCTTACAGCGAAGACCAGTGCAATTAAAAGGCCAGTTTGGACCAACTGCCCTTCAGTACAGCAAGAAGAGATGGCATATTCACAAAATTAATCAAGCTGAGAAACAATTAAGGGCCTCACAAATCTAATCCTACTTCTTGTTAACAGAACAATATGTAAGGCCCAAGGTAATCTGGTTTACTATTGGGAAGAATGGTTGAAGATTTCCTAAAATGAGATGTACCCAAATTGACTGAGTTCTCTTAGTCATACATCTTTTGTCATGAGGCAACAAATCATATGACTTGATATGTCCAAAGATGTGTAAGTGGAAGTAACAGCTCCATATCCAGATAGAAGGTGTAAGAACTGTTGCATGTTTCTATTAACACTGTGTGCTTTTGAAAGAAACATGGCAGTGATTTAGGAGGAGGAAATCAAGCTACTACTGTCACTTTTTTTTCCCACATATTACAATTTTTCAGCCCTGGGTGAGTTCAGTGATTGACACAAACTCATACAAATGGTAGGTTAGAAAGCAACATATGAAGGGTAAAATTACAAAAAATGAAAATGCAGAATTATAATCTGCAGATGTTTTGATCCAAACCCCAATTTTACAGAGCAGAAAAAGCAGTAGACAATCTTCACTAACTGCCAAGTAACTTTGGTCCTTATGGAATTCACATTGACATCTAGGGCCAATGTTCTTGGACTAAAACTTATTGTCTAGCAATAAGCCCTTGATATCTAAGCCTATGTCCCTTCCATAGGGAAAGCAAGTTTTTCTTTATCTCAATATTCTTCATCAAAGCTATTGAATTTTTATTTCCTAATGGTTGCCCAGGAGAATCAAATTCCTTCATTCATTCAATCAACCATTCATTCATTTGTTCACATACTCATCCATAATTGTTACATAGGAAAAAGAAGACAATATATAAACAAAAATATAATGGGTAATAAGGTAATAACTACTGTGTAAAATAAAAAGAATAAAGGAGATAAGAAGTGCTGTATAACATAAGAAGTCAGGTAAAGCCTCTCTGATAAAGTAACATTTGAGCAGAGACACAAAGGAAGTGAGAAAGTCAATCAATATCCATGGAAGAGCATCCTAGGAAGATAGAATAGCAACTGAGGAAGCCCAAGGTATACAAAAGGAGGTCAGAGTAAACAGGGATGGAGTAGTGGAGGGTGAGAGATAGGGAAGTGGTGGTAGCAGGTGAATGGTCTAAGTAGGATTTTGGAAAATTTGAGAACTTGCTCTGAGCAAGGGAGAAGCCTGTTAATGAACCTACAGCTATGGGGGCAGTAGTTAAGAAAATGCTACAGTCAGTCAGGTAAAAAGGAGTGGGCTTAGGTTACATTTGTAGTGGTGAAAAGAGTGAGAAATAACCAAGATTTGGTTGTATTTTGAAGGTATTCATAATCTGTGATCAGCTACCTAGAACAGGAGACAAGGAGAGCAGTCAAAGCCACTCAGTGGCTTTTTGTTTTTGTTTCATTTTGTTTTGTTTTTGTTTTCTGCAGTAAGGACAGAAAAATCATATCAGCTATTTTCCCTTTGACTTTATGATTGACAGGCACAAATCTGAACTGCAAGAAACTAGAATCTATCCTCTTTCCACGCTCACACACAGAGTATCCATTTGAATTTTCCCCATTTCAATGGGAAATGTTGCCCTCAATTTTCTATCCTGCTCAGTACAAATGGTAACCGCTTGAATCCTAGTCTATACTTTTTTGTGCTTCTCCTGAGAATTTCAGGTTACAGACATAGATTTCAGAGTTGACTGAGGAAACACAACCCAGCACATGCTCTTACTTACATTTAAACCAAGCTGTGTTCTACACAAGTTGCATGACTTCTGCACGGTGACACCCCAAAGAGAAATGATATAATTTGAACTTGCATACACTTTTCCCACATTTCATCTACCCATCTTTATCTGAAATAATCTTTCTTCAATTCTCCTTCAAAAATATACAAGAAGTCAGTGTTACCGGAAAGACTCTTTGGCTGTAATTTTGCCCTGCGCTGACATTTTGTATTACCTTTTTTTTTTTTTACTTTGAAATTTTTAAATATCACTTAAAAATAACTTTTTATTTGTCTTTAATCATTCAAATCCAAATTCTGATCTAAACCTATCTCTATGAACTCTCATCTTTTGTCTTGGTCACCTCCTATGTAAAAACTTCTATGTACACTATTTCTAATTCCTCTCCATTCTCTCTTAATAAGTTCTAACCATATTGTCCTCCCATAACTCCACCAAATAACTTATTTTCACAGTTTTTTTACTGACTTCTGGTTTGTAAAATCTTATGTCCTCTTCTCAGTCCTCATCTTCTTTGACCCATCAATGATATTTGGCATATATGGTCACTTTTTCTTCAAAACACTCACTAAACTTCTGAGAAAGTGTCTGTCTTCATTCTCTACCTAATGAGCTGTATATTCTCAGTATCTTTATATGGTTTATTCACCTTTAAATATTGGCGGTCCCTAGAGATGAATTCTTAGAATTATTCTCTCTATACACATTGACTCTAGCATCTAAATGAACTCAACTCAATTCATGACTTTAGATATCAACTGTATACTAATGATTCCAAAAATTCACTCCTGAATTCCATATTTGTCTGTTTATTTCTATTTTGCCTCTAAGAGACATCTCCAATTTTGCATGTCTAAAACCCAACTTGCTATTTTACATCTTCAAACTTGCTCTCCTTGCTCTCAACCTTAGTTAATAGTATTTTTTTTTTCTGTTGTCTAAGCAAAAATGGGCTATTCTTTACTCTCACAGTTACATCTGATCCATTAGCTAACTTTATCAGTCAAATTTCATTATATCCAGTATCTGGTCATTTCCTCACTTTTTTTCATTACTACCCAGGTCTATGCTAACATCACTTCATCTTGAATTATTGCAACACCCTTTCTGTTCTCCCTGTTTCAGTATTGTACATTGTATAACAGTCAGAGTAATTACTTTACATCATAGAAAAGACATCACTGCTGTGCTCAGAAGCTTTCTGTTGGCTTTCCATATCAAAGTAAGCCAATGGCCTTAACAAGGACCACAAGGCCTTCCTGATCGCATATGTCTTCTTCTCAGCTCAAATTTTAGATGCTACCCTTCTCCCTTTTACTCATTTTGCTCCAGCCACACTGAACCCCTTCCTCGTCTTAAATATGATAAGCAGAATCCTGCTTTTAGGGAATGTTCTTTTCCCAGGTATGTGTGTATATATATATATATATATATATATATATATTCGATTTATTTTCTTATTTACTTCATGCCCGACATCTCCCTATCACAGTGACAACTCTAAATAAAATAGTATCTCTACCACCCAAGCTCAAGTAGGCATTCTCTAACCGTCTTTGCCTGCTTTTTTCTCCCCCATATACCTGATACCATCTAATATACCCATTTTTCTTGTTTTTATATTTATTGTATTCCTTTTTCCATTAGAAAATGAATTCCAGGGGGATGCCGGGTGACTCAGTGGTTTAGCACCTGCCTTTGGCCCAGGGCATGATCTTGGAGTCTGGGGATCAAGTCCCACATTGGGCACCCTGCATGGAGCCTGGTTCTCCCTCTTCTGTGTCTCTGCCTCTCTTTCTCTCTGTGTCTCTCATGAATAAATAAAGAAAATCTTAGAAAAAAAAAGGAAAGAAAGAAAGAAAGAAAAAAAGAAAGAAAGAAAGAAGAAAGAAAGAAAGAAAGAAAGAAGAAAGAAAGAATGAAAGAAAGAAAGAAGAAGAAAGAAGAAAGAAAAGAAAGAATGAAAGAAAGAAAGAAAGAAAGAAAGAAAGAAAGAAAGAAAGAAAGAAAGAAAGAAAGAAAGAAAGAAAGAAAGAAAGAAAGAAAGAAAGAAAATGAACTCCATAAGGACAGGGACTTTGCTTTGTTCTTGCTATGTCCCAGCACCTAGAATAAAGCCTGACACATAGTAGGTGCTCACTAAGCAGAATATCTAAATGAAAGACAAAATATAAAAGCCAAATGTTGATAGCACCAAAAAGATAATTTAGACAAAATTCATTTTTTCTAAGTACGAAAGTCCATTTAGAAACTTGGAAGATCTATATGACAAGCCATATTTGGGACATATAAATCTTTCTTTTCACTCCTTTATAGACTTTAAAATAGTCATAGTATTTTCAAAATGCACAATTCATACTGAAAACCAATTGGGAAAAATGTGTTATAAAGTTTTCTAGGGTTTATGTTTGTAGGAAAATAAATTTTAGAGTACAATCATAATTCCTGTCTCCTGACAACTGCCATCTATATATAAATATGTTTAGAAATGGGCCAAAGGATACATTGTAGAATATTGCCATGAAATTTGATTCAAAATGATTTTTCATTAAAATATACTCCTCAATATATTTTATTCTGTCTTTGACGGTATATTTTAAAATCTATAACAGATAACTACTTATTAAATCAACTATTATTTTAATAATTAAACAAAAGCTTTAAAAAACACAAAACATGGCACATGACATGAGTGCTTTAAAACTGTGTCAAATGAAAACATGTATATCTTAGTTGACATATAATTCAATGGCTAATATAATGAGATTCCACCCCAAGAGTGAAAAATATTAGCTCTTAAATCTTCATTTCAGGAACCGAAACCATATGTTCAGTTGCTGATAGTAAAAGTTTTAGTACATGCACTTCTAAATTAGAATATCACTGTAACAGATTTTGTGACTATGAAATGGATCTACACTAAAGTATTTGAAATATTTAGTTTCGCAAGTGAGAATTGTGGGTTTTTTTAAGTTGACTGCTTTAATATCAAATGCAAAACATTTAGCCAAGAATTTACTATAATTCCCTGAAGGACTTCAAAAAATAGGCAAAGCTGGTAGGATTACTTCCCCAAAAAGTAGCAGCTGGATCAAGACATCAACCCATCTCTCTCGTGAGGTATGCTTTGAGAGGCAGTTACCAGATAAGGAACATGAGTTGGGAATGGTTATGGGCAGGTGGAATCAGGCTGCTAGATCAAGGGTAAAAGCAAGAGAAATTTTGCCAATTGCCCCAAAGGCCATACACGATGGACCCGACTTTCTTTCTAAGCAACCTCTAAATCTTCAGAAATAAACAAGCAAACAATCAAGCAAGAAAGCAAACCTAATAGAAAAAAGAAAAGAAAAAAAAAAACACTGATAGAAGAGAATTCTGTACCCATATTGGCCTTGTGGTAGGAAGAGATGTCTGTGTGGTTATCCTTGATAAAATAAGCTCTAGTATCAGAGGTTTGGATTATGAATCATGTATATTTAAATATTGAAGAAGCAGGAGTCTTGTAATTGAAACCTGTATTATATTTTGGGATCCTCATAAGGGGGCTGTGAACTGAACTATAATTCCCAGTAACACTTTATGTTGAATTTTCACTTTAATATTCAGTGAAAAGTGTATTTCCTCTGTGCCTGACAAATCATTAGATGCATAGTACATAGAAGAGTACTGATAAGCTGGCATGAAAAATGATGCTCCTTACAATACTCTGGGATGAGTATTATAGATTTGATGGAGCAAAGGAAGAGGAATAGAATTTAAAAATGGATTTTTGCATAATGAATCAGTCATACAGATCATTATATGATTTTACTAGAACAATTAAGTCTTTGGAATTTCTTCATGAAATAAGCATCAAGAGAATATTTTGGATGTTAGTGTTTAATACCGACTCAACTGACTCACAAAGTCTCTTAAAATTGAGTCATCAACAGAAAAATAAAGGAGACTTGTTTGAGCTCATTAGGCCCTTGTACTTTGATTCACTGTCAAGAAAGAGTCTCTGTTAGAGATTCAGATGTGTCCACATATGAGAGGGTAGCTATTGAGTCCACCTTGGAGTTACTGAATGAAACCACACAATAGCTAAGTCCAAAATATATCTGCTTGGAGTCCAATACTTACATTCATGACAGCAATAATTGTAGAAAAGAGAAGAAGTCCAAATGGCATAGGAAGATCTCAAATATACCTCCTCCCATGGACACATATGGACAAATCTATAGCTAAATATAGATCATTTCCCTCTGAAACAAGATCTAAAATCTAGTAAACTACTCTCCTCAACACAAGATAAAAGGACTACCTCTAGTTGGGTAGAAGAGATATGATCTTTGGAGGGAGTGGGGGGGATAAAAACAAAACATGTACCTGGTAGGGTAAAACACAATAGGTAGGGATCTTATTAGACAAGAATACTTCTAGAGAAGTATTCTAATTCTAGAGAAGTGAGAGATCAGTGCCCTATATCAGACATCAGAGCCCCTGGGATCTATGCCATAGAGATGACCTCCCAGAATGTCTGGCTTGGAAAACCAATGGGGTCGATGTCCAAGACTCTCCAAGTGCTAGAAAACTGAGATTCCTCTCTTGGAGGACTTGCATGCAGTCTCACTCACCTCAAGATTCAGGGGGAAAAAAGTGCAGTTTCAAAAGTGCCCAGACTTTATATGAGGGAAATTAATTTGCTGATTTATGGGACATCAGCTGGAAGGTAGTTGATACACTCTTTAGACAGATGTGCTGGCAAACACCACTGTTGCACTCTCCACATAGGCTGCTAGCATAGGCAGGTGAGCTGAGATGCAGCATCTACACTTGCCTTGCTGGGATGTTTGGGGAAAAGCAGTTGTAGCACTTGCTGAGGCAGGAGAACATGGGCAGTTATAGCATTCCTCTCCTGTTGGTTGAGGTGGGAGAGTACGAGAGTTCGGGAAATTTTCCTGCTCGCTAGCTAAAGTCTGATAGCATAGACCATTATGACAATTCCCCACTCCCTGGCTGGGACCACTGTGAGTCATGGCAGCATTCTCCCACTCTCAGCTTAAAACCAGTCCATGTGAAAGACGAATCACTCTCCCATTGCACTGCTGAAGCCCATAGCCAGCATAGTCAAGCCATTCTCCCACTGCCTTTCTGAATCCAGCAAGCATATTCCACCTGGGATAATCTTCAGCTGCCTTGCTAAGCTAGTAGGCACAAGCAATCCACAGATAGGACATCCTTGATTGCCTGACCCTTATGATCTAGGGCTGGCATTTCAGAACTTCATAGGCCTGTAAGCATAAAAAAATTAGTTTTTGGTAAGCCACCACCACAAAGACATTGCACAAATAGCAGACTGAAACACAACCCCAGATTGCTTATGAAAAAGCCTATTTATTTAGTCTTGACTTTCAGCTTAAGGGACAGGCTTCAGGTTCCACACACCTAGAGCATAAGGGAGTGCTCTCAGGGAACGTAAGTGGGGAGACATCATCCCTGCACATACTCTTGGTCTCATTCTAGCTCAGCAACATATCTCATTAAGAAGTTTATACATCCATCTAGTGCCCCGATTCCTGTCACCAGAGGAACACTTCCAGATTTCCTGGACTGAAGTCCTACAGGGATTACAAATGGTCCTTTGGATCATTGTGATCATTTGGATCATTTGGATATTGTGGCCCAAAGAACCATATATATTTGCATATTTCAAAAGCTGCTGCCTGATGGTCTGGCTTCCAGTAAGCCTTCAACTAGATGTTAAGTAAGGTTTCTCCCATTGGATCACTGATGTTACTTGGCACACCTTCAACAATAGAGGCATATCAAAAATAAATTAGATATTTAGAAAATCACAAAGGTTTGAGAGGCAATGAAGAACAAGTGCAACTTTGAATGGCAAGGATCATCACTTACATAAGGCCACCCCTCCAAGACAGAGAGATAGCTGTTTGGCCTAACACATAGAAACACAGGAAGTCAAGCAAAATGAGGAAAGAGAGAAATATGTCCCAAACAAAAGAACAAGACAAAAATCTCAGAAAAAGATCTTATTTGAGTTAGATTTTCTCCCTATACCTACTTTGTTGAGAGTCTTTTTTTTATCATAAATGGATGTTACTTTTTCTCTACTTATTGAGATGGTTATATGATTTTTATCTTTCATTTTGCTAATGTGATGTAATATTGACTTATTTGGAGATGCTGATCTTAATGATACAGAGATAAGTAAAGTACCTGATAAATATTTAAAGTAATGGTCATAAAGCTGTTCACTGAACTTAGAAGAATGGATAAACACAATGAAAATGAACAGATATAAAATATAAAGAAGTATGAGACAGAGGTAACAGAACTAAGAAATACATAATTAAAATGAAACCTACACTAGAGGTAATCAATAGCAGACTGGATGAAGCAAATTAGCAAGCTGGGAGATAATCAAACCACAAAAGGAAGAAGAAAGAGAAGAGAGAAACAGAGATGAACTACTAAAATAGACAAAAAATGATGAACAAAATAGCAATTAGTACATACTTGTCAACAATTACCTTAAGTGTAAATGGACTAAATTGTGAAATCAAAAGACAAAGAGTGGCTGAATAGATAAGAAAAACACCTATATACTGCCTAAAAGAGATTCACTTCAGATAGAAGGACACACACAGACTGAAAGTGAACAAATGGAAAAAAATAGTGATACAAATGAAAATGAAAAGAGGGGCACTTGAGTAGCTCAGTCAATTAAGCACCCAACTCTTGATTTGGATTCAGGTCATGATGTCAGAGTCATGAAATTCAGCCCTGTGTCAGGCTCAGTGCTCAGTGGGGAATCTGCTTGAGATTCTCTCTCTCCCCCAATCTTTAAAATAAGAAAATGAAAATAAAGCTGATGTAGCTACAGTTATATCATACAAAATAGATATTAAAACAAAGACTGTTAGAAAATACATCAAAAGAAGGCAGTACATAATGAGAAAGGGCTAATCCAGAAAGAAGATACAACCTTTATAAATATGTACAACTGATATATAAAATACACTAAAGCACTAAAATACATAAAGAAAATGTTAACAGACCTAAAGGGAGAAATTGATAGCAATGCAGTAATAATAGGGGATTTTAACAACTTACTTACATCAATGGATAAGTCATCCAGATTGAAAATCAATAAGGAAATATGGACCTTAAATGACACATTAGGTCAGAAGGATTTAAATATATGCAGAATATTCCATTCAAAAGCAGTAGAGTATACATTCTTCTCAAGTGCACATGTAATATATTCCAGGAAGATCACATGTTTGACTACAAAATAAATCTCAAATAATTCAAGATTTAAATTATATCAAGCATCTTTTCCAACCACAATAGTATGAAAGTATAAGTATAAGTATAAGAAGAAAACTGGAAAAACTACAAATAAGTAGAGCTTAAACAACATGCTACTGAACAACTACTGGGTCAAACAAGAAACAAAAAATACCTATAGACAAATGAAAACAGAAATATTTTTACCAAAATTTATGAGATGCAGCAAAAGCAATTTGAGACGAAAGTTCATATCCATTATCAGCCTAAATGAAGCAGAAAACTCTCAAATATACAATGTAATTTTATACCTCAAGAGACTAGAAAAAGAAAAATAAACAAAACCTAAAGTTAATAAAAAGAAGGAAATAATAATGCAGAAATAAATGAAATAGAAATTAAAAGACAATAGGAAAGATCAATAAAATTGAGTTGGTTCATTAAAAAGATGAACAAAACTGACAATAGTTTAGCTAGACTCACCAAGAAAAAAATGAGAGGACTCAAATAATAAAATAAATACTCAAATAAATAAATTATTTACTCAAATAAATAAAGTAAAAATTGGCATAGGAAAAACTTAATTGATACCACAGAAATACAAAGGATCATAAGAGACAATTATGAACAATCATATACCAACAAATGGGCCTAGAAGAAATGATTAAATTCCTAGAAATTTACAATTTCCTAAGACTGAATCATGAAGAGAAAGAAAATCTAAAAAGACTAATTACAGGGCCAAATCAGTAATCAAAAACCAACCTCCCAATAACAAAGTCCAGTACTAGACAACTTCACTGGTGAATTCTGCCAAACATCAAAGAATATTTGTTACATATCCTTCACAAACTCTCCCAAAACTTAAAGAGGAAGGAAACTTCCAAACTCATTTTACAAGGCTATCACTCTAATGCCAAAAACAGACAAGAACACAGCAACAATAAAAAATTGGAGGCAAATATCCCTGATGAACACAGATGCAAAATTCAACAAAATACTAACAAACCAAATTCAATAATACATTCAAAGAACCATACACCATGATCAAGTATAATTTATACTAGGTCTTAGCAATGTTTTTTATTTTAATAAGGTCTCAGTGATGTTTTTATTCTTTAATCTAACTTGAAAGACAAGGTAAACAAAAGCAAAAAAATAAGCAAATGGCACTATATCAAACTTTAAAGCTTCTGTACAGCAAAGAAGACCACCAAAAAACAAAAAGGCAACCTACTGAATGGAGAACATAAAGTGTTAACATCCAACATAAAGTACTCATACAACTAAAAAACAAAACACTATTGTAGCACTATTTATAATAGCCAAGAAATGGAAGCAATCAAAATGTCCATCAGGGACACCTAGGTGGCTCAGTTGGTTGAGCGTCTGACTCTTGGTTTCTGCTCAGGTCATGATCTCAGGATTGTGACATACAGCACCACATGGGGTTCTGCACTCAGTGGGATGTCTGGTTGAGATTCTCACTCTCTCATACTTCCCCATCCCTCTCTCTTTCAAAAAAAATACTTCAAATATCCATCAATGGATAAACAGACAAAAATTTGTGTTACATACAAGCCATAAAATAGTACTTAGCCATAAAAAAAAATTAAATCTTGACAGTTGCAACAGAATTCATGGACCTTAAGGTGAAATAAGTGAAATAAGTTAGGGAGATATAGAGAGTACATGGTTTCATGTAGGAATCTAGAGTAAAAATGCAAATAGCAAAACAAAACAAAACATAACCCAGACTCATGGATACAGATAACAGAGTGGTAGTTGCCAAAGAGAAGAGGCATTGGAGGTGGACAAAATGAGTGAAGGGGATTAAAAACTACAAGCTTCCATTTATAAAAGAAGGGGGAATATAATCGATAATACAGTATTAGTTTTTTAAGGCGAGAGATACCTACTGTGGTGATCATTTCACAATGTATACAAATGTTGTCATTATGCTGCACACCTGAAACTAATATAATATTGTGTCAATTATACCTCAATACATTTAGAAAGAAATGGTAGGAAAATTTCAAGTGATTTTTAAAACAAGAATCCAGAAAAATAAAAATAAAAAAATAAAAATAAAAAATAAAACAAGAATCCAACTTAAAAGATTGAAATTTAAAATAGGTTTTGATAAATATAATGACATGTATTCACTGCATTATTATATGGAGATTGATTGCTCTAAAAATCTTCTGTGCTCTGCGTCTTCAGCCCTCCGTCCACATTAATCTCTGGCAACCACTCAGCTTTTTAGTGTCCCCAGAGTTTTTTCTTTTCCAGAATGTCAGATGGTTGGAATCATACAGTATGTAGCCTCGTCAGATTGTCTTCTTTTATTTAGTAATATGCATTTAAGTTTCCTCTATGCCTTTCCATGGTTTGATAGATTATTTCTATCTGAATAATATTCCATTGTTATTAAACATTTGTCAAAACCCCGAGAATGTGTATGTCCAAGAATGAGCCCTAGTGACTTTGGGTGATATGATGTGTTAATGTAGTTTCATCAATTGTAAAAAAAATGTACCCTGTTGCACGATATATAGCAGAGAAGACTGTACATGTGTAAAGGGATGGAATGTATAGGAACTCTCTGCACTTTGCATTCAATTTAGTTGTAAACCTAAGACTGGTCAAAAAAAGGTATGTCTATATTTAAAGTTTTGTTTCAAATTTTAAATCTCAATTAGATACATATTTTCCAGTTCAGTAGACAGCAAGTATACAAAAACATAATAAATAAGACACAATATAGAAGACAAATAAAAATATAAATAAAATATAGAAAATAAATTAGAAAAGATAGTAAAAGCCATATACAGTAAAAATTAGAGCCAAAGTACCTATAAATTTAGGTGATGAATGAACAATAAAAACCAATATTAAAAAATAAAACTAAGATTTTTTTAAAAAGATTTTATTTATTTATTCAAAAGAGACACAGAAAGAGAGGCATAGATATAGGCAGAGGGAGAAGCAGGCTTCATGCAGGGAGCCCGATGTAGGACTTGATCCCAGGAGTCCGGGATCATGCCCTGAGCCAAAGGCAGATGCTCAACTGCTTAGCCACCCAGGTGTCCCAAAACTCTAAGATTTTAAAATAAATATGACTTCTAAAAATTGAGTCAATTTAAAATGGCCCAAGAGTTAACATATAAATGGAAGAGACTAGAAAGCACAACCCCTAAACACTGACCAAGAATCAAACAGGGTGCTGGTGAAGCCATGACTATCAAATTCCCTCTTGAAATGTCTCAAACACCAAATGGGACTGAGATTCAGTCTCTCTGTGGAAAGATCATGAAGCACTTCTTGCAGAAACTGTCAACTTCCATGTTCCCAAATACAGACAGCTGATCGGAGACAATGACATTGACATGATGCTAATTCTCTCTCTCTCTCTCTCTCTCTCTCTCTCTCTCTCTCTCTCTCTCTCTCAGACACACACACACACACACACACAGAGCACACATGCAGTCCTAATTTTTAGAAATTAACCCAGTTTTGGGGGCATCTGAGTGATATATATATATATATATATATATATATCCACAAACTCACAAATAACACTGTGAAAATCAAGACTCAATCAAATCCTGCAAGTTAAATATTTTTAAGAAATCAGATATTCTAATTTTACTGAAAAGTATTTGCTGGAGTGGGAGATTCCTAATCATGTCAAAAAGAATTTTTGGAAAAACATCCCCTTCATGTAATTTTACTTAATAAACTTCACTTGCATTGCACAGTATTTCTGTAAGATTTTGGGGGCCTCCTCCTTGTTAATGTACAAATGCTAATACTATCATTGAGTTACTTCCCACCTATTGTTTCTAAATTCTTGCAGAAGGGTTTTAATTATTATAATCTTTGATTAGGCTATATAAGTCAAATACTTTCCTTTGTACTGACAAGATATATCTTCTGAAGCATATATAGTATCATTGTTAATAATTGCTAAGGACTTTTCTTCCATAAAATCTCTGTTACTTGCTTTACACAGAATTTAAATTTAATTATCATAGACAGAAAGTAATCCTTCCAACATACAGATGTCTAAATAATTTACCAAAGCACTCTAATTTTAAATTGCATTTGTTAAATGTATCTACATTTCTATACTAATTTGTATGAATATATATTTTATATCACTGCAAGTCTTGTGGTTTTAATGACTTTTTATAGACATTAATATTTTTAGCGCATTTTCCCAAAAGCAAGCTAATTAATGCTATTATTTTCAGTTAGAAATATAAAATGTATTTCCTATTTTTGATGACTTTGAAACATAACTCTTGGGATATAATCTTTGTGTGAAAGGCATAAAATGAATTGTCTGTCAAACAGTATGCATTTTTCCTGTAATGAAAATTTCCTTGACAATATCATCCATCTTCTATTGCCTGATGGGCACATAAAAATCAGCTTTCTAACATTGTTATTATTTATCTTGAGCTTGTGCTAGCTTGTATCACAGAAACTGGGCAGGAGACCACTAAGTGCACACACAAATACAAAATTGGTATCATTATATGTACGTAAGAATCTGGTGAGGTAGGTAAATATGTTAGCCTTCTCTAGAACAATCTTTTTTTTTTATGAGGTATATTGAAATGTATGACTTTAGTTTGAAGGAGATGCCAGTAAGAGAGATCATAATTCCATTTAGCCATTGTTTATTGAGTATCTAATTTTGAAAGTACTGACAGAAGGTCCTTAAGATAGGAAGTCCGTTTGAAGCTTGTGATGAATGTCCTGCTAGATATCAGAGTAGGAAAAATTGTGTGGTAATCTGTAAAAAATATATAAATATCTATGCCTGTTTCCTTACTTGATATTCTTATAGGCTGACTATGTATGTTGATTTGAATCTCCTCATTATGAAAATAAGTCAGAAAAATAAATAAATGCCTCTGTAAGATTAATACTTGGCTTTAGTGCACAGGTTCTATACGGGCACACCTTATATTATTGCATTTCTTTCAGTGCGCTTTGCAATATTGCATTTGTGTGAATTGAATATTTGTGGTAACTGTGTTGTGCAAGTCTCTAGGCACCATTTTTTCCAATTGCCTGTGTTTGTGTCACATTTTCATAATGTTTGCAATATTTCAAACTTTATTTTTATTACTATATCTGTTGTGATCTGTGATCAGTGATCTTTGATGCTACTATTGTAATTTTGGGGGGTGCCGTTAACTGTACATTGTAAAATGCCAAATTGAATCGACAAATATGCATATTTGGACTATTCCACTGACCAATCATTTTCTATCTCTCTCCTCCCTGAGCCTCCCTATTTCCTGAGATACAACAATATTGAAATTAGGTCAAATCATAATCTACAATGGCCTCTAAGTGTTCGTCTGAAAGGAAGAGTTGCATGTTTCTCACTTTAAATCAAAAGCTAGAAATAATTAAGCTCAGTGAGGAAGGCATGTTGAAAGCCAAACCAGGCTAAAAGTTAGGCCCCTTGAGCCAAACACTTAACCAGGTTGTGAATGCAAAGCAAAAGTTCTTGAAGGAAATTAAAGGTGCTACTCCATGAACACGTGAATGATACAAAAGTGAAACAGCTTCCTTGCTGATATGGAGAAAGTTTTAGTAGTCTAGACATATGATCAAACCAGCCACAACATTCCCTCAAGCAAAAGCCTAATTCAGAGTCTAGGAAGGCTGAGAGAGGTGAGGAAGCTGCAGAAAAAAAGTTGGAACCTTCAGAGGTTGGGTCATGAGGTTTTTGGAAAGAAGCCATCTTCATAACATAAAAATGTAAGATGAAGTAGAAAGTGCTGATGTAGAAACAGAAGCAAGTTATCCATAAGATCTGGCTAAGATAATTGATGAAAGTGGCTACACTAAACAACAGATTTTCAATGTAGACAAAATAGCCTTCTCCTGGAAGAAGATGCCACCTAGGACTTTCATAGCTAGAGAGAAGTCAAATATTGGATTCAAGGCTTTAAGGACAAACTGACTCTCTTCTTACCGGCTAATGTGGTTGGTGAGTTGAAGTTGAAACCAGTGCTCATTGACCATTCGGAAAATCCTAGGGCCTTAAAGAATCATGCCAAACCTATTCAGCCTGTGCTCTAGAAATGAAAAATCAAAGCCTGGATGACAGCATGTCTGTTTACAACATAGTTTATTGACTATTTTAAGCACACTATTAAGACCTACTGCTCGAAACAACAACAGTAACAACGAAAGGAGATTCCTTTCAAAATATCAGTGCTCACTGACAATATACCTGGTCACTCAGAGCTGTGATGGAGATGTGCAGTAAGATTAATGTTGTTTTCATGCCACCAAACATAAGATCTATTCTGCAACTGATGGATCATGGAGTAATTCTGACTTTCAAGCCTTATTATTTAGGAAATGTGTTTGGCAATGCTATAGCTGCCATAGATGGTGATTTCTCTAAAGGTTCTGGGCAAAGTAAATTGAAAACTTTCTGAAAAAGATTCATCATTTTAGATGTCATTAATAACATTCATGATTTATGGGAAGAGGCCAAAATATCAACATGAGCAAGAGTTTGGAAGAAGTTGATCGCAACCCTCATGGATGACTTTGAGGAGTTCAAGACTTCAGTAGAAGAAGCAACTGCAGATGTCATGGAAATAGCAAGAGAACTAGAATTAGAAGTGGAGCCTGAAGATGGGACCAAATTTGCTGCAATTTCATGGTAAAACTTATGGATGAGCAAGGTAAATGGTTTCTTGAGATGGAAACTACTGGTGAAGATGATGTGAAGATTGTTAAAATGGTAACAAAAATTTAGAATACTGCATAAACTTAGCTGATAAAGTAGGACTATCACCAATTTTGGAAGAAATTCTAATATGGGTAAAATGCTATCAAACAGATCATATGCCATAGAGAAATCATTCATGATAAGAAGAGTCAATCAATGCAGCAAACTTCATTTTGGTCTTATTGTTTAAAATTTCCTCAGCCACCCCAACCTTCAGCAACCACCACCCTGATCAGTCAGCAGCCATCAACTTAGAGGCAAGATCCATGACCAGTAAAAAGATTACAACTTGCTAAAAGCACAAATGATGGTTAGCATTTTTAGCAGTTTTTTAAAATAAAGTATCTACATTGTGTTCTATGACATAATACTATTGCACACTTAATACGCTGCAATATAATGTACACATAACTTATACATGCCCCAGGAAACCAAAAACCTCATTTGACTTGGTTTATTGAGATACTTGTTTTATTGTGGTGGTCTGGAACCGAACTCATAATATCTCTGAGGTATGCCTATACATTTCTCTAAAGCTGTGTTCACTTCCACATTTGATTATTGTATTTATGATTTGATATCAGCTTTGAACCCCATGATGCCATAGATTTTTTTCAGCACCTGCTAGAACAATTGATTTTGCTGTCAGAATTATGAAACTACCTTTGGCGTGTAAATAATTTCATTCTCATTTGTACATAAACCAGATAGGAACAACCTGAACTTAATCACCTTAGTTCAGATATTTCTGTCTAGTTGATATTTGTGAGTTGTTTTACAATTTGGTCTTGAATTTATAAATTTGTATTCATTCTTACAGTTACTGACTTACTATTCTACTTCACATGATGCCAGGAGTCTTGATTCACTAGCTGCCTTATTCATCTATGTTTGTAGCCTAATTAATATAAGCTAGAGGGAAGAAATGGCAGTCAGCATGAGTCTAGAATACAAAATTTACAACAGCAAAAGTTTTGAAATAATTCGTAGAGTATATCATGGAGTAACAGATATACATAGTTCAAATTCGTTATTATTAACCAATATATTCTATAAACTAGGAGACATTTTTAAATGTATAACAAGTAATGATGATTCCATTCAACAGAAATATATAATTAACGTGTCAGGAAAATCGTCTTTATTTGCATTTTTGCCAAATTTAGAGACATTATGGAGGAAGAAGGAAATGTTTATAATCACAGAAGTGTATATAAGCCCGGAGGGTGGTTTCTGACAAGGAGGAGGACTTGTATCACCTACAAATGTTACCGTCATAGCTGTGTGGAAACACAACTGTGGTCTTCCCCCTCAAACTCCCTGGGCAATAGTCAGTTCACCATCACTGGTAGCACTCACCCACCTTGATCAGAGGAGAAACTGTATGCCACCGTCAGAGTCCATCACGTGGGAAGCTATAGGATAGATTAAATGGATTATTTGGCATTTTATTTCCAATGTCTGGTACAATGTCCAGAACACCAACAGATATGCTCTACAGATACTCACATTCGATGTGCACTTCTTTTCCAGAAAGGAATCAAATTCCTAGAGCTTGGCTTATATGGTGGTTAATTTATTTATTTGGGCACAAATCAGAAGCAGTGTCTCAGTACAGTTATCTAGACAATCATTTCAAAATGCTCTAATTCCCTCATCCTCGTTAGTCAAAGCCTGGTCTGTCAGCCTAGAAAAGCACTGCATTACATCACATGTGACAGGATCTACTGTGGGGAACCAGCTGTAGAGCTTATCTGAGAACCAAATCCAGTCCACAGCACACTGGGGAGAGGTGAGGTCCTGAGTCAGCACACTGACTCTTGACCACATTGTTCTCCAGATACAGCTCCTCCGCTCCCCACTCCTTGAGTCAATGCCTCTTCTTTTACCTTTTGAAGTAAACATGTTTTTCTCTGCTTCCAAAAGTTAATCATTCCTATAGCCAATCTGCTAGCTCTCTTAAAATCTGGGGGAGACAGCCTCGGGGTAGAGTCTAAGTTAGAGTCCATTCCGAGTCTGCGTCTGAATCCGAGTCTTGTTTCCCCTGTTCCCCAGTTTAAAATTCAGTGAGACTTCGAGTCTTTCTTCATAGTCTCCTCCAACTACCCTGGCTCCATGGCACTCTACTACACATAATCACAAGCAGAGCACCTAGATATATGAGCTCTGAAATCAGATGATTTAAGTTGGGACTTGCCTCTATTTCTTATTAAGCATGGAATTTGGGGGCAGATTATTACATTTTGCTAGGCCTTGACTTTATCACATCTATACTGGAGGCAGTGAGTAATAATAGTCTTTTCCATACAGTATTAAGTATTAGAGAAATAACACATATTCTTCTTCTGCCGTATGCTATGTATAGAACAAACATTAGTTATTATTAACTTACCTAATGCTAATAAGGGCCAATAATATGTACACGAAGATTTTCCTATAATTACACAATGTTCCACAATTAATTTCAATTTAACATCATGGAACTCTCTTACCTCTAGCTGTCAATATGATAAGCATGAATTATGTACATAGGTATATTATTGTTGGTAGGGGAGATAGGATCCCTCTCTCTCATTTAAATCTTTCTTTTCTTTCATTCCCTCCCATCTCATTTTGTCACTGGACAAACCTGAGAGGAGGTCCTTACTCTGCTCATATTTATTAATTTATTCATCCAAATAGCCCAAAAGCAGTATCCTTGGGGTAAAGGGCCTCTCTTACAGCAATAATTGTACGGTTTAAGCACCCTGGACTTAGGCTTGAATGAATGCCTCCATTGTGCCAGGGTACAATAGATCAATGCGTGTTTTCCCTGTAATTCTCCGAATCAGTATCTTTGTTGCAATGGAATCTAAAGTAGCACAGTGGCAAAGCAGAATGGATCCATAACACAGAGGCCAGTAGATTGACACTGTTCTCTGCTGCAATCCCATCTTCTGCCAAGAGGACTTCCCTCTTTTCCCTTTTGCTGTCTTGGGTACCTAGCCATGTTGCAGTCATAGTTTTCTGTTTTTGCCTTCATCTGGTCTTCATGTGCCAATGGCAGACCATTTTGGTCATTATGGAGAAAAGGAAAACCTCACTTTCTCTGGGAATGCCAATTTTCCTGGGATCAGGGTCCCACACACAATTAGGTCATTTGGCCGATGGCCCAGGTATGGGTAGTCAAGATCTGTAGTGACAAGATTCAAGACCTTGGGCATGGTAGTAAGCTGTAGCACTAGATAATGCTCAGGCACATTGGCTAGAAAACTTAAATGGAAAGAATATGGGACTACCAAATACTTCTCCCTGTCCCCTTTATTTCTCATCTGTATTGGAACAATTGGCCACCATGATGTACAACTCAATAGCCTTAGAGGTCAGGAAAGCACACAAGAGTGCAGCAAGCAGCAGCATGGCAAGTAGCAGCATAGTAGAAGGCCTAGGTCACTACCCTTCTACCATCCCTGCCCTACTCTTATGAGAAAGTGGGTAATCATTTTTAATTTTTCTCGTGGTAACCTAGAACTCAGCCTTTCTGCAAAACCTTAGGTCAATGAGCTACTTTCCTGAATAATGTTTGGGTGATTGCCCCAAATAATCTATCCCCAGTCACCTGCTAGACACAAGATCCTGGGATCTTTATCTTTGAGAACTCTAGCCTGACCAGTGCAAACAGGACTCAAGAGCCCACCATTTAAGACAATATGTTATCACTGCCCCCAGCTCCTATTGATATATCAGCCTCTCATCACACTCTGTATGGGCTTGTCAGGCCTCTGCTTCAGACTTGGTGGCAGGAGTCCCAGAGACCACCTGGTAGAAACAGGCCTCATCCAACAGCACCTCATGCATGATATAGTCAGTTAACAATAGTTCTGACATAGGGGATAAGGAGGATGCTTTTTTTTTTTTTTTTAGGAGGATGCTTTTGAATGAAACAGATGACAGCACTGGGAGGGTCAATAGTAGTGCAAGCAAGCTAAAGCACAAGCCAGCCAGCAATTAGTCTGTCCCAGGAGGCCTTCTCCCATATTAGGAACCAGTTCATTAGAGAGTGAGTTAAAGCTGTCTGGATGTCCTCCATCGTGGTTGAACCATGCTGTCCATGGCATCACAATCTTCTAGATGGCTGGGACAGACCTCAGTATTCAAAAAACTAGGCACCAATTTTACTTACAAGACATAAATTTATAGTTATAGAAAATTATTTTTATGTAGATTACTGAAAACTGGGTTTATCTTATGTAGCAAGAAAATACAAAGGAAGCAAGAAAGGAAGAGGAAAAAGAGGAAGAAAAATAGGAAAATACTTTTAAATTAGGCATATGAAAATGTTTACCTTTAAAATGCTACTTTAGGGCAGCCTGGGTGGCTCAGCGGTTTAGTGCCACGTTTAGCTCAGGGTGTGATCCTGGAGACTCGGGATCGAGTCCCACGTTGGGCTCCCTGAATGGAGCCTGCTTCTCCCTCTACCTGTGTCTCTGCCTTTCTCTCTCTCTCTCTGTGTCTCTCATGAATAAATAAATAAAAATCTTAAAATAAAATAAAATAAAATTCTATTTTAATACATAGTTTTTTGCACTTTTACCAAAGAACATGACAAATCTAATTTCTGCATAAGGAATAGATTAAGGTCCTAATATTTTACTATATTTAAATTTTTTCCATAAAAGAATCCATGAAGCTGAGAGGAGCAGTTGTAAAACAAGCTCAGTACTGTTGAGTTGTTTTTGCAGTTTGAAGGTCAAGTGAAGGCCAATCCGATGAGTAGGTTGAAATCTTCATTCACAGTGCATCTCAATGGGAACATTGTAAGAATTTGGCTTTAAATTTATATGATTGAGGACTATCCCACACACTGTAGGATTTTTAGTGTCCCTGGCTGCATGCGCCAAGTATTGGTGGCCATCCTGTGCTCATTGTGGTATCCAAACAATGATCCTTCTACAACACACGTGCACATTTCTAAATAAAGGCCAGAAGCAGGCAGTACTACAATGTTCAAAGAACCCTGTTTGGAGCCACTGCTTTGTCCAAATTCCTTTTGGATATTTCAGCTAGTTTACATTCCTCCTAAAGTATGACAAGTCCTAAACTAATACGCCTAGTTTATAGTCCTCCTGTAAATTCACATATCTTTGTTTCTTCCTTCATGGGAAGGCAAGGACTTTCAAAGCAGTTATCTCAAGTACGTTTCATGCTAGTCAAAAAATCAAAAAACTTAAAAGAAATTCTAATGTTTACTGAACACAACCAATAACAACTCTCAAAGGAGAGACATGGATTTAATCACTGTTTCTTAGTTCATTGTAACAACATATAACATCTCCAAGTGATATACCTAGTTTCTAGTGTAGATGTCTTAGACCATTTGTAAGTAATATTTGACCTTCTCTATATCAGAATCTTTTCAGAACCTAAAGGTGTCTTATTAATGGCTCTATTATTCTTTGTTTTCCCTGGAAGCATCAGACCACATTTAAAGTAAGTGCTAAAATGTTAAGAAAAGTTGGATCCTGAGGTTTGGCATGTGATTGTAGGATTTAAATAAAATGTTAAACCGAATACTTTCATTATCACATTGTACTTGCCTTTTCATTCAACAAAGATTCCCTCACCTCTGGACATTTCATCTTGCTGATTTAAAAAGAAAGAAAATTACCGGTTTTTGTGTGTTTTATGTTTCCTCACCCCCGAGATTGTTATTACTTTTTACAAATTGAGTATAAATAGAATCATAGGTTTGCAATACCATTAATATTAATCTCTATACTACCACCATTTATTTATTGGATCAGGAAAGCTCTGTTATTGAAATTGTGAAAGAAAACTGAGACTCAGATGATTACAAAAAAGGGGCTTTGTCCTTACTAATGGACTCGTTAATAAGGTCAGGGTTACCGATACTGAATAAAAGTTTAAATTTTAATTGTGCCTATTATGTTATGACTGAGTTTGCTATCCCAAGACCAATCAATTCTATTCATTTCAGTTTCTGCCCATTAAGTAGAAAACTCAGAACATAGTTACAATCTTTTGTGTGCATTTATGATAACGTGATGAGACCATATTCAGCTGGAATTTGCATCTCACAATCTTCTATTAACCCCTAAAAATGCCATAGATTTTCATATAAATACAGTAAGGAGACAATTTAGGATAATATACTTGATATACAATCTTTTATGATGTCACAATGAGGCATCCTGAGGGAAGTGGAACAATGAGGAAAGTTTTGTTGAGGTGCAAGTTTATTTTTTTTTTATTTTTTATTTTTATTTATTTATATTTTAAATTAATTAATTTATTTATGATAGTCACACAGGAGAGAGAGAGAGAGGCAGAGACACAGGCAGAGGGAGAAGCAGGCTCCATGCACTGGGAGCCCGACGTGGGACTCGATCCCGGGTCTCCAGGATCGTGCCCTGGGCCAAAGGCAGGCGCTAAACCGCTGCGCCACCCAGGGATCCCCTGCGCCACCCAGGGATCCCAAGGTGCAAGTTTAAGCAGGTTTTTCTTGCCCTTCTTGATCCACACTGCCCAATAAAAATATAATGTGAGTTGTAGATGTGAGCTTAAATTTTTTTAGTGCTAAATAAAAAGCAATAGTGAAATTAATTTCAATGGTATGTTTAACCCAACAGATCCCACATCCCCAATTTTCAACTAGTAATCTCTGTATGACATTTAGTGAGATGCTATAATGTTCTTTCTTCATACTGTCTTTGAAACCCTGTGTGATTTTATATACATAGCACATCTTAATTAATACTACTTATATTCCAAATGTTCAATAGCCACAAATGGCTAATTCGCTACCTTACTGGACAGTGTGGCTTTAGATTTTTCTACTATAAAGATAAGGAAAAGGAAACTCAAGGGTAAATATCAAAAGGGAAGGAGAGAAATAAAAACAATAGAGTCAAATATATTTCTAATATCCACATCATTGAAAATTTGGTTCAGTTTCCTTCATAGAAGGAATTCTGATGGATTCAAAACAGCTTTTCTTAGGGGCTCAGCAGACCGGAGTGGAAACAAAGGCAGGAAGGGAGAAGAAATTTCAGCTGCCCTAAAAGGCAACACATTATACTGAATATTTTGGATAACAATGAGACACGCTAACAACCCTTCAAGAGATCATAATCAGAAACTGTTTTAGTTAATTTACAAGATAATAAGAAACTCAGATTTTAGTCACAAGAATGAAATTCACAGTTTTAAAATACAAAAATAAATGACAGGGATCCCTGGGTGGCTCAGCGGCTTAGCGCCTGCCTTCCGCCCAGGGCGTGATCCTGGAGTCTCAGGATGGAGTCCCACATCGGGCCCCCTGCATGGAGCCTGCTTCTCCCTCTGCCTGTGTCTCTGCCTCTCTCTCTCTCTGTGTCTCTCATGAATAAATAAATAAAATATTTAAAAATAAATAAATGACAGTTTAATACCTACAGATTTTAGGCAAAACCATAGAGCTCAAATGTCCAGATGTATCATGGAAAAAATGTAAAAATTTTCAAATTCAAATGGATATTAAACAAAAACCAGTTAGTACAAAATGTTTACCTAGTGGAATCTTACTGCTGTTTTTTAATCATTCAGAATACAATTTCCATATTGAACTCTGTCTTGTTTCAATGAAATGTGATGTATGATATACTCTTAGCAGTAAAAATGTTGAGAAGACTTTACAGATTTATCTCTTAGCTTTCACCAAATAACAATAAATCTATATTCTCTGAAGGAAGTACAATTTAAGACAATGCCAAAAAAAATTTTAAGAATTATACCGGAAAATATAAAAACCCATGAAAACTTTCTACTTATTAAAATGTTTTTCTACTATTGGTAAAAAAAATTTAAACAAAAAATGTGAAGGCTATAAACATAGAGTAGTTAGAGATCTGGCTTATGAAGTGTAGACACAAATGACAACAGAATTGCCAATGACTAGTTAGAAGAGATAGTATTGATTTAATCCTTGAGAATAACTAAGTATGTTCAAGTTCCTAAGTGACCTATCATTTGATGAGCACCAGAAAATGAAAAGCGACATTTTCCTCTAAAAGAATAATATATTGCTCTGAATAGATAACGTGCATTCAAATAACTACTGTAAAACATTAGACAAAACTACATTATATATGTCATTAAATAATTAAGCATCACATTTGGAACTTCCCATAACAAGTTCATGACACTGATGAAGTTTTTCAATCTCCTCAAAATCTTTCTAAAAGACAAATTTAAAAAAATGGACTTAAACCAAAGTAAAGCAAACACAATATAGCACAAATGAGCTCTTTGACCACATAACTGATAGAAAATATCCCAAAGTCCAAGAGTGCTCATTGTTGTGGTTGACATAGCAACAGGACTTGGGCAAAGTCAGATATTTTATGGTGGGAGAAGAGGCAGTTAAAGGATACTATTTTCAGCCCCAGAAGAAAAAAAATGTCAATTAATACTCATCCTAAACCCTTTCTAAAGCATGAGAATGACCAACAAAATGAGGAATATTCCCTAATTTTCCAGTAAGTGAAAAAAATTATACACAACCTCCATACAACTAATAGAATGATCAAAACAGAACAACGACACCACCAAATGCTGGTGAGGATGTAAGAAGAGAACTTTTATTCATTGTTGATAGGAATGCAAAATAGTATATAAACTTTGAAAGACATTTTGGTAGTTTCTTGCAAAACCAAACATACTTATATTATATGATCCAGCAATTATGCTCCTTGGTATCTACCCAAACAAGGTAAAAACTTGGTATCTACCCAAACCAAAATTCACACACAGATATTTATAGTAGCTTTATTCATAACTGCCAAAATTTGCAAAAACCAAGATGTCCTCCAGTAGATGAAAGGTAAATGAGCTGTAATACATCCAGATAATGGAATAATTTACAACACTGAAAAAATTAGCTATCAAGTCATGAAAAAACATGGAGAAAACTTAAACTTACTAACCAAAAGAAGTCTATCTGAAAACAGCTACACAATTTGTGATTCCAAGTATGTGACGCTATAGAAAAGGCAAAACTATGGAATAGGGAAAAGATAAATGGTTGTCAGGGGTTGGGAGCTGAGGAGAAAGGTAGAGCACAAGGAAGTTTTAAGGCAGTGGTACTTTGTGTATTACCTTAATGGTGGATATAGGTCATTTTATGTGCACAATTCCAAAGGGAACCCCAATGTAAACTATGATCTCTGGGTGATAATGATGTGTCAATGTATGTTCATCAGTTGTAACATGTGTGCCATTCTGGTGAGGCTTTTCAATCATGGGGGAGGTCAAACAATTGAGTGAGGGCAGGTGGTAGAGGGGAAATCCATACCTTCCTTTCAATTTTGTTATGCACTTAAAGCTGCTTGGAAAAAATAAAATCTATTAAAACCAAAGTACACCCAGATTTGTGAGGATCAAGGCATGGAGTGTAACTGAGAAATTCAAAAATACCAAGTAGATACTACCTTGAGAAGGACAGAACCAAAACCTGAAGGAAAACTACTGGGAATAAAAATCCAATGGTGCAGGGCACAGCTCTAGAGGTAAGAGAGCAAGAATGGTTAGAGCATGAATAATGGAAGAGATGTGGAGAAAACAAATTATAGAAACTACTGAAATAACAAAATATAATATCTAAACCTGAGGGCACTGTCTTGAAAGGCAAGGTTCATAAAACTCTAGAGTAGATAGAGACATTGTCCTGAACCTTACTTAGCTCTGAGAAATAAATCAGGGCTAGAGAGGAAAAAAAAAATATATTTCAGTCGTCCATGTTCACAGGAGAGGGAGGAACCTCAAAGCTTAAAATCTAAGGAAGTTATCCTACTGTGCATCCCCTGCTCACCTCCATAGGAATCTCCTCTAAATATCTCATGAAAGTCTGTCTTATTATGCCATAGTGTGTGGGGGGGGAAAGAGGGAGGTATAAGAAAATAGCAACATACCAAAAAAAAAAAAAAACCCACAGGAACAAAGTATGTGAATAATTACAATATTGCAAAATGAGCTAAAATAAAGAACATCATAGAAGTTTGAAAATAATTGGACAGTCACAAATAAATAAGCTCAGAAATGAAATAGTTAGACAAAGATACGAAATGAGAACTGATTGATCATATGAAATAATTAAGATTAAGACAGAATCAAATTTATAATGACTTAATTTTAAAAAGCTCAAGAATGAATCACATCATGGAAATTCAGTAAGGAAGATAGAAGAAGACAAGGATAAAAATTGAAAAAAAAGATAAATATATTTGGAATATCAAACAGAAAGCCAAAGAAATGGAACAGAAAAAAATATATATGAAAAACTGTCCTGAAAAGTCTTAAATCTATAGATAATTATACCAAGTAATTGGAAAATTTGACCAGGATATTAATAATGATATTTAACATAATATAACAATTGGATTTTGTCATCTAGGCACCCCTGTCAAAAATGTATATTATTTAAAGGGAGAAAAAATCAAATTGGCATCAGATTATTGACAACAATATTAAATGCTACAAAATGGAGCAACATTTTTTATATTCTCAATGAAAGAAAAGATGAGCTGAGGACTTTTTATACCTAGCCAAATTATCCTTGAGATTTTGCCGCTGAGAAGAATGTTAAGAATATATAAGAATTCAGGAAATACTGTATTCATCAGCCCATTCTGAAGAATCTATTTATCAATATGGTTCACAAATCATGAAATGAAAAGATGTTTCATGTACAAATGTCTTCAGTAAGCACCAAATATATTTAATTATAGAATTCACCTTCAAAAAAGTATATGAGAGTAAAAAAAAAAAAAAAAAACTGGTTTTCTACAACTTAACAGCAAAAGACAGACATCCCACTTAAAAAGTGGGCAAAGGGGGATCCCCGGGTGGCGCAGCAGTTTGGCGCCTGCCTTTGGCCCAGGGCGTGATCCTGGAGACCCGGGATCGAATCCCACGTCGGGCTCCCGGTGCATGGAGCCTGCTTCTCCCTCTGCCTATGTCTCTGCCTCTCTCTCTCTCTCTCTCTCTCTGTGTTACTATCATAAATAAATAAAAAATTAAAAAAATAAAAATAAAAATAAATAAAAAGTGGGCAAAGGATAGACATTTCTCAAAGAAGCCACACAAATGGCCAATGGGAACATTAAAAGATGTTCAACATTATCATCACATCAACAGCCTTTAGAGAAATGCAAATCAAAACCACAAATAGATATCCCTTCACAACTTCACATCTACTAAGATGGCTCTGCTAAAGCTGAACAAACACTAGCAACAACCAGAAACAGAAAATAGCAAGTATTAAAAGGATGCAGTTAAATTAGAACCCTTGTAAATTTGGGATGGGGTGGGGATGTGATACGATCTAGCTACTGTGAAAAACAATTTGATGATTCCCCAAAAAGTTACACATAGGATTACCATATGACTGACCATTTCCACTCCTACCTGTATATACCCCAAATATTTGAAAATAGAGACATAAACTCTGTTATGTACTTGTACATCATTGTTTGTTGCAGCATTACTCACAAGAGCCAGTAAGGTGAAAAAAGTCTAAGTGTTCATCAATGGATGAACAGAATTTTTATATGTGGTATATACATACAATGGGAAATTATTAAGCCATGAAAATGAATAAAGTTCTGACACATACTACAATATGCATAACCTTGAAAACATGCTAAGTAAAATAAATCAAGCACAGAGAAAAAACATTTGCTTATAGATTCGAGTTGGCTGTGGCTGGAGACAGGGAGAAATGAAGAGCTACTGTTGAATGGTTTCAGAATTCCTGTCTGGAATGATGAAAAAAATTTAGAAATAGAGAGTTGTGATAGTTAAGTACACTGTGACTGTATTTAAAGCAATGAATTGTACACTGAAAAATGGTTAAAATAATGCATTTTAAATATATGTCTATGGCGATGAAAACTTTTAAACAGTGGGTATTATAAACTCTATTAAGATAGTAGAATTAATAAAATTATTAAATACAGAATGGGAAGAAGTAGAATTAGAATAGTCATGGATTGCCATGTAGATGTTGGCTGGTAGGAAAGTATCACCTCTTGCATCTGACAAATCAAGCCATAGGAGCTTAAATAAATTCAACAGAACAAAAATTTCTAGGTGTGCTACTCAGCTCTCTTCATGGAATTGTTTATCACTTGAATCCTGGCTTTGGTTGCCCTTTCCTTTTATCTGCCATCTCTGTCCCTTTGGCTGTTAGAATCATTTGCCTGGTTGTCATTCCTAAAAATGGATGTATTACAAGAATGAATTGTTCTTGAACAACTAAAAATATCTTTTTTTGCGGTCATATAGAATGAATAGTTTTCTATCTTCAAAATTCTGGGCTTCAAAGAATTTTCCCTCAAACTTTGGATGCGCTCTACTGTCAGCTGCCATGTATTTTTGCCAATGATAAGTCTGATGCCAGCCAAATGCTTATTTCTTTGTAAGTGGCCTGTTTTGTCATTTTGTTTTGTTTTGTTTTGCTTTTTTTGGGTTTCCCTCTCCTGTCTGGATGTCCTGAGAATTTTCTATTTAAAATCAGTGCATAGGGATCCCTGGGTGGCTCAACAGTTTACCACCTGCCTTTGGCCCAGGGCGTGATCCTGAAGTCCCAGGATCAAGTCCTACGTCGGGCTCCTTGAGGGAGCCTGCTTCTCAATCTGCCTGTGTCTCTGCCTCTCTCTCTGTGTCTCTCATAAATAAATAAATAAATAAATAAATAAATAAATAAATAACAAACAAACAAAATCTTTAAAAAATAAATTGGTGCACGGTATGAATTTTTTCCCTCCTTTTTCTCCCTTTCCATCTTGAAGTCTCATTTGTCTCTGAACTCTGAGAAATTATGTTTTTTTGTTTTTCTTCCTCTTCATCTTTTATTATTCTCTTCCCTTAATTTTCTCTTTTTTTTTTTTTTGAAATTTCTATGAATTGAATGTTGAATCTATTGGATTAATCCTCTTTTATTTATTTATTTTTTTAAATTTTCTTCCCCTAATCCCTTTCATTTCTCTGTACTAGGAGATTTTCCTGGACTGAAACTGTAACTCTTCTATTAATTTTTTTGGAAATTACATTGTTTTAAAGATTTTATTTATTTATTCATGAGAGACACAGAGAGGTAGAGACATAGGCAGAGAGAGAAGCAGGCTCCATGCAGGGAGCCTGATGTGAGACTCAATCCTGGGACTCCAGGATCACATCCTGAGCCAAAGGAAGACACTCAATTGCTGAGCCACCCAGGTGTCCCTAGAAATTACCTTTTAAATTGCCAAGAGTTCTTTCTAACTCTCTGTATCTTTAATTTTTGTATATAATGTTTATAAGTATAAAATCTTTTTCAACTTTTCTGAGGATACCTAACTGAAGGGTTTTCAGCTTTGTTATGACTGTATTTTCTAACTTATTTCTGGTTATATGGATATAGGCCATCAATTAGCAAGTGCTACTTTAGGGTTATCAGCTGTATATTGTATTACCCTTCCTCTCACACCACTAAAATGGTGACGCTCCATGCTGAGGAATAAAACTGAGGAGCTTTATTAAAAATTTTTTTAAAAGCTTTATTATCTGAACCTTATCTCTAAATGTTCAGATGCATATGGTTTAAGTATTCAACTGAAGATTAATTTTTAAAATAATCTTCAATGTGATTCTTATTATCAGCCAGATTTGTAAACTTGATTCCAAGATCCTAGATTGAGGTAAAGTGAAGGAATTTAAGTACTGGGCCATTGGTGTTTTGTTTGCATTCCAGAATTACCAGTGCAGATTATCTATTGCTGGTACTTGTAAATCTACCTTTGAATAAGGTCCTTAAGAAAATCTTAGGCACACAGATATCTAAGAGCCATTAGTCTAATAGATTTCAAGGTTTACCCCAACCTCAAACTCACCACATCCTACTATGAAGAACATAGGGGACATAAGTCAAAGCCAGCTGGTCTGGGAATGCTGCTGGAGAGGTGCTTTCAGAGGGAGGAGGAAAGACGTTGAAGACTATTTGCTTATTCAGTATGTACTCTGGACTATTTTCATAGGATTCCACTTTTAGATCATGGCTATTTGCTTCTTTTGATTCCATGCTATTTTGGAACTCCCTTCTCATCTCTTGATATGATCAAAGTGAGCTCTTATCTTGTCTCATACAACACTGAGAAGCCAGGCAAATTCCACAGTCGGGTGTATGGGAAAGGAAGAATATTTAGTCTAGCTTGTAGTTCATACAAAACCATTTCTTGTGACTAAACTGAATTCAGCAGAATTCATCAGGGTTATAGATCTACAGAGCAATTGGTTGTCTCTGTAATAAGTTTAATAAAGATCATGCAATTTACTTATCTACATAAAATAGCACTGCCCACCTCCATCCCTCTCTAATCTCTCGTGTTGATCCATTCTTATTCATAGCACTTATTACTACCTTACAGAGTATATAATCATTTATTTTTATTGTCTTCTCGCTAACTACAATTTAAATCCTATTCAAAGTGAACATTTGTTTCCTCTCTACTGTACCCCTAGCATGACAGGCCTCCAATAAACATATATTGAATAAATGAATTTACCTTCATATCTTTTATTATGTCTCCTGACGTCCCACCTGGGAATGATAAGTGAGCATAAGATTGGCTACTGATTGTGACCCCAAAAAAATGGACTTTGGAAGAAGATACAAAAGTCCTGATTCTAGCAATAAGCATAGTATCCAACAATCTTAATACCAAAATAAAAGTACAATGTTAAAAATTCAATTTAATAAGGGTTTCTTTAAAAATTTTTTTTAATTTTTTAATTTTTTTTTCAATTTTTTGGTACTGGGATACCCAAAAAAAGAGACAGTTCAACAAGCCTCTTAACTTCTTAAGGAACCAGAGGTACACACATATACTTTTAAGTTTATTTGTGATTATATATGTGCATACTAAATCTAGAACAAGGATGTTGGTACAGAATTTCAAAAATGATTCTTTCCATTTCTTTATGCCTGAATTCTTGAGCTTCATTCTGATAGTCATTTGAAATAATGGATATTTAGTATGAAGGAACTCATTACAGAAACACTGTGGTAGTCTAATGAGATACTTTTGGGAAAAAAATTCGTGCTTGACAGTTCAAATTCATTACTGCTGACAACACTGGCAGCTTAGATTAGTATATACTCTCACACTGAAAATAGTATCTGAAGCCAGGTAAAGACTAAGACAATAAAATTGTTGTGTGATTTCAAAAACCATAGATCATGTTATTTTTCCTTCTGAAAAAAGAGAGCAAAAAGATTGAATTGTTGGCCTATTGCATTGCAAATAAATGAAGCAGAATTTCTAATTTACAAAATTTTAATACAGAGCAAGGTACATGTATGTCATTTGAATTTCTATAATTGTGGTCAGCCATATTCTGAACTTAATGGGATACTTGATACAATTTCTTCCTATGGTTCCTCATTTAGCCTCCTACTGGCATTTGTTTCCCTTCTCTAATTCCAGAAAATTAAAATCCATCTCTAATGATTCCAGTATATTCTATGTCTTAGGTAGTTCAAGGTTTATCCTCACTCTTAGTGTCTCTGGCCAGGAGAGAAAGACTTTATAGGAAACTAATATATGGTCACTGAATCTGAGACTTGGACTCTGAATAGACAATATTATAGGGCATGTTAGGTAAAGATGAGAGCATGCCCTATAAAAAGGCGCAAGCCCTACAGCAGCAATTTATGGAATGCTTACAGCCAAATAACTAAAAGCCCAGCTTCATTATACAAATAGTTCTTTGAAATAATGAGAGAAGGTCCCCTAATAAGAAGCTTCTCTGTTGCGGTGTTGAGCTTCTCTAGAGACATTAAGAGCATGAGCTTCCATAGTCAGGGCTCAATTATCCCACGTATAGTCCTTTAAGCTGTCCACTCAGAATACAGTTGTTATCCCAACATTGTGACCATCTCTGCTGCAATATTTCCTGGTCTGAGTAATTACCATTCTCATTTGGCTTCTGAGGCCTTTTGACTTTTCCTACTGTCATCCTAACTGCACTAAAATCTACTTTCAACATACCATCCAGAGGGATTCTTTTAAAACTTAAGTAAAATTACACCACTCTTGTGGGTAGAGCTTCCCAATTTACTGAGAGTAAGTGCCAAGGACTTAGCAAAGTCTTTCCTTCTCCCCTCGCACCACTACCTCTCCACCTTCCCCCCACCACCTAACCACATCATGTACTCCCCGTTACTCCTCTACTCCAGACAGCACCTCAAACACACTGAGCTCCCATTGTAGAGTCTTTGCACTAGTGTTTTCTAGAATGATCTTCCCCTTGTTTATATGCATGACTAATTTCCTTGTCAACCTTAAATCTTTACTTAAAAATCACCTACTCATGAGACCGATCCTGATACCCTATTTAATATTGTACCTGTTCATCTCTATTCTTGATCCCATTCTAGTTTTACCATAACATTTATCACCTTCTAACTTATTATATAATAAAATTATTTATTTTAATTATTGCTTTTATGAACTGAATGTTTGTGTCTCCCCAAAATTCATATTTTAAATCCTAACCCAGGGATCCCTGGGTGGCGCTGCGGTTTAGCGCCTGCCTTTGGCCCAGGGCGCGATCCTGGAGACCCGGGATCGAATCCCACATCGGGCTCCCGGTGCATGGAGCCTGCTTCTCCCTCTGCCTGTGTCTCTGCCTCTCTCTCTCTCTCTGTGTGACTATCATAAATAAATAAAAATTAAAAAAAAATCTATTTAAATCCTAACCCCCAATATGATGGTATTAAAAAGTAATTAGCTCTTGAAAGCAAAGCCCTTATGAATGGGATTGGGGCCCTGATGAGAAGGGACAGGGGAATAAAGGGAGCTTATTTCATATCTCTGCTTCTCCATCACATGATAATATGAAAAACTGGGAACTACTTGCAAACAAGGAAGTGGTCCTCACCAGAATCTGACCATGCTGGTGCCCTGATCTCTGACTTCCAGACTCCAGAACTGTGAGAAATTTGTTACTGATAAACCACTCAGTTTATGATGTTTTGTCATATTAGCCTGAGACAACTAAAACCACTACATATTGTTTTTCTCCCATAAACAAGATAACAATTTACATTAGGCCATTTTAGGGGTTTCTGTTGTAACAGACTTGAGAAGCCCTTTTATCATTCTTAACATATTTCACAAACTCCAGTTTTGCTTAGAGTTTTTTATTTCCAGATACTCTTACAATATCTAACCATGATTTTATATAAGTCTTTAAGTTTTTTATTTACATTCACCTATATATAACAATTAAAGTCTAATTTAATAGGAAGTTCTCCATGCAGTTACTTTTATTTCTTTACATCTTTCTTTCTCTTTCTCTCTCTTTTTTTCCCCTCCCTGGAATTATCTTCAACTGTACTGCCAATGTTATGCTTCTCATTTCCCTTTCCCTTTAAAAGACTGCCAGCTTTTGAAGACAATTTTCTGGTCTAAGTTATATGTCTAAACATACCCTACCCCAGGCAAATTCCATGGACACTCAACATATTTATCATTTATATTTTAACATAAAATTCTCATTAGCATTAGTTAAGTGTGAGAAATGTCCTTAAGTTTTTTCACTACCCAAACAATGAAATTGTCAAAAGGAGGGCAAACATTCCTCACATGTTCAGTGTTAGCAGAATAAAATTTCCAGGAGATAAGTGAATATGTGAGGTCAGCCATCAGCATAGTATTTTCTGTTTGTGAGCTCTATGAGGAAAGCATTAAGCTTCTCCTCCATTTAGCTAGGCAATCTCTACTATTATCTCACAAAAGTTCCGCTTTGGTTTCTCTCAGCATGGCCCCTCAATCATGACCTGTCCATTTTGGTTCTACATGTATTTGTATCTGCCACCTCATGTTCCTTTTAGATCAGATTCTAGAAAAAAATATATATCCCTCTGCTGACAGATTATCATCATGATTTTCATCTCAATGTGTATTAATGTTACATAATATATCATGATCATTTTCCTTTATTAAAATTTAATGCTTCCTTGTGTGTTCTGAGACTATATTCTATGCAGTGTCCCTCTGAAAACTGTGGGGCACTGCCCTACCTATTGTTCTCTTTTCTTTATTTTCTTTAAAAGATTTATTTATTTTAGAGAGAGAGTGATCACAAGCAGGAGGGGAAGAGGGAAAGGAAGAATTTCAAGTAGACTATGCACTGAGCACAGAGCCCAATGTGGAGCTTGATCTCATGTACTCTAAGATCACAACCCTGAGATCAAAACCTGAGATGAGTTGAAACAAAGAGCTGGATACTGAACCAACTACACCACCCAGGTACTCCAATTGTTCCATAGCCTGTAAAGCAGTTTCTACAAAGAATTCTTCACAAGAGAATATATCTCTAGCTATAAATCTATCATTTTATAACAAATAAAAATTCATACCCACATAGCTAGATTTTGTTATTTGACATCTGCTATGTGGATAATTGCTCGATTCCAATCTCTTCTTCATCATTTCACTGTCATAAACTTCAATTTGAAAAGAGATTCAAATGTCACTTATTTCCCTAAATTCTCTAGTTCTCATTTTAAAATATCAAGGATGTGGAGAATAATAGTCAAAGGAGATAAGCCAGCATCATGCAAACACATTCAAAAACAGAAAGAGTTATAATTTTTTAATAATTGCTCAAAAGCTACTCTACTATCATAAAATACCAATGTAATAGCTGTACTAATGGAAGTATTTATAGTTTTAAAAATCTTTTAGAGATTTGCATGCTACTTAGACTAAATCATGATGAAACTATCAAACATGGGAGGAAACTAATTCTGAGTGGTGGAGTACTGCCAACATTTCATCAATTTTTCCCTAGAGAACAATGAAACTAAGATCATCATTCATAAGAGCAGTCTATCAAAGAGATGTTTAAAGCTTTCAATTGTTAAAGAGTAGATGCTGAAATGACAGGGCTTTAAGATTCCCTCAACTCCCAAAGATCTCTCAAATTTCACATCTAGTGTCTCAAACTCATGGCTTATATCATTCTATTCAGAATTCAGGAAGCTATAACAACATGAAACATGTTCTTCTGCTTCATTGAATTGAATATACTAGTTTAATTAGTTTGATAATAAATTTTTACAGACTCATAATTTCTGGAAAGAATCAAAGACATTTGTCTATTCCACCAAAATGCATGTCTTTCCTAAACACATTGCATTTTGACATTGATATATGGTAGGGATGAGGGGAAAAGACTCATGAGTGACCTTGAAAGGCTTCTCAAGATAGCTTATACTATTTAATTTCTGAGAAAGTTAGACACCAGCATGCTTCAAGAGTTCCTCAATGTTTTCCTGGTGACAGATATACCTCCTGTTGCCCACTACATTCTGTGAGATTTGAAAGTACACAGGGACTGGATCCTTTGCTACCAAACATATTGGAAAACCACAGACATGATTAGACTTGGTGGTTTCATGTGTTTTATCAGCCAGTGACATCATGACAGATGAGAATGTTCTGCCAAGAAAAGTCAAAATTTCCTAACATTAAGGATTTCGCAGACAAATCACATGTACTAAATGTCATTTAATCTATACAATGATTTGAACATAATCCAGACCTAAGGCAAGAAAAAAATTCTCAACCACCAAGCTTGTTATATAGCAAGACATTTGATTTAGAGCAAAACCCTAAGGATTTGCAAACTATTTAAATAAAATAGTTTGATACCTACAAAAAAGAATATGTTCTTCTGTTTTTCCACTATTATCTCATTTGATGAAGCATCAAACTCCCTACTGGGAAAAACAGACAAGAGCTAGTAAATAGTACCTTGCTTTTAATGTTCTTCTTTTATCTGTGAATCGCAAAAGGAATACAGCAATAAGTAAATGAATGGAATGATATATGCAGAGAACAGAGCATTCTACTGAAATTGCTCCTTTTAGAGATAAAACTCTAGGATAAGTTTGTCCAAGGGGAGATTAAAGCAAGTCAGCAGTGTTTCTCTAAGACAAATTGGCATTACACTTCCCAAGGAATGGCTTTTTATCAAGCATAGTCATTTAGATAAAGTATAATCAAACAAATATAAACCTAATACACACTTCCCAATTTTTTTTAACACGAAACTAATCTTTATAGGATCATGTCCAAAAGCAAGCTCCTTAAAAGCTGCACTCTGTGGACAATTGCCTAAGAGAACAATGACCCATTCCTCAATAAAGGGGGTTTAATAAAGCAGAATGAAGCCATGATTGGGTTCTTTATTTATGAGACATTGAGGAGCAGCTGCATGGTGTGTGCTACTTTCTAAATGGGTTCCGCCTCCAGCAGTTGTCTAGACCAGATGGAAAAGTGACAAGCTCCACTTAATATGTCACAGCATCAGCATGGTCATAAAAAAGTCCCCAGCAATTCTCTTTTGAACAGAAGCCACCTGTTTACTATAAACACACCTTTTATTTCTCAAATTGCAATTTTAATTTGCAACTTGCACCTGAAAGGTAGCGCACCTTTGAGTTCAAAGCTGCCAGGTTGCAAGTCAATCACGAATGTTTGAAGACTTCACATCTCTATGGTGAATTTGGGCAGTTTTAAAACCTTAATGTGTCCAAAGATTGGTTGTAAATGATCCAATCCATCTTTTCTTAGGAGGAAGTTTTGTCATAATTATAATTTCAGTTGGCATTTTATTTAGCTCTTGCTTTATTGTAGAACTATGTTTATTAGAAACAGACTCATTACCCTTTTGGTTATTAGAAACAGATTCATTATGCTTTCTAATTTATCTCAGTAGCAGAAATTTAGGATGAAAAACTGAAGATTTGGCTCTCTAGCCTATGGCTATTACTTCTTCACAGAAAGGAGTGTTTCATCAGGCATCTGGGGCCCCTTGCCATTCATTATTAGAGATCATTGGTGTCTCTAAATGTATATGATAGCTTAGAAAAGATCATACGTCTCATCAGAGGGAAAGAAAAAAATACTTTAAAAAATTGGAGCTAATGCATAAATCTAAAATCAAAGATAACAGACATTGCTAGAGCATCAATTCGTATTACTGTGCAATAAATCTATTAGAGTAGACACAATCTCTCTCTGAACCAAGACATTCAGCACAGGAATGAGGCAAAAGTAGAAAAAAAAATTCTTACTTGGATGATGAATTCTACAAGAAATTTATGGTATAGCTCAGTTTTTCTATTACAGGTTTTATTAGGAGCCTGGGATTAAACTTGGATCCCTTCAGGATCTAATGTACAGATAATTTTTCTTGCCCTTTTTCACTTTGGCTACAAACTTACCCAGTAAGTTAATAATGCTAAATCCAGAACATATAAAGGATTCTTCACGTAGCAATATTTCCAAAAAGGAGTAACAATAAGTTTCATCAGCAGGGTTGGAGTATAACAGAGGTTAATTGGGAATTTCTCCAGTTACTGATATTTTAGAGGAAAAAAAAACACAAATTTAGACAGCAACTTATGTTGTGTCCCTGTACCATCCTGGTCTGCCTGCCTATGTTAGAGGGTCTGAAAGGGTTCACTAGTCACAAACATGTAGATATGTTCTTTGTTTTTGGTTTTTTTTTTAAGATTTTATTTATTCATGAGAGACTCAGAGAGAGAGAGAGAGAGAGAGGCAGAGACACAGGCAGAGGGAGAAGCAGGCTCCATGCAGGGACCCAACGTGGGACTTGATCCCGGGTCTCCAGGATCACACCCTGGACTGAAGGTGGCGCTAAACCGTTGAGCCACCCAGGCTGCCCCTTTCTTTTTGTTTTAAACTGCATATCTATGTTTTATATATATACTTATATATTTGTTTTGTTTTTTTAGAACCAAGTCTTCTGGTTTACACTAAGAGAAAAAAAAAACATTGAAATAATTGGGAATGAAAAGGGACAATCGATTGCTTAGAATATGTGTAAGGCAGTGCTGCTCTGGGAGCTCAGATGGTCATGACATTGTTGAGTTACACACTAGAAGGCAATCGACATCACCATGTAGTACATACCACACCATTCACTTACACAGACATCTCTTGTTATACATATATACTACAGACAAGATATTTCATAAGACAGAAACGGGTCAAGTTTAATGTCAATCACTGCAATGATCACACACATTAAACAAAAAGCCACTTTCTTGATTGTGCCCTCTCCCAAACTCCCACCACAAATATTCAAAGATCCAAGATGAAAGAAAATTAGCAAATACTCTAATATAGGCATGCAAGTCATATAGTAGATTGCATTTTGATCTCCAGGATCCAGCAGCTTTCTCCATTTAACCATATTTTCATCTTCTCAGCTAAGCAGCTCCTACAGGAAAACCACAACCATCATTTTGTACACACGGGCTTGCAGTAACTCACTTGTCATCCTTCACAGCAAGCCCTGCAGTACTATTTCCCAGCTTATAAGAAACAGAAGGATCTCATCAAACATACATGTAGAATAAGTGGTGAAAAAGAAAATGTTCCTGACTTTATGCATTCAACCAAATAATGCTAAAAGTATTTCTGAATATAGTATCATATAGATTCAAAGAATAAAAGCAAAAGTACATTTCTTTTGTGGGAAATAGGCAATCTCTCACTTAAGAGAGAAAAATATAAAACAGCATTTCTTTTTACAAAAGAAATTACCTTAATATTGAGTATGATAGTCAGAAAGTTTTTCCCTAATATATATAGCATGATCTCATCATTTTTCAGAAACTTCTAACAATCCTTCTTCTAAAGGTAGACATGCTCTCACACAATTAAGCAAGCATTTGTTGGCTACTACATCTATTTGGTTAACTCCTAATAAAGAGAAGGGGGCAATTTATGTTTTTCAAAAATATAAAAGTGACACTTTTATTTTTATAACATTTTACTGTTTGCTATTTGCAAGGTGGTTTACAAGTCATTAGCATATCCTCCTAGTATTTGTCACTATTAACATTCCAATCTTAAAGCTGAGAAAGCAGAAAATAAAAGATTTATACAAAGCTACTGACTAAATCTGGTGCAGTACAGGATTACTCTCCATTGAAGTAAGTCACTATTTTTAATTCAAAATTTTACCAAAATAGGTAAGATATAGCAAATCAGAACATGTTCAAATTACTTTTTTTGGGGGGGGTCCCCAATATGTTATAACATTTTACAGTAGAGTTTAGACTTGACCTTAATATTTCAAATTTTAAAATTTGAGTCATTTAGGAAAATATTTATTATGTGTGTGACATCTTTGTATAACTAGAAATAAGCTTATTTTCATTTAATTATTTATATCATGGAGAGGTTACAAAGTTAAATGACTTCAAGGTAGTTTTTAGGGTCTACATTAATGCACTGACCACCTGAGAATCTTTAATGCTAAATAACTCAGTAAAGTTTTCTTTTTTTTTTTTTTAAGATTTTATTTATTCATGAAAGACACAGAGAGAGAAAGGCAGAGATGCAGGCAGAGGGAGAAGCAGGCTCCAGGCAGGGAGCCTTATGTGGGACTCGATCCCGAGACCAAGGATCACACCCTGAGCCAGGGGCAGGTGTTCAACTGCTGAGCCACCCAGGTGTCCGAAGTTTTCTTTTATATTTCTGTTCATGTCACTAGACATAAACAGAAGAAAAATAGTTAAAATTGTGAAATATTCACTTCCATTACCTTAGTAATTTAATGAATAACTATTATCAATATTATTTAAAATATTTATAAGCAAAATAATCTATATTTATTACCCTTTATGGCAAGACACTCTACCATTAAAGGTTTGTTCTCAACTGAATATTTTATAGGATAAGGAAGATGAAGAATGTAGCCTATTGACTTCAGTATTGCTAGCAACTAAGTACAGAGCTAAATTACAAAATTTTTTATTGTATTCTAAAATTTTATACTAATATATGCACTAATTTTTAATGTTAAGAATTTAAACAAGAGAATGGTACAGAGTACAAAGCCCCTTTCATTTGACATATTCTCACCTAAAATTGAACAAATTCACAAAGTTGGTACTGTTATTTCATTTTACAGATGAAAAAACTGAGGCGCAGATTGGTTCAGTAACTTGTGTAAGTATCAGTGATTGAATAGCAGACTCAGAACTCAACCCAAAGCTCTGAAGCCCCCACCCAAATCCACATAATTATGATTCTTAAAATTTAATGAGAATATAAGATACCCATTTCTGACCAAGATGGAATAAAAGTTTCCAGATTTATCCTCCTCTGAATCAATTAAGAAGATGAACAACATATATGAAACAACATTATTCAAGATAGTGGACATTTAGCAATGAAAGACCTTGATCCCTGAGAGATGAGAAACAACAAATGAGATGGGCCCTGCACTGACCTTAGCTTTCTGTGGAGGTTTCTAAGCTGAAATGCAGTGAAGGGAGATAATTGTGAATATCAGCAGTCTGCCACAGTTAAGGAGGCAGAATTAGAAGATTAGACAGCTAGAGCTCATAGGACACAGTACTGGAAAAGAGAGAGCTATATACACAAAAATCTAGAGACCTTTGGAAAGTATGCTTTATATATTCAGCTGGTTGGTAATCCATTTATTTGAGAAAACCATGCAAGGACAGGAAAAGAACCACCAGAAATAATAGCTGAAGAACAAAGAAGAGTGGAAATATGCCCATTCCCACCAAGTGGGCTAGAAAACTTCATAATTCACAGGGCACTGAATAAAATACTCAGAAGGGTCTTGTCTTGGTAATGGAGCAAAATTGCCCTAGACTAAATGCTAACAAAGCTGAAAAGCAAGATCCAAAAGACCATGTTATTTCTGTACAAATCAACTGTCTCACAATAAAGCTAAAAATTTTTTAGAAAATTATTCAGTGACCAAAAAAATAGAATTTACACTGTCTGGTGTCCAGACAAAAAATATAAGGCATTAGAAAAAACAAAAATATACCACCCGTAATAAAAAGAAGATAAATCATTCAAAAGTGACTCATAACTAGTGCAAATTGAATTAGCAGAAAAAATATTAAAACTATAAGCCACATAGCTAACATTATTCTTAATGGTGAAACATCAGATGCTTTACCTAAAGATTAGGAATAAGACACGGACGTCCATTTGGCTACTTGTAATATACACGCTGTCCTGGAGGTTCTTGTTAGGGCAATTAGGCAAGAAAAAGAAATATAGGGTATCAAGATTGGAGAGGAAAAAATTCAACTACAGTTGGCTCTTGAATAATATGGGGGTTAGTGGTTCTGACCCCTTGCATCATCAAAAGTCCATATATAACTTTTGACTCCCTTAAACTTAATTACTTACAGCCTACTGTTGACCCAAAGCTTTATCAATAATAGTTGATTGACACATATTTTGTGTTATATATATTATATGCAGTGTTCTTATAATAAAGTAAGCTAGAGAACAGAAAATGTTAAGAAATCATAAGGAAGTAAAAATACATTTATAGTATTATACAGTATTTAGTTGAAAAATCTGTGTATAACTGGACCTGCATAGTTCATATCTGTATTGTTCAAGGGTCAACTATTATTAGATCACGTGATCTTTTATATTAAAAAACCCTAAAGAACCCACTAAAAACTATGAGACCTAAAGTATTAGTAAACCAAGTTACAATGAACTAGAGGATTCTTGTGCATTATTGCTTGGAATATATATTGGCATAACCACTATGAAAAACAATATGGAGGTTACTCAAAAAATTAAAAGTAGACCTACCATGTGCCCAGAAACCTCTCTTTTGGGTGTATATCTGGAGAAAATAAAATAGAATTTCAAAGAAATATCTGCATAATTATGTTCATCACAGCATTACTCACAATAATCAAAACATGGAAACAAAGTGTCCATCCATGGTTGAATGGATACAGAAAGTGGGGTATTCATACACAACAGACTATTACTCATAAGAAAGAAGGAAATCCTGCCATTTGTCACAATATGGATGAATCTTGAGTGCATTATACATAGTGAAATAAGTCACAGAAAGATAAATAAACAAGTACTCCATGAGCCACTTATATATGGAATTTTAAAAAGTACCAGTCATAGAAACAGAGTAGAAAAGTGGTTTCCAAGGACTTGGGGAGGGGGGGTGAGGTTAATGAGATGTTGGTCAAAGGGTGTAAATTTCCAGTTATAAGATGAACAACTTCTGAAGATCATTGTACAGCATGGTGACTATAGTTAACAATATTTTATTGTATACTTGAAAGTTGCCAAGAGAGTAGATCTTAAATGTTCTCACCATAAAAACAAAAAATGAAAATAATGGTAATTATGTGAGATAAAATATGTGTTAAATAATCTTATTTAACATAAGATATCTTAAATATCTTATGTATTAAATCATCACATTGTATACCTTTAACTTTCACAATACTTATTACTTGTCAATTACATCTTAATAAAATTATAAAAATGGATATTTTAATATGCCTATATCTATTACAATGCATCTGTTTTCATATAGAAATCAAAACTTATCAAATTGTATCCTTTATCCAAAGTTTATTGTGTATCAATTATCTCACTAAAGCTGCTTTAAAAAAACTAGGTGGGGGGAAGAACATGATAGAAGTAGAATGTGGTAGAAATGACACTGTTCGCTTTTTTTAAGTCTGGGCCATAAAGTGTGATTTATCTTCCAATTTGTTGCTTGAAAACTCACTTTAGAATCCTGAGCCACCATGTAAGATCTGATTACCTTGAGACCATCTGTTAGAAAGACCAAATCACACTGCAGGAGCCTCATGGAGATGTTCCTGTCAATAGCTCTAGATGAAGTCTCAACAGCATTCATCAACCAAAATGCATGTGAATAAAAATGCTTCTGGATGATACTAGGCTTCAGTCATCACATCAATCTCAGGAATCAAGTTTCAAGAGGCTCAGTCAAAATTATATAGATACAAGTCATTATCACTAGTCTTCATTCTTGAATTAAGAAACTATGAGCATAGGGACTCCTGGGTGGCTCAGCAGTTGAGCATCTGCCTTCAGCTCAGGGCATAATCCCGGGGTCCAGGGATCGAGTCCCACATTGGGCTCCCTGCGATGAGCCTGCTTCTCCCTCTGCCTGTGTTTCTGCCTCTCTCTGTGTGTCTCTCATGAATAAATAAATAAAGTCTTAAAAAAAAAAACTATGAGCATAATCAAATTGTTGCTTTCAGTTGCTAAATTTTGGATTAATTTTTTTGTACAATAATTATCTGGAAGACTTAGACTAAGTTTCCTGTAGATAACAATCATAAAATCCATAACATTTTTTAAAAACCCAGCTATTTGAGGTCACTGGTAAGCAATAAAAATTAGGCTGAACCTGGAAATGAGGCCACTCTTAGACAATTGAATTGGGTGAGATTTCCATGTTTACAGTTTTTGCCTATTGCTTACTCTAAACTAGACTGTTCAGGTGACAGAAAGCTACATTTTCATGGACTCCAAGCTCTCAGAGAACAGTTTCAAGCTGACAACATGGCTGAAATATTGGAAGGAAAGGAAGGAGCTACATAGGGATGAACTTCAAAACCTGTGTTTAAGAATTGTCCCAATTCTCCTGGCCTGATCCGTTTTCTAGGTTTTCTTTCCCACAATCATCCTGACCTTCACAGAATTCTTTTTTTTTTAAGATGTTACTTATTTATTTATTCATGAGAGACACACAGAGAGAGGCAGAGACACAGGCAGAGAGAGAAGCAGGCTCCCCGTGGGGAGCCCAATGTGGGACTCCATCCCAGGACGACCTGGGTGAAGGCAGGTGCCCAACCACTGAGCCAGCCAGGCGTCTCCACAGAATTCCTATCAATGTCCACCCCTTATCCCAACACCAATGTTTTATTCCCTGCTTTGGTAAAGGATGCTTTCAGAGACAAAGAAGTTGATGAGTGAGCCACACAGAATCAGTTCAATGCAATATACCTATATTTCCCCACTGTCAAACTCCTTCCTTTATACTGTATCAAGACATAAATGGAAGGTCAATTTCCTTTCTCTATCAGGTCTAGGCTGCAGCTACTGTCTGTGAGCAAGGAGAGGCATTCCCAACTATCTGAGCTGCTGAAGTACAGGATCTTTGGTGCGGAGGCTCATTTTGACAAGCTCTGCTTAGACAAAAACCTAGGCTTCTTTTCCCCTGATGTTAGGAGAACGAGCATCAGAAGAAACATTCCTACATCTATTTCCCAGAATTTTATAGTAAAGATGAACACAATCTTTGCCTTTCTGCTGTTATACCAGTCATATCCCAGGTTTGACTTTATAATTGGCTCCTTGGGGTATGCTAGAATTTGGAGGCAATGAGGTGTGGTTGGATAGCACATTAGGAGAAATAGCTTCTTCTTGCTGAGTTGCTTCCTCCTGCCAGGTTATCAAAGGATTTTCAGTAAAGTCAAGAACAGTTTCATCCGACGAGAGGAGAGACTGCTTCTGCTGATAAGGGAGGTGTGTTTGGGCTCAAGACCTTGGGTTATTCCTATTCATTTGGATCTTCTCAAATATTCTCAGTCTAGTTATTAGCTCTGTACTCTTTCCCAACCAATAATATGACTTTGATTTCTTTTTATTATATCTATTCTGCTCTACCTGCCAGCAATATTACAGAATGGTCACAGCGACATGCTTTTTTTTTTTTTTTAACTATACACTGAGATTTGAAGTTTTAACCTTGCTAATTTATTTCTAGTTAGACATAGCCATAACACCACACATCCTTGGCATTCTTCATCCCCTTTTAAATTTTTTAAAAGATTTTATTTATTTATTCATGAGAGAGAGAGAGAGAGAAAGAGAGAGGCAGAGACACAGGCAGAGGGAGAAGCAGGCTGTATGTAGGGAGCCCGATGTGGGACTTGATCCTGGGACTCCAGGATCATGCCCTGGGCCAGAGGCAGGCGCTCAACCGCTGAGCCACCCAGGGATCCCTTCTTCATCCCTTTTACATGACTCCAGGGACTACAATTTGCCATCATGTTACAGACTACCAGAATCCCATCCATTAGCAAGATGACCAAACCCTGTTCCTAGTTTCTTTGAAGTGATTTACTTTACCATGTAAGGTTTATTGATGAAACCAACATAAAACATTTTTTGATTTTAAAAATCATTATAAATTTCAAATTAGTACATATAATCCACAGAATAGCCTGAGAATCAGGTAAAATTTAATCAGGTAGGGACAATTCCCAAACTGTCCTATTGGAGTAGTTGCCAGCTAATCTCAGGGGTTCCTGGGTCACTGGCACCACTGGTTCTGGGGCATCTACCTCTATGGTCTCTAAAAGCTCTTTATCTCTTTCCTATCTCTCCCAAGCAGAATGTTTCCTGGCCTTTCTCTCTCCTGAATCCATATTAGTCCAGTATATGGTGGAAACTGTCATGTTTTAATATCCTGACTTCCAGGAAAACCAGGGAATTCATATTATTGGGGTTATCAGCAGAAGTGAAGAAGTAGACAATACTCAAAAAACAAACGAGCAAACAAAACAAAACAAAACAAAAACCTCAGTCGATAGCTACCCTGTGGCAAACTCCTCCAATCTATGTGACTCAATCATTTGCTTATAATCCCATTCCTTGAATTGTCTTGTTTAGATAGTATCTGTAGAAGAGGTGAATATGAAGTATGGGCAGGCTTCTGACTGTTTCCATTACTCCGGGAGTAGAGAATATGAGTATGCTGTCCCCAGAACAGAGATGCTTTCTTTTTTGTCCTTTTTTTTTTTTTTTTTTTTTTTTAATTTCTTCCCACCTATGCCTTTTATCACTCACTATGCTTTTCTTCTCTCACTATTCTCCAAACTTCAAAATTCCTAGAGGGGCTCTCTCAAAACAAGTAGGTTCCTTGTTTCCCAGTGCAGCTCTGGGTTTGACACCTGTGCTTCATCTCTGCTGCCCCTGCAAGTGAGTACAAAGGGCTGGTGCGCAAGGACAGTCTTGGTGGCCTGACCACCCACTTACCTGATCGCCCAAGTCTCCTCCAGGTCTTTATTTTTATTTTACTCCAGGGTTCATGATTTTCTGAATATGTTCTCATTTTTACTTTGGTAAGATATAGTGTGCTCATGCTTATGTTTTTCTTTTCAATCAATTCTATCCCTAGTGCTTTCTATTTTCCAGAAATGTTTTACAACTTATCTATGGAGGGCACCCTTTCTTGCATTAGGAGTGATATATTATTATTCACACTTTAAATAAAAGAAAATTGAGGTTTAGAAAATTCAAACAGTTTGCCAATGGCTGATGCAAAAGAAAGTCAAGATTTTCATACAAATCTGTTTAACCCCAGAGCTCAAGATTTTTACCACTGTGAAAGGTATTTCCCACACATTACCTAATATCATGTTACTCTGAACAAATCAGTATTTTCCTTGCCATCTCTATTCAGCATTCTAAGGATATCTATTCCTTTGAAATTATGAGTGTTATAATTTGAGGTTGCCAGAACCAGTATTTTATCTAGTCAATACTCATCTATTTCTCATGGAATGATGTTTCCCAAATGTCAGTTTCACTCTTCTCCTCCAATAATCAGGCAAATTTTTCACTTGGAAATTTATTCTTCTCTATGATTTTTCTGTTATAAATTTGAAAGTGATGCACAAAGTAACAGCTTGTCTTCATCCCAAGACTATGAGAGGAAACTTCTTTCCTCTCTTACAGGAGGAAGATATTCTGCGAGAGTCCAGATTTTGTAGATGATATCAGGAGAAAGGGAAAATATCTCCAAGTTTCACTAGCAAGAAGGTCTAATTACTCCTGTAGAGTAATTTCTCTATGTTACTGAATACTGAGCTAGTAAAGTGGAAAGGAAAGGGATACTGTTGCTTCCCTAAACCTAGATTAACAACAAAAATTAGTTGACTTGGAAGGGAATGAGCATTGGGACCTTAGGCAGATGACTTAGAACAGAACATCTTGTCTAGTGCGTATCAGGGTATAAAGCTCTTTAGTCAATGTTTTTATTAATAAACACACTAAAATACCATAACAGCTTGCACAGTAATCTATCAGAGTCATGGAGGTAAGAACAGATTTCAGAAGCGCCCTTCTGAGAGAGGCCTTGAAAGTCAACTCTCCTGAAAAAAGCTATATTTAATATGCAAATAAACACATCCCTTAAAAAGTTGCTTGCAAATTTATGTCTATTAAGCCTATTATCCCATTGATTTGCATTTTAAAAATGAAGGATGCATAATGCAGGGGGAAAAAGTGTCCATGAAGCAAAGTTAAGGGAGTGTGTTAACCATTAAAATAACTTTTAGTATAGAAGCAATATTTTTGCAATCAACTCAATACATAAGTAAAATGAAATGGCATAATAGAATTTGAGACTTTAAATGACCAGTAGTCACAACTTCATGGCTAAAGAAACTGAAACAACTTAAGTTTTAAAGTATCACAATTAATAAACTAATGTATTTTATCTCAGGAAAAAAAGTGGAAACTAAAACCTGGAAGTTACAAAACAAAAATAAAATTGAAAGTAAAATGGTTAACGGTATAAGATTCAGATAAAGGAAAACTTTTAAGAGTTTGAAATCAGAGATAGATATACGTGTTTATCAGCTAACAATTCTGGCATATTTCTGAACCCTATAAAATATCATCAATACTTTCAAGATTAAAGCATGGGTTTAACAAAGTCAAAAAAGAGGATTTTTTAACACTCCAAGAGATTTCATCCAAAATGATAAATTACAAGCTTTAAGTTTAAATGTCTTCACCATGTCAAAGACATAGCCTTTAGAAGTAGCTTATACATAATGAGAAAAAGCTTACTTTTTCAGTCTAAAAGAAAAGGGGAGAGGGGAAGGAAGTACAATTGGATATAAATTCCTACAGAGAGTTTTCACCTAAGGCCTTTCTTAAGTAGTCAACTATCAAAATCTCTTGTAGCTTTATACATGCTAAATTCACTGCATGATGCAAGCTGTTTTATACACAAAGAACATATTTAAAAATATACAAATGATGTTTCTAATGGGTTCTTTTAATGGATTAATTCCAGGTGTGGGAACCACATTTCTGGTTCCTGAATATCCAAACATGATTTAAGATACATCAAATCAAAAGTAGAAAAGTTTTTTAAATCATTGGTTTTAACTTTCCTTAAAGCAATTATGATTTCCCCTCACTTTGCTCATCAAATAGAGCTATTCATAGTAAATTCCTCATAGAGTGTGGTAAGGATTAAATAAAACACTTAGAATAGCACTCCATGAGTACAATATATGATGAAAGTGACAATGAGATGTTGGTGATTATTAAATTATGCCTTCTGCTTGAAGCTATATTGACAAGATTGGACATTTGTACCTACCACAAGGTTAGCAAATTTAGCCAATAAAAATTCAGGACATCCAATTAACTTTGTATTTCAGATAAACAACTAATAACTTTTTAGTGTAAGTATGCAATATTTGGGACATACTTGAACTGAACTTCAGATGAACAATTGATAAAGGTTTTTTTATGTAAATATGTCTCAAAGATTGCATGGGGCATACCTAATTCCAAAAGAAATTATCCTTTGCTTAACATAAAAATCAAATTTAACTGGATAATCTGTATTTTCTTTGGATTTTTAAATTGAAATATAACCGACATACAAAGTTTTATTAGTTTCAGATTTATAACAGAGTGATTCAACAATTCTACATATTACTCAATGCTCACCACATTAAGTATAGTCACCACCTGTCACCATACAAACATTATTACAATATTGTTAACTATAGTCCCTAAGGTATACTTTACATCTCTGTGACTATAACTCAAAGTGTTTATTTCTTAATCTCCTTGATTTATCCATCATTTCATTCACCTCCCTTCTGGCAACCAACAGTTCTCTTCATTTAAGTGTCTAGTTTTTGTTTGTCTGTTCATTTGTCATTGTTGCTTTTTACATTTCATATATAAGTGAATCATGTGTAATTTGTCTTTGACATATTTAACTTAGTATGATACCATTGAAATCCAGCCATGTTGTCACAAATGGCAAGATTTCATTCTTTTTTTAAGACTGAGTAATATTCTAGTGGGGGGGGTATGTGTGTGAAGTGTATGGGGTATGTGCATGTGTATACACACCACATCTTCTGTATCCATTCACCTATCAATGGACACTTTGTTGGGTCCATACCTTGGCCATTGTAAATAATGCTGCAATGAACATAGGGGTGCAATATCTCCTCAAGTTATTATTTTCATTTTCTTCAGATAAATACCAAGAAGTGGAATTGCTGGATCATATGGTAATTCTATTTTTAATATTCTGAGGAATCTCCATACTCTTTTCCACAGTGGCTGCACCAATTTACATCTCTAACAACAGTGTTGCAAGGATTCCCTTTTCTGCACATCCCTGAAGATTAGTGATGTTGAACATCTTTTCATGTGTCTGTTGTCATCTGTACCTTCTTTGGAAAAATGTCTGTTTAGTTCCTCTGCCCATTTTTAAATCATATCATTTTGGTGTTGAGTTGTATAAGCTTTTTATATATTTTAGATAACATCAATATACCAGTGCAAATATCTTCTCATTCAGTAGGTTGTCTTTTTGTCTTATTGATAGTTTTTCTGTTCTGTGCAAAAGCTTTTTATTTTGTTGTAATCCTAATAATTTATTTTTGTTTTTGTTTCCTTGCCATATAAGACAGATCCATAAATATGTTCTTAAGGCTGATATCTAAGAGATTACTGTTCATGTTTTCTTTTAGGAGTTTTATGGTTTTAGATGTCATATTTAAGTCGTTAAGCCATATTGAGTTTGTTTTTGTGTATAGTGTTAAGAAAGTAGTTCAGTTTCATTCTTTTTCATGTTTTCCCAACACCATTTATCAAAGAGATTGTATTTTCTCCATTGTATATTCTTGCCTCCTTTGTCATAGATTAATTGACCATATAAGCATAAATTATATCTGGGTTCTCTGTTCTGTTACATTTAAGTATGTATCTACTTTTGTGCTAGTACCATATTATCTTGATTGCAAAAGCTTTGTAATATATCTTGAAGCTTGGGATTGTGATAATTCCAGTTTTGTTACTCTTTCTCAAGATTATTTTGGCTGCTCAAGGTATTGTGTGGTTCCATGCAAATTTCAGGACTATTTGTTCTAGTTCTATGAAAAATACTATTGATATTTTGACAAGGGAAAAAATCTACAAAGAAAACCCAAAGAACAACAACAATAAAAAGTGGCTTTGAAAGACACATTAGGTCAGATGGACCTAATCAATAAATAAAGAACATTCCATACATACCCCTTTCAACTGCACATTGAAAAATTCTCCGAGAGATCACATGTTAGGTCACAAAACAAGTCCCAATAAGTTTAAGAAGATTGAAATCCTACTAAATATCTTTTCTTATCATAATAACATGAATTGAATCAACGATGAGAAAAAAAAAAAGGAAAAACAACAACAACAACAACAACAACAACAACACCGGGAGGCTAAACAACCTGCTACTAAGAACCAGTGAGTGGGTCAATGAAGAAATCAAAGAGGAAATTTTTTTTTTTTAATATGGAGACAAATGAAAATACAACAGTTTAAAATCTTTGGGACTTAGCAAAAGCAGTTTTAAGAGGGAAGTTTATAGCAATACAGACCTACTTCAAGAATCAAGAAAAATTTCAAATAATCTAAACTTCTAACTAAAGGAGCTAGAAAAATAATTAAAAAAAAAAAAAGCCCAAAGCTGGTAGAAAAAAATTTATGTAGATTAGAGCAGAAATAAATGAAATAAAAAACAGACCAATCAAATGAAGAGCTGGTTCTTTGAAAGGATAAAATTGGTAAATCTGTAGCTAGCCTTATCATGAAAAAAAAGAGAGAGGACTCAAATAAGTTAATTAGAAATGAAAACAGAGAAATAGAACTATTAGAGTACTATGAAAAATTATATGGTAACAAATTGGACAACCTAGTAGAAATAAATTCCTAGAACAAAAGTCTTCTAAAACTGAATTGGAAAGAAATTTGAACATACTGATTACTAATAATGAAATTGAATCAGTAATCAAAACCTCTCAACAAAGTCCAGTACCAGATGACTTCACTGATTAATTCTACCAAACATTTAAAGAGTTAATAGCTATTCTTCTCAAACTACTCCAAAAAGGAAAAGAGGAAGGAAAGCTTCCAAATTCATTCTACAATGCCAGCATTACCTTAATATCAAAACCAGATAAAGATACCACAAAAAAAGAGAACAGGACAATATCTCTGATGAACATAGACACAAAAATCCTTAACAAAACAGCAAATTGAATTCAACAATACATTAAAAAAATCATTCACCATGGTCAAATGGGGTTTATTCCAGAGATGTAAGGGTGGTTCGATATTCACAAATCAATCAATGTGATACATCACCTCAACAAGAGGAAGGATAAAAACCATATGATCATTTCAATGGATACAGAAAAAGCACTTGACAAAAAAACATCAGTTCATGATGAAATCTCAACAAAATGGGTTTAGAGGGAATATTCCACAACATAATAAAGGCCATATATGAAAACTCACAGCTAACACTAGATTCAGTTATGAAAAATTGGCAGTCTAGAATATTCATAAGCCTATGTTATTCAGTAGGAATTACACAGACCCTTAAACCCTTACATAAATCCTGGATCTCTCACTTCAGAATCGTGTGACCTTCACCAACTTAAATAATAACGTATATAAGCACAGATTTATTTATTTTTAAAGTTAAGTCAAATAAAATGAATCATCTCCCTTCTGTAAGATTATGAAGAGGAAGAAAGGATATAAAATGCCCAGTGCAATGACTGTCTTATGCATTTGTTCTTCTTCCCTCAAATGTTTCTGGAAACAGAACCTACATTGTTGTTAAAATTACAATTGTAATTTGCAAAGGTGAACCTTGCAAAGGTGAAACTAATAGACTGATTAAATGAATTAGATGCTAAAAGGAGAACAATGGAGAGAGGTCAGAAATAACTCCAAGATGTGGGTAATGATGAGGGAAAAGAATAAAGTCCCTAGTGAAAGTGAGTGAATATAAAATAAAGCATCTTTTAGATGAAAGATCGTGAATTTTAAGCATAATGAGTTTGAAATAATGATTACTTTCTGTGAAAGCCTCCTAACTGATCTCCTAAAACATGATCCTTGTTTTAATTTCCTCTTTAAATTATCATTATTCTTCAATAAATGAACTAATTCATGTAAGACACTTGAAATATTACTTGGACCATAGTAAGTCTCACTTAATATTAACAACTATTCCACTCACGTTTGCTTATTATTTTACTACCTTTTCAACTAACAAATTTGAAATTGTGAAATCATTCTTGACTCCTTAAGATCTCATAATTTTTTTTCTTTTTATATGTACCTCCAAAGTCATTTCCTCAAATTTTTCTGATCAAGATAAAAAAACCCCAAATTTCCTATGCCTACAAAAGGAAACCCTGTTCTCTTGATCTTGTATTTGGACCTACAACATGTGTATTTAAATAAATATAAGCTATTATTTAAATGTAGTGTATATATTTATTTGTATATTTAAAATATATGCTTATTCAACTTAAAAAAAATAGAAAACAGGACAAGGATAAAAATCACTCACACTCCTAAAACCATGATATTATCAACTAATATTTTGATGTATGTCCTTTCAGTATTTTTGAGGTATGAGTTTAACAAATATTCCTTCCGTAGTTTTGTAGCCACACTGCATATTTAGATTTATACATGATATAAGCTTCCTTCATTCACTGAGAGATGTTTGCAGTTAGATGCTGATGTGGATTTATAGAATGTGGGTTAATATAATGACAGGATGTTAAATCTGAGACCTAGTCAGATGGAACATCTGTGGAAGCTTCGAAAGACCTTATTTGTTCACTTGAGCATGCAAAAATTTCTCCCTGAAAGTCCTTTTTGTTGGAAGGCTTTTGTTGGAAAGCCTCACATCACTAAATTGCAGACTATATCTGACTCTTTCTAGAGAAATAAGAATCTACATAACCACCTGATCTTACAACTTCCTCAAGATTGTACATTTAGCCCAAACTTAATCCTATTGCTATTAGTATATTTCAGCCCTCCTACCAACCACCAGAGTATTACTGGGAATAATTCTCTTGGAAAACTTGTAACTAACTGAAATTAAGATAAAACATAAAACATTAAGACTGTCCTTCCATCCCTCTTCTGCTCTGTGATCTCATTCCCATTGACCAAACTTCCCAACTGTCTTCCAAAGTCTTCCATTAGAATTAGCACCCCATGGCTAGAAGAAACCCCTGAATGGGATGTATGTGTCATGGCCATTACATATACCTATCTATTTCTCTTAATCAGTCAATTTCTTTACCAATTAAAAAGTTTTATTCAAAGTCAAATATCTTTGCCTTTCCAAGTACAGTAAAATATATATTTACTTTTCATCTCAGGGCAATGCTTATCAAACTGAGAGGACTGGTTTTAAAGACATAAATCTTATATACATGTATTCTATAACCCACAAAATTTATTTAAAAACACTACATGGGGGATCCCTGGGGAGCTCAGTGGTTTAGCACCTGTCTTCAGCCCAGGGCATGATCCTGGAGACCTGGGATCAAGTCCCACATCGGGCTTTTTGTATGGAGCCTGCTTCTCCCTCTGCCTGTGTCTCTGTCTCTCTCTCTGTGTCTCTCTGTCTCTCTTTCTCTCTGTCTCTCATGAATAAATAAATAAAATCTTTTAAAAAAAACACTACATGATGGGGGGCCTGTGTGGCTTGGTCAGTTAAGCATCCAACTCTTGATTTCAGCTGATGTCATGATCACAGGGTCCTGGGATTGAGCCCTTTAGCAGACTCCATGCCTTAGCTAAGGTGTGGAGTCTGTTTGAGGATTCTCTCTCTCTCTCTCTTTCTCTCTCTCTGCCTCTCCCCTTATTTGCCCTGTCTAAAATCAATCTACTACATGAGGTGTGCCTGAGTGACTCAAACAGTTAAGTGACTCACTCTCGACTTTGGGCCAGATCATGACCACAGGGGTGGTCATGAGATAGAGCCCTATGGCAGGCTCCATGCTCAGCCAGGCCTCTGTTTGTCCTTCTCCCTCTGCTCCCCATCCCCACACACCTGTTTGTGTGCTCATGTGCTCTCTCTCTCTCTCATTCTATCCAAAACAAACAAGCAAACAAATAAATAAAATCTTTAAAAATATATACTACATGATCCATTTGCCAAATAAGTGGTAATTGACAGGTATGTCATTTATAGTATTAGAAATACTTATTATATTACTTTTTGCACAATCCCTAATAATGTAGTACAGTTTTTTGATGTAGAAGTACAAAATAATAGAATTAACTCTCAGCCATATAATTAGACTAAATATGACAAGAGATTTTTTTTTTTTATATTTCAGCAGTTGTCTTAGATTCTATGTCCTAAAATGGACTCTGCCAGGCAAAATTTGATAGAGAGATTTTCTTGGGGCATGTGCTTGGGCACTGTAGTTATGAGGAGGCACAGAAGGTAGGATTGGGAAGGGGAAGAAACTGACCTACAATGTTGTAACAACTCAATTTAAGTCATCTCAAAAGAACTAAAAGATTGAAATAGCTCTTAATAGTTGGCACAGTATGTGGCAATGATTCTGGTCCACTTCACCAGTCACTGGTCACAGGATATGAGATGGAAGTCACTGGAGTGTTTTAGGTAGAAGACTGGCATAATTTGTCTGATGTTTAAAAAGAACACTCCGACTCATATGCTAAGTATGGGTTACTGGGTAAAAAGGTAAATGTAGGAGCTGGGAGACAGTTAGAAGACATAATAATAGTAACCCAGGAACAAGATGACATAGATCAGCCTGGTCATAGTGGAGATGGTGAGAAGCATTTGGAGTCTGTGTGTAGGATGAAGTCATAACTAAACATCTAATAGCTTGGATATAGACTGTCAGGTTAAAAAAAGAACCCTATAAGGAGGAAATAGTCATTCACCAAAATGGAAAAGACTACAGAAGAAATTTGTGAGCTGAAGGAAATTAGGAATTTAATTTGGACATGTTAAATTTAAGATAACTATACACAATATCAGTGCATAGTTTAAGTAAGCAGTTGGATATAAAAATTTAGAATTCAAGAAAGAACCAAAATGCGGGTATAATTTGGACAACAATGAACACAAAGATGCTTTCTAAACTGTGAGATTTTTATCTGGTCCCTTAAGAAGTAGATGCTGAGCTGTGCCTGGCTGGCTCAGTTAGTGCAGCATGTAACTCTTCATCTCAGGATCCTCAGTTCAAGCTCCATGTAGGGCATAAAGCTTAATAATAAAAAAAAAAAAAGCAGTAGATGTAGGAAGAGAAGAGAACTAAGGATTAAAACCTGCAGCATTCCAAGTGTCAGAAAACTAAAGAGAAATCAGTAAGCAAAGGAAAAATAGCCAGTGAGGCAGGAAAAGAACCAGGAGTGATTAGTGTCATGGAAGCTAAGTGAGAAGTATTTCCTGAAGGAGAATGATCATCTGTGCCAAATGTTGCTGAAATGACAAATAAGTAAAGGATCAGAAATTAACCATCAGCCTTTGCAATATAGGAGTAATCTGTATTCTTGAAAGAGAAATTTTGCTGAAGTAAATGGAAGCACATGCCACATAGGAATTTGAAATAGTAGGTATTGCCAACTTTTCCAGAGATTTCCTATGAAGAGGATGAAAGTAATAGGTCTATAGTTGGGAGAATAAAGTGAAAAGGTGTTTATTGTATGATAGCAGGGTTACTTAAGGGTATGTAGGGATACTTAAGTTGGAAAACTTAGTGTGTTTACATTTTATGTAGAAAGGGGAAAAACTGAAGATATAGAGGAAATAAGGAACAATTACTAAATAAATATATTAGTAACAAGGAAAATGCAAGCTGAAATTGCAATGAAATAGTATTTCACATCAACCAGGTTAGCAAAATTCAAAAATTCTGATATCACTGAAGGTTGGCCAGAATGCAGGAAATCATAAACTCTCCTACATTGCTGACAGGACTATATGTGGTAACATCTACCTAGGAAAAATATTTGACAATATGCAGTGAAGTTGAAAGCATTTATTCCCCGGTAATGTGATTTCACTTTCTGGTATTCCTCCTAAAGCAGTGCTTTTCAAATTTTAATGTGCACAAGAATCCCCAGGGACCTTGTTAAAATGCAGATTCTGATTCAGGTGGTCTAGGGTGAGATTTGAGATTCTGCATTTCTAACAAGCTCCCATGTGATACTGATGATGCTTGACTGTGGATATGCATTGTGTCACAAGGCTCTGTAGAAGGTCCTACACATGTACCAGGTGACAGATAGAGTGATGTTCACAGATACAGTGAAACCCTTGACAACAACCTGTCAGTCCATTAATATGAGAATGGATAATACATTTTGGTATATTCAAAAGAAAATACTGTCCTAGTTCTATCCCTAACAAGATGGTGTAAAATGAAAACAAATCAAAGAATGATACCTATAGTATGTTGGCCTTTATATAAATTTTGTTTCTGAACATAGAAATATAAAAACCATAGTAGAAGACTAGATAAAAAATGCATGAAAATGGTTGCCTTTGATAAGGAAGAGGAATGGAATCAGATGGGTGAGGCACTTGATCTTTGTAACACAACGGAATGGGCAAAATGTTAACGTGTTAACAGAGTATGATTTAGATACATTAGATTATCTCTCTTTAATTTATGGGTTTTAAATGCTTAACTTTAAACTTATATAAATATTTAAAAAGAAAATGCCTGGAAGAGAGATATTCATGGAATAATAATGGAACTATTCCTGTGCTCCTAAATTACTTTTAAAAATATCTCTCTATGTGCTATTCTATATAGATTGGATCCCATATAGGTTTGTGTAAACAAGGAGCTGAGTGGAAAACTATATATCAAACTCAAACCTTCAGAAATGAAATAGAAGTGGCAGAAAATTCCTTATATTTTGTTACATAGTATTGGTCTTATTTTTTTTTTCATTTCAAACAATATTCATGCAATATTTTAATATAAACAGAAAATTTAAGGTAAAATTAATTAAATGTCAAGTAAATTTAAAAATATTGAAGCAAATTAGCATAAGAATAAAAAGTATGTTCAGTTTAGGAGATGAACAGGAAATTTAAAAAATAAAAACAGGGATCCTTGGGTGGCGCAGCAGTTTAGCGCCTGCCTTTGGCCCAGGGCGTGATCCTGGAGACCCAGGATTGAATCCCACGTCGGGCTCCCAGTGCATGGAGCCTGCTTCTCCCTCTGCCTATGTCTCTGCCTCTCTCTCTCTCTCTCTCTCTATCACAAATAAATAAAAATTTAAAAAAAAAACACTTTTAAAAAATAAAAAAAATAAAATAATAAAATAAAATAAAATAAATAAAATAAAATAAAATAAAATAAAATAAAATAAAATAAAATAAAATAAAATAAAATAAAATAAAAACAAAAGGGGCACCTGGGTGGCTCAGCTGTTGAGCATCTGCCTTTGGCTCAGGTCATGATCCCAGGGTCCTGGGATCAAGCACCACATCAGGCTAGCCGCAGGGAAGCCTGCTTCTCCCTCTGTCTCTATGTCTGCCTCTCTCTCTGTGTCTTTCATGAACAAATAAATAAAATCTTTTAAAATAAATAAATAAAAATAAAACCAAAACAGTTTTTATTATGCCTACTACCCAGTATTAGTGCAATTTATAAAGTTTCATATTGTTTCTAATCAAGAGCTTATTGCATAAGCAGATATAAGATATTTAATCTCTATCTCAAAACATGGCAACAGACATGTCATAAAATTCCAGTTTCCCTACCTCCTCTGCCCCTCTTTCTTCTTACTCAACTGCTGTGTCCCAAGCTGAATCCCATACCAAGTCGTATTTCTTAGCAACTCTTGTTCTGATGAAGTCACCACCATAATTTAACCCACTCAAATCAACATAACATCTGAATGAAATTCTCTTGTAAACTCTCGGCTTTTGAAAGGAATTGCATCGTAATCAGTATAAAAGAAATCGGTACTGGCCTCCAGTTTTCAAAAAAGCTTACATGCTACCTAATGGCCAGTTCAAACTGAACATCATGAAGTCAGCAGTCTACAGCAATCTAGGCCTCAAATCCACTCATGTGGATCAAAAGCAGAATCTGATATTGGAAATGACAGAAATGTAAAACAGAGTCACTCACTAAAACTCTATTATACTCTTGCGATATCCCAGGTGCTATGCTAGACTTAGGAGAACAAAAGAATAACAAAGGTCACCTTCATGCTTTATCTTTTAACTAGGCCCATGCCACTTTCCCTGTGTATACTACAACTTAGAGACATTGTCCAGAAATGTTGAATATGTCTGTGTGTAAGAGAGGGAGGGTGAGAGAGAGAGATCAATCCACGGTAGTATTGTCTCTGTAGACCCGGATGAAAGAGAATGTGCCAATCTTTCCCCTGGTGCTAAAGACATCGATGGTTCTGTGTAAGGCATTCTAACACTTTCTTTGTTCCTTCTTTTACAATCTCTTCCACATAAGAATCTATTTCACAGACCTCGTCATTGTTCAATTTAAATGCTCCAAAAGGAGTTTGACACTAGTGGGGAGTGAAAATGATTATAAGGGTAGTTAAAGTGGCTTTCAGTTTGGGTTTCTGCCTTTTTTTATCACCATATAGCCAGGGTCTCTTGAAGATGAGATTATCTAAAAGTGGATAATAACACACAAAAATGGAAAGGGAGGGAACTAAAGAATCCTATACTCAGTAAGCTTATAAAAAAAAAAAACTGGAAGATGTAGCAAACGACTAGACATTTTTATGGCAGTGTGTGCTCATCTTTCATCAGTTATAGCAGAACTGTTGTGTGTGTGTGCTATGATGACCTTATTTCTTATATAGATGTATTTGCAGAAAGTCTCTTATTTTCTTTAATTTTGGGACATTAGAAACACTGTGTTAGCAATTTGAGGCAATCTTTGCTAAAAGCAGCATTTGGCAGGACTCTGTACTGATGATTCAGCATCACAAACATCTACTCAACATAGACTATTTTGCTTCATTAACCTATCAGCAAAACTTCATTAATGTATTATCACAAAAAAATAAAACATAAGATAGCAATTTAAGGGAAGAAAAATGAGGAAAAACCTTATCTTCCTTTTATTTCTAAACCTTATCTTCCTTTCTTCATATTTCTAATTTTCTCACCTAAATTTAAAATGAAAACAACAAAAAAAAATCTTAACATAAAAGTATGTAAGCTTTCTTAGACCTCACACCTGGAATGCCTGGAGAATGCCTTCCATCTTCCTTGAATATCAGTGTGTGGTCCCTGTGAACCTGTGGTCCTTGTGCTTAAAACTCTCTTTGCCTGTGGATCTAATGAGGTAGCCTCTCCTGAGAGCCATTTGTCTGATAAGCCCTGTGCTTCTGCTGAAGTCTTCACTCTGTACCACTTAGCCGCCAATGACCATTAAGAAAGTTTTCCGAAGACCCATTCATATACAATTCTATTAAATTCTCCAAAGATTTGTTAAGAGCTTACTATCAGGACCCATGTTTAAGTAGCTCATAGTCTAAAAAGAGATAAACATAAAAGAAAATGATTGCAGCACAGTGTGATAAGCACAATAACTAGTTTGGATAGAGAGGTAAAGGAGAATGTGAATGGCCAGGGAAAATTTTCTCAGAGGAATTGCTGCCAAATCTTAGTTTTGAAGGATGAATAAACACTCATCAAGGAGTCAGGAAAAGTCTTACAAAAAGAGGAAATTATACTCTTTTTAAAAATATTTATTTATTTATTTATTTATTTATTTATTTATTTATTTATTTATGAGAGATGCGGAGAGGCAGAGACATAGTCAGAGGGAGAAGCAGTCTCCCTGTGGGGAACCCAATGAGGGACTTGATCCCAGGACCCCAGGATCATGACCTGAGCCGACGGCAGATGCTCAACCACTGAATGAGCCACCCAGGTGTCCCAAAATACTACACTTTATTTTCTACTGCACAACCATAAAATTGTAAATCCATGTAAACTAAGTGAAAATAGAAGAGTCTAAAATGAAGGAATTAGGGTCTGAAGAGTGAAATATGAAATGAAAAAGTCAATATAATGAACACTGAACTCTATTCTTTTGATCTGGTGCAGTAGACTGTGCCTGGTGGCTACATCTGGTGCATCATCTGTTTCTGAAAACAAAGTTTTACTAGAAGACAGACATACTTGTTCATTTACATGTTGTCTTCAGCTGCTTTCAAGTAGTTGTGACAGAGACTCTGTGGCCCACAAACCTTAAAATATTCACTGTCTGACCCTTTAGAAAGTTTGTCAACAAACTTACTGATCTAAGCAACAAGGATTCAGTGAAATATTCAATGGAATGTTAACAAGGACAGATTTGTGTTATGGCTTTGGCAGCAGAGGGGAAGTCAGAGGCTAAGTACATGGAGCCAGGAAGATCATTGATGGAGAAATAATCAGAATGTAAACTAAGGCAAGGGGGCACTTGGGTGGCTCAGTGGTTGAGCATCTGCCTTTGGCTCAGGTCATGATCCTGGGGTCCTGGGATCAAGTCCCGAAGCAGGTTTCCCACAGGGAGCCTGCTTCTGCCTCTGCCTATGTCTCTGCCTCTCTCTGTGTCTCTGATGAATGTATAAATAAAATGTAAACTAAGGCAGGAACTGTGACATTGCAGATGGTGAAAAGCCATAGAAACCAATTCATGTTCAAAAGATACAGTATTCCAAACAAAGTGTTAGGTGTGGCTAATAAAGTAAACAAAGATTTTTCTATCACCCTACCGAGATGGGGGAAGGGTGCCTTTGGATATGGGAATGATCAGATTCTCAAGGAGAGAATCCAGTGATGAGGTCTGGTTGCTCCCTTCAGTCAAAGCAAAACCACTGTTATCTTTTTAAAAGTAATATATATTCTTAACATAGGACATGTTTGTTTAACATAATTGTAAAAAAAGAGAGAGAGAAAACAAAACTATAAAAGCAATCCATAATGACACAATTATAAAACTTGTAAGAGTTTTTGAGTGTCTACTGTTTCTATGAGCATCCATGCTCTATAATTTTTTACCAAAATGTAACAATAATTTTATGTTGTTTCATAAAATCCAACAAAAGATGGGCAGTTAGGATATTTTCAAATTTTGCTTTTATAAACAGTACTCTAATTGTATTGTTAGATAATTTTTCTTTATCATGTATTTATGTCCTTAGTATAAATTCCTATATCTGGAATTGACAGGTCAAAGAGAATGTACATTTTTAGAAGTATTCTTTTCTTACAAGTGCCTTATAATCATTTCTTTGCAGAATGTAAAAATCCAAGCAAATCCATATCATGAAGGAAAATTTATTAACAAAACACTATTAGACTCTAATTGCAGAAATAGAGCTGTGCCTCCTGAGAAATGTACTGGGAACTTGAAAGTCAGGCATAAAATATCTTTCGTACTCTTTCTCATCTTATTCTTTCTTCTTCTCGTGGCTGATATTTCTTTTATACTCTCTGAGCTACTACATCATGATTTTTAATCACTAGCACTTCCTTGGCTCATCCTTCTGATTACATATGGCTCATTTTAGTGGCCCAATATGAGCTTCAGTCCATAAATCTAAATGATCTCATAGCTCTACTTGATACTAATTTCAGATTTTCTAAAATAAAGCTATCAAAGAACAAAAAATCCTTTTGACCACACTGAGATCATTTGTCCAGCCCTGTTCAAATCAGCTCTGGCAATGGATCCATTATCACTTGTAAGAACCTCTCATCTTTTCTAAAAAGCACTTTGGACAGATCTCTTGGCAAGGGATATAATTACAGGTATCTTTATCACAAAAAGCACTCAATAATTTTGTGTAATTTTATCAATTAAATATAACCACAGTTTCCACTTCTGTTTAGCATCTTCTGGATGTATTTTACATACACACACAAAGAATCATGAACATTTTTCAAGGTCAAGAATGAAAGCCCTACACTGTCATTTTTAATGATTACTTAATATTTTAGTCACTATATAAATGTGAGAAGCTATCAAGCCATATCACCTTTGGGGATATTGAGATTATTTCCAATATTCAGATGTTAAAAACTGTGTGGTGGTAAATACATTGGAGCATTTCTTTCAGGTTATTTATTTAGAAAAAAATCTAAGATGGTAACTGGTAATTCAAGATTTGCAAACTTGAAGAATTTAGATACACATTTGCATTATCATCTACAAATTCTTATCAACTTAGAGGTACAATAGCCCAGATTGGATTATGTTGATGTTGTTTCACTACTGCCAAGTTGAGAGATGAAAAATTATTTTATTTTTATTTATTTCTGTGCAACTATTTAAATGGTTATTGGTCATATGTACTTTTTACTCATAGTCTGGAATGTTTTTGTTTGGTTGGTTTTCAGGTTTTTGGTTTTTTTGTTTGTTTTTTTCACAGATGAGTGGTTCTTTCAAATAATTTGTATAATACTTTCCTTTATCAGATAAGGATATTAAAATTTCCACTGACATATTGGTCTAATTTTTTTTCCTCAGTATTTGTACTTTAACATTGTTTAAGATAGAATCTTTTACTTGTTTGTTTTTAGTTTGATGTATAATGGGAATGTTTTCATACAAATATATAGTCAAATCTGTGAATCTTCATGTAAGCCTTCAGCCTACATCAGGATTGGGTGAAACATTTAGAAAATCCTGACCCAAATATAATATTTTTTTAATTTTATTTATTATTTTTTTAATTAATTGTTTATTGCTGTTCAATTTACCAACATACAGAATAACACCCAGGGCTCATCCCGTCAAGTGTCCCCCTCAGTGCCCATCACCCACTCACCCCCACCCCCCGCCCTCCTCCCCTTCCACCACCCCTAGTTCGTTTCCCAGAGTTAGCAGTCTTTACGTTCTGTCTCCCTTTCTGATATTTCCCACACATTTCTTCTCCCTTCCCTTATATTCCCTTTCACTATTATTTATATTCCCCAAATGAATGAGAACATACACTGTTTGTCCTTCTCCGATTGACTTAGTTCTGACCACACTCAGCTGTTCTGTCTCCCTTTCTGATATTTCCCACACATTTCTTCTCCCTTCCCTTATATTCCCTTTCACTATTATTTATATTCCCCAAATGAATGAGAACATACACTGTTTGTCCTTCTCCGATTGACTTACTTCACTCAGCATAATACCCTCCAGTTCCATCCACGTTGAAGCAAATGGTGGGTATTTGTCGTTTCTAATGGCTGAGTAATATTCCATTGTACACATAGACCACATCTTCTTTATCCATTCATCTTTCGATGGACACCGAGGCTCCTTCCACAGTTTGGCTATTGTGGACATTGCTGCTAGAAACATCGGGGTGCAGGTGTCCCGGCGTTTCATTGCATCTGAATCTTTGGGGTAAATCCCCAACAGTGCAATTGCTGGGTCGTAGGGCAGGTCTATTTTTATTATTTAAATTCAATTAACTAACATATATTATATTACTCACTTTAGAGGTAGAGTTCAGTGATTCATAAATTGTATGTAACACCCAGTGCTCATTACATCACGTGCCCTCCTTAGTGCCCATTAACCCACCTTCCTCCCCTTCAACAACTCCTCAGTTTGTTTCCTATGATTAAGAGTCTCATGACTTATTACCTTCCCTGATTTTGTCCTATTTTGTTTTTCCCTTCTTTCCCCTATGCTCCTCTGCTCTGTTTCTTAAATTCCACATATGAGTAAAATCATGTATTTGTCTTTCTCTGATTGACTTCTTTCATTTAGCATAATACCCTCTTGTTCTATCCACAACTTTGCAAATGGTAAAATTTTATTCTTTTTGATAGCTGAGTAATATTCCATTGTGGTGTGTGTGTGTGTGTGTGTGTGTGTGTGTGTGTGTGTGTATATATATATATATATATATATATATATATATATATATGCCACATTTTCTTTATCCATTCATCATCTATCAATAGACATCTGGGCTCTTTCCACAGTTTGGCTACTATGGACATTGCTGTTATAAACATTGGGGTGCAGATGTCCCTTTGGATACTACGTTTGTATCTTTGGGGTAAATCCCTAGGTAATGCAATTGCCGGGTAGTAGGGTAGCTCTATTTTTTTTAACTTTCTGTGGAACCTCCATACTATTTTCCAGAGGGGCTCTACCAGTTTGTGTTTCTACCAGCAGTGTTATTAGGTTCCCCATTCTTTGCATCCTGGTCAACACCTGTTGCTTCTTGACATGTTCATTTTAGCCATTCTGACTGGTGTGAAGTGATATCTCATTACGGTTTTGATTTATATTTCCCCAATACCGAGTGATGTTAGGCATTTTTTCAAGTGTTTGTTGGCCATTTGTATGTCTTTGGAGAAATGTCTGTTCATGTCTTCTGCTCATTTCTTGACTGGATTATTTGTTATTTGGCTATTGAGTTTGATAAGTTCTTTATGAATTTGAGTTTGAGAAGTTTTTTTTTTATGATTTGGAGTTTGATAAGTTCTTTATGATTATGAGTTTGATAATTTCATTATGAATGAGCCTTTTATCTGATAAGACATTATCTTCTTCCATTGTGTAGGCTATCTATTAGATTTCCTTTGCTGTGCAAAAGTTTATTATCTTGAGAAGTCCCAATAGTTCATTCTTACCTTTGTTTCCCTTGCCTTTGGAGATGTTTCTAGGAAGAAGTTACTGTGGCCCAAGTCACAGAGGTTGCTGCCTATGTTCTCCTCTAGGATTTTGATGGGTTCTTGTATCACATTTAGGTCTCTCTTCCATTTTGAGTTTATTTTTGCTTATGGTATAACAAAATGGTTAGTTTCATTCTTCTGCATATGGCTGTCCACATGTTTGTGGGTGGAGTCTTTTGAGTTTTTCATATAGAGTATCATGTCATCTGCAAAAAGTGAGAGTTTGACTTGTCAATTTGGATGCATGTTACTTCTTTTTATTGTATGATTGCTGAGGCTAGGACTTCTAGCACTATGTTGAACAACAGTGGAGAGAGTGGACATCACTGTCATACTCCTTACCTTAAGGGAAAAGGTCTATTTTTCCCTGTTAAGAATGACATTCATTGTGGGTTTTTCATATGTGGCTTCTATGATATTGAGGTATGTTCCCTCTATCCCTACACTGTGAAGAGTTTTAATCAAGAAAGGACACTGAACTTTGTCAAATGCTTTTTCTGCACCTATTGAGAGGATCATCTGGTTCTTGACCTTTCTTTTATTAATGTAGTGTATCACATTGATTGATTTGCAGATGTTGAACCACACTTGCATCCCAGGAATAAATCCCATTTGGTTGTGATGAATAATCTTTTTAATGTACTGTTGGATTCTATTGGCTAGCATCTTGGTGAGAATTTTTACATCCATGTTCATCAGGGAAATTGGCCTGTAACTCTTTTGGTGGGGTCTTTTCCTAGTTTGGGGGTCAAGGTAATGCTAACTTCATAGAAAGAGTCTGGAAGTTTTTCTTCCATTTCTATTTTTTGAAATAGCTTCAGAAGAATGGGTATTAATTCTTCTTTAAATGTTTGATACAATTCCCCTGGGAATCCATTCAGCCCTGGACTCTGTATTGGAAGATACTTGATTATTGCTTCAAATCCCTTGCTTGGTTACAGGCTTGTTCAGGTTTTCTATTTATTTCTGTTTCAGTTTTCATAGTTTATCTGTTTCTAAGAATGCATCCATTTCTTCCAGATTGCCTAATTTGTTAACATATAGTTGCTTATAGTATATTCTTATAATTGTTTGTATCCTTTGATATTGGTTATGATCTCTTCTCTTTCGTTCATGATTTTATTTATTTGGGTTCTTTCTCTTTTTGATAAGTCTGGCTAGGGGCTTATCAATCTTATTAATTCTTTCAAAGAACCAACTCCTACTTTCATTAATCTGTTCTACAATTCTTTTGGTTTCTAGTTCATCAATTTTTGCTTTACTCTTTTTAAAGTCTCCTCTCTTGCTGGGCTTAGGCTTTATTTGCTATTCTTTTTCCAGCTTCTTTAGCTGTAAGGTTAAGTTTTATATTTGAGACTTTTCTTGTTTCTGGAGAAAGGCATGTTTTGCCCTATACTTCCTTCTTAGGATTGCATTTGCTGCATCCCAAAGGTTCTGAACAGTTGTGTTTTAATTTTCATTTTTTCTATGAATTTTTAAAAATTCTTTTTCAATTTCCTACTTGACCCATTAGTTCTTTAGTAGGATGCTCTTTAACCTCTATGTATTTGTGTTCCTTCAAAATTTCTTCATGTGCGTGAGTTCAAGTTTTAAAGCATTGTGGACCAAATATATGCAGGGAATAATCTCAGTCTTTTGGTACTAATTGGGATCTGATTTGTAACCCAGTATGTGACCTATCCTGGAGAATGCTCCTTGTGCACCACAAAGAGTGTGTATTCTATTGCTTTAGAATGGAATTCTCTGAATATATTTGTGGAGTCCATCAGGTCAATCTGTCATTCAAAGCCCTTGTTTCCTTTTTTAACTTTTGCTTAGATTATCTCTGTGTTGCAGTGAATGGGGCATTAAAGTCATCTTTTATTATTGTATTATCATCAATGTGTTTCTTTAATTTTGTCATTAATTGGCTTATATAGTTGGCTGCTCCCATATTTGGCGCATAAATATTTACAATTGTTAGATACTCTTGTTGGGTAGATCCTTTTTTTTTTTTTTTTTTTTTTTGGTAGATCCTTTAATTATTATAATATATTGTACTTCCTCATCTCTTATTACAGTCTTTGGTTTAAAATTTAATTTTTCTGATATAAGAATTGCTACCCCAGCTTTCTTTTGCTGTCTATCCATTAGCATAATAAATGGTTTTCCATCCCCCCCACACTTTCAATCTGGAGATATCTTTGGGTAAAATGAGTGTCTTGTAGACAGCATATCAATGGGCCTTCCTTTTTTATCCAATCTGATACCCTTGATTGGACCATTTAGACCATTTACATTCAGAGAAACTATTGAAATATGAATTTAGTGTCATTGTATTATTGTAAAGTCACTGTTTCTGTATATTATTTCTGTTCTTTTCTGGTCTGTTACTTTTGGGCTCTCTCTTCACTTAATGGAACACCTTTAATATTTCTTGCAGCACCGGTTAAGTGATCATTTTTAAAAGTTCTGATTAAAAAAAAAAAAAAGTTCTGATTTTGCACTCCACTGCTCTATCACCTTCTAGCTTATGGAGGCTCCTGTCCCCTACCCATCCCCCTCCCGGTTTATCTTCCCATATATCAACTTGGATTCACTTCTCTGCACCCCCTACATTGCAGAAAGTGGTCACTTTTCTATTTATAGAGTTGCAGTACTTTTTTCCTAAGACCTCCAGATGAGTTTGCAGGTGTTCAGAATGATTTGATAGCTATCAAATTTCCTGGGACCAGATGAAACTAGAGCTCCCTACTCTTCTATCTTCCTCCCAACTCCCTATGATATAATTTTAAAATATTTTTATCATGTTACATTATTTCCAGTATTTAAATGACCTCATTTTGTATAGTAAAATCTTTAGTCCATTTGTAATTTGTTTGAATGTTATATATATGGAAGGGATATAAAGTTTTGGTCGCAGATAAATACATTTACAACATAAATTTGATAAACTTTCTTCTTAATTTTAAATTCAAAACTTAGTATATACAATTTAAAAAATGTACAATTTCAGCTCCAGTGTGTAAAGAGCAAATATGTTGGCAGTCTCATCCATATAATTTTTAAAAAGCTGGGCAAATTGTAAGTCAAAGGGTCTGAATTTATAGGAAGAACTATCACTCAAAAAGCTGGAGAGAAAGGCACATTAGAGAGATATTGCAACCGAGATCTGTGTGCCTAGAGAAAAAAACTTCTTGAGCCATAAACTGGTAGAAACACTTAAAATATAATTTGGATGTTTGGAGGCAGAGTACAGATTAGCATGAGAGCAAGAAATTCCAGGGTCCAGAATCTTAGGGTCCTACACACAAATCATAGACTTTCTTTCCAGGAACCCCAACAGATTCTCACAGTTGGATTTGAAAATTTCCTCATAGCCTTGGCAGGTAAAAAGAATGAGTAACAAACATGATATATGCCATATCCTTCTCCATAAAAAGCCTACTTTCCAGGATAAAGGATTTTGTCAGAGCTCAATTCTGTATCCCAAATGGGAGACAAAAATCACTCCCCATGCCAGGTTTGTTTCATCTACGATGAAACAAACAAAAAACAAAACCATACCCACAGTCAACAGGAGTCAAAGCTTCAAAAAATAGATTGGGGAACTGCAGTGATGGAATGGAGAAGAGGGAGATGGGGATAAAGACACACCACTTGTGGAGGTCACAATCCAGAAAAACAAGCCAACTTAAGACTGAGATTTATTTGGAAGGTTTTGGAACATTTTCCTCATCTACCTTCCATCACATCAAAAGGACTCCAGTATAGTAACAGACCATTACAGCTGAAAAAAGCTGTAAGACTCAGAATTTCTCTGAGAAGGGATTATATATCCAAAGGTAGGAGGGGAGACAAAAACAAGAAAATTAAAGGGATTTGAAGCCCCTCTCCCTCGTACATATATCTGCAACAAACATTGAATACCCAACCCTTTAGCCAGATTAACATAAACCCTTACACTAAAACGTATTTACCTAGTTCTTATTACTGGACACAACATGTCTGGTTTTCAACAACAACAAAAGAATGCGTAAGGCATGCCAAAAAAAAAAAAATACAATCCAAAAAGACAGAGCAATAATCAGAACCAGATGTAAATATGATATAGATTTTGAATAATTAGAGAATTTAACATAACTGAGATTAATATGTTAAGGATTCTAAAGGATTTTGAATCTACATACAAAAATAGATGGGTAATGTTAGTGGAGAGATGGAAACCATAAAGCAAGAATCAATTGAAATTTTTGAAATAAAAAACATAATAATGCAAATGAAGAATGTCTTTGATAGACTTGTTAATAAATTCAGTGTGGCCAAGGAAAGAATCTGTGAACCTCAAGACAGGTAAATAGGATTTTTCATGATGAATGCAAAGAAAGTAAAAGATGATAAAAACCATAATGGAATATTCAACAATTGTGGGGTAATACCAAAAAATGCAACATATATGTAATTGGAATGTCAAAAAGAAAAGAAACAGAAAGGAACAGAAGAAATATTAGATAGAACTATTCCAAAATTAATAATAAACATCAAATCACAGATACAGATAGCTCAGAAAGCACCAAGCAGTATAAATTCCAAAATATCTATGCCAAGGCATATCAGATTCAAACTGCAGAAAACTGAAGATAAAGAGAAAATCTTGAAAGAATGTAGAGGGAAACAAACAAACAAACCTTACCAATAAGGAACAAGGAAAAGAATTACTTGGACTTCTCACCAGAAAACATGCAAGCAAGAAGAGAGTAAAGTGAAATATTTATAATATTGAAAGAAAAATATTACCAACCTAGAATTCTACATTCAGTGTAATTATTCTTTAAAAGTGAAGGAAGAACAAAGTCTTTCTCAGACTAACAAAACTTGAGGAGTTCATCACCAGCTGATCTGCCAGCAAGAAATGCTAAAAATAAGTTTTTCAGGCAGAGGGAAAATTATATATGTCAGAAATTTGGATCTATGTAAAGAAAGAAAAGCATCAACAATGATTAAATAAAGTTAAGTATTATATTTTATTTTTCATATTCTTAATCTAAAATAAGATAGGTTGCTTAAAAAAAATAACAGTATCAGTGTATTAGATGATTATAACATGCAAATAAATGAAATGAATGGCAGCAATATCACAAGAGATTAGGGTGAGAAATGAGAATATTGTTACAAAGTACAGGGACTACATGTGAGGGGGACAAAGTGTTTTTGAAGGTGAACTCAGATTGGTAAAAATGTATGTCATAGGGGTGTCTGACTGGTAGAGCATATGACTCCAGATCTCAGGGTTGTGAGTTCAATCCCCATGTTGGATATAGAGATTATTTAAAATAATAAATTAAACAAATAAATGAAACCACATTATCAGAAAAAAATAAAAATGTAAGATTAAACCCTAGGAAAGCCACTAAAACTTTTAGAGAAGAATTATTGATATACTAAGACGGAAGATAAAGGATGCCTGGGTGGCTCAGTGGTTGCACATCTGCCTTTGGCTCAGGGTGTGATCTTGAAGTCTTGGGATCAAGTCCCTCATCGGGCTCCCTGTGGGGAGTCTGTTTCTCTCTCTGCCTACGTCTCTGCCTCTCTCTGTCTCTCATGAATAAAATAAATAAAATCTTAAAAAAAATAAGGAAGATAAAATGTAATCAAATTACATGTGCAATTAAAACCACAGAAAGCACTAAAAGAGGGGCGAAGTTAATATTTAATTTTTTTCCTATATACTTGGCCTGTCTTTGTTTTTCTTTTTCTACAGAAATCAGTCACATTCAAAAATTCTTTATTACATTTGCATTAATCATATTGAATAATTTAGGGGAAAAATCATGTGTTAGCCATGCTGCATTTTTTTATTGTTCTATTTAGTGAAGTCATATTGCTCTTAAAAAGATTTTATGGCTTTTTTCCATATATCCTACACAGCTTTTGTTCAGTTGATTTCTATTTTCATTTTTGTTGGATAATAATTTCTTAATCATTTAGTTTTCTAGCTCATGTCAATCAGTTTCAAAATTATGTATCCGAGTGTATCTTTCATGCACTCATCAAGCTATTTAATACTCTTATTAAGCATAATACTAATATTATTTTTTCTCTTTTCTAAGGGCAATCATATTTGCTGCAAATAATGTCAATTTGTTCTTCCTAATATTTAAATTTCTTTTTTAAAAAAATCATTCATATTGGACAGGACTTCCAGAATACTGCTCTACATATAATGATGTTTACAGGCCTTCATTATCTAATTACTGAATTTAAATAGACAGCTTTAATGGTCTTCTGTTAAATATTAGTTCACCACTGGTTACTTTCATATATTCAATCAAAATTTTTTTCAGTACAGGCATTTTTCTAGGTTCTACTTATATAACTACCCAGATAATATCCCTGCTCTAGTGGAATTTACAATCTAATGTAATGGGTTACAGAGTTGCAGTCATAAAATAAATCAATAATTAAATAAACACTATTATCATTGAATGAAAGATGTATTAATTTTAAGATTTACCACTATCTATTATGGTATGTTAAGGAAAAATAATGTGCCAATTAAACTGTTAGATAGAAGTTGATTGTAAGCTGTTGGTGGGAATGTGAACTGGTGCAGCCACTCTGGAAAACTGTGTGGAGGTTCCTCAAACAGTTAAAAATAGACCTGCCCTACGACCCAGCAATTGCACTGCTGGGGATTTACCCCAAAGATACAGATGCAATGAAACGCCGGGACACCTGCACCCCGATGTTTATAGCAGCAATGGCCACGATAGCCAAATTGTGGAAGGAGCCTCGGTGTCCAACGAAAGATGAATGGATAAAGAAGATGTGGTTTATGTATACAATGGAATATTACTCAGCTATTAGAAATGACAAATACCCACCATTTGCTTCAACGTGGATGGAACTGGAGGGTATTATGCTGAGTGAAGTAAGTCAGTCGGAGAAGGACAAACATTATATGTTCTCATTCATTTGGGGAATATAAATAATAGTGAAAGGGAATATAAGGGAAGGGGGAAGAAATGTGTGGGAAATATCAGAAAGGGAGACAGAACGTAAAGACTGCTAACTCTGGGAAACGAACTAGGGGTGGTGGAAGGGGAGGAGGGCGGGGGGTGGGAGTGAATGGGTGACGGGCACTGGGTGTTATTCTGTATGTTAGTAAATTGAACACCAATTAAAAAAAAAATTAAAAAAAAAAAAAAAAAAAAAAAAAAGATCCTATTATGTGTAAACTGTCATACTCAACTCTTACTGAGTAACCCCAGTCAAAAATCTTTCCCAAGAGCATCCATTAACAGGGTAAAAATTATGTGGCTGGCTACTTACATAGTCCAGAGTTCCAGGGTCACGGCCAATGCCACAATCTTTTTCAAGCAGCAATATGGACTCATGACCCCTTTCCCAAGGCTCTCTTCTCAGTGTTTTGGGAATAAAAAAAAAAAAAAAAAAAAAAAAGAAGTTGATTGTAAGACATTCTAATTTCAAAAAAGTAAAAATATTTTTAAAATTTTGTTCTGGAATCAGAAAAAATTATTGATGAAAATAACCTCAATATGTTAACCAAATATGGAAAATTTGTCAGCTGGCAGAAGAAGCTATCAGATAGTTAGAACAGGGTAATGACTTAGGTTTCCTGAGTGGGTTTTATAGACTGGTGGTCAGAAATTACTTTTCTGGTTAGATGAAGTTCAGGCAGAGAGAAAGAGGGGACCAGATACCTGAACACTCCAGGCAATGACAGTGTCTAGTAAAGAGACTCCAGGGACAGAAGCTTGTCATTGTAAAGAACAGAGCAGCTCATTATCACTGGAGTGAACAGTGAGAGGAGGGGAGATGCTACTAATTGAGATCAGGCTATAAGCAGTCCACATTTTATCCAATTGCCTTTTCAGACAGTTTAGATTTATTCCAAGTATAAGGAGAAGCTGCTAAAAGGTTTTAAGAAATAGATGGCATGAATTACTTTTACCTTTTAAAAATAATTCAGGCAAAAAGGTATTTTGTTGAATAAGAGTAGAAAATGAAAGACCAGTTCGGAGGCCATGCTGATTGTCTGCATGGCTTTGGATGTAGGTGGTGGTGGTGCATATAGAAATAAATAAATCTTTGTTATATTTTGGCATAAGAGCTGGCAAGACTTGCTTAGAGATTGAGAGGTAGATGAAAGAGAGTGAGAAATAAACAGTCCTAGATTTTGATCTGAATGACTAGCTGCATCATAATGGGATTTCCTGAGATGGGAAAACCTTAAGGAAGGAAGTATCAGAGGCAAAATATAAAAACAGTGTTGTCCACATTAAACATGGGATGCTTCTAAGATGCTAAATATAAAACCAAGTTAGGTGATGAGAGTTATAAGTCTGGAATTTTGAGCGACAACATGTCTGGAAATAAAATTAGGGGTAGCACTGATGTTCAGATGTTAAATGTAACCATCCACTAAGTGATATTACATAAGAAGAGTTTATAAATAAACTAAGAAGTTCAATTTCAAAACCTGAAGATCTCCAACCTTGAGGATCCAAAAACCCAGCAAAAGACACTAAGGATACATGGCTAGAGTTCAAGGTAAAAGGGAAAGCAATATAAGAAAATGTCTTATGAAAAAAAAGTAGCAATATTTGTGTTGAATACATCTGAGAATGTAAGATACATAAAGAAAAGTGTGGTTTCAAGATTAAAACTAAGACCCAATATTACATACTACCTTAACATCTGGTGAAAGCAGGGGTTCCTCAAATGCCTGACCACTTCCCTTCCAGTAGACGAGGCCCCTTAGCCAAACCACTTCTCGACCAAGGTGGCCAGGTACAGCTCCTGCTTACCTGTGAGTAGCAGATTTCAGTTCCTTCCAAACACACACAATTATTTGAACAAGCCAATTACACCCCACTGTGGGAGTCAGAAGTCAGAGGTGAAGCTCTTTGATACTACAAAGTCTGCTTCCAAGGCTCCTGGTTGTCACTTTGCTTCCTAGTACAGCCTTCACATGATATATAGAGTGGGCAGAGTTCTCCTCTCTGCTGTGAATATATGGGATATTAATCCCATTTACTAAAACTGCTGTCAGTCTATCCAGTGTTGGGTATTGTGTGTTCAGCTTTTGCCATAACCCTAGGACAGGAATCCCTCCCTATCAGTGGGATGGAGGAGGTGATTAAAATAAGAAGTGACTAGTGGATTTGGCAATACAGATGCAATTGGATGTATGAATGAAATATGTTGGAAGTAGAGATAGCAACCACAAAGATTTCTGTCAAGAGGTTCCAATATGTCTGGGAGCAGAGCTATTGGGTACTAGTTAGAAAGGAAAGTTAGGTCAGAAGTGGTTTTCTAAAATGGGAGATGTTGTAGCATTTATAATGAATGAAAATTAAGAAAGACATACTGATGGTTTATACCAGTGGTAGAAGTGAAGTCCTGGGAAAGGGGAAGATGAGGAGCTCCAGAGCACAAGGTTTGCCTTAAAGCTTCCATCTGTTGTTACAGGAAGAAGGAAGAGTGTATAGATAGATACAAATGTGTTGCACAGTAGATTTGCAGTGGAAAGAGGAGAGCCTTGGCTGGCTTGTCTGATTTTCTTCAGCTTTAATCCACTGCTCTAGGGCAGACACAGAGGAGACAGTGTAAGGTTTAACCAAGATTGGGATATGCCCAGAAAGGAAGTCAAGAATGTTCACAAGAAACTCTAGATACTTATCATATGAAGAGAATAAACTCATTCCTAATTTTTTTTTTCATTCCTAATTAAATAAAAGGGAAGAGGGTCTTTTCTGTCCATTGAGAAGGGATTTGAATTTTACCAAATATCATATATGAAGTATTCAAGTTGTCATATTCTTTTTCTTCTTCAAATTCATCTTTAGTTACATAGCATTCTGGTTATTTTCACTTACTTTAAAATTTCAGAAACTAAAGAAATAGCTGGATGCAATGTACTGAGTGTTACTAAATCACTAGACTTCATTGCTGCACTTCAAATATAAAATGTATGCTTAATCTTCCCTAACATTATTTAGATTTCATATTATTAAATAAGAAGCACATGGTCATGTCTATGTGGTAATATTCTGGAAATAGTGCTAAATAAGTCAAGGAAACTCTAGCCATGGAAAACTGGACACAGGAATAAAGGTGCTGCCTCTGCTTCACAGCCCAGAGGAGCTTTCCCACTATCCAAAAGGCAGACCAGCATTTCTGAGAAGAGCCAAACAGTTTGGTAAGTCTTAGCAAATCAGATTAACCACATCTAATTATTATGGTCTAGTTAATTTAGGACATGAGCCGGATGTTTCAATTAATTCATACAAGTTAGTAATTCACAGTACAAGATGAAATAGGTAAGGTATTTAGAATAGTACCTGATATATGGTAAATAACCAACAAACATTGTTGCTATTATACTTTTTTAATATTGATCAGCAATGCTTGTCAAATATAAGAAAATAGAAAATAATGCTAGGTAAAGTCCAATCATCATGGTGAAACTATTTTTATTGTTTTATTGAAGAAAAAACAATAACCTTTTTTTCTTAGATTTATTTCCTATTGGCATTAGAACAATTACCACAAACTCAGTAAGTATAACAAATGTCAGGAAATTCTTGTAACCCCACATCCTATTCTTCCTGTTATGACTTAGATACATGTCTATCTTTTTAGGTGAGTACTAGAAATTTTAAAACTCAGTCCAAGCATTACTCGTATACTGTGGCCAAAAGTGTAAATTAAATAACTCTTCTATAAGACAATTTGGCAAAATGGAACTTTTATAAATTGCTGGAACTAGCAACTTTCTTTCCTGGAACTAACCATGCCTAGTCAAACATACTTATTTGTAAAGACATTCACTTTGACAAGAGCAAAAATAAATAGAAATATCCATTGATAAACAAATAGGTAAGTAAATTATGGCAATAATATATATGCATCAATTAAAAATATGTTGCATAATACCGTGATATAAAAAGAGATAGCTATATAAAAAGAAGTTCTTGACCTATTAAAAAGCCTCTCTGTTGTTACCAAAAACTAATGTGACCCTATGTAAAATATAAAAAATATATGAATATAAAAATATAAAAATAAAAGGCAGGAATTGATAGAAAAATACTCTAAGGATATATACTAAATGCTAATAGTAGTTATGTCCTACGGCAGTATTAGAGGTAATCTCCATAGTTTATGTGTTATCATTTTCTTTGTGTTATCTAATCTTTTATAAATGTATCCCTGAATTTATTTAGAAAGAAATAAGGTGGGTTTTTTTTCCCAGCTATAATATAACAGATAAAAGTGATATATAAGCAGATCTACTTCCAACAACATAGTACAACATCAAAACTAAGCTTACTAATGTCATGCATACTAATAAACATTAAAGCCAAAAGAAATAAAGGAAAATACAATATATTAAAATTAAGAAAAAGTACATAATTTATACTCATTCAGAATCAAATATTTAGTGAGGTCAGGAATGAAAAGCTCATTTATACTAGTTACAAAAACAACAGATGGGTATATAGTTCTGGTAACATCATCATCATCATAATCAATTAATATTCTCTGGCCACTTTTCTAGGAATCCAAATCTATTTCTCAGAAATAGGGCACATCTGGAAGTAAAATTTGCTTCTTCAGGGTTCAAAGGGACTACCTGGGAAATTCCAGTTTCAGAATATTACACAGTATCTAGTCTCTGAAAGAGTTTATGTAGTTTCCAGGAACAGCCCAGCATATTAAATAGTGTCCACTGAAAACAACTGGATTAAAGAATAATCCCTGAACAACTGTACTGGGAATAGCATTGCTCAAATGATGTATTATCAGAAAACTGCTGCAGGCGTGCCCTACAGCTGATGAGACTTCTATCCTAAAACACCACTGTCCTCAAGTAGAACACTTGACTAGGTACAAAAGAAAATTTAAGATATGTCAACTGAGATTCAAAGTAAATAATGTGCAAGGGGAAAAAAAAACTAGTTAAACCACATCTAAGAGAAACTTTAAATTACAAAAGGCTTTGAAATTATCCATTCAAAAATTAGTTTCAAAAAAAATTAGTTTCATTTTGAAATTGCCCATGCATATATAAATAAGTTTTTTGGCCTTTAATGTAAATCTTCTAATTAGTCCTTTCTTTCTTTCTTTTTTTTTTTTTTTTTTTTTAAGATTTTATTTATTCATGAAAGACACAGAAAGAGAGAGAGAGAGGCCGAGACACAGGCAGAGGGAGAAGCAATCTCCATGCAGGGAGCCTGACATGGGACTCGATCCCAGGACTCCAGGATCATGCCCTGGGCCGAAGGCAGGCACTAAACCACTGAGCCACCCAGGGATTCCCTAATTAGTCCTTTCTTTAAAGATTTTATTTTAGAGAGAGAGAGAAAGAAAGAGAGCATGAGCAGGGGGAGGGAGGGAGAAAAAAATCTCAAGCCAACTCCATGTTTAGGGTGAAGCCTGGCACTGAGCTTGATCCTACCACCTGAAGATCATGACCTGAGAATTGAAACCAATGAGCCACCCAGGTGCCCTTTTTTTTTTTTTTTTTTTTTTTTTACAGTAGTTCTTTAGTTTAAATTACATTGAGATTTAATTAAATCACCTTGGCTGTATAAGTGATGTGATTCATTCCCAAAGAATAATATCTAGAATATATTTTTCAAAAGAAAATGAAGGCTTCCACATTTGCTATGGTAACTATGCAATGAACATATTAGTTAGGACAATAAGGACTGGAGTCAATAGTCTTGAGGTCCAATCCTATATTTGCCAATTATCTAATATCTCTGTGCATTAGGTCCCTATCGGTAAAATAGGTTTAATTTATCATTTCAATACCTACTTATAGGCATACTATCAGGATTAAGTGAGTTATGCATGTAAAAGCATTTAGAAAAATGCTATGTAACATAACAACTACCCAATAAATATGTATTGTTATTATTTTGGCTGTAGTATGTATTCATGGCAGCCTAATAAGTCTTGTTTTAGTACCATCCTGAATGACCTTCCCTAGAGCAGGTTCAGTGCCTTGTATCAACTAACATGGGGCCTTTGAAGAAGCAGTTTTCTCCCATTAGCGCTTTCCTCTTGTTTCCAATGAAGCCAAACTCATGCTTTTCAAATGTATATGTCAGTAAGCTAGAGAGATAGGAATGTGAGGAATGATAGATTCAAGATCAAAATAACCTCCCTACACTGGAATGCCAAACTATAAGAACTATGACCAAATGTGAATAAGTATGACATCTCACACTTGAGATCCTAAGTCAAATGCATAAACATAAGATAATGGAAACCTAGTTCTAGAAGTTTAGATACAACTGGATATTCCAATCATGCTCTTCTAAAAGCAAGCCTATTTTTGTCAATGTGAAAATTATGATTCCAGGGAAAACAGAAAATCAAATTGACATAAGTTTGGGGGAAAGCAGGAGTTTAAATTCCCTTCCAAATTCTTGATTAAAAAAATAAAAAGGAGGACAGGGACACCTGGGTGGCTCAGTGGTTGAGCATCTGCCTTGAACTCAGGTTGTGATCCCTGGGGTCCTGGGATTGAGTCTCACATCAGGCTTACCTCAGGGAGCCTGCTTCTGCCTCTGCCTAAGTCTCTGCCTCTCTCTCTGTGTCTCTTATGAATAAATAAAATAAATCTTGAAAAAAAGGACAATCTATGTTCCCTCTCAACACATCTTTATACATGTATATAAAATTAGTAATATCTTACACTGTGAGGTATTAATGTCAAAGTATTAGGTCTTAGGTATTATACCTAGGTATTAGGTATAAAGTGTGAAGAAATCCCAGGGCTAAACCCTAAAGAGCTCCACTATTTAGGATTGAAGAAAGAGTAACTGACAAAGGACCCTAGATGAAACTGTCAAATTAGCGGGAAAACAATGGTACAGTGACATGTCACAGAAGCTCAGGGAAAACAATGTTTCAAGGAAAAAGTGGTTAACTGTATTGAATGCCACCAAGAGATCAACTAAAATGAGGACAGGAAAGGGCCTTCGGACTTAACACAGTGACAGACATTAATGGTAGTAAGTCAGTGGTGTGTGGGGTCCTGGTAGAGTGGGATAAGGAGGAAGTGAGATCCAAGGAGTGGTAGCCTATGTAGATGACTAAACAATTTAAGAGGTTTGGTTGTAAGGGGAGCAGAAACATTTTTGGAGGAGCTTATAGGGTAGAGAAAGGGTTTTTCCCCCACAAAAGAGTCCAGAATACTTTTACCAGCAGGTAAAGAGATCTGTTAAAGAAGAGTTAGGGAATAACCAGATCTCCATGACTCCTAAATATACAGAAATAGGATTGATCATATTGGACAGGAGGGCAAAGGAGGATCCATCCACATGGCTTCCAGAAGCAAAGATTTGTCAGAATAGTATGGGATTTTTGGCTTTCCATTGTATGTACACTCAGTGCCTGTTGTTTAGGTTATGTTATTAGAGCTCCTTAAGAACAAAAGTACAGCAATATAGCTGAGGGAGGCAAAGTGTGTGGATTTAACCTGCTATATGAGATAAAATACAGTACTTCTCTGATCCATAGTACTTCATATGAGAATATTCTTAGTGTTTTTTTTAACCTTTTTAAAATAATAGATGGCATTTATTTAAACCCTATCATGTACCAGGTACGATAACAGTGCTTTACATATATTAATTTGAATCCTCACAGCAATTGTATGTTATAAAAAGGAGTGTGGGATCCAAGCCAACAGTAATTTTCCTTCTATATTCTTAGCCACTTAGTGCAAAATATCAAAAGAAGAAAGATCTCAGCATTTTAAATTACCTAAGTCAAGTCGTAAAGTACATTGACGATAATTTCAGACAAATGTTTGCAACTGGTTTATTCATCATATTTATTAAATGCCTGTTATTCTGGAGTGTGTTCAGGTGCTGGGGATTGGAGTGCCTGGGTGGCTAAGTCAGTTAAGTGTCTGCCTTCAGCTCAGGTTACGATCCCGGGGATTGGTCCTGAGATTGAGCCCCATGTCATTGGGCTCCCTGCTCAGCGAGGGGTCTGCTTCAACCTGTGTCCCTGCTCCTGCTGTGTCTCTTGTTCACTTTCTCTCAAATAAATTTAAAAAAAATTCTTTATAAAAAAAGGTACTGGGGGTTAATTCATAGTTAAAAAATTATAAAATCCATGTTCTGTAACTGACATTTTGAAAATATTGCATCCACTTAGGGCAATGGTACCAAAAAAAGAACAAAAATTAAACCAAAACAAACAAAAAAACCATCGCACTTCATCAATGAATAGAACTGTACTTGATACTGATATCAAAAAAGACAAAGTTCCCCCAAAATTGATTTGAAATAACACATTTTAAAGAATTTACCAAGACTGTGTGATAACATTGCACAAACTTAAACAATAAAATGTGATCATCTTACAAATTAAGGTCATAGAAAAGTTAAAATCCAAACCCTAGAACATGGACAAATCCATGTTAGGCATTTATTGTTACCCAAAAAAAGAAGGTATTCTTTACTATTTTGCTATTTTCCCCATAATATTTTTCATTTTGAATACTTACAAAAAGATAAAGTCCCTGAGATGAAAACATAGAGGTGAGGCAAAAAGAATTAACGAGGAAGATTTGAAATTATTACAAAGTGGATTACAAATGAATTCACTAGAAATTTCAGTTTAAAAAAATCCACCTTTATTACCTTCCTCAACACACACACACACACACACACACACACACACACACACATAATTTTAAATTTTGAAATCCTGAGTACTCCTAAGTTTCTATTACAATATAAACTGCTAGGTAGGGAGATCAAGGAGGATGAGTATATTTGGATACATTAGCCGGAGATAGTTGAAGTTTTGAATTTTGAAATTAGATAGACTTCATTCAAATTCAGGCTCTGTGACATCCCTGACATGTAAACTTTCCAAACAATTTTCCAAGCCTTTTACTCCCAAATAGCCAGAAGAATGTTGGAAAATAAAACCAAAGCTGGGGGCATCACAATGCCTGACTTTAAGCTGTATGACAAAGCTGTGATCATCAAGACATGGTACTGGCATGAAAACAGACACATAGATCAAGGAACAGAATAAAGAGCCCAAAAATGGACCCTCAACTCTATGATCAACTAATCTTTGACAACGCAGGAAAGAATATCCAACGGAAAAAAAAGTCTCTTCAACAAATAGTGTTGGGAAAATTGGACAGCCATATGCAGAAGAATGAAACTGGACCATTCTCATACTACATACAAAGATAAACTCAAAATGATTGAAAGATCATAATGTGAGACCGGAATCCATCAAAATCCTAGAGGAGAACACAGGCAGCAACCTCTGTGACCTCAACCACAGCAACTTCTTGCAAGATACATCTATAAAGGCAAAGGAAACAAAAGAAGTAATTGAACTATTGGGACTTCATCAAGATAAAAAGCTTCTGCATAACAAAGGAAACAATCAACAAAACTAAAAGGCAACCTACCAAATGGGAGAAGATATTTGCAAATAATATATCAAATAAGGGGCTAATATCCAAGATCTATAAATAACTTATCAAACTCAGAAACCAAACTATCCAGTCAAGAAATAAGCAGAAGACATGAGTAGACATTTCTCCAAAGAAGACCTACACATGGCTTACAAGCACATGAAAAAATGTGCCACATCACTTGTCCTCAGGGAAATACAAATCAAAACCACAATGAAATACCATTTTACGTTGGTGAGAATGGCTAAAATTAATAAGACAAACAACAAATGTTGGCGAGTATGTTGAGAAAGGAATGCAACCTGGTACAGCCACTCTGGAAAACAGTGTGGAGATTCCTCAAGAAGTTAAAAATAGAGCTACCCTATGACCCAGCAATTGCACTATAGGGTCTTTACCCCAAAGATACTGATGTAGTGAAATTCCGGGACACCTGCACCCCAATGTTCATAGTAGCAATGTCCACAATAGCCAAACTGTGGAAGGAGCCACAATGTCCATCAACAGATGAATGGATAATGAAGATGTGATTATATATAATGCAATGCAATATTACTCAGTCATCAAAAAGGATGAATACCAGGCATCCCAGGTGGATCAGTGGTTTAGCACCGCATTCAGCCTGGGGCCTGATCCAAGAGACCCGGGATCGAGTACCACGTCGGGCTTCCTGCATGGAGCCTGCTTCTCCCTCTGCCTGTTGTCTCTGCCTCACTCTCTCTCCTTTCTGTGTATTCTCATAAATAAATAAATAAAAATATATATATATACATATATTTTTTAAAAGCATGAATACTTACCATTTACATCAATGTGGTTGGAACTGGAGGGTATTGTGCTGAGTGAAGTAAGTTAATCGGAGAAAAACAATTATATGGTTTCACTCATATGTGGAATATAGGAAATAGTGAAAGAGATCATAAGGGAGGGGGTGGAATTGAGAGGCGAAAAATTAATGAGGAAGACAAACCAGGAGAGACTCCTAACTATGGGAAACAAACAAAGGGTTGCAGAAGGGGAGGTGAGTGGGGGAACAGAGTAACTGGGTGAAGGGCATTAAGGAGGGCACGTGATGTGATGAGCACTGAGTATTATACTATATGTTGGCAAATTGAATTTAAATTAAAAAAATTTTCCAAGTCTTTTAAATATGGGAGTAGTAGCAATATTTATCCTTACAGTGTTATAAGGATTATGTGGGTTAATGAAAATGAGTTTAAAAAAGGTTTTGGCACATAGTAAGCACTTATTTAGATCACTGTTACTATTACTACTCTTTTATTTAACTTAATGTCAAATTAGTGTTGTTTTAATGCAACTCAAAACTTATCATTTTGAAAGATAGGCATTTTTCAGATTGCCTAAATTGTGTATACACACACACTCACTCACACACACAGACACGTACACACACAATTTGGGTCATCACATTAATTCTTTATTATATGTAAGAAGCATATGAATTCCAGTGAGTTACCATAAACTTTACTCCCTCTGAGCATTTTTCTAGGGGAATTATTACCTTTTATGAGAAAAAGAGTCCCCATGTGGCATATTATTCCAGATTCTGATTGAAAAACAATTGCTAAATTTGAGCATGTATATGTAGCTTGAGGTAGTGATTATGAGTGGAGAGGCAACTTCTGGTTTCATAAAAAAGTGCCCCATTATTTTGTTTCCATTTTTAAATTGTACCAGGAAAGTCAGGGGCCATTAAGGAAATGTATATGACATAAACTGTACTCTGTAAAAAATATAATATATTATTCACTGTTTAATATTTATTGAGACCATTTTATCAGTTCAAGGACTACTACACTCCATTTTCTGTTTCACTTTGTGCATTCTTCTTTTTCAGAGAAATCGGATGTAAGCTACCAGGAAACACTATTTTTACAGCTTGTTAGAGAGATTAGATGGAAATGATGTTTTGTGTTTCCCTACTTCCATATTTGACCTATAGAGTAATTCCTGATTAGAGACCAAGAGTCCACTGGAAACTCTCCTTGTGGGGAGCAAATTAGAGTGGAAAGAATGAGAAAATAGGAGCCCAAATAAGAATTTGTTTTCCATTTTTAGCCAATAGCCAATTGAGTGAGCATACCTAGCTTATTTCTTTGTCTTCATTCCATCTCCTGTTAAATTAGGAGGTCTGAGTTATTTTGAGTACAATCTATAATATTAAGAAATTAAAATGGTATGTATTTAGAAATTCTAAAACAAAAAAGCTTATGATACCAAAATCACTTAGTAACCGAACTAGCTCATTCTCTATCAGTTTGTCATGGGTTATGGGATGCCTGGGTGGCTCAGTAGTTGAGTGCCTGCCTTCAGCCCAGGGCATGATCCTGGAGTCCTGGGATCAAGCCCCACATTAGGCTCCCTGCATGGAGCCTGCTTCTCCCTCTGCCTGTGTCTCTGCCTCTCTCTGTGTATATCTTTCATGAATAAGTAAATATTTTTAAAAATGTGTCATGAGTTAAACCAAATGTTTTTTATCCAGATTTTGGAATAATTAACAATTTTCAACTAATATTGACTACAATTTTCATGGTTTTTCAGAACAGCACCAGAATGTAGTTAATAGTGAATGATATGATATGATATGATAAAATAATTATATATCTTCCCCCTTTCATTGAGCAAACACAACTCAAGACCTTTAAGATGTGGCTAAAGGATCTGTTGACAACTGAGTCTAAGTTTGGAAATAAGAATCACATGCATTACCTTTAGCACAGATACACAGAACAGCAGTCTTATGCTTTAACTCTCAGCCCTTTATCTTTGCCTATAACTTTTCTCATAAGTCTTGTAAACACATGTAAGCTTTAGGACATTATTTGGATCACTTTAAAAATGTAGGCTCTTCTGGAAACAAATACTTAATCTTTAAGTAGTTATTTAGAATTGAGTACGAATGATTTTTGAATTTTTTGATTTTTCCAGAGTGGGGGTAAACAAAACTAAACCTTGTCTAGTTTTCTCCATTTTACCATGAGCCAGTTCTGATAAGAAAAAATGTAAAACTCAAAGGCATTCTATGCATTAATTGTTGCTGAAAATTCAAGAAAGAAACAATTAAATCAAGAAGTCAGATTAAGTTGCATACTTTATACAATTTTTATTTGTCAATTATACATCAATAAAGCTGAATAAAAGGAAAGAAGTAAGATTGAACAAATCATCATCTTCTCATAAAATGACCAAAAATTTTTTTTCAAAAAAGAAAAAAATCAAGAAATATGAAAGAACACAAGAAGGTCTGCAGAATTCCTAAAGAAAGTATATTAAGTCAGTAGAAGCAGGGAGATAATAGGCAGAAAGAAATTACTAGTAATGATAATCAGGAAGAAAAATATTACTGATGTGGGAGTGGTTTGCGAGAAGCTCAGAACTAAGACAACACAGATAAAAACTGTCCTGAGGTAGTTATTAGGAGTAAGTAATATGGTCACCAACAAAAGTGTCTGGGCCCTATTGCTCCCTACACCTTCTTCCCCTTTCCTGAGCAATGATCATGAAGACCATTGCTTAGGCCTCTGAGAAAGCAGGAAATGAGTCTCCCTCAGCAAGAAAATGAGAAAGGCCAATTAGCTACATCAGGGAGCTAGCACACCTCAATTAGCCCTCACACAATATTTTGACACTTTACCTGCAGTCACCTATGTCCTAGTGCTATAAACTGAATGACCTAATGGCTAGGATTAAAAAGATAATAATAAAAAAAGATGGCTAATGATCAAAATTCCATAAGCATTTGACCAAAAACTGTGCCAGAAACAAGACTCACTGAATTCAAAAAACATATCAAACTCAATGATCCATATGACCCATCTCAATAAAATTAGTCAGCATAACTAATAATGATAAGGATATTAGAGGATATTGCATATACATGGAAAGGAAGAATCTGAGGATACCAGAAATTTAAAAAAAAAAATGTTTGTCAAAACAATAGGTGGCCTAAAAAGTAAAATGTACTCAATTGAAATGATTATGTTAGTTGAATATTAACAAAAACATTCTTCTATTAAACTATTTAAAAGACCTGAGTATAGAATGTGTCAGAGTATTAGAGACATGAAGTAAATTCCGAAAAAATTAGAAATTGTCAAGGGGTAGTGTGAGTAGAAAGTATAAATAATTGGAGAAATGATAGAAGACAGTTTTTAAGAAATACAGGCAATTTGAGTTTCCAGGTTAATAGGTACAAATAAATACCCTAAATGTATGATATAATGTAACACAGATCTACACATCCTGTCAGGAGAATGTTTGGAAGATTACACAAGAACCTATCAATGATAGTACCTCTGGGAAAATTAATAGAATTAGAAGGAAATAGGAGGAAGGAAGAGTTTCTCCTGATTACTTTGCATGTATTGCTTGAATCTTTTATAATTAAAATACCTACATGTAGTGCTTGGGTTTAATCAGAAACATAATTTAAGGAAATGAATTAATACTACTTATAGTTGATGAATAACACTTTAAATGCCAAAACAGAAACTTTAAAATAATTATACTTTAAGTTAATGGTATTTATATTAAATAAAATAATTTAATAATTTTAGAAACAGAATAAAATAATATGAAATCGCCAACAATTTATTATTAAAAAAAGACAATTTAATATGTAAATTCATTGTCAACTATATGAAGTCCTACAACTAGAAGAACTTTCAAAATTAGAGGAAGTCTGAGAACTTCTTGCTTACAGTAAATGCTTATAACGCTAAGCCAAAATTGGACTTCCAGAAACTCACAAGAATAGGAAATGCAAAAACCATTGTCTTTCAAAGATACATTGGAAATATTCAAATGAGGTGAATGTTAGCATTTTAGTTAAAAGGGGTACTACCGGATGATATTAATTTTTCCAGGATAATAACCTAATTGCTACAAAATACTTTTCTTTTATATAATAACAAAAAATAGAAATTCTTAGATGACTGCTTTACTAGTGGTGAGCAGTCAAGGTAAACACTATTGAACTCTCCAACTATTATACCTGTGTCCTGTAAAGCCAGATGAATGATGAAACCAAAGTATTTGGGTCTGACACCTAGTGGAGCAACACATCTAGAATATAGACTCAATCTTTTACCATTCAGGGTGGTGGCCTACAAGAGAAGTGGAAGGAGAAGTAGAAAGGAAAGGCAAGGACAAATGGACAAGGAAGGAAGGAAAGCTAACCAAGAGCAACTGAGAGCAATGGATTCAGTGTAACTGAGTAACAGAAAAACTGAAGGAAGCTTAGGGAAGAGTAGGAGGTTACCATCCATACCCAAGAGAAGGCTTAAATTTGCACTTTTGACTACTAATCGCTGTTTAATCTCTGCACACATATGTAAGGAGACTAATCAATTTTTATTAGAAAACAAAGCAGAAAGTCCAACAGCTCTTGAAAAGAAAAAGGCTATTTAATCACTAGGTAATTTGATAATTTCTTTAATTCCAATGTAAAGAGACAAATTCTAAATCATTCCTTCACATTCATGAAAAGTCTTCAAATTTCTTATGGAAACCATACTTTAGTTATTTAAGAAAAAAAACACAACACTATATTTGAAAAAAAAAAAAAAGGTAGCTGAACTTTGTACTCAAATTGAATTGAAATAGTACATAAAAGGCCTATTTTGTATAGAATTAGACTTATTTTGCATAAAATTATGTTGAAGGCCTAATTAGTAGTTCTGAGGGAAATGATAATGATTTGGATAGTATCCATAGAGACTGACAGAGACAACTAATAAAGCAGTATCTCTCCCAGCCATATGTAGAATATGTGGTAATATCATTTCATGTGTTAAACAATCCTCAAATCACTTTACATATATTAACTTATTTATTCCCCACAACAACCTCGTGAAGCAGTCACTATGATTATCCTCATTTCCAAGTAAAAATAATTGAGGCACATAGAACCTAGTTAAAATTGGTGTCTAAAAAAAAAAAAATGGTGTCTAAAAAGCAATACCATGCTTTTTGATATTACACAGCTATATCTTCTGTACAGTGAAGATGTAGTGTCTGTATTCTAATTATAAACTGAGCTATTAACTATGGCATATTTTGTCTCATGCATCATAAAAACATATAACCCTATTTACATGTACTGTTTACACTATAAGCCACCAAGGAGAATGTTTACTGAGGTAGAAAGGGCTAATACTCTGAGAAGGACAGATGAACAAAGTGTGCCTTTCCCTGAACCAAGTAGATGGAGGATGGATGCCTCTGATACAAACAGATTATTAGTAAGACAAATGTTGAGTGCAACAAGATTAGGCTGAAATTAGGATCAAAACTTTGACGTGTTGAACAGAAGATTTGAGTTGACATTTTAAAAAAATGCATCCTAAATTCAAATAGTTGCAAAAGATATAATTTCCAGCATACTTTAATTCTGAAAATTTTAAGTACATGATTAACTTACTCATTTAAATATATCCAGTAAAATTTAAATACCATATAAAATTTATAATTCTAAAAAGGTTTTTGGTAACAGCCAGAAATTGTGCATTACTCTTTTCTCTTTAAATCCATTTTCATTCTCACAGATTATTTTTATGTAATGTACTTATGCTTAAAAACTTTTTATTGATCACTTAATCATATTTTTTCAGATGATGCTCTAAATATAAATCAAAATGTATTATTCTTATTTTATGCTACCTTAATTCTCCAAGAGTTTAAAATTTTGTCAGTTGAATTTTCATAACAATTATTATTAGAACTCAAGTTTTAAAAACATAAATATATTTTTAAATGTGTAAGTAATTAATAATTCTAAAGTCAATTTTCATTGGAAATACATCTCTTAATAAAATGGATGGAGCTGATTTACCTATTTAGTTTTTGACTGGGACATATCACCATGGTTATTACTGCTAGAATGAGATGAAATTAAACATCAATTTCATTCCCACATTTTATTTTAATAGATGCAATCTCTAAAAACCTTACTCGCATAAATAAGTATATGAAAATGGAAAGTTTGGTCATAGCCATGTCAATTTAAAAAAAAAAAAGTCCTTCTGAATTATCTATTACAAATTTCATAGTCAGGGCACCTAGGTTGCCCTGGGGCTCAGTTGGTTGAGTGTCCAACTCTTAGTTTTGGCTCAAGTCATGATCTCGTGGGTCATGAGATTCAGCCCACACTGGCTCTATGCTCAACAGGGAGTCTGCTTAAAGCTTCTCTCCCTCCCACTTTCCTTCCACTCACATTTTTCTTTTCTCTCTTTTTCTCTCTCTCAAATAATAAATAATCTTTAAAAGAAATTTCATAGCCATTTATCATTCAAACCAATCATTGTTAATAATCTGACGGGTTCCCCTTTAGAGCAGAGTAGAAGGTATCTGGCTTGCACAAGTACTTTCACCAAGTTAGCTGAGCCACACACTCTCTCAACCCTGATGACATTTCAGACCCTTCCTTAATGGCTGCCCCAGTGCTTTTAATCCTTGGATACCACACATGGAAAGACACAGATGGAGAGAAATGTGCTTCCTCTTTTATAGAAGGGGAGGCAGGAAAGACAAGGAAAACCTCTTTTATCTCAGACATGTTCACAGAAAGATCAATTTTAGGAACAACAAATACAATTAGAATCTGGAAATTATTTTTCCCAACAGCACCCAAGAAGTCTTTGTTCACTTTCAGGATAGATGTTCTCCGGTTTAGAGACCACTGATCTAACATGCAAAGGTTCATTCAGATAGGAGTGTACTGATGATGTTTATGTGTAATGTGTATATGTCTGTGGGTTTGCAAGGCATCTCGCCAATCAGCTCAGTGTCCTCATTTGCAAAAAAAAAAAACAAAAAACAAAAAACAAAAAACAAATAGTTGTCTACAGAGCTCTGATGAGAAGTAGAGATAATGTATGTCAAGAGCCTGGCATCCTGCTGGATAGAAGCCAGACATTCAATAAATGGTAATTTTATCAATTTTCCTATGGCATTTTGTACCTACCTGGAATCCTCTTCTGGATCATCTCAGGCTTGGCCCCTTATTGTCACTCAGTTCTGAACTTAAATTATCTTCCTGAGGCCTTCCTGAACACTTAATCTGAAATGGCCTCCAATCTCTTGCTATCTCATTACCCTGTTTTCTTTCCATCACAGCTGTTAATGCAACCCCATATTGTCTTAGGTTTTGTCTTTTTTGTTAGCTTACTGTTTGTTTTCACCTACTGATTTAAGCTCTGTGAACACAGGATATTATCTATACCCCCAGTGCCTTGAGCAGGGTCTGACACAAACTATGTTTGCTGTGAATGATTATTTACTGAATTAATGAGTGAATCTATTAGTTTACTAGGAATGTCATAACAAGGTACCACAGACTCAGTGGCTTAGACAACAGAAATTTATTTTCTCACACTTCTGGAATTTAAAAGTCCAAGATCAAGTGTGTCAACAGGGTTGATTTCTTCTGAGGGCTCTGCCATGGAATTGAAGATAGCTGCCTTCCCTGTGTGTCCTCACATGGTTGTAGTTGTCCCTTGGTGTCACAATGCTTTTGTCCTAACGTTCTCTCCTTCTAAGGATCAGTTCCCCTCCCACGTGACCTTTAATTACCTCCTTGAAAGTCCTCTCTCCAAACATAGTCACAATCTGAATATGGGGGTGGGAGGTAGGGGTTAAGACTTCAACAGGGCTAGGTGTACCCCTCTACTGAATCTGGAGTAGGGGGTACACGTAGCCCATAACAGTGAGTGAATACTCTGAGTTTCAGATTCCAATCTAAAGTAGCCAAACCATTAGCCCTGATGAGTAAATTCCAGAACCTCTACTCACCAAGTGAAAAGTGGTATCTGGCAAAAACCTAACCAGGAAAGTACAGCCTCCAAAGTGCAGGTTAAGAGCAAAGTGTCTTATGTGCATATAAAGTTCTGTGTACAAATGATTATAACTTTATTCATGATAGCTAAAAACTGAACACAACCCAAATGTCCATCTACTGGTGGATGGATTAATACACTGTAATCTATCTATTCAATGGAATACCACTCCTTAATAAAAAGGAACCGCTGGTATATGAAATAACATGGATGAAACTAGAAAGCAAGATGCAAAATGATAGAACCCAGAAAGACTCTATACTATAGAGATCCATATATATAACATTCTAGAAAATGCAAAAGTTTAGAGACGAAAAGGACATCAGATTTGTCAGGGGCTGAGGTGTGGAAAAAAAGATTAATTTCAAAGGAGTACAGATGAACTCTCTGGGGTAATGAAAAAGTTCTATGTCTTGATTGTGCTTGTGGTTCTATGAAGATCTGTATTTATCAAAGCTCGTCAACTACATGCTTAAGAGGATTTTTTTACTGTATGTAAACTTTATCTTAATGCAGCTAATTTCTCAAAAGTCAGACCATATTGAGAGTACTTGAAAATCTGGTTTCATCCCATAGCCTGCCATAGGATTTTTTGAAGATCTCTTTTTCACATGTATTTCAGAAAGAAAATATGTGCAAAAACAAATACACACATGTTTACTGTAAAACTAGGAAATAGAAATGTAGATTTCATTCTTAAAAGTTCTAGAGAGTGCTACAGGAGCAAAAAGTAGCATCAGTCTGAACCTGGGATTCTCCTTGACAGCCGCTGAGATAACGCCTCATGCATTTCCTCTTCTTTGAATCCCCAAATCCCAAAGCCTACCCTGAGCAGTCAGTGAGGATGCTGGAAGGATCCCTCTAAGCCATCATTACTCATCCCCATTCACTGGCACAGACTTAAAGATTTTATACACTTTTCTACACCATATCATTTTAAAATTTCCTATGAAAGCACTTCTCCCAAACAATAAAACATGCTAATGCTAGAGACAAAATGCCACTCAATAGAAATTAAAGCAATTTGAGGGTGTAGAATACTTACACCCCAATAGGACAAGGAAGAATTTGAGGGGAAAAAGGTTTTATCCTATAGAGGACACATGAAGAGGATAGTTGCATTTAATTCAAATGTTCTACAAAAGTTAACACTTTCAGCCTCAAAGAAGGGCCCCCAGTTTCCCCGCAAGTGACAGAAACGCTTTATCCTGAATCTTCTGCAGGATCTAAGACTTTTTTTTTTTTTTTTTTTTAGGATCTAAGACTTCTGGATGTTGAGCCCATCGGGAGCTAGAGTTCTTTTGAAAGGAGGCACAGTGGGAAAGGGCTCTGAGATTTCCACACCCCCAGCGCAAACACACACGCAACCCTAATACCCCAAAGTTTCAGGTTGTGATTAATTAAAGATACCAGGTTTTCATAATCACTGACTGCTCTTTCTTTAGGGGCTGATTTGGTTTAATGATTCCTGACATTTCATCCAGCACACTCTGAGCTTTTTCACAGCAATAAAAAATAACAGCCTCTCTGCCTGACAGCAAGGAAGGTTTACTCAGCGCTGTCAAATAGATGAACAGTTATGGCTCTCCTCCGTACTAACTCACGGCACAATAGGTGGAACATCAAGAATAATTATATCAAATGGCCATGGAAACTGATTCACAGGATGTGCAGGTGAACGCCCGTTTCAAACTTGACACTCTCTTGTGTCTTATGCTGCTTCCAGCAGCAAAGGGGTTCTCGAAACTTCCCTCTGCCCCTCATTTGAGTGTGGAGAGCTGCCAGGAAATTTTCTTCTCAAAAGCCATGATCTAAGGGACCATCCCCACCCTGGGCTTTGAGGACCTTCCCCAGGAAGGGGCCCCTTCAGTGCCTTCATAGAGACAGCTATTAGGATAAGAACACTGCAGTGCGTGGAAGAGGCACCTGGTGATGTTTGGGGCCAGCATGGAGTCATTGAGATCAGCAGAAAGAAATGTGGGTAATGGCACAAGCAGCTACCCAGGGGAGTCTGAAGGGAACAAAAAAAAAAGGATTAATGATCTCTGAGACTTGTTCTTTTTCCACTCTTTTCCTGAAATGCCAAACCATGGAGCCAGTTATCCATCAAGAGAGTGAAATATATCAGTGGATGGATTCGGTTTGCTACAATGACAGCCAGCTCCACTTTTGAATACTCTTTGAAAACAATTTTTACTGTGCAATGCTGGAGAAAGCCAACAAATAATAAACCTGTCGCAGTACTCACCAAGTGCTCGTAAATACAAAAGTCTGCCATGCAGCTGCAAAGGGAAGCCATTCCCAGGCTTGAAAAATGGTCAGTGCTCAATCATTGCATCCGATGTCAGTTCTCATTTAGGGCTGCAATTTGGGGTGACTCTTATCTTCAGCACCCTTGGGGTGGAAGCCCCCTGCTCCCGCTGGTCAGGAGTTTAGAGCGGAGGTACAGCCATCAGAAGGAGGCCTCATAGTCCCTGGAGCTCTATTTGTCCAACTGTGCTACAGTTACACAACAATAAGTTCATCTTTTTGCTTAATTCAAAAAAAAACCATACTGAATTGTGCTTATCGTGCATTTTTGCTGACAAAATTTCAGAGGCAATAAAAACCCAGTTAGTGAAAACTGTAGGCTATTAGGTTCTGCGCAGCACCCCTAGCACTGTGGCACCCCAGGTGGCCTGCTAGTGCTTCCTCCTTTGCCCTCCAAAAACAGTTCTTTTTATGCATCGTCCCTGGAACACTTTGTCTCTATCTGTCCAATTCTTACCTGCCTTCTCTGCTCCTCTTTAAAGTGATCAAACATGCCATTGACAAATAAAAACAAGAAAAAAATCCTCACACAAACCCTGCTATGCGAGAAATGAGAGCTCTCTTGGAAGGCAGGGTGCTGAGTGGACACTTTTCAACCACAGCTTGCTGCTTTAGTGGGATTCAGCTGAGACAAACTGTGACCAGATTCTTCAAAAGAAAGCCAGGAAGCTGCCTGCCATGTCCTTTGGAGGGTTCGCTGTGGACAGGCACAAGCTGCTGCAACTAAGGAAGTACTGTGTCTAGTCAAGATAAAGTTTCTAGGCGTTTGCAAAGTACCCATTTTCTGAGAGAAGCCAGGTCCACACATTTTCGTGTTAAAACTAATAAGTCACTGGGTTTAGAAGCAACAGCTACAAGCATACATCCCTCAGAAAAGGGTTATTCAGTAGGAGGAGGTTGCTTGTTAAGTGAGTTTTCTTTTTTTATATTAAACTTTCCTGTATCTGAACTACCTGGGACAGAGGTACACTCAGACCCTGCTGGTTCCTCCTTCTGTGAAGTTAATACGAGTCATCTCCAGTGCTCCCAGATATCATCACCTTCCAAAGCCTCATTTAGGGTTACTTTTGGAAGACCTCCCCACTCTCCTGAGCCCCTCTGGATGTTGTAGTGAGTTTCAGTACAAAGGTGAAGATTCATTATTATGATTAAACAGCTATATACAAAATAGCTATCTAGAGTTGAGAATTGACAAATCACTCCCAGGGAAGACAAGAAAGTATTCATGATTTCCCATCTAGTAACATAACAACAGAATTCCCAAACTTAAAGGGATTTCCCATGGCACAACAGGGTACTCCAATGATTGCTTGTCCTAATACACACAGTTGGGCCATTTTCGGTGAATGGTTTAGCAAATGAATATTGAGTTCCAGCAAATGAAAAACAACAGCAACAAAATGTACTACTCTAAAAATAGTTGCTTTACCCAGACCTTCCCTGGAAATACCAGTTTACACGCTCACTACTAGGATATTTTATTAGAAAATATGTAAAATAGATGGGGTGCCTGGATGGCATCATTGGTTGAGCATCTGACTCTTGGTTTTGGCTCAGGTCGTGATCTTGGGGTCATGGGATCGAGCCCCGCATCAGGCTCTGCACACTCACAGCACAGATTCTCCTTGAAATTCTCTCTCCCTCTGCCCCTACTCTCCATTCTCTCTCTCTCCCAAATAGATATATGTAAAATATATTTTAAAAATATATGTAAAATAAAAATAAATAAATAAAAAATAAAAAATAAATAAATAAAAAAAAATATGTAAAATAGAGCTATATATTATACTCAAACCGTTCATTTTTCCCAATCACTACAACCAAAATAACTTAATCAACAAATATTTATTGACAGATTATGTCCATTGCTGAAGGCAAAAGATAGTTAAAATCATGCTTGAATTTTCTCACATCTAATTAATTTAAAACCCTGCCAATTCTACCTTCAAAAATAGACTCCATCTTTCGGTAGGAGGAGTACCACAGAATTTGTAGCCAAATTCATTGCACTGCAATGCTCCTGCTTACTTGCACACCCACTTCCTTAGGTCTTTGAGGTCAAATGTCACCTCTTCAGAGAGGCCAGTTCTGTACCCAAGTCACTTTCTATTTGCTTAATACCATCTTTTCTTACAATTATACATTATGTATATTTACTTGCTCATTCGCTAATTTCCTCTTTCCCTTCTACTAGATAGATGTGTGTTCAATGTTCACTCTTCTCTCATCATTTTCTGGAGTAAGTCCAGACACAGAGTGGGCATTAACTATTTTCTGAATGAATGAATGAATGAACCAATGAACAAGTGCTCACAGAGCAATCCACAACAACAGCAGTAATTATCAAAATTCACTAAAATCTAGGTATCCTCTCAATAAACTCAGGAATTTCTTGACATTCAGAAGTAAGATATACATGTTCATGTATATGTTTTGGAAGAGTTAAACTAATATGGATGATATAATGGGTAACATATGGATGTGTAATAAAAAGAGTGGTGTTTGCATTCAGGATTTAATTTTTTCCAGTGTCTAACTTAAACCTTAAATCACTCTTGCTCAGAGAGAAATTATCCAAACAACTATTATAACCCTGGCAATACTGTGGCTACCTCTCAAGTGGGTTGGAAGTGTCATGGGAGGCCTACCTTGCCTCTTCAAAAAAGAAAGATTATGGGATAGCAAGTATGGTTAGAAGAGTGAATGTTAATCTAAGTAAAGGTTAACCCTATAATAAACGGAATCAAAATTAAATAAGTCAACAGAGAAGTTGCTTTTTTAAAGATTTTATTTATTTATTTATTTATTTATTTATTTATTTATTTATTTGAAAGACAGAGAGAACACAGTGGGGAGAAGCAGAGAGAGAGAGAAGCAGGCTCCTTGCTGAGCAGAAAACCCGATGTGGGGCTCAATCCCAGGACCCCAGGATCATTACCTGAGCTGAAGGCAGACACTTAACCAACTGAGCCACCCAGGCACCCCAAGTTGCTTCTTTCTTATGTAACAGTCTGAAAGTTGGCAGATAGTCCAACCCCATCAGATGTACTTTTCTATGATGTCATTGAGGCTATATCACTGCTTTGCTAGTCTTGAGTGGATGCCCCTCACCTGCACATTCAAACTTGGGTCACCATCATACTTCTTCATTCTTGTCCCTGCAAGGGGAGAAAGGATGTGTGGAGGGTAAGCATTTTCACATACCTCTTTGGAATTTGCGCCTGTCACTTGCACTAACACAACTGCCACCAATGTTTACACATACAGCTCAAAATGTACTCTCTGGCTGAGTAACCATGAGCCCCACAGGATAGAGATGATATAAAATGGAGGGAATGAAGACAGAATAAATGGCAGTCCTTGGCATGGTTGTCTAGTTCTCCCTACTTCCAAATCAACAATTTAGCTCTTCTTAATCTAGATAAGATGGGGTTCTTCAGATGTGAAGAATTTAATAATGGTCAAATTGTCGTTTTGGAACAGAAAAATCAATAGGAGTGAAATTACATTGGAAAACAGTACTATTTTTCCCTTTCATAATTTGCAAGGTAACACGCAAGTCACATATACTCACACACACACAATGAGTATAAAAGGCAACGTGATCATTATGTGCTCAGGAGTCTTGTGATAACAAAAGAGCTAATCAGGACAAAAGCAATCACACATTTTTAGACCTGCAATAGGAAAAAAAAAAAAAAAAGCCATCAGGAAACTAGAGATGACCAGTTTCTCTCATCAGAAAATGATCTTGTTTTGCACTTCCAATGAGGAACTTCATAGTATGATTACATTGAGTGATTATATATAATGACCACATTTTAATGTTCTTGAATTGGGCACCAAGAATAAAAAACTAAAACATTTTCCATTTAAGAAGACATGGATGATTGTGGAGTAACATTACTATCACCCACAAAATTTCATCTTTACAAAAGAATCTAAGGATAGAGTATATATATATCCAACAGAATTTTCTGGGGAAAACAAAAATTAAAGAAGCAAAGAGGATGACAAGTACAGAGACACAAATACAAAACCAATAACTGAAGCTGTAAAGTGAGTCTTCCAGGTACCTTTGTATTTGCTTAACTAGTTTACGTGTTCATTTTGTTTTTTCAATGATAATATAACTCCACATAAAAGAAAAACATTTGTGCACTTAAAGCCAAAAGGACTATTTATTAACTGTCATTAGATTTGTTCTAAAAGAAACTACTTTAAAAAAATAATCAAGACACCATGTAATATTCTATTTCCTAACCTGGGAATTATTGAGAAAACAGAAGGAAAGAAAATGCTGCAAAAGAGGAGAAGAGTTAAATGAATTTACATAAATTGTAACCGATAAATTTATATTCCCATTATTTGTTAAATGATTGGGATTCAATTCTTTTAGGAATATATTTTTTCTGCAGTTGTATATTGATAGTCTTTGTAAGAAGGAATTAGTGATGAAAAATTATCAAATTGTTAAAACTGATTAGAAAAAAATTGCTTAACAATATTGCCTAAGGTTTTTCTGCATTTCAAGTATGATTTTTTGGGGGGAATATTGTAAATTAGTGAACATGTGGGGTTTTTTTCAATAGTAAACTGACCACATGTAAAAATTGACCCAAAGTGAAATTAGGTAAGATTCAAAAGATTAGACAAAGTTAAATTATCTAAACTTGGAATAGGGATCAGTACATTTTTCTGTAAAATGTTTCTGTATGGCCCAGAGATAAGAATGGTTTTTGCATTTTTTAATGACTGGAAAAAAATTTTTTTAAAGGAATAGAATTCTATAACAAGTGAGGAATATATAAAGTTGAAATTTGTGTCTATAAATACAGTTTTATTGGAAAATGGACATTTATGTATTGTCTGTGGCTGCTTTAGTACTATAGTAGCAGAGCTTCTTAGTTGTAACAGAGATATTACCTACAGAGAAATATTCATAGAAAGTTTGCTGACTCCTGATATAGACTGTAGATAACCCTTTCTCTTTCTTCCATATCAACCTGTTTTCTAACTAGGTGTTTACCCATTGCTCTTACTTATACTCAGGTCACTTCCATTTGGATTAAAAAAAAAAAAAAGTTAATCAAAGGATTCTCACTCCATCATTTGTTTCCTTGCAAACATGAGTTTGACTGTCTCTTCACAGCTGAATTGGCCTGGTCTCAATGTTCATCTGTATTTCCTTTCCACTCACTCATCAACCCATACCACATTAGCTTCAGACACAATTATTTTAACAAATACACTTTTGATAATTTCACCACAGAATATGCATATACTAGTTACCATCTTACTTGTCCTTTCAGAAAGATTTCATAGTAATGACCATTCTTTTATTCTGAAGCAAGTTCTTTCTTTCTTTCTGTGTACAAAAATGTCCCCGCTTTCCCTTCAACTTATCTGGTCAATAATTTTCTGTCCCTTGTTAAGATCCATTCTCCTCTTGGGGCACCTGGATGGCTCAATGGCTGAGCATCTGCCTTTGGCTTAGGTCCTGATCCCAGGGTTCTAGAATGGAGTCCTGGTTCAGGGTCCCGACAGGGACCCTGCCTCTCCCTCTGCCTCTTCCTTTCTCTGTCTCTCATGAATAAATTTTAAAAATAAAAAATAAAAATAAAAAAGATCCATTCTCCCCTACCAGAACACAAGTAGTGTCGTTTCTCAGGTCTTTGGGTCTTCTCATTTCAATAATCTGATACATTTACAGTTTCAATTCCTACCTATAAGCAAATAACTCACAAATTTGTATCTACAGTTTAGACATCATTTTTCTACTCCAAACTCATTAATTCAATTTGATATAACCACTTTGGTATCTCCAGTAAATTTTAAAACATTCAGAACCAAACCATGACCTTTCTGCATGCACCTGTTCCTCTTCCATCCACTCTCTAATTGCAGATATTGGCACCACTGTTCATATACTGCCTGAAGACCAGAAACCTTAGTACTTCACGTCATTCTCCCTAGCTTCCCATATTCTGTCCATCATCAGATCCTGAATCCTTCTAGAATCCATCTAGTTCTCTCCGTTTCCACTAGTCCCCAAGCTCAAACCCACATAACCTTTCATCTAATCTACCCCAATGGCCTCCTAGCTGCTGTCACAGACTCCACTCTGGAGTGAAGTGGCTCCCTTCAACCCCAGTCCATTCTCAACACTGTGGTAGACATGATCTCTGATTTGGTGACAAAAGTTTCCAAAAAAAGAAAGAAAACAAAAATGAGATACTGACAAAATAAAAATCAAGTTGGCATCTGCAACAAGCAATGAGGAAAATACATTTCCAATCTAACAAACTACATGTAGTCAAAATACTATTATAGATCATGGTGTGAAAGACATTTTTGGATATTCAAAACTTGTGATATTTATCTTCCAAACATTTTTGGTGGAAAAAAATTACATAATGCTTTATTATAATCATATAGAAAGAGTATTCAAGAGAGAAGGGTATATGGAATATCAGAAAGAGTGGACCCAACTTGGTTGTGCAATACATCCAAGCAGTCTATACATAAAGAGAGACAGAGGATTCTTGGAAGGATAACTTCAAAAGGACTGTGGGTTTGTTTTAATCAACTGTATGATGAAACAAGATGATGTTAGTGAAAATGTAAAGGTGTATTATTCTTTTGCACAAGAGAAAAGAAAATATACAATGAAAACCTCCAAGGAGAGCAATAATAAAATAGTACTGAAAAGACATGGTCCTCATGTAAAGAAATGTAATATGATTTTTATAAAATACCTAAGTGTTAAAAAAAAAAGGGAACTTATTTCATTTTGGAATTCAGGATATTCATAATTGAGTTGCCTGGTTTCTCTTTCTCCACATATCTACATGTAGTAACTGGTATATATGAATAATGTTTGGAAATGCACATTTTTATATTTACTGGTTGTCAGTTTTTAGATCAATCTGCACACAAAGGAGAGAAGGCAATATAATGCCATTTTTGTAAATTTTTATGATTTTAAAATCATTATTGAAAAATTGTGAAATTAAGGATGTGGACAGTACAGGAAGGACATTGAGGCATGCAAAACCCTGAATTTATAAACTGGACAATCAAGGTATACTGCTTAAAGCTGCTGGAGAAGGAAATAAAATTTATATTAATATTATAAAACTATTGATGGAGGGAAATGACTACAATTCTATCAAATATTGACAGTAGTAGGAGGAGATAAGGAAGGGAGGCGAAGTTACAGTAATTGAAGCATAGCCTGTCACCTGTTATAATTGTGATTTCCTATTACCTATAGGTCACAGTTGATATAACAGCAAATTAAGGTGGAAATACATTGTTTGGGATATAAATGTGACCACTGGGAGAAGAGAAAGTAGGTAAGGTCTGTGGAAAGGGACAGGAGCTCAGCAGAGGAACTTTGCTCTTTTTTGTACTCTGAACTCCTTGAATTATTTACTTACTAAGTGTGTTGTGTGCATAATAAATGAAAAACAATAATTCAAAAAAGTAAATTGGAATTTGACTCCATTCAAATATTAAAATTTAGAAGAAACAAAACTAACAGTCCTGAGAAGTAGTAACAGAAGCCCCAAGAAAATAAGTAAACTAAAAGCAATTTAAAGATATTTATATTCTTGGATGTAAAACATTTTGGTCTTACTGCCAAAAGAATATGATGTTTAATATATCTCTCATAACAAATAATAAGAAAAAGCTATTAAGCTCAAAAGTCTCTCACACACACTGGAGTTAGAAACACACAGAATCACAAAGATGTTTGTTATTTCATATCAATCAACAATGACAGAAATAACAGTAAAACTGTCCTTAGCATACTTCTCACTGAAATAATGTGAGGTAAGAAACCTGAACTATTATATATTCTTTACTTCTCATGTACAGAGTTCAACATGAAAGTCCTCTCCCTGTCTGTAAAACGCAGTTTGGCTGTACATTGTATATTGTAATATTTAGTGACAGTGGGCACTCAGAACATTCCAGCAGGTAGTTTCATTTTTCCTATAAGCTTCTAGCACCCATTTTTTTCAACATTGTGCTCTAGGGAATATTTTATACCTTTTAGAGCTGAGGGGAGATAAAAGCATAACAATTATATTTATTAGAATAGCTCCTTTATTTTTTAAATATTTTATTTATTTATTTATTTATTTATTTATTTATTTATTTATGAGATAGACAGAGAGAGAGACAGAGAGAACAAAACAGGGGGAATGTGAGAGGAAGAAGAAGACTCCCTGTCAAGCAAGGAGTCTGATGCAGGGCTTGATTCCAGGACCCCAAGATCATGACCTGAGTAAAAGGCAGACACCTAACTGATTGAGCCACCCAGGTGCCCCTAGAAAAGCTCTTTTTTTTTTTTTTAATTTTTTTTTATTTATTTATGATAGTCACAGAGAGAGAGAGAGAGGCAGAGACACAGGCAGAGGGAGAAGCAGGCTCCATGCACCGGGAGCCCGACGTGGGATTCGATCCTGGGTCTCCAGGATCGCGCCCTGGGCCAAAGGCAGGCGCCAAACCGCTGTGCCACCCAGGGATCCCCTAGAAAAGCTCTTTTAATCACAATTACCTACTATGGAGTTTGAGGGATACTTAATGGAGACCTGAACATGCCTCCCATAGTCATTTACTTTTAGAGTTAATTTATTTCAATGTGCCTAATAGTGATAAACCCATTTTCAGTAGGTACACAGCATATAATCTAATATTTAAAAAATCACTTAAGGGGACACCTGGGTGGCCCAGTCAGTTAAGCATCTGACTTTTGGTTTCAGTGCAGGCTGTGATCTCAGGATTGTGAGATCGAGCCCCTTGTCGGGCTCTGTGCTCAGAGCAGAGTCTGTTTAAGACCCTTTCTCCCTCTGCCCACCCCCCCAGAATAAATTAACAAATCTTTAAAAGCCCCCCAAAGATCATTGTCTGAATCACACCAGGTACATAAATTGCTTCTCTCTTGTCCCTGAGAGATTGCTTGCACACTTCCATATTCTGACATTAAAAGAAAAAAAAAAAAAAGTAGTAACGAGAGTCAGTAAGGATGTGAGAAATTAGAACACTGGTACACTGTTGATGGGAATGTAAAATAGGAAAACCCCTAAGAGAGTGGCCCAAAAAATTAAAAATAGAATTGCTATATTGTCCAGAAACTCTACTTCTGGGTATAAACTCAAAAGAATTGAATGCAAGGGTCTCAAATTCATATTTAGATATTCATGTTCACAGCGGCATTATTCACAATAGCTAAAATGTAGAAGCAGACCAAGTGCCTATCAGCAGATGAATGGATAAGATTAATGTGGAATATACATACAACAAAATATTATTCTCAAGATCTTTCTATTAGTCTCAAAAAGGGAGAAAATTCTGACACATGCTACATCATGGGTGAGCCTCGAGGATATTATGCAAAGTGAAATAAGCCAGTCACCAAAAGCATATACTCTATGATTCTACATATATGATTCCATGTATACTCAGAGCAGTCGAAATCATAGAGACAGAAAGTAGAATGGTAGTTTCCAGGGACTGGGGGAAAGGAAATCGGGGTGTCATTGTTTAATGGTATGGAGTTTGGGTTTTACAGGATGAAAGAGATTAAAAGTAGTGATTGTTACAAGACATTCTGACTGTACCTAATACCACTAATGCCAATTCTAAGGCACTATACAATAGTAGTTAATTCTAATTATGCTTGGTCTTTTAATAATAATGGTCAGCTTACAGTATGACAATATAAAAAATTTTTAAAAATAAAAAATAAAGTATGACAATATTAAACTTATTTCACTTATGAACTAAGCACAGCATAACAATGAGTGCTAGTGACTTATAAACAGGAATTAGTTCTAAAATAACCACTGGAAAATATTTTATCCATAACATCTATTAATTTTATACATAAAACACATAAAATACATTGTAAATGAGCCAGGCAGAAGTGAATATTCTAAATAAAATTGTCATGGAGCAACAAACAATTCCTGACTATTCGATATGAAAACTGTAGAACAAAATCAAATGTTATTCTTTTGAGGAATCAATGTTGTTACCATGAGTGTCTATTCAAGAACTTTATGATTTTCAACATTAAGCATGTCATTGTGCATCTCTTGCCTTGAAGCTGAATAAGCAACCACAGCCCACTGGCACTGGAATAACCCAGAGACCACTAAATCGTGTCATTATGTGACTTTTATCCCACAACTGAGGGTCATCTCAAAGAGCAAGCAAGTAAAATTTTACCATAACACATTCTAGGAAAGTACAGTTCTGTTTTTTAGTATTAGCATTAATGAACTAATGTGCTACAAGCAATGTAGTATCCTATGAATCACCTGGGAAATCCATAAGAAGCTAGGAGTATTTATTGGGAGAAAGGAAAGAAATAAATAAAAGGATATATAGTGCTTTATGAAGTTAATTTACATGCAAAATGAAATTCTTTGTACTTTCTAGTCATAAAAGCATAAAATTTTAGACAAGAATTATAGTTTTGTAGTTTTACATTTAGCATAAGACTTAATACTTTGTAAGAGTATCAGTATTTGCTATTTAGAGGCTTAAATATTTGTTTCTGAAAGTGCAATAAAGCAATACGAAAAAAAAACCCAAAACTATCAACATGAAAACACATACACTCTCTGAAGCTTATATTCAAAAATCATCTGACTGATCAAAGGAAATCAGAATGTTTACTTTAATAAAAAACTTAGTACTCCCTGGTATCAGTTAGCATGTTTCAACTCACTGATCTGGACAACAGACTGATGTCTGGATCACTGGCAATCATTTTTTAAATTTTTGAGAACCAAATATCATTCATATTTAGGTCCCACTGGGAGAATATTAGGAAATAAAATCAAAATTTGAACATTATTTTTTATATCGATTGTATATTTTTTTATTGTGCTATTTATATAGAAGAAGTGATGAAGGACAAATATTTGCAAAATAGGCCCACCTGGGCCTGGAGGTGGCTCCTTTATATTAAGGTTTTATCCTTTAGGAATCCTTTAGTTCATATATCAGAATGAAGTAAGGATATAGTGTAAAATAGAACTTCATCCTAAATTAAGCAAAGATATGGCATGTGATTAAATTCATGACCTATGTTTATTATTATGTATAACAGTTGTTTTTTCTGGCAAGCAGAGAAGTTGGAAAATAATACTTGAAAACATGTAATTTTTTTAAAGAGGAGAAAATTAAAAATTATAAACAACAGATAACAATTATGGAACACTTAGTATAAATTTGAATCAAATTTATATGCTTTGCATGCATTATCTCATTTATTCTCCACCAAAACTATTTAAAACAGTAGCTTTTATTAACTTCTTGTTATAGATGATAAAACAGAGCATTATAAAGGAAAGACTTTTTCAAAATTCAAATAGTAAATGTTTTTTAATATTAGTACCAATAAACTAAAGTACTGCAAGCAATATAGTAGCACATTTGATTGTAATGAAGCAAAATGCAGATCCACAACTATTTTACGTAGTAGTGATTTTCAAAAGTGAATTTTAACATGAAAAGCAAAGGTTACAAATCAGAAATAAGTAGAACTATATCAAGCTAAGAAGCTTCAGTATATATAGCTAAGGAAATCATAAAAAAATGAAAGGTAACCTATGGAATTAGGAAAATATTTGCAAGCCACCAATCTGATAAGGAGCTAATATGCAAAATACACAAGAAACACAACTCAATAGAAAAAAATATTAAAATAAAGAAATCTATAAAGAGCCAAGCTCAACACCAAAAAACAAAAAAATCCAGTCAAGAAGTGGGCAGAAGACACATACAGATATTTCTCCAAAGAAGACATACAAATGGTCAACAGACATATGTAAAGGTGCTGAACTCAGCATTAAGGAAATACAAATCAAAATCACAATGAGATACCACTTCACACCAGTCAGAAAGGCTAAAATTAACAAGTCAGAAAACAATAGATTTTGATTGCCAAGGATGTAGAGAAAGGGAAACTCTCTTACCCTGTTGGTTGGAATACAAGCTGGTACAGCCACTCTGGAAAACAGTATGAAAGTTCCTCAAAAAGTCAAAAATGGAGATATTCAAGACCAAGCAATTGCACTACTAGGTATTTATCCAAAGGATGAAAACCTAGTGATTTGAAGGGGCACCTGCACCCCAATGTTTATAGCAGTAATGTCCACTATAGCCAAAACAGAGAAAGAGCCCAGATATCCATTGACAGATAAATGGACAAAGAAGATGTGGTTCACACGCACATACACACATACAATGGAATATTGGTCAGCCCTCAAAAAGAATGAAATCTTGCCATTTTGAAAGTAATGGATGGAACTAGAGGGTATTACACTAAGCAAAATAACTCAGAGAAAGACAAATACCATATGCTTTCACTCATGTGGAATTTAAGAAACAAAACAGAGGAGCGTAGGGGACGGAAAGGAAAAATAAGTTGAAAACAGAGAGGGAGACAAACCATGAGAGACTCTTAACTATAGAAACAAACTGAGGGTTGCTGGAAAGGAGGAAGACGGGAAGATGGGATAAATAGGTGATGCTCATTAGGAAGGTATTTGTTAAAATGAGCACTGGGTGTTTTATGCAACTGAGGAATCACTAAATTCTACCTCTAATAATACACTGTATGTAAATTAAATTGAATTTAAATAAAAACTTTTCAAATGAAAAGAAACTACATGGACATTTTTCCAAAGAAGACTTACAAATGGCCAACACACACATGAAAAGGTGCTTAACAACATTAATTGTGAGGGAAATGCAAATCACAACCACAAGTACTTATTACTTCACATCTGCTAGAATATCTATTACTAAAAGGGTAAGAGAGCAAATAGTGGTGAGGATATGGAGAAAAGGAAACACTTGCACACTCTTAGCAGTAATGTTAACTGGTAGAGTCACTATGGAAAGTGGTATGAGGCTAAGAAATTAAAACTAGAACTACAAGATGATCCAATAATCCCATTTCTTGATATATAGCCAAAGGATGGATAAATAAAATGCACACATATAAAGATAGATGATAGATACACATAAGTACATGTGTATATATCTCTATATCTATATGATATATCTCTATCTCTACATCATATGATATATGACTTTGTCAAAGTCAAATTATAGGTGATATATATAGGAATATTATCCAGCCTTAAAAAGGAAAAAAGAAAAAAAAAAAACTCTGTGACAACATGGATGAAACTCCAGGGCATTTATGCTGACTGAAATAAGCCAGACAGAGATAGGCAAATATTGTATGGTATTACTTATATGCAGAACTTTTTTTTAAGTTCAAAATAAAGGTGAAACTCCTAGAAATAGACAGCAGAAAAACAGTTGCTAGGGGCTTCAGAATAAGGGGACTGGTAAAAAAGGTACAAACTTTCAATTATGAGATGAACAATGAGTAAGATCTGAGGATCTAATGAATAACATGGTGACTATGGCTAATAACATTGTACTGCATAATTGAAATTTGCTGAGAGTAGAATTTAAAGGATCTCACTAATAAATAAATGGATGGATGGATGGATGGATGGATGGATGGATGGATGGATGGATAAATAAATAAATTATGCAGTAATCTGTGAGGTGATGGATATGTTAGTGAACTAGATAGTGGGACAATCCTTTCACAATATATAATGCGTATCAAATCCATGTTATATACTTTTTAATTTTTAAAGGTTTATTTATGTATTTCAGAGAGAGAGAGAATATATTAGAATATATATGGGGATCCCTGGGTGGCGCAGCGGTTTGGCGCCTGCCTTTGGCCCGGGGCGTGATCCTGGAGACCCAGGATCGACTCCCACGTCGGGCTCCCGGTGCATGGAGCCTGCTTCTCCCTCTGCCTGTGTCTCTGCCTCTCTCTCTCTCTCTTTCTCTGTGTGACTATCATAAATAAATAAAAATTAAAAAAAAAAGAATATATATGCTCTCTTAATGTCTCAATTTTGATACTGCTTTCCTTTACTTTTTTTTTAATTTTTATTTATTTATGATAGTCACAGAGAGAGAGAGAGAGAGAGAGAGAGAGGCAGAGACACAGGCAGAGGGAGAAGCAGGCTCCATGCACCGGGAGCCCCACGTGGGATTCGATTCCTGGTCTCCAGGATCGTGCCCTGGGCCAAAGGCAGGCGCCAAGCCCCTGCGCCGCCCAGGGATCCCCTTTCCTTTACTTTTTCATTCTGAATTGAAATTCTCACTTAAAGATCTATAACAAAGAGCTTCCCATTCCGCATGTACCATTTTTTTTTTTAAAGATTTTATTTATTTATTCATGATAGTCACAGAGAGAGAGAGAGGCAGAGACACAGGCAGAGGGAGAAGCAGGCTCCATGCACCGGGAGCCCGACGTGGGATTCGATCCCGGGTCTCCAGGATCGCGCCCTGGGCCAAAGGCAGGCGCCAAACCGCTGCGCCACCCAGGGATCCCCGCATGTACCATTTTATTCCTAGCTGAAATATTTGCTGTTGTATGGAATGACCATACTATTTAATGATTTTAATAATAGGTGCAATGATCATAAACATATAAAATCTATGTATTTATTATTTTCATATATATTTTAATTTTTACTGTCTCCCTACTACCAAGAACAAATATTAGTCCATAAAAGCAGAGCTCTCTTGTTCACTAGCTAGAACCGTTCCTGAAACATACAATAAACTATCAATAAATATTTGCTGAATACAAACAGATAAAATCAAGACATCAGTGGAATTTACTTTAGTGACCACCCAATCTTCCTTTAGATCTAGTTCCTTGCTCTGGATCATCATAATCTTCACTAGGATATAACCAATATTATTTTAAGGTCTCTGCTCCTGGGTACAGTAGAATTTTAAGAAAAGTTTACCTCCTGCATTCCAGTGCTCAGGAAGGGCTGGTGGGGGACACCTAGGCAGATTCACGATTACCCTCAGAGTATCACTAATAAGTACTAAATCTTGTACTTTCCCTCCCCTTCTTTCCCAGGATTTTTCCAGGTGTGTCAATAGTAAGTCTAGGTCTTGTGTCAGATGCAGGAAAAGTGAGAGCACAAAAAAAGAACAAAAACACCCAAACCTTATGAAAATATGAATTGTTGTATTGCATGAGGAAATATAGATTTATACATAAATAAATATTGCTTTATATGTACATAAATCCCGTAAGTATAAGGCATGTTTTCTTATATTAGCAAAGGATGTCTGTTAACCAGAAGGTTCCAGAATCCTAATGTAGTCTGTGGGATTTATTGAGATTCAGAGACCATGCTTCCTTGAATTAAGTTTTTAAAAGTACTCTTTTATCATCTTTTCTTTTCTTTTCTTTTTTTTTTTTTTTAAGAAACGTGAGATAGAATTTAATCCTTTATCCTTGGGAAGTGTGTCTGGGGAAAGGGAATATTCAATTTTTTCACTTAGAAGCAGTCTTATTCCCTCTTCTTACCATTATAATCTGGTTTTTAAAAAATGACCTAGCCCCTAAATGGAATATGGAAGGCAACTGAATGAAATATGCAAGGACAGGGTACATAGGAAGATAACAGTGTAGAAGAGGCTGAGATAAAGGAAAGATCATTCAGAAAAAAACATCTCTAACCCTTAGTCAGGCTCCAGGTGACCAGAGTGCTATGCCTGCCCACTGCGAACCATCTCCTGTTCCTCAGTGCAGAGCAATAAAACCCTGCTCTAAAGAGAAATGTCAGGAACATTTTATACAAACAAGTAGGCCCTAATCTTTTAGTTCCCTCCTCTTTAAAAAAAATATATATTTTATTTATTTATTCATGGGAGACACAGAGAGAGAGGCAGAGACACAGGCAGAGGGAGAAGCAGGCTCCATGCAGGGAGCCCGATGTGGCACTCGATCCCAGAACCCTGGGATCACGCCCTGGGCCAAAGACAAACATTCAACCACTGAGCCATCCAGGTGCCCACCTCCTCTTTTTAAAAATTCTTTTCGGATCTCCTTTCTCTCTTAATGTCTTCATTTTGATACTGCTTTCCTTTACTTTTTCATTCTGAATTTAAATTCTCACTTAAAGATCTATAATAAAGAGCTTCCCATTCCTCATGTACCATTTTATTCCTAACTGAAATATTTGCTGTTGTATACACATGACCATACTATTTAACGTCTACAGTTCATTCTATATCATGATTTTAATAATAGGTGCAATACTAGGGTAAGCAAATAATTTCTCAGACAGCATACTTCATTCCTCTAAGGAATATGAGCCCTTCCAAGAAAATAGGATCTCATTAACTAACTTAACCACAAACACAAATGCATAATGGCATTAGGCATTTCTGATGGTAAAGTGCCAATTCTGAATTCCAGAGGAATCTAAGAAATAGCACACTAACCTTTCTGCCAAATTTAAACCACATACACTACAAAATAAAATGAGAACACAGAACAACAGCTCTTACTCTATGGATAATATGATAATATATTTTTTGTGTCAACTTAACTGGGCCATGGGGTGCCCAGATATTTGGCCAAACATCATTCTGGGGTGTTTCTGTGGGATGCTTTGGGATGAGATTGACATCTGAATTGGTAGACTGAGGAAAGCAGATCGTTCTCCATAATGTGGGCGAGACTCCTGTAATCAGTTAAAGGCCTCAATAAAATAAAAGAGCTGACCCTTCCCAGAGTAAGAGTAAATTATTTTGCCTGATGGCCTTCAAACTAGGGCATCAGCTTTTCTTCACTACCACCTCTAATAAAAACATCAGGTCTTCCTGGGTCTCTGGTCTGCAAACCTTCAGACTATATAGTTACACCATTGGCTTTCCTCTGTCTCCAGGTTGCTGACTCATCCTTCAGATCGTGGGACTTGTCAGCCTCCATAATCTTATGAGCCAATATTTCTAATAAATCCCTTGCCCTAGTATTATTATTTATGTGTGTGCATGCATACTGAGAACCCTGATTAATACAAATAGGGTAAGTTATATTACAAAAGACAAATCTTTGAATTCAGTGTAGATTTCAAAAAGCTGGGGTAAATTTTATCCCAGTTGCCAACTTCTGGATCTTCCTCTATTTAATTTTCCCTCAGATTTCTAATAGGTAACAGTTTAAGATACCACATTCTTTAAGGAAATGGCAATATTCTCCCATATAGTCAGTAGAGAAATTAACTATCATTTTCTGCCTCATGGAATTTTAGTTGGAACAAACATGAAAGCTGATCTACAGCTTCAATATCTAGAAGAGGAAAGGATCACTGAGAAGATGAATACATCTCCCAAGGGTATTATAGATCATCAGAAGCGATGCTCTGACTCAAATGCAATCTTTTAATTCAAATCAGAGTTGTGCTACTACTTTGCATAGATGTTTGATATATACAAATAAAATTTACAAACCCTTCTGAAATCTACTAAGTTTCAAGTGCATAAATGGGAAGAAAAAAAATCACGAAGAGAGACTTTTCCTTAGAATGTTTCATACCCTCTCTTCCAGCAAAGCAAAGCAAAGCGCAAACTCTGAGCAGTTACAAGTCATTGTCTCTGAAGTTGGTTAGAAATCTATTGATAATATTTCATTACTGATAGTGCATCGAGGCCTTTTTCAGATTCCAGCTCACAAATGTGGAGAAATTGGATTCTTGTGTGTAATGATTCATTTATTTCAACTCCTCCTTTGCCCTTTTTCATTTGGTGGGATTGATTTCCTTTCTCCATATAATTTCACTTGTCACTATTCACGACTCAAGAATTGACCCTCTCTTTTTTTTGTACTTTCCTTTATGAGCCAACTTCTATTCTTAAAAACAACTGAAATGCACATTAATAAAAAAAATGAAGATGGATTTTATGCAAATGCTTGCTTTACATTATGTTTTCTTGTTAATATAAGTTTCTGTGCATCAGATACACCTATGAAGAAATATCGAATTACCACTAGGACTAAAATGATGAGACAAAAATTCCTCAGGTGTCCAACTCTAGCTCCCTCCCATCCCACATATACATCCCAGAAAATTTAATCTTGAGCTACATTTTATTCTGCAGAAGGAAGAAATGGGAAATAATGGGTCTCTGCCTCCAATTTTCTAAGGCAATGCCCAAGTTATTAAAAGCAACAACAAGGGATGCCTGGGTGGCTCAGCGGTTTAGCGCCTGCCTTCGGCCCAGGGCGTGATCCTAGGGTTCCAGGATTGAGTCTCACATCGGGCTCCCTGTATGGAGACTGTTTCTCCCTCTGCCTATGTCTCTACCTCTTTCTTTGTGTTTCTCATGAATAAATAAATAAAATCTTTTTAAAAAATCAGCAACAACAATTAATCAATTCTCCCTTGGGTTGCAGAAAAATGATCCTTCCAAAATTCTGGCAAGGTGGGGGGACCCTGCTTTCTCCCCTCATATGAATAATAAGTCTTCTTGGAACTGAGCTTGGTTGAAATAACTAGTAGAGTTTGATGCTTATAAAATTGCCTTATGTCCAAGTATTACTAGTGAAAATTTTTCCCAACTGATGACGTAAGATCTGAGAATAAAAAGGCAGACCCAAGGAAAGAACCAATAATTCTGGTCTAGGCAAGCCCCTATCATGTACAGATCATGACTCTGGGGTTATCCCCTTGCCATAGTCCTTAGAGAACAAAGAAAGCTATATTGAAATTTGTGGCTCTAACTGTTATTCTCATTGTCTTCTCTTTCCAATTCCACTTAATTTATCAGGTTACTTTTTCTGATATGGTAGTTCTGAAGTTTTTTCGGAAGTAGAAATTCCAGTTTCTGGCATGGCTATCTTCAAGCTAAAACAGTTGGACAAATTTCTTTCTTTTTCAAACGAACATGAGGTACAACAGAACAATAGATACCTGGGCAATGTCACAGACATCTTAATATTTTGCTAAATTGCCTCTTACAGATAAATCAACAGTCAAAAGCATAATAAGAACTAAGAAAAAGAATTTATCTGCACTCAATAATGAAATATTTCATATTCAACTGATAGCCCAAATTCTGAAGTACCTTACGTGTTTTTAAAAATTTGTTTTCCAAGCTTTAAGTGACTTGAAGATCTATCACCTCAAGAAAACCTGGATCAGGGCAGCCCCAGTGGCGCAGCGGTTTAGCGCCGCCTGCAGCCCAGGGCGTGATCCTGGAGACCCTGGATCGAGTCCCACATCAGGCTCCCTGAGTGGAGCCTGCTTCTCCCTCTGCCTGTGTCTCTGCCTCTCTCCCTCTCTCTGTCCCTATGAATAAATAAATAAAATCTTAAAAAAAAAAAGTTAAAAAAAAAAAAGAAAGCCTGGATCATCAAGAAGAGGAAATGCTGATTTGACTGACCTAAAAATCCGATTTGGCATATAATTGCTATCATTTGGATATGTTGTTTCAGCTTCTTGGATCTCAATCACCCCACTGACAAAATATGGAAATAATACCTACCCTGCAGACTTTCTATCGGAATTAGAGAATTAATATAATGTCTTACCAAAGTACTAGACACTAAATGGAAACACTGTTCATTTTTAAGAATATATTTGAAAAATTCATTAAGGGAAGAGTCAGCACAAGTCTTAGGTTAGATGGGCTAAAGTTGGATATAGTGCCTTTCTGGAATCTGAGAAGATATGAAAAAGCTGGAGCCAGAACCAAGAGGGATAAGAGACATGTTTGGGTATTTAAACACTACAGATGATCAGAATTTAAAAGTACATGGCAATTTCTTTGCTATATGGAAATACAAAGAAAAGCATTCAACTCTGCCCCTAGGATCTGAATGAAATGACCAGACAGATATAAAAATTTAGTAAAATGGGTGTCTGGGCTGGTAAACAAACAAAAATGCCAGCTATGTACAATCAATCTCTGCTAGATATAGTACAAACATTAAAAATAAAACAAGTTAGAAAATAATCTTTCTCCTGCCCTAATGGGAAAGCTTGGCATTTTGGGAACTCTGTACTGAACCTTTAAAACATACCTACCATCCTCAGCAAGTGGGATTGGAATAACTATTGCCTCTGGTACTGTCAGGAAGTACACCACTCAGAATCCTTGCTAATTCTGAAGATTGGCCAAAATTGCAAGCAAATGTGATTGATGCCTTAGGTATTCACAACAGCATATAGCCAGCAGGTATTTAGAAGACCATAGGGGCCTCTCCATTGTGTACACAATATAGAACACGACATAGATGATGTTCTTCTGGGCATAGCCACAAATTGTACCTGGCTTAGAGAATTTATCTCTGGACTTATCAATGAGAGTTTTTTGTGATTTTGACCAGAACAATTTCATTAGGAATGCCTGGATGGCTCAGTGATTGCGTCTGCCTTTGGTTCAGGGCCTGATCTCAGGGTCCTCAGATCGAGTCCCCTATCACACTCCCTGCAGGGAGCCTGCTTCTCCCTCTGCCTCTATCTCTGCCTCTCTCTCTGTGTCTCTCATGAATAAATGTTTTTTTTAAAAAAAGAACAATTTCATTAAAAATAATATCAGTATCTTTTGAGCTTAAAAAACAAGTTTACGACTAATGGAAGAAATTAGTAATATTCGTGTTAGTGTGGGTATGGGACATTGGCATTCTTGGTCATCAATACGGGAAAGGAAAATTATTATGGAAGAAAATTTGGCCTACAAACCATCCGTAGTTTTTTTCTTTCTTTCTTTCTTTTTCTTTTTTTTTTTTTTTTTTTTTTTTTTTAGTATTTTTTTTAAGTTTTAAGTAGGCTCCATGCCCAACTTGGGGCTTGAACTCACAACCCTGAGATTAAGAGCTCCATGCTTTACTGACTGAGTCAGCCAGACACCTCATAAATTTTCTATAGTTTTTGAACTAATAAATTAACACTTCGAAATTTCTTAGAAAATATATAGATGCACACAAGTATTTACATACAGGACATGTACACCTTTGCTTGACTTCACTGAATAAAAAGCAAATTGGATATTTTCTGTTATCCTCTCCACTATTATTATTACATATACTACTTTATGTGCCTAAAATATCTTGGTATCTCCTCTTCCTCACCTAACTTGGGCTTCTCCTTTCTGACATAGCTCATTTCTCACATTGTCCAGGAAGCTTTTTTTGATATCCCAGAAGAGATAGGACGCTCCTTCTCTGAATTCCCATAGAGGTTTCTGCATATTTTTTTAACATTGTGCCTATTACATTACATTAAATCGATTTAAATGATTTTCTTCTGTAACAAACCATAAAATCTTGAGGTATGCAAAAAAATAGCTTTTGAATTGAACTAAAGTGAACTGTATAACTGAATAGGGAATACAGAAGAGACAGTTTTGGGGAAACCACATATTCAGCTTAGATATGTTAAGTTTGCAATAGATGTAAAACTTTCAGGTGAAAATTTCAAGAATGGTTTGGAAAATCGTTGGGTGGAAATTCACATTTGGGAATCAAGAAAGATACCAAGACAAGAGATATCAGATGTGAGCTCTAGCTATTCACTTAGAAGTAGCACTTTTAAAAAGGATAAGAATATTAAGGGAAAATATAGAAAAAGAGAAAAGAAGGCAGCACAAAGAACCTTAGGAAGTACCTACATTTAACTACTTGAAAGGGCCGGCAGTGAGTTTGAAAGATACATGGAGAGGACGATGTCCAAATCACAGGATACAAAGAGGAGTAATCTGTACTATCATTTCTCCTTATTTTTTATGGTTAGAGTTGTAGTTCTCAACCTGGGACACTTTTGTCCCTCAAAAAATATTTGACAATATCTGCAGACATTTTTTTGGTCACAACTAGGGTAGTAAAGATGAGGTGAGGGGAGAGATGCTATTGGAATATAGTGGGCAGATGACAAAGATGCTATCTGTATTGGTTTGCTAGGACTCCCCAAATAAAGAGCACCTAAAGAGCACAAACTTAATTTATCACAGCTCTGGAGGCTGGATGTCCAAGATCCAGATGCCTCCCAAGGTTTGGGTCCTCCTGAGGCCTTTTCCCTTGGTGTACAGATGGTGGCCTCTTGCTGTGTATTCACTTGGCCTTTTCTCTGTGTGATCCCCAATGTCTTTCTGGGTGTCCTTATTCTGACCTAGGATATGGATCAGAATGATTAAGGCCCACCCAAATGAACTTATTGTAACTTAGTTAACTATTTAAAGGCTCTATCACCAGATACAGTCACAATACTGAGGGGCTGGGCTTCAACATATGGGTTTAGAGGGAAAACAATTCAGTTCATAACACTCAGCCCCTAGGTACCCTAGAATTGGTATCCTACTCACAAGCAAAATATATTCACTCCACTCCAACAGCCCCCAATTATTTTTTTTTAATTTTTATTTAAATTCCAGTTAGTTAACATGCAGTGTTATATTAGTTTCAGGTGTACAATTTTGTGATTCAACATTTCATATGGCATTCGGTGCTCATCACAAGTGCATCCTTTAATCCTATCACCTGTTTCACCCACCCCCTACCCCACTCCCCTCTGGTAGCCATTAGTTTGTTCTTTGTAGTTCAGAGTCTGCTTCTCTAACTCTCTCTCTCTCTCTGTCTCTTTCTCTCTCTTTCCCTTTGCTTATTTGTTTTATTGCTTAAGTTCCACATGTAAGTGAGATCATATAGTATTGGTCTTTCTCCGACATATTTTACTTACCCTAATACTCTCTAGCTCCATCTATGTCATCGCAAAGGCAAGATTTCATTTTTATGGCTGAATAATATTCCATTGTGTGTGTGTGTGTATACACACAATATCACATCATCCTTATCCATTCATTGATCAATGGACACAGAATTGTTTTTATAGTTTGGGTATTGTAGACAATGCTTCTATAAACATTGGGGTGCATGTATTGCTTTGAGTTAATTTTGTATTCTTTGAGAAATTCCTAGTAGTGTGATTGCTGGGTTGTAGGTAATTTTATTTTTTAACTTTTTGAAGAACATCCATACTGTTTTCCATAGTGGCTGTATCAGTTTGCATTCCAATCAACAGTACAAAAGGGTTCCCTTTCTGTACATCCTGGTCAACACCTATCATTTCCTGTGTTAATTTTAGCTGTTCTGACTGGTATGAAGTGATATCTCATTGTATTTTTTATTTCCATTTCCTTGATGATAAGTGATGGTGAACATTTTTTCATGTGTCTGGTGCCCATCTGTATGTTTTCTTTGGAAAAATGTCTATTCATATCTTCTGCTGATTTTTAATTGGATGATTTGGTTTTGGGGTGTTGAATTTTATAAGTTCTTTATATATTTTGGATAATAACTCATTATTGGATATGTCATTTGCAATATCTTCTCCTCTCCTGTAGAATGGTTTTAGTTTTGTTGATTATTTCCTTTGCTGTGCAGAGGCTTTTTATTTTGATGTAATCTCAATAGTTTATTTTTGGTTTTGTTTCCCTTATCTCAGGAGACATAGCTAGAAAGAAGTTGTATGGCTAATGTCCAAAAAGCTACTTCCTATGTTCTTTTCTAGGATTTTTATGGTTTCAGGACTCACATTTAGGTCTTTACTCCATTTTGAACTTATTTTTGTGTATGGCATAAGAAAGTAGTCCAGTTTCATTCATTTGATGTAGCTGTCCAGTTTTCCCAACACCATTTGTTAAAGAACCAGTCTTTTTCCCAAGAGACAGTCTTTCCTGTTTTGTTGAAGATTAGTTGACCATACACTTGTAGGTTCATTTCTGGGTTTTCTACTCTGTTCCACTGATCCAATGTGTCTGTTTTCCTGACAGTACCATACTGTTTTGATGACTACAGTTTTGCAATATAACTAGAAGTCCAGAATTCTGATCCCCATTTTGCTTTGTTTTTCAAGGTTGCTTTGCTCTTCAGTGTCTTTTGTGGTTCCATACACATTGTAGGAATATTTGCTCTAGTTCTGGGAAAATGCTCGTGGTATTTTGATAGGGGTTACATTAAATGTGCAGATTGCTTTGGGTCGTATAGACATTCTAACAAGATTTGTTCTTCTAGTCCATGAGCATGGACTATCTTTCCATTTCTTTGTGTCATCTTCAATTTTTTTCATCAGTGTTTATATTTTTCCATTTTTCACTTCTTTGGTTAGGTTTATTCCTGGGTAACTTATTGTTTTTGGTACAATTGCAAATGGGATTATTTTCTTAATTTCTCTTTCTGCTGTAACTTTATTGGTGTATAGAATTGCAACAGATTTCTGTATATTGATTTTGTATTCTGTGACTTTACTGAATTTGTAAATCAGTTCTAGCAGTTTTTTTTGTGGAGTTTTCTGGTTTTCTATATACAGTATTATACCATCTGCAAATAGTGAAAGTTTTACTTCTTCTTTGCCAATCTGGATTCCTTTTATTTCTTTTGTTTTATTATTATGACTAGGACTTCTCATACTATGCTGAATAAAAGTGGTTAGAATGGATATCCTTATCTCATTTCTGACCAGAAAGGAAAAGCTCCAAGTTTTCCCTCGATAAGGATGATAATAGCTGTGGGGTTTTCATATATGGCCTTTATTATGTTGAGAATATCCCTCTAAACCTACTGTATTGAGGACTTTTATCATGAAAGGATGCTATATTTTGTCAAATGCTTTTTCTGCATCTATTGAAATGATCATATGGTTCTTGTCCTCTAATGTATCTCTCTATTGATCAATTGATTGATTATTCATCCTACAAGTCCTACAAGAAGCCATAACTTTATTAATGGTAGAAACAGTATAAATTTCAAACCAAGCTGCAGTTTTGAAACACCAAAAATTGGTCCTTGTTTTCAGATGGTTACATTGTTAATTCTATAATAACATTTAAAATGTCATTCCTATTTTTCTTCAGGACTTGGCTACCTTTACTCTTGACACATTTGCTTGTGACATGACCAATTCTATGTCCTTATACTTTACATGTGCTTCTTCAACCTCTTCCTTTCACTCTCCTCCTGCACAGTTGGAGTCTGTGTATTTTTTGAATATTTGAGACAGCTTCACCTTGAACTTTGAATTTCTCAGCAGCTGCCATATGTGCCAGCTGAGATAAATCCTCCATCTTTGCTTCCCCCAAAATTATGTAGGAATCTGAAGCTGGGCTTTTGCAGACATCTGGTTTTATGATGATAAAGAGGATATTCTTAGATTTCCAAATAGTGATCTTAGTAACCCCTGTAACCCTTGCAGACCCATTTGGACATAGGCTTCCATACTTTCTTTTTACTCTGTTTTGCTTTACTGACTGGTTCTTTATTAATTTCAGCGGCTGCTGCCAGCTGGGCTTGTGTGGTTGCCAAGTGTGGAATCTTGTTTCTCAGGCTCTGGTACTGATTCATCAATGTTGGATTCTATTCCAGACCCTGTCTCAGTGTGAGGCTATGGTAACTACCACTTTATAGCAGGCATAGTTTCAGTGGGTTCAACTGGCATTGTTGCAGGGAACATGGAACTATGATGTCAGCAGAAAGGAAAGGAAGAGAGCAAGAGTAGTCCATGCCTGTTGCAGAAGGAATATCTTTTATTTTATTAATGTGATGTATCATGTTGATTGATTTGTGAATATTGAATCACCCCTGCAACCCAATTATAAATCCCTCTTGATTGTGGTGAATGATTTTTTTTAATGTTTTGTTGGATTTGATTTACCAGTATTTTGTTGAGGACTTTTGCATCTAAATTTATCAGAGATACTAGCCTATAGTTCTCTTTTTTTGTGGAGCCTTTATCTGGTACTGTTATCAGGGTAATGCTGATCTCCTGGAATGAAAATGGAAGTTCTCTTTCTTTTTCTATTTTTTGGAATAGTTTGAGAAGAAAAGGTTTTAACTGCTCTTTAAATGTTTGGTAAAATTTGTCTATGAAGACATCTGGCCCTGGGCATCTGTTTGTTGGGAGATATATGGAATGATACATATATGTGTGTGTGTGTGTGTGTGTGTGTGTGTGTGTGTGTGTGTGTGTATTGAGAGAGAGCAAGAGACAGAGATAGAGAGACAGAGACAGAGAGACAGAGAGAGACAGAGAAAGTAAGATTTATTTAAGAGAATGGCCTCACAATTTTTGGAAGCTTGGATCCAATATATAATCAGGTAGGCTGGCAGATTGGAGACTCAGGGAAAAGTTACAGTTTGAGTCCAAATTATTTCTTGTCTGGAAGAGATCAGCCTTCATTCTGTTGAGGCCTCCACTTGATTGGATGAGACTAACCACATTATAAAGAGCAATGTGTTTTACTCAAAGTCCACCAATTCAAATGTTATTCTCATACAGAAAGGCACATTCATAAAAATATCTAGAATAACATTTGAATAAATATATGGGTGCCATGACCCAGATGAGTTGACATGTAAAATTAACCATCACACAACCTCATCCTACAATGCATAAAACATTCTCCAATAACAAAAAATTATCTGGCCCAGAACATCATTAGCACTAAAGCTGAGAAAGCCAGGTCTCAATTTCTGGAAATATTATGAAGACAACATAATGAGCATTACATATATAATGATACCTCTAGCAAAAATATAAATAATAAGTAGGGAAGGGAAGGAGAGAGGAGGGGACAGGAGGGGATGGGAAGGGAGGGAAGGTAATTTAGACACCTTGACAGTTAAACTGTGATATACTCTCTTTTTTTTTTAATTTTTATTTATTTATGATAGTCACAGAGAGAGAAAGAGAGAGAGGCAGAGACACAGGCAGAGGGAGAAGCAGGCTCCATGCACCGGGAGCCCAATGTGGGATTGGATCCCGGGTCTCCAGGATCACGCCCTGGGCAAAAGGCAGGCGCCAAACCGCTGCGCCACCCAGGGATCCCTATACTCTCTCTTTAGGCTACTCTCAGGTAGGTCTCAGTAGAAGAACTCACAGAGTAGTGAGAACTCAATAAATGTCACTGATCAGCAGTAAGTAGGCCCTATGTGTGTGAACATTAGAAGAGACATATCACCAATACGTTTTATTTAGTTTCATAATATTTCATGGAAGAACTTTTTTCTTGGCCAAGGGTATACTATATACATTTCAAAGGTTGGCTACTAAAATAATAGACGTGGCTTATTCTTTTGTTCTATCAGACTAGATCACTTTATAATGGTTTTTTGTTTTGCTTTGTTTTTGTTTTTATCAATGAGAGGCTTCAGCTGCCTTAAAGCATAATTAAGGGCTTCTATTTGGAAATAAGAGTATTTAGGCCAAATATACCTACATAAAAACCAGACAGTCTATAGATTTAAAATCAGTAATCAGATGCAAGGCTGGTTCAACACTCGTAAAGCAATCAATGTGATCATATCAGCAAGAGAAAAAAGAACCATATGATCCTCTCATTAGATGCAGAGAAAGCATTTGACAAAATATAGCATCCATTCCTGATCAAAACTCTTCAGAGTGTAGGGATGGAGGGAACATTCCTCAGCATCTTAAAAGCCATCTACAAAAAGCCCACAGCCAATATCATTCTCAATGGGGAAAAACTGGGAGCCTTTCCCCTAAGATCAGGAATGAGACAGGGATGTCCACTCTCACCACTGCTATTCAGCATACTACTAGAAGTCCTAGCCTCAGCAATCAGGCAACAAAAAGAAATAAAAGGAATTCAAATTGGCAAAAAAGTCATCAAACTCTCCCTCTTTGCAGATAACATGATACTGTACATAGAAAACCCAAAAGACTCCACTCTAAGATTGCTAGAACTCATACAGCAATTTGGCAGTGTGACAGAATACAAAATCAATGACCAGAAGTCAGTGGCATTTCTATACACTAACAATGAGACTGAAGAAAGAGAAATTAAGGAGTCAATCCCATTTACAATTGTACCCAAAAGCATAAGATACCTACCTAGAAATAAACCTAACCAAAGAGGTAAAGGATCTATACCCTAAAAACTACAGAACACTTCTGAAAGAAATTGAGGAAGACACAAAGAGATGGAAAAGTATTCCATGCTCATGGATTGGAAGAATTAATATTGTGAAAATGTCAATGTTACCCAGGGCAATTTACACATTTAATGCAATCCCTATCAAAATACCATGGACTTTCTTCAGAGAGTTGGAACAAATTATCTTAAGATTTGTGTGGAATCAGAAAAGACCCCGAATAGCCAGGGGAATATTGAAAAAGAAAACCATATCTGGGGGCATCACAATGCCAGATTTCAGGTTGTACTACAAAGCTGTGGTCATCAAGACAGTGTGGTACTGGCACAAAAAACAGACACATAGATCAATGGAACAGAATAGAGAATCCAGAAGGACTCTCAACTTTATGGTCAACTAATATTCTAAAAAGGAGGAAAGACTATCCACTAGAAAAAAGATGGTCTCTTCAATAAATGGTGCTGGGAAAATTGGACATCCACATGCAGAAGAATGAAACTAGACCGTTCTCTTACACCATACACAAAGATAAACTCAAAATGGATGAAAGATCTTAATGTGACAGGCAACACCCTTTTTGAACTTGGCCACAGTAACTTCTTGCAAGATATATCCATGAAGGCAAGAGAAACAAAAGCAAAAGTGAACTATTGGACTTTATCAAGATAAGAAGCTTCTGCACAGCAAAAGAAACAGTCAACAAAACTAAAAGACAACCTACAGAATGGGAAAAGATATTTGCAAATGACGAATCAGATAAAGGGCTAGTTTCCAAAATCTATAAAGAACTTATTAAACTCAACAGCAAAGACACAAACAATCCAATCATGAAATGGGCAAAAGACATGAAGAGAAATCTCACAGAGGATAGACATAGACACGGCCAACATGCATATGAGAAAATGCTCTGCATCACTTGCCATCAGGGAAATACAAATCAAAACCACAATGAGATCCCACCTCACACCAGTGAGAATGGGGAAAATTAACAAGGCAGGAAACAACAAATGTTGGAGAGGATGCGGAGAAAAGGGAACCCTCTTACACTGTTGGTGGGAAAGTGAACTGGTGCATCTACTCTGGAAAACTGTGTGGAGGTTCCTCAAAGAGTTAAAAATAGACCTGCCCTACGACCCAGCAATTGCACTGTTAGGGATTTACCCCAAAGATACAGATGCAGTGAAACGCCGAGACACCTGCACCCCGATGTTTATAGCAGCAATGTCCACAATGGCCAAACTGTGGAAGGAGCCTCGGTGTCCATCGAAAGATGAGTGGATAAAGAAGCTGTGGTCTATGTATACAATGGAATATTCCTCAGCCATTGGAAATGACAAATACCCACCACTTGCTTCGACATGGATGGAACTGGAGGGTATTATGCTGAGTGAAATAAGTCAATCAGAGAAGGACAAACATTATATGGTCTCATTCATTTGGGGAATATAAAAAAATAGTGAAAGGGAATAAAGGGAAAAGGAGAGAAAATGAGTGGGAAATATTAGAAAGGGAGACAGAACATGAAAGACTCGTAACTCTGGGAAACGAACAAGGGGTGGTGGAAAGGGAGGTGGGGGGGGTGACTGGGTGACAGGCACTGAGGACGGCACTTGATGGGATGAGCACTGGGTGTTATGCTATACGTTGGCAATTTGAACTCCAATAAAATATAACTTAAAAATTAAAAATAAATTAATTAAATTAAATTAAATAAAAATCAGTAGTCTGACAAATAATAAATCAGGAAGATTCATCCTTGAAAGGGCTCGGTTTAGGTTTTCCAAAGTAAGAAAACTTTAAAAAAAAAAAACTAATTCATGCATGAGTCATGGTGTTATTAGGCTTTCCCCCATAAAAGCACTGCTTTATAACTACTAAATTAAAAAGCTAGTTATTCTAAAAACTTATAGTTTTGAATGTTTTAATTTTGTTAAGCAAAACTTTTTAACACAAATTTTGTTATAACTCTATCTGGCCATTTTTAATGGATATGAATTAAGTAACCCAAATCCTTTTCATTAAAAACAAAAAAAATGTTGTGGGCATTCTCTATACAGAATTTCACAATTCACTGTGATTGAAGCCGTAAGTGGAGCTGAGAGCATGATGAGCCCACAGAAGTTTCACAAAGTAATCAATGAAGTACCAATGATAACTCCAAAATAGCCACAAGTTTATCTGTGGGGCTTTATAGTTACAAATGTGCTGTCAAAAAATGGATTCTCTTTTTTTCCTGAGTATTAAGTATTGGTTTCTAGGTATTTAACTGACCCTTTTAGCTCTGCAGTTCTCTGTGTGTTTCATTCACAGAGAAACGGAATGGTTGACTTTCTTTAGGGACTGTTACCCATACCTTAAGTTATCACTTCCTTATGAAATACTATAGTAATCCTCAAATTCTGCCCTGAGTCATTCATATACTTACAGACAAATGTTAATTTTATGCGACATTCCTCAGGCTGTTTGGTGATAACCAAATGGTTCTTTGGTTTTAGCAGTGTTAGGTCATCATGATGACAATTTCCACATTTTTTTAAATTAAAGAAACTTGTACAATGTGTTTTGCATTTCTTGCAAATGTGAGTCACGCACTTTAAGTTAAAATAAGGAAGACACAAGGGACACCTGGGTGGCTCAGTGGTTGAGTGTCTGCCTTTGGCTCAGGTCATGATCCTGGGGTCCTGGGATCAAATCTCACATCAGGCTCCCACAGGGAGCCTGCTTCTCCCTCTGCCTAGGTCTCTGCTTCTCTCTGTGTGTCTCTCGTGAATAAATAAATAAAATTTTTAAAAAATAAAGAAGACACAAGAAAGCTAATTGATTTGAATCAGTGGTTAAATCCTGAACTGGCTATCAATGAGTAAGAACACAGAATACAGTAAATTTATAGTCTAGAAGGTAAAGTGATGCTTAGTTTTTTTTTGTTTTGTTTTTTTAAGATTTTATTTATTTATTCATGAAATACACACACACACACAGAGAAAGAGAGAGAAAAGAGAGAGTAGAGAGAGGCAGAGACACAGGCAGAGGGAGAAGCAGGCTCCATGCAGGGAGCCTGATGTGGGACTTGATCCCAGGACTCCAGGATCACTCCCTGAGCTGAAGGAAGGCGCTAAACTGCTGAGCCACCCAGGGATCCCCTGATGCTTTGTTTTTAAAGCATCATTTGTAACACCAGTTAAGACCACTCACCATAATCAACTACAAATTAGAGAAAAATTACCCTAGGTCTGAAACACAATGAAATCCAAATAGGCAAATGTATTATTCCAAACCTGGCATTTGCCAGACCAACACTTCCCATTTGAAAGATTTCTTTTCTAGAAATGTTTGTTTTTATTTGTAAGATATTTAATGGCACAGTGGTCACATTATTCAAAGAAATATCAAGTCTGACTCATAACAAGGTAAAAGTAAAATTTATACCTTTTTTTTTCAGTCGAATTGTGGGGGGTTTCTAAGTACACTTTTTATTCTGGAGTAATTTTAGAATTACAGAAAAGTGGCAAAGATGTACAGAAAGTTCCTATATACCCCCCCCCATCTAGTTTCCCTTATCATTCACATTTTACATTACCACAGTACATTATTCAAAACAAGAAACTGACATTGGTACATATATTAGTTTCCTAAGGCTGCTATAACAAATTATCACAAACATGTATCTTAAAACAACCAACACTTACTCTATCATGGTTCTGGACACCACAGAACAAAACAAGGTGTTCCCAGGGCCACATTCTCTCTCCGAAGACCATGAGGGAGATTCTATTCTTTGTCTCTATTCTTTGCTTCTGGTGGTTGCTGGAATTACTTGATTTCTGGCTCCAGTCTCCACCTCCATGAAATATTGCCACCTTCTCATCTCTGTGCTGGTCTTTAAGAAATCTGTCATTGATTTTAAGCCATCCATATAATCTAGGATGATCTTATCTGGAGATCCTTAATTATATCTGCAAAGATACTTTGCCAGGTAATAGTCACAGATTCCAAGGATTAGGACATGGACATATCTTTTGAGTGGGTGATCATTCAATCCACTACAGATTATTATTATTCATTAAACTCCAAATCATTTTTTTCATCAACACCATCTTTCTATGCCAGCAGTGCCCAATTGAGGACATCACGATGCATTTAGTTTTCATGTCTCCCACATTCCCTCTTGTCTGTGATAGGTCCTAGCCTTTCTTCTTTTTTATGACCTGGAGAATCTTGAGGTATACTGACTAGCTAACTCACAGAAACCCCCCCAGTTTGGGTTTGCCCCATGTCTTTCTTATGATCAGACTAGTTTATAGATTTGGGAGGATTCATGGAATATGGGAGATTAAAGCTGTAGCTTTGGAATATGAGAGATTAAAGCTGTAGCTTCTGTAAACTGAAATAGCTACATACATTATTTGGAATTTTTCTGTAACTTCCTCATTTATTTATTCTTAATCATTTTAATATCAGTATAGGCACATATATTTATTTTGTACTTTGGGTTATGATTCATACTACATTATTTTGTCATTTAAATTGTTCTAGCTTTGCCAGTTCGGAGCTCTTTCAGGTTGACTCCTGTGACTCTATGACATGTCCTCCTCATCCTTTTGGTTTTGTTTTGTTTTGAGTACTTCTTTACTTTCTGGTATTACAAGATGTCCCAGACTTATCTTGTATTGGTAGTTTACTTTTCAAAGCCAAATAAAATATTAAATATTCAAGACTTTGGTTTTGCTTGTCTGGAATGATAAAGGGCACTCTCCTACTGATACCTCTTGGAGTCTTAGTAAGTAAAGACAGTGGCACAGTGTCATAAAGTATTGATTAAACAAACAGCCAGGCTAAAGAGTTATATGAGGTAGTAACTCTTCTTACAACTAAAGTGTTCATGCCTCAAGCAGAAGACAGGGCAGTAGCATTGAATTCTAGTAACAGAGTCAGCAAACTTAGTTCCAGCACAACCTCAGCAGAGATGATCAATTCCCTGTTGGTGCAAACCATGATTAGCTCTAGACTTGCGGCTCCCTTCTTACTTGCTTTTAACCTTTGTCGGTGTTTGTAAGTGTACAGATGCTGCTCTCTCATAAAATCACCAACTGAATAACACACCGTTTTCATATAACGGTTTTGGCCCTGGAGACCCTAGGAATGTTTATAGTGTAGATGTAGGTCACGTACCCCAGAAATGAAATGAAACAAAGTTGCCTATGGAAGCCTCCTGGTGGACATTTAAAATAAATAGCACTATGCAGAATTCCAACTTGTGTACTTATTTGTGTTTTCCCTAGAAGAGGGAAGCAAAGAGAAATTTCTCTGGTTATTGTCGGACTTTCTGCAAGCCAAGTTCTATTTACCTAGTACTACTTGGTCAACAACATCCATAACAGGCTAGAATTAAGGTGCTATATAGCAATAGTGATGACTTTAATAACAGAAGATATATATATATGACAGGCTGAATTTCTTGGTGCAATCATAGTTATTTACTTACAGAGCACAAGGATTCAGGAGTGTCTTCTGGATCTTTTTGTATTAACAATACATGCACAGAAAAAATCATAAAGTATGTCAGATACCTGAAATGTTCTTTAATGTTCTTATGGAGGATATGAGGCTCATCTCAATGAGAAATTTATAAATAGCTACAAAGTAATTAGCCTTCCTCTAAACTCAATGAGCTTTTATACACAATGTAGTTACAGCTTGATTAAACAGTTTTCCAAAATTCAGTGTGGCATGTAAGAAAATATATTCTAAGCCCTTAAAATGTCACTTGAAGGAAATTATGTGTGTATTAAAGTCAAGGTGGAAAACATGTGCACTACTTCCTCTAAACGAAGGAGTCCTTTCAATAAAATACATTTCAGTACAATGTGCATTGTAAGATTATAAATGGAGAGACATGACATGATGTGCTCTTTTGTTTTTTGGCATGGAAAAATTTTTAAATAGTGTATTTTGCCTTGTTATTTTCACAAAAGCACTTAGCAACCTTTCATATTTTCAACATTATTTCTTGACAAGACAAAGAGAAGAGTAATCTGTGGGTGGCACTCTGAAATAATAATCAGAGGGGTGTCGTAAGAAAGAACATCATGTCAGCTGTTGGAATGTTCTCCAACTATACTTCTCTGAGAGTCAGAATAAATGTCTTTGTAATTCCTTATCATATAGAGTGACTTTACTTTTGATATCCAAATGAAGTCACTAATTCTAAAGGGTAGGGTCTCACAACTCATAAAGCCACGTTTAAAAAAGCAAAGAGGAAGAAATCATGTAGTCAACCTATTTAGGATTTTTTTCCTCTGCTTGTCACATTAGTCTTCTTTTATTCTTCTTTTATTATGATCTAAGATATTACTGAATGTGAATTGTGGATAACTCTGAAACATTAATCTAATGTATTTTGATGCTTGTTTTTTTATGTGCAGTAATGAAATTACCATCCCTAAAATTTAATTAATGCTAAAACTGGCAATTATTCTATTTCCTCTCAACATCAGAATTTTGGTGAATGAAAAAAAAAAAAAAGAAATTTTGGTGAATGCTGGATTCTCTGGATTTTCTAATTATAAAAGCAATGGCATGTAAATCTGACTCCATTTCTTTCTTTAAAAAAATATATGTTTATTTTAGAGAGAGAGAGAGAGGGAGGGAGAGTAGGGGTGTGCGGGGGCAAAAGGAGGAGGAGAGAGAGAAGCTCAAGTAGGCTCCCCAATGAGTGCAGAGCCCTCTGTGGGACTCAATCTCATCACCCTGAGATCATGACCTGAGTTGAAATCAGGAGTCCAACGCTTATCCAACTGAGCCACCCAGGTGTCTCTGACTCTTTTCTTATACTTCTGCCATACACATAGCATTAGATGTTGGCACCGTACAACTTTCTGCTTTCTTTTACTTTTCATGAGTTTCATATTTAAGTGGGATTCAAGCAGACAATATATAGTTGGGTCTTTAAAAAAAAAAAAAAAGATTTTTATTTATTTATTCATGAGAGACACGAGAGAGAGGCAGAGACACAGGCAGAGGGAGAAGCAGGCTTCATGCAGGGAGTCCAATGTGGGACTCAATCCCAGGACCCTGGGATCAGGACCTGAGCCAAAGGCAGACACTCAACAGCTGAGCCACCCAGGAGTCTCAAGTCTCTCTCTCTCTTTTTTTTTTTTTTTTAATTATTCTGATAATCTCTCTTTTTTATATTAGTGTAGTTAGACCACTCATATTTAAAGTGATTACTGATATAATTGGATTAATATCTAAAATGTTTGTGATTATTCTATCCCTTGCATTTGTGTTTTGTTCCTTTTTGTTTACTCTTTTTTGTCTTGTCTTATTTTAATTAAGCATTTTATGTGCTACTATTTTACCACCTCTGCTAGCATATCAATTATGCCTCTTTTTAAAAAAATTGTCATGGATTTCTTAATGTAATGTACATATTAAGCCAGTTTCACCTTCAAATGGCACTATACTACTTCAAGTAGCTTAAAACAGTATTTCTAATAATTCCCTTGTATTCCTTATGATACTGCTATATGAACTGAATTGTGCCCCCATCCCCCCACCCCCGCCCTTGCACAAATTCATATGTTGAATCCCTCACCTCCAATGTGATGGGATTTAGAGATAGGGCCTTTGGGTGGTAATTAAACTTAAAAGTAGTCACGAGGGTGGGGCATGATTTTATGATGGGAAGAAGAAGAAAAGAAAAAAATGGAGCACTCTCTCTCTCTGTCTGTCTTGTTGAAGACACAGAAAGAAAGCAGTCTTCTTTAATGCAGGAAGAGGACCTTCACTATGGATCAAATAGGCCAGTATCTTCGTCTTAAACCTCCTAGCTTCCAGAACTGTGAGATATAAATGTCTGTTGTTTAAGCCATCCAATAGCTGGTATTTTATTTATAGCAAGCAGCTAGAGTAGACTAATACTGTATCATTTATTTTACTTGACCATATGCTATAATCACTTGATACAGTATTATTGTTATTATTATTACTTTAAGGGCTATAATCCTTTAGATCAACTGACAATATGAAAAGTAAAAGATGTTTTACCTTGTCTTGCTCCTTCTCCAGTGCTCTTCCTTTCTTTATGTAGATTCAAGCTTCTGACCTGTCATTTTTCTTCTTCCTGAAGAACTACTTATACTGTTTGTTTCAGAGCCTGCTTTCTGGCTGTAAATATTCTCAGTATCTGGGCTTCTTTGTTTCCTGCATTTTGAATATGATAACTCTGTGTATAGATTTGTTTTTATATTTATCCTTCTGGGTATTCTCTGAGCTAACCAGATTTGTGATTTGATATCTCTAATTCTGGGAAATTCTCACCATCATTAAATATTTCTTCTGATCTCTTCTTCTTTTCTCTCTCTGATAATCTAATTAGATGTATGTTATATCTTTTGCAGTTGTCCCACAATTCTTGGGTATTCTGGGGTTTTTATTATTATTCTTTTCACATTTCAGTTTAGAATGTTTCTACTAACGTGTATTCAGCTCACTAATTTTTTCCGCAGGTGAGTTTTATTTGCTGATAAACCCATTAAAGGCATTCTTCATTTCTGTTACTATATTTTTCATTTCTTGGACTTTCTTTTAGTTATTTGAGTTTCCACTTCTCTGCTAATGTTATCCCTCTGTTGTGATGACTTCCAAGCTTTTTATGTACCAGGGGAAGGTATAACAGGAAGTCTCCTGATTTAGCATTAGAACAGTTTCACTTGGTAATTTCCTCACTCAGGATAGTTTCCAGAACGTGTCATTCTCTTATCCAGGACCAAAGGAATACAGAACTAATATATTCAAAGAGCCAACCAAGTATTTTACCTTTAGGCAGTCTTAGCTTTATACTATTGAAGACATATATTTAACCATTCTCTTAAATCTAAAGGGAATTAAATTAACCAATCTTAATAATCAATTTCAGCAATTAGTAATAGCCATTAAGAGAAATCTGGACTACTGGCCTAACAAAGTCTAAGCTCAATTATACTGCACATTATACCATGCAATGTATTTTAAGAAACTTGATGGTTTAGATATATTATGGCATCTATATAATATGTGTGTGCATGTTGTCCCCATTAGTGATTTCAGATCCATTCTCTACTAGTCTCTATTGTCCTCTATGTCTGGGAAACAGATCCATGCAGACTAGTCAAATTTTTTCTTTGCCTTCTAGATAGATTTATAAAGGGACAGGAGCTCAGATGGAGTGAAGGAAGTTAGTTTCAGGCATCATTTCCCCATCCCGCTGTATTCACTTCTGAGTTTATAGTACCTCCATGGCTGTCCTCTCCATGTGAATACCCCCATTAGGATTTTCATCTGTCCCTGCCTGCTGCCCATTCACACCGGTGTTATAAAAGCCTGAGTGTTTATGTGCCTGACCCTTAGGTCAATTTTCAGCATCTAAGGCAGAAAAACACCCAACACGGCATATATTGTAATGCGATCATGCCATTCCCATACCTCCTTTCCTTTTCCCCCACTTGTTTTCTGAGACTATAGCATATTAGTGTTTCTAAAGGAAGAAGGAACGGTGTTCTGGCTGGTCCAAGAGCAAGACATAGAAGAGATGATTGCCCATTTAAAGACCTCAAACTTCTGAGTCAGGACCAGCAATGCTGCTCTTGTTTCCAGGCTGTGGTCTGCTCTATTAGTCTTTTACTTGCTGGAAATCCCTTCCAAAGTCTCACAGTGTTGATCATTAGACTTACTTTGTGTGTTATCGTGAATTTTGGCTTTTATTTTTATCTTAATTGATATTCTACTGGAAAGTTAGGAGAGGATGTAAGGCATTATTATTATTATTTTTTTTTTGTAAGGCATTATTTTAAAAACATAGGCTTAGGGATGCCTGGGTGGTTCAGTGGTTGAGTGTCTGCCTTCGGCTGAGGATGTGATCCTGGAGTTCTGGGATTGAGAGGTCACATCAGGCTCCCAGCATGGAGCCTGCTTCTCCCTCTACCTGTGTCTCTGCCTCTCTCTGTGTGTCTAATTAATGAATGAATGAATGAATGAACTTAAAAAAAAAAAGAACATAGGATGAATACTAAATAAGTAATGACTGCTAAATAAACCACAAATATTTACCTCTTCCCACATGAGATGCCACACAATATGGCACTAACCACTTCATCTGTACTCTATGCTTGAGCTAAACTACCTGGAAGTTCCTGGACACTCTCAAACCTGACTTTGTTTTCTTACCTTCTATTAGAATTCTCTTAGATCCAGCTCTACCTGTACAAATTCTATACTTTAAGGATTATCATGAATAGCAACTCCCCTATGAAATATATTCTGATATCTTATAAAAGATACTATCTCTCCCTCCTTTGAACAATTTTTCATATTATTTATTTCTCTCATTGCCTTTTTGTAAGATACCTACACAGTTGATTCTCATTATTTGCTTTAGCTATATTTGTTCTACTAAGTCACTGCGAACACTGAATGAGTGAATACTGAACTCCTAGGGGAAATACAAGGTCAATTCCAGTAAGCCCTTGGTCACAACATTGTTGTCAACATTTTGATCAATATATAACCTTGTTTTGTATGTGTTTCTGTTTGAAAATACCTTAATATATATTTTTAATTCATTAATGTTTAACTTAATTCACATCCAGCAATACTAAAATTTCATGCCTGAATGAATATCATGTCACATTATTTTCTCCATAAGGCACATCACAGGCACTTAGGAAAACTAGACAGTACTTCAGAACTATATTTGAGGGACACTTTAAGCAATAAAGTCCCAATAAAAAGCACAAAAATGCAACAACAACAACAAAAAAAGATACTACATAGCCTGTAAGAAGAACAATTGTTTAGCGTGAGAGTGAAAACAAGAAGGCAGAGTATTTCCTTGTCCAACCTCAGATGGGAACATACGTATCAGGTGACTCAAATTATTCACTACTCCTTACAAGTCTGTAAATGATGCAAAAGCACCAGGATTATTGATTTTGTTATTACAAATAAATTGTAGGGGTTAGGCAAATTTGGAAATATAGAATTTGTGTATATTAGGTACCTGCCAAATACACAGATGGCAGGCGCTGGATTGGGCATTGTGGATATGTATAAAGGAGGGGGTTTACAACTTGGAAAGGAAGATAAAAGTAAACTGATGCTTCTGGTGTGATACAAAACATGCAAAAGGAAAGTACATGCTACCATAATGCCTCATAATGAGAGTACCTAGCAAAGTTTCAAGGTTCAGGAAAGGTTTCCAGGAAAAGAAGGCCTGTAGGCTAAATTCGAAGCACAATTACAGCAGAAAACTTTGGAGTTTTCCATAGTATCTAATACAGTGCCTTGGTACATTGTAAGCAAACAATAGGAATAAAGCTTTAAGGGAATCTCTGGGTGGCTCAGTGGTTTAGCGTCTGCCGTCGGCCCAGGGCATGATCCTGGAGTCCCAGGATCCAGTCTAACATCAGGCTCCCTGCATGGAGCCTGCTTCTCCCTCTGCCTCTGTCTCTGCCTCTCTCTCTCTCTCTCTCTCTCTCTTTGTCTTTCATGAATAATAAAATCTTCAGGAAAAAAATAAAGAATAAAGCTTTGATTTTCAAAGTCTACTTAAGTGAAAAACTTAAAATAGAGGGAAAAAATTATACGTAACTGAAACTTGGATATACAATTACTTCTAAAATCTTGGAGACTCATGTCAGCCACTGCAATTACTGAAGCATATCACAGAGCTTTCCTGTTGGGCAGACATCACAAATTGTGACATCACATAAGACTAAATAGGGACAAGCAGAGCACCAAACAGATTGACAGCAGCCAAAATCCGGGAAGACTCACACATCATGCACAAGAGTAGACTGAGAAGGAGAAGTAGGAGTAAAAGAATAATCAGTTGTGGCATCCTAAATTCAAGATAGAAGTTGCATATTGGAGGGAGTAGTAAGCAATGGAAAGAACCTAAGGAGTATGAAGAATTAAAAGGACCCATTAGATTTCACAGCTAGGAGATCATTGTAGACCTTGGCAGGAGCAATTGCAATAGATAATCACAGGCAAAAGCCAGATTGCAGTGCACTGAAGAGCGAAACTAATGTGTGCGTGTTTTCTTCTCCAACTCCAGCCATGGTAACCTTTATCAGCTTCTCAAACATGCTTCCTCTAAATGAGGGCCTTAATGTTCTTTCCTTTCCATGTGGTTGATTCCTTCTTAGGTTTAATTGTCTCAGATTTTACTTCCTCTGCAAGGTCCTCCCTGAACAGCACATGCCACCTACCATACTGGATCTTCTTGTTACATTCCATGTCTGAACATTTTAATAATGTGTGCCTCCCCTTGTCACATCTAGATGAAGACCAGGACCATGCTTTGTTTTCCTGACAAGGGTATTCCTAGCACCTAGTGCTATTCCCAATATGTCATTTTTACTCAACTAGTAACTATTCGCCATATAAGACTAAAAATCCATTGAATTTATTCATTCCTTTTATTTCCCTGCAGTGTCATGCATATGCAAGTGCTCAGGAATTATGTTCAAGCAATCAAACCCTAGTTAATTAAATTGCAAAAAAAAAAAACAAAAAAAACAAAAAAAAAACCCCTAATAGAAAATATCTAGGTTATATGGTATCTAGAATCTGCCCCCAACCCTGTATGTTTGCTTTTTTCTTTGCTGTATCACTTTTGCCTAGGAAGATGCCTAGCACAAAACGAGTAAGAGGCAGGTTGGTTTTTTGTTGTTGTTGAATTTATAAATAAATGGTTGAAAGAATCAAAATTATGAGTTTGGTCCAGTCTCTACTTTATACATTTACAAGGCATTTTTCAAAATAATAGAAAAAGCAAGGACTTCTATGATGATTGTACAAGACAAGGAATTCTGACTTTTACTGTAATCTGTACCATGAGGAAGAAAACAAAGAGGTACTTTCAGAAATCAACGTGACATGTTGAGGATCTTTCTAATATGCTTAAATTCAAGAAGTTATGAATAATAGATGCAAGATTTGCACATAACCATGGACATTTATGAAAGAACATGAGCATCATGTAAAACACACTAAAGCCAGAATAAAGGAAAAACATAAGGACTGGAAAGTAGAGACAGAAGGATTTTAGGCTAGATATGGAACTAGAGGAAACATGAAATAAGCAAATCTTAAGATTATCAGCCTTAGCCACAAAGAAAACACAAAGTACACTAAGATTACTACATACCCACACAAATGGCTAAAAGAATACGACTGGCAGAGCAGGTTGTGGTGAAGACATGGATCACTATCTCTTAGTTTTGCTGCTGGGAAGGGAACAGGGTACAATCACTTTGGAAAACATTCGGCAATTTCTTATAAAGCTATACATAAACTTACATTATGACCCAATTCTACCCTAAGGTATTTATACAAGAGAAATTAAAACTTACGTCTACAAAAAGACTTGTATTTGAATGATCACAACAGTTTTATTTATTATGGCCAAAAACTGGAAATAGCTCAACTATCCATCAATAGGTCAGCAGATAAACAAGCTATGGCCAACAATGGAATGCTTCTCAAAAAATAAAACAGAAATGGATTATTTCTGGATTCCACAATATGGATAAGCCTCAAAAATATTTAAGTGAAAGAAGTCAGAATAAAAGATTCATACTATAAGATTACATTTATATGAAGTTCTAGAAGAGGCAAAACTAAACTAGGGGTGATAGAAATTAGACCAAGGATTGTCTAGGGTGAGTTATGGGAAATCTATACCTTAAATTTAAAACTTACTTATCACTGGGAAAGGACATAAGGACACATTTTGGAGTGATGGAAATGTTCTATATCTAATACATGACAGTAGTTACATATATATATATATATATATATACACACATTAGTCAAACTTATTACACTGTATTTTGTAAATTAGTGTATTATTTTTGTTGTATGTAAATTACACCACAATAATTTTTATTAAAAATTTGAAATAATACATTAACAGACAAAAAGGAGAAACAACAGGAATCTTCAATTTCTTTTTTGTTCCCATACTTACTGTTAAGGGATATTTAGTAGATTTAACATTGATAGTAAAGATTCAAGATCAAATGTGGCAAGATTATATAGTAGCATCTGGTTCTTCTAAATTCAACTTTTAAAACAGAAATTTACCTTATGCATTTTGGTGAAGGTTCTTCACTGCCTAAACTAGAATCCATTCTAAAAGATTAAATGGTGCTATGGGCGGGGGGGGGGGACACCTGGGTGGCTCAGTCAGTTAAGCATCTACCTTCAGTCAGGTCATGATTCAGGTCATGATCCCAGCCTTGAAATTGAGTCCATGTAGACTGCACTATGGATTGAACTGTATGACCTCCAAAATCATATGTTACGGTGCTAACTCCCAATGTGACCATACTTGGAGATGGGCCTTTACAGAAATAAAATCATGAGAGTAGGGTCCTGATCCAATAGGATTGTCATTCTAAGAAGAGACACCAGACAGCTTGCTTTCTCTCTGTCACATGAGGCCCCAGCAAGAAGGCAGTCAGCTGCAAGCCAGAAAGAGTTCTCATCAGAAACTGACCCTATTGGACCTTGATCCTAGACTTCTAGCCTTTAGAACTGTGAATAAATAAAGTTCTGTTCTTTAAGCCACCTGGTCTATGGTTTTGTTAATGGCAGCCCGACCAGATCAATACAAACTGAAATTGTTTTATAGGGTACCAAATAGCTTATAGAATCTCTGGCACAGCAAGAAAACCAATTTGGTCACCACTCAAAAATTTAATACTTGAACCTCTAACCAGAGCATTCTGGAAGAACCGAGTATCTCTAACACATGGTTGTAAGAGCTACCTTTTCCCACATGGACACTGCCTCAAGTTTCCTCCTTTGATTCCTCCAAGTCTCCTGTGGAGCTGTTTGTCTGGTAGAATGTAGACAGATCAGCCCACAGAATCCACCCCACCACTGTGCTCAGATCCCTGTTGTTAAGACCCTTGAGCTGCTTTCAGGGCACTTCAAGGAGTTCAAGAAAACATTGGAGAAAAAATTAAAATGTTCTATAGCCAAAAATGGGGGCCAATGTATCAGAGACCAGACCAGTGAGTTCAATGTTCTTTTCCAAATTTCAAAGAAACTTGTGAAATTTAATGGAAAAATAGCAATAATCACTGAAGGCAACACAATTTTATTATGTGCTAGGTTTCTAAGATTGGCACAACTGGCTGATCTCAGAAGAACATTCAAGAGTCTTCCATACTATAACTTGCATAAGATTAAGAAATTTGAGACAGATTCCCAAAATAAAGTAATTAATTGATAATACCCCAAAAGGAAATCCTAGGTACCTGCCCTTAGAAACATTTTTTTTTAATATAAACCCACACACGTGTGCATGAACACACACCAGGCTCATCAAACTTGCATATGGCTGGTACAGGATTGAGACATAGGTCAATAGAGATGGCCTCTGACATCATATCCCCATTTTGTTTTGCTGCAAAACAACTAGTATACCTCACTCTTGCTCCATACCCTCCACACCACCCACCTTGAAACTTGTTAAAAGCACTGGTCTGAGACAAAAAGATCTCTTCCACAATTTATCTGATTAATCCCAGGTGATTCATTCTACCTCCCTGGGCCTCTGGTTTATCATCTGAACAAAAGAATCATTTCTAAGGGCCATCTTAGCTCTTATTCCCCATAATTTTTACAAAGCCTCTTGGGTTTGGCAGCACTTTTGTTCTTTCAGAAAAAACAGTCTTTATTCTTCTCTTACCCAGGAGTTTTATAAGGCTACCTATTGATAAGTCACTAAGGATTTGGGAATTGTGGGTTACAAAGGACAAATAAAGCATCTTATCTGAAACATCTCTGTCCAAGATCCCAGCTCACAGCACTGCGCATCCCGCTATATCCAGGGAATGAATTTAAAGACAAATAAAATCATCCCTGATGACTACAGATGTAAAAAATCCTCAACAGAATATTAGCAAACTGAATCCAAAATACATTAAAAAATCATTCACCACGATCAAGTAGGATTTTTTCCTGGGTTGCAAGGGTGGTTCAATATCTGCAAATCAATCAATGTGATGCATCACATCAATAAAAGAAAGGATAAGAACTATATGTTCATTTCAATATATGTAAAAAAAAAAAGCATCTGACAAAGTACAACATCCATTCATGATAAAAACCCTCAACAAACTAAGTTTAGAGGGAACATATCTCAACAAAACAAAGGCCATCAACAACAGAAGAAGCAATAGGTATTGGTAAGGATGTGGAGGAAAATGAACACTCATGCACTGTTCATGGGAATGCAAACTGGTATAGCCACTGTGGGAAATAGTATGAAGTTTCTTCAAAAAGTTAAAAAAAGAACTACCTTTGATCCAGCAATTGCACTACTATATTTACCCCTCACCCCCCCAAAAATATATATATATAAACACTAATTCAGGAGATCTCTGGGTGGCTCAGAGGTTTAGCCCATGCCTTCAGCCCAGGGTGTCATCCTGGATACCCTGGATCGAGTCCCACATCGGGCTCCCTGAATGGAGCCTGCTTCTCCTTCTGCCTGTGTCTCTGCCTCTGTCTCTGTCTCTCATGAACAAATAAATAAATAAAATATTAAAAAAAACACTAATTCAAAGGGATATAAACACTCTTATGTTAATTGCAGCATTATCTACAATAGCCAAGATATGGAAGCAGCCCAAGTATCCATTGATTAATGAATGGGTAAAGAAGATGTAGTATAATTTGAAATATTATTCAGTCATAAAAAAGAATGAAGCTCTGCCATTTTCAATGACATGGATGGGAGCTAGAGAATACAATGCTAAATGAAATAAATCAGAGAAAGACAAATACCATATAACTTTCACTCATAGTAGAATTTAATAAAAGAGCAAAGAGGAAAAAAGGGAGAGACAAATCAAAAACAGGATCTTAACTAGAGAGCAAGCTGATAGTTACCAGAGGGAGGTGAGTAGGGGGATGGATGAAAAAGGTGATGGAGACTAAGGAGTGCACTTGTGAGGAGCACCAGGTGATGTACGGAAGTGTTAAATCACTATACTGTAAACCTAATATAACTAATATAACACTATATGTTAACTGGAATTAAAAAGTTAAAAATAAAACAAAATAAACATCTAGGGAAAAGAGAAAGAATGAGATAGATTATGAATTATGTCTGAAATCTTCTAATGATTACCCTATTCCTGGAACTTTTTAACAACAGGAATAATCTTTAAAGTGTGTTGTGTGTTCAAATCCCTCCAATTGAATTTCCAGAGAAGGTGTAAGCTGAACTGAGTCTAGTGACAGTAGGAGGCAGTCTGGTAACCTCTCAACCTGCATCCAGAGCCAGCACAAGGAAGTGTCACCATCCAATTGACCCTTCTTTCCCCCACTGCATTCCTCATCACAATAGGAGCTGCCTTGGTATTTAGCCAAAGGGCACACACCTCTGACATTTGGGGTCTTCTGCAATTAAATCAACTGGCTACTTTTATTCATTGTACAGCTTTTAGAAAAGCAAGCATACCTATGACATAGAATTTTAAGAGTCAAAACAGTAAATCATATGGAAAGGGACACTAGGCATAAATAATTTACATCTTGATGTCATATATACAAGAACAATTAGAAAATCTTACTAGGGGCAATAGCAAGTGAGAATGGGGTTGTTCTTATTTTAGTTTTCACTTCACATCTTGAGGTGCTGGTGAACACAATTCTTTTTAATCATTTCTAGCACAGGCATGCTAGTTCAAAGCTAATCAACCCCTGTAGTCTAGTATCACTTGTTCAAGTGATGCATTTTTCTTGAGCCCATTATGGGAATGAGAATTATAAGCTTTCTTGCATAATTCAACAGAGTCTAGACACTATGAGAAAATGAATCAAAACACATAGGAATGCTGAATCTTAAAATTCATCTCCAAAATTAAAAACAATCTACTCACGATTCATATTTTATTTGTATGCTCTTTGGCAAAACACTTTGTGAGATAAATTCATAAGCAATTATCCCTGTGCAAAGGCTGACAATACTCTTTCTTGAGGCCATTTGGCTTCTTAGATTTTCAGAGTGAAGAAATGATTGATGTTAATAGAGAATTTCTAGATTTGATGTACAGTATTTGTGAAGAACCCTGACTCATTTTTCTGTGTGCTCCTGGGCTCCTTTCCCACCAACATGTGAACCAGTGGGAGCTGAGAACTCACCTTGATCACCAACTATGTTCTCTGATCAAGTATAAAATAATGGGCCTTCCAATCCTCTTTCCCAGAATGCTGCACATTTTGATGTAAGATCAGTTCTTACTGAAGCATTCTAAAACTGTCAATTCCCTTGGTGCATTACCTGTTCTTCATATTCTGCTGAGGCCAAAATATGTCAAATGGACAGATTGCTCTGCCAAAGACAGTCAGATTTCGTCAAACCAAGAAAATTAAATCCAGGCCCTGTCATAAAAACACAGCTTAGGAGCCTGCCGGATGCACCAGTGAAACTGGTCTCACTAACAGCTGCGCTCCCTCCTGGCATTTCAACATTGGCCAAATGTGGATTCAAAGCATAACCAAATCCAAAATCTCTCAAGCAACCTCAGTTTCAGCTGACATAGCCAAGTGCTTTGGGTAAGTGGTGTTTGTCAACCCCTAGTCCAAACTGCTGACCATAAAACATGAGATAATGAACACAAATTAGCTCCAGAAGAAAAGTTTCAGTTGTCTGAACTTGTCTTTTCCTGTTTTTCTGGCCCTTGGGAAAAATAGGAATCCTTTACTTCAGCCTTCATCATGTTTTCGTATTTTAGGAGAGTTTCTATTCTCTAAATTGGCTCAGTTTTTATTTAGGATCAGAATTCTGGCTGGATTATCATTAATAGTGTGATTATACCAGTTAATTTATGATGATTAAGAATTCCCTATTGAACAAAATTGTCAAAGATTAGATACATAAGAACACAGTCAGGTATTAAGGGGAGATGTACTGTCTGGAACACTTCCTTTTGGGGTGTTTCTGGTCTGCCTTCCTCCTGGGGTACCTGATATCTGTCTGATATACTCTGAGGCTTATGGATGTGCTCTGGATGGATTCTAAACTTTCTACATAAATCTCAGAGTTCTTCATTTCCTCCACATAAATATTCCCAAGAATAGATGGCTTGAAAATTATTTCATCACAAAATAAGATGGACATAGGAATGACCTTTCTTGCTCAATTACTAGTCATCGTCTGATGCTGGCTGATTTGAAAGTAGCAAAATGGTTTTTACCTTTAGTCATAACTCAATTTCCAGACAAACTATACACTGCCAGAAAGGTAAAACCTACACTGGTATGCATATATAAGACAAAGTTTTTCTTTTTAAAGAAAAGAAACTTTGAAACTTTGAAAAATATCGTTTTAACCAGTTCTACCCTGCTGACCTTTTGCTTTCAACCAAAAAGTTAATTTGGACATAATCTCCCTGAGCTATGAGAAAATCGTGTTCATAATTATTCTTTTATTCTTGATGATTTTAATGTATCAACCCCAACCCACACTCCCAGTATTATTTATTAAGCAATCAACTACTGGGATGGATAAAGAATGGTTCCTACAGCCTGAAACTATTAATTCTTTGCTTAACATAATTTGCTGAAATTTAGTATATACACACATATACAAGTGTCAAATTAAACAGCTATAAAATTATTGGACTATAAAACAAAAAACAACATATTTTTTCAAATATCTCTCAGAGCTCATTCTTCCAAGAATAATTCTCTTTAAGTGGTTGGTTAGGTACTCAATTAAGCCATTTCTTTAAATCCCAGGGCAGAGGGACGCCTGGGTGGCTCAGTCAGTTAAGCATCTGCCTTCAGCTCAGGTCCTGATCTCAGGGTCCTGGGATCCAGCCTGCTCAGCAGGGAGTATGCTTCTCCCTCTGCCCTTCCCCCTCCCCTGCTCATGCTCTCTCTCTCTTTCTCTCTCAAATAAATAAATATATAATTAATCTAAAAAAAAATCCCAAGGCAGAGGCAACAATCTATGTCTAATTTATTTTCCCATACACAAGTGGATTTGAACTGAAAATTTAAAGGTGAAATGAAGCTGTCAACTCTATTTTGTGATGATTTGCAATTAACATAAATTAAGTGAATACTTCAGAACTTTTGGGCTCAGCTAATACTGAGAATAGTGTACATTCATATCTGTTTGTTGATGCTTATCTTGTTTCTAAACTTTAAGTAATTTACTCTCTATCCTTTTCATCTTTTTCAGCCTGTTCAAGTAAAACAAAAAATCTGTTCTGAAATCTTATCTGTTCTGAAACGAAACCTATCCAGCTATTAAATAGTGCCTCCTTTCCTCCAGACGTTTCCTTATAATTCTCTCATAGCATCTAGGTAACCATTCATTTGACCTTGAAGGCCTGACTTTTATTTGTTATGAGCCTATGAATTCAAGATCTAAAAAGATGGTCATTACCCCCATATTACATTCAACCACATTACAAAAACAGAAGTGGTCAATATAATGGACCAAAAGTTATGGCTTTTCTATTGAAGGGGACTAAACAACATGAGTCAAAGCACATGAAGGGAGAAGAACCTTGAAGTGGTCATAGATGCAAAGAAAATATGTGAATATAAGCTCTGATCTATGGAAGCTGAAGGAACTAGCAAGGACATAACCTGATTTTATGGCTTAAGTATTTAAGGCATGGAAGATAAAGCAGAACTGTAATTTGTAGCCACTACAAAACACACCTTCCCTGCTAATATCTGGCATCTTAACTGCCTTCCTTTGAAAACACTTTCTGTATTTGGGATTTGTTGTATTTCTATGCCATTGACAAATTGAGTAGATTGCCTATTAGCTTCCTAGGAAAAGGATCCATCTGAATTTTTTTTTTAATTTTTAGTTATATAGCTATTAAAGAAGTAACACAGTGCTTTTCATTCTCTTTGTATACTTAACAGAGTGAATAATTAAAATATTCACCTTAAAAATCTGTAAACAAATAGAATTGAAATCCCTCTAGGCAATTTGGGTGTTGTTCTGTTGAGTTTTTAAACACCTCCATTTAGTATCCGAGCCTTTTCTTTAATTGGAATCACACACAGGAGTGCATTATGTAGAACTAATTAAAATAAGGTCATGGCCCAGAGCACCCCATTCTGCTCTTGTCTTCTAATGGACCCCCTACACATGCACACACACACACGCACACACACGTACACACAAACACACACAGCAGGATTCCTGAGGAGATCCAAAAGACTCATTTTGAAAATAACTACTAAATTATCTCTCAAGACCTCTCCAACCACTCATTGAATGACTTTTTACTAAAAATTCATTTTAAAAAAACTAAATGGAGAGTACTTTTCAAGTGTTATTTTGCTATCTCCAATTTTATTTTGTCCTCTGAAGGCATCATCTCATGGTCTGCACTCTGGAGCCAGATTGCCTAATTTTAAAACATGGGCTGTGCCGTTTACTAACTGGATGATCCTGAGGAACTCACTTAACTTCTCTGAATGAGCTTGAGCAAGTTAATTACTCTGAGCCTGTGTGTCCTCATCTATAAAGTAACATAATAAATATAACTGTATTCACAAAGTTCTTACATTGTTTTAAATGAGTTACTTCATATGGAGTCTTTATCCCAGTACCTGGCATATAGTAAGCACTCAGTACCTGTGAGCTACTATTATTCAGTTGACTAAATCAGGTACCTACAATGAAAAAGGCACAGAGTGTTTCAGGATACAAAGTAATACATAATCCTAGCCCACAAGGAATTGACAGAAGCCTTAGATAAGGACCCACACAAGTACTTAAGAAGACTTTCTAAGATTTATGGGGATCCAGATACCTAAAACATCCTCCAATCTACTTGGCCCTAACTAGAAGAGAAGCAACAGATGCAAGCTACTAAATGTGATCCAAGTGCCCATCTCATTAATAATTGGGAGTGCCCAATTGCTCTTAGGAGTGGACTCTGATTCATAACAGAGTAGAATGGAAAACTGTGTTCCCTCCATAAGCCTAACAATAGGACCTGCATAAGCCCAGGCAGAGGTGTTGCTGGCCAACTGCAACAAAGCACAGCAGAAGAAAAAAAAAAGAAAAAAAAGACAAAGAGATCCTGCCTGAAAAGTTTTAGCTGGTGAGAAGGCAGAGTGGTAAAATCACTGTAGATTTTACCACCAGTGATTTTACCACTTGTAAAACTAAGTGGTTTCTTGTAAAACTAAGTATATTCTTACCATACAACTCATCCATCACACTCTTTAGAATTTAGCCAAAAGTGTTGAAATTCTATGTCTGCACAAAAACCTGCACATAGATGTCCATAGCAGCTTTATTCATATTTTCCAAAACTTGGAAGCAGCCAAGATGCCCTTTAGTAGGTAAATGTATAAACAAACTGTTATGCAACCAAATAATGGAATATTAGTTGGCACTAAAAGGAAATGAGCTATCAAGTCATGAAAAAACATGGAAGAAGTTTAAATTTATTTTGCTAGGTGAATGAAAGCTATACTGTACATTTCCAACTATATGACATTCTAAAATGGCAAAACTATGAACACAGCAAAAAAAAAAATCATTGGTTGTCAGAGTTTGGGGAGAGGGAAAGGATAAACAGATGCAGAATAGAGAGTTTTTTAGGGCTATGAAAATACTCTGCATGATACCATAATGATGGATACATGTTATACATTTATCCAAAACCATAGAATATTCAACATCAAGGATGACCAGTAATTTAAACTACAGACTTCGGGTGATTATAATGTGTCAACATAGGTTCATCAGTAACAAATGTACTACTTTGGTGATGTTGATAATTAGGGAAGATAAGCATGTGTCAAGGAGGGGACTATATAGAAAATCTCTGTGCCTTCCTTATATTTATTGTGAATCTAAAACCGCTTTTTAAAAAATCTTATTTATTTATTTATTTATTTATTTATTTATATTTAAGATTTTATTTACTCATGAGAGACACAGAGAGAGAGACAGAGAGAGGCAGAGACAGAGGCAGAGGGAGAAGCAGGCTCCATGCAGGGAGCCTGATGTGGGACTCGATCCCAGGTCTCCAGGATCACACCCTGGACCGAAGGTGGTGTCAAACCACTGAGCCACCCGGGCTGCCCTCTTAATTTTTTAATGAAAAAAAATGAATTTTACCAATTCAGCTCTGCCCATTAGAGAGCCATGGTGAATGAATGCCAGGCTGTCACTCATCTCGCTGGGTTAATCAGTCCATCTCCCAAGTAGAGGAGCAAATAATGGGACTCAGTGGTTCTCAAGGGTGCCAGATGAAACCTCTGGGAGAAAGAAATAAGAGGGTATTTTTGGTTCAGACAATTATAGGGGTGCTAACCTGTCCTGACATGAGGTGCCATTCTGTACAATGAGTCTATGCGATGAAGAATTGTCAAGCCAGTACCAGTAACACATCCAGAAGGAAATGATAGAAAGGTGATAGAAACACTTTTTCAACATTTCTACTACAGATTGAAGGAAATGGCAGAAAGTCATTTCTCTATGACTCCAGGTGTAAAAGTAGGAAGAGGTTTGAAGACATTTTATAATAAATGTAATAAAATTATTTTCCTTTCTCTTTATCCCAATTTGGCTTATTCATGAACAATATTGTGTATATTCTACTACTTTTCCTCAATTCTAATGATAGGAACAATGATTTCCACCTTCTCAGTGTTTCCCAAGAAGAGTGAAAACTTCACTCCCAGTTAAGAAAAGTGTGAAACATTGCTGATCTCTTTCCAAGGAAGCAGAAATGCCTACTAAGTAGGCAACTAGAAAAGAAACTAAGTTCTGTCTTTGTTTTCTCAAATCATCTTGTTCTTGGGAGAGTCTAGACTTGTGTTCTTGCTGCCATATGAGAAAAGCATGCATGGCCCCTGGGCCAAGTATATCTTCTTAAATGTAGTCACCAGTGCAGATCAATCAGTATGTTAGAGATATTTTGATTTCCATCTACATAATTCATCCTTCCTCTTCCTCTTGTTTTCTTTCAAATTTCAAATAATTTAGTATTTGGAGATATACAAATTATGACATAGTACATTTAATAACACCTTTCCAAGGACAAATAAAGTACCAGATTAAAAATCCACCTTAGTTTCAAGACATATTCCAATCCAAAAATGTTCAAATGTAAAGACAAAGGAAATGCAGAAGATATGCTAATTTGATGTTAATTTATTTCATAGCAATGAAATATCTAATTAGTGAGTAGTAATAAATATTTATTATCTGTGGAAAACTTATATTTGAATTGTGTTACAATATATTACTGGAACAATAGAACCTTCCACTACTGAAGTCACATGATTTCCAGAATTCTTTCTCCCAGCATCATCATACATCAGTAAAACGTTGAGCAGCATTGTACCAGTCCTTCTCAGTTAACTCAACACTGCCCATCAAGGTTTTTATCTTTGTCACAGTCTTCATTGTTGCTATCCTGGTCTACTAAGAACAACGTATCTTATTGCAGAGAGGAAGTTGACACAAATGAGGTAAATAATCAAGCACAGGTAGTCCTTAGACTATGTAGAAGAGGTAATATTTGGTCAAGACCAAATATTTCAGGACAAATCCTGAAATCATAAAAGACTAGGAGATGCGACCAAAACAAAGCAAAACAATAAAAGCTCCTCAATCATTCATGGCCCAGATTTTTCCAATTTTCAACCCCACACAAAGGGTGACTGCAAAGTCTTTGTGATTGCTGAATGGGAAGAAAAGCTGTAGGAGAGTTAAGGTTACAGATTTATCTTGCAAGAAAAGTTTTAACAGGCTTGTAGGCTATAGTGTTATATAATGATACATTTTTTTAAGGACCTATTTCTTTAAAACATAAATTTGTATTCCGTAGAAAATAATTTAAAATAGCTAACAATTATAATTAGCTTCAGGAACAAACAAACAGAATAATATATAAATATTGGCAATTAATGACCCCATAATAAACAGCCTGCAGTTGAATAAATAATCCTTTAGGCTGAGCCCTGAAGTATCAACACTGGCAAAATTAATGAATCTTTTATAGACCCTAGTTAATAATAGACTTTAGATCTGACAGGTGCATGTTCCAGAAACAAGCAGAAATCCAAATGTTGTAAGTCTCTCTATCCGCATTTGCTGATATGTCAGCTATGGGGCCATTTTTCTAGCAAAGATAGCAGCATGTCTTTCGATTGATGGCTTGAAGCTTTTCAAAATTATTTGTGTTTATCAATGACTCACAATAATTGTTTTAAGCTAACATCCCCACACACACACACACACACACACAAGAAGAGGTAAAAGGATGCCAAAGATGAATAACTTGCTTTTTGAGGGTTTCAGCTCTACCATCAAGATCGGATTGGAATCCCTACTCTGACTTGCATAGCTGTAAATCTTTAGACAAGTTATTGGCTCTGCCTCAGTTTGCTTATCTGTGAAGTGGTTAAAATAAGAGTACTTACCTCACCAGTTACTCTGAAGATCAGTCCCTGAGGGTAATGACCTGAGAATAGTCCCTGGCACATATTAAGCCTTCAGTAAATATAGTATTATAAATATTTTTGGCACTAAATATTAGATTTTCCCTGTACTGCTTGCTTAGCTAAAGAAGAAACAAAAGATTAAATGTCATTTTCTCTATATTCAACTCTGGTTAATATGGAACAGAACCCATCATTTACAGTTGTATGTAGTAGGCAGTATTAAATAAATAACTTGCTAATTCTGTGTGTCAATCAGACATGTCAAGTGTGATCTTGATCATATTGAAACACTCTTATTTTTAACTATTATTTCCTTTAATACTGTGATCAAGGAGGCATCGTTTACAAACCACACCAAGAAGCTTAAATCAAAAGACCTTGGTTTTCAAAGTACTTTTTTTTTTTTTCTTGGCTTTTCCCAGAGCACAGGTTTCTCAACTCAACAGTAACATAGTTTCTCTTTTGAGTATTTCCCTGTACACTTTGACTGTGGCCTTCATTCCTTGTCAGATTTGCTACTGCAGTTTTCACTAATCCCTGTGAATGCCTTCTCTGACAAAGAATAGAGTCTGGACCATTAACCCAGTCAAGGGCACTGGGCTACATTTTAGAGAATTTTTTTTTTATCACACACCTTTGATCCCAAGCAATACTTCTTAGCTGACAGTTCACTGAGAATTTAATACATATGAAGCAAAATTGACAGAGAAGGGTTCGCCCTAGCCGCCCAGAAAATGATTCCCTACCCCAGAGATTCTGGTCAACCCCAGGAAAGCCTGTAACCTGCCAAGAGTACAACTGAAAAACATATTTTCCATGCAGATGGTGGCTCAAGCATGTTTCTTTTCCTAGATTATATGTGCAGTAAAAAACAAACAGAATTAATGCTATCCTGAACTAGCCTGTAATCTCTGTCACTGTCTTTATGCTACAGGAACTCTTCACTCTAAACTTGAAGACAGATTCATCTCCTGTCTTTTGCAAGTAATTGGATTAAAAATAGACTGAGTTTAAGCTGGTGGAACTCGTTGGCCCGGATCTGGGAGGTCTACTTGAGTATGAAGTTTTCCCTCATTAACAAGCAATCAAAAACCAGTAGATACACTCGCGCATTTACTCACTGGTTCAGAAATTGAGTGTCTACGATCTGATCAGCACTGCCATGAGGGCTGGGGATACAGTAGTAAGTAATAGGAGGTTTAGGTTTCTAATACATTGTGCCTTCAAGAAGGAGGTTTTGTGGGGCTGATATTTAAGCTTTTAAAAAATTCTGAGAAATTTAGGGTTTAAAGACAGGAAAAAAAATTAGCTTGGAAAGGAGAAGTAACCAGGATTTCTTCTTTCATGCCCTTTCCTAAAAGAATAACAATGGCAAAAAGAACCACTAAGAAAATGGAAAGTACAAAAAAAATAAAATAAAAAGAAGAAGAAGAAAGAAAGAAAGAAAAGAAAGAAAGAAATAGTAGCTTTTTTTGGGGGGGTGGGGGGGACAATTGTACATTTCACAAGGAATAAATAGCCTCAATCAGAATGCTATCCTTAGTTCAGAAGTAGGCTGAACTCTAAGAAATTTAGTATTTGAAACATATTCAATATCAAGTATACTGATTTTAATGAATTGAGAACTATTTTCTTCATTAAAGTTTCTAAAACTATAAGCAGTAGTCTATCAACGGGAGTCAGCATGAAGTAGATTGTTATTTATACATCAACTGTGTTAAATGTGCTGAAATGCATGGTGCGTTTTCATGTTTGTTCCTGCAGAGACAAATGTCAAAGAAAAAGCCTTCAGGTTACTTACAGGTTGTATGGGCATGACTGGAACACAAGCTGGTCCATCAAAGAAACCCTATAACCCAAGAGCGATTACGCTGTACCCATGGATAGCTGGACCAAGCTTATCGCACACAGACATTGCTTTCAGCATCAGGTAAGGCAAATTTAAGAACTGCAAACTAAGATAATAGATGTAGAGTGTAAGACCCACACTATTTTAAATCAAACAACAGTTATGTGCCTTCCTGTGAGGACACAGATGGTAGTAGTTAACAGATTTCTCTATAAACATTAAAATGAGGGCATGGAGCCAGATTGCACTAATTGAAGAAAAACCTGCTTGCTAAAATACAGTAACTTTTAATTGTTGCGCTATTTACCCTTTCTCAGAAGCAAGACTGAAAGAGCTAAGCAACTTTGGGGAGCAAAACACAACTCGTTGCAAGTTGATACGGGCTCATATAGAAAACAACTAGCATTGCCTCTGCTCGGATGGCACAGAGACACCTTAAATTCACACATATAGAAGTGAACTCTTGCTCACATCACCTTTCAAACGAGTTCATTCCTCTGTGCTACCCAGCCCAGGCGGCAGCATCACAGAATACCATGTGGCCTCAGCCCAAATTCTGGCGATCAAATTTGGTTCCTCACATTCTTTTGCTCCTGGACCCCCAGTCATCACACAACCACCCTCAACTCTTGCGGACCCTATGACTAGAGACTATCTTGAACCAACGTTTTTTCTTGCCACTATCTTAGCTCACTTCACTTAGCAGAGGAAAGAGTAATTAGCTCTGGAGGAATATAGCATTATATGGAGCCGTGACAGTTATTTTATGGGTACTAAGGGGCATTTAACTTAAAAAAAAAAAAAACTAACAAAGAACAGCATATTTCACTAAAGTCCAATAAAATAAAAACAGACGATAGAAACAGAGTGCAGACAAATGGGATATTGGACTTTAAAGAAGATGAGAAATCTAAAATAAGTGAGTGCTATGTGCAGAAAATAGGGGAAAAGATGATAGGAGAATCTTTTCCGATTGCTGGAGTCACTAATAAAGTACACAGTAGATGTTCTAGAATTGAAAAATACTATAACTAATGGGAAAACTTGAATAAACACATTTGTGGAATTGATACAGAATAAAACAGAATTAGTAAACTGGAACACTGGTCATTAGAAACTAAAACTAAAATACAATGGGAAAAAAAAGGAATGACAAACAGGACCAAGAATAAGAGACAAATAAGACACCATGAAAAAATGTCAGGGCTGTCGTTGTGTGGGGAGCAGGGAGAGAATGAGGAAAAAGCAATATTTAAAGAGACAATGGCCAAGAATTTTCCAAAACTGAAAAAAAAAATCAACTCAGGAAGTATGAGTAGGATAAATTCAACAGAAACACATTTAGATCACACTAAAATGGATGAACAGAAGGGAGGGAGGAATTTTAAACAGCAAAAGAAAAAAGATGCATTACTCTCAATGAAGAGAAACTTTATAGACTATAGCCTCTTAATAGAAGCTAATGGGAATCAGAAAGGAATAGAATCTTTGAAATGCTTTGTAAAAAAAAAATAACTACCAAATTATTATTCAGGAGCCAATAAAAATAAAAACATTCCTTATATATGAAAATGAAATAAAGATGTTTTCAGATTACACATACACACATATACAATACCTACATACACATACACACACACACACACAAGAGTGAGTGAGCTGTTCAAGCTGAAGAAAAATTATCCCAAAGAAAAATACTGAAATTCAGGAAGAAAGGTATAAGAATGGAAAGAATGAATATGTTGATGAATATAAATATTGACTGTAAAAAACAATGATGATGAGTATCTTGTGAGGTTTAAAACATAGAAAATCAAGAAGTAAAAGATTTGGATAAATGGAGATAGCCAATAAATTAGGAAAAGGTATTACTACTAAGCTAATATGGGGACAAAAGAGTAACAAGAGATATGTATTAATCCCAAAGAAGGCAAATATGATAGTACAAATGAATATCTTATACAGTCAAGTCTTTTCATATCAATCATTTAAAATAATCAACAGACCTTCTAAATTCTAGAATATGCATGCACTCTGACAGCAGTCACATTGAAGCTGGTCTGGACATCACTAAAAGTGAGCATCAGCCACAAACAGATGTGATTATTTCATACATGGGAAAGCAGGGATTCTCCAATCCCACTAGACCCAAAAGAATGCCCCTTGGAATATATCATGAGGTTTCTGGATCTCAAATACAGTCTCCTCTAACAGCTTGATGGGTCCACATCTATGCGAGTAGGATGTCTCCTTGACCACATTCAGCATGAAATAGAAAAGGGTAATGTTATCCAACATGTTTGCTGCTGGAGGGGACCATATATTACACACCATATCCCATTTCATTCAGATTTTCCTCTAAGAAGTATCACATCAGAGCCCCGAATGAGACCATCCAAGAGCCAGTGAGTCAATGTCATGCCATTGCCAAAGTTCAGATTTATTTGTGTGCAAACTCGGGATGTACATCCCATGTCCATCCATATTTATTTTTGACATTAAAATAATACTGTTTCTGATCATAAGTAATGTTTCTCTGTATGGAAAAGAACCAGGCTAATTTAATGAAGGGAATATCCCATTATTTCTATTCAATCTATTGAATAATTTCAAGTAAGTTCTGACTGACCTTGATATATGAACATTCTCCTCTTGGTGGGGCAGTGGCAGGTTGGGGAGGGGATAGGTCTGGCATTGTTTTTTATTTGTTTAATCACAGCTCCTGAGTTGTAAGTCTGTGTAAGAAAACTTTCAAATACAAAGGACTTTACCTCTCAAGCACTTTGTCATGTGCTCTGTGGTCTCTGTGGCTAGCTACATATTCTAGATTCTACATCCCTATAGAAACATAACTTTGCAGTCTTAATAAGCTTCACATAACAGAAGCAGGGATGACAGAGGCAGATGGTTGCTTCATACAGTCCACAATGGCCAAATAAAGAGCATCCATTTGTTAAAGAGACTCATTTTGTAACTCCGTTCCATACCAATCCTTGGCATAAGGTGTGGGCTGATCTGTGATGCTTATTACCTCCAGAGAGAAACACAGCTGAGAAGAAAGAATGAATGGATGGAATAGAAGATAGGTTCCCAGAAAAGAAATCACAGAGAAAAGGTACACACAACATAGAAGAGGAGGTAAAGAAGAGGGGACAAGACTCTATTTGGTACCAAGAACAATAACAAAAAACTAAGACTAAGAGAAACAAACTCTACATTTGAAAGGACCTTTTTCTTAAGACTATTTATTTATTTATTTATTTATTTGAGGGAAAGAGTAGAGTGAATGAGAACACAAGTGGGGGAGGAGGGGCAGACAGAGAGGGAGCAGCAAACCCCCTACTGTGTAGGGAGCCCGACATGGGGCTCAATCCCAGAACCCAGGAACATGACCTGAGCCAAAGGCAGACACTTAACTGACTCAGCCACCCAGGTGCCCAATTGTGAGATCATTTCAACCCTTTTTTGGTTAATAAAAGAATTGTCTTGCTTCATTTTCTTTTATTTTTCCCAAAATATCCATATACACTACTTAATATTGAACATGAATGCAAGCATATTGTTTTGTCTCATAAGTTTGCCCTATGATAGCTCTTAACCTCTCAGATTACCTTCTCTAATGGAGAACTCAGAAGTCTGAAATGTTGACCAATTCTTTAACTTTTACACTTGTGTCATCTCATCAAATCCTCAAAAAAGTATTTATTCTAGTTTTAGATATAACTAGACAAGACTCCAAGCACTTTGGTATCCCTGGCAGCAAATCCCGCATTCCTGCCCCTCCTGTCCATGGCAAATACTGTAGGTAAAGTTAATGCAACATCCAGTTAAATCTATTTGGTTCTTCTTTCTCACTTGTCAAGATTGGAAAGCTGAAAATGCATCTGCTCAGACTCCCTTTATTGGCTGTGTGATAGAGTTGTTACCAATGAGATCTATGTAAACATCTGGAAATTTCTTTGAAAGATTTTAACTTTTCTGATAAATAGCATGAGGGTGAGGATGCAGAGTAGGGAAAATGAAGGAGGTCCATCCCACTGAGAGTATTTTATTACCAATTTATTTTTTAATTCCTGGCTTATGGTGATAATGAAAACCAAGAGACTTTTAGTCAGATTTACTATTGTTTACATTTATACAGAAACTGTGCCCCTTATTGCATGTAGGCAGACAACTTCCATCACGTCCCCTCAACTTAGTATGTCACTCTCCTTGACATGAAGACCACCCTCCCTCTTGCTGCCTGCAATCAGATATTTGGCTGCAGCAGCAACTGCCATCTTGTCACAAGGGAAAAGCTAAAAAAAAATCATCAGTATAGGGACACCTGGGTGGCTCAGTGGTTGAGCGTTGAGCATCTGCCTTTGGTTCAGGGTCTGATCCCAGCCAGGATCCGGGATCGTGTCCCACATCGGGCTCCCTGAGAAGAGCCTGCTTCTCCCTCTGCCTATGTCTCTGCCTCTCTCTCTGTCTCTCTCATGAATAAATAAATAAAATCTTTACAAAAATCATCAGTATAATAGCATTAGCATCCTCAATCTTCTGAAACAGTGCTAGCAACCTTTCTTTCAAGATACTTGATACTTGAGGAAAAGACACATCCAATTTTTATAAGGCATGGCTTATCCAGCTTATCTGTTACTCACCATCAAAGGATATCTGCTCTTCATCCCTAAATATGATCTTTATATTTTATATCTGCCTCTTGTAAATTCTTTCATTTGTATATTTAACTATTAATATTCAGGTAATCATGGCTGTATGTGGACTTGGGCCTTCTTCTCCTTCCTTTTGTACCACCCCCTATTAGCTCCTTTGGTTTCCTTAATCAGGTTTTATTCTTTTTTATCTCATTTTCAGATATGTTAGTTTGGGAATTATAAAGTCTTCTACTCTTCTTTTATTGGTTACCCTAGAGATAATAGACATCCTTGACTTGTTAGAATCAACTGCAAATTAGTGCTTCTACCACTTTTCAGACAAGTCTAAGTACTTAAAATTCTTTCCTAGTCAATGCATTCCCTGTTGTATAACTTTGTCACTCAGTTTCATACTACAGATAACCTACAATATTGGGATGTATTACAATGTTTTCACAAGGTGTCATATATCATTTAATATAGTCAATATTCTTATATTTATACACAGATTTACAATTTTGTCGCTCTTAATTTCTTCCTTCATGTTTATTGTTCTGTTGGGGAAAACTCTTGCTTTAAGAACTACTTTTAATGTCAATATGTTAGCAACAACATCTCTTCATTTTTGCTTCTCAGGAAATGTATTTATTTTATTTTCTCACTTTTAAAGAATATTTTTACTAGATACAGAATTTTAGGTTGACAGCTGTTCTCTTTCATCTCTTTAAAATAATATACATTTTCATTTCTATTAAAAAATTAACTGTCAATCTTGTTCTTTTGATGATATTACTCTTATTCTCTGCTCATTAAAATTGTCTTGCTTTTCAGTAGTTCACTAACATGTTAAGGCTGCGGCTCATATTTATATTGCTTGAGGCTCAGAAGTTTCTTGCATCTGTGACTAATTTTTCAATTTATCAGTTCTAAAAATTACTAGACATGATCTCTTCAAACACTCATTCTGCCCCATACTCTCTTCCTCCCCTTCTGACACTTCAATTACTTATATTTTAGACTTACCATGTCTCATATATTCCTTAGAATCATCTCTACTTTCCATGCTTTCTTGCTCTCCATGCTTCAATCTGGATTTTCTTTTTTTTTACAAATCTATCTTCCAAGTCACTATTTATCTCTTCAGTTGTATTCAATCTGTTAAATCCATCTCTAGTATTCTCAATTTTATTTATTGTGTTTTTCAGTTATAGAATTTCCACTTGATCCTTTTTAATAATTCAAGTTTTCATGAAAAACTCTCCATCTTATTACTTATTTCCTGGAACATGTTAATCATAGTTATTCAAGTTCATGTCTAATAATATCAATATTTTGATCACCTTTGAATATATTTCTAATGTCTATTTTTTAATCCCGTCTTGTTCATTGAACTGTGCTAATTTTTTTATTCACTGTAGATATTTTATGTGAGAAAATAATAAAAGCTTTGGAAATTTTCCACCAGAGAGGATTCACCGTAAGAGGATTCACCTTTGCAGAGAGCTAGCATGGAACATATTACACCAATTTTATCATAGGCAGATCATATTGCTTGAGATAGGATTCCAGTCTTTTCATAGAACCCCACTAGAGGTCCCAAATAAGAGTCTGGGTGTTTCCTAGTGTTCTCCTTGGAAGTTTCTGAATTCCAATTTTAGTTTCTTCAATACCGTAAGATTACAAAAACTCTGCTCCACTTTAAGTTTCCTTATTATTGGCTTTTTTTCCCCTTGTTCTATGCATGTTAAAAACTCAACAAATGCCTCAATGGAGAAAACAAGTGTCAAACTTAGTTCTTTATGAATCTTTCTCTCAGGGCTCTTGGCATCTCTACTTCTGGCTACCTCAGCAACCTCAAATTTCAGTTTTCATTTCTGCATTTCAATTCATATCCATGAAATTGCCCAAAGCCTTACTAACTTTTCTACCTCTCAGCAGCCATCCTCTTCATGACTTTCATCCCCCTATCTCCCCATCCCCATTAGCAAATGACTCAAAGAGAAAAAGCAGCATATGGAATGTTGAATTTATGCTCAAAGAGCCCTCTTTTGTCTGGATCTTTGTTCCTCAATGTCTGGCTCTCTCAACAGCACCCTGGTATGTTCAGAGAGATGATCCTTTATGGTTTATTCAACTTTTCTAGTTGTTCTCAGAAAGATCACTAATACATTACATGCTACTCCATCATAGCTAAAAGTGGAAGCCTCTATCACGTTTAAATTTTGCTTTATTCATGAAAATGGCCTCTTCTTGGTAGGCAACATGTGCAAATGAACAAGTTTGGATTTTTTTCCACCATCCTCTAAATTTGAAGATAAAGTAAAAAGATACAATGTTATCACTACATAAGTGAAAAATTTCTTACATGCTATCTTGTTTAGAAAGAAAAATGTGTAAGATTCATCCATGTTTCATTTAGAAGTAACCAATCGCCTGGTTCATTTCAGACTAAGCAGAGGGCTTGAGGCACAAATAAATTTCCTCTAGAACTAGAATGAAATAAAACCTAGGCACAAGAATTTCTAACCTTGAATACAATAGTAAAAAGAATAATTTGTATTTATGTCATGCTTTAAAATGTCAGATTATTGTTTCTATGCAATTAATCTATTCTTACCTATGTTTACGTACATATATTCGTTTTGCCCAAATGATTTGTTACTCAATACTTCTGTGAAAATCAAAACATATTTCAAATTCATTTTGTTTAAATGAACCACACATTAAAATCATTTTCTAAATAGAAGAAGCTCTCAAATTAACTTTCAGACATATAGATGGCCAACAATATATCAGATATTAGTCACATTAATGAATTCTGGGCTTCCCTTTACTCTTCCTTTCCTTATCTATTAGGAATTAATCAAAAGGCTTGAAAGAATTACTTCCTTATTAATATATTAAATCAAGGCTGATTGATAAGTCTCCATGGAAACTTTTTTGGCAAGTCCTTCTCATTAATTTATACCTTGCCAGAGGATCCTAGCAGATAAATTATTATTATTATTGGAAACTGCAATAATGAATAGCAACAGTTGACCTCCCTGTATATATATAGTGACAAATCAACTATCACTCCAAGTAGGGAAAGAAGTATCAAAAGAAAAAACGAGACTTCCTTGTTGCTTTAGCAAGCAAAGTACTAGATTTAATTATTATCCATTCCATAGATACTGGAATGTAGATGGTGATTCACATGGATAGTGATTCCAATGGGCTGCCTTTCTCTGGACAAACCTCCCAACTTGGACAGCATTAATTCAAGAATGTATATGACTAGTAGAGGCTGGAAAGTCTGAACAGACAGAACCAAGTCTTCATTCTGTCACTACAAGTTGTGTGGCCTTAGGGATGTTTCTTAATCTCCTGGATCTCAGTTTCCCCACCACCAAAATAAAGACTAATATCACATATGCTATAAAGTGTTAGAGAATTATTTTAAAATTTATATGGATACATTTATAAGCTCTAAACAATATTAAAAAGGTAAAGAATGGCATTTTTGTTGTTGCAATTATTATGTCTGCAAGCTTAATAGGAAAATATTGCTAGTTATATCAAAGAGTTATAGAGTGTCACTATGTCCATGCCACAATAAGTTAATTCATTTCTTTTAAGAAATATGCTATGTGAAATAGTACATTCCAACAAGATAATTCTATTCCTGTAAGCTTTATAAAAAGGTATATTTCTATTTATGGACCTAATTTAAATTTTGCTATATTTAAATTGTGGTTAACTGCATTCCAGGAAATAGCCACTTTGAATAGAGATGCTCATTAAGGAAACAAAAAAAAATACATTAATATCACCATTACTTTTGCATTGATTTCTCATCTGCATTCAAAGGAAGTCAATATTTGAAAATAAGCTAGAAAGTGAGAATTGAATAAATTAGTTTCCATGACCTGATCCACACTTCTAAGTGTGGTTTAAGATGCCCTATACTTACCAAGTAAATTCTGAGATCAAAATCTATTATTAAATCACCTACATTATTAATGATCAATGCCTAAAAGCCAAATGCTTTTTTCTCCCAAACCAAAAAATACCCTCATCCATCTATCCATCTTCCTTCCTTCCTCTCTCTTTCTTTCTACCTTTCTTCTAACAGTTATATTTCACTCACCTATTCATCATCTGACTGTTATTTATAAGGTCATGCTTGACTCCCAAAAGTCCAAGTGCTGTCTGTTACAGGAATCTAAGTTTGCACAAGAGATTTCTTCTGTGGCAGTGACAGACAACAGATTCCAGAATACCAACCATTGGTTAAAACATCTGTGAAGAATAAGTTCACTCACATGACACATAAAACCCTTTCAGTAAGAAAATGTGAAAGTAGAGGAGTGTCTAAGAATAAATAATACATTGCTACAAGTTGGAAATGCCCCAAAACAGAATTGTAACAAAGCCTGTTTTTTGTTTGTTTGTTTGTTTTTTTACTGTATCTAGGGCTGCTGATATCATAACATCAGATCATAGTTTAGCAACATATTATATCTTACTAATACCAAGAGAATATATTAAATTTATTCTCTTATTGTCAACTATTACCAAATATAAGCAGTAAGGGGATGGGAGTGTTTATTAGCTTCTAAAAGATTGATGAAATGACTAGATTTTTCTGCTTTGATTTAATAAAAATATAAAGAACTACTATAATGTCCATAACAGAGTAGAGAGTTTAGAGATAGTTTTGAAATCAATTAATGTATTGATTAATGAGAAAATAATGCCTCAAAAAATTTTAATAGTAATTAATGGCACTACATTTTTTTTTATTATACAACAGATTTAATTCAAATATTGGCAAATACTTTTAGATAATGAATACACAGACACTTTAAAGTCAGAGTAAAAATCTGTGATACGTGTAAAATATTTCCTGTAGATAAAGGTAGAAATATTCACATGCTCACTTTAAATGAGGTTCAATATATAACCACCAAGATGGTGTAAAATAAGAGATTGAAGAACTCTTAGATTTTTTACTCTTCTTGTCTCCTGCATCTTTCCTGTTAGCTAAATATTTCAAATCTAGTTAAGATTAAGCCTTCGATTTCATAATCAAAACAATTGTTTAAGATTAAAATACCACTAATAGAAGTACAACAGCATTAATTCCACAAGGCATAAGTTAGTAAAACAAGTATATATATGAAACTATAATATGGAAAATATGCTCTGACTCAGAATGTGAAATTAGCAAATATGTTTTAGTAATACCTTCAAAGTTATACTGCATATATAAAAATAATTTGTTCTGTACTACTAAAGTGACAGAAAAATATACAATAAAATAGCATCAGAGAAAAGCAATAATTGAGCACATAACTTTACTAAACAAGCATGGCCTTAAGTCATTACCCAATAAATATTAGGAAGGGACAAAGTAGGTAGACTCCGCCTTTTGGAGGAGACAGTTATAATATGGTCAATTTCCAAAATGAAATATAAAGAATTACTACCCCCAAAATAAGAGCAATATAATTTAAAAACAGGAATTGCCATTTCAGGCTCATTAATATTCAAAGGAACCAAAATTCAGAAATGTTAAGTACGCCTCAGGCAAGACTATATAATGAAAAATGGAAGAATTGGGCTGTGACATGAGGTTTTGGTATTGACAAAATCCAAGGTAATTCAATCAAGCCATACTTTGTCCCCATCCTTGAAATAGTGATTGAGCAGTTTGGGTTTGTTGTACTTTGTCTTGGCTTAGTTTTCAGACTAACAGAAATACCAAGAGAATATGTTAAATTTATTCTCTTGCTATTTTTCCTATTTCAAATAATTATTTTTCTGACTATTCAAAGAAAACAAACAGCTCTACTTGAAAAATGAGGAGAGTAGCACAACAGAAAAACCACTGGTAATGTCACTATGCAGATATCATCACTGTTAACATTTCAGTACCTGCTCTGCTATTGTCTGTAGGTAAACGTGTGTACATGTGTATGTATGTGTGTGAATATATATATGTGTGCATATATCTGCACTTCTTTAAAATGTTGTGATCTTCTTATTTGCATTTTCCATTGACATTTCATTTTTTAAAAATAGGATTTCTAATGGCTACCTTACCTCTATTTTTTGGTTAGACCACTATTTCTTTAACCATTTTCCTTTCATTGGGCCTTTGCTTTGTTTCCAACTTTGTTTACATGTTGAGACTTTTTTCTAAATTCTCTCCTCATCTGGAAGCCTGCAACTGAGCTCTTTAATCCATGAAAATATTTTTGAAAAAAGATTATCTTGCGAAAAATAAACTTTAAGGAAAAAGTGGATCTATGTGGAAGATATTTATTTTCTCACAACTGATTGGTTGTTTAATTTTTTATAAAAGGCATTTACATATATTTTTAAGCTCAGATACAATCAGACAAATTTTTTCCTGCTCAAAATGTGTTATTATTTCTTCTGTAACATCTTTTATTGTTCCTCTTTGGAAGTTGTTGATTTCCTTTTATACACTTTCAAGTGAGTCAGCTAAACAAAATAACCACACACTGAGATGACAGGTAGTAAAAGCCACTCTTAAAACGGTATTTACAAAAACTATTACATGCTTGGCATGTCAGACACCCAAAGAGTAATCAAGCTAAACACTAGGATTTTAAAAGGGATATATGATGGTATAATGTCCAAACATTTATGATTATGAAAAATATCCTTGTGATTTTGAAAGGTAAAGCATAAAGAAGAGATAAATGCAAATAATTTCAGAAGTCTGAGTGCCTTAAACCAAATGAGGCTCTTTCTTAAGAAGAAAAAAATCAATTTATAATAAAGAGTTTTTTTTTTTTAAATTACAGGAGAAGGAATAGGACGCAAATCAGTGAGTTCACTTGAGAAAATATGAATGTGTTTGTCAAATTACAGGTCTGTGCTAGAAAAGAGAGAGAGAGAAAGAGAGAGAGAGAAGTGAAGAAGTATTATGAATGGTAGCTTTATGGAAGTTTAGCCAGAAACTGCCATGTTAGGTCCTTATGGATAAAACATCTTTCAGGCTTCTATCTTTGACCCTGGCAAACACCCTAGCCATGGAGGACAGAGACCACAACTAATTGAAGATAGAGTTGAGCAAAAGAGTTTGTGAGGACCTCAAAATAAAAGGCACAACTAATCAGATGTGGATGTACCTACAGATTTTCAGCACCAGTGTCATTTTATTGAATAGTGGAAGTTTAAAGAAGAAAAGGTCATGAGACCTGCAGTGTCACTCAAATGCTCCATCTAATTTAAAAGCATATGAACCTTCAAAAAGGAATTCTCTTTTGAAAATCAGAGACCTGAAGCTGAAAATCAGAGACCCGAAGCTGAAATAAACACCAAGTTGCAGTACAAGCTGACTGACAGGTACAGTGCTCTAATTAGTATTTTGCTTTGAGCACTCATGGTGCCAAGAAAGTTGACAAGAAACAGCCTAAAGATCTACCCTGTCCCACAGACCTACACAGGCAAAGAAAATATTTTTAAGGTCAAATGTAGAAAACTTAAAATTTAAAGAACAATTGTTCTATGTATCTTTGGGTTTTCCATGATTTCTTTTACTCTTAGTCCTTTTATTATATCAAAATGCTATTGTTCTTATATCCTTTTAAACTCAGACACAGTCTTTTGTTCCTTTCTACCTTCTTTCTAGTTTTCTAGTCTTCTCTTCTCCCTTGTCCTCTCCCCCTCCCCTCCCTCTCTCTCCTTCTACCTCCCCTACTCCTGCTCCCTGCCTTTCTTTCCTCCTCGTCCCTATCTTTCTCTCTAAAAACAAAATTATATCAGAAGTACCTGTACTGATTTAGAAAGATCATGTTATTGGTAAGATCTTGGCTGACAATTGTCAATTCTGGCAAGATCCTTTAGTGTGAGCTTGAAATTGAGTTAGTGATTATAGCACTCCAACTCAGTAGAAATAAAAGATTTTATTCCTGGGCAAGCCTATAGATAAAAGAAGTGTATCTACAATACCAGGTGATGCCACTGGAATTCTTCTGAAAAGGAAAAGAAATGATGAACAAAGCAATTTCTAAACACTAGTATTAGAGTTTGCTTATTTTTCCTTTGCTAGCTCTCAACATAAAATCACCCTGAATGTTAGGAAATATTATATGTAAACAGTATTCAAGAAAAAAACCATTTTCACTGGTCAACTTCTGAGTTTACTATATAGAGGAAAGAAAAATGAAAATTAATTGCAAATGAGGGATGCCTGGGTGGCTCAGCAATTAAGTGTCTGCTTTTGGTTCAGGGTGTGATCCTGCAGTCCCGGGAGTGAGTCCCACATTGGGCTCCCTGCATAGAGCCTGCTTCTCCCTCTGCGTATGTCTCTGCCTCTCTTTCTCTGTGTCTCTCATGAATAAATAAAATCTTTTAAAATTAAAAAAAAATCGCAAATGAAGCTGCCACTTAGCCTCCAAAATATTTTTTAAATAATCATGTGGTGATAAAGGCATATTTTTTCTATTTAATTTAATAAGATTCTAAACACAATAAAGCCCATATTACAAAGAAGCATCAGGAAATAGCATAAAGGAATATAAGAAACAGCGAAAGAGATTATAAGGGAAAAGAGGGAAAATGAGTGGGGAAAAATTAGAGAGGAAGACAAAACAGGAGAGACTCCTAACTCTGGGAAATAAACAAAGGGTAGTAGAAGGAGAAGTGGGCGGGGAAATGGGGTAACTGGGTGACGGGCACTGAGGAGGGCATTTGATGGGATGAGCACTGGATATTATATGTTGGCAAATCGAACTTCAATTTAAAAAAATTAAAAAGGAATAGCATGGAAGGTAAAGTTATGGGTCTTTTTTTAAAGTTATGGGTCTTAAAATCAATCTATTTCTTTCAGAGATCAGTGATTTCTTTAATACACACATTGGAAAGAAAAGTATATTTACAGTACATTGACAGTTTTACCTGTATTTTTTGTGGAATAATAATATTGCATGTTTTAAATTTAGGGTATAAAAGAAAACCCATGATGTTCACAATGATAATCAAATCAAGTATTCAAGCTTTAGCTGGATTTTGGTTCCTAGCATTTACAAAAAATAGCTCTTCCTCATGATACAGGTGTCACTCATTTTCAAGTATGTCTTCAGGATTGAACCTATTGGCTTTTTAATCCTAGGTCAATAGTGGAAATGTTAGCACAAGTAAAGTTAATACTGATTTTCCCACCTTAGACTAACAAGATTTCTGGATTGCATTGGCAAACAATTCAATAGAAATTTAGAAAGGATATTTTAAGAGCAGGAAATCCCTTGTCAGGGAGTTAAAAAAAAAAAAAAAAAAAACTATAGGCAGACAACCCTTATGTCCAATGACTTCTACATTAAAAACAAATGTTTCATACTATTGAAATCATTTCATTACCCAGCTCATTCCTCTTATCTGGAGGTAATTTTTAACAGATTCCAGCCTACTTTGCAGACACAAATTTCCAGCCACTCTCCTTCAGGCCCCAAGAGGCCATTTCATAAGCAAGCTAACATCAATTCAAACAAGATTCATTTTTTCCATCACTTTACACCCTAGAAAACTGATACAGACTTCCCCAGATGAAGTTTAATACAGAACATAGGTTTATGAAGTGTGGAACCTCATTTCAAATGTACACATAATATATTGATATAGACTTTGGGAACATTTTCAAAGAATACAAATGTGCTTGGTCCAAGGCTTAAATGGTGCTTTTTTGCTGAAATAAAGCTCATAAAAGATTTCAGAAGGCTAGAAAACTTTAAAATTTAGTGCCCTTTTTTGAGATTTCCCAGAATGTTCTAATTTAGAAACTAAACTGTATATCCAACATGCAAATGTGTAGTATAAGCAATTCATTATATTAAACAAATTTGACAATTGTGGACCTGATTATGAATTTCAAAGCCTGAGTACTTAGAGAAAAGGTTTATGAGTAAAAACCATGATGACAATAAATACACAATATATAATATAATAAACTGTCTCCCAGACTCAAAACTATGATTAGTCTTAGTAAAAAATAAAAAAATACCTTTGGAGCCATGGTCACTCAAATTCTATATTTGTCTGGTCTTAGAAATGTCTAAGGGATCTAAAGTAATACACAGAATTGTCTCTTATAGCGCATCTTTTTAATTTTTTAATTTTTATTTAAATTTGATTTGCCAAGATATAGTATAACATCCAGTGTTCATTGAATACCCACTACTTGCTTCAACATAGATGGAACTGGATGGTATTATGTTGAATGAAATAAGTCAATCAAAGAAGGACAATCATCATATGGTTTCACTCATATGTGGAATATACTAAATAGTGAAAGGGATTCTAAGGGAAAGGAGGGAAACTGAGCGGGGAAAAATTAGAGAGGAAGACAAGCCATGAGAGACTCCTAACTTTGGGAAATAGCACATCTTTTTTAAAAGCATAGAGACATACAATCACATCCCACCTTCATTAGGAGGTCCCACCTTCATCCCACTATCATATGCATATGATATGCTTATATGTATCTGTTATCATATCCTTATTATACAAATTTATATTTTATCCTGAGTAATGAGCTCCATAATTGAACCACACTATGCAAAAATTATACATCTTCTTACCCTCTAAACTGCTATTTCTGTTTGAGAATTCTCTCACTTCATGGTAGCATCCTACTTCATTCTTCTTGAATCCAAGCTATTTACTGCTTGATTAATAAAATAGTGTACAGTTGATAATGACCCAGTCCATAGGAAGTGGGCAGCATCCATCTTCTGCTCTAGGAAAACTATTCTCAGAACCTGGCCACTATGAAGCAAGAGAAAGCCTCATGTGACAGCATATGAAAGAGTCATCTTGGAAGTGAATCCTCCAGTTCCCAGTCCAGCCATCCCAAGAGTTGATACTCTGAACAAAAACAAACTGTCCCTACCAAGCCCTGCCTATTTTGTAAATTCATGAGCAGTATAAATGATTGTTGTAGCTTTGGATCACAATATATTGGGGTAGTTTGCAAAAGATAATTAGAAAAGACTATATTGTTTTGCTTCTACCTATTTAAACCTTTGATACATAATCTTAAAATACTGCAAATTATTTCAGTTTCTGGTGTCCCCCTATTTCACAGTGCTTTCCAATGTAGGATTATAAAATGGAAGAAAAAAATTTTAAGTCTGTTACAGGGCTGGAAAATCTAACTGGATAATCAATGTTGTGTCACTGAGATATAATTACCCTGAAAGGCAGTTTGTGAAGAATTAAAAGTGGACATTATGGCAACGTACATGTTTCAGAGAGCATAAATTTTCTGTAAGACTTAGAATCAAAGCTGTGCTCCTAGTGTTGTCAAACTATCCCCAGAAACTAACTAGTGGACAATGGCCTTTAAAACTCAATTTATTAACAGGCTGAAATCTTATATTCTACTAGGTTGTAGAGCTAACATTTTGATTCATGTGAAATATACTAAACCATGTTGTGTGTCAGATATCAGGTTTCATGCTGTCACATGCACCTCTGTTATACTGTTTCCTTAGGATACTGTGTCATCTCATACAATCTTTTTTTGCATGGAGAAATGTGTTCCTTGAAACTCCCCTGCATAAATGTGAAAAATAAAAGGATGGTGTGTGTATTTTCCAACCCAGATCAATGTATTTTTCAATTTGGAATTAAAGTTTTATTTTGATAGTTATTTCACTGTTCCAATCATTCTGCCATCAAGGTAGATTTGATTATTATTTTTTAAAATTGTAATGACCATAAATGACTGACACCAAAATAGAAACTTCTTTTAGAAAATGCCATTCTAAGAAACTAATTGCAAAATATGGTATGCAGGATGGTCTATTATTTCCTTCAGGACAGTAGGGGGAGAAGAAATAATGGTAGCATCAAAAGTAGTGGTGATAATAAAAACTTATAGATAAAGTAACTCATAAAGCAACAATCTTATTAAATGTTTTCAAGTATACACAATAATTAATATAAATTGAGGCCACATATTCAAAGAGGTTATATTTATGAATTCACATAAGACCAATCACATTTTTCCCTAAGAACATATAGAAATGTCCCTAAAGCCTGAAGATTTACCTATTTCTGACTTCAGAAGTCTAATGGCCAGCAAGCACTGATAAGTACACATGATGTTAGATATAGACTCTCTGAAAATGAATTAATAATATAGTGAAAGTTACCAGAGTCCCATCTGCATTATTTTTTTAGTTCCTGTCTAAAGACTGCGTACTTTTAAAAAATAATGTCCAACAAATATCTCACTTTCCTCAAGTTTTCATGAATTATATGTCTTCCATTCATTAGATATCATGAATTGCTTCAGTTATTTTTAAATGACCTCCAAGTCTGAAACAATATTACTTGGGAATATTTGATTCAGCAGCTTTCATGATGAGGCAGCTGGAAAAATGAAAAATGACCGATGAAGTGATGACATTCATTTAAGCCACTGGTAAAATGATGTTATTCTCTCAAGATAAATGGGATTACCACCTTTCTCATATATATGCACAGCCATAAGTACACATGTGAGCAACTAATAACAGGGAAAGAGAAACAAAAAATTAATGTTCTACAGGTATTACTAGGTGAAAAAGTTCATTGTACCCAAAGCAAAAAATAATTAATATATACATATATAGAGAGATATATAGATATAGATATACACACACATACACATACATTACACATCTATATGTTAAAGTATGTCCATATGTGTATATATATGGATATATATATATATATCCTAAGACCATTCCTGGCAATAAAAGTTAGCTATTATTATGAAAATAAAAACAAAATTTTGTCACCAAAAATATGATTAAAATAATAATTATATATGTATATATATATACACACATATATATGTATACATATATTTAAACTGAAACTCTCTCATGAACTTAAAGAAAATGAGTTGCTTTATTAATGATAATTGTGATAATACAGTAGTTAACTTGGCCTGTCATTGGTTTGAGGCAGGGGTTTAGCTTCCATATTTTTCTCCAAGAGTAAATGTGTTAGAAATTAAAATACAGATTTATGTCCAAATAATGCTTTATGTTCAGGAGCAAATCTTTGCCCAGCATTTGACAGGTATTAATTAAGAGCACAGGACAAAAATGATTTCCTTAGGCTTGGCCCAAGTTTAAGTTTGCTGATTAGAGCACTGACAATTTAATCCACCTCTTCAGGCTATGTGGAAATCCAGGGCAAGTGTCAGGATTAGAAAACCAGATTAACTGATCATCCATGCTAACCACAAACTCCTTTTCTCAGGGGGATCTTTTACCCTGGTTCTGAGAAATATCATATGCCTAAAATAAATAGCCATTAGCATAAGAAAAACTGGATCAGATTTCATTAATCCTGTGAGATTCTAGATGGCCTTTCTTCATATCAGTAGAAACCACGGCCCCAGTTTTTAGGGTACAACTCTAAATGGACAGTAAAGAATAACGATGTAGGGGCACCTGGGGGACTCAGTCAGGTAAGCTCCAGACTCTTGATTTTGGCTCACATCACAATCTCAGAATTTTGAAAATAATCCCCATGTGGAGCTTCACAGTGGGAAAGGAGCCTACTTAAAACTTCTCTTTCTCCCTCCACCTTCCCCCCACCCATGAGAAAGAAGAAGAAAGAAAGAAAGAAAGAAAGAAAGAAAGAAAGAAAGAAAGAAAGAAAGAAAGAAAGAAAGAAAGAAAGAAAGAAGAAGAGAGAGGGAGAGGAAGAGAGAAGAAGGAAGGAAGGAAGGAAGGAAGGAAGGAAGGAAGGAAGGAAGGAAGGAAGGAAGGAAGGAAGGAAAGAGGCAAAACTCAGAATTCTGGAATTCAAAGTGTTCCTTCCCAAGAGATGGGATACTGAAAACCAACCACCATGCCTAGACTCCCTTGCTGAAATATAAAAGTATATGTTTCTTCTATTATTTCTGTGAGTAAAACGGTTAAACTTTCTTTCTTTGGGTTTTTAACTTCTTGCCTGGATTATTATTTTGGGAAACTAAGCAGTTTCATAAACAGCCCCTTTCTGGTAACAAGAACCTAAGAATAGAGATACTCACAATTTCTGGATCATAGTTACTACCTGGAGTGTAAATTATGCTTGAGGATATTTTTTTTTAATTTTTATTTATTTATGATACAGAGAGAGAGAGAGAGGCAGAGACACAGGCAGAGGGAGAAGCAGGCTCCATGCACCGGGAGCCCGATGTGGGACTCGATCCCGGGTCCCCAGGGATCGCGCCCTGGGCCAAAGGCAGGCGCCAAACCGCTGCGTCACCCAGGGATCCCCTGCTTGAGGACATTTTTAAACATCTTTTTTTTATATGTAAGTCAGAACCCATAGTGTAATTGCTTTACATGAACAATATTAAAATGCATAATATTTGCTATCAGACCTGAGCCTTTTATATTTTACTCTGATATAATGAAGTAAACTTTTAAGCCTAATCATCGAGAAGAATGTACTCCAACAACTAGATATCTCAATGTATGTCATTCCTTTCAAAAGCAATTTAACTGACTTATTTTTTAACTTCTTGGTATATTTCCTGATTCAATTTTGATCAGAAAAGTTCTTCTCAAATATATTAAATTAAGCAAATGCTTAGAAGCTTCAATTCTGGAGTGGAGTTTTCTAACTTTCTTATTTAATGGTGAGTAATGATGGAAGATACAAAATAAAAAGATCTCAGCCTAGGAAGCTAAGAAATTTAATAATGCCCCATAGACTGCTTTAAAAAACAATCAAATGTCATCACATCCAATAGCACCAGCAAGAACTCTGAGCTATAGGTTAAGATTTTAAAAGTATAATGCTCCCAAATCCAGATATGACACTAGTGATAGTTTAGATAGATAGATGATAGGCAGAAAGGATAGAAGATGGACAATGGGCAGACAGATAGATGAATAATTAGATGCGCTGACAAGAAAATGCACCAGGGAACATCTCTAGTAGCTTTTGATTCTGAGAAACTGTTTATAGGACAGACCTTCCACCTATTGGAGCTTTCCTGTCAATCCATGTGTGTGGTACATAGAAAAATGGACATATAGAAGGCTTCCCCCATGGGTTGCTCAGTCCTAGGAGGGTTAAAAACACCAGGATAGTACAAAGTGGTTCTGGGGCTTTACATTTGTGAGATAAATAAGTCATGGGGATAAAAGAGCATAGAGAATATAATCAATGGTATTATAGTGTTATATGTGACAGATGGTAGCTACACTCGTGGTGAGCATAGATATGTTGAATCAGTATGTTATAAACCTCAAATTAATGTAACACTGTGTGTCAACTATACTCAAATTAATTCTTTTTTACAAAGTTAGGGGGAAAAAAACTATACCTAAATCATGTAAGGATATACTCATAGCAAACCTACCATATATAGGAAAGTGATCTGTTTTGTTTTGTTTTTTTTTTTTCTAAATCATTGTCATCACATGGAATGGATTGGTCATGTCATTTCAGCAGGTAAAGCAGGTGATGCTACTGTTACTGTAGCATTTCATCTGTCATAAGTTCATGATTCCCAGCTTTTAACTATCCCAAAATGTAAACTTATTTTTAAAAACTTGGCTCTGGGTTCTGTGATTCATGTTAGTTCATGGTTCTATATGATAATGAGGGGGAACCATGAGTGATAAGGAAAGAAACAGGCCATTCTCAAAATCTAATTTTTTCATTTGAGGTTATTAAATGGAACTAAACAACTACTTTGCATTCAGCATCTAGTTTAGCAGATGAAATTGGGTAAGGAAATGGGTATGATTTAGAGTCTGAATTCAGATTCCTGGAGCGGAAGAGCACAGGCTGAGGATTGATCTGAGTATAGACACATGGCATGAGAAAAGAGGCAAGGAATACAATTCTGTACACAAGGAGATATAGAAATGGAAATGTAAGATCTGGGCATTTCTGTTAATCTCAGAATGCAGGATATTTGCCTAGTGGCCCAGTAAGGCCAAGGAGAACTAAGCTGCTCTGTAAAGTTAAGCCAGCTCTTCGGGGCCACAAGGGCTGGCAAGGCAGAGGACTGGTTCTTGGGCAGTTTTAACATGATCACTTGCTTCAATATAATGACCTGAATGTTAGCAAAGGTGGATGAGGATCATTTGCCAAACAAAGTTTGGGATTGGAACAAGAAATAGCTTAGGAGTAGATACGTCTTCTACAATAGATAGATAAACAATAGATAGATATTTTTCACAATCCAGGGGGCCTTTAGGCAGTTAGCTGTTTTGGGTTTTGCAAATCTAAATTTGTCCTTAATCTTGTTTTCTGGAGAAAAGATATGTTTTAATCTACCTCCTTGCTCAGAGCATATCAAGTCTCCTTAAAGTGTCCCAAAATTTCTAGAAGGGGTACACTTAAATCTATGAAACTCTTTATCTACAATGAGAGCTTTTGTGAGAGTCAATAAGATAGCTTACCTACCTCAGAAATTCTAGTATATCAGAGGAGGACCCCAGCATCCTTTTTGTATGTCCTTACTACTCACTAGAAGAAATGAGAAAAAGAACTTTGGGATATACTGAGCCTTGTCAATCAAGATAAGCAGTCTTAAATATAGGGAAGATAAACATCTATTCTAACCTATGGATGGTAGAAACAAAAAGCAAAGACTTTAGAATTGTACTTTTTGTTTGTTTTGTTTTCTAGTAGTCCTTAAATAATACTTAACACCTAGGGGGAAAAAAGGTTTAAAATTATGGGACAAGCATATATTGATTCTCATTTCTCCTGCACATATGCAGTACTGTATTAGGATTTTTCTCTGCTTTAGAACAGGACTGACTTGAAATCTATAGATGACCATATATATCCCAAATGGAATTATCTTAAATGCGCTATGATATACATACTTGCCACTTACACAAATATTCGGTGCTGTATCTTTATACTCAAAGTCTTAAATTTACCTTGAGACTTCTCTCAAAAACTGTTGTATGAATTATTCATGTTTTAAAAGTAAGGAAATCTGATGGCTTTGGTGGAGAAGACAATCTTTAAAAGGAACAAAAGGATTTGTTTCTTTTTGTCCCATAGCAAAGTCCTCCAGCAAAGTCCGCCATGTGGCATATGGTTGTCCTGGCCTCAGCTCCTCACTACTCCTCACTACCCATGCTCAAAAATAGAACACCATCCTTCATGTATCAGGGAAAACTACACACACACTTCCATGGAATAAAAAAAAAAAGCTGTGTCAAACAATTGCCAACATCGCTATAGCAAGCCAGGCAGAAAAAAAATAGAGTTGCTTTCTGACTCAACCAAAATGAAATACCCTTGATAAAACAAATGTTCATGGCAGATATGATTCATCAGGTGCTTCTTCTACTCTAATTGAGTTATCTGGGAATTTGTCCTTTGTTTCATATAGAAGATGATAACCCCATGACAGATAAGAAATAATCTTTATCTGTAGAGTCTGAGACCCAGGTTTTCTGTATTATATTGAGTAAGCCCTCTCATGTCATATGTAAAAAAGGTAGTTATAATTTTATGGTGGACATCTCTTCCATTGCCTGCTCAGTATCATTTCCTTTTCTTGTGGGATAAAGTGTCTCCCACTTGCAGTCCCTGTGGGTTGGGTATGCTGACCTCCACAAGTTCTACAAACCCCTGACCACAGAGATTGGTTGGGGGTGGACACATGTACCAGGCTGACCAACGAGAGTCACACCTTGTACCTTTGCTGTAGCTCTCAGGCAGGCAAGACATGTGTTCCTTCCATCCCTGACTTAGGTTTGCAAGTGGAGAGGGTTGGCAGCCTGGAGTGTTGATGACCATGCTTGCTACCACAAAAGTAAAGTATACTCATTTACTCATTACACAGCTTCCAACAAGGCTGAAGGCAGAACAGATGAAGATGGAAAATGGAGGCTCAGAAGAGTTTGCCAGGAATTTTAAACTTGGTCATTTCCTATAGACTCAGAAGATCTGTATTTATGCACTGTTCATCCCACCAAATGGGTGAAACTAGACAGGTTGCTTAACTTCTCTAAATCACTTTTCACATCCATGAAATGAGCACAATAGCTTCTCTTAAAGCTTTGAGGAGATAGGGCAACTAGTTAAAGAGATGGTTAATATAACTGAAATACGGAATGTATTAATTTTTGTCCTAACCCATTTAATTTAAGCAAGCTCATTTTCTTGGTGAATATACCATTGTCCATGATTTGGCCTTCAGCTTTGCAAGTCCACAAATTAAACAATAGTAGCAGACAAATATATGGTTAAAAAAATCATAATTAGGGACTTCCCAAAACTAAATTCACTTGATATATAACTAAGCTGTTATTTATTATCACAATTTGGGCCAGCATATCATAGCCATTTACTTCATGGTCTCAAGTTTCCTGAGAAGCTTGAATTTGGACCAAAAAGGCCTTGGGTGTGTATGAAATGATAGCAAAGATAAGTGGATATTCCTGGGAAACATTGTTCATCAGACCTGTTTAGCCAAGAACTTTGCACAATGAGCAAACTACCCCATCCCTCCAGCTCATTACTCCAGCACTGCTAAATTCGCTGTGTGTGAAGTGCCCTTCTTTGAGCCAAATGTGTTCACACTGGCCACCTCCTCCTTTTCAAGAGCTGGGGCAGAGGATGTCCAGCCAGGATGATGCCCAACTCCATCCCCATTCTCCCTTGCCTACCCTCAGTAGAGCAGCTACATAGTCATTTCTCAGCCCCCTTGAAATGAGAGAGAGTTTTTTGGGAGTTGTCAGGTGCAGATAAGCTGAAGACTGCTGGGTGCTTCTGGAGAAACTGTTGCATTCCTGACACAAGGGACTGGCAAAGCCATCCCTTCCCCCATCCTCCTGTCTTTACTAGAAACATGATCTTCGGGGTTGTAGCAGCCAACTCTTTTATGACTCAAGAAATCAAGCTAACACACTTAAGACAGCAGAGCAAAAATCTAGAAGAAAGCTAGGTTTTACCAACATTGCCAATCCTAATCCTGAACCATCTGTCTAAATACTGTGCTGTGACAGATCATTAAATAGTGTCATTGCCATTTTAAACCATTTTAGGTGAAATTGTAGCTTTTGTTTGTTTTTAGTAAAAGCATTCCTAACATATATCAATATCATGGTTAATCCAGTTAGGAGGCTGACACCTTGGGCCAAGGAGACACTGTACCTTGGAGACTTAATTTATCTCAGCCAACCGTATTTTCTGTATTTCCAAGTTCTTAGATTGGTCTTCACTGTATCTCCCACTGCAATATCTACCTTAAAGACTTATTGTGGAGATGAAACTGATTTTTTTTTCTAAAAGTCCTAAAAACTATAGAGATCTTCACAAAAGCAAAGCAGTCTTATCACTACAGTTTTGTAACATTCAGAAGTTGCTCATTGCCATTTAATTTCCAAGATTTTTAGATAGAATTTACATGTTCCAAGAAGTGATTAGTCACTTTAATTTTACTTTGCTTATTTTTAAAAATGTTTTCTTATGGATAAGTATTTAAATAAAGATTTTTTTAAAGCCTATCAGAGTGACCATCTCACCACATTTACCCAGGACTGTCTCAGTTATAGCACTGAACTTCTTGTATCCAGAAATCCCCCAGTACCAGACAATTCTCCTGTTTGCTCCTGCTATGACCCTTCCAGTCTCGTCATCATTCAGTCTTTTAAGTTATGTTGCCTTTCGCTGCTTCCAATGTCAAAGGTCCAGTATTTCCATTTATCTGTTCACTCAACAAGCATTTGCTGAGCCAGCTCACCTCTATGGCAGGCTCCATGGGTACAAAGAATAAGACATACCCAAAGAGTTCACAAACCTACTGGGAAGACCTGACCTTGACACATAAGGGAATCATTATAACACCACTTCTGACTGACCCAAGCAAATTTGGTCACTAACATCTATGAAGTTCTTTTGTAACTATGTGTTGCCTCCAGCAATAAGAGGCAGTACAAACTATTATTTTAGGCAAGGTGCAGAGCAATTCTGCTACAAATGGATATACTTAGAAGCAAAAAATTCCTCAAAATTGTCATGAACTTAAAAAAAAACAAGACTCCATGATGCCCTGCTCTCTGCCCTAACCACTCTGATAAAGACTTGACATGAAAAGTTTACTCTGAGAGAGAGAATTGCATCCTAATGGCAGTTCTATCTAATCTGAGTTTAGTTCTCAGATTAGACCAAACAGCCCTGCCTAAGAAGGTGGAGAAAAGTCCCAATGAGCACTGAGGATGTGAACTCATTGCAAAAGATGTGACCTTGCTGGGTTTGCCAGATTCTAGTACTTCATTCATACAAGGGCAGCAAAGTTCATAAACCTTTTCTGGCTAACTACATATCTTGAGAACCATTTATTTCATCAAAGAATAAAACTATTTTTAGCACTCTTTATGTTAAATAACACACCTCTGTACTGTGGAGTTAGATGTGAACTACTTGCCATAGGTACCTCTAGAAAGTGAAATCTTTGTTAAAGTTTTTCAAATGCAACCTCACAATCACTAGATACAGATTAAAGTTAATTTATGCATACAGAAAGAGAGAGAGATGCACAATACTGAAATATGATCTTGCAACAAATATGAGACACCCAGTCATTATTCTTTTCAAATATAGAAGAAATCTCTGTGGCCAAACGAAATGCCTGAGTATATCAAGGACTTGACAAGGCAACCCATGAATGAGGTCTTAAAAGATGAATGTATATTTATAAAATGGGAAGAAAAGTAATGTAAGGCTGGACAGAGCACAGTGCAAAGGCTTCCACATGAAAGGGCTTGGTATCTTGGGAAACAACAGAAAGTGGCTGAAAGCTCATAGAATCTCAGGGGTGGTGTGGAGAAATGTACTTGAAAAAGAATTTGGAGAAGCCAAGACAGGATTTGAAGATCACACTAAGTGGTCTGGGCTTTATAAATATAAATATAAGTATAAATATAAATATAAATAAATATAAATATATTTAGAAAATGGGATGACTTGTTGTTTAGGTAACAACAGAAAGAATGGATTGAAGAGAGAAAGAGGGGCCAGGGAACCAAATCAAGCAAGACAGGACATAGACTGAACTTAGGCCTCAGAATTTATTCATTCATTCAACATGCAACACAATATTAAACGAGCATCTACGAGACTCCAAGCTCTAGAGGCTAGAAAAACACCATTGATAAAACAGCCAAAATCTCAGCCCAGAATGCCTTTCTGCCTGTTCTCTGAAGAGCTCCTCTCCACTGTTCTAAAAAGTCCAGCTCCTCTACCTATGCTACCCCAGCCCCTCAAGCTGTTGGTGCCTTCTCTTTATATCCCCATAGTCCATATCATGCTTTTACAATGGAGTTTGTAGTACATCATTTATTTTTAGTTATGGCAAAATACACAGAGCATAAAATTTACCATCTTGACCATTTTTAAGTGAACAGCACAATAGTGTTAAGTACCCACAATGTCATACAACTAATCTCTATAAATTTTTTTTATCTTGCAAAACTAAAACTCTGTACCCATACAACCATTTCTCACTCCTCTGAGCTCCTGCCAACCACTGTCATACTTTCTGGTTCTTTAAATTTGACTACTCTAAATACCTCATGTAGTGAAATCAGATAATCAGATGGTATTTGTTTTTTCTGACTGGCTTATTCACTTAGCATAACATCCTCAAGGTTCATCCTTATTATATAGCATGTATCAAAAGTTTCTTCCTTTTAAAGCTAAATAATGTTCTATTGTATGTGTGCATATATATATATATATATATATATATATATATATATATATACATGCTTGTGTCATGGTGTGTGTGTACCACATTTTCTTTATCCATTCATCCATCATTGGACAATTGGGTTGCTTCCACCTTCTGGGTATTGTGTAATGCTGCTATGAAAGTGAGCATACAGATATTTCTTCAAGACTCTGCTTTCAAGTCTTTGGGTAAATATTCAGAAGTGGAATTTCTGGCTCATATTGAACTCTATTTTTGATTTTTTGAGGAACCACACACTGTTCATAGTAGCTATACCATTTTACAATCCCACCAACAGTGCACAAGGGTTCCGACTTTTCTATATCCTTGCCAACACTTTTATTTCTTGTTTTTTTGATAGTAGCCATCTTAATAAGTGTGAGGTGACTACCACATGATATTTTAATTATCTGTTTGTCATCTGGCACTGACCTTCCGGAGAAAGAGAACCATGCCTTTTCATCCTGACTCATTCATCTTTATGTAGCTAGTATCTAATCACATGCCTGGAACATACTATGTTCTCAACAAATGCTTGTTCACTTAATAAAAATTGCCACTGTTAAGCATCACTATAAAACCTCACAAAGGCCTTAGGCTTTTGTAGGAGTGGAAGGACAGGGGACTCACTGCATCCTGTGTCCAACACATTAAGGAACAGAGGAGTCATGACTGGAAGCTTCAGGTGGTAGTAGTAAAAAGAGGAGCAAGCAAATTAGTCACATGACTCTTTGGAAGGAAAGATGCAGGTAGGAGACAAAATCAGGAGCTGAGCTGGGACTGAAAAGTAGCCCTAAGAGTTTGTATTTGAATAAAACCATCCGTACAGATTCTCAATCCCTAACTTCTAGACGTCTCCATCTCCACCCACCTGTTCCTATCCCTAGCTATGGGTGCCATTTGATATGTAGGAAGGGGATGCTTGTGTGTTCTTGACACTCCAGGTTAGAACACTACAGAAACTCTGTATAATTCCTTTAATTAGGCTTTTGTGATCCAAACAACCTTGGAACATTGCCCACTGGCAAGATGGAGAATGCCATCAACTTTATCATGACTTTACATATGACAAAACCAAGATTCAAAAAAATAATAAACAATGGCACAAGATCAAAGATTATATCCCAAAGGTCCTGATTCCTGCTCTATCATGGAGTTTGGCCTTGTGAACTTTATCAGCAATTTAAGGATGCATTTTGCATATTTTATTGTCAAGCTGTTATATTCCTTTCCCACAGCTCAGTTTTTCTAAGGAAGTCTAATTCTTGGCTTTATATTTCTTCCCTTCCTTATTACTACAGCATCAGCAGTTCCAGAATTTCATATTGCTCAACAGTCCACACTTTCAAAGTGTAGGTTTTCCTATTCAGTATATTCTTTAAATAATTGCAGGTCTCTTTCATAATAAACTCTTTCTTCCCTACTTGTTACCAGTCTACATTTTTATCTGCTTTTGGTTCTGCCTTTAAAGTTGTTTCAGCAACGCTAATTATAAAGAAAAAGATAAGGTCAGATTGCTTTTCTTTCCCACTCATAGCAGCTCAGAAAATAAATTGTAGCATTCTGCTTTCTTATTTGTGCAGGTAATGATGGATTCATTGTGGCAAAGTCTTCACAGATAATAAAAATTATATGCTTTTTGTAGATGTGCTAATTATCTCTTCTTGATCAAAAAAAAAAAAAAAAACAACATTGAATCAGCTTCCAGCTACACAGTTTAATTTACACCCATACTTGAGGCTGGCAAGAAGCCTCAGCTACTTTATGTCACTTCATTTTTTGGCTAGGAAATAAAAGTATTCTGGAAAATTACTAAGAAATGCTTAAAATAACTAATATATATGATTGATTGTTGAAAGTCACCATCATTTAAAGTTATAAGGCTCATGTAAATGCACAGAAATGGTGAGGAAACCAAAGGACAAACAGGATGGATGGTTTGCAGTATTCAACTTGAGTAATGAGAGCTAATTCAATCTATTTCAGACATGCAGAGATAACTCCGTTATTAAATGACTATTTGCACCAGCAAAGGAACAAACCATATATTTTTAAGACATAAAAACTACATCATTCTCTGGCGACAGAAAGAGGCCAATATTTCCATGATGTTTCATTCACTTATTTCTTTATACTTGTACAACACTAAACCAGAAATGTTTGCAGTTGCAGACTAGTTTTACTAGATTCTGTTACTTTTGATAACAGTTCTTTGTAATTTTCTGAAAGCCCAGTTAGTCATGAAGTTTGGTTCAAAACTATATTTTTAGGGGGAAACTGATACATTTCAACCCCGAAACAATTACTCAACAGGATCTATATTTATAAAATAATACCTTCAATACCATGAAAAGTGGCCACGTTAAAACCAAAATGCTTCACTGTCAAGAGAGAGAAAATGCGAGATGGAAAGAGTTTTTCTTTATGTACTTTGTTTTGTTTCTGTGGAAACTAGATTTCTCTTCAATGTCCAAACAATGGACATTTTCAAAATTAGGAAAACTGTCTTGCCTTTGCTTCTAGCACATACAAATCATAAGCCGGGTAATTTTCCTTCTTTTCTATCCTGATCTATCTGTCAGACATACAGGCTTCCATGAAATGTTGGTGAAATGTTTAACATGAGCCTACTGCAAGATCAAAGGATTGCTCAGCCCATCACCACAGGTTGGTCTGGATATTGGTGCTCCTGGGTTAATAAATAATGATAATATAAAGTAAGATATGAAGTGAGAATTAAAATTCAAGTCTTTTAAATCCCAATTCAAAGTTTTTTTGACCAAAAAACTCTAGCTCTGTGACATTGGACAAGACTTTTGACTTTTTGGAGTCTCTGTCTTGCCATCAAAATTAATATAACACTACCCAAAACTACTCCTAGGGTTATTTTGACATAAGCACTCACATTCACATGAAAATACAATGTAAAACATAAATACAGTAGTTGTCTCTTACCCATGGGGATACATTCTAAGACCCCCCCCCCCGAGTGGATGCCTGAAACCATGAATAGTACTGAACTCTATATATGCTGTTTTTTTCTCTTCTACACATACATATCTATGATAGTTTATAGTAAGGCATAGCTAAGGATTAACAGCAAAATTAAAAATAGTAACAATGTACTATAACAAAATTTATGTGAATGTGGTCCTTCTCTCTCAAAATGTTACTATACCACACTGTTCTTGTGATGATGTGAGATGAGAAGATGCCTACACAATGATGTGAAGTGAGGTAAGTGATGTGCATGTTGTGACACAGCATTAGGCTACTACAGACCTTCTGATGCTAAGTCAGAAGGAGGATCATCAGCTTCTGGACTGCAGTGAATGGCAGAAAAGTAAAACCACACAAAGCAAAAACTTAGATGGAGGTTGGGGAGAGTATGGTATAAAATATGTTGACCTTGAAAATAACAAAAATCTCAGTATCAAAACACTGATTGTGTCACTCATCCCAGCATATGGATCAGACTTCCTTCTCACTTAATAATAGTAATAGCTTGTGAAAACCTTCATGGGCAAAGAGGAGAACTAACTCATGTGCTAGCCCAGATATAGGCACTTGACTTTTGTTCTGGCCAGAGAGTCCCTGGCAAGAGCTTATGTTGCTCCCTGAGCCTGGAGCCAGGTTACTGCTGCTGATATAAAAATGAAGAATCTTCCTGTGGTGGCTGCACATAACATTCCTTCAGGAACGATACCTGGTGGCTCTCACCTGTTAGTAATGCCATATACTTCTTCCATTCCTCAACAGGGTTTTTGCATTGACTAAATGCACTAAAGTGCAAGATGCTACAGGACTCTCTCAACATCAATATATGTGGAACCCAGAAGTGTGAGGAAGATGATGCTCTATGGAGCGACATTTGACCAATGCAATACAATACTACTGGGTAAATCTGGTAGCTTTCATTCCCTGGATGACATGTTTGGAGAAGCGTGCCTTCTCATGCTTCTCTGTTGATATTCTGTGGGTTGTAGCTGTGATCATCCCAGTAACAACCCCTTTGCAATTTCAGTCTCTCCTTCCTGCCTCACTCACTTTCCTTCACTTTTACATTCCTTAGATTACACTCATTATAAAGTAGCTTCTTTTTTTTTTAAGATTTTATTTATTCATGTGAGTGAGAGAGAGAGAGAGAGAGATTGGCCAAGACACAAGCAGAGAGAGAAGCAGGCTCCATGCAAGGAGCCCAATGTGGGACTCAATCCCGGGACCCTGGGATCACGTCCTGGGCCGAAGGCAGACGCTCAGCCACTGAGCCACACAGGTGTTCCTATAAAGTAGCTTCTAATATTTGCCTCAAGCACTATTTTTCAGGGGACCCAAATGGAGACTCTATCTAACTAGAAATAAGAAAAACAAAAAAGATTAATGATTGATTAAGGGCCCAGTTGAAAATAGAAATTGTAAGATTTATCTTCAGTCAGTAAATAGAGTTATAGGATTTTCCCCCCAGAATATAAGTAGAGAAAACACAGAATTAGGTTCATTTATTCATTCAGCAAATTGAGTTTCTCTTAAGTGTCAGTCACTAGATTAGTCATGAGAGATTTCAAGATACAAAAAAAAAAAAAAAAAAAATAGCAACCCAGAGGATTCTAGTTAGTCCTTCTTTAGGAATTAACATTATGTGGTAGGATTTCAACTCAAGATCATCCAAGATACAGATAAAGTAGCGTTTGTAAAGAATTGAGAGAGAAGAATTAATATATTAAACAATAAGGAGGGGTGAAGAAACAGAAGGTCCAGGCGAGATCACTGAATAAGAAGGGGTAATAGAGACAGTAAAAAATGTCAGAACACATTTCAGTTATTTAGCCATTCCGGGTGACAGCAGAGTCCAGAATACAAGCATAAGAGTGAGTGGTGCCAATGGAGCAGAGATTAAGACTGTGAAAGGAGAAGAATCCAAAGAAGTGAAAAACAGATGTGTGGTTGATTCATCAGTGTGACTTGGAAATTCATAAGATAAAACAGAAGATGTTCGTTTCTACTTTGGTCTTTGCTCTTCTGTCAACTTGGTTGAGATAAGAACCAACCACCATAACCAAGAAGGAAAAGTGCTAAGTGAACCAGCTGCTCAATTACAATAACCTGTATCAGCCCAGTAATGGATGAAATAAGATTTCACAGGCCTTTTCTGGATATAAATATCTTAACCATCACCATGCTGTGAAGCCAATCCCCATGGTGAGAAGTGATACAAACAGGTCAACAGGACGTAGAAATGAGAGGAAGCAAGGAAGGAATTATTAGGAAACAGAATAGAAAGTTCACCCTGTATGACAAGGGCAACAAAGGTGGTGGAGAGGTGAGTAGAGTGGGGAGGATGCCAGGAAAGGAGCTGGAGAGAATACTGTGTTCTAAGGGCAGTGAGAAGTGCAGGTGCCAGAGTCACCATTGCGAAAATAGTGTGTGGGCTTTGCCATTCTCCGACTAAATTACACTAGAAAGGCAGTGCCATGCATGGTTAATGTTATGGCTTTCTTTAATGATGCCATTTCCTCCATAAGCAATGCCAAAGTCCTCAAACTCAGAGATACTCAACCTTATTGGAAGACTGGAGAGTACTCATAATAAACCAAGCTGTGGCTTCTTACCTTGTGACCATGCAGTATGGTCCTGCCCCTTAGCAGTCTTCCAGGATCACAGAGTCGGGAAGCTTAGAACTGCAATCACCAGCATCCCTAGCCAGCACAGTAGTCAAGGAAAGGTCCTTGTGAAGGATGTGGCTGTGTGAAAGTGTCTCTGGGTGTGGCAGACAAACATGCAGCATGTGACAAACATGAGATTTTTGTGCTAGCTTCCAAATGTTTTCCTAAAAATAACCTTTTTCAGCATTGAAGAAAGATCTGAGTATTGGCATCTGTTTCCTGGATCTATGACCTTTTGATTCCCTAAAAGCTGACAGTGCACCTGAGAGTCCCCATGGCAAGTTCTGAACTTGGCTTTCCCAACACTTCACAAAGTTCCAAGCATTTAAGTTCCCTGGATTAAATATCATTCTGTTTGAAAAACCTATAGTGATTTCTGGTTTATGGACAGAACTCGGACTGATACTTATTTATCTTCTTTATACCACCCACCTTAACATAGAAATGGTTATTTTTTAGTACAACAATAAGTTTTTAAGACTTTATTTTTTCATAAGCTATAGTTTTTTACTACTTCCATGAAAGTGCCAAAGATTAAACATAAAAATATCTCTTAAACATTATAAAAATCATATCCTCAGAACTTATTGATATGCTATTCTTGCCATTATAAAATCAAATGAATAATATACTTCTTTCTTTGGGATAAATTCATCTTTATGTATCTCCAACCTGATTTCTTCCATGTGTAACTTAATAAAAGCCATAATACTCAAGAACTGATTCTTTTGTAATAGGTGAGAAAAAGTTAATGAGTGCTAGGCATAAAAGAAATACTTTCATCTCTTTCTAGGGAACACTATTAGATTCATAAAATAACCACTTAGTCATCATTAAGGCTATAGTGAAAATTGTTAATTAATGTTAACAATAACCTTTGTAATTTTAGGCATAATTTTAATTCTTTTCCTTATGTTTAAAATTACCAAATTATTCTTTAAGAATTCCTCATTTTTCTCAACTTTTTAAAGAAAAATGTTTATTATCTTTATTACCATTTCTGATTATTAAGAAATGAGAGCAATGGTTTATAAGTTCATAAACATCTTTAAAGTTACAGACCAGATAACTCATTTACCCAGTTTCGACAAGTGCAGTTCACTTTACGTAGAGAAGGATGTGAGCCATGCACACATAATGGCACTGGAGGGCAAGTCTTTAGCCCCTAGACTAGTTGCTGCCAAGGCACACCCAGAGATACCTGGCTAAGGTAGATTTTATTTTTTTTATGTTTTTTTTAAGTTTTGTCTAAGAAAAATTTTAGCTGCTCCTTATTTCAACCTCCTGCCTGTGTAAATATCAGACCCAGTTATGATAATCATTCTGCTTTTCTAGGAACATAGTAAGAACTTAAAGAACAAAGCTGGCAGAGCAGAAATAGGAGAGAGGCTGGCATAAGTATTTCATTTCCAAAGGTGAATCCCAGAGAATCTAGAGAGGGAACAGATAAGAAAAAGAATGCTGACCTGACCTGTTTGCAACCACCTTGAAGATATCACAGACAGTGCTATAAAAATTTCAGGGTTCAATGCCAAAAAAATGAACTGATTATTTTTTTGTGCATAGTACAATAACATTCATAAAACTCTAAAAATTGTCTTGAGCTAAAATCAGAAAAAAGGGAGAAATGCTAATCATACAAGTACATACACTTATGGAAAAATTTCACCATCTGTGTGTGGTTACCTTTTCACTTCAAAAAATAGTCACTAAGATAGGACTACCATAGCGACGCCACTAGAACCAATGAACTGATCTTACAACGTGCACTGTGCTACCTAGTGAAGTGGGCATGGTGAAATCTTTATCCTGATAAATATTACTGAATTTGAGTGTAACTAAAGATTCTAGTGATCGAAAAGTTAAGACAAGCTTGAGGCAGGACCCTTTCTCTTTAGCTTACTCTATTACCAACCAAATTACATATTCCTTGCACAAATGGTATTAAGGAGAATAATGTTAACAACTGGGTGTTCACTATCATGACTAAATAATCTGCAAAGGAATGAAAATATCCTATGTAGACCAAGAATAAAAGGGCCACCAAAGCAAAACAAACAAAACCTAAGCATGAGATTCCTTTTTTTAATATATATAATTCATATATAGACAATATTTCATCTTTTCGTGTTTTATAGCTTCTATTCCATGGTTAACAAGGCCCAGGTACTATGGTACTAATCTCCATCTCATGTGAAGCTAGTGGGTGGAAGCTGGCCTGAGCAGCACCATTCATGAACACAGAGATTCTAGAACACAGGAAGTTCTTGAGATTTACCATATAATTATCTTTTCTAGAAGGTTGAGTTGTATAGAGAAAAGATGAGCTAAAAAGAATTTCACAGTTTCTTGGTGAGTTTAACCACATGAAAATTATTTGCTCTCCTAAATGATTAAAGGAATTAATTTAATAGCTATGATCAAGAAGATAAAAGGAATTCAGGAAATCTAATATCCGAGGATACGGAGATTTTGCTTCCCTTAAATCTGTTTAAATATGAAATTTCCTCCTCCCCCAAAAAACACAAAAACATTCATCCCCATAGTTTCATATATTTAAATTTAACTTAATTATCTATTTTTTTGTACATGGATTTTGCCTTTGATTAAAATTCCTATAAAACTAGGACAATTCGTGTTTTATTAAAATTGAACTATAGCTTATCCAGTAGTCCATAAAGACAAGCATTCAGAAACGTATTTAACAGTGTCTAAGAATATTAACTTGTGAGATTTATGGTTAGTCCTCACATGCTGGTCTTTGTTATCTTCAGCCCAAAGTTTAATGTGTTCCTTAGTAAAAAAAAAAAAAAAAAAAAAAAAAAAAAAAAAAAAAAAAAAAAAATTCCTTAGCATCTATTTCAATAAATATTAGATAAATGAGTGAAAGAAGGAATGAACATTGGAATCTAAACTTTTTTCTCCTACCCAAGCACTTTTCCTTAAAGACTAAAATTCATTTTTATATCTCATCTGATGTCCTGAAATAATTTTACCATAATACTTAAGGATGTAAAATAGAAGCTTCCTATCTTTCAAGAACACTTTAGACTTTTTTGAGGTCTCCTAAGCTCAGGCCATCTCAAGCCATCAGAGCACACTCAATTGCCTGTTTTCAATCTGATTAGTTGATAATAAAGCACAAAATCATAGCAGGATTAGTTTTTTCTTTACAACTTCTAGATCTGAAATATGAAAATTTTATGGTCCGATTCCATGAAATTGTACTAATACAATTTATTAAATTAGTTCAACCAGCTTTGCCTTCAGAAGGATTGGCAATAAATTAATTTGGGTGCGCATCTTTGCTATTCTGTATTTAGCTGCCAGATCTGCTCAACTTTCTGTGTCTGAAACTCTTACCAGATACTATTCCATTCTGATTAGATTCTCCTATTCCAGTAGACTGTATTAATTTATAATGTTAGACAGTTGCTGCTATCTGAAAGATACACATAAGAGTAAATATATAATTAGCCTCTTTAAACCAGCAGGACATAAACAGGCCATATTTCTAGGGTGACGGAGCAAGTGAAGAAATTCAAAGATGAATAGGGAAAGCCAAAGTTAGCTAATAAATGATATTCATTGGTAAATGGTATTTACAAATCATTCGGAATCTCCCTCTTGCTAAATAAGTCATAGGATATGGTTTTGTTCTAAAGACAAAGTGATGAAGTCCAGATAAAAGAGTCACACCAAATCACCATTATTCACCACACATCTTTAGAAGGCTGAGAATGAGAAAGATAAAGCGAATTAATTCCTGATTTACATATTCTGCTAATAAAGTGGCAAGGTCTTATGGAACAAACACAACAGCTGCAAATTATGTAATTATGTATCTGTATGCAAATTTGCAGACATCTCATAAATGCTGGAACACTATTTGCAATGCTAATTAAGTGGCTTTTATTGCTGCTGCATAATTCCTACATGTGATTTGGTTCCAGATGTCATTGTAGCTTGTGAAACCTTTATTGTCAGGTTAGCTGAGGTAGCACACATTAACACCACTCATAAAAACTCTATTTATAATTAAATTACTTGCAGTGACTCAGTGATTTTTCATCATCTTCTTGTCCAACTCTGCTACTCATACAGTATTTAGATTAAGTTGCAGCTAGAAGCTTGGTCCAAAGGAAATTTCTCTGTATCTACATTCCCATACAAGTGTTTAATCTATTTAATCTCATCCACATAAACCAAGTTCAAGCGTCTAATGAGCATGCGGAAGTTCAGATAACAGACTAAAGCCAACAGAGATTCAGGTTTTACAGTTGTAAGAAGAATAATTCCATTTGCTATAATCTAATACCAGTATTTTAATAAACTGAAGAGCTATTTCTTTTTCAACAATACAAAGTGTTTTGAGAATCATAGAGTAGGGAATTGGTAGGATACTTTTAATTTACAAATAAGAAAAAATTACATTATGAAAAAACTATAGGGGTACCTAGGTAGCTCAGTCAGTTAAGCACCTCTTGGTTTTGGCTCAGGTCATGATCTCAGGGTCATAGGATCAGGCCTCCTGCCAGGCTCTGAGCTTAGCAGAGAGACTGCTTGAGATTCTCTCTCCTTCTCCCTCTGCCCCTCCTGCTTGTGTGAGCTCTCTCTGTCTCTCTCTAAAGTAAATAAATAAATAAATAAATATTTTTTTAAAAAAGAAAGAAAAAAGTAGATATTGAACACCCACTCTATGCATAGTACTGCAGGAGTTCCAAAGAAGCATTAATACATCTGTCCTCGAATAGCTTATAAATAGTTAGGAAGGCAAGACTAAAAAAAGATTTACAGTATAACACCAGAATGTGAGACCTGACTGTTCATAGGCAACTAAAACAGACAAATGAAATCAAAGATAGTCTTTATGACTGTTTTAATCTAATTTCTTCAGACTTTTCCACTACTAAACTTTTTATCAGAATCACTGATAATATAAGAAATATATACTGGTATTTTTATTGCTTCTTTCTACTTCTTTTAAGAAGAATCAGGACAATTACATAACCAGCCTCTAGTGTTTACAGGGCTTTCTTTTAGATGATGGTATTATGGACATACATCATAAACTGTTGTAAGCAGATGAACTACCTTATATAATAAAGTGCTGAGTGAGAATTTTCTTGGTTGCTAGAGATGGCTAAAGCCCCCAAATAAAACTAAGCTATTAATAAATCCCCTACTTTAAAAATGAATACCTGATCTCCCTGGTACTTGCTGGCAGAGCTTACTACGAAGCAGCAGAACTGGCAATACTACCATTAATCATCATACTATCTTATCTTACGAAGAGAGGAGGAGCTTAAGGTTAAGGGAGTATGCAAGAATGGGAATATAGGCGATCATTCTTTGGCTTGATACTTCCACAGTGAAGAAGCTTCAGGTCCATCTACTGCTACCCCAGGACAGAGCTGGATGGGAGAGCCCCTGTGAGAGCTTGACATCCTCACCCAAACATTAGGAGCACTTTATACTCCTCACATATGTGAGTATAAAGTGCTCATCTCTCAGTTAATAAATAAGGCAACCAGATTTAAAGGAGATATGAAAGAAATGAGTCATTTCCCAGTGTCATTCCTTATGGCTTGTGAGCACCTAGAAAAGACAATTAGTAGTTCCCCTGGCTCCATGTGAAAGCACAAAGATGCTAAAGGAGAAGTTACTCTACTGCTGGCAGGTAAAGAGGCTCCAAACCTACAGACAGGGACTTGGAGATGTGAACCTCTGGTGCCAAAGGAAAACTAGACTACCCTATCCTAGAGGGTCAAACTGAAGTTGCCTATTAGTGTGAGAAAATATGTACAGACATGTCAATATCAATAAAAGCCATCAGTGTCAGAATAAAACCAGACTAAACCTCAGCTAGAGCAAAGTCAGCCCCTCTGCACTACCAGGAACATCTTTAGATTCTATCATCTTCTTTCCTGTCTCTGCCCCAACATCAAAGGAGTCAGTCCTGGAATCAAAGGGGTGGAACTAAAGGTATCTCCAAGCCAGACCATAACCAGCTCCCTTCTACACACACACACACACACACACACACACACACACATAACACATTCCTATAAAGAAGGAAAAGATCAAAGCTCCAGTTGCAAAAGAAGTGAATTTTAATTCATGCATAAATATGAGATTCATGTTCTAAATGGACTGGAATTAAATTTCAATTTCAATAAAGCACAAGGGATCAGACACTTGATTATGTTTTTATGTTGTTAAGTGTGTTGGGGGGAAGAGGGGTTGGAGGGGGTTTAATATGGAGCATTGGAAAATATTAATTGAAAAATAATTTTAACTGAAAAATAATTATACCCTATATCCCAATAATATAAGAAACAAGAATACTGGGCATATTTTTTTTTCTTTTACCATCTATCCTTTTCTAAACCGACTTCATTGTTGCCCTTCAAATGTTCTATATTCAAGAAGAGCACCAATGTCCCACAATTAGAAACTGAGAAAGCTTCAAAAACCAAAAGTTTAAAACACTTAAAAAAAGATTTATTTATTTATTTATTTATTTATTTATTTATTTATTTATGAGAGAAAGAACACAAGCAGGAGGGACAGAGGGAGAGAGAAACTCCAGCAGACTTCCGCGCTGAGCACAGAACCCAAAATGGGGGTTGGTCCCACAACTATGAGATCACAGCCTGAGCTGAAACCGAAAGTCAGACAATTAACCATCTGTATCACCCAGGCACCCTAGGTCAAAATACTTTTTAAACTAAATTATCAAGATATACTTCACATACAATAACAGTCACTCATTTCAAGCTCTCTGGTTTGGTCTGGTTCTGATGGCCTTTGTTGGTATTGAGAAGTCTATATAGGTGGGCTTCCACTCAGCCCTCATTCTCACTAAGGAGAGGGTGGCTCAGTTTTCCTTTGGCACCACTAGTGGCTAATGTCCCCAAGCTCCCGCCTCTGGATTTGAAATCTTATTATTTGGCAGCACTAGGGAAACATACAGGTAAATGGTTTTTAATATATTCAGAATTGTACATCTCCACAATCAGAAACCCCTCCCCATGAGCTGTCATTCTCTACTTTCTCCAAACCCCATCCTTCACCTGGGGCTCTAGGTAACCAGTAATCTACTTCCCATCTCTATAAGTGTGCCCATTCTAGATGTTTTATATAAATAAAATCATATAATATGTGGACTTTCTTTTTGCTTTATGTATAATGGTTTCAAGATTCATACATATAGCATATATCAATATTCTTCTAAAATGACAAATTCAAAAAAAAATTAAAAAAAATAAAATGACAAATTCTTTTATATTGACAAATACTATACTACTACATGAATACATCAAACTTTATTTTTCATCAGTCAATAGACATTTGATTATTGAATAATGATGCTATGAACATTCATGCAGGAGTCTTTATATGGATATGTTTTCATTTATCTTAGGTATATACCTGGGAGTAGAATGCTGGATCATGTGATAACTCTATGCTTAACATTTTGAGGAACTATTAAACTGCTTTTTTCAAAATAGTTGCACCATTTTGCATTCCATCAGCAATAAAAATTTCATTTCCTCATCAATATTTCTTATTGTATGTATAGTTTTTTGGTGGTAACACTATTAGTTATGAAGTGATCTCTGATAGTGATTTTAATTTTTATTTCCCTAATGACGAGTGATATTTAGCATCTTTTCATGTACTTATTGTAATTTGTATCCCTCCTTATGAAAATATCTACTAAATCATTTGCTCATTTTTGAGTTATTTGTCCAATTTACCTATTTACTAAATTATCAAGTGCCAAATTAATGTCCAATTTACATTTCTTTTCTTAGTTGTACTTTTGGTGTCATATCTGAGAAACTATTGCCTAATTAAAAGTTTTTTAAAAAAAAATATATCTCTTGTCTTCCAAGAGTTTCACAGATTTCATGCTTAGGTTTAGGTAATTATTTTTTTTTTCCTTTTTGTATGGTATGAGTTAGAGGTCTAATTTTAAGCATTTGCATGTGGATATCTATTTGCTCCAGCACCATGTTTTGAAAAGATTACTCTTTCCCAATTGAAATGTCTTAGAATCCTTGTCAAAAACCAGTTTACCATAAATGCAAAGAAGTATTTTTTGTACTCTCAATTCTATTCAACAATTTCTTTATGCCAGCACCATACTGTCTCAAATAGTGTAGATTATAGTAAGTTTCAAAATCAGGAAATTTGAGTAATCAATTTTTTTTCTTCTTTTTAAAGTTTAGTTTATTTTTTTTTAATCTGAGTCCCTTGCATTTCCATATGAATTTGAAGATCAGCTTCTTGATTTCTGGAAAAAAAAAAAAAACAACACAGATGGAATTTTGACAAGGTTTGCAATCAATCTGTAGATCAATTTGCAGAGTCATTCATCTTAATAATATTAAGTCTTCCAATCCATGAACTTTAAATATTTTCCCTAGGTCTTCTTCAATTTTTTTTAGAATATTTTATAGTTTTCAGAAAGCAAGGCTTACTCTTCTTAAATTTACTAAGTATTTTATTCTTTTTAATGCTAATGTAAATTGTTTTCATTATTTTATTTTTAAATTGTTCATCATTAGTACATAAAAATACAATTCATTTATCACTATACCAATGGTGTATCCTGCAACATTGCTGTATTAATATATTAGGTCTAATAGCTTTTTTAGTTGATTCTTTAGTTTTCTATATATAACATATTATCTATGAATATTGACAGTTTTATTTCTTTCCAATTTGATGCCTTTTTTTTTTTTAACTTAATTGACTTAGGCAGAACACCCAATAAAATGTTGAATAGAGGAGGCAACCAGATATTTTTGTTTTGCCCTGATCTTTGGGGAAGCACAACCAACTTTTCACTATTAAGTAAGGTGTAAGCTGTGTTTTTCACAGATGGCCTTTAGGAAGCTCCTATCTATTCACAGTTTGTTCAATGTATGATATCATATAAGAGTTTGACTTTTGTCAGCTGTTTTCTTTTTCCTGCATCTATTAAGATAATCACGCAGCTTTTGTCATTTATTCTATTGGCAATTAATTTTTGGAAGTTACAAAGCCTAGTATTCCTGGGATAAATTCCTTTTAGTCATGGTATAAAATCTATTTTATATGTGCTGGATTTGGTTGCTAGTATATTGTTGATGTTTTTGCATCAATGTTCCAAAAGTCTGTATTTCTCCTTTCTCATAATGTTTTGTCTAGTTTTAGTTTTAGTGCAATCCTAATCTTATACGTGGGAAGTATTCCTTGTTTTTTTGTTTGTTTGTTTACTTGGTTTTTTGGAAGAGTTTATAAAGATTTGGGTATTCTTTCTTTAATGTTTTTACAAACTTCATTGAAGCCATCTAGGCCTAAGCTTTTCTTCATGACAAGTTTCTAAATTACTAACATATCACATTTCTTGCTACATATTTATTTAGATTTTCCATTTCTTCTGAGTTAGTTTCAGTAATTTATGTCATTCTATGAATTCTAGGAATTTTTCTCTTTATTGATATTCTTTGCTACTTGAGACATTGTCATATTAGCTTTAATCTTTTATATAGTTTTCTTTAATTCTTTAAACATGTTTATAATAGCTATATAGTCTTCAACCTTTAAGTCTAAACCAGTGTGTCTCCGATTGCTGAGAAGTTGCTGGTTTCTGTGGTTGCAAGGATGATTGTTTTTCAAGTCTATTACAAAGTTGGGGAGAGGAGGATGGAAGTAGATGACAATACCACCAAAGTTATTAATCTTACCAAACTTCTACACTATTTCTTGAGTAAACACCCCTCAGATGTCATAAGTTTTTAGTTGATTTCCAAATTTCTGAAAAAGATGATGAACAATTTGTGCCACCTTGTTCATTGTTTTTATGTTGGAGCAGATTTATGGAGGTTCTTAGTCCACTATTTTGCAAGTTCTGCCAGAGTTAATGTATGTTTGATTTGGGGTATGAACATTGAAATATTTTTTCTGTAAATTTCTCAGTTGGTAACACCATAATTTTGCATATTAAAGTGCTTCTAGTGGCTCCTGAATGGCTTAATCAGTTAAGTCTCTGATTCTTGGTTTTGGTTCAGGTCATGATCTCACAGGCCATGAGATCAGCCTGCATCAGACTCCCTACTCAGCAGGGAGTCTGTTTGAGGATTCTCTCCCTCTGCCCCTACCCCTAATACTGTGTGCATGCTCGCGCTCTAATAAATAAATATTTTTTAAAAAGTGCTTCCTTTTTTTAAAAAAAGATTTTATTTATTTATTCATGACAGACACAGAGACAGAGGCAGAGACACAGGCAGAGGGAGAAGGAGGCTCCCTGTGGGGAGTCTGATGTGGGAATCGATCCCCGGATCCCAAGATCACACCCTGACCTGAAGGCAGATGCTTAACTACTGTGCCACCCAGGTGTCCCAAAGCGCTTCCAAATAGAATCTTCTGAGGGATGAAAAATGAAGTTTGTAAGTTATTAAGCTATTATGAAAATAATGAGATTTATATCTGGGGAATACTATCATCTCATTGATAAAAATATGACATATGTAATTATAGCTTATAATCAACTGAGAGGAATTTGAATTTACCAACTATTAATAAATATTGGCTGAGTGCTTAACAAAGACTATTATCACATGACGAATGAAAGACAGTGAACTCATTCATGATTGTATAACTAAAAAACCCAGAGATAAAGTTTTGCTGTCCCCATTAGACATTCTGATATACTTGCCCCTCATCTTTGCTGCCTGCATGCATAACAAGTTCTTAAATGTCAGCAAGGATTTTTAACATGTTTATTCAAACCACATGGAAGGGGGCATCTGGGTGGCTTAGTGGTTGAGTGTCTGCCTTTGGCTCAGGGTGTGATCCTGGGGTCCTGGGATCAAGTTCCACATCAGGCTCCCAGCAGGAAGCCTGCTTCTTCCTCTGCTTGTCTTTGCCTCTCTCTGTGTCTCTCTCATGAATAAATACAATCTTTAAAATAAAATAAATCACATGTAAGTGTGTACTTTCCTTTTTTTAAAAAAATCAATTCCAATATATTATTTGATTTCCACTTTCTAGAAGGTTTACCACTGCTTAGGTGGTAAAGATAAAAAATTAGATACTTAAAAAAGAAAGAAAATAAATGATAGAGATATTGGTAGATTATGAAAATTGAACCACTTATCAAAATAAAATAGATGGGAGATTATCTGGGAAACTGCTTTTAATATGTGTATTTAGATCAGCTTGATCTTCCCTGGTTTTTGTCATTTTGCACAAGTAACAAACAATTTCTTAATATACAAAATCAATCCTGGGTGAGGACAAAGTAATATTGATCTGGGTATAGGGTCTCTGTCAAAAACATCACAGTATGATTTGTGAGAATGCATCACTGTGGTTTTCCACGATGTTGAACTCAAAAGATTAAATTGTCTCCTGGCCATATTAAATGAGCCTTTAATAATTCCATATAGATACCATCTACAATTTTATTTAAATTTTTCTTAATTCCATAGATATTTTATCACTTTATGGAAACAATATTCAATTTCATTTTGACCTTGAAGTATTTACAATTCTTTAATATTTAAATACCAATATGTCTCAAATATGGCCTTATGTAGAGATAAATAGGGAAGGGATCTTACTTAGACCTTAAAGCACAACCTGATCTGTAGCCACAAGAACCATAAAAAAGGCCACTGAAGCTATATGCTGGTAAGCCTAAAGGATCATCAGTCATCTAAGTCTCATGTTCCAATCTCATTTCTACCCAGTTTCATATTATTATTTTTTTAACTTTTACCAGTAGTTTCAGAGTGATGACTCCTTTGGATAGTATATCAGGTGTTTTGCTTCTTTTTGCTCTAACACTGCCTTTTAGAGTACTCAGTGGGCTCCACTTCCAGTCCAGTAGTGGTGCCATTTACCAATCTACCCTTTTCCATATGCTACTGCCATACTAAGTTTCTTATGGTGATTTTTTAATCCATCACATATCTGCTCAGAAACCTTTAATAACTCTCCATTTCTTACTGTACCAACCCAGAGTCTCCACAACTTTCAAGGATTTCAGATTTATGGTTGAATCCTGGAAATCCAACATAATTACCTGCTACTCCATAACCCATATCACCCAGAGCAAATAAACTGATCTTCCGTTATCTTCCCCCAACTGACCTTAATATTGTTCTTTATTTATGGCCCAGCTTAAAATGGTTTTCTTCTTGTTACTCTATAAATACTATTTTTGATGTCACTGTTATTGGTGTGGATATTGGTTTAGAGTTTTATTTACCAATGATAGCTAAATATGGTGACTATAAAACTTATTGTCCAAACCAGGACACTTTTAAAAGTAAAGGGAATGCTATTAATGATATAGCTGGACAAAAGGCATAAGCCACAATGCTTCAGGCAAACTGGGACAGTCACAAGCAAACCAGATCTCTTAGCCACCTTATAAGATGATCTGTTTATAAAATTTTAAAGATTATATTGCATACAAATTAAAATATCATTAACCAAATTATAACTCTATTTTGGACTCATATTTAACTACCAAGGAGAAAAAAGAGCTGATAAAATCTTAATAACTTAGAGAAATACAAACCTGAGTAAAGTTTAAAGTTCATTTCATGACCAAAGGTGAATTAGCCAAAAGTTAATATAAAAGGTTAATTCATTTAATCAAAACCAATCCAATCTATTTGGTCTGTTTAACTTTATAAAACACTGATAGAAATCTCTCCACAATTAGTCTTGAGACATTAGGCATTATTAATCAAGATAATTGAAAAAAAAGGCAATTTGTTTTAATCACTTAGAAGATGCCTATATAGCAACCCATACATCCCAGAGAATTGAGGAAAAAAAAGGAAGGACTTCATATGAGGCAACCACAGTTTTTCTGTGAAAAGAACACACTAAGGGAACATAATTCTGACCAGCTGATGCTATCCTAAAGGGAAAAAAAACTTCACCTCCTTCAAGGAGAACAGCCAGAAGAGACCCAACTCGGAGAAGACAGAGCCTCAGTTGCAGTGCCAATAGATCGTCTCATAAAAACAATAAAACATCGATAATAACTGTATTTAACATTTATGAAGCACTTACTCTACATCAAGCAATGCTAAACCTTCAGGGCTTCTTTCCCCATACCTAATTAACACCTGAAATTCTCTTTCTCACTACAGTACCTGGAGACTACCCTGATCAAAAACTATGTTAATAGGTCGATGGAAATAAGTTGCTGAGAACGCCCCGAAACACCTGTTTACACAGCTATCTAGACAGTGTACATGATTAGATGTCCTTGGGCTTATTAGTCCCTACCCAGAAGAGATGCATTTCATAGAAATTATGACTCTGATGTTAAACTAGTTTGAAATGTTTTATAAGTAGCCTGGGAGTTCCTTTCACTGTTACTCAGGCACTGTGCAGTGTCTTTATCTCTGTGATGTGCGCGGCTCTCACTGGCTTTCATGTTCCAACAAAAAAGCCATTTTCCCTGGCTGTGGGAGAAATGACCAGGTGGGAAATACTGTTAATTCTGCATGAAAAAAAAAAATGGGACTTTAAAAAAAGTGTTCAGCTTTTAAGAGTCAGAGCTTTGTATTCCTCTGGCACATCATGCAAGTTTTCAGGCATTCCCAGAAAAGAGGCATTTATTTGGAGCTGCTTTATGCAGATTCATTTTTACTGAATGCAGCAGAGCAGAGACACCATCAGTTCTTTTGCCAACACACTGGCTTCGTTACAAAGGAGCTGAGTCACAAGCCCACAGGACGTGCCTCACAGCGCAGAGGCCCCTCTCTTCTCAAGGAGGCCACTCTCTTCCTCTGCGCCAGGAGGGGTGTACCGACATGACACTAGATTCTATCAACTTCACCCAGCACCTTCCTTGGAGTTTATAAACCCCAACTCTCCCCCTATCTCTAAATTAGAGTTGGAATTAGGAAACAGAAAAGGGAACTGAGGTAGCAATCATTATAAGAAACTATCCCCAAGTCCTTTTCCGAATTTACAAAAGAACCAAAGCCTGAGCAATCACTATTAGAGTTTACTTTGCATAACGACCTTGGAAACCTTGGGATACTTTGAGGCTGATCTACATATCTGTTCTTGAACTCTGAATGAGTGGAGGAGTACTGTTAAATTTTTCAGGCCCTTGAGCTTGCCCACTATTAGCTGAATGTCATAGGCTCAGCTATGTAGGTAATGATCTAGGCAGCCTGAGGTGCAGGAGAAGAATCCCTCTGGAAGGGAGTATGGCTCCATCAGGGTAGCAGGACAGGAACTGAGGAGGAAGAACTAGTATTCAGTACACTTGTTTCTCCGATGTACCCCGAGGAGGTAGGGTACTCAGAGGCTCTGCTGACACATTGCTGTGACTGCCTCCCACCCCAGAGGGGTGTTGAAGGTGACCCAGGCGCTAGCCTAGGCTCAGTGAAACACTAGGGACTTGGGCCAGAAAATCCATACTTAACCTTCCATGTCTAATAGCAGCAGCACAAAAAGATGATCTGCAAGGGCCTTAGGCTAAAAGGCCACATGACAATAAAACCCATATTTGGCAAAAACTGTTCTCGTAACTCCTGAGACATTCAGATCAGGATTCCCCAGCAAGATCTTCCTAGGGTTTAGGGATCCTGATATATTACTGCTCTCCTGACTCCAGTCCCCATTCCCTCCTCAGGCCCTTGGTCCTGAAGAAGCTTACAAATGAAAGTCACAGGTGGCTTTTGAAAATAAAAAGATTTTGGGACACTTAGGTGGTTCACTGATTGAGTGTCTGTCTTTGGCTTAGGGTGTGATCCTGGGGTCCTGGGATCAAGTTCTGCATCAGGCTCCCTTCAGGGAGCCTGCTTCTCCCTCTGCTTGTGTCTCTGCCTCTCTCTCTCTCTCTCTCTCTCTCTCATGAATAAATAAATAAACTCTTAAAAAAAAAAGGAAAAGATTTCATTGATCAACCTCTTCTGCCATTGCTCACCTAACAAGCCTCTGCACCCTGGAGCACCCATTCATTGCTGAGCACCTACCAGCACCAGGTGCTGAAGAGAGGTATGGCTGACACAAAGCACAGGGTAGTCATCTTGCTCTCCTGGAGTGTATGAGCTCGAGGTAGAGGTTCATAGCAAGTACACCAATAATAAGGCAGCTAGAGTGTGGTGATGAGAGCCAGGAAGCAATGAACAGAGCTCTGAGACAGAGATAACACTGGGGCAGAGGATAACTGTTCCAGATAGAGGCTTCAGAGGAGGCCTGAGTAGCTGAGATTCAAGCTGAGACCAGAAAGACAAGAAGCAACCAGACACTGGCGGGGGCAGGGGGCAGCATTTCCTACAGGGAAATGAGCTCAGTTCAGAAAGGAAAGCAGTGAGCCTGAACAGTAGAACGAAAGGAGAGTTGGCACGAGCTGAAGCTGAGGAAGTAGGTAAGGACCGTATCACGTAGACATGAGAGTCTGGAGAGAACTTTGTTTTACACTCTAGTATAAAGGAAAACCACTGCAGGGTTTTAATCAGGGGAGGAACAGGATGAAGATCAATATTTGCTGAAGGAATCAAGGAATGAAAGGGGGCATAAAGTCATCTCTTCCCAATCCCACCTACTGTAGATGGAGTCTGTGGATCCTGTGTCCTGTCTCCTCCTCCCCCTCTTCTCAGTAACTACTGTCTTTTCCCGACCACTTTTGGTGGCATGAAAGCCAACTCCTTTCTCTCCCTATTAACTTATATCTTTCCACACACGTTCAGACCTCACTGGAGGAGGAGACCACTTGCCAGTGTAGAGTTACCCTTTGAAAGATATGGAGACATGCAGGATTCCTTGCTGACTCTTGCACTTGATAAAAACTCTTTTTTTTTTTTTTTTTTTTTTTTTGCAATTTGCTCACCCCCAGCTGCTGGTCTGTTTCTAGCCTTGGGAATAGTTATCTATTGGAATGGAAATGCCATGAGAGCAGGCTGTGCCTCTTCTTTATTCCAGTTATGTATACAGTATATGTTACCTTGCTCTGCAAACCCAGAAGTGCCAATCTGCCCTTCGGTCCCTGCTTTACAGGCATGCTTATAGCTTCCAGCAATTTCCTAACATCTCTCTAAGGGGAAGAGCAACAAATGTTTACTAGTAGCTGTTTTCATTGATAAATAAAATTGAGGATTGCTGGTGCCTTTTGTGAGTACCAAACTTGCCTAGAAAAGCATTAGGTACCACCAAAAGCAAGAAGCTTTATTTATTTTTTAAAATATTTTATTTATTTATTCATGAGAGAGAGAGAGAGAGAGAGAGAGAGAGAGGCAGAGACACAGGCAGAGGGAGAAGCAGGCTCCATGCAGGGAGCCTGATGTGGGGCTCCATCCCAGGACTCCAGGATCATGCCCTGGGCCAAAGGTGGCGCTAAACCACTGAGCCCCCCAGGCTGCCCCAAAAGCAAGAAGCTTTAGTACCAGATATTAAGAAAATACCTTGTCTCTCCAGCAGGGGAAAGGTTTAATCTATTCAACATGGAGGTTTTAAGATTTTATTTTGACCCAAGTTTGTTTCACAAGATTGGCATGGAAATCTCAAGTGATCATAGCCTTTCTGCATTTTTAAAGCATCAAAGGTCTGACCTTGTCTTTCTATAGCTCAAGAGAAAGGCTGTGGCTTCCATCTAAAACACTTCATGCAGTGCATATTTTGCATAAGTTAAATAGTTAATGGGCTGCTCAAGGGTTGTATAATGTTCTGCATTTGTTTTTCTTCCCTTTATCCTTTTTTTTTTTTCATCCCTTCTAGGTGATTCATCAGGCATACTTCTTGAACCAGCTGTGAGAGATTAAGAAATGTTATTTGCATTTATGGGAGGAATTCTCAGGCAAAGAACAATCTGCCTGTTGAATACATTCATGTAAATAGAACAAATGTTTTAAAGCTGAGCAAAACGAAAGCAAGGAGCACATGAGAAAGGAAAAAAAAAAAAAAAAACCACCTCTCAGCATGAACCATGCAAAACTTTGATCATAACTTCAAATGAGACTAGGTCTCACCACGTGTGACAAGGCTCTTGCTCCAGGATTTCTGCAGCTCTGATTATAGTACAGGCTTGCACTAACAAGGCTTCCCTTTCTCTCTGGATTCCACTGTTGCTGCTGTGGAAGATCCTGCTTTCAGGCATACATCTCCTGTGTGGGAGCCTGCACGGTGTAAGGGAAGTGCAAGGAAGAAGGAAAAGGGCACTGGACCAGGAGCTGAGAGACCTAGATGCTGCTTCCATCTGGGCCAAGGATAGATATTATTAATAAAATTAAAACTCAAGATACAGTTTTTACAACCATAATAAAAACCCATATTCATTGAGTGCTTCACATGTATCGAGTACTATACTAGGTATTTTATTAAAATATAACCTTAAATCTTCCCAATATGTGTCTTTCTTTAGCAAATGCACAAACTGAGCGTGATTTGCCCATGGTTTTTTTGTTTTGTTTTGTTTTGTTTTTTGCTAATTCTGAGACTTTGATCAAATAATTAAATTTTTATGGGTCTTCATATTTGTTATTGTCTTTTTTCATCTGAAAATTGCAGAATTGGAATGGGTGAGGTCTATGTTTTTTTCTAACTCTGCTGTTATTTGGTCTTGATGAAGTTTTGGAATATAGGTGAGGTTTGGCGGGGTGAAGTCTTGAGCTGACAACCAAGAAATCTTGAGACATCTTTGGTGCAAAATGGTGGTTTTATTTAAGCATGGGGCAGAACGTGTGGGCAGGAAGAGCTGATGCCCTGAGGCCTGTGTTTATACACCTGGGAGTTGGGAGGGTTTTGGGGATAGTGTACTCTAAGGAATTTTGGAAGCAAGGTTTCCAGGACCTTGAGAGGGGCTAGCTATTGTTGGGGAAAGGTCATTTATTACAATCTAATAAAACCTTCGCCATGAGACCCTTCAGATATATATCAGTGGGCCATGTGCTTGGAGGATGATTGCCAACACACATATCTTGGGGAGTTTAAAGGGTATTTCTAAAGGAATTTTTATATGTTAAAGTAGACTTACAGGATCCTGGGGGTTGGGCTAAGTTTGCCTTTGCCCTTAGCAAAGTCTTAACATCGAGGTAGTTGAGTCTGTAGAGGAATGTCCCTCTATTTCAAGGACTTGTTAATGGGCTGCCCCGGGCTTGTGCCTTGGCCTCAGCTAGACCTCTGTTCCCCCATCAACCTGACACAAGAGGTGTTGTTGCTCTGCACTTGGAGTTCTAGCAAAGCAGTTCAGCTGCCCCATTCCTCTGAGTCTCTATCACACTTGGGCAAGAGAAAAAGAAAGGAAAATAAGGCAGTGGTGATATAGTGGAAATTCACTCAAAGTATAGTTTCCAGTTTATAGCATCTGCCACAGAGGATGCATTCAGGGGTGGCTCTTCATATTGGTTGGTGTGTGATTCCAGTCAACTTGTTTGTTCTTAATTTTTCACCTAGTTCCTAATTTCTTCATTTTTGTTATTTTTTTTAAAAAAACAACAGGTTGGATTTTTATTTTATTTTAAGATTTTATTTATTTACTCATGAGAGACACAGAGAGAGAGAGAGGCAGAGACACAGGCAGAGGGAGAAGCAGGCTCCATGCAGGGAGCCCGACTGGGACTGGATCCTGGGTCTCCAGGATCACACCCTGGGCTGAAGGCAGATGCTCAAACTCTGAGCCACCCAGGCGTCCCAATTTCTTCATTTTTGGAATGTGTAAGTCAAGATGATCTCTAGAATAGCTAGACACTCTATTATTTTATATCTCAGAAAACTAAATGTCATATTATGAAGTACTAAAATAAAATCAGGCTCAGACCAGGAAAATAATTTTTTTTTTTTTTTTTTTTTTTACTTTGCCTATCCTTGCTAGTACCTTCCTTCTTGCTTTGCTTTCCAAGGGAATCCATAAACACATATGGACATCTTTGTTCTCAAAGCCTAACATTAAGAAAATTATAGATAGGACAGGCAGTTTGGCAAATTTTACTGATCAAGTAAAAATGGTGAATGATCTTGAAATCTACTAGAAAGCTAGTACAGGTGTGAAATTACAAATGCAAGTGGGAAAGGGAGCAGTGAATTCAGTTCTAAATTTTTCTAAGATTAGACAGTATTCTGATTGCTGTCTATTCACAAGGAGCTAAGATAAATAATGCCTGCACACCAAGGAAAGAAAAACAATACTGAAGTGCTATACACACACACACACACACATATATATATATATACTGATATACGTACACGCACAAACATCATCATACCTTTATGTGTGTGTGTGTGTGTGTGTGTGTGTATGGAGGGAGAAAGAGAGAGTCAGATGGGTAAACTAGTTGGAATATCACCATTACTAAATATTAAATTTCATTTGTTTTGTTTTATTTGAAGAATTAGATGTCACACAAAACTAAATTGGGAGTAAAGCTCACAAATTCCCGTTGAAGAGAAATTTTTATTTTCTTGAAACCAAAAATAACTCATGTCCTCAAAGGTTGCAGATTAATCTTTGATTTGCTGATAACTTATCTACCAGTTGAAAAGCTTTGTGTTCTGCAACTTTGTGTCCACATTTGTGATTGAATATTTGTTTGTCAGAGTTCTGAATTGAGTAGGGGTAAAATCAATGCCCAATATAAGTTCAGAGACCTGAACTTCCTGCTGGGAACCCCATGCCCTCTGCTTATCCCTTTCACCACTACTTTTCTTCCCGATGAAAGTAATCTGCTTAAATAGTTACTAATTACTTATTCTATACCATAAAAATACAACTAAATGATATAAATAATTCAAGACTTGTACATATTTCTTAACTGGAAACTAATTTTTAGGTATCCTAAATGTTTCAAATCTATTTCTAAATATTTTAGAAATCCCTTGGAATTCCAAGTCAGAAACTTATTTTTTTTAGTTAGAAATAATTTCAAGATTAAAGAAGTGCTGCAAGAAACTTACTGACACCCAACTCTCTGGTAAACCTAACTCAGAATGACAGGAACTCAGAAAAGCAGAATCAGAAGAGAAAGAAAGATTATTAATATTATTTATCTAAAATCATTCTTAAAATCTATCCCTGACCTTATCAATTACATGAAATAATAAATTATTTTTTCCTAAAAAAGTAATCCTGCAAGAATAAAAATAGTATAAGAACACCCAAAAACTTTTAATAAGATTCAATCATTATTAACATTTTATCCCATTTTTTTATCATATATTTTCCAGCTCTCTATTTATATACCTCTCTCCAATTCTCTCTCTTTCTCTCTCTTTCCATGTGTGTAAAAAATAATTGTAGTTAAGCTGCATATTTTGTGGTCTTTACATTTCAGTTTATATTTCCAAAAACAGGAATATTCTTCGACATAATCTCAGTATAATTTTCAACGTGAGTAAATTCATAAAATACTTTTCTGCATTACTCTTATCTAATTTTCTATTTTCCTACCTTTAAAATTGATCCAGTAATATACTTAATAGCATTTTTTTTCTCCTCTATATAGGATCCAATCTAGAATCAGGAGTTGCAATTACTTATTGTGTCAAAATCAGATTTTCTAATATTGTAATGATGCTGCATAATAACTTAGAAATTTAGTTTAAAAATTAAAAACCAAACATATTAAAAACTACTATAACTACAATAATGTTATTGATAACATAATTTTAAGATGTTAATTGAACATCAATAACCTGAAATGTGAGGGGTAGAACATATAAAGTTTCTGTATGCTATTGAAGTTAAGGTGTTATTAGTTTTAATAGGATGTTATAACTGTAAAAAAGTTTATGTCTCATGGTAACCACAAAGGAAAAACCTGTAGTAAATACACAAAAGATTATGATAAACGAGTCAAAGCATCCTATCACAAAAAGTCATCAAATCACAAATGAAGTAAGCAGGCAGTAAAGGATCTACAAAATGTCCCAAAAAATTTTACAAAAAGGCAATTGTAAGTCCTTACCTATCAGTGACTATTTGAAATGCAAATAGATTAAATTCTCTAAACAAAAGGCAGGGAATGAATGTAAACAAACAAGGTTCATACATGTGGCCTATAAGACACTCACTTTAGGGACCAGTAGGTGGCTCAGTGATTAAAGTGGGCCTTTGGCTTGGGGCATGGTCCTGGGGACCCATATTAGGCTCCCCACAGGGAGCCTGCTTCTCCTTCTGCCTAAGTGTCTCCCTCTCTCTTTGTATTTCTCATGAATAAATAAACAAAATCTTAAAAAAAAAAAAAAAAAACTCACTTTAAGGACCGACATAGACTGAGAACAAAGGGATGCTAAAAGGCATTTCAAGTAAATGGTAACTAAAAGAAAGCAGGAAGAACTACACATATATCAGAAGAATAAACTTCAAAGAAAAAATGGTCAAAAGAGACAAAGAGGGTTATTACTTAATAATAAAGAGGCCAATTCATCAAGAGGATATAAGAAGTGTAAATGTTTATGCACACAACATCAGAACACCTAAATACAGAAAGCAAATATTAACAAGACCAGAAGGAGAAATAAAGAGCTGTACAAAAATAGGTGGGAAAGTAATACTCCACACTCAACAATGGACAGATCATCCAGACAGATAAGTAAGGAATAGTAGATTTGAATAATACTATATACCAAGTGTATTAACAGACATACCCAGAACATTCTATCCAATAGCAGAAAGATGTACATCTTCTCAAAAACACCAAGAATTTTTTTTAAGATTTTATTTTTTAAATAATTTCTACACCCAGCATGGTACTCAAACTCACAACCCTGAGATCAAGAGTTGCATGCTCTACTGACAGCCAGCCAGGTGCCCCATACACACAGAATTTCTAAAGTAGATCATATGTTAGGCCATAGAACAAGTCACAACAAAGTCAAGAAGATTAAATTACGTCAAGTATCTTTTTCAACAACAAAGGTATGCAACTAGAAATAACAGAAAGAAATGTGGAAAATTCACAATACATAAAAATTAACACACTCCAAAAAAAAAAAAAAAATTAACACACTCCTGAACAACACACACCTGAACCGATGAAATAAGAAATCAAAAAGGATCATTGAAACATATCTTGAGATAAATGAAAATGGAAACACAGCATACAAAAATTTATGAGATGCAACAAAAGTAATTCTCTGAGAGTTTAAAGTCATGAATGAATACACTGAAAGGAAGGATCTCAAATAAACACCCTAGCATTACACCTCAAAGAACAAGGAAAAGAAAAACGAGCTAAACCCAAAATTATTAAAAGAAAGGAAATAATAAAGATTGGAGCAGAAATAAATGAAATAGAAAACAGGAAAACAACAGAGAAAAGTAACAAAACTAAAAGTTGGCTCTTTGGGAAAATAAACCCAGAAACCCTTAGTGAGACTAACAAAAACAAGGAAAAAGGCTCAAAAATAACAAAAAAATGAATAAAAATTTACAAATTAAAGAAGACATTATAATTTATAGGATGAAATGAAGACTTTAATGTAATATCCGAAACCAAAAAAATCCTAGAAAAAAATTAAAAGTCTTCCTGACATTAGCCTCCACAATGATTTTTTTTTTAATAAGACACCACAAACCAAGACAAAAAAAGCAAACATAAACATGTGGAACCACATCAAACTAAAAAGTTTCTGCACAGCAAAAGGAACAATCAAAGAAATGGAAAGGCACCTACAGAACAGGAAAAAATATTTGCAACCCCTATATCTAAATAAGGAGTAAATATTCACAATATCTAAGGAACTAATACAACTCAAAAGCAAGAAACAATCCAATTAAAAAATACACAAAAGAACCTGAAGAGATATTTTTGTGAAGATGATTTTAAAAAATGGCTAACAGTTACTCAACATTATTAATCATCAAGGAAATGCAAATCACACCTAATAAAAAAGTTCTTATGGGGGATTCCTGGGTGGCTCCGCAGTTTGGCGCCTGCCTTCGGCCCAGGGCGTGATCCTGGAGGCCCAAGATCAAGTCCTGTGTGGGGCTCCCTGCATGGAGCCTGCTTCTCCCTTTGCCTGTGTGTGTGTCTCTCTCTCTGTCTCTCTCTGTCTCTCTCTGTCTCTGTCTCTCTCTCTCTCTCATGAATAAATAAGATCAAGAAGAAAGAAAGAAAGAAAGAAAGAAAGAAAGAAAGAAAGAAAGAAAGAAAGAAAGAAAAAGAAAAGAAAAGAAAAGAAAAGAAAGAAAAGAAAAGAAAAGAAAAGAAAAGAAAAAAGAAAAGAAAAGAAAAGGAAAAGAAAAAAAAGAAAAGGAAAAGAAAAAAAAAAGAGAAAGAAAGAAAAGTTCTTATCAATGGGACACCTGGGTGGCTCAGCAGTTGAGCATCTGCCTCCAGCTCAGAGCTTGATCCCAGCTGGGATCAAGCCCCGCATCAGGCTCCCTGTGAAGAGCCTGCTTCTCCCTCTGCCTATGTCTCTGCCTCTCTTTCTCTGTGTCTCTCATGAATAAATAAATAAATCTTTTTAAAAGAAAAAAAAAGTTCTTATCAAAAAGAGATAAATGCTGGTAAGAATAAGGAGGAAAATGTACTTGTGCACTATTGGTGTAAATGTAAACTGGTACATTTTACAGGCTTCCTGTGGGGAGCCTGATATGGAACTCGATCCCAGGACTCCAGGAGCCAAAGGCAGACAGATGCTCAACCACTGAGCCCCCCAGGTGCTCCAGATCTTTTTAATTTTTTAATTTTTTTTATTTATTTATGATAATCACAGAGAGAGAGAGGTGAGAGAGAGAGAGAGGCAGAGACACAGGCAGAGGGAGAAGCAGGCTCCATGCACCGGGAGCCCAACGTGGGATTTGATCCCGGGTCTCCAGGATCGCGCCCTGGGCCAAAGGCAGGCGCTAAACCACTGCGCCACCCAGGGATCCCAGCCAGGTGCTTCAGATCTTAAAAGTTTGAACCACAACCACCCCTGAAATGGTAACTACATAAGATGATGGATGTGTTAATTAACCTTGATGTAGTAATCATTTCACAATACAAATGTATATCGAATCACCACACTGTACACTTTAAACTTATATCTATCAATCGTATCCCAATAAAGCAGGATTTTTTTAAATTTTAAAGTCATCAGATTATGTGGAAAAAAGGAAATAGTTCCACAAATAACACATTTGGCTTCACATTCTGTATTTCTGCGTGGGATGAAGGATTTGCCGTTCACTGAGAAGTTTTATAAGACAGTCTTGCATTTAGACTCTTAATTCTTTCAATAGTTATTCAATTAAATTCCTTCTGTTCAGTTATTAAGAGTAATAATCTCTCTATACACATAATTTCTAAATCATTTAAATTATTTTTTTGGAGAAAAAAAAGAAACTTCCAGAAAAGTGGTAAGGGATTCCCATATCTGAAAGTCTAAAATATTTTCTAAACGGAAGAGTGAAGCAAGTTCCTTCATTCAAGATCCTTCTTCTTCAAGTGTTCTAATTATCATGGCTACTAACCAAGCTAACCCAAATAATCCACAGAATAGACAAATTTTATAAATAATTTAAAATGTAAATAAAGTGATCTATTTAGAAAACTATAGTTTAAACTAAAATAGTTTAAAGTTATCTATTTAGGAAAAAAAAGTCTAGAATCAGTATGGGTTTATGTTACCGTCAAATCATCAAATTAAGAAACAACAAAAGTTAAGGAAAATTTCATTGGTCATAATTTGCATTTTTCTCTCCCATTCCAGGAGAAAGGCTCTTCATCAATTTTTGTTTAATAGCTAAAAGATGGCTTTGGCTTACCTTGTAAATGCTAATGATATGGGCCATGTGCTTTATGTGACAAAATGAAGGTCGTGATTTATTTCTGTGCTTTTATCGTGTGAATAAAATACAACTCAGATTGCATCAAAGAGCAAAGCCAAATTACACATTGGGATGAATATAAACACAAAGTGTCCAACATCTTAATGAAGAAGAGATGGGCTTCAACTGATTACATTTCAAATCATGTTCAGGTCAGGTTGATTAGGATTTTTATAACATATGATATTAAAACAAAAATGTGAAAATTCTAAGATTCTCTAATAGAATAAAGTATTCACCAATCTGTGCCATAATCAAAAAGTTATAATTGGATACCAAACATAAAATAGAAATCAATTTAAAAATTACCAAACAGTTTGAGAAGAAACACTGGAACATTTAATAAAAACTTTTGGTTGCTGCTCTGAGAGAAAGAGAGAGGGGGAGAAGGGGGGAAGAAGAGGAGGGACGGTAGGAAGGAAGAACATCTGAAAGCATAGATTGCTTTGTACTTTTCTGGACATCTAAGGAAACTATGATTTCATTTCTTCTAAATTTGTTTATTGTCAGATTTCCCAAACACCTGCAAATTTTCATATAATGAATTCATGAGAACTATACATTCTTAGAAATTCCTCCTAACTTTTCTAAGTCACCAAGCTAAATGAAGTAAACTGAGTGCTTTCATTCTGTCATTTTCCCCCATTTATCTCGAATGCTATCTCTCCTTGTTTCTTTAGATAAAAGAAACAAGTATTTCAAGGAATATGAAAGTGACTTCTTGTTCTAGTGTTGACCTCATAATGGTATTCTCTAGAGCACCCAATGAAAAATCACTTTTGGTTGAAATTCAATCATCTCAGACTTCCAAGATTTAATATGCTTTCTTTTATAGAAGAAGATGACAATTGATGCATCAAGGGGGCATCTGCTTTTGAGTTGCCTTTCCAGATGGATGCATATCTAACATTTTGATTCTAGTTCTCATGAAAACTTACTTACTTTTAAGAAAAGGCTATTTCAATAACAAACTAACTGGGTCTCTTGAACACCAGTATTCTCAGTCTTAGTTATTTTATTTTTCAGCTAAAATAATAATGCCTAACTCCCAATTTTATTTGGATTAAATCAGATTTTTTGATGTATAGATCTAGAACTTGAAACAGTATTCAACACATTTATATAAATGCTTATTAATGTTTGTTGAATTTGAGAGTCTTGATCTCACTAGTAACTACATTAATTATATGCTAAAACAAAGGGAAAATTATTAAAAATAGATTAGCAGTTTTTAAAGTATAGGAGAGATCTTTAGGTCTTTTAGATTTTGGAACAAAAATTGATGTAAAAGTAGGCCATGGAATTATTAGTTGCCATTGTCATTGTTGTTTGTGAGGGGAACATGCAGCCACAGCTTCAAACCAAAACCAGAGTTACTAACTAAACACCACACATGCAGAGTTCAAATTCTCCTAACAATTTGCCAATAGTTAGGGCCAGTCTTGCCTAGTTTACTGAGAAGCTCCAATACAGAATGGTCCAACAACTACAACCACTGTATAAAGAAGAAATGAATTTCTAGCTAGAGAGATTGTTAGGGGGAAAAGGGGATTATAGAGGAACTCTCCCCTTTATTCCATTGCAAGGAGGGGACTCCAAGAGAAGAGATTGGCACTTAAATCTCTGGTTACATGTCGCTCAGCTAGGGTACTCACCAGTCATCCCCTACATTATCAAGAATGAGAAAAGAATCTAAGCAAATAAGTGGAGATGACAGGAAAATATGTGTTCTCGGGGTATCTGAGTGACTCAGACCTGCCTTCAGCTCAGGTCATGATTTCAGCGTCCTGGGATCTAAACTCATACTGGGCTTCCTGCTCATGGGGGAGCCTGCTTTTCCCTCTCCCTCAGCCTGCCACTCCCCTTGCCTGTGCTCTTTCACTCAATCTCTCTCTGTCAAATAAATAAAATCTTTTTAAAAATGTGAGGTCTCTATGAGTAAGATATAATCACACAAAATAGCTGAGTCTGAGTCTTCTTGCCAGTACTCCAACTCAGGATGTCCCTTTACATAAAGAACCTTGGCACCAAGAAGGCGATAGTGGTATGTGGGAAACGGGTAAGGAAGAAAGAGAAACAGGCTGTGTAGAGGTAGAAGGAAGTTAGAAAATGTCAGATCTTAACTATGCAGTGAGGAGATCCTCATCTGACCCTCTCTGAAAAGTCCATGCCCCCATGAGAAAACCAGCATTTAAATATCTTCCACTTAGATGCCTCAAAGTCCAATCAATACTTACTCGGGAATGAGAAAAAAGCAGCAACCCACCCAAGAGAAGACTGCATCCTTCTTGGTCAACCAAGGAGATATCTTTCTTCATTTTCATTCTTCCTACATTCCCCTCAAACACAGTGAAGACATAGGGCTATCACCAAGAAAGGGAGAAAGCAGGTATATGAAAGAGCAGATGAGTCTCCCCTGCTTTTCCCCAGACCTACACTTCGGACCACAACAGTAACAGACAAGTCTAACTGCACTGGAGGAAGAGGAGTTCTTCAGAGAAATACCCCAAACCAATCCTAAAATGTATATAAAGGACCAAAAATAATTGGGACAATCTTAAAGAGGAACAAGGAGGGAAAACTTATACTTTCAGACTTACAGACTTTCTATGAAGCTGTAGTAATTAACCCAGCATAGTGGTGGTGCCAACATCCAGTAACTAAACCAATGGAACAGAAGAGAGCCCTGAAATAGGCCCACAGTTATAAGGTTACTTGATCTATGACAAACAATGGTGTTGAGGCAAACTGCGTGGCAGGATGAAAAAGAACTTCAATACCTGTCTCACATTATGTAAAAAATTAGAGATGGATTGTAAACCTAAATGTGAAAGGTCAAATAGTAAACCTAGAATCAAACTGTGTGCCAAGGCACCTTAGGGAGCTATAGCAGACTCAAAGGGTACCATGGGATATTTTACATTTGGGAGACAAACACAGCAATATAAACTTCTATTAGACTCTTTCCAAACTACCAGCTCAAGGTCATAAACACTTTCAATATTACGTGATGCTATATTTCATTCCATATGTATCTTTGCAAAACTAGGTGTTTAGTGGTAGCTATTAGAAAAATTCCTGTTCAAGAATTAACATGGAAAAGGTTATGAAGCTTTTGGTCTCCAATCCAATTCCAAGATTCCAAGATTTGAGAAGTTGTATAGTGTAATACACATATATCCCATTACAAACTAATGGTGGTTAAGAATAAAGTTAAAATACTATTTTTCTTTTATTTAATTTCTATTATTTTTTCAAACATCAACCCTGCTTTAGGATATAAATCCTTATTAAGTTGTTTGGACCTACCTGCTTAATAAACAGAATTGTTAGGGGTTTCTTTTAACCTATTAGGTCTCTAAACAAATTACTAACATATTACAGTCTCCATAGACCAAGTTTGGGAAACTCTTTTGTAGAAAAAGTTATGGGGGGAAACATATTCATGACCTTGGGGTAGGCCAAAATTTGTTAAACAGGAACAAAAAAACACTACACATAAAAAACTAATAAATTAGACTGCATTAAAATTAGGAACTTCTATTCACTCAAAACACTAAAAGAAAGAAAGGGCTAGCCACAGACTTAAAAAAGATATTCACAGTACACATTCTTGAATATATAAAGAACTAGAATATCTAAAACACACAGGAAGGTCTACCTTTATATGTAGAGCATATATGCTCCTAAATCAATTGGACACTCAATTTTTTAACTGTACAAAGAACTTGAGCATTTTAATATGTTTCAGTAAAGCAGCTATTAAAATGCTCAATAAGTATACAAAAATAAGTCATCTTCATTATTTACAAGGGAAATGCAAATTAAAGCTTCCATGAGATACCACTACGCACCCACAAGAATAACATGAAAAGAACTGTTAATTCCATGTATGGTTGCAAATGGAAAACAATAGAAACTCTAATGTGTTTCTTTTTTTTTAAGATTTTTTTTAATTTTATTATCTTTTTTTTTTTAAGATCTTATTATTTATTCATGAGACACACAGAGAGAGAGAGAGAGAGATGCAGAGACACAGGCAGAGGGAGAAGCAGGCTCCATGCAGGGAGCCTGATGTGGGACTCGATCCCAGGTCTCCAGGATCAGGCCCTGGGCTGAAGGCGGCGCTAAACCGCTGAGCCACCCGGGCTGCCCCTCTAATGTATTTCTAATGGAAACATCATTATACCTGGTTTGACCATTTTGGAAAACTGTTGGCAGTATATACTAAAGCTTAAACATATACCTACATTATGACCCATGGGAATTCCATTCCTGGCTATGTATGCATGAAAAATGAATGCGTATGTCCACCAGAAAACATCTACAAAAATGTTTACAGTAGGTTTATTCACAATAGCCAAAAACTGAGTCAACACAAATGTCTGTTGACAGGAGAACGAATAAGTAAGAAATGGTATCCTCAAACAGTAGAATATAAAGGAACAACTACTGTTTCACACGACGACACAGATTATTCACAGGTTCAGTGTTGCCTGACAGAAGCCAGGCACTACAAAACATATACGTTATGATTCCATTTACATTATGTTCAAAATCTGGCAAAACTAACCGGTGATTATTGAAATGAGAATAGCAACGACCTTGGAGGGAGAGCTATTGGCTGGGAAGGAACCTAATTATGGTGCTGAAAATGTTCTATATCTTGATCCAGGTGGTAGTTCCTTACTTTGTACATATATAAAAATCTACTGAGCTGACACTTAATACACACACACACACACACACACACTACTTCAATAAGAAAACCATCAGAACAGAGCTCTAAATAACAAAATAAGGTAATTCTGAACAAATTACTAGAATATTATATAATCTAATGGCATTATTAAGTGTAAGGGCATTCAACCTAGCATAGTTGGTAGCAGTTATTTACAGATAAAAATATTACATATTTATATCCCACACAATATACAGGCCAGCAGCACAATGCAACATTGTCCTTACAGTAGGAGTTTTTGGGTTCTAGCGCCCTACTTACTATCTGTGTAGCCCTGATAAATTACCCAACCTCTTTATAAAGCCAAGATAAAAGTGTTACCTACCATACTGGATTATTGGAACAATTAAGGGGGTAATATGTGCCTGGCAAAGGGTAAACACTAAATAAATGTTTTATCATTACCATTATTTTCATATATTTTTCACAAATCACTGTTAAGCTTGCATATGTTATCAATTTATACAATTATAGCACTATCTTTTGAAGTATATACACAATTTTAGTTACTTTGAGACAGTTTTGAAACCAAAAAACTAGATGGAAGTTGGGAAGAAAATAGGGAGGTAGCTAGCATTCAATGGATGAGAATGCGTAAGTATAAAGATATTTGGAGTACATCTTTGAAAAAGAAAAAAATGATGCTCAAGCACAATAATCCTATTCCTTAATTTCTACACCAGTGTCTGTGGCAGGAGGGCCTGAAGTTCATCGCAGTAGAACTAAAGCAATACAACCCTATCTATTCCAGAAGAGGACTGAGAAATAGCTGCTCAACCATACCACTACTCCTCAAGATTCTGAGTTAGTGTATGTCTGATGCCAAGAAAACACCAGACAAGTAGAGAGGAAAGGAGTCATTCTATCAGTTTATGAAATCACTTTGGCAATGAACATTTGAACATGTGACTAGAAGAAAAGAAGCACACTTTGATTCAGTGTACACAATGTCTGTATCAAGGCAAAATTAATTTCAGTCATATTTTTGAAACTGAAGGAGTCAAATTTTCTAGCAGCCGTTGAATAATAAACAGAAGTCAGTCATACTGCGTGCATTAATTTAAGACACGTGAAGTGATTTTGTAATCACTGTGCTGTTTTATTGGTTTTCATAAACAGAAAAATTACTCATAGATTCACTAAAGACCTTAGACTTTCAATCCTATTTTGTGCCCATTATGTGTTAACCTTTTTTTAAAAGATTTTATTTGTTTATTTGAGAGAGAGAGAGAGAGAGAGAGAGAGAGAGAGAGCAGGGGGAGGGGCAGAGGGAGAGGGAGAAGCCTACTCCCTACTGAGCAGGGAACCAGACTCTGGACTCAATCCCAGGACCCTAGGATCATGATCTGAGCTAAAGGCAGATACTTAACTGACTGAGCCACTCAGGCACCCCTGTTAACTTTTTTTTACTGGGAATTCTCTTATCACCTGATTATTTCACAATATTAATCCTCAAGAAAGGGAACATAATACTTTAGCAAAGCATTATCTTGAGCTAATACCTGCAACTCTAAGACTTCTAAGTCCATTTGAGTGCCTGGAGGGTTTTTCATTCCTCATTATTTGTGTCATGTTTTCTCTTTGAGTACTAATCAATACCAATTATTTTTTTTTTCCTAGGCTGAACTAGTTTTCAATGGCCAAATCCTTAGCAAGTATATCTGTTAGCCTTAAGACACATTAACACTTTAAAGAGATGCTTTCTTCATTATTCAAGGTAGAATTTTGTGAGTAATAATGATGAATATGATCTCCTCTTACCTACAGATAGGTGAAAACTAGCTGGATATGTTGTCCTTTCAAACTTTCCCTCTCCATGCCCCTACTCCTGGCCCCTTCATATTCTGTTTTTCAGCTGTTAGGATCATATCCATTGAGAATTGACCTCTAAGGCAAATAGGGACAAATTAAAGGGGTAAAGAGCTCAGAGACATTTGACACAACCCTCATGGGCCCTGAAATAATAAAAAACAAAGAAACCTAAGAGACCAGCAACTTGGGAAAGAATGTGGAGTGTTTGACATTGCCCAGGATGGCACAGCTGAGATGAATACACTCGCTGTTCTGGAATAGGCAACATGGGATTGCAGCCCCAGCTGTGATAATAGGAGTACGCTGACCCGTGACTACATCTTGACTGAATTGCAGGTCTTGAATCTAATCATTATGTTAAGAAGAGGTGTTGAGCCTCCAAAAGGAAGGCAAGTCTGGAAAAAGAGACATGGCAATATGTTAAAGCCAAACTATAACCTAAAATCCACAAATACATGTCATCCCACCTGCTATTTGTTTCTGCCAGAGCTGTCATCCAGTGATCTGGAGATGAGAAAGGGGAGCAAGAGCTTTTACAAGAAGTAATAATGTGTGGTGTGAAATTGTGTCTGTTGCTGAAAGGCCATATTCCTGTGCAGCATTATTTCCATCCCTTTAGGTGGTATCTCATGAACTTCAGCACTTATCTGGGAAACACACTGATTCAGCAAGCTAACAGCATGCGGATTTCTACTCTTTTCTGTTTGAAACAAGAAAAATGATTAAGCTGTATTCCTTAAATCTTGAGCAATAGCACACACTGAAAAATATGTTCTAGTAAAAATAAAAATGTAGTTTCCTAGGAAGTAGGCTGTAGACCTATTAAACATGCTTAGTAAAATCTCCCCCAATGTCAGCACCCCCGGGGGTTTCCAGAACGCATCAGGAATAGCAGCTGCCTCTGGGAAGTGAAATTGAGGACCTGAGGAACTGGGGAACAGCAGGCAGAGGAAGTTTGCACAGTGTACTTCTATGGATATTTTTCCATATGTATGTGTTATTTCGTAATAGACCAGAGCCTTGTAATTATAACACCTTGCATTTATATCATTTGTATCATAATTGGCAGTTTTAAATATTTTAGATCTACTCTGTCATTTGAGACTCTGTGAGTTGTATGAGTCTGTATTTTTAACTCCATCTTACCAATGGGGAAATTTAAATCAAAGAGCTTTATATATTTTCTATGAGTAAATATCGCAAGACAGACTAAAAATACAAGTTTCCAAACATTAGTCCAGTCCTTATTCCATGACACCATGTTGTTTTCAAGAGTAAGGGAAATGAGAATACAGAGTCAAATTATTTCCTCCAGAGGAGAGTAGTCAGAATTATCAGTTTGGGAGAATATTATCAATAAACAACCAAGGTGATGCCACTAAGCCTACTTTAAAATCTAATTCAAATAATTTATATTATTAGAGAAGAAAAAAATTCTTCCCCTTATATTTCATTTGCCAAGCATAAATAACAACATAATTTTTAGTTATCTCGGAATAATTAAGAATGAATTTTCGCCTATCATTTATAAGGCCAAATCATATTCTAATGTGAAACCTAATCTGAAAACTTACCAGTAAAATGTTCTTATAATTAGGTAATTTAAAAACATGTATTTTTGAAAATGATCAGCTCTAAGCACCATTTATGAACAGATTCAGCCAGTGTCATGTCTAAGAAAGCAGCACTAACCCAAAAATTGCAAATATAAAGGTAACAACAAAAGGCTTATAGGCTCTGGTTTGTATGGTAAACAGGAACAACAGTGTTACTAACGCATGAGTGAGGACCCAGAAGCATCTCAAAGACACTGCTCGCATGAGGTCCAGAGCCCTCACCAGGCCCAGCGACCTGGTAATCCTCTTCCCTTCCATTTCTTTCCTCAGTCCTTCAGTGTAATTTATGTGGCTTATTGACACAGATGGTTTGAGCCCAATAGTCAAGGTCCAGTTCTAGTTCCTTGTGTTGGGGCCTTACTACAGATTTGAGATGGAGTGAAGTGCTACAAGCCTCACAACTTCACACCCTGTGTCAAGTGGGACTTGGAGACAGAGTCTATAGAGAGCAGGACAAATCAACCTGTGCAAATAGAAAAACTGCTCAGGACACAAGGCCAGAGCAGGAATGTACTCAAGATATCACACACACCTGAACTTGATTTTATACTGTTACCTTAGAAGCTTTTCCTCTATAGTCAACCAGAGGTTTCCATCTGCCAGCAGAACTTAATGCCAGAAGACTCACTTACATGGATGCGGCAAGTCCAGGGGTAGAATTTTCTATCTTGTTCAGTGTTACATTCCCAGCAATCAAGTAGGGCCTTATACATAGTTCTTAGATAAGTGATCTTGGCTGAAATTAACATTGAAGTAAGAATATATTTAGAGAGAATGGTAGATACACACTTGACATATTTTAGGTGGTTAAGATTAAAAATGGGGAAATAATGAGGTTTTATAACTGAATGTGTATCATAAATGCTTTCTATTCTATCTGATTTGGTCCTTACAACACAGACATTCTATAACTAAAACTTGTCTCACTCAAAATGTCTTCCCAGATATGAAAACAGGTTATTTGACTTCATAGTGTTACCTTTTTCTCCCAAACTGCCAGGCCATTCTACTAAATACAGTCCAGTGTTAAATACTGCAGATATAATTACTTGGAAAGTCACTGATTATTACTTTCAAATACTGTGATTTTAAAATATAATAAATAGGCATGCTTTAATTTCTCATGTTAGTAAGAAGCTCAGGGGTCAAAGGACAGATATTTGCTTATAACATACCAAAGGGTTTTAAACAACCATAGGTTATGAATATCAGAAAATAAAATATTAAATATTTTAGGGCATGTTTATACTAAATATTAGAGGAGATTTAAAAATAGGAGCTATCATTAACATGCTAGCACTTCCAAAGGGAGACTCTGTCCCATACATCACCTGTCTAACTCATATGAGTCACCACGTAGAAACCACTTATTCCCTTGATTCCCTTTAAATGATCCACGAGAATGCTTCAATCTCAAGCATGCACAATTGGTACTCATTTTGTGCTGGACTTTAGGGGAATGACCTTACAAGGAACTAATGGGCCTTGCTTCCTGAGAATCTCTATCAGGGCATGTAACATAAGATAAATCATAGCAAAAGATTTCTCCAAAGTTTCCTGATGAGCAAACCATGACCTTTTCAAGTGTAGAGTGATGGATTGAACCAGAAAAGCAATATGTAGATTTTTAAAAACAAGGCTGCCAAGAAACCAATGATGGATCTACAAAAGTTATCTGGAATACCTCACATGTCCTTAGTTGGGAAGCAAAAGGAAAGGTTACATCCGTCTGAAACAAAAGAGCTGGTTAAGCAAGAAATGAAGCTAAAATCAAGTTCACCATAAGAAAATGTTATATGAGCCAGGTCTTAATCACCACATCAAAAGTCCTCCATGTTCCTGGAAAGGTGGGTGGCCAGGTGTTTGAACCATGCAGCCTGTCTTCTTGTGGCTAGGACCTCTGGATTGGCTGCCAAGTGGAGACCAAGCAAGAGGCCTTTCAAGTCTATGTTGAGCGGAGTAGTGCAAATCCCTTTAGACAACTCTCTATGGTGTGAATTTATGCAGTCCCATGAAGACTATGACTTTTATAATAGTCATTTATTTAGTTTTATGCTCACATCACAAATTTCATTACATGCTGGCTCTTGAAGAGCTTTATACCTTGAAAGAAACCATTCAAATTCTTTAGTCATCACTTGACTCCAAATCCACAATCTTAATTGTCCAAAAGAAGTCTGAGAATGTGAACTGGGTTTGTGTCTCCATAAAATATAAACAATTGCAAAGGCACATCTGCTCTAATTTTTTTTATTCAGTTAATATAATTGTTGGTTCCTTATGTTTTAATTTCCCCACAGGATCCAATCACAGCTTTCTGCTATATTCCAACTACATTGGCGGTGAGAGCTACCAGACGTTCCATATAGACCATAGACAGAAACTAGAAATAGAGGAGAGGGTGTGTGTACCAGGCACTGTTCTGCTGAGGCATAAACTCTTTGATATGTGAGCTTGGATATTTCTATTCAGAAATGCCTGTCTTGCTGCTAAGGTGAGATGAGAAGACCACCCAGTGGAAAAGTCCCTTTTCTTCTGATAAACCTAGACTCTCTCAATAGAAATCTTCTGATTGTCCTAGCTCTGAACCCCCAGAATAGTGCCCAGATTCTGCTGCTTTGAATGGACCTGAACCTTTAGATCCCTTAGCATTTATTTCTTCTGCCCGTATACCCACCCTAGGTAATGTCTTGTCCTGGTTCTCTACCAAGCCAAGATCTCCCCAAGTCCCAGTCTGTTTGCCCTTAGATTAAATTTTGCCTCTCCCTTCCCTTCCACTTCTCTGTAGCCCAGAATATGACTCCTTTCAGCTATGTTTCCTGGGATCAGTTGGCTCAGAAGCTTTGGCTTCTGACTGGTGTTCAGGAAATGGAAACCCCAGGCAGGAGACTGGGTTGCAGGAGAAGGGGAAGAGAAAGATATTTCTCCTCTTCTCTTCACCTCAAGCAGCACTGCCATCAGCAACTATGCATCCTCAACAGTTAACAGAGCAGGAGAAAAAAAAATTTGAATTCTGGAACTCCTTCTCGGTTGCCAAGAAATCTTATTTGACATGTGAGTCCTACGTATATTTGCATTTTTTCCCAGTCAGCTTTTAAAGATTAAACCACAAAGATTTAACATTAAATATATACATGCACACACACACACAAATGGACAAATATGAAATTCCAAGTCACTGAGTACACTATGATGAGGCAAGTAAAGGATTATGAAACCACCTCCAGCAACATTCCACCTTTCTAAGGGTTCTCAGACTCTTGGAACTCTTCAAAATGTTCAGGAGCTATGGGCATTATCAACTAGCGCATTCCCAGAAGAAATCTCTGAGAACCAGGTTTGAGAATATGTTTTTAACAAGCCCCAGATGATTCTTCTGAACATTAAATTTGACAATAACTTCACATTTCACTATAGTCAAAAGCTACAGACAAATATATAAGGATGGGATTTTTTTTCTTTCCCCATCTGCACACTCACTCTTACATAATAGCATCCCGTCTTGGAAAAAGAAAATAAAAGGTATGTGTATTTCGATATAATCACGAAATATGTACAGGTCCTCTTTTCACTCACTTTAATGGAGAAAAGACAGAGAGTAAAAGAAATATGATTTGATGCTGCCCCAAAAGAGGGACACTATTACACTTGGAATATTCATATATATTCCAAAATTGAATGTATATTCATTCATTACTTAGAAATCTTTGGAAAAAAACACACACACATGAAATTCTTTCTTCTCTAAGACTCCTTTTAGGAAGGTTAGAGGAAGCTTTCGGTTATTTTTGCTTTCAGCTTCCACAATTCTAAATCAGATGAAATAGTGGCCTACTTGTGGGAGACTTTTTATTTTTATGATGTTCTCCTTTCAACTGTTGTAATAAATATAGCTGCCTACAATCAGCATGCTTCAAAACTGGATGGAACCATGGCCTACATTATGCTCCAAACAAAATTGCCTTCTGGGAGAAATGTATCTATTTTGAATGCAATCCACTTGAATCTTAGGGTAACACTGACAGGCAGTTACACCCTAAACCTCCTTTAGAGTGTCCCCTGCTAAAGTGGTCTATATTTCAAAGTAGAAACCAAATCTTCAACACATCTCAATTATTAATATTTTTTGGGTTATCAAAAAAACTTTCATGACAAAGTGGTCCAAGGCAGTATATGAAGACCCTGAACTCCCTTCCTGCACCAAACCTATAGCTATACATGAAATAATTGCTACTTTAAAAAGGGAAATCTAGCTAAAACCTCCCTCCATAACAAGGAATAAAAAGGCCACATTGAAAAAAGGAGGGAGCGCACTGAGATAGGTAGGTGAGACAGAAAAGCAGTCTTGCCAAAGCCCCACTCCCTGGGGGCACCTGGATGGCTCAGAAGGTAGGTAAAGTGTTTGCTTTCAGCTCAGGTCATTATCTAAGAGTCCTGGGATTGAGCCCTGCATCATTGGGCTCCTTGCTCAGTGGGGAGTCTGCTTGTCCTTGTCCCTCTCCCTCTGCCCCTCCCCCTGACTCATATTCCCCCTTTGTCTCTCTTTCTTCTCTCAAATAAATAAATAAAATATTACAAAAAAATAACATGGAATGGCAACACACAATAAGGAGAAATCTCAAAGGGGGGAGCCTCTCCCAGAGATATAAGGGGTTTTACCCCACATTGAGCACCCAAGTGCTTGGAACCTGCACTGGAGAGATGTGTCCACAAAAACATTTGGCTTTGGAAACCAGAGGTTCGTATATCCAGGGGACCTGTGGGGCGGTGGGGGCAGGGAGGCTATGGAAATTTGACATATTACTTCTGAAGGGCTCACACAGGAACTCACCCTGGGACCCAGGTGCAAAGGCAGCCATTTAGAAGTAATTGAAATATATATGAAGGAGATTCATTTGCTAATCTTAAAGAATCTAGTGGAGGCACGGGGACCACCTCACACTTTCTTTGGAGGCAGAGATCCTGGCAGGCACCATTTTGGCACTCTCCCTCTACCTGGCTAGCACAAGTAGGGTATGGACTCAGCCTCAGTAAAGCCATGGACATGCTCTGCCCCCAGTGTTCTTCTCCAACATCACTAAAACCACAAGTGGGTCCTACCTTCAGACTTGCTAAACTGGTGGGCAAGGATTGTGCAAAGTTGGCGGGGAGGGGGATGCCCCTTGATTAGCTATCCTGGTGGCCAAAGAGCTTACATTTCTGAACCACACAGACCTTTAACAATCAGAAAGACAGTCTGGGCAGGCTATAATATACATGGTACAGCACAGATAAAAGGCTGAAACACAACTGCAGTCTACATTAAGTAGTTAAAGAATACATACAAATAAAAAGATGAGAAATATGACATAAAAAATAGCAGCTTTCACTGGTGAGTACTACTGAACATTCAAAGAATATTTAATATCTACCCTCCTTAAACTCTTCCAAAAAATTGAAGAGAAAGAAATCCTTCCAAACTCATTTTGGGAGACTAACATTATTCCTAATACCAAAGTCAGACAAGGATACCACATAAAGAAGAAAATGACAGGCCAATATCCCTGAACATAGATGTTGTTAACATAGTCCTTAACAAAATATTAACAAATCGAATTTAACAATACATTAAGAAAATCATACACTATGATCAAATGAGTATTTGACAAAATTCAGCATCCATTTATGATAAACTTTCAACAAAGTGGGTATAGAAGGAACATATGTTAATGTAATAAAGGCCATATGTGAAATAAACTGGTAACATCACACTCAATGATGAAAAGGCAGGTTTTCTTGTAAAATCAGGAACAAGACAAGGATGCCCACTCTCACTACTTTTATTGAACATTGTGTTAGAAGTCATAGCCCCAGCAAATAGTCAAGAAAGAGAATAGGCATCTTAATTGGAAAAGAGTAATTAAAACTATCACTATTTGCAGATGATATGATATTATATAGACAGAAGCCTATAGACTCTACCCAAAAGACTGTTAGAATAAATGAAGTCAGTAAAGTTATGGAATACAAAATTAATATGCAGACATTTGTTGCATATTTATATACTAATAATGAATTATCAGAAAAAGAAATAAAGAAATCAATCTGATTTATAATTGAATTAAAAAGAATAAAATATCTAGGGAGAAATTTAACCAGGGAGGTGAAATCCCTGTACACTGAAAACCATAAGACATGGATAAAAGAAAATGAGGACAAAAATAAATGGAAAGATATTCTATGCTCATGGATTGGAAAAATTAATACTATTAAAATGTCCATACTTCCCAACACAATCTACAAATTCAATTCAATCTCTATTAAAATTCCAATGGCATTTTACAAAGAAATAGAACAAATAATTCTAAAATTTGTATGGAGCCAAAGTCCCTATATAGCAAAAGCAATCTTGAGAAAATAGAACAAAACTAAAGATATCATGCCTTCTAATCTCAAATTATACCACAAGGTTATAGTAACTAAATCAGTATTGGGATGCCTTGGGATGCCTGGGTGGCTCAGCGATTGAGCAAAGCATCTGCCTTTGGCTCAGGGCGTGATTCCGTGGTCCTGGGATCAAGTTCCACATCAGGCTCCCAGCATGGGGCCTCCTTCTCCCTCTGCCTGTGTCTCTGTCTCTGTGTGTGTGTGTGTCTCATGAATAAATAAATAAAATATTTTAAAAAATTAAATCATTATGGCCTTGGCATAAAATATTTGCAAGTCATATTTCCAATAAGGAATTAATATGCAAAATACATAAAGGACACAACTCAACAGCAAAAAAAAAAGGATTAAAAAATGGACAGAGAATCTACTAGGCATTTTTGGAAAGAAAATATACAGACGACCAACAGCTACATGAAAATATTTTCAACATCACTAATTATTAGGGAAATGCAAATCAAAAGTACAACATAACACCTCACACATGCCAGAATGGCTACTATCAAAAAGACAATAAATAATGAATATTGGTAAAGATGTGGAGAAAATGAACCCTCGTACATTGTTGGTAGGAATGTAAATTGGTGCAGCCACTGTGGGAAACAGTATGGAGGTTCCTCAAAATTCAAAATAGAACTACCCTATAATCCAGCTATTCAACTTTTGAGTATTTATCCAAAAAGAAAACAAAAACACTAATTCAATTAGATATACGCACCTTTCATGTTCATCATAAGATCATTTGAAATAGCCAACATATGAAGACAACCGAAGTGTCTGTTAGTGGATGAATGGATAAAGAAGTACAATATATATACAATGGACTACTACTTAGCCATAAAAAAGAAGGAAATCTTGCCACTTGTGATCATATGAATGAATCTTAAAGATATCATGCTAAGTGAAATAAGTCAGAGAATGACAAATACTGTATGATTTCACTAATATGTAAAATCTAAAAAACAAAACAAATCTACAAACAAAAAAACTCATAGATATAAAAACAAATTGGTAATTATCAGAAGGGGATGGGTTTATGGGGGGATGGGAAAATGGGTGAAAGGAGTCAAGTGTAGGATGACAGATGGTAACTAGACTTATTGTGGTGATCACTCTATAGTGTATACATATATCAAATGATATGTTGTATACCTGGAACTAATATAGCATTCTATACCAATTTTATATCCATAAAATATTTTTAAGATTTTCATCTGCCATAGGACATCTGATGACTTTGGGTTGAGTCATCTGTGATAGCTGTGTGAGCCACCTAATCCTCCTAGGTGTCAACTTTCTCATCTTTAAGACAAAGTCTTAAAAAAAAAAAAAAAAAAAGACAAAGTCTTAAATTTAAAGGTACTTATAGCTTAAAAGCATATTATGCTTATGCAACAGAGATGCAGCACATCAACCAGACTCTTACCTAAAATCATATTCTATCTTGCATTTCCTTATCAATCTGTAAAGTTGTAAATATTAACTTACATAAAAACCTTTGTGTCATTGACTACAAAATAATTTCAGGCTAATTTTTACACTAAGTGGTAAGTTAGAGAACACTTGGTCCGTGCCATGAAGTTTGGTGTTAAAGGCAAAGAAAGAGGATGATGGAATTCTCATAAGGGAGCTACTCTGGACTGAGATAAGCTTAGAGACTCACAGTGGGGAGTTCTTGTCTTCCCCAGTGATTACCTAAGTAATAAGGACGTTCTAGGGTTCTTAAAAGTCATCAACTGCTACAGCAGTAGCTCTAATGTACCTAGATCTCAACAGTTCAGCTTAAATTGTCCACAAAAGAGAAAGAAACTTACAGTGGTGACCTAGGACTTCCCAGATTTTTCAGGGGTACTAAGGAGTTGCTGTATCAGCTAGAACTAAGAACAGGCATTCTGGATCAGGGCTGGGGCGGGGGTGGGGGGGGGGCGGGGGGCAGTTCCCAGAAAGAAAACTGTGGTTTAGAGAAGCTACTTAAGGTAAGTTCTGAGATTCCCTTACAAACTTATACTCTTTCCTATCCAACAGTTTTCACCACACTGGAATATAGAATTTTGCATTTAAATCTATTAACATACTTTGAAGTCAATTCAGAAATGTAAGATTATTGACATTGAATCAATGTCTCGTTTCCTGGAATTCTTTTCCAGATAGTATTGTAGAAGTTAGAGAGGGGAGGGAAAAAGTATGTGTTATTCAGTCTTAAGATACTTCAATGATATTAGTGCCATCATGTACAGGAAACTTTACTGTATTAACTATGATTTCATCTGTATTTGGCCTCAATCACATTTGAACTAGATTAGTAAACACACACACACACACACCAAAAAAGAAAACTTATGCTTAAACTTACAACTTAGATAAATACATATAGTAATAACTGTGTTTCAACAACCCCAAGGACAAGAATAAGGATGAGATCATATCCTTGGTTTACTTAAACTTTGGTGTAATTCTCCATTGAATATTTTATTAAGGGAATCAAAAAGTTGAGAAGATTCTGTTCTGCTGTGTAAACTAAAGCCACCAACTAGTTGAGAAATTGAAAACCACAAAGCTTGGGAAGAAAAATGAATGCTTTGGAGCATAAATTTTTCCATTAAATTATGCCAATAAACTTAGGACCTTGAAAGTTACTCTCATCAAATATAAAAAAGGAAGGATATGCTCTTTGTCTACCCTCAAACTAGGACTGGAAATTGAAAGAATAGTGTAGCAAGTTTATTAAATATCACTAGGATAAATCAATCAATCTATTACTTTTGTGTTACACTAATATCTATCAGTATAAATTGAATGTAATTTTATTAGTTTAGGATACTTTTTCAGTTTTTCAATTAAAAAAAAGGGGTAGGCATACCTCCACTTATATCTTTCCTAAGCTCTCCAGATGAATGCCTGTTTTTCCACTGGTTAACTAAGAACTACTGAAGATAAATTAAGGTTGTTATATTAAATCAGAATAAGGACAACTCACAAGATTTAAAAACCACAGAAAGTTGCTGAGCTCTAGTGTTTCTATCTTGTACTAGGTTAAAGATTGTGATAATAGAAGAATGTGTATAATTAGGGTTAGATTAAAATGCAGGATACCATGTTATCACAGTCATATCAGTATATTAGTAGTCCCCTAATAATTCGGGGGGCACATGGAGTGGAATTAAGTGATTTTATTGCAATGAGTCTATTCCCTTCATTTCTTTCTTCTCTGCCTAATGTTCTTTTTCCTGTCTTCCACCCACTTGATAAAAACAAGCCATTTACAGGATTCAACAGACAGTGTATGGGTGGATAATCAGAATTTGGGGGCTCTAAAACAGTTTTACCAATAATTAACAAAGTAATCATTCACTTATATAACTTCACTCTAAATGACAGTAGTTGATTTCTTAATAGTCCTTGATTTTACCCTTTTTTTTAAAGATTATTTATTTACTCATGAGAGACAGAGAGAGAGAGAGAGAGAGGCAGAGACACAGGCAGAGGGAGAAGCAGGCTCCATTCAGGGAGCCCGATGTGGGATTCAATCCCGGGTCTCCAGGATCACACCCTGAGCTGAAGGCAGGAGCTTAACCGCTGAGCCACCCGAGCATCCCTGATTTTACACTTTTTTTTTTATTTTACACTTTTAACATACTATTGTCCAATTTTATTTCAAGAAGGGATAAAATAGAAGAGAGAAAATATAAATCCAAATGAAATAAAGAAGCTTAAAATTCAATTTGAGACATGATCCCAGTATTTCCTTCAAAAATTCTTAGGCCAAAGTGTGGTTGTATACAGATTCATCTATGTAGGTCCTTCTTCTGAGATCTTCTTATCTATGATAGAAATATTGATTCTACTGTGACCTCTGTCTCTCTTTTAGAACTCTAGAGATCAACCATCAGGAAAATTCGGAAAATCACACCATATGAACAGGTTTGTTCAAGAACCAAGTATCCAGTAACTTCTCACTGATGCGGCAGAGGGAGTATGCTCAAATGTAGCTACAGGATGAGTCGATTTCTGAATTCTTATTTTCCACCCAAATATCACATTCTTCCCACCTTCCATTATCACTCTCCCTATTTCTGTGCAAATTATGCAAACGTACAACCTTTCCTCCTATTCTGTTCACAGTCTCTGTTTGGAACACGTGCGCCCTCTTATTCATCTTATCTCAATGCCCCGTTCTTCTTCCTCTCCTTCTTTAACAAACCAGTACTTGTTATCTTTCCCATGCTCCAATCCCTGCCTCCCATATGCCTATTATCCACAATAAATACATACACAGAAGTTCTACAGAGCTGGATGCATCATGAACAAATACATGCATTAGCTAACTTTTTATTAAGGATATACTGGAATGAACATTCATTGGAAAATAGTTTGAGAAGAGGAAACCATGGAAACTGGCCAGCAGAAATATTCCAATTTTGGAAAACGTGCTTTTTTGGAAAAAGCATCATACATAAGATGAGATTTCCAAAGCTGTCAATTAAGATTTAGTTTCCTTATCCATGTCTATATTAAATATTCCTTTCATGATATCACTATCTACAGTATCTGAAATACCTGTGGTCTCACTTTGCAACCTGTTATTATCAATTATCATATTCAAAGCAGTTCCAAAGAAAGCTCTACTATGAATTGCATTATCTTCCTAGGGAAGTGTTTCAAAGAGCCAGCTTCTGGGGTTGGGGGACAGAAAGAACTACCTATGGTCTGGCATTGTCTGTTGGGTTTCATCGGTTGCTTTATCACATTCAAAATTGGAAAACACACCTATGTTGGTAGATGCAAAATAACACCAACTCTCTTGCAAGCATACTTGACCAGTCCACATTCTCAAATGACAGCGAAAACAAAACAAATAGGGTAATATGCTTTTTTATTGCCTTTCTTATTTCTTATTTCTTATTTTGGGACATTATTAACAGTGTTAAATCTTATTTTAAAAAAAATAGCCTAAAATACCTAAAGCAGTCTTAACATTAACAACTAACAAAATATTTTTGTTTGAGTACTTACTAAACCCCTTTCCACTAATCACACCTATAAGCATTAGGACATTCATGGCAAATCATTTGGACAGAGAGCATATTGCCTAGGCCCTTTGTAAATATTGTCATAGGGGGAGGACAATATAAGCACTTTGCTTCAAATGTCCCAAATCAGTTAACTTTTAATTAGTGACAATCATCACACACAAACATACATACACACAAATATTTATCTTCTATAATGAGGATTCTAAAATAGTGGTTTTTATTCCAACTTGGTTAATTGAATGAGGCAACAGATTCTCCTAGTAGACAGGTGCTCAGAAGTGGAATTTATGTTTTCTGCTACATATGATATTCCTTCAAATGGAACATCCTTGATTAAAGAGACCAGACAATACGATTCATGCTGAAGGCAGGAAATTTGGCTTCAGAACATAATGAGAATGGGTTCATCCTGCAGCTTTTCCCATTTTCATTACAATCGTTGTCATGAGAATAGATTCATATTGTGGCATTTTCAACTTCTATTATCATCTTTGTCACAGTATGAGGTATTAGAATTTTAAAGCCTAATAAGTTCTGACCACAGAATCCTACCCCATTGTTATTTTATGCTTGTGAAAGGGGAAAATACTCAGACCTGTTGGCAAATCCCACTGGTCACAGAACTGTAAACAGAGGAGGATTGGAATACTAGTTGATCACATCACTAGAAAGGATTTTTAAAAATCCAGGAGCATGTAAGTTTGCATCTTATAGTCTAATGACTATTAAAATTCTGTTCATATATTCTACAAACAATAAATATTGCACCCCAAGACACAATCATAACCAAAATACATTTTAAATTCTTGGAGAATGTCACTCCATGGCCCTTAGAGTGAGAAGAGGTAATGCTGTCTTTTTCCTCAGAGCTGAACATAGCCAACAACACGTTGATAATAAAGGCAACAAAAACAAAGCCAAATGATCACACTTTTTTTTTAGAAACTAGATTTGCAATGTACAACTATTTTCTTTTCAGATATATGATTTTTTTTTTACCAATTTCACCAATTTGGAGCCTGATGCTGGCTCCACTAATAATTAGCTCTGAGCCTCTATCTCACAACCCATAAAGTAGAGATAATAGTACCTGCCTCGCATATCAAACAGGATTTGGGTAAGAACCACATGAGACGATGTTTCTGTAAACACTTCAAGTATGAAGTGTTTTCACAAACACAACATGATCCTTATTAAATCATCTTTAAATGAGGCATACACTGACTATTACATAAAGCCCCATTTGGGGGATACTATTATAAAATTCATAACTGAGGCCTCCAGCCTCTGGTCAAAGGGGTGGCATCAACTAGCAGTGAACAAATCACACTGAAGGGCAGTGCAGGTATACAGCAGAAGGCTTTACTCATTCCTTTGGGCATTTTCAGCTCTATTCGCAATCCTTCAGAGCACAAGGCAGGAGCCCTTCTTATATTCTTGGTGAGTTTTCCTTCAAATCACCTCTTCTGCTCTGACATGGTTGAAAAATGTGCAAGCTAAGGAAGATAATGCAAATACTGCACTGTTGTCACTTACCATCCCAGCCAGCACTGGCACTGCGAAAATGAAAAAGCCTCTGACATATTGAAGCTTAGCAGCAACATTCTAACTGGGGCGAGAACAATATTTTTAATCCTCCCTGGAAAGATCAAATTAAATCAGTGGCTCTCCCTGATACAGCTCTATGTCACTGACTGTTTGGATGAGAAGCCTAGAGAGAAGTCTGCAGCTCTTGACTTTGTAACTCATGTCTTTCTATAGAAATTCAGGGAGCAGTGATAAGCCATTCCTGCATGAAGATTAGCCTCAAGACAGTCAGATGGTGTCAGAGGGGAGGGGTGGTGAGCACACATTTTGCCTGGCATTTAAATTCAGCTAAAAATCATCAAATTTCACAGCTGAACTTCAACATGACTTGGTCAGAGGTTTGACTTTCCTTCCCTTTTCAACAATGCATCTGCATATTTCACTCTATATGGCTATGTACTTTAGCGATTATATATTAAAGGCAGATTCTATTAGTCAAATTGTTATGAAATTATGGCTGCATCCATTAAAAGTTCTTTTTAAAGGCAGTTAAAACATGAGGGTAGTTTTAAAACTTTAGTATGATAAGAAACATCTGGAAAGCGTAAAAAATGCAGATTCTAGGTGCCTGCCTGCAGAGTCTCATTGAATGGATCTGGAATGAAACCCCAGAAATTGCATTCCTAACAAGCACCCCAGGTGAAACTTATCCTACAGTCTTTCAATCTTAATGTGATTTTTATAATCCCAATTGCATTTAAATCCTTTGAAGAAAAGAAAAAAACAGGAGGAGGAGGACAGCCCAAAATGCATCTTGACAGTTTTGTAGATAGTCTTACTGTGGCTTTTGGAGATTTTAAATAAAAATTTTATGGCATATTAATCCATAATATGAATGCTTTTTTTGAACTAAACAAATCAAACAAAGAAAAGCTGTGTTCCCAGAAAATTATTCAGCTCCCCCAAAGCAAATATTTTTCATATGGGATATTTCAAGGAGCCTAGTTTTGTATGCTCAATAGTCTTAACCACAGTATTTAATTTAAGCTTAAGGCTCTAAGTTTTTGCATTAACTTTGACAGTAAACAAAACGGAAGTATAAAAGTAATGTAACCAATTCAAGATGTTCAAATATCCACAACACATTCAATCAGCAGTGAAATATTACTTCAACACATCTCCATATATAAAGCTCAATACATGTTATCACAATACCAACGTTATTTTTTTAAAGTCTAAGGCCAACTACTAACTTTTCATAATGATAGAATTAAGGGTAGCAAATCTAATTAGACCAATGGCATATAACATTTATTAAAAGCTCTTTTCAAATCAAGCTATTATTCTTTAGAAGAAATGCTGAATTCTCTGATTCTGGACAACTTGAAAACCTGTGTGGTATTGTTTTGGTTTTGTTCTATGCAGTTAAAATTAGATTTTACTTCCTATAGTCCTTAACAGAAGAGCTGGCTTCACAAATGTGTGATATGTATGATCACACAAAGCCCAGACCTTGGTTTAATACCCCACTGTCATTGCCTTGAAAGTCAATAGTTTTTGAACACGGTCCCTCATTTTTTCATTTTTCACTGGGTCCTGCAAATTACCTACATAATCCTATACCTTAATAACATTTAGGTGTGATTTTCTTTCAACAAACATTTCAGGCATTAAAACAGTGCTTTGGTGTGCCTATTATCCACTAATGTATTTGTTCACTGTACATGTGGTTGTTAATCACTGATCTATAGAAGGGAGCCCATTCCATGTCCTTATGGAATTCCAAATCCAGTGGAGAAACTAATTATTTTTGTCTTGGGGAGTATGCATTAAATAGTGAGTGGTCTTCACAAACATATACTCATAATTTCATATGAATTTATTTAGATACTAACAGAAACACTGTATCTATTATTCTAGATATAAGGGGGTTAGGGTTATGTCTAAAAATCAAGAAATTACACCATGAAAATCAAGAAAATTATTCTATAGTTAGCTAATCTATCTATCTCCTATTGATTGTGTTTCTCTAGAAAAACATGACTAAAACAGGAGAGTTTTCCCTGTGTTGGAGTCAGGCAGACACAACCACAGTGGTTCACAATGCTCAAAACACCCTGTGGAAGTATTTCTCAATAACACCTGAGGATGACTCTTGAAGACATAAATCATTTTCCATTCCTCCACCTGAATATGGATACTGGTTTCTCCATTAACTGGATTCAAGAAATAACCAGATTGTGTCTGGCTTTAGTTTCATACACACATGTGTTAATAATCTCCACATAACTATGGGGTAAAGGGCACAGATAAAACCAGTCTGGGATCCTTAAAGGCTACAGAGTAAAGGTCAACAGCAGTTATTCTTGAAGCTTCACTTGAAAAAGTTAAAAAAAAGAAAAATACTGAGCTACATGGTGGCCATGTATGTGCTTTAAGAAGCAAATTCCTATTAGTAAATCTCACAGGGGTTTTCTGCCTAGAAGTTAAGGATTGAAGGACAGTATACACATATTTACAGAGGCTGGGCTCACCCTTGTGATACATTTTCCAGGCATATTTCCTTGTCCTAGTCATCCCCCTGGATTTTGTTTCTTCAGCAGGAATCATTTCCCCAAAAGGAATTTACTCACATGTCACAGGCTGACAGTCCCAAGATCTGTAACTGGCAGGCTAGAGACCCAGAAGAGCTGATGATGTAGCTCCAGTCCAACTCCAAAGGTCTGAGAACCAGGACAGCTGATAGTTCCAGCCCAAATATTGGCAAGCTCAAGACCAAGGAAGAGCCAATTTTCTAGTCCAAAGACAGAAAGAATTCTCTGTTACTTGGGGCAATGTTAGTCTTTTCATTCTATTTAGGACTTCAGTTGATAGGATGAGGCCCACACAATCTAGGGAAATATGTTTTACTCAATCTACCAATTCAAATGGTAGAAACACCCAGAAACACCCCACCACACCCCCAAGCACTCAGAACAATGTATGACCAATTATCTGAGCATACCATGGTGGAGTCAAACTGACTTGTAAAATTAACCATCACATCCCTTAGAGCATTTAGCAGGATACTGATTAATGTATTAATTAAGAAAGTGACCTGAGATTTAAAAAAAAGAAGAACTACCCAAAAGAATTAGAAAGACATAAAAATAAACTCAAAATAGAATAAAGATCTGAAAGTGAGACCTGAAACCATAAAAATCCTAGAAGAGAGCACTGGCAGTGATTTCTGACATCAGCTATAGCAACATTTTTCTAAATACATCTCCTGAGGCAAGAGAAATAAAAGCAAAAAGAAACTATTAGGTCTACATCAAAATAGAAAGCTTCTGCACAGCAAAGGAAATAATAAACAAAACTAAAAGACTGAATGGAAGAAGATATTTGCAAATGGCATATCTGAAAAAGGGTTAGTTAATCCAAATATCAATATAAAGAATTTATACAACTCAACACCAAAATAACAAAAATTAAAAATGGGCAGAAAACATGAACAGTTATTTCTCCAAAGACATGGAGATGGCCAAATGACACATGAAAAGATATTTAACATCACTCATCATCAGGGATGCCTGGGTGGCTCAGTCCTTTAAGCCTCTGTTTGAAGCTCAGGTCATGATCCTGGGGTCCTGGGATCCAGCCCAGCATCTGGCTCCCTGATCAGATCCCTCTGCTGTTCCTCCCAACTCATGCTCTCTCTCTCTCTCTCTCTCTCTCTCTCTCACTCTCGCTCTCACTCTCTCTCTTTCACTCTCTCAAATAAATAAATAAAATCTTTTTTTTAAAAAAGTACACTTAACTAGAATGAGCACTGAGTAATGTATAGAATTGTTGAGTCACTGTATTGTACACCTGAAACTAATGTAACACTGTGTATTAACTACACTGAAATTAAATAATAAAAATAAAAGAATTAGAAGAAACACCCAGCATTCACACAAGGATAAGAAAATTGACCTTTCCTATCATCAGAATAGGAAACTCTAATTCATGTATTATTAGAAAGAGAATTCAGAAGGATCTTGCCTCAATATTTGGGGACAATCAGCCCAAAACTCAATTCTCCTTTGTTCTCGCCAAACAGATCTTGAAAGTAAGACCTAAAAGGATTAAACTGTTTCCCAATAATGCAATTGTGTCCTAGACCAAAACTCAGGAATATTATCAAAACACAAAAATATTCAGCATCCTAAAAGATTAAAATTATAATGTCTAGCGTTCAGTAAAAACTTACCAGGCATGCAAAGCAGCAGAAAAATACATTTGATAATGAAGAGAAAAATCGATCAATTGAAACTGACCCAGAACATACACAGATGTTAGAATTACCAGAAAAGAGCATTAAAACTGTTATTATCATAGTATTCCATATGTTTAAAAAGTTAAGTAGAGCCATGAGGAATATTTAAAAGGCCCAAAATGAACTTGTAGAGATGAAAACCAAAATTTTCTAAAGTAAAAAAATACACTAGATAGACATAACCACAGATTAGATATTGCAGAAGAAAATATTAGTAAATTTGAAAGCAGGGCAATAAAAACTATCCACAATGTACAGGGGATCAGTGAAAAGGAGTAAGGACAAGGCAGAGCTTTCACTGGAAGCTGCGAGAAGACACTGAACCAAAGTCTTCAAAGCATTGAAAGAAAAGAAAAATATCAATGTAAAATCTCCATACAGCGAAAATATCCTTCAAAACTAAAGGTAAAATACAGACTTTTTCAGACATATAAAACCAGAGGTCATTTATTAGTGGCATACCACACTATAAGAAGAGTTTCAGGTGATTGACCAATGCACATTGTTAAGACAGAGTAGTCTTCAAGGTGTATTGAACTAATAACTTTATTTAACTCCTAAATAGCCCCGATCAGCTAATATTTTTTGTTTTGTTGTTTTTTTTACGTGCCTGATTCTACAATTTTGTCTTTGTCAGACTTTCAACTCTCAATTCTCACAATTATCACCTGTTTTTTTCTACAAGTCTTTCTTTTGTATCCTAATTTGTGGCTTCTAGTCAGGGAACTTAGAAACTACATAAGGAAATGTATTTTTTTTTAAAGAAAATGTATTAGAATTGTGAATAAATGAAGCTAAAACAGCCTCATGAACTTTATGTCATTTATTTGTACAATACAATACACTTATCACTCAAAAGCATTTATCCCCCAGATACGTACTGGAAAAAAAGTAATATAACAATTATTATAAGGAAAACTACTACATATTGAATGTCCAGTGTATGCTAGTCCTCATTCTAAATTCTTCACATATATTTTTTCTAATCTTTTCCATCACCTTTTGAACTTCCAGAATCTGTTTCTAAAATAGATAAGGTTAGAAGTAAAAAGGCAGAATGGTAAGGTACGTTACAGTATCAGCTTTGAATCCAGATATCCCAAACAAAAAGCTCAGCTATGCTACTTTCCAGCACTACATTTGTAGACAGATCACTTACCCTCACATTCTTTATCTAGGCAGCTCCAAGGGTCATGCACTTACCAGTGGATTATCTGCCCCTGTAATTATAGGAAACACAGTATACAATAGAGCATTCAAATATATATATAACAAGTATACATTTATATATATAAAATTATGTGTTTAGAATTATGTTTAAATATATACTTAGAATGCATGTAAATATTCATGTTTAGAGTTTATATATATATATATGAGTATATATATCATATATACACACACATACTTATTTAACATTCACAAAATATACACAGGTTCACTAAAAGTTATGACCATACATCTCCTAACTCTTGCTACCTTGATCATATTTTACCAAATAACAAGGTGGAAGAAATAGAAAATTTCAAACATATAAGTGGCAACTTTCAGATACCTTAGCAATAACTGGATTGATCACTTACCTCTAATAATCTCCCAAGGAGAGCAAGGGCCACAGTCTCCTTAAGGGAACTCAAAGTCTGCCAAGAAAATCAGAAAGGAAAATCAGCCTGGTAGCATGATAGATGGGTTAGATCCAGCTTGTCACTCCAAAGTATGCTGCCAGAATAATCTGTAGGGACAGTGATTTAGCAATGAACCATAATTCAAGTAACTCAACCAGCAGTCACACAGCTGAAATAACCCCTATTTAGGTCTGATGCTCAAACAGTGAAGAGTGTACTGCTCACTTTTAAAGGCACATTAATTCTCTCAGCATTCATTCAGCATTTTGCTGGCAGTGATCTGTAGGAATGTCATTTCATTTATGCTTTTCAGATATGTCTTGAATTTATAGATGACTTCTTTTCCAAATGATCAATGAACTCCAAACTTAGAGTCTTTGAATCAGAAGAGGAAATCTTTAGTACATAGGTAGATCTAACCCGTTCTTTGATTTCATTTGGACCTCAAATTAATATTGCTCTCATCACTGACACTGCTGCTCATGAGTAATTTATATCCTGTGGGATTATCACGACATCCCATTCAGTGCAGCATCTCTGAAAGTTAAAGAATGAAGAGCAATGAATTATCTGTGAATATAGGCCAAAGAGTTAATGGTTTCCAAGCTCAGAGGCAAGATAGGTAATGGACTGAAGTCCAGGGGCCAAGTCAACAGCAGAGGTCACTTGCTAACCCTTTATATACTGACCATTCAGTCATGTTCCTGCACTTGTATCTCTATTCATCTGTACCAGTTCCCCTTTTTCCCCTTCTCTTTTCTTCCACTTTTTTTCTCCCTTTTCCCTTATCTTTCCTTTCCTTTCATTCTTTTCACTATCCTTTATATAATATAAAATTCAAGTCTAGTCATTGTATTTGTTGAATTATATTTTGGTCCTACTCTTTCAAACACTGAGATAAATAAAAACTTTTATATGCCATAAGAATTAAGCAGTTTTCCAGAGGGGTATTTTGTTTTGTTTTTGTTTTTGTTTGCTTTGAGTCAGCAAGCCATGTATTAGGACCAAAAATATGAAGCTGTTTTTTATTCAGGGTCCCTAGAGAATCAAGATTTGACTTCATCTTCATCATCATCATCAAAGTGCCTTCAGCACCTGTTCTCCCACCCGTTCTGTCCTTTCTCTCTTTGGCTACATTTCCCATTCTTTTATTACTAAAAACACATTTTATATTTAAAAATATAATGTATCTTTAAAATATTTATTTTAATATTTTAAATGTGAATGTGTAAATGTGTGTTCAGTTTTGAATTATCTATGCTTTGGTAATAGCCTGAAAGAATCTGTTTGGTTTTTTTTTGTTGTTGTTGTTGTTGTTGTTATTTTTCTGAGAAGCTGATAATAAATATGAAAGAACACCACCAAATAGGCCAAGTAGTTAAATACCACTTGATCATATCAACTAGTCTTTGATTATATAAGACAGTCCAATAAAGTCTTTGAAAACTGAAATTGTGTATCATGTAGCCATAAAGAGCTATTTTTGTGGTAGTATGGAAATATTCAAGTTCTTTACACAGAAATGGCCAGTGAGGAAAATTTGACGGGATCATGATACGTGATGACAATTTCAACAACCTCAAAGGGTAGCTTAGTAGAACCAGGAAGTGAAAAATTTAGAAACTCAAGAAAACTGAGGGGGGCATTTGACGAGATGAGCATTGCGTGTTATACTATATGTTGGCAAATCAAACATACATATATATATATATATATATATATATGATATATATGGTAGAAATAGAAAGAAAAAGAAAGAAAAAAAGCAGGAGTGGATCATAACAGCCAACAACTGCTATAATAATCTTAAATCAGTCAACAAGTATATATTAAGGGTCTTCTCTGTACCAAACCCTATGCCTGGTGTTAAAAGCACACAGAATTGTGCATGTTGTAGTGGGTGGGAAATAGAAATCCAATCTTGAGATAAGAACAGGCTGCATTGAAATGTTTAAGAATGGACCTCAAATTCAGATATGTAGAAGTGGTTTGCAAAGGAAGTGGCATCTATCCAAGTTTTGAAGGTGCTTAAGAGGTGAAAAAGGAGGAGGTGAAAAAATTGGAGGAAGAGGAGAAGCTGGTTCATATATAGGGAGGCAAGAGAGCACAAATATCTGAAAGACACTCAACGTGTAGTATCTGCTATCGGAAATTTGGATTCTATAATTTTCTAAATGTATGAAAATAGTTATTTCTTTTTTTTCCCTCCACTTCTATTTTCTTCATCTATACAAGGGGCTTATGGTGAAGGTAAAATGAGAGCTCTAGACAGTGACTAGCATAAAGTCTAGCACAAAGTGTGCCTCACAGGATCTAACTGTGTTTCATCTAATCTAGTACAGCATGGACTATAAGATATATCATTATTTTATGCAATAGAGAGTAAAAGAAAAACTGCAATATTAAGCTATCATTAGTGTAAGATGCATCCTAATTTCACAAAAAGTAAAATGTGAGGAAAAAAATCTGTGTAGCTTAGAATGTGTGAAATACAGTAAGTAGTTTATCCCCTCAACTCTGGTATATTGAAACTGAAAAACATCAAAGACACAACTGTTATCAACCATCAAAATGGATGTGAAAATTTAAAGCATACAAGGACGGCACCCCCGGTGTAGTCAATGTTTCATGATAACAATGCATTTGTTTATTTTTTCTCAAGAGTCTATATCATATTAGCCAATCAAGTAATTATTTAATGTTTATTTCTGTAATACATTAAATAATATATTCTCAGCCCTGTTCCTTTCTGCAGCAATCACAGCTGATGCTCTACTAGCTCTCAGGCAGGCATCACTTGGTTAGTATTTAAGTCCCACACACCAAAGAGAAGGAACAATGGCCCAAGAAACAACAGTAAAAACTGTCCAACTCACACTTATTCTCTGTTTGCACAATTGGATGTCATTCCAGCAGCTGTTTGTAGAATTCCTGGACTATTACTTACCGATTTTTTTTTTAGGTGTATTTAAATAGCAGCCCACATTCCTCTCAAGTTAGTATTTCCAGGCAGTCTCAACCTTGTCTGGCTGAAAGCTCAAAGGCTTTTTTGGAAGAAGACACTGCCAAAGTTATTACACTAGAAATGCTATTTTTCAAAATCAGTGAGTAACACCAAGGGCAACAGGATTCTTTAAAGATTTACTTAACTTTAATGAAAACAACTATTGGTGGATGCTCTTAATTATAAATTAAGATATACATATATATCAAGGGAAAACACTAAGTATTTTTCAGAAAGCAAGTTTGAAATGTTATTAATTCCTAAAAGAGCAACTATGAGAAAAATGACAGGCAACCTTGGTGACTGACCCAGATTCCAGAACTCCCTGCCCAATACAGCAGCCTACAAAGGCTATTGGGTATTTGAAACATGGAGAGTCCAAATGGACTTGTGCTCTAGGTGTGAAACATACACTGGGTTTCAAAGACTTGGTACAAAAAAAAAATTATTTTTATACTGATTTCAGCATTAAGTTTCTTTATAATGCTGTCATGTTGAAATAAAAAATATTTTCAATGCGAGGAGTTAAATAAAATATACCTTAAAATTAATTGCACATGTTGTTTTCTAATGTGGCCATTGGAAATTTTTTAATTACTTATAGGCTCACATAGTTCTATTGGACAGGATTTTTCTGGAGTGGACCCCATGTGGAAGGCACAGACAAGCAGCCTAGTGGGTCTCCAGAACAATGGTGGGGAGACAGAGCCATTTATTTAGCTCCCATGACCTCACTTCTTAATCATTCTATGGGAAGCAATGTATTGAATAGATCCACAATATTTTTTGTGGGTGGAAAAACTGACTAGGAATTTAACATGCATATAACAATGCGTTAATAAAGACTTCCATAAAGTTGGCCACATTACCCTCAGAAGACCTCTCACTGCACTGCCAACAGAAACATGTCCAACAAGAATTTTGTTCTTCCCAATTGCAGCCATCCTACAAGCTTAGAGGTCTTGGTTTCTTTTCTACTTTTCTAAATTTTGAGTGAGAGGTTTAGAGGGGTCAGTAGTATTTGGCCAGGTACAATGGGCAACTCATTGTGTTTCCTATGCCTGAGGGACTCATCACTCCACAAGGCTCTTAGTCACTGGATCCCATGAGGTAGTCAAGAGCTACATCCTAGGTGATTTCATAATGTTTACAACACCAAGTCTGAGATGGAAAGAAAGAAAACACCCAAATGGTAAGACTGAGAATTCAAAGCCACAATCAGCCTGTGTTCATTATGCCTTTTCCCAGGACCTCTATTTCCATATGGATTGGGATGAGCTAGACTGTGCAATATCCATAGGGCTGGCTGCACATCAGAATCATCTAAAGACCTTTCAAAACATACCAGGACCCATGGCTCTATGCTAAGGGTGACTGACTTACAAAGTTTTTCTGCCAAGGGGGCCCAAACATGGATAGTCTTTATATCTTCCCAAGAGATACTAACATGCAACCAGGGTTGAAGATCACTGAACAACAGTTCTCAAATGTAGGCTTGCATCGGAATTGCCCAGGGGGGTTGTTAAAATATAGATCACTGAGCCAACACAGCAGTCAGAGGTCTGGGATGAAGCCTTGGAATCTGCATTCTCACATCCCCAGAAGATACTGATATTTTTGGCCCAAGGACCACATTTTGGGAAAAACTCAGCTACAGGAATGCATAGCCCTCCCTTTTCTGCCACTTTTCAGGCATGCCTTCTTCTGTGAAAGGAATGGCTGGTCTCGCTACTGAGTGTAGGAGAAGAAACAGAGTTTTCTCAGAAGAACAACCTCTTCTCTTTTTTCTCTAGATGTGCAAGCCTGGAGATGCCATTTATCAGCGCAAGCTCTGCCTGCAAGGGAAGGAGGAGTGCCTACAGTTGTTTTCGGTTTGGTTTGGAAAGCAAATAATTTAGGAGAAGTATTAAAGCACAGAGCTAAAGTCATCCCCCAACATAAGAATTTTTTACATGTATAACTTGTTTTTAAATTTTGGTCTCGTCTATCTTCTTTTCTCTCACTATATTATAAACTCCAGAAGGGGGAAAAAATGACTGTTATATATTAGCTTCCTAAAATACCAACATAATTCTCCCCCTTTTGAAATGGTTTCTCTTCTTAGTTTTTTGAAAGCATTATAAACAATCTCACTGACTAGTAAACAAGGCTGTAAAAACTGAGGAGAAAACATGGCCCATGTTCAATGGGAGCAATTTATTGAAAGACCAAGAAGACAAATAGATATGACACATCCACAACAAATAGTTACTAAAATGTATGGATGAGCTCAGTTCTGCTCCACTCCACATACTTCACCTCATTTGGCTACAAATTTCTATGGGTACTAAGTATGAGAGAGCACTAGCAGGTAAGAAGCATCAAATCAAACAAATGGTTATTAAGTACTACTAGTAGTAGTAGCAAGTGTTTTATTCAAACACATATTATTCAAATCCCTGCTATGTGCCAGATAATGTCCTAAATACCTTCTGCACAGTATCATCCCACTAAACAACTCTCTGTATAGGTAGATATTATTAGGTAAGGAAATTTGCCTAAGGTATGACTGGGTTAATATTTGCCAAAATAAGAGGTAAAGCGGGGATCCATACTCTATCTGGGTAGAAACCTGATGCTGTTTCCATTATACTGTATACACATACTTGTAGCCAAACATCTGTATAAGGGCTGTGAAAGATGCAAGGAGATAGAATATATAATACCAGCTTCTTAACCTAAAAAAGCACGTAGCCTAGTTGAGAAGATAAAAATATTTAAACAACAGAAATCTGAAGATTCATATAATATTATCTTTAATTCCATCTAGAAATTTTCAAGATTTTCAAAAACAGTAAACCAAGTAGGAAGAATACAAGTACATAAAGCCAAGTGATATAGAATATGACTGATCCCTCATAAACTATTCTGCTTCTAGAAAAAAAAAAAACTCAATCTAAGTAGAGTCTCTGAGAGATTGAGATCTATTATGTAAAGTGTATTCTACATCTTGTCTAGAATCTCAAGGACTCAGACAAGATAAAATTGCTTCTTTTCCGTACATCTAGCTTTATTAATTTGGTTGATCTCTTCTGCAGAGTCTCTCTCTGGATTTCATATCTTGATCAAATTTTAAGGTACAATCTCCAGAGGTAAAGGTAAACTCCAGATCCATCCTGTCCAAAAGAAGAGCATTCTTCATATCAACTAGTCGTTATGATTCTGTTTACTTCCCTCTAAATAAATAGGGACATGGTGCCTTGAATGATAATAATGAAAAAGATATTGGGAAATTTATCATTATATCCTAGGGAAGAAAAAAAGTGAGTATGACATCCATACAGCACCAATACTCTGACAAAATTAAAGCATCTCAGAGAAGGAGAGTTGTGTGGAACTGCTAGAATCAAATAAAACACAAACAAAACAAAACTAGGGAAGAATCGTAAAGTAGAATCATCACAAAGGCCAGCTTACAATTCAGTAAACAGAAGCAGTAAAGCATAGCAAAAAAAGAACTGGATTAAAGGGATCCAAGATTGAATCTCATTTGGCCAACAATGAACTATGTGATCTTGGTAATTCATTTTACATCTCAGGGCCTTGTTTCTGGGTAAAATTGGGAAACTGAACTAGATGAAGGGTTCATAGGATTCATTTAGGGGATCACATACATAAATAGGAAAAGGCATTTTTATTTTTTTAACCTAACTAAAATTTATAGCAACTCCTCCAATCATAGACTTAAGTGGTAAACCATAGTACTATTAGCAATACTCGCAATTTTGTTCGAAAGTAAATCACAGATATCTTTGTGTTACAGTATAGCTGCTACTGATATCTCAAAGTATCATTTATAATCATAGCTCTTCAAATTTATAGTAATCATATAATTCCAACTATTTCTCTTTTATTTTACATATTGGGAAAGAAACAAATACATTACTGTATCACAATATTCTTTAAAATGTTTTAATAAATACATGTGGATATATTCATTTCCTTTGTAATCACACGTACATTAGCTTATGCTTTTTAAAGTGTCTTTCTGAGACAGGACTTTACTAGATTGTCAATAACCTCTCCTGGCCCTGACAGTGTCAAGAGCCACTCCCAATAACATTGTAGGCTCTAAATTTGCATCTCAGAACCAGAGGCCCCACAGGCTGGGATGTCTACCAAGGACAAACAATAGCAAGTGAGTGATGTAAGTGCCATATGGGGAAGACAGCAGTGACCACAAACAAAAATGGCACTGGAATCCACTGAGTGCAATATCAGGTCTTCCGGCACAACTAGGAAATGCTAAAGCTAGATCATCAGTGAAAAATACTTAGCCAGCAAATGTACCAGCCAAACTGATGCAGACCACTAGACAGCTCACCCCTTCAAAAAGGTAAAAGTGTGTGGTGCCCCAACACTTGTTGACAATCCTTTCCTCATATGGGCTGTTAGATGTTAGCAAGTGACAAGTGGAAAGACAGAGGGGGTGCTATGGTCACAGAGATCACACTGAGATGGAAGCAAATGTATGTGCTTTGATGAGAACTGGAAGAAACTGCATGCTCTGATATGTTAAGTTCATGGCTACTGCTTGGGTACATAAGGTAAAATTATAGCAATGTGCTTACTGGTACAGGCCTAGTGAAGTGAGGCATGTGAACTACTCTGCAAATCGACCATACAGCTTCTGGCCATGAAAAATAAAAGGCTGTCCTATAAAGAGAAGCACAAGTAAGCTGAGATGGATTCTAGCAGTGAAATTTAAAAGTAGAAGGGGATGAGTAGGTGGTGTCTCTTAAACTTTAATGTGCATAAGAAGTATCAAGGGTGTTTGCTAAGAGTGCAGATTCTGGGAACTCCTGCCAGAGATTCTGAATCAAGAGATTTTCCAAAGTTGTATTTGATAAGCAGGAATTCCAGGTTTATTATGATGCGGGTGATTTGCAGACCATACTTTGAGAAAAACCAGCTGACACTCCTAGTTGGGGAATTTTGAGTCAAAGAAATAAAGAGCCAAACCAAAACAGTAGTTTGTAAGCCCACATCTACTCTATCTAGCCCAGGCATATGGGCAGGGTCCTGCACATGGGTAAAGACCAGAAATGAGTTAAGAGTAGGGTGATCAAGAGGCCAGTGAGAAGGCCTTTGCCTTCAAAATTGGGTGGTTGATCAAGGGGCATGGAGAATCACAGTTAGACAAGAGGTGATAGGATATTGTCAAAGACATATTGGTTAAGACATAAAAAGTAAGACAAAAAAACGTGCTTCCCCTCATATGGTTACATAAAAGGTACAGCCTATTAAAAATAATGTCTCCTTGGGAAATACTTCACATGGAAAAGTTCAAACATACAGAGGCTGTCCTGAAGGAACACAGGATTGTAAAAATCCCACACTCCTTGTTGACACGTTATCTATGCAACGGCACCTGCAAATGGAGACCCAGAGACTTCAGACTCTGGAACGATCTGGCACCTCCCTCTACCTCTGAGCTCACAGGGGACACTGCTTCCACCATTTCACATCTCCTATTGGAACGGTATGCTGGCCAATGGCTTGGGTCCCAAATAAAGGGCACAGTCGATGGAGAACAGGGCTGATCTCAACAGAACTTCCAAAAGCCCTGGCTCAGTCCAGTAATGAATTCAGGGCAAGCAAGTGCCACTCTGAGTCCATTATTAATCTTCTCTTTGTGAATCACCAGTGATAAAGCGAACTTTCTTAGCCATCATCCAAGTCCTTGAACCCCCACTCCTGCTCAGAGCATAGAGAGAAGCCCTTGAACCACAGATAAAAGAATTGCAGAAGAGGTGTCCTTGGAACAAATAAACTGACAAATCAGTCCATTGTGTGGCTTCTCCAGAACAGGATGTGCACTCGAAATTCAGAGAAGGAAGAAAATAATGCCACTTCATGAAAATTAAATCTTAGGAATCACACCTTTGAATTTGATAGTAGTCCTTAGACAATGCCATTAACAAGGTGACAGGAATTGATACTCATGGACACCTAACTGCCATACTCCTAGATAGGGTTTTTTACATGCAACATTGAATCTGGTAGCACTAACCAACAATCTGGTGAATAAGATGGTAACGACTCACAGAATCACATTGTGAGAGTTGGGGGGTACTCAGAGATCATGTCCCTCATTTTGCATACGAGAAAATTGAGGCCAAGGGAGGAGAAGAAATGGAACAGGACTAGACATTCTCTTCTGCTTACTTTATCTAACCTCTTTCCAATGTCCAACGTGGCCTCTCATATAAATAATCAACAATCAGGTAAGTGTATTGATAGTTAGAATTAAGGTCTTTATTGGAAATCAAAACATACGTAGTAGAAATAAACCTCAGTCTGCACACTAATGTGGGGAAGAGTAATTTTCTATCTCAAAAATTTTTTGAGCTTCTGATTCCATCAGGATAGGGAAAAATTAGTATTAGTCAATTTTCTTCCCTCTCTTTTCTAGAAATCGTATCTAAATTCCAGAGAACCATGGCATAAGGGAACATGTGCTCTTAAATATCATCTGTTTGGTCCAGCATCAGATGCATGCTCACCATGTTGGGGAATTCCACTCCCCATTTATATAAGCTTATTACCACTGCCCACACATCCTTGTCCATATTTCTCCTTCTGATGGTTAAATCTATAGACTACTTCCATGCATAGATGGAGATCCAGGATCTGACCTTACATTAGGATGCTGCCCATTATGAGAAACTACATGACTTTTATGATCCTATCTGCCCAAATTCACTCTGCAGCCATCTCCTTTCTATCCCCTCTTTTAAGGCTATTTCCATATGTATATCCTCCTTGCTCTTAGACCCCACAAAACTTTCTTAGGGCTTGCAGACAGTCTAGAGCTATACCTGGGAGACAGAAAGCAAGCCTTGTCTCCTAGAGCCACCATTCAAACAGTAGCTCATTCCATCCCACAAAGAGCAACTTTTCTAGTCCTGCAGTTGAGAGAGAAGAAATAATTGCTTTATTCTCTTTGCTTACTGGAGTTCTCTCTGGTTCCCTAACATCATAAATATTTATAAATAAAACCAAAGGAGATAGACTTCCTTACATTTTTCACCTTGTTGCATCCTACAACTGAGGCAGGGAGTAAGATCTACAGGCTCAGATTCAGCAAGGATAAGAAGGGGGATGGAAGGAAATGACTACAGGTGCTCATTTCTGTCGCAGTCAATTGCCAGAGATTCAAATCAATGGAAACTAGGGAGGAAGTAAAAGAGACCCAGAGAAGGAACATTTGGAATTTATCAAGTTACGAAAAAAAATGATATTTTGTTTTTCTATAACTACATTGAAGAACATGATGTAGAGCAGAATTTTAAACAAATATACAGTTTATCTTAATACCATATCAGTGCTTTATTTTTCCTACTTACTTGCTGAACTTTTATGACCCTTTACTCCTATCTAGTGTGCTTTCCCTGTCGGCGTAGCCATTCTTACTGACTCAACCTTCAGGAAGCCAAAGGTAAATGTCAAGCCCCTTGGTACTGCTCCATCGATTCAACCAGGCATCAGAAATCCTTTTATAACAAGATGGAGTATCATTTAATTTAACTCCTACTCAATTAAATCTACAAGAGAGTTATATTTTCAACAAGAAAATATTATGAACAGACTCCTGAATCCTGGGGTTTGTTCAAAAATTATTATAATTAATTTAAATGAATTTAAATTCTCCATTTGTTGTCATAAACACATTAATGACCTTCTAGTCTGGGGGGCATTTAATATATCTTTGTTGATAAGCTTAATTATGAAGGGGAGAATTGGGGTTTTCTGATGATGTTTTCTAGAATTTTGCAAATTATTTTAAAATATGATATTCATTTTTGCCTGAAGGCCAAAGCAGGTTCTGCAGAGGCAAATCGAGAGCATATTTAAAAGCCTCAGCTAGTGCCTATGTATAACAGCCTCTCAGAGTGTCAGTTGGAAGATTGTACCATGCTGTTAATTTGAAAGTAACAACGAATTTTCAACTAACTCCACATTTATCTTGACAAATCCTTTGGGCATACTTTTAAAGGTGAAACTTGCGTGCTCCCTGACTTTTCATTTCCAGGCAAGGGTTTTTGTGGTACTAATCGTGAACTAAAGAACCTAATTATAGAGTCCTCAGAGAGCCAGGAATCCTGCCCAAAGTTGGGCAGAGTTTGAAGCAAAGTTTACTTCACTCAGTTCCTACTTCTCCTGACTATTGGATTTTTATTTATTACAGCAGATTTATCATGTGCTAGATAATTTCACATTCATGGCTTTTCTAGCGCTCAATTTATCAAGGAGAGCGGTGCCACATCCTTCTGTATTTTATCGCAAGTACCATCAGGGTAAGAGAGACAGGTTCTCTTTCTCCTGCAGTGACTTTACCGCTAAATCATAATTCATAACAATGCCTCTTTCCTGGGTTCAATTTTTAATGTTGTTTCCCTTTTTGGAATGTTTACATAACAGGAAAAAAGAAAGCATTATATATGAGTCACATCCATATCCCTCATGTGTTCTCTTCTGAGAGGATGAAACCAGATAGCTAAAAAATATTCAGTGATTTCAGCTACTCGCTTTAGACATTTTTTTTTTTGAAGTTGCGCACTTTTTCATTATCAAAGACAAGAAAAATGAGGAGAAACGCGATGAGGGCTGAAGTCATGACTTTCACTTTCCTTCCAAGTTTAAAAAGTGAGGTGGCTAGTGATATAGCACATTGATTATATGGTGCTCAATCAGTGAGAATCAGGACCATATGGATTAGTGAAGGGTCATTATCCATCAGTAAATGAAGCTATTTTCTTTTGATCCTGTTCTTCACGATGTGAATATAGTAACTAATGAAATCCATTTTACTTTACGCAAGAGCAACAGATCCTCTCGCTTTCTCTTGAGAATTGTGCTTGTTCTTTCTTAATACTTCCCCCCCCCCCCGACCCCCATTTCCTTGTAGAGGGCTTTTACCTGTGCAAGGGAAGCACATGATGCAGTTAACTCCTATATGGAACATTGATTCTGAGGATCCCATCTCATTTCCATGAATTAATATAGGTTCTCCAGATAGAGAGATTTTCAATAAGGGCGAATATCAGAGAATAGTGATATTTCCAAAAAAGTTCAAAACGTCTTCAGATGATTTCTAGTGAATATCAGAAGACAATGGAGCTTCATCCTCTTTGTTGATTTTCAACAAACCAATTTATCTCTCTGAGCTTCTGGTGCCTCATCTATAAATTAAGGACAATCCTTGCTCTCAAATTTTAACAATTTTCTAATCTTTATTCAACTCTGTGGCAAAAGAGCAACAAAATTGCATTATCTGGGTTTGAAAGTTCTTATTTTAATTAATATTAAATGTGAACTCCATTCTTTGTCAAATTCACTTGATCTCCTTTTGTCTGTATTTTATAAGTAAAGATCTATAATTTTGAACAAGAGGACAACATTTTCCCCAAATTTCAGAGGCTTGAATGATAGTTTTACATCCTCAAGAGTTGTGAATGGGTCAGCCTCAAGAATATTTACATAAATTCATTCACTTGTTATTAGCTCGACAAAGCTTTCAGCATTGTATTCAAAACTTAATAGCTGTTTGTAAGCATTCTAGAGATCAGTTATTACCCACTCACTCTAACTTAAATTCTTGTTTTACACTAATAATGTCCTAAATTGCTCATTGAAAATAATTTGAGACCTGAGGTAAAAATGAACTCAATATTGCCATCTTACATGAGAAAAATTTACAATAATAAAAACTAGATGACTTTAGGATCATCTAATAGGTTATGGATTTAAAAAAAAAAAAGCCAAATAGATTAAATTAGGCTACAAAATACTTTTTCAACAGGAAAAGAAAAACCAGATCTAGAACAATGCGATGTTTTCAAGCAACTTAATGAACAAATGAAATCAACAAAATGCAGAAGTCAGTTATAGCAAAATGGCCCCAAAATATGTTTTGGGTAGGAAATGCTTGATATACATAGTGTACACTCAGTAAATGTCAGCTCTCATAAGTACAATTATTATTACAGAGCCTGAGGCTCTGTTTTTCTGCTGGAAAAATTTCTTGCATTGAGAAATAGTCAATAGTCATAGTTTATATTTCTTGTCCGTTCTGCCTTGAGAAGAACTACTTGTGAGAAAGACATTCCCCATCCTCACAAACAGAAATAAGGTGTAGTATTCTGGATTTTGTGGTTGTGGTTGTTATTTTGTTTTGGATTTATTATTTTTTTATCATTTTCTGACAAATACACTAGCTACTTAATCTCAAAATTAGTAGCTTCTGTCTTTGAAAGACCTTTGGTGTCTGTCTTTGAAAGACGTTTCTCATTTAAAACCAAAAGCAATTACAAGTATTATGCTAAGTACCACAGCATCCTAAATTGAACTCATGTTCCTGTCACCTCATCTAAGCTTTAACCAAAACTGGGCCTTAAGGAGTAAAAGGCTTGATAAAATTATACATCCACTGTCATTAATCTAAGAAAGACATCGTTTGTGTGCATGTATGTATACAAGCATGTACGTGCATGACTACCAATATATGCATAACTATACATACAGCATAGAAACCCAAATTTTAAAAACAATATGTCTAAGAGATGCAAATAAGGTTATTTTTATCATTGAAAATTTCTGTTTTCTAAATTTACTATGAGGATTATGTATTACTTCTACAAGCAGCATAAACAATAAGCTTTAAAATAAAGCATGTCTAGTGATGGATGCACAACAATGAATGCACTTAATACCACTGAATTGTACACTTAAAAATACTTAAGATAGTAAGTTTTATGTTATGTGTGTTATATCACAAAAGGATAAAAATAATATAATTATAATAATTAAAGTATGTCTAAGTTATAAAACAGAATAAGTAATAATCACCATTCTAGGGCAAGGATTATTCCCAAAAGACCATTTGCCTCTTGTATATCCGTTCACCTAGATTCCAAATTGGGGCCTGTAGAAAGCATTGCTGCTAAAGGTCAGTGTGTCCTATAGTACCTACTGGGCACAGATGAAAGTGAGATTTTCTGAGTGAGTCTAGCTGCAAGGTCATTCTGGAGAAGTGTGGGTTGGTGGAAGGATACAGCTTCTAATTACAAATGCAAAGTAACAAATTTGGTGGGTGTGTAGAGTTAGCTCACATAAAGACAAATGACTCATAATTATTCACTATTCATATTTGAGTATTCTTTCTACAAATCTGAGGTCACACTATTATACTGTATATTATTTTATAGTCTATGTACACTTGCAATATCATTAGTTTTTCTAAACAGTAATTTTATGGCTGCCTACATATGTATCAAATTACTTAACAAATCCCTTGTGCTTAATCCTTTAGGTTTTTCTCCATGAGAGATAGTAATGCCATGAGCGTGCTTATACAAATAGCAATTTTTTTCTCTGTGGATAATGGCATTCTCTTACTTGTTTTATTAGTTAATAAATTTTGTGTTTTTTAGAGCAGTTTTAGATTCACAGTAAAATTGAGTAGAAAGTACAGAGAGCCCCTGTATACTCCCTGTCCCCACACATGCACAGCCCTCTCCACCCACTGTCCACATCCCACACTGCAGTGGTATATTTGTTACAATCCATGAACCTACACTGATCTGTCATAATCACACAAAGTCCATAGTTTATTTTAATGTTCACTCTTTGAATATCTTTTTTTATGCCTAACACATCCTCCTTAAGCTAAATCTCTTAATGTGGCACTGCTGATGTATAAGATATGAACATGGAAAAAATTCACAAGTGTATATATACATTCATGAATACACATTTTCGTAACTAGAATTCAGTTTCTTACTGAGTTTCAGCCTGAGACATTCTTTCAATGTTACATAGTAATTTCAGATCAGATAGACGTGGGTTCAAATCCCAGCTCTGGACTTCCTGCATGATGACCTTTGTGCAACTTGGCTTCTAAGCTTCAGTTCCTTCCCACAAAAATACAGGGATAGTAGCCACCACCTCCTGTGATTATTTGACAACTCAATGAAATCATGTGCATAACTTACTCAGCGCAGTTCCTAGAGTCTCTGACACTTTTGCCAAGAATGCAATTGAAGCCAAGGCTGTAAATCTAAGTGAGACACAGTTCTGAAAGTCAGAGTCCTTACCTGACATTTTAGTGAGATACCTTATATGCAGAGCATCTATCTCCTCCAACCAGAATACCGACTTTGATCTCAGAGATCATCAATTAGGATCATCAATTAGGCTAATTAAGTGCCCACATAACCAATCTACCTGCATAATTTACTGCATAGTCAGTGGGATGATTTGATCCAAATTCATCCTTCTCTCCTCATCTTGACCAAAACTTACTGTGGACAAATACATTTGCTCCCTCCATTGACTTTGAGCTCACCCATATGACTTGCTTTGGCCAATGGCTCATGAGCAGACTTACAGTATACCACATCCAGCAGAGCCTACAAATGAGCTCATGAGGTTTGACTCACCTTCCCAGGCTCCTTCCCTATACCATGAGGAAAGTATGCCCTCACGCCATTGCCCTTCCACTTGGACCTTGAAAATGAAAGGCAAATGGAACAGAACCCAACTCCACTGAACCCAACCCACACACCAACTTGGGAAAAATTAATGTTTGTTGTTTTAAGCCATAAGATTTGTGTGCCCTAATTGGCTATGCCCACGGTTGTTAATTTCTGCCAACACAGACATACCTGACTTCAGAACAGAGACATCAAGGGAAAGGAAGGCGCTTCCTGAGGGGGAATATTTGTTCTCAGACATTTACTAAAAGAAGTACCGCTACAATGCCCCAATCCTCTTTTTCCCATAATAAAGGCAAGGTACCACAGAGTGTTAGCAAAGACAATATGCTTGAGAAACTAGAGCCAAGGTCCCAAGGTGGACAGGCTGGTAATGGAAGTCGGCCTTGTCTCACTTTGATTATTCCTTTCCAGGGGTGATTTACAAGGTGATAAAAGACTTCAAGCTGCAAAAGGTACTTAGGCTGTTAAAAACCAGCTTTTTATGATCCCTTGTTCTTTATAGAACATGTTGTTTCATTAATCAAATGCTTATTCTATTAGAAGTCCCAACCCTTTAAGATGGTGGACATTTCATTTTTATTGCCCTGAAGTGACATTAAAATCCACATGCTACCCAGCAGGTCACTAGTGAATTCTTAGTGTTCAGGCTCTGCATCCTCTGTCCTCTTCAATCCTATCCATTTTGTGTTAGTCTTTCAGACTTCAATTTTTTTTTTTTTTGGCTTTTTTACTTTGTGTTGATACTGGAATAGATGCTGAAAAAGTTAGCCAAAATCCCTTTTTCCTCCATCACCATATATGTAAAATCTGAAGCCAGTCACTGATGTCATAATCAGGCCCATAGACTTGTGCAGTACACCTCATCTCTTCTGGCCTAAGCTTCAGCTGGCTCAGTCTTATCTGCAACTGGTAAAATTAGATAACCCCATCCCATCAGTCGAGAGGAAAACCTGTCTGAGTCATTCTTTCCCTTGTCAAAGATGGGTTTTTTATCAGAATCTCTTGCTGTACTTTTTTTTTGACCAACGCGATGAATTTTTCATTTTCTAGTTTTAATTTGTAGGCTGTTCTGAGTAAACTATATAATTATTTGTAACCATTCATAATGTGTAATCATTATATAATAGCTAACTCAAATTATTCTTTATTTTTTCAAGATTTTATTTATTTATTCATGAGAGACACAGAGAGAGGCAGAGACATAGGCAGAGGGAGAAGCAGGCTCCCTGCAGGTTGCCCAGTGTGGGACTCAATCCCAGGACAGGACCCCAGGATCATGCCCTGAGCCAAAGGCAGACACAACCACTGAGCTACTCAGGTGCCCCTCAAACTATTCTTTAGAAATAGATGGAATATGCATTAGATAGGTTGAAAGATAAACTAGTAGAGACATAAATTAATATAAATAACATTTTCCCTAAATTATGAATATTTATACATAAAAAATATATAAATACTTATAAATACCTCAGAACCTTTAGAAATGTCTTAGTGCCTGGATTATAAAAAGCAATGATTAGAAGCATTCCTAAAGAATTGAAAGACTCTAAACTATTAGAACAATATTTAATAAACTAGATCTTAACTGACAGGAAGGAAGGGCTGCTAATCTACATGGAAAAACAGAAATTGGGAATAAGGAACAACAGAAATAATAAGGATAATAAGGAAAAACATATTATCAACCCCCAGCCGCATGTCCTATGTGAAGGGGAACCCACTTCTGACAAGATCAGAGGTGCTGGCAGGGTCATGCTCCCTTGGAAGGCTCTTAGTATTTTTAGTATGTCCTCACTGGTTTCTTCCTTTATATCTTCAAATAGGCAGAGATCTCCCATGTTGGAGGAAAAAATATATATATATCTGGCAATATTTCTTTCTTCTATTTTCCCTGTCCTTTTACAACAAAACTTTTTGGTGTCTGCAAATCTGACTCTGCTCCACACCCTACTGAAAGTGGCTTCTTAAAGCTAGAAAGGCAGCATGAGTCCCAAATCTAGTGCTTACTTACATTCGCTTCCTTTGATCTCTCTATAAGATATGACTCTGCATCAGGGAAGGGAAAGAAAAATAAAATAAGATAAAAACAGAGATGGAGGCAAACCATAAGAGACTCTATAGTTAAGAGAATAAACAGGGTTGTGGGAAAGCAGGTGGGTAGGGGGATGGGCTAAGTGGGGGATGGGGATTAAAGGGGGCATTTTGGGGGGTGATGTTATACGTGAGTATGAATCACTAAATTCTGCTACTGAAACCAATGATTTACTATATATTAACTCACTTGATCTAAAATTTAAAAATAATAAAATAAAAAATAAATAGAAAAAGATTTGACTCTGATTTCCCTTTCTCTTGAAACTTTGCTCTAATAACTACTTCTCATCTCACCTGCAAGTCCATCTCTGTTCCATCTCCTGCATTAGATCTTTCTCTTCCCTTCACCATCTAACTATGGCACTAAGCCACCATCTTTACCATCTCTCTCTATCTGCTCTCCCTCTAATAACTTGCTGAGTTTCATGTAACATGTGGGGATGATCCTGAAGCATCTGTCTCTAACACAGAACACATGCCTTTGCTTCACTGTCCATAGTGAATTTCCTCTGGGATGGATAATATGCATCTGTTTCATCTCCAATCCCAATTCCCCAAACGCTTACTGTGTGCCTCTTAGCACCAGACCAATCGAAGCATCTTCCTTTCTAGTCCAGCTACCCATATCCCAATCCAGCCCTCCATTGCCTCCCACATGGATTATTAGAGTTAATCCCCCTTAGGGTGGCTAAGCCTAATCTCTGCCTCCTCTGCTTTACCAGAAAGACCAGTGATTCCAAACCAACTATGGGCTTAGAATCAACCTATTATGCTTTTATTTTTTAATTTTAAAGCCTATGTCTAGTCCCCACACATTAATATTCTTATTTAGTAGGCCTTAGGTAAGGCTCCAAAATTTATATTAGAACACACATGCACATAGACACACATATGCTGCATTAGTTTCCTAAACTAGCGTAATGAAATATCACAAACTGCATGGCTTAGAATGTTAGACATGTAATAGTTTACAGTTCTAGAGGCTAGAAGTCTGATTAAGTTGTCTGCAAGGCCATGCTCCCTCTAAAGGCATTGGGAAAAGGTCCATTCCAGGCCTCTCTCCTAGCTTTTGGTAGCTGCTGGTGCTCCTTGGCTTTTAGCTGGCCATCCTCTCCCCATATCTTCACATTATCTTTCCTCTGTGTATGTCTTGTCTCTGTGACAAAACTTCCCCTTTTTATAAAGAAAGCAGACATATTGGGTTAAGGCCCACCATAGTAACCTCATTTTAACATGATTATGTCTGTAAAGAACCTATTTTCAAATAAGGTCACCTTCTGAAAATAGAAGTTAGGACTTTGACACATATTTTTGAGGGGACACAATTCAGCATAACACAAGTAATTGCTATCACACCATAGATTTATGTACCACCAATATAGACCAAAAGTCAGCAAATTATGTCCCACAGGCCAAACCTGTTTTCAGAGATAAAATTTTATAGGGACACAGCCACACCTATGCAACTATGTTTTGTCTGTTATTTGTCTCATGCTATGACAGCAGAACTAATAATTTGCAGATCCTAAAATAGTTATGGAAAAAGTTTGCAGGCCCCTACTTTACACTGCTGCCCAAAGTGAGGGGCAAGGAGGTGATTTTATGTGGCACCATATATGGAACTAAAAACCATCTAATCCTGTAGTGAGAAACATACTTACTCTCTTTTTAATCTTCTTCCCATTGTTATGGCTACATAGAGATTTGTTTGGTTAAGGATCTTTATCAGCTTTTTCATACTTGTTTATCTCTATATATAATAAACAAAGAACAGACTTCAGGTTTACAAACGGGCAGAAAACAGTATCTACCCAGAATTTACCACATTTTCACTGCATTTATTTTTTATGTTTATTTAAATTAATGGTAAGTGGTATTTATTTTTCATATGCAAGTAGTAATGCAATTTCCTATTAAAATAAACCACTAAAATAGAAAAAATCATTTAAAGAAAAATACGATTATATATTAAAAGTGATATTCAGATATTTTTTTAAAATTCCAAAGATATTCACTAATGGCTGAGGTATTAGAAACATTGCTACTGTCCAATGCTATATCACTTGCATCACATGCCACTCCCCTGCTCTAACTCCTTCAGTAGGTTCCTTCTTCACCCTGGCATCCAAGGCTGTTCACCATCTGTTCTTACCCAACATCAACCATTTTAGCCAAACACCACCAGTGCTGGCTAAAACCATGAACCACTCATGAGCCAGACTCGTCTCACTGGGGAAGGTCTATCCCAGGGTCTATTCCAGCGATCATTCCCACTGATCACATCTTTATCTTCTCATTTCTGTATCAGCTCAAACACTTTTCCCAGAATTTAATACTATTTTTTCCTTCCCATGTTTTCTGCTCTTTCTCATCTTACGTAGGCAACATCTTATTTGCTTTTCAGGACCATGCTCAAGTCCTACTCACTGGGCAACACCTGCAACAAGGGTGAGACTTCCTCTCAAACTTCTAACTATTCTTCACTGTCCTGTACAAACTGTCTTTTCATTCATTAAGTATTTACAGAACATCTACAGGGCGCTGAGCCTCATCCTAGATACTAGGAATACAATAGAAACGTGACAGATGTGAGCCCTGCACTCACTAGGCTTGTGGTCCTTGGAGGAGGAGGGGCAAGCAAATCACCACAGTATAATAAACTCTGGATGTCAAGAAAGGGAAGGTGTTGTGGGAGCAGATGACAGGGAAATTTTACCTGGTTGAGAAAATTCGATCAGCCCTCCATGAGCAAGTCAGAGTTGAAGGATGACTGGCAGTTAACCCGGTGAGTGAGAAGAGGAGGGAGAAGAGAGGTGGTGACATGGAGGGGGTGAGAGGAGTGGGGGAATGTTGGCAGAAGAGGGCTGGAAGCACATTTCAAGAACAGGAGATGGGAAAGAGCATAGCAGGTTTGAGGAGGTGTAGGAAGTACCTAACAAAAAAATGAGAGGCTATAGCAAGTTATAATACTGGAGAGAGTGAAATAGTTTATGCAAAGCTATGTAGTCATTGTGGTGTTCAACTCAGGAGCTCACAGAATCCACTATGGATTTAAGCAGGGCAATGATAGGATCACATGATCATATTTAATTTTATAAAATGCACTCTGGCCTTAATATAGAGAACAGATTGAATATAAACTGGAGGAAGACCAGCCAGGAAGCTGCTGCATCAGATAAACGATGCTGGCAGCTGGGAGAGGCAGAGGCAGTGGCAGTAGTAGTGGCAGTGGCAGTGGCAGTGGATTTGGAGGGTAGGGACTTGAGAGACATTTTAAGAGAAAGAACCCACAGAACTTAGGTTGGATATGTGGAGAGAGAGAAAGGGAAGGATCTGAAAAATCCCCTTTGGTATCTGGCTTGGACAACCTGGTGGATGATGATACCACTTATTATGACAGGAAAAACAAAAGGAAGAGACAAACCTAGGGGTGGGAAGGTATTAGGGGACAGGAAATGGTGATAAGCACTGTGAGGCTTTAAGCAGCCATGAGATCCCCAAGTGATGGGGCCCTGGGTGAGATCAGACTTGGCACCTGACACTCAGGAAAGATGCAAACCTGGGGATCAGCCACATCACAGAGCTGTGAGATCTGGCTCACCTTGCAAACCTGAGAAAAGCTATGGACACAGACACCAGCATTGCACATAACTTTAGAGGAGTTACCGGCCCCTGAAGTCTATCCATGGACCCTAGGCTAACAAGTCCTGCTGCGGATGAGAACAGAAGCTGCAGGATCAGGTGACATAATCCAGGGAAAGAACAGAGAATTTAGAGCCCCAAGGAACCCCAACACTTAAAAAAGCAGCAGAGGGAAATGAGGAAGCAGACTGTAAAACAGAGGATGACCTAAAAAGTGGGAGGAAACTTCAAACAAAAAAGACAGTGTCTGAGAGGAGGCCTTTTTTTTTTTTTAAGATTTTATTTATTTATTCATGAGAGACACAAAGAGAGAAAGAGAGAGAGAGAGAGGCAGAGACACAGGCAGAGGGAGAAGCAGGCTCCATGCAGGGAGCCCGACGTGGGACTCGATTCCAGGTCTCCAGGATCAGGCCCTGGGCTGAAGGTGGCACTAAACCACTGAGCCACCCAGGCTGCCCAAGAGGAGACATTTTTAATCAGTATTATTCTTCCTATTTCTTCTGTTTAACGCATCTGGAAGGTCTTTAATAAAGGCAAGTTTTGTTTTCTGTATTGTTTCTGTTTTTGGAGTTTTTTGTTGCATTTTGTTTTCAGTTTTAAACTTCTTTTATAGCCCTGGTATCTAATAATGGATTAATATTAGATACCAGGGCTATCTAATAATTAGTCTAATAACTAGATAGCCCTGGTATCTAATAATGGATTCTCATGTGACATACAATTGACAAAATGAAGTTCACAATAATGAAGTTCACAAATAATGAGAAATTTTTCAGCTGAGCTTGATATATCCTCAAAGTAGTAAAGTAAAGTAGTAAAACAACTAGCCTATGGAATAAATACTATGTGGAAACTGTGGGACAGTTTACCTAACATGAGCCAAGAATAGAGTCTGCCCTAAATACACGTTTGTGGCATTTGCATGGGAAGCCACTCATGGGTTAATATGAGCTGCATCCATTCTAGCAAAGAATGACAGACACTGACATATACAGAATACTCACAGGGCCATCGAGCAGCCCCCGGGCTAGGAATCAGAACCGGGATCTGAGTCCAGGTCCATCACTACATAACAACACTGCTGTGGGAAAGTCTTTGCTCTTCCCTGGGTCTACACCCACCTTCTGAAGTTCTGCGTTGTCTACTCTATGCCTTTGCTGCTAAACATCAGCAATTCCACACATGCTAAGTCAGAAGGCTGCTGAAGGCAAATGGCCTATAAATTCTATTTGACAATGCACCCCTTATATGTTACAGAACAAAACTTACTGTTACCAAGCTTTGCAAACCTGCCAACGTGATATTTGATGCACAAAAGATGGACTCTTTGTTTTCTGAGTTAGTGTTTCTACTGATTGTGTTGGCCAGTGAGCACTTTCTAAGAGTAGGTGACTGTGATTAATTGCCAAGTGGTTCTAATCTATTACCTAACACCATTCTACTACTAATGGAAAGGGGGAAAGGAGTAAACTCATCACTAGTCTAAACCTAGCATAAATAATAATTAATTGTTTTTATGGAAAGCTAAGTTTGCTGAATATATTAAGAATATAAGCAGGAAAATAAAACGTGACCCTAACAACAAACAGATGGCATTCTCCTTTCTGTGATTATGTACACTTTTGAAGTTTTAGAGAAACCACACAACACTCATGCTTTCAATTATTTTTCCAGCTAACAGAGGCAGACACCAAATGTATTTTTTTCTTTGTAACTGATTAGTCTTCCATTCTAGTTCATGTGCCTGGGCTGGAAATACACCTCAGTGAAAGAAAGAGAAATAAATTTGAGCAACCTCTTGACTTGGCACCCCCAGAAGTATTTGACTAATTTAAGTCTAAGTCATCATTTGGCCAGGTCCCTTCTCCTACTTTGTTTTCTTCAGAGAAAAACAGAAAAGGGGAACTCAAAAAGACTGGATCCAATTAAGCTAACTTTGTCTTTTCTTTTTCTATTGGAAAAATTTACTACACTGGTAAATATTAAGTACACATGGACTTTCCTTTTGTTTCTTCCTCTTTATCTTCTTGGCTGTATCTTTTCAGTGAGGCAATACTCACAAGTAGAAATGGGGCATGTTTATTATCTTTACCCAAAGCATTCTAAATTGTGCATATTATCTGCTGAGGTTTTTCTGCAAGTGAAGAAATGGAAAAGAATAATACCATAAATTGAAATGTATAAAAAATTCAAAGAAGTTAGTAGGAAAAATGTCAATTAAATTCATCTACTCATTCATTTAAAAGATATTAATGGAGTGCCACCTATGTGCCAGTACTTTTCTAGGGTTTAGGAATACCATGGTGAAGATGACAAACAAGATTCTTATTGTCAAGCACCCTATATTCTACCAAGATAAGAGAGACAATAAATGGTAAGCACATACATAATCAAAATTATTTCAAGTGGTGGGAGAAATTGTTGTGCAGAAACTGAAAAGCTCAATGTGACAAGCCCTACAAACTGAGCCAAGAGGGTAAGGAAACCTTCTCTTAAGAGATGATCCTTGAGATGAGAAATGCAACAGGGAAATGCAAGTCAAAACCACAATGAGATATCACCTCACACCTGTCAGAATGGTTGCAATCAACAACACAAGAAACAACAGGTGTGGTGAGGATGTGGGAAAAGGAGAACCCTCATACAGTTAGTGGGAATGCAAACTGGTGCAGTCACTGTGGAAAACCGTATAGAAGTTCCCCCCCAAAATTAAAAATAGAGCTACCATATGATCCAGTAATTCTACTAATGAGTATACCCAAAGAATACAAAAACACTAATTTAAAGGGATACAAGCTCTCTGATGTTTATAGCAGCATCACTTACAATAGCCAAGATATGGAAGCAGCCCCACTGTCCATTGACAGAAGAATGGGTAAAAAAAGGGGGGGGGGGAGTAGTATATATACACAATGAAATACTATTCAGTCATAAACAAGAATGAAATCTTACCATTTGCAATGACATGGATGGAGCTAGAGTGTATTATGCTAAGCGACATGTCAGTCAGAGAAAGACAAATACCATATTATTTCACTCATGTGGAATTTAAGAGAGAGAGACAAATGAACAAAGAAAAAAGAGACAAACAAAAAACAGACTCTTAACTACAGAGAACAAACTGATGGTTACCAGAGGGCAGTGGAGGGGGGGGTTAAATAAATCATGAGGATTAAGGAATGTACTTGTAATAATGAGTACCAGGTAATATATGGAAGCGTTAAATCACTAAATTGTACAGATGAAACTAATATAACACTGTAGGTTAACTATACTGGAACTTAAAAAAAAACATTTTTTAAAGAAATAGAAGAAAACTAAAGAGAGAGAGAATTGACTAAGAGAAAGAGTCAGTCTTGCAAAGAGCTGGATATGCTGGGAGTGAGGAGAGAGAGTTTCAGGCCAGGACAGAGCAAATTCAAGGACTCTGTACAGTGGGGAGAGCTTTGTGTATTTCTAGTAAGTGCATTCAAAGATGATGCTGTTTGGATGTTCCCATACATCAGCTGTTTAGATACATAGCATATGTGAGGCCCCTAAGAATTCCTGATATCTCTAATTTTACAGGAAAGGGAACTGATTGCTGGCAAGATGGAGCTTTTCCCCATCATCCAGGAAATAAATGACAGAACTGAACTAGGACACTTTTCAACTCCAAACTTATGCTACCCTGTCTCTCAAAATGATGCCTCTGATCCCCAATGCACAGAACTACTGGACTAAGATGAAGACAATGGAACACATGTGACCATGTTTTACGCAACTGATATTTTGTCCCGGAATCCTGTAGATGCTACTGAACCATGTAGCCAGTCTGTTTTTCTCTCCTTCCATGGAACAAGCTCAAATCATTCTCTGAAACTACAGCTCTCGGCACACAGCCTGCTGTGTTTGTAGCTCTCTGTGCATTGGCTTCATCTTGTGTGATGGTTAAAAGCAGACCCTTCTAAGGAAGGGTTAAAATGCCAAGATCTTTTTTGGTCATAAGAAATTAAGACCAAAGGCACACTTTGGTCTTAATTTCTTATGCTTTTGATTATTATTCAAAGTTGCTTACACCATTCAGCCAAGAAAAATATAATGTGTAAAATATTTTTATTTGAAACTATGTGCTAAAACCCCACATAAACTTCTACACAGAAAAATAAGTAACATATCAAAATAAAGTCCATTGTAAGAGAAGGTGGTTTCCCATCTGTCATGAGTCCCATCTTGTCTGGCCTTTGCAGACTTGTCAGCACTGACCTCCAACAGCTGTCTCCTGTTGATTTCTGACCACAAAAATGTCCTCCAGATCTATTGATGATAATATTCAGGCAACAAACATGTGTATCACATACATGCATGGTGCCATAATAGCAAAAATGGGTGTATAATCAAATGAGACATGGCCACTGCCCTCAAAAGCTTATAGGAGGAGATAGTGTTATTAAAAGGGTCTCTTGTGGTGAACCATGATAAATGTTTTGATGGGAAGAAGCACAGGGATCCATGAAGACACAGAAGAGAAAGGAGGGAGCACTGCTCCATATCATGTCACTTTTTATCAAAGTGTGAGTTTGATACCTGCCCTCTGGCTATCTTTGCAATCTCTTCTTCGTGAGCCAAACTACCCAAATAAGTGGTCACTTTGGTCATCAGGAACTCTACTATGTTTATTTCAATGGCTCTTCGTCCTGCACAGATTTCCTATTCACATCATTTTTGGTCCTAACTAACCAAATAATTAAGATTAATGGTTTTCTCCTTCAACTCTTTGTGAAGAAAAATTATTCTTTTTTCTTAAGGTTTTCATCTCTGAATAATCTCCTGCAGGTCACTTTCTCTTAGAAGTCATTCCTATCTGTCACTTCACCTGACTATGGTCTATGAATCTCTCTAGTTATGCCTTATAATACTTGGTGACGCACTGACCACATTCTATAGTGACTGTCTATAAATCTGTCTCCTCTAGCAGACTACAAACTCCCTGAAGACAGGAAATATGATGTTTCTATACCCAGGACCAACATAATATCTAGCAAAGAGTGAGCATTTAATAAGATTGTTTTTTAAAATTTTAATAAGGGTTTTTTTAGGTGAGAATATATTTTAACAATCCCAATAGACCCAGATAAGTGATTATTTGCTTCAGGATGCATAAAATCAAAAACCATCATCTGTGGTTTTGACTCTGAATTTCAATGACCCCCCGAGCCCCAGACTCAATGACATTCTGAAAAACCTGGTTATATTTAGAGTCTAACAATAATTGTATATCTCTAGAAAGATATTTTTATCCTTATTATTACTACTATGCATTCACATCTAAAGTGAAGCTTGGAGCAGCAGGGCAGAACTAATATCCTAACAGCTTACCCCAAGGTCAGTTTGTTACTCTTTGCATTAATGCTATGTATTAGGGTGCATGACTCGACCAATAGTATTTTCATGAGATTTGTATAATTAGATTCTTCTGGAGGTAACTAAAAATACCATTTGGAAACCTCAATTAAGCAACACACATGACAAATATATGCTAAATGTCTTGTTTAATTCATCATTCTATTATTGAGGTCGATGAAATACAGTTGTTCTCTGAGTACCTAGCCTGGGAGTTTCTAAAAGGCAGGAACTTGTCCTTCATCTCTGTATACTCTATCAGCCTGACAGTTTGGGGTACATAGGTTTTCAATAGATGAAACATGAATACCTCATATTTTGTATTATGACTCCAAAGCTCTCAGTTTACTTAGTTTTAAACATCGAAGTCACAAACAATCCAAAAGAATAAAAGGTTACTTCTTTTTTCTGAAAGAAATGTGGAAAAGCATCCTGGTACTCTTGCAGGTTCTCATCTTGTGTGGGTGTGTTTTGGGGGTGGAAACTAGCTGAAGCAAAGAAATCACCCAAAAGGGGCTTCTCAAAGTGCATGTACTAAGTAAGACCTGGTCTCAGTCTCCCTGTACAAGACCTCAGGTAGGGTGAGGACTGTGGCTCAGGAATAGTTAACTAACGGATATTATTTTAAAAGTTCCCCTTATAACTTCATTCTGTCTACTACTTCCTTCTTTAATTTGCCTTTGTCCCTCTATTCCCGTATGTACCCACTGACCATTCTAAAATACATAATCCTTACAACATTTGGATTTTAAAATGTTTGAGGAAGACCGGGATGTCAACCAGAATTAAGAACTATGCACCAAAGAAAGAAGATTCTATTTGGTCTTTGTATTTCAGACACCCTTTTCATTAGGCAAAAAATCACCAAGGGAACAACGGGAAGCTGGACTATGCCCTCCTCTTTGATTTTCAATTGATGATTTAATAGAGTGCTTCCTGCACAGATGTAGAGCACAGTCTCCTGATTCATTAGCAATAATGGAATGAGCAGCCATTAATTAGAGAGAGAGATTAGCTTAAACAAAAGGGGATTAAATTTAGATTCACTTATTATCCTTTCCATTGTTGATACTATTGAACCCTGTTGTGAGTGGGATAAGGACAAGAGAATTGGTGATTGTGCAGAATATGAATCAATTAACAAACACATTATATGCTTGCTCTGTGCAAGTATTGCTGTTTAAGAAATAAAGATAAGACATGATAGAAGAGAACACACACATATAGAGATGAAGACAGAGAGAGAAAAAAGATGACAGACATTGAGAAAGAGATCTAGATTCTACTTTTTTCTTCCTTGATTACAGGACTTTATTTTTTTTTTCTCTTAACTGAGCTGTAACCCCTCTTTCCAAGCGTAGAGTCAGTGTATAATCTTTTTTCTTTTCTGTTGTTAAAAAAAAAAAAAAAATCAATGAGGTCCCTGGGGACAGTTTTCAAAGTATTACATTTTACCCAATTAAAATTGCTTACAGAGGTGCCTGGCTGGCTCAGTCAGTAAAGAATGTGACTCTTGATCTTGGGGTTGTAAGTTTGAGCCCATTGATGGGTGTGGAGATTACTTAAAAATAAAATCTAAAAAAAAAAAATTGCTTGCATACAGCATAGCAAAATGGTCCCCAATCCTATTTAGAACAAGCCCCCCTTAAAAAAAAAGTAACATCCCATTTACTGCCTTTAAATAAAATCCTTAGATAATATAATCTACCTGAACACATAATTTATTAAAAATCTTTAAATTATTAAATATTTTAAATTAGTAGAAACCCCCCAAAATTGATAGTATGGTAGTGAGCATACATGCTTTCAAAATTAAAATTAATAATATAATGCCATAATAATAATACAGAAGATAAAAGCAAGTAAAGGATAAAGAGCATTTAGAGATAAATAGTATGTATTTTAATTTTCTTGATTATTTTCCTTTTTCATATAATTTTTAGATTATCTCATCTTAAAGTGCTGAATAGATTATCTCTTTTAAAAGAAATGCTTTCATGTAATCATAACTGGAGAATGAAATAATCACAGTTTCTGCACCAGTGATTCTTAACCTTTGCTGAGACACAAATTACTTTAATCATCTAATGGACATTTTCCCAAGAAAAATGCACAAATGCACAAAAGCACCTATTTACAAACATTTCTTATGTTCCATGACTCCAGAAATCATCTGTGACCCAGATTAAGATTCCTTTGGTATCCCAATGACAAAAAGATCAGCATCACTTTCAAATGCAAATTACTAACCTCACTATTGACCTCTAGATGCTAGTCATCTCATCATTGAACTCCATTTTTACTCAGGTATTTAAATTAACCTGTAAGGTTTAATTTATGCTTTAATAATAATAATAAATTTTAATAATTGTTGGAAATTAGTCACCTAGAGTCCATATTTTTAAAAACTATCATAAAAATATGATAATTTCATAAGCACACCAAGACAGTAATTTCTTCTCATTGTGGTTTTCTTTACCCAAAATTGGAGTAGAAGGGGTTTCTTTTCTACATCTTCTCCCCAACTGTGAGAACTTCAGGCAAATATATGTTAGTGAATCCAAGATGCCACTATGTCCGATTAATGAATAGCTCTACAGATGGAAGAAAGCTCTGGATCATTCACCTTCACCTTCATCCTATTACCATTCACACAGTTGGCTATATATCTTTATTTCATTTAATTTTTGTATTTTACTATATGTCTATTCTTTAACTAGCACTTACATAAGGCTTATCAGATGCCAGGCAGTATTCCAAGCACTTTAGCAATATTAATTTATCTAATCCTTCTCATGACTTTATCAGATAATTATAATGATTATCTTCATTCTATAGGTAAAGTAACTGAGGCACAAAGAGGATAAATAAACTGCCCAAGATTGGAGAGGTAATTACTACTAAAGCTGTGATTGGAGCCCAATTGGTCTGGCTCCAGTCACTCATTAAAATCAATTAGCTTTCACTTTTTTTTTTCGTGTGTGTGTGTGTGTGTGTGTGTGTGTGTGTGTGTGTCTGTGTGTTTGCATGCAGTGCCTATGTGGAACCCACCATATTGACTGGGAAGAGAATTCCGGTTGCTAGTTGTTAAACACAGAAACTAACATGCTGCTGCATAGAGAGATCCATTCTCGTCTTGAACCTAAACGTGAAACCATCCTCCTGCCACACAGGATTCAAAATGCCAATCCAATAACCACAGAAAAGAAAATGCTTCTGGTAACTAAGAAGATGCAGATACCAGAGAGAACACAGGCCAAAAGCCCTTAAGTGAGAACAAAGAGAACTGTAGCATCAAAAGCTCAGATAGAATGACATTTACAAACAGATATGAAAAAAGTTCCTATGGAAGTAAGCTGATTAAAAAGACTCAAGACTTTCAAACACTGCTTTGAATATGTACATAAGCAATAGCCTTTAGGTGAGGCTTGACTGATTTGTTGCAGCGTTGTAAAGATATGAAAAAATATCAATAACAGGTTACCATCTTCTTTTCTTGAGAACTCAGAAAGCACATTCAGGAGAGTGGGATCCTCTTGCAGTACTTTGCAAATAGACTCAGTGGGTTGTTAATGCTAAGACACCTGTACATGCCTGAAATTTCAATATTGGATTCAAGCAAGCCTAGGAGAGTAGAGATATGTAGGCTATAGGAGGAAGAGCTTGCAGAAGAATTATTTTTCCATAGTCCCCTAATTTCCCTTCCTCCTCCCTCAAAACCCATATCACCAATGCCTTATCACTGTCGTAAAGTCACCTCAAGATTAAAAAGAAATGGAAATTGAATTTTCTGGATTTTTTTAATAATAGCAATTTTTTAAATAATAATTTCCAATCTCCTACACAAACTTCCACTTTCCCTCACTAAAAAAAATAATAAAAATACACAAGGAGAGCAAATATATACAGATAACCTATACCTTCACATAACTAGGAAACCAATCAGTGTGATCTTCAAATTACCTATAATTCCATCAGAGCTCCTGCTGCCAATCCAATGCCACAAGTCTTCATGAAGAAAAGAAAAAAGAAAAATAGATCAAAGTCATGCCCTTAGACAAAGCATAGACAATGTCACCCTCCGAAGGAGAAAGTCCAATATCAAGTGCCAAAAAATAGATACTTGACAGCACTAGTGACAGGGAAGGAGCTTGAAAATCTGAAAGAATAAAAGTGTCAGTCTACCATCACATCTAGGAGGAGAGTCAGATACATGGAGAACAGGTGGTACCCCTTGGAAATAAAGCAGTGAAGAAAAGAAAATAAAGGAAATTTTCATATCTGCAGAAACAAAAGAGAAGTGACACCAAACTCTCCCAAACTCCTCCAAAACTGTCCATTAAGAAAACTGCTCAGAAGAGGGCAGACCTGACCAACAATAGCATATTGAACTATAAATCTTATAAGGCAAAATAAGTAGAAATAGAAGACTGCATCCATATAAAACTACTGTAAAAAATTAGAAAGGTGAATCAACCCATTTTTGCTGATAACTGCCACCCCTCACTAAACACACACACATACAACCGAATTAAACTAATACTCCAAAGTGAATTAAATATCCTCAAACCAGCATTTAGTAATAAGAAAAAATAATTTTAAAACAAAATCAAGAAGAGAAAAGGGCAAAAAAAGGAATAGATTTTATATATTTGTATTTAATGTAACTGATAAAACTCAAGATAAAAATAGAAGGCATCGGGGGCACTTGGGTGGCTCAGTCAGTTGAGCTATCAATTCTTGATTTCCACTCAGGTCATGATCTCAGAGATCTGGGATTGAGGCAGAGGAGTCTGCTTAAGATTCTCTCCATCTCCTACTGCCCCTCCCCTGACTCACGCATGTGCTCTCACTCTCTCACTCTCTCTCTCAAATATATAAATAAACCCTTAAAAAAAAAAAAAAAACCAGAAGCAGCCATCAGGATCGGAAACTGATCTAGAAAATACTAAAATATACTGTAGAACATCTAAAATTAAAGTAGTGCAACACTGGTATAGGAAAAGACCAATTAGATGCATATAAAGTCAAGAAATAGACCCAACCACTGTGGAAATCTAATATACTCTTATTAATTTTCTATTAATTAAACTAAAGTCTCAACTCTTGACGTGAGGTGTACAAATGTTTTGAAAGGTGGTTCTGGTTGTTTCAGAGGTATTATAGCAGGGAACACATGAGTAAATGCGGAGCCAGAGTTCTTACTGTGGAAGTTGGGACACACAAATAGGGGGCATAGGAAGACCAGACATAACCTGATGAGGATGGGGTGAAGTAGGAGATATCATTGTGAACTCATGATTCCTAAAACATGTATATGAATCTATATGTGTGCACATGTATATGTATGTCTAGTAACTTGCATGAGTGTATACATAAGTACCCGTTCCTGTATGTCTGTACACATGTCTGTATTTTCTATCTCTGTTCACAGAATGGGCCTAGAAGAACTTTTTTTTTTTTTTAATTCACTACAGGGTAGATTGTAAAATTGGAACTTGACCAACAAATATTTCTCCTTTGTCAACAAGATCTCTCTTCCCCTAAAGGGAGAATGGAAGGCAGGAGGTGAAAAAAGGAATCGGCTCTCTTCTATCTGCTTCTGGTCTGGCCAGGGTTGCTCACAAATGAGCAGCTTTTACCTGGGCAGGAGCAGGTAGTACCCATAACACCAGTTCCCATTTCCAGTTTCTTTTCACAATTCCAGGGCCAGCCTCCATGTGTGCCATTAAGGATATCAGCAGTAGTTGGGCACTGACACCTCATCAGGGTCTGAGTCTCATTTCAGGGGACCTCTCCTCCAGCTCCTGGGTTCTGATACTTCCAAATTCTTTTTGTTTGCTCAGCCTTAGAGGAGGCCCTTACCTTCTGTAATAGCTTTGAATTATTTTAGTATTCCCTCTTTATCCTAATTATTTCTCTATATTAAATTCTATTTTTTTCAAAGATTTTATTTATTTGTCAGGGAGAGACACAGAGAGAGAGAGAGAGAGAGAACACAAGCAATGAGAGTGGCAGGCACAAGGAGAAAGAGAAGTAGATTCTCTATAGAGTAGGGAACCTGATGCAGGGCTCAATCTCAGGACCCTGGGATTGTGACCTGAGCCGAAGGCAGATGTTTAACTGACTGAGTCACCCAGATGCTTAACTGACTGATGCTTAAATTCTCTCTATTAAAAGGGTTAGTGTGATTTCTGTTTTCCTAGCTGGACCCAGAGTAATACACAATATGCAGACTTTTAGCTCTTATGTAAGCAAAAACGTATTTTGAAGGATGCTAACAATGAACTCTATTGGTATATTTAGTTTCCCTAAAATTGCTATTTCCATTTCAGCCCTCTCAAACTAAGAAAATAAATTTTAAAAGTTTTATTCCTTGTTTTTATTGGAGATAAATTGACATATTCAACATAGTACCAACCAGCAGTTCATGCTTAAAAACTTGAGAGATGAATTTTTGGAAGAAACTCTGACCAGATACACCAGTAAAGCAATACGGGAACAGCCTGAGTCCACCAACCCAGAGTCCCAAATGACATAGGAACTTCGGAGAAGACTCCCAGAAGTGGATTAAAAGAACATTCTCAAAAAAATAAGTGATAAAAACAGGATTTATCTATTGGTTAGAGCTCCTAGACTAAGAAGACATCAAATGTGGAATATTCATTCATTCAATCAACAAATGTTCTTTGTGTGTCAGACTTTGTTTCCAAGAGGGCAAAACAGACAATTTGTCTACCCTAAAGGCATTTACATTCTATGGGAAAAGATTCACAAATTAAATATGGATGATACACATATGGATATGATAAGTGATAAGGAGAAAAAGCAGGAAAAAGAGTAGAAGTGGGAAACTGGTACCAATTTAGATAGGGTGGTCAAGATTTTTTTAAACAAACAAATCTTTATTTTCTAAAATTATTTTTTTAAATAACCCTTTGGATAGACTTTTTTGCTGTGTCAAAGATTAATTAACCATGAAGTTGTGGATTCATTTCTGGATTTTGTATGCTGTTCTATTGATCTAAATGTCTATTTTTGTACCTGTGTCATACTGTTTTGCTTACTACCGTTTTGTAGTATAACTTGAAGTCTAAAATGATGCCTCCAGTTTTGCTTTTCTTTTTCAAGATTGCTTTGGTTATTTGAGGTCTTTTGTAGTTTCATACAAATTTTGGAACTGTTTATTCCAGCTCTGTGAAAAATGCTGTCAATATTTTTTTTACATTTTTTTTATTTAAATCCAATTTGCCAACATATAGTATAACACCCAGTGCTCATCCATCAAGTGCCCTCCTAAGTAACCACGCAAAAAAATGAACTTGGACCCCTTTCGTACATCATACATAAAAATAAATTCAAAATGGTTTAGAAACCTAAATGTGAAACCTGAAACCAAAAAAATCCTAGAAGGAAACATAGGAAGTAACTTCTTTGACATCAGCCATAGCAACTTCTTGTAAGATATGTTTCCAGAGATGAGGGAAACAAAGGCAAACAAAAACAAAAAAACTATAGAGAGTTCATCAAAATAAAAAAAAAAACTCGTGTATGGCAAAAGAAATTATTAAAAAAACTAAAAGGCTACCTGCAGAATAGAGAAGATAATTGCAAATGACATATCTGATAAAGGGTTAGCATCCAAAATATATAAAGAACTTTTAACACTCAACACCCCAAAAGTGAATAACCCAACTAAAAAATGAGAAGACATGAACAGACATTTTTCCAAAAATGACATACAGATGGCCAACAGGTATATGAAAGGATGTTCTCCATCAATTAGCATCAGGGAAATGCAATTAAAACTATAATGATGGGCAGCCTGGGTGGCTCAGTGATTTGGTGCCGCCTTCAGCCCAGGGCGTGATCCTGGAGACCCAGGATCGAGTCCCACGTCAGGCTCCCTGCATGGAGCCTGCTTCTCCCTCTGCTTGTGTCTCTGCCTCTTTTTCTCTCTGTGTCTCTCATAAGTAAATAAATAAAAATCTTTTAAAAAAATAAAACTATACTGAGATATCATTTTATACCTATTAGAATGGCTAAAATCAAAAACACAAGAAATTAGAGGTGTTAGGGAGGATGCAGAGAAAGGGAAACCCACCTGCACTGTTGGTAGGAATGCAAACTGGTATAGCCACTACAGAAAACAGTATGGAGTTTCCTCAAAAAGTTAAGAATATAAGTACCCCATGATCCAGAAATTGCATGACTAAGTATTTACCCAAAGAACACACAAAAAAAAGAAAAACACTAATTCAAAGGAATACATGCAACCCAAAGTCTATAGCAACATTACATACAATAACCAAATTTTGGAAACAACCCAAGTATCCACGAATTAATGAATGGATATGAATTAATGAATGGATAAAGAAGATGTGGGGTGTGTGTGTGTGTGTGTGTGTGGGTGTGTGTGTGTATATATATGGCTGAATATTCCATTATATATACATACATATATACATATATATAATGGAATATTATTCAGCCATAAAAAAGAATGGAATCTTGACATTTGCAACATCATGGGTAGAGCTAGAGAGTATTATGTTAAGTAGAATAAGTCAGTCAAAGACAAATACCATATGATTTCACTCATATGTAGACCTTAAGAAACAAAACAAATGAGAAAAGTGGAAAAAATAAAAGAGAAAGAGAGAGACAAACCAAGAAACAGACTCTTAACTATAGAGAACAAACTAATGGTTACCAGAGGGGAGTGGGTGGGGAGATGTGTTAAATAAGTGATGGTGATTAAGGAGTGTACTTATGATGAGCACCAGGTGTTATATGGAAGTGTTGAATCACTAAATTGTACACCTGAAACTAAATTTACACTATATGTTAACTAACTGGAATTTAAATAAAAACTTTTTATTTTTTTAAGATTTTATTTATTTATTCATGAAAGATACAGACAGAGGGGAGAGGCAGAGACACAGGCAGAGGGAGAAGCAGGCTCCCTGAAAGGAGCCCGATGTGGGACTCAATCCTAGACCCCGAGATCATATCCCGAGATGACAGCAGATGCTCAACCACTGAGCCATCCAGGCATCCCTAAATAAAAACTTTTTTTAAATAACCCACAAAGTTGCTTTTCTCCCATCTTCTGGTCTTTTTCCTTCTCTTCAACTTATCTAATATAAAAAGGATACTTTAGCCCCTAATTAAATATTACCCAGATATCCCCTCTATGAAATCCTGTGTATTTGCAAGCTGTTTATTCATACAACTATTACCAATGGCAGAGAGTCTTCAGATTCCATTCCACACTTAAACCTGAGTCAACTATTTTCTGTTAACTACTCAGGAATGTTTGGGGTAAACTCATTGCAAGCAGTCACTGTAGATCTTGCTGGCACAGTATCTAGGAGGCCGTAGCAGCACCCCTGAGTCACTGAATGAAGAAAGAAAATGGCTTATGTGGCTTTATATCTTGATATGATGGAATGATTATGGGATTTGGAGAGAGTCCTCGGTGATGAACCTCAGCTCCATCACTGGGTAAAATCAGAACACTTACATCGTCCTTATAGGGTACTATGAGGATTACACAAAATAATTTCTATAAAGCCTACAAAAACATGTATGAGAGACTTCAAAACTGTTGATCCCCTATACTACTACTGACCCACTCCAGCCTGGGCAACTTTCTCTGGTTTTGCAGGTAAACAGAAAAAAAATATACACTGTGAATTGATGGAGAGATGCAAGGTGGCTACAAAGTTTTAAGCCACCTAAGAGACCACCATATCAGTGATTCTACCGTTTAAACCAGTTGAAGGGCTATATACAAAGTTCAGCATCTAAATGAGATTATTTATAGTCAATTCAAGTCATAATTAGCACCTTTAAGGAGTAGTGAATGGAGAAAGAATCATGGATAAAGATTACTACACAGACACAGAATAAAGTTGGGGTGGTCATATTATATCAATAAATTTTTAAAATAACACAGAAGGACAACCTTCCAAGACTACAAAAGGGATCCCTGGACAGAAAAGAGATAGTCTTAGAATAGTATTGATGGAGAAGGGGTAGGCCAGTTGGCAGTGCTATTTATCCAGAGCCTGAGGATGGAAAGGCTGATTAAATAAGTTCTGCCAGCATCGGGGAGAAGAAACACTCCGTAGAAAACCAATCAATCCATGAAATTCTCACAAATAATATGTTCTAGATTTCATAATATTTTCTGCCACTGCTTACAAAGATAATTGTGAGCTACTTTGTAGATGGTGGGAGGAAGTGGTACCAAAAAAAATCTTTATTAAAGATTTTTATTTTTTATTTATTTTTTATTATTTATTTTTTAATTTTTTAAATTTTTTATTGGAGTTCAATTTGCCAACATACAGCATAACACCCAGTGCTCATCCCGCTAACTGCCCCCCTCAGTGCCCATCACCCAGTCATCCCAATCCCCCGCCCACCTTCCTTTCCACCACCCCTTGTTCGTTTCCCAGAGTTAGAAGTCTCTCCTGTTTTGTCACCGTCACTGATGTTTTCACTCATTTTCTCTCCAGATTTTTATTTTTTATACCAGGTTTAAGTCCACAGCAAAATGGAGAGAAAGGTACAGATATTTCTCGTATACCCCTGCCCCTACACATGGACAGCCTCCTACAGTATAAACGCCCCCCACCAGAGTGCATATTTGGTACAACTGATGAACCTCCACTGACACATCATAATCAGCCAAAATCAAGTTTCCATTAGAGTTCACTCTCGGTATTGTGCAATCTACGGGTTTATAAAAATGTATAATGACATGTATCTATCATTACAACATGAGAATAGTGTCACTGCCCTCAAAATCTTCTGTGCTCTACCTATTTACTTCTCCCTTCTCACAACCCCCAGGAACCACTGCTATTGCTCTTTATAGTTTCATCTTTTCCAAAATGTCATCTAATTAGAATCATACAGTATATAGCCAGCTTTAATCAAGTTACTTTGCTTAGCTAATGTGCATTTAAGGTTTTTCCATGTTCTTTCATGGCTTGATAGTTTGTTTCTTTTTACTGCTGAATGATATTCCACTGTCTAGATATACCACATTTTATTTTTCCATTCACTTCCTGAAAGATGTCTTGGCTGCTTCCAAGTTCTAGCAAGTACAAATAAAACTGTTATAAACAATCATGTGCAGACTTCTGTGTGGATATAAGTTTTTAACTCCTTTGGGTAAATACCAAGGAGTGTGATTAGTGAATTACATGGTAAGAGTAGGTTTAGTTTTATAAGGAACCATCAAATCCTCTTCCAAAGTGGCTGCTCCATTTTGCATTCTCATCAGCAATATATGAGAGTTTCTGTTACTTAACATCCTCCTCAGCACTTGGGTGTAGTGAGTGGTTTGGATTTTGGCCTTTCTGATAGGTAAGTCCTGATATCTCATTTTCGTCTTAATTTACATTTCCCTGATGACTTACAATGTGGAGAATCATCTCGAATGTTAATTTGCCATATGGATATCTTCTCTATTGGTGAGGTGTCTATTAAGGCCTTTGGCCTACATTAAAATGGGTTGTTTTCTTAATGTTGAATTTAAAGAGTTCTTTGTATATTTTAGAGAATAGTCCTTTATCAGATAGCTATGCCTTTTGCAAATATTTTCACCCAGTCGTCTCCCATTGTCTTGAAGTTATCTTTCATGGAGGAAAAATGTTTCAATTTTAATGAAATCCACCTTATCGATTATCTTTTTCATGATCATGCCTTTGTTGTTGTACCTAAAAAGGCACTGCAGTACCCTCGATCATAAGGGTTTTCTCCTAAACTATGTTCTAGGAATTTTATATTTTACAGTTAGGTCTAGGATTCATTTTGAGTTTATTTTTGGTGAGGCATGTAAGGTCTGTATCTATATCCATTTTTTTATTTTTTGCAGGTGAAGGTCCAGTTTTTCTAGCACCATTTATTGAAAAGATGACTGCCTTTGCTCCATTGTATTGCCTTTGCCCCTTTGTTGACTGTATTTATGTAGATCTATTTCTTCTAGGCTCTGTATTCCGTCCCATTGATCTGTTTGTCTGCTCTTTCACCAGTATCACATTGTCTTCATTACTGAAGCTTTAGTAAGTCTTTTTTTTTTTTTAAGATTTTATTTATGAGACATACAGAGACAGAGAGAGGCAGAGACACAGGCAGAGGGAGAAGCAGGCTCCATGCAGAGAACCTGAGTTGGGACTCGATCCCGGGTCTCCAGGATCACATCCTGGGCTGAAGGTGGCACTAAACCACTGAGCCACCTGGGCTGCCCAGCTTTACTAAGTCTTGAAGACAGTTGTATCAGTTCTCCAAGTTTGTTCTCCAATATTGCGTTGGCTGTTCTAGCACACACATATTTTTAATTAAAAGTTTTTATTTCTCTTAGCTCTCCAAGTGTTCACATTGAAGGACTTAGCAAGAAATACAGGGAGAGATTACAGAAAGACATAAAGGAAGTTTACTGCTAATAAATTTCCACAAATAGGGACGCCTGGGTGGCTCAGCGGTTGAGCATCTGCGCTTTGACTCAGGGCGTGATTCCTGCATCCAGGATCGAGTCCTACATCAGGCTTGAAGCATGGAGCCTGCTTCTCCCTCTGCCTATGTCTCTGCTTCTCTCCATGTCTCTCATGAATAAAATCTTAAAAAAAAAAAACTTCCACAAATCAAACACATCCATCACCCTGAACAAAATGCAGAGAACACCAAAAGACTCCCAATGACCCCCCCCAGTCAATACCCCCAACTAAGGGTAATAACTACACTGACTCTTGAACACCAAAGATTAGTTTTGCCTTTGTCTTCTCTTAAATAAATGCAGTCATGCTCTATGCATTCTTATTCTTGCTTCTTTTGCTTCACATTATGGTTACAAGACTAACCCATCATGTAACTTGTTTTCTAATTTGTGCATTCTCATTGCTGTAACAGCATTCCAACTTTTAAAATCCATTCTACATTGATAGGCATTGAAACTACCCATTGAGTAATTTCTAATTCAGTGTTATTAAAATTGGCATTGCTGTGTACATTTTAATAATGCCTTTTTCATGAACACCTGTATATATTTCTGTTGGGAATATGCCCAGGACTGGAATTCCTGGGTCATAAATATCTTCAGTTTTAAAAATACTGCCAAGTGATTTTATCCATGTATACTCTCAGGACCAGCATATGAGAGTCCTGTTCTATGTTCTAGCTGATACTTAATATTGTGTCTTTTCTGGGCAGTCTCAGTGGCCCAGTGGTTTAGCGCTGCCTTCAGCCCAGGGTGTGATCTTGGAGACCCAGGATCAAGTCCCACATCAGGCACCCTGCATGGAGCCTGCTTCTCCCTCTGCCTGTGTCTCTGCCCGTCTCTCTCTGGGTCTCTCATGAATAAATAAATAAAATCTTTAAAAATATATATTGTGTCTTTTCCATTTTAGCCTTTCTAGTAGGTATCATAGATAATATGCTTAAAAAGAATACCATGAGGGTGACGCCTGGATGGGTTGGTGGTTGAGTGTCTGCCTTCCACTCAGATTGTGATCCCGGGATCCCAGGATGGAGTCCCGCATCAGGCTCCCTGCATGGAGCCTGCTTCTCCCTCTGCCTATGTCTCTGCCTCTCATGAATAAATAAATACTTTTAAAAAAAGAATACCATAAGAAAAAGCACTTTAAGAATTAAAAATAATATTACTGATTACTGTTTGTGGTGGGTCAAGCTACATTTTATACTTGAAATCCTATTTGTTTTTGATGCTGATTATCAGGATTAGAGAAATACTGTGCTTTAATTCTTTCTAAAGCTACAAAGCTTTAAATGTAAGACCTAATGCCTGGGTAAACACTTTCTATTTTCCAGATATTAAATTCTCTCTGAACTGAAAGCAGTAGTGGTCAAACTTTATTTTGTAAGAATTTCTGTCCAATTATATTAATTATTGAAAAATTCTTCAAAGATGTAGAAAGAGGTATTTAATGACATACCAGTTGATTCTTAGAACTTAAATTTGTTTATTATTTGTATCAGTGTTTAGGGTGAGTACACATGCCAGAGGGCAGGCTTATCAAAAGTATAGGTTTATCATTTACCTAATACTGCCTAACAAAGCACCTCAAATCTTTCTCTCCATATAGTCTTCCATCCTCCAGAAGGATAGATTGGCTTCTTCACATAGAAGCAGTCGTGTTCCAAGAAAGAGAAAGTGAAAATTGCAAGGTCTCTTGAGGCTTAGGCTCTTCTACCACATTCTATCAGTCAAGGCCAGTCACAAGATCAGCCCAGGGTCAAATGGTGTGAAATAAATGACACCTTTTAAATCCGAAAGCCACAAAATCACATGGTCATGTTTTTCAGTCTACCGCTGAGGATAAAAGTCTGAATATGCTAGCACAAAATGAGAGCTAAATAAATATTAACATACTTGTTAGTATTGTAATTACCACTAAAAACCATGAGATTTACATTAAAGAAGTCAGTGGTTTCTTAATTATAATTCCCAGCATCAGGAAGTCCTTTAAATGAGTATCTGCCCAGTGCCTGGCACATATATATATGATTATGAGTCAACTATTGTTATTACCATAAAATCCTAACTAACATTCCATCACTCACTTGTCTGAACTAGCTCGGTGCCCTTTCTTTTCCCGCTCATTGCCAAGGCTCTATTCACATTGAGAAAAGATTTCTGGTACCTTTTCTAGCATATCTGGAAAACTCCAGTTTCCACTTTCTATTTCTCTCACAATCCTTTTCTCTTTGCCCTGCTATCTTTAGTTACAGCCTCACCACTTCAAATTGGTTTTTATATCATGAAATATGATTTTCTTCTTCTTTGATTCCTGTTCCCTTGCCCATCTTTAACCACATCTTGTTGCCTATCCCTCATTTCCATCCTCAAGATGTAGGCTACCCTCCTCTACTCCTGTACTTGATCTCAGTGCTCAGATCCTCCATCCCGCTCAGGGCTCAGAGTCAGCACTGCCAAGGTTGGCTATTCAGATTCCTCTTCTCTGGGAGGTCAGGTCATAAACACACTCCCTCAGAGCCTACTGCAGAGAAAGAAATACACACAGCCCAGCAATCCTACAAACAAGCAAGCTATGACTGCAGTCAAGAAAACCAACTCTATTGGAAGATATTTACGTGAATATAAGTAGTAGAATCTAAATCATAATAGTAATCATAGCCAAAATATAAGTTTCAAATTTTTGATTTTTTAAAAAGATTTTATTTACTTATTCATGAGAGACACACAGAGAGAGAGGCAGAGACACAGGCAGAGGGAGAAGCAGGCTCCATGCAGGGAGCCAATGTGGGACTCAATCCCAGGACTCCAGGATCACACCCTGAGCCAAAGGCAGATGCTTAACCACTGAGCCACCCAGGCATCCCTCAGATTTTTGATATTTTTTTTATTCTCTCAGAAGTACTGAAGAATTGTGATTACTGGTAGTCATGGTGAACCCTCAAGTTCATTAAATGGAGCAAATTTGATCTAAATGGAAATGAATGTTTAGTGAATTGAGGACAATACAGGAGAAGAACAGAAGATGATTCTTGCCTCTATATGAAGAACAGACTAGAACAGGGGAACCTGAAACCCACTTCCAAGTGATTGCCCCACTTCCAGGACACTTGGAAAGGGAATCAGTGAAAAGAAATATACCAAAAAATAAGAAGGAAGAAACAATAGAAATTAATGACAAACTGCACCTAAGTGACAAATAGGAAAAATAAGAAAAAAATGGCTAAAATTTGCATTTGATGTCACTAGATAATCATGAAAAAGTTGGGAAAGAGGATAGTGTAGGAACAAAGTTCTGCTTTTGGTGATAAGTAAGTGAAGATGTCCTTTCGAAAGGAAGAATTGGGTGAAATAAATAAATAAATAGGAAGCATCCAGACTTAAAAAAAAACAAACAAACAGATCTGGGAGTCTGTTGGTATAGGTGACACAAGATTGTACAAACATATATTATAGCTTAAATATACATCTAAAAACACTATTGTTCAGAAGAACACCAATTTCAGGGTATGTTAACACTCTTCCTCTTCTCTACAATTAGTTCCTAGAAAGTTCCAGTCAGACCTTCATATGGAGCAAAGAATTTATACATTGAATTAACAGAAAAGGAAACCACTGAAATAGAACTAATGAAAAATGGTATCGATCCTTTTACTATGTTTTCAAAATGTCTGAAATGATAACAAGAGAAAGTTAAATGTGGCAATTGGCCATTAATCAACCCAGCATTCATTCCGATGTCTTAAGGGCAATCTTAACTCGCTGGACAAGGGTGGCAAGTTTTGCATTTAATATCTAACACAGCAAAGTCCATCATTCTTATCCTTCACCTATGCATTCCCAAATACTGGGATTGACATTTGCCTTAGTCTGTTCAGCCTGCTATAACAATATTACAGCCTTATAAACAACAAAAGTTTATTTTTCACCCTTCTAGAGGCTAGGAAGTCCAAGACCAAGGTGCTGGCAGATTCCGTGTCTGGCGAGGGACCCCTTCCTACTTCATAGATGGTTGTCTTCTTCCTGTGTCCTCACATGGTAGAAGGTTCAAGAGAACTCTCTGAGGTTTATTTTATAAGAGCACTAATCCCTTTCATCTCCCAAAGGCTCCACTTCCAAATACCCTTACATTGGTTTAAGCATATGAAATGGTGGAGTGTGCCTGTTGGGGCGGGGGGGGCAGTAGGGCACAAATATTCAGTCTATATCAACACTGTTATATAGAAGATAATAATGAAAGGTGCTTTGCCTCATGTGACAGAGAAAATGATGCTTAGAACAATGTCATCTTTATACAAGACACGTGGGCATATTTAAATCATTCTTTAACATTCTACAGAACAAATGCCTTCCTTTTTTCTTTATCTATAATCATGAACTGTAAGTAGAGTCTTAGATCCTCGGAAATCAACAAACGCAAAAATCTACTTAATGTGCCTTCTAGCTAGAGGTTATAGTAGGAGAAGTCTCAAGGTCTAGGAGATTAAGCACTACAGTGGGGTGCCGAAAATCAGAGTATTTGCCAGAGTGCACAGGTAAGTGTGTTATGTCCTACTCCTGGCTTCCATGCCTTCAGATATCATGTGAAGATTCCAGTCCCACATCTTTCCCCTGAGAGAACACCAATGGTCCAGGGTGGACACAAGAAACCTGAGGCAGAAGAATGCCAAGGTTCTACCATAGAGCAATGGTATGGAGTCTCACTTGACTCCAGCTAGCTACTCCATCTTCTTTCATTTTTATCACTTCCCTCAAAAGAGCCATAGAGTTTTACTTTATTCTCATAGAAGCTTCCATGTGGTAAAAGACAGAAATTTCAAATTAATTTTATATATTAAAAATAGGCCATATTGAAGAATTAAGCAATCTAGTCTTGTATTTTCATATCATCCTGTGAGAAAAAAAACTACATTTTTTTTCTCACATTTTGGAGACTTATTTTTTGTTTTGTTTTCCTAATCCTTTACAGACCAACATTTTTATAAGCTACAATAAAAATCAATTACTAAAACAAATCACATCATTTTATGCCATTGCGACATAAAATTCCTGTACCTTTTTTCTAAATGTTCACTTTCTGGATTTATCCCTACCTGGGAAAAGTCCCCAGACCAGTCTTTGAATAACACTGGTCCAACCCAAAGATGAATGGCTAGGAGATATAGGGGCAGACACCTGTGACACGGCTCAGCCAGACAAGCCCAGTGCTTTAGGTGGGAGATACCTGTTCATACTGGATACCAAAAAGGTAGCCCCCTTGGGACAAATGTAGAGCTAGTCAAGTGTTCATGGTGTGATTATCATAGTAAGTTTCTCTAGAGAAGTCTGTATTCCAGCTAAAGCTATGAAGTTTATATTCCTACATGGTTCATTTGAGTTTTCTTTTTCTCATTGTAGCATTTCCATACTGTTCCTCTAATTCATGAAAATAATTCAGTAAAACATCACCCCATTTATATCTGGATAACCATTTAAAATCCCTAACCAAGATCTATAAAGTATTTTTTTCCTGCATATATTTCTCTAATTTTTGTACTTAGTTGTCATCCAGAAAATAATGTAATGGTTTACTATATTTGTACATTAAATCAGCCAATTGCTTTAAGCACCTGGAGATGAAAGAATTGATCAATTCATAGTTTCTGCTGGTGCAGAACCAGTTATGAAAAATCTGTAGTTAAAAATGTTTCAACTACCTTAAAATACTGCCTTGTAGAATAAATAGAATGCAGGGTCCCCACCTGTCATACATCAACCAGAAAAAAGGAATAAATCCACATTCAAAAATATGAAAGCATTGGCTTTACATAGACCATTATTTGATGGACATTTATCAAAGTCACAGTAAACACCAGGCCTTTTCTTTGGCCTCAAATGCTAGCAAGACCATCAAAACACCTGCACAGCTTTCATATTGAGCCAACTTTCTCTTCCCAGAGGCCAGTGGTTCTCAGCTGGAGGTAATTTTGCCACAGGGGACATTTAGTAAATGTCTGAAGATATTTTAGTTGTCTCAACGGGGGAATACTACTGGCATTGAGTAGGTAAAGGCCAGGGGTCTGTTAAATAACCTGCAATGCACAGAGCAGCCCCACAATTGAGAATTCGCCACCCCAAAATGTCAGTAATACTGAGATTGAGAAAGACTGTTCTAGGCTGTGCTTAGTCATGTCCTCTGGAAAAAAACACACATCTCTTCACTGCATCAAGGTACACCAGGGGCACACAGCAGCTGGCCTGCATCAGCTCATGACAGCCAAGTGTGCATGTGCCTTCCAGTCTTCATTTTCAGGGACATCATGTTGGTAACTTGAAATGGGTCATGATGGGAGTATTTACATGATGTCAACTGGCAAACATCACAAATTAGGAGTTTTTCTAGAGAGCTAATTGTTAAACATTTGTAAATATATCACTAGGGGCATCCCTTCCCCATAGAAGTAAGATAGCCTAATGGACTCTAATTTCTGCTCTACTTGTGGTCTCAACTCTTGGGCTGAAGAAACAGCTCTTCAGTAAAATATCACTGATGACAGAGGATAACCAGCTTTATGCTCTCATCTAGCCAGAGTTCATTCGTTTCTCCAAAGTGAAAAGCAACCTCTCTACAGGATACCATTGATTGCCTAAAGCCCCCACATCACATAAACACATATAGGACATGCAAGTGCACAGATGCACATTGGTTTCTTACTGATGCAGCATAGTAATCAGAGGACCTTATACAGAACGGAAGGCTTTGACTTTCCTCAGGTAAGAGCATACACCTTGAGTAGTCTAACCTATGGCATATATCCCTCTCTTTACTCATATTCAGTTCAAAAAGGAGCCTATAATACAGGCAGCTCAAGACAATGGTTTATGAGGGTTAGTCTCTGGAGGAGCCTTTACAAAAGTTTTCTTCACATTTAAAAAGGGATAGACCCTCTCCCCACTGTTCTTTGGAGGCTGTGGAGTAAGGATGTGATGCTTGAAGCAGGCACAGGCATCTAACAGTAGTGAGGAGATGAGCTTAAGCTTTCTGGGGATGTCAGAGTCAAGAAATGGGAAAAGCCATGTCTTGGATGAGCCACTGCATTATTCAACCCAGGACCTACCTGCCTACCTTTCTGTGGTTACTTGATATGTAGTTAACACATTATCCTTACTGTTAAGTGCTCGTCTTGTTAGGCTTCCTGTTATTTGAAGCCAAAAGCTTCCTACCTGCCACAATTTCTCAAATACTGTTACAACATTCCCTTGATATAAAAAAGGCATGGACTCTATTACATTATATGAACCACTTTGCTACACTTTTCAGGCATTTCAACACTACTCAAAATGATGACTTTTTTCTGAATATAAATAAGGAATAAAATGCAAAACCTATATTGTAAGATTAGGAAACTTCCTTTATGCCAACTCTCAATGTAAATTAGAGCTTCCAGGGGCAAACTTTCTGTGTAGAGGAAGAATCTGCTTGGGAAAGTATCTTTACATTCCTAATACTTCTGATTTTCTTTGATTCAATAACTTTAAAGAGATGGCAGAAATGTAACATATACATATCTGTTTAACTCATATTGGTTGCCAACAAGGATTAAGCTCACTACAGCCTCTGTCTCCCCTTCTGATGATGACCAAAAGCTCTGGGCAAAATCAGAAAGCAGCCACCTAGGGACACCTGGGTGGCTCAGTGGTTGAGCATCTGCCTTTGGCTCAGGGCGTGATCCCAGGGTTCCAGGATGGAGTCCCATATTGGGCTCCCCCCATGGAGCATGCTTCTCCCTCTGCCTATATCTCTGCCTCCCTTGTTTCTCATGAATAAATAAATAAAATTTTATAAAAGAAAGGAAGAAAGAAAGAAAAAAAAAGAAACAAAGAAAGCAGCCACCTAACAACTCTCAAAGTAAACAAGAGCAGATAGATTGGAAGAAGAATCAAAACTTGGAGAAGTTGCCAACATAGGTATATATATTCGCTTGCAAGGGCTTCTATAAAAAATACCACAGACTGGATGACTTTAACAACAGACATTAATTTTGTCACAGTTCTGGAGACTGAAAGTCTAAAATCAAGGTGCCATCAGAGTTGTTCCTTCTGAGGCCTCTGTCCTTGGTTTACAGATGGCCCCCCTCTCCCTTGTCCTTACATGCTCTTTCCTCTCTGTGTCTGTATCTTTCTTGTGAAGACACTGGTCATGTGGGATTAGGGTTCACCCTAATGCCTCCTGTTTTACTTAATTACCTCTTTAAAGGTCTGATCTCGAAACACAGTTACATTCTGCGGTCCTAGGGGCTAGGGCTTCAGTATATAAATTTTGAGCGATGCAATTCAACTCATAACAAGGGATGAGTTTCCCTTTTGTTGTTGCTGTTTCTCTTTTTGTCATTCCCCAGTAGAGCTGAAACTGTGGTGGCATAAGCAGCTAAAATTCCAGGAGAAATCCTATCTTCCTGACCAGAAGAACTGAAAGAAGGGGGGAAAAAAAAAACAACTTTTGCCCTCAAGCATGGGAGGAAGAAATCCTAGGCTTGCTGTCTTTCTCTTGCTGTCTCCCTCTCTCTCTTTCTTCTTGCCACAAAGGCCTGAAGGCCAGTTATGTAGTTGCATCTGTGACAATATATGCAGCTACAGCTATAGCAAAACAAAAATAAAAACCCTTATTTCTGGCCAAAGAAACTGGAAAATGAGCCCTGGCAAGCTGGAGGTGAAAGTTCCTGAAAGGAACTAGATGTGAGGATCCCCTAATTCTGTGTATAACATTGACAGAAGTCCGGCTCACTGCTGAGCTATGAAATCAGAGCAGCATACAAAGGCTTTGAGAATTCAGTTGACTTGGGAACCCACCTAAGTAGCACAGAATTTGCCCTCTGAACCCAACCACATCAATTGTCTATTAGGAAAAAAAAAATTTTTTTCAGAGATTTTTTTTTTTCCCGTAAATTTATTTATGATAGTCACAGAGAGAGAGAGGCAGAGACATAGGCAGAGGGAGAAGCAGGCTCCATGCACCGGGAGCCCGACGTGGGATTCGATCCCGGGTCTCCAGGATTGCGCCCTGGGCCAAAGGCAGGTGCTAAACCACTGCGCCACCCAGGGATCCCTTTTTCAGAGAATTTTAACAAGATTGTATTTATCTTCTTTTCTACTTTACTTTCTTATTTATTGTATTCCTAAAGCTCTGGCATTCTGGGGCCTTGCTGACCAGGAAAGGACTGCCCCTCCCAAGGTTGGCTAATTCCTAGAGATGGCACACAACTGGTCCTGTGAGCAAGACTTTAATATGCAAACCAATCCAGAGCTCATACTCCTCCCACCTCCTCTCTGAACTCTTATACTTCAGGCCAATATTCCTCTGCTCTGATCACTTGAGGAGCAGGTACCAGACAATTTAGGATAGCTCCTACATCCCAGAGCCTGCTGAAATTACTCAAACTAGCCCATCCTAAACCTGCTTATCCTGTTCCTTCTATTCCTTCCTGTGGAAACTATACAAGAGTCTCACCATAATTTCCTTCGGTTACCTCTGCTTCCTGACCAACCCCACTACTTATGGGTGTGGCCCTGCAAGTTGTGACAAGCTTATACCTCTTGGGATCTATAATAATCTTTTAATTGGCAATTGTCTCCTGATTTGCTGGCCTCACCATATCTAAGTCAAAAAGCAAAACAAACAAAAAAACTCTACATTTTATGACAAAAACCTAGAGTCTATATAATCTTTTTTATAGAGTCTATACAAACCTTTCTATCTTTTCTCTTTTTTCCTATTTTACCCAAGTATATTGATAAAGTTACTAAGACAATATGTTGCTATTTAAAAATATTTCCTCATATTGTGTATTATCAACGAATATACCATAGTTAAGAAGACAGTTCTACATAGTACCACAAGTCAACAGTGATTTTTCAAATTCATGAGTCGGTCTTATTTACCTATCAATTTTTTTCCTCTGTCTCTCTCTGTGTCTCTCATGAATAAATAAATAAAAATCTTTAAATAAATTTACCTATCAATTTTAAAAGCCAGTTTATTTATGAATGCTACCATTCTCCCTATCACTAGTGTTATCTGAGGCTGCTATTTTCCCTTAACCATCTCTTTTCCCCTTATAAAATAACTAAAAGCCTCCACAGGGGCCCAGATCAAAGATTGCATTTCCCAGTCTCCCCCTTACACTTAGCTGTGGACATATAATAAAGTTCCAGTCAAAGAGATATGCGTAGAAGAAAGATGTGCAACTTCCAGCCTAGACTGTCCAAGAGCTGGAATGTGGAATTAGTGGTGAGAGAAGGACAACACCTAGGGACAGCAGAACAGCAAGGGCAAAGGAGCCTGAGCCCCTGACAACCCTGTGGAGCACAGCTGCCACACCAACTTAGATTCATGAGAAAGAGAAATAAGCTGTTTGTTTATTCCACTATTGCTTTAAATCCTCTCAAAAAAAAGTCAAACATACATTCTTATTTTCACTAATAGAATGCATAACCATTGATTTATTTAAAGGCTTTGAAATGATTTTTGAATTCTTTATTATCCGTCTCTGAAAGAATATTATTGATATGTGAAATTCCCAATATTGTTAGTGTATCATTATTTGAAATTTCAACCTTAGGATTTAAAAGAACTGTTGTTTTCTTGACATTAGGTATCAAGATTAAAAGTCAAATTAATGCAAATATGTGGGAGAACTAGCTTGTTTAATATTTATATATATTTGATATGAAATTAAAGAACTTAAATCTATAAGAACTCTTAAAACTTATTGCTCTTTTAATATCATTATGGACCTATCTTCAAAGTTGAATTACACAATTATAATGTCAGGATAAGAGGGAACATTAAAGAACAATTTTGCATAATTAAGTCTTATCTGTTAAGAAAGGTAGCCTAGGCTTTCAAAAGTATTACAGTGAGTACCACCAACAAATGGAGAACATAGGATCCCTAGTCTAGGAGAGGACTCAAAAGTCAGGTCAGCTAGCTTAACTTCAGTCACTTTACAATGCATTCTTATCACCCCCACTTCAAAAAGCCACCTGAGATGAGGCAACTTCATGCACCCCTTAAATTAAGCATTTTGAGTAGAATACTGCAAGCTCATTTGTAAACCCAGTCTAAAAAACTCTTTAGCCTATTATACCATAAAGGATCCCAACCTTTGTCAATACAAAGAGAGGCAAGAGATAGCAAAGAGGTTCTATGTTCTTCTCTCTTCCTATTTCTTCCTCCAATTAACTACAAAAGGGAAAAAAGTAAAACAAAAACATATGAAAAAGCTACAGATTTTGCCTAAGACCATCTCTAAGTATCTTGGGAACAAAATTGTTGGGTTATAGAGGAAAGGTAAAAAAGTCTTCCTTAGAATTTCAAATTTTAAATCCAAGATGGCCAATATTCAAATAATTAGGGAGGTTCAAAATAGAAAATGAATCAAAATAATTTAGGACCAGCCAATATGATCCACCTGGAAAACATACTCTATTTTATTAAATGCATCTCCATGAGAAAAATGAAATTTTTAAGCCAACTATAGTCAGAACTTAACCTCTTCAGCTTCAATCTTAGGATAATATGTGACCCTTGGAAATAACTCCCATTCTTTTTCTTTGTTGTAACAGATTTGGGAGAAAGGGACAAGGAAAAACTAGTCCTTCTCTGATGTTCAGAGGAGCAGCTTAAATGCTGTCTCCCAAAATATTTGCTCACATCCTAATCCCCAAAGCCAAGAATGTTACAGAGGGAAGAAAAAAGTCTCTGTAGACATAATTAAGAATCTCAAAATTAAATTGTTCTGGATTATCCAGGGTGGCCCTAAATCAAATGACAGCATCCTATAAGAGACACAAAGAGAAGAGAAGGAGGCAAAGTGATCATAGAGGTAGAGACCAGAGTGATACAGCCACAAACCAAAGAAGCAAAAAACCAAACAAACAAACAAAAAACATCTGAAGCCACCAGAAGCTGGAAGAGGTGAGGAGAAATCCTCCTCTGGAGGCTTTAGAACCAGTGCAGCCTTGCAAACATCTTGCTTTCAGACTTCTGGCCTTTAGAACTGTGAGAGAATACGTTGTTCTTGTTTTAAGCCACCAAGTTAATAGTAACTACTTGTGTCACCACAGGAAACTAATGTGGTAGGGTAAGCTCTATAAATAAACTGAGTATGAAGGCCATGGTGCCAATGTGATACGCAAGCTCTGATGGTATTCTTCTCTCTCTTCCATGAACAGGAATAATAAAGACATTGTAGCTTAGCTAGGGTTCAAGACAGCCATTGATAATAACCACCTTAGAAGAAATGTCTAGACCTCTGAGAGTCTTATGTTCTGGACTTGGGAGTAGGAGAATAAATCATTCTCTTTTTTACCCTTTTGTCCATCTACCCAAAAACTAAGCATCTCTTCTTTTAAGTACCTATTAAAATAGTATTTCATTGATTGAACCACAGTAAAAAGAATTGAAATAGGTTATGAGATTGTAAAGTTCTCCTGAAGTCATTTTTCAGCAATATGAATTCACTTCAACTCTAAAAATTTATCATAAGGTCAGAGTGAAAAAGTACACAAAACTTTATCTGCAAAGTGTTTGTCGCAGTATTATTTATAGTAGCAAAAATAGTAAAATAAACTAGATAACCAACACTGAGGATTGATTAAATAAATTTTAGAATCACACAAAAATACTCCATGCAGCCACTAAAAAAGAATGTTCCTGGTGATACATATGTTGACAAGTAATATATTGTTGAGTGGAATACCATTACAAAATATTATAAATAGCTTTTTCTCCATCTTGTATAAAACACACAGATAGAAATGTCTATATGATGATACAACAAAATGTCAACAGTGATTGTCTGTGTTGTTTTTTTTTTTTAATTTTTTGGGGGGGTTTAAAATTATAGGTGATTTTTATTTATGTTTATAACATTTAAATAATAAATATATATTACTTATATAAAAGTAATTTAAAAGGCATTTAAAGTTAAACTGATTGGAAAATTATAGACATAGAAACCACTGTGAATTTTACCAAAACTCTTCTATTCACAAATGCCAAAAAATTAGTTGATTTTTCTGTACCTTTTCTTCTGAGCAACTCAAAATGTCTTTCTGGTTTTATCATCCTCTTGATTAAAACAGTGGGGACCTTACATATTTGCAGTTATTTAAGTGCCCTATTTGAAAAATCTATGCCAATTCACTAAATATATTGGATAATATAATCAGAAAATAGTTAATAGACAATAGCACCCTCAGCATTTATTCAGGGAAACCCTGAAAAAGAGTGACATAGTAAAACTCAAAATTAAGTATATGATTTGTAATGATACCGTTTCAGATCACACCATTAAATAAAGGCAGTCACTCAATTTTTCTAATTGCCAGGCACAGCACAGGATTATATAATTCTTGTCATTTTTATCTCAGTTTAAAGAGTTAACATAATTGAAGCTCAGTCTACAAGTTTATGAAAATTTACCGGATATAAACACATACTCCCTTAACAACTTGCAGTATCTTAACTAGGGCAACAGTAAAGAATACACTCCTGAATGATTTCACTTTGCTTTTTGTGTTATTACTAATAAAACTCCTTAGGAGAAAATTTAAGAAGTTGACAAATAACTGACAATTTGGCAAACTTTTCATTGCATAACTTCATACAAAACAAATTAATGAGGGAAGATTCATAATAAATTAATATATTGAATTAGGTCTAAACTCAATGAGATTACATTAAAATCTCATTTCATTCTATTAAAAATTCAATAAAATGATGCCAATTAAATGAAGCAATTGGTAAGAACACAGAGATTTACTTGATGTTTCATCTATTCTCCCTCATTATTAGGTTTCATTTTTAACAGCTTGTTGACAGTAATTCTCTCCTGACAGTACTAGAGCTAGAATCATGACTCAGCTTTGAAATCAACTTGGAGGAAAAAAAAAATAATCCTCAAATTGCCATTTAGCACATCTGCTTCTCCAGGTAATTGAATTCTCGTAGAAAATACATCATTGGAGATGTATTAGAAGTAGCGGCTGAGAGAATAAAGTTAGTAGGTGGAAGAGCTAAAAATATAGAATAAAGAAGAGCACAGAGCATAAGAAAATAATTTAGAAAGTTGCTACTTGCTGTAATTTCTACTGCATTTCAACTTGGAGATTAGTCCCCAAAAGACTAATCCATTCCCGTTTTTATTTATGCACTGCAGGCTTCAGTTTAAAGAGGTGTGGTGTGCTTGCTGGGCCTGCTGATTTTAAGTGTCATATCCTAGGGCTTAGTCTATTGAAACACCCTGATAATGGATCCAACCGCACTTCGGAACAATCCACCCACTAGGTCTCAGCTGGACTGGCTCATTACAAAAATTCGTAATCATTCTGTGTATGGATTCAGAGTGCACCAGCAACTGAGGTGCCAGCAAAAAGCAATATTATTTTGTTAATCTCCAAGCAACTCAGAGGCAGAGTCATGGCAGATCTTCTGCAATTTGGGGGTCTTCATTCCATTCCATTTATATGTTGGACACATAGATTCAGTGAGGGACTGGGCCTCATTGAATAATGCACTGGATTTGGAATATGTTTTCCCTAACTTTTCCTAACTTCAGGCCCTTTGTAAGCCCAGACCTAATGAACAGGTGTACTTATTTTAATGGCTATTCTAATCAATCAAATTCCCAGAGAAACTAAGGAACATCAACTATCCCAGATTTTTTTTTTAATGAGACATTATTTATTTATTCATGACAGACACACAGAGAGAGGCAGAGACATAGGCGGAGGGAGAAGCAGGCTCCCTGCAAGGAGCCTGCTGCATGACTCAATCCCAGAACCCTTGGGATCAAGACCTGAGCTGAAGGCAGATGCTCAACCACTGAGTCATCCAGGCACCCCTATCCCAGAATTTTCTTACAAAAGGATTTTCCTATTGAAACTGGAAAGGGTAATGGAATATTTTATAAAGTCTAGCACACCAATAGACTAGTATCTAGAGACTTGCATCTACGTATAAGGTAGCTAAACAATAAATATATTTTAAATGAATAAAAAGCTAGTAAGTAACTTATCAACACGGCAGAAAAAAACTCCAAAGTTGATTTGTTATTAAAGGAACAGAGCAGAGCTTCTCACCTAAGAATGGTTCTGCCCCTCTGCCATAGAATATTTGTTGGGGTCTGGAAACATTTCTGGTTGTCACAATTCAGGAGGATACTACTGTTATCCACTGGGTAGAGACCAGGGATATTGCTGAAATATAATGCTAAAAGAAGATTCCCACAACCAAGGATTACCCAGCCCAAAATGTCAATAATAGCAAGGTTGAAAACCCTAGGTTACAAAAAGGGAGGAAATTCTAACTCAGGATTGGCAAATTGATAAACTGATAAAGTAAAAACAGTCTTTAAGGACTTCTCATCAACTGTTGAGACCATGGAGCGTGAGGACCTGATCATGTGGAGAAACACTCCCAGTTATATGGAACCTTGGCAGATTGGACTGTTGAGAGCTTGGAAGTGTGAACACACCACTTCCTTCTTTTACACCCACACTCCCAAACCTGTTATGTACAACTGAGACCTAGAAACACTAGGCTGAAGCCAATACTTAAACCCCAGCTGTTCTATGTGTTTAGAGTTTACAGAAAGACAATGCCCAGATTAGCAACTGCAACCATTTCCTTTAAAAAAATCAGAGGCCTTTTAAATTATACAAGTAACTTCCTACCACCCCTGCCTGCCACCATAAAAGAAATACCTATTTCTCCCTTCTAATTCATCATACCACTTTTCTCTTTTACCTTAAAAAAAGACATGTACATTTTTCAAAGTCATAGATCTCAGCACTATCCATACTTTGGGCAGGAAATCAGAGGAATATTGAAGATAATGTTTCTTCAGTGCTTTTTCACCTTTTCCAATGTCCTATCCTTTATTCCTTCAGGTGACATACAGCATTGCCATGGTTTTCTAGAGTTTCTTAGGATAAGGTATCAAGTTGTCCTTGCCAGCATCACTTCTATGTTCTAGTCCTCCTCCCCTGGGGTCTCTACCAAATGCTAAATATTCTTTAGGATGTGCCTGAGTGGCCCCAGATGTTAGAAAGTATAGTGAGAAGAGTCAATGGAGGCTATTACATTATTGCTTGCAAGTGGATTTATGCATTAGCAGGTGATTCTGGGAGACCTGGAGGGATCATCAATCATAGTATGATGATTGGCATAGCATCAGACTGGAGTAAAGACTATAGATACTTAGGGGGCAAAACCAGCTTTTTGTCAATGTCCAGATTGTGCCAACATAGCCATCTATCCACTAGGTAAGATCAGTCGGTATGAGACACTGCTGACAATGATCTCACATTCCCTCTACATTGGCACATAGGGACATCACAGTGAGGGAGAGGATGGTATACACCACACCCTGCTATCAGTAACATTTATGTTAGAGGCTTTTTAAATACAGAAGAGAATATCTCATCTTTTTATCTGGCATTCTATAAAGATCATTAGAGTCCCACTGGGATTTTAAAATATATTTTTAAAAAATAAAAAATTTATAAAATTTACTTTTAAAAAGATATTTAAGGACTACATGACATGGAAACACAAACATGAAAAGGAAAGGTCTCTGACATCAGACTGAACCCTGGTAGAGGCAACTGATATATGTCCCTGAAGCAGGGAGCATCCTCCTCCACTCTCCAACTTCTGTCTCTCCTCTTCCCTTCTCTTTCCTAATTGTCTCACTTTTCCTTTTCTATTTCGTTTCTTATGCTATTTTCCCTTCTCTATCTTGTTTGCCTGGCTTAGGCCCTGCAGGAACACCCAGGGACACCCAGAAGCATGGCTTCACTTGGAGTGCAGCTAGAAGTTAGAGGGCTGCTGGCCCTCTGGTGAAAAGAAAGGAAAACCAGGTTCCTGTGTGATGACAAGATGACTAATCATTAAAATATTTATCAAATTTTGATGGAGCACTTTGTCCATGACAAACAATGACCAGTATGTGAACAACGAATTAGATATGAGTCTGGACACAAGGACTTCATAATACTACTGAACAGAGGAATATAAAAACAACTGGTAAAAATGAAGCAAGGACAAAATAAAAGAATGTATATTTGGGGGGCATTTGAGCTCTACTTTGGAGATAGAAGGAGATCATTTAGGCTACAAACCTGTGTTAATAAAGACATTGAGGAATGAAGCCTGATTGTGAGATGGACGGACATCAGAGTCACTGAAGCATGAGACAGCAGTCTTGTGAAGAAAGGGAGATACAATCTTTTTTGGACCATGAACACCTTTTGGTCATCTGGTGAAGCCAGTGGAACCCATCATAGAGCAATGTTTTAAAATGCATAAAATAAAACACACAGGATTAAGAACGAATTAACTGAAAGCACAGTTTCCATCCACAGAACTCAGCAGTTGTCCATGGACCCTGGGTGAACCACTCCTACCTGCAGTCTAAGACCAAACTGCAAGAGTTAACTTAACTTCCAGACTGAGGAATAAAAAGGTGGTGGGCAAGAATAAGCTTGAGCTACGAGACACTAATTTTATCTTATAAAATGGGAAAGTCATTCAACAGGAAGATGGCAGCTGAAGGCCAATGCTAGGACCAAACAAAACGAAGATTCAGAAAACTAAAATATGCTAAGGATGCAAAAAGTAGGCTTTGTTGGATCAGGAAGTGCAGCCTCCACCCTCTCTGAAAGATGGTGACTCTTCCTGGTCAGAGGGTTGTTCTCACTATGAAGAATACTATCTTCAAAGATAAGAGCTACACATGTGCACGTGTGTACCTTCTTCATCCTTCACCCCCTCCCATCTTGAAGCTCACTATTTCTGAGAGAATGTTTAATAACTAGCTCACAAGTTGCTTTATTCTGTTTATTTCCTGCTTCTTAATATATAAAGCCATTTAAACTCTGGAACTGAAAGAAATTAAAATGCTGTAGGTCCCTCTATAGATGCCAAGGAAAACTGTGGAAATCTCCCAAGTTGGGTCCTGGCTGAGCAAGTCATAAGCCTCATGACTGCCTCTGGAGTGCCTAATTCCTGGCATCACTCCAGTGGGTTCCAGGACTTGAGTAAAGACTGTTTATTTCTGGGAGTATCTAAGAAACAACTTTGGTTGTTCTGAGGAGCCACCATTGATTCTGTCTTTGGGGAAAGTTACCAAGACTTCCAAAATGGTTCCTGGAGAACAGTGCTAGAGCTGCTGGGGACTGATTAAGAATAAACAGCCAACACCAAACAAGGACTTGAGAAGGGTGAGAATCTGTCCCAAGACATTGAAGCTCAGGCCTTACTCCAATGCCCACTTAGAACCAATTACAATCAAGGGGCATCTGGGTGGCCCAGTTAGGTTAAGCATCTGACTCTTGATTTCAGCTCAGGTCATGATCTCAGGGTCATGAGATTGAGCCCCATGTCAGGCACTGACCATGGAATCTGCTTAAGATTCTCTCTCTCCTCCTGAGCACTGCCTCACTCAAAGTATCTTCAATTATTATCCCTAGTGCACTGTAACATGTGGACTGTGATCGCTGTAATTATTCAACCGTGTCTTATAGGAAATGTTAGTTGCAACTAATTATAAATTCATGATAGAAGCTATAGATATCTTTTTTACTTTATTTTTGTTTTATTTTTGTCAGAAGGATATATTTAAAAAGCATGCACTAATATGCAAAGATATTTCAAAGGCACTAAAAACTCCCTAAGATGTATCTATGGGAAATAAAGGCCAATATGCTACCTTCCTCCATTCAGATGACATCACTGGTGGATTCCTGTAGCTAATACTGCAAGTCACAAAGAGTGCAGTTTGGCAAACCCACAATTTGAACAGGAGATTCACTGAGAAATCAGTCAAGCAACATCCAAATGGATAATCAGAATGCCAAAGGAAGGTCATAAAGTTTGGAGGGCAGTGACAGCAAAATAGGGCCTAACCTTTTCAACTGTATGTGGGAAAAGGGGTTGCTAAATTATCTGTGGCAAACCAAATGCATGTTTACTGTCTATTTGAACAATTTGTATATAGAGCAACAAATCTCCTGACAGCCCAGGAGTGTGCAAATTAGATGCTCTCTTTTCCTGGTGTTATGATGTAGCTATTACATTCATTCTTTGCATTAATGGGGCTACATACTAATGATGCTTCATGGGTCACCCAAGGCATGTATCTTCTTCTAACATTTTGATGATTTCATGTACCTCATAGAAAAAGCACATTAATGAAGATGAGCTTCATTTTGAAAGGTGAAAAGAGAGAGGATTCAGAGCAAATGTGACCCATTAATGGATAACTCAGAACTTATCTCTGCAGAGCCATTTCCTAACAAGAAAGAAAGAAAGAAAGAAAGAAAGAAAGAAAGAAAGAAAGAAAGAAAGAAAGAAAGAAAGAAAGAAAGAAAGAAGGAAGGAAGGAAAGAGGATTCAACTTGTGATTTAACATTCAAGAACCTAACAAATGCATTCGGTGAAAATCTAGCCTTATTATGCCCTCCTGACTTTGATAAAGCATCCCTGGTTCAAACGGATTCCTCTGACATTTGACTTGAGGCACTGCTGTCTCTGATAATGAAGGAAGAGAAACACTCAGGGATATACACGCACAGGAACTTTTAAAAGGAAAACTCTAACTTTCTTAACCAAGGAAAATCTTGGTCTTCCAAGAAGTTGATCTATCCAGCAGGTTTGTTGAAATTTTCTTCCTGTACAAAATTCAAAAGGGGGATCCCTGGGTGGCGCAGCGGTTTGGCGCCTGCCTTTGGCCCAGGGCGCGATCCTGGAGATCCGGGATCGAATCCCACATCAGGCTCCCGGTGTATGGAGCCTGCTTCTCTCTCTGCCTCTCTCTCTCTCTCTCTCTCTCTGTGACTATCATAAATGAATAAAAAAAAAGAAAAGAAAAATTCAAAAGGAACACAGGAAACATTTATGTATAGAAAATATTCTATCAGAGAGTTAACTAGAACTATGATAATGTTCATGAGACACATGTGTTAATAATACAGCATGCTGAATACAACACATCCACATGTAAGGAAATGATAAATATGCTAGAAAGTATATGTTACTTAAAAAAATAGTCCCTAAACTCCAAGAACGTTTTAATCTAATCTATTGTAATACGCATAGATATTTTTCAAAAAGGAGAAGAGATTTATTGACACACAAATTTAACTAAGTTCTAATTTTTGCTTGTTTGCTCACTATTTTGTCATTTTGGTTCTCTCTATTTGCCTTTAAATATGTTTTTTCTATGCTTCTAGAATATTTTGTATTATATACTACTTTTAGTAGCTTTCAGGGTTTGTAAAAATTGCCCCAGATTTTTATGGTTTAGAAATCCTTTTAATAGTCTATTTTGATCACTCATCATCTTATCTCCACCCACAGCTCATTTCTGCTTGCATCAGTTTGCTAAGTGTGGACATACTAATCTTTTTGTTCAGTAAGCCACAGTCTAGTTCCAACAGTGCCATGGGTAAATATATAGAGACTATGAATACCTGAACACTACCCACTAAAATCATTCTTAGTAATTGGCTTTAAGAAGGTGTTTTGCAATATCTGTTATAAATATTAATTTTATTTACTCTGATACTCCACAAATCAAAAGAAATGAATTCATTATATATGGCTTTTTAAAGTAGAAGCATTTCTGAAGGAATTGGAAATTATTAAGGAATCTCGGGGGCACTAAGCCCGAAAATAAAACCATTAGATTTTCTAAACAAATGGAGCCAGTACTGTGAGAGATTATGTGCATGTGAAGTTTGTCTCCCTGCCCCACCCCCAGCACTAAAATTGGAAACACACCGCCAAGAAGAAGTAATAACCCTGCAGATATTCAAAGTCAAATTTTTACTCACATTGATTATTTTTAACGTTTTGAAATATCATTTTTATACTTCCATCTGAAAGTATTTATAAGACTAGAATTCCAAGGCTGTATTCACTACAGTATTTTATGAAAGCAATATTTTTCTTTGTTATATGGAGGGGGGCAAAATGGAAAAATATTATGACAGGTATAATTTTCTAGTCACTTTATAAATTAATCCATATTCTTTAAGGGTTTATTTATTTGTTTGAGAGAGAGAGAGCTGGGGGGAAGGGCAGAAGGAGAGGAAGAATCTCAATCAGTGTGGAGGCCAATGCGGGGCTCAATCTCAGGACCTTAAGATCATGACCAGGGCCAAAATCAAGAGTCAGATGCTTAACCGACTGAGCCACCCAGTGCCCCTAATTTAATCTAAAGTCTTATCCTAATTCTCACTAGTTGGACACACGTGGACTTTCACCATAGGATTAGCAGGTGGTAAATATAATGTAGGGGAAAACAAAAATCCTCCTTCAGATCTAATTCAAATTACTTGAATTTTTACCTTCTCTCAATTTCCACTTCTTTCCCTCATCTCTGAACCCAGAAAATGAGATATCATCTTTTTAAAAGGAAAAGCCTAAAGTCATTTCTCAGTCCTTGAAACTCTGAGTTAATTCATTTCTGAAACAGATCAATGCCCATCAACACTGTTGGCCCCATCACATCCAGGCATTCTTGATGATAAAGTAGAAGAAACGATACACATGGTCAGCTGCCCCTTGAGAGAGAGAGACATGTTATCTTAATAGCATTCATTACAAATCTACAGTGTATGTCATGGTTGTTCGGCCAGAAATGCTCTATATCTGTGCTTCTGATATCACTCAGGAAGATGTCAACAAAATGTGGTGTTTGAACTATATCACAGGTTCACAGAAAGTGGTTGTCAGTACTCCTAAAGGTTGGTTTACCATTTTCTTATCAGCCTGTTTTCATCTTTATAATATATAGTGTTTGTGATGACTCAGGGCTGTTTAAAACAAAAATTCACTAGTTTTCTATTCATCATATAAAATTTTGGCTATATAGTTTCTGAACAATCCCTTGCTTCAATTCAAAAATACTATGGATATCTTAACAGGGGTACATAGCCAATGAATTATTTTTCTAATATATCCACAAGCAAATGTTTTCTATCTACATGGTAGATGAACAAGCATTACTCTATGTGCTAGGAACACAGCATGCTAGCAGTTAAATGCAATAAGATGTCAAAATACAAAGAAAAAGTGTGTAGTAATTTGGAACTAAATGGAAAGTATGAGTCCATTTCAGTTAATTCTGTTCTCTACTTAAAAATGCTAAAGTTTACAAAATGTTAGCCATTTGATTTCCATATTTTTAGGAATTACATTTAATATTAGTTATTTTATTAAAACACTAGAGAGGGGACCTGGGTTGGCTCAGTCGGCTGGGTGTCTGCCTTTGGTTCGGGTTATGATCCCAGATCCAGGGATGGAGCCACATGTTGGACTCCCTGCTCAGCAAGAGTCTGCCTCTCCCTCTCCATTTGCCCCTCCCCCTTCTCATGCTCTCTCTCTCAAATAAAATCTTTAAAAATATAAATAAATAAATGAAACAAAACAAAACACTGGAGAAACAGTGAGTTGTGTTATTCCAGTAAGGTATACTAATAACATTTAAGGATGCTGACACAACACTGAGTATTCTTTGTGTATTAACATGAAACTTTCTAAAGATCTAAATTTCAAATCAAATTTTAGGGAAACTTTGATATTATACTGAGCCCATTCAAGAAGTATTGCAGAGGGTGCCCACATGGCTCAGTTGCTTAAGTGTCTGCCTTTGGCTCAGGTCATGATCCCAGGGTCCTGGAAGTAAGCCCTGCATCAGGCTCCCTGCTCAGTAAGAAGTCTGCTTCTCCTTCTACCCCCTCCTCCTGCTCTTGATCTCTCTCATTCACTCACTTTCTCTCTCTCAAATAAATAAATAAAATCTTAAAAAAAAAAAAAAAAGTACTGCAGACTCCTTATCTTTCATCTCAGGGCAAATAATTCATCCCTCTGAAGCTATTTGTGCTAAGATCTATTATTATTTTTATGTCCTATCAATATTAGAACTATTTGAGTCTATCCATGACTCCAACAAACTCTATTTAAACAAATAATGGTATTCACTAAAATCAAGCAGCTTTTTTTGTTAAACATTTTATTTTTATTTATTCATAGACACAGAGAGGAGAGACACAGGCAGGGGGAGAAGCAGGCTCCTTGCAGGGAGCCTGATGAAGGACTCAATCCCAGGACCCTAAGTCAAAAGACACTCAACCACTAAGCCACCCAGATGTCCCTGAATCAAGAAGCTCTTAAACATAAAAGCTATAAAAACAAACAAACAAAAAAAACAGTCTTAAGATATTTCCACCTTTCACAAAAGATTCAGTCTAGTTCTGGTCTTTGAAATGTACTATACTTATTGGGAGAGAGTGGCAGCTGACTCTTGACATAAAACTCAAAAAATTACTGGTGAGTTTTTTAAAATTATTTTGTATTATTATTATTTTTGCTGGTGATTTTTTAAACATATTTCCCAGTTCTTTCATCAGTGGCTCATCTAGCCACCCCAGTAAAGTAGAAAAGATGAGTGTGCAGATAAGACTAGGTTATAGAAGAGAAAATCTAGATTAAACTTGTGTTATTACTGAAATAATTCACTTCTAAATTACCTTGTCACTTAAATTTGGTTTAGTTTTTCTTAATTTGCAACATGAATTATCATATTTTAATCTTCAAAATATTGAACAGAGAGTCAATGCCAAAGCAAAATTACATTTAAAACACTACCTTTTTTATAGTTAGCTCTTAGACTTGTCTCCAATAAATAACTCTTCTAGCACGTTTATATATAACTAAGAAAGTATGTGTAGTTCCTTAAGTAATAACACAAGTTAAAGGAATTGCTTTCAGCTAAAGAAGCCACAGTTTATGCATGGCGGAATAATTATTTCAACAAACAACAATACTCACAGAAATATTTGGTTAACAACTTATGTAACCAATCATTTAAATGTAAAACAAAGTAATCTTTGAAAGCTATTATTTAGTGGGAGGGGAAAAAGTAAAGCATTTAACAACACATTTAGCTAATGCTAAAATCATAGAAGTTATTAGGTTTAAAATATCATGAATGGGGGGTATCTGGGTGGCACAGTCAGTTAAACATTTGCCTTTGGCTCAGGTCATGACCCCAGGGTCCTGGGACTGAGCCCACATTGGGCTCGCTGCTCCATAGGGAGCCCACTCCCCTGCTTGTGTTCTCTCTCTCTCTCTCTCTCTCTCTCTCTGTCAAATAAAATCTTCTAAAAAAATAAATAAAATATCATGAACAGGAGATCTTAAAAAAATTCCATACACTGAACCCCACTCTTACTAATGCATTCCTACATGTTCAAGGTAACAATACTTTCATTCAATGGTTTAAAAAAAATTCAAAAGCATTAAGACATTGACCCTGACAGTATCCCAGGTGGTAATACCAGTAATCATATAGAAAATAGGATACAAAGGCAAAATGAATAAAAACCCAAGCATTTAAGCCCAATGCTTTTGAATGCATCCCTGGCTTCCACTTCTTTCTTATCACAAAGAAATCTAGACTCTTTAAATAACATAACTTCTTAGAATTTCCAAAAAATTAAAACAGATGTAGACCTATGTTTTCATGAATGTATTTCTTTAATGTGGTCATAATTATCTCCTTCAAGGGCTTCTTTATAGGCCTTGTGGATTATTTTTTAAAAATACATTTTCTTGACCTCTATTTCTTAGTGTATCTTTTATGAGTTCCAATGTAATTTCTTGGGTACTTCCTGGACATTGGAATTTTTTTAAAAGCTCCTTGGGTAATTCCACATGCAATAAAGTTTGAAAACAGCTGTTCTATACACTGCATTTTCTATAGAAAAATACAAGGGTACTAAAGTCTGAATTTTTCAGATAATAGCCTTAATTCTTCCTTTTACAAAGTAGTATAATATTTGGGCCTCACCTAAACAAATGGGCAGGAAATAAGATTTCCATAAGATATTCATATCATTTCTTTACATTTGAGCTACATATGCAATAGATCATCTCTAAATGACAAAAATCCAACATTCTAAGGGAAGATCATCAATGTTTTTTGATGATGTGGACACTTGAATGGGACACAGCCTCTCTAGAATTAGCAAACATTATCTTTACACACTGGTTCCACTTTCCCACACTGCCCTGGTCAACTCTGCACCCTGTACAGTATCCCCTTCTGCATCTATAAAGCAGATGACCCTTTAAGGCCTTGCCAGATGAAACTCTCCTCACAGATAAAGTCACAGGGTGAAGAGCAGCTAGCTTCATGAGTGATAACCCCAGTCCCTTTACTCACTTCATTGATCCTTGTTCCCTCTCTCTCCATCTGCCTTCTCAATCTCTCAGAGAGTTATAACTTGGCATGGACTATGCACCACTTGATGGTCCCAAGGTTGTCACCCTTCTAATGTGGCAGCTGACTTAAAAGAAGCAGGAAGCAGAAACTGTGAGGACATTTAAGGGCTACGCCCAGAACTGACACAAGTCATTTTGGTCATACTTAGTTTACTGCTCAGTCACCGTATTTGTCTACACTTAAGGGGGAGAAGAGATAGACTCCATTACTTGATGGAGTCACAATACCGAAGAGCATATGAGATGGAAAATATTTCTTTGTGACTATCTATGAAAAACAGTTTGCACCATTCAGCCAAATTTTCATGAGTGTCCTTTATGTCCTAGGCACCAGGCTCATTTCTCATGATTAAATCTCATAGTCTCAATAAGTTAATTTTAGCAGCTGGGTCACATACCAACTTTATCCTCTCAAGTCTTTTTCACAGGAACTGCTGCCAAGCTACTGCATGATATTTATATTATTTAAAACAAAAACTATATTCACAACTTGGTTTCTATCCCTATAAAGTTTCACCTAGTTGATCTCACCCTTTTCCTTTAACCTCAAAGTATACTTCTGAATTCTATTATCTACTTCTTTGACTCTCATCATTTAAAAACCTTTTACATTTTATATAAATCATTCATTTATTGATTCAACACATATTTACAGAGTACCTTCACAGTCAAAGCATTGGCAAAAATGGGTACATTGAGTGGAACTTGAGCAATGACTTCACCCTTTGTCCTATTACTCCACAACTACCTAAGGCTAATATTGATTCATCAACACATCCTGAATACAGCTGTTCAAAGGGACTAAAATCTATACAATGTATTATCTGCTTTTTCACAGCTAGTTCACAAGGAAAGCCTAGGAGACTGTCAGATGCCACGTTTGCCATATTTGATCTATGGGAGCTGTAGCACATCAAAAGGGAGGCAGGAAAGCGGGTTGGAAGACATTTGGTTTAAAAACAATGCAAATTCAAACAAGTTCCAGTTGATCATTGCTTTCTATTTTAGATGCTTATATTTGCTTTATAAAAATATATTTTTTATAACCTCTTAAAGATTAACAATTTATTTAATCTCATTCGATATCCAATAGCAGCAAAACCCATGAGCGAAGAATCCAGGATTGGGACGCTTACATTAATGAAATACTCTTCATCAATAAATATTTATCAGATATGGATTACTGGTTTCAGAACTAAAATTTAATTAACATACTCAATTGAGCATAAATCATTGGTCTTAATGATCCAGAATTTGATTACTTTGTCTTAAGTAATTATCTTAATATTGCTTTGTCTAAAGTCATAATTAATAACAATGATTACCACATAATAAGTATGCCCTCTACAAGGATTTCTAATTGGTACAAATTAAGAGACAAAAAGGAAATTTTTTTTAAGATTTTATTTATGTATGAGAAACACAGAGAGAGGGGCAGAGACACAGGCAGAGGGGGAAACAGGCTCCCTGCAAGGAGCCTGATGCAGGACTCAATCCCTGACCCAGAGATCATGCCCTGAGCCAAAGACAGATGCTCAATCACTGAGCCACCCAGGCATCCCCCCAAAAAAGAAAAATTTTCTAGGAGACTCTTCTCCCATATTTAAACCCAATAAAATGGTTTTAATGCTATAATCTCTCACATAAAAACTCTTCAGTTAAGTCAAATACTTTAACTTTGAAGCATACAATCTTTCAAAACATGGAACTGACATATAAATTTGGTTTCTAAACATCAACTTACTTGATTTTACAGCTTTATTTCTGAGTTTCCACAACTAGTTCCATCGAAATAAATATATAATAAATTATTTCTAATTTTATTATCACCCAAAACAGTCTAGTTTTATTATTCTCCTGAATCAGATCACTCTGTAGTAAAGCTGTGTTATATTTATGTCTGGCACTTTAAGATTACATGAAAGCTCTCTACAATGAGCATTCTAGAAGCTTCCTATTGCTGGAGTTTTCCTTACTATGTTATACTCTTTCATCCAGAAAAACAGAATATTGCTAAAATCGGTTTTGTGGCAAACCTGGATAAATTTATTTCCCACTGTCCATTTCACCTTTAAATATTTCCCACTGTCCATTTCACCTTTAAATATTTCCCAAATGTTAACTACAACAATTACATTAAGTAACTAACTTAAAATCACTCTATTTTTTCAGCATTAAGCCCACCACAGTTTAGAATTTTGATGGTATCTAATAAATGTTACTATCTATAACATTATAAGCATTCAAAATATTTTATTGCATTCTGTTTTTAACATATGTGGAAACTAAGTCATAGGGCTTCATGGCCTTATAAAAAGATCAGAAATGAGTCATTAACTCCATCACTAAAATTAAAGCCTTTCCAGATTCTATTCATGAGTCCTACCTATCAGACCATGAATTCTACTTTTAAAAATCATTAAATTACCCTTTAGCTAAAGTGACAGAACAGTTCCTTTTAGACCTATGGGTCCTTGGTTCAAGTGCCAAAATAGAAGGATTTGTCATAAAACCACAAAAAGAACTTTGATTAAAGAACCCTTAATGAAGATCTGACATTTAATCTGTTCTTTTATTGGGTAAGATCTTTAAATATTCTCTCCTTATAAATTCATTTCATATTCATTTGGAATAGTACTTGATCATAGGAACGTGACTGTATGCTGGTACTAAAAAAAGGTAATTAAGCAATATGTTCTATCAAGGACATCACCACCCTATAACATCCATCATCCACTTGGATGGTTAATAATTTCAGTAATGTTGCCATGACATTGTAATGAGAATGTTTCATATCCTGCAGCTCCTTTGTCAATTGGACCTGCTCTAAGGTCAAATGCTGGCAGTTTGGCAGTAAAATTTTCATGTTTGCTGTGCCCCTTCTGAAGGGGTTCCCCCCATATTAATAAAGAAAAATGCCAAACAGGACTTAGATGTAGATGGGCTCCTAAAGATGGTCTCTCACACACCAATTACCTTTCTGAACATTCTATCGCAAGCATTGAGCAGAACAGTATTGTATGAACTTGCACAAAGTAGTAAAAGCAGTTTGCATTATCTATTAATATGGATATACCGAAATAATTTTCTAAGAAATGGAGCCATATTTTAAATGACAATTTTAAAATAAATAGTTCCATGAAACTGGCTTACAGTCGAAGTTCTAATAGCACCTTTTGTTTTTCCTTTATCCTTGTGAAGTTTCCAATTGACTAGAAATCTGTATAAAGCCAAAGAAACTTCCAAATTTGAAATTCCACTCCCGTCTGCACTAAACTCTCATCCAAAGCCTCATTTCAACAAAAAACATCGAAAGTAAAACCAAGCCAAAAGAATAGCCCTAAGAATTTGGTCTTCTGAATTCCAGTCAATAGCAGAAGTGTGTATATTTGCGTGTGTGTGCATGTGTGTGTGTGGCTTTTATTCACATAAGGATAACAGGAATCCTATATCAGAAATGATACTCTCTGGTCAAAATAAAATGTATTTAAAAATAAAATAAATCATGGGTACTAAAAGTCAATAATATTGTAATAACTTTGTATGGTGACAGTTATGATAATAACTACACTTATGGTGAGCATTTTATAATGTACATAATAGTCAAATCACTATGTCATGCACTTGAAATCAATATTATATTGTCAACTATGCTTTAACTAAAGATAAAGAAAAAATATTTTTCCACATGAATAGTATTTTTCACTGACTGACCAAAGTGAAAGCAATAGATATTAATCTTCATTTATGGCTTTAAATTAGCTTATATTTGGAGAAATTTGAACCTTTAGGAACCTCTTTGAAGAAAAAAAAAGACTCTGGACTGGACCATGAGGTCTTTGGGATACAGAGGGAATAGATTACCCTCAAAAAAAAAATCCAAAGAAAGTACTTTCCACTGACCCATGCAGGAATATGGTCCACTCCCAAGATTTTCAACATTATATTCAGATTCTTAAAATCTCAAGGAACAAAAGACAAAAATATTAAGTTAGAAAATGTTGTGGGAAAACAGTTTTAACCATCTTTCATTTTTCAGTAAGATATAAGCCAAAAAAGAGTAATTTCATAAGTAACCACTTGCCAAAATATACAAAGAACTCTTAAAACTTAACAATAAGAAACGACATAATTTTTTTTTAAATGGGCCAAATATCTTAACAGGCAATTCACCAAAAAAGATGTACAGATACCAAATAAGCTAATGAAAACCTGCTCCATATCATATGTCATCAAGGAAATGCAAACTAAGACAAGATTCTTATCTACACACATATTAAAATAGCTAAAATCCAAAACACTATAAACAGTAAATGCTGGTGAAGATGTGGAGCAACAGAAACTCTCATACATTGCTGATAAGAATGCAAAATGGTACACCCACTTTAGAAGAGGGTTGGCAGTTTCTTACATAACTAAGCATACTCTTACCATGTGATCCAGCATTTGTGCCCCTTGGTATTTACCCAAAGGAGTTGAAAACCTATGTTGAAGAAAGGAGACGGAAAAGGAGAAGAAGGAGAAGGAGAAAAAAAGAAAAGAAAAAGAAAAAGAAAAAGAAAAAGAAAAAAAAGAAAAGAAAAGAAAAGAAAAGAAAAGAAAAGAAAAGAAAAGAAAAGAAAAGAAAAGAAAAGAAAAGAAAACCTATGTCCACATAACAATATGCACAGGAGTATTTGTAGCAGATTTATTAATTATTGCCAAAACTTGGAAACAATCAAGATGATGTCCTTCAGGGGCTAGATGAATTATTAAGCTGGGTTAATTTCCAGACAACAGAATACTATTTTATGTTAAAAAGAAATGTGCTATCAAGCCATGAAAAGAAGTAAAGTAACCTTAAATGCATATTGCTAAGTGAAAGAAGGCAATCTGGAAGGTTACATGCTGTATGATTCCAACTATATGACATTCTAGAAAAGGCAAAACTATGGAGACCGTAAAAAAAAAAAAAAAATCAGTGGTTGTCAGATGTGGTACTGAGAAGAAACCAACAGGCAGAGTACAAAGATTTTTAGAGAAGTGAAAATATTCTGTATGATATTATAATGGTGGATACCTATCATTATGCATTTGTCCAAACCCAGAAAACAAACACCAAGAGTCAACCCTAAGGTAAACTATAAACTTTGAGTGATTATAATATGTCCATGTAGACTCATCTTTAGTTAGGGAAAAAAAAAAAAAAAAGGTACCACATGGTGAGTGATGTTGATAGTGGGGGGGAGACTGTGCATGTGTGGGAGTAGAGGGTATGTGGGAAATTTCTGTGCTATCAGTTTTATTACAACCCTACAATTGCTCAAAAAAATAAAATCTTTTTAAAAATAAAGGTAGAGTCATCCACAGCATTTTCTTGCTGAGCTTAGTTTTCTTCAAATCACGGATAACTCTGTCTTTTCGGGTTAGGATAGAAGTTTAAAAAGATTTTGTTTGTCCTAATAAAGATTTTATAATCCTCAGGAAGAAATGAGACCAAGTTGGGTCTACACTCAGATTCTTTATAGCACGTATCACAGTGGACTGCAAATGCTCTCACTTCTCACCCACCTGACAGACCCATATTCAATAAAGACCATTTCTCAACTATGACCCCCCACTTTCTAACATTGTGCTTGACATGATTTCCCAAGGTCAGATTCTGAAAGAAATTGCAAATATAGGGAAACTGCTAGAACTGGTTAAAGGAAAAACAATTAAAAAGAAAAGAAAAAAATAACTTAGATCACTACAGATAGAAAAAAAAATCAATGCTATTAAATGCCAACTAGAATTGTTCACTTTATTTCAGCAATCATCATTTATATGATTTGTATTCTTTCTAATTCCCATAAGCCTTGGGAAGTCACCTCTCTTAACAGAGGCAAGTATTATCCTGTGAAACATATTATATCATATTAGAACATCTGTCATCTTATGAAAGATGTATTAGTGTTCCTGTTTATTGATCTGACCTCAATACCTCAAGATTGTAAATAAAATTTTTCCCCACATTGAACCTGATATTCGGATTCTTTTTGGATGAGTTTGTACTAGATCCTCTGTTCTCTTAGTTTTTATATAAAATCTTCCTTTGTGTAAGAAAAACTTAGTCCCACCTTTAATTTCTTTTCTTTTAAAATATTTTCAAGATAACACCTGCTTCACTGAACCAAGAAGAAATGTAAACTTGGGTTCTTGAATTGGTTTTGAATACCTTTCTTCTTCCTTTATTTTAACTGAGAAATAAACAAAAACCCTCCACTTATACACTTTGACATGATTGATGCCGGCAGTTAACTCTTTATCGTGGAGCAAAGTCACCTTTAGAAGATGACAGAAAATAAAATAAATGGTGAGTATGTTTATTCTCTGATACTTTTACCAGACCCCAAAGGAAATGGAGGAAAATTCTGTGTGCTTATCTTCCCTTGAAGCAACAGCTGTTTCTCTCAACAAAAGAAAAGGCCATTGCTCTTGAGCACCTAAACCACCTTTAAATTCTTTCTTTTTCCCCACTCTTCTCTTGCTCTATACTCTAACATTTATAAACTTTCCATATGGCAAAGCAGATGAGGGTCCCTTTGGGCATATCATGTAAATACCAAATGAAATATCATAAGTGATAAAATGTTACAGTTGTCTAATTCTTAAAGCTTCAAATGTTTCCCATGGTCTCTCCACTGTGGCCTCATATGTGTAGCTGAAAATCATCCTCCATCCTGTAGAACTAGAATAATTTACAAATTCTTTCCTGAATATCAACCTTCAATTTAAGCAGTACAAACAAAGCATCGTAGCAAGAAGAAAGAAAGAAAGAAAGAAAGAAAGAAAGAAAGAAAGAAAGAAAGAAAGAAAGAAAGAAAAAGAAAGAAATTTTACCTGGAAAGCAATAGATGTGTTCTCTGTGGGGTGAATGAGTACAAAATAGGCCAACACTAAGGGGAAATTTCATCTAAATTTAAGGAAGGGGGGGAAGAAACACCAAGGATGATTGTCGGTGGTCTTGAGATATAAATCCCAAAATAAATCCCTGGAAATCTATTCAAGTTCTTAGTATTTAACCACAATCAAACAGGAAATGCAGATAAGCAAGTAAATCATCTAAATGATAACTCTTAAGTTTAAAAATATCTGAAAACAATACTTGACAAACTTCTGGAAAAATACGAAAGCACCTACCACCTGAAAATCACAATTGGGAGGGAATGCCACAGTAAATGTTCATGCTGCATTTTACTAAAAGCTACCACATAGACGTAGCTTGGCCCTGTGATGAGCACACCTGCTACAATTATAGGAACTCTACAAATTATGCTCAATTGAATGAAATTAAATTGCTATACTAACACAGAGTAAAAATCATTGGCCAATAACTCAAATATTTTCTGTTATACGTAAGTATAAAAGTGGTTGTGTTCAAGACAGAGTTTCTAAAGCATCTATACATGCAACAGATTTGCCCTCAAGTTACAAACTATTTTGTAAAGTAGAAAAAAATGTCCCTGGCTCTGCCTAATTTTCTTTTTTAAAAATTATCCCTAATGAGTGTTGTCTCTTTTTTTCAATGACTTCTCACATCTAAGCAAAATTGAGATGTTTCAGATGGAAGCAGATATTTTGCCTAAATTATCTGAGTGTTTTAAACTTCTGCTTTGCTATGGTTATGTAGACTTGGCCTCTATGCACTGAAGTTTTTTAAATCATTTAAATTATTTTAATCCTTTATAATATAGGTCATCATAACTGATGACCTAGAAATTGGGTAATTTGTGCATTTGCTCTTAAATTTAATACATATTTTTAAGATGGGGACTTTATTAAATGTGAAGAATAAAAATATAAATGTGAAGAAATATATAAATGTGATTGAGTTGCCAACCATAATGAGCTCACACATACAGATTTTCACATAAAAATATGAACAGTGATATGTTCTATAATACTACAGTTACATATATTTAAAGTTTTAACTATAACAAAGATCTATGGGTACACAGAAGCCTAGAGAGGCTGATCTTGCCATAGTCACATGAGAGAATACACATGCAAGTCATTTATAAATTTTATCAGAATTGGTAATCAAACTAGAAACCCACTCATTTACAATAGATACACACCATTTCATGGTGAAATGGGCTCTGGTCAAATACCTATAAATCTTGGATCAAATAAGCTGGACCACTGCAGTGTAATAAAAAGTGTATTTGTGCTTTCTTCCTAGTTCATAGCACAGAGCTCCTAAAAGCATTGGAATTTCCTGAGTGATAGGAGTGTCTTTTATTTTTGGTAATGAGCCCCTTCAATGATACTTGAGTTTACTGATAGCAAGTTGATTAGATTTGGGCCCCTAGATGTCTTCAGGATGGTGGCTGGTTGCCAGACAAACCAACCATGTAGGATTAGAGGGCTGGAAATTTCAGCTTCCCTCTATTGATCTCTGGAGAGGGGAGAGGGGCTGGGGTTAAGTTTAATCACCAGTGATGTAATCTATCATGCCAATACTATGAGCCCTCTATAAATACCCCTAAACAAAAGGACTTAGAGAACTTCTGGGTTGGTGAATACATCAAGATTCTGGGAGGATGCTATGCCCAGAAAGGGCATGGAAGCCCCACACATCCCCATACACACCTTGCCCGATGTATCTCTTCTGGCTCTTTCTGAGTTATACCTTTATAATAAATCAGGAGTAGTGAGTATTTTCTGGAGTGTTTTCCTGAGTTCTATGAGTTCTAGCAAATTACTGAACCTGGTATTCATGGGAATCCCCAAACTTATAGCCAGCAGGGCAAAAATGTGGGTAGCCTGAGTACCTCATTTGTGGCTGGCATCTGAAGTGGAGACAGTCTTATGGTACTGAGCCCTTCATCTGTGGAGCCTGATACCAACTCCAGGATTTAGTGTCAGAATTGAATTGTTGGATACTCAGTTGGTATCAGAGAATGGGAGAATTGGTGTGAAAAGGGCAGTACATATTCGACATCAGGAGAAAAAAAAACCTCTTGTGACTACATGAACTTTAGGAAATCTCCTGCTGTGCCAGAGTTCATTCTACTTTTAGATATGAGAAATATTATCAAAAGCCAAAGGTTTCTATGCTAAACTGATTAGCCGTTCCTCCTCTGAGATTTAGTATTTGCCACATTATATTACAATTTTCTGTTTATTTATCCACCACACCCACCCCCAGGAACCTGAATTCCTAGAAGGTACAAATCATGTGTTATTTGCATTTGCCACATAATGGGCAATCAATAAATACTGGTTTAATAAAAGGAAGAAATCTCTGATGGAAACAGTAATGTCTCAGCTCAAAGCACAAGCAAATTATCATTTGCATAACCATAACCTCTCCTTCAAATTGTAATGAAAATTGAGCTGGAGAAGATTTGGAATGCCACAATAACTCTTTGCACCTGGGTAGAACCTATAAGGCTATTCACAATATCTGAAAAAGTTATAAAACATTAATTACACTTATAATATGGTGAAAATACTAAATGCTAATAAGCATGAGTGACTAGAAGTCTCACAAACCGCTGGTAGGAGTGCAAAATGGTGTGACCACTTTTGAGAACAGTTTATCAGTTTCTAATAAAGGTTAACATGTAGTTACCATAAAACCCAGTAATCACTCTCCTGGTATTTGCCCAAGAGAAACGAAAACATATGCACATATACATATTGATTGTACTAATACAATCAACAACATGGATGAATATCAAAAATAGTATGCTAATGAAAGAAACCAAACTCAAAAATATACACAGGATAGGATTCCATCTATATGCCATTCTGAAAAAGGCAAAACTATTAACAGAAAGCAGCTCAGTGGTTGCCTAGGGCTGGATATCAGGGAGTAGATTGACTGCCAAGAAGCGTAAGTGAAATTTAGGGGTGATGGAAAAGTTCTATATCTTGATGATGGCAGTAGTTAAGTATTACATACATTTATCAAAACACATTAACCTAACCATTTAAGAGGGCTGACTCTTACCATACACAAATTATACCTCAATAGACCCTGACTGCAAAAAATTGCAATCTGCTCTTTAATGTTGCTATTTTTAAGTTGGAAAATATTTAAAATATTGCTCCAAGTTTCGGGTTTTGCTCTTGCTATATGTTTCCAGGATGTGGAAATAGAAATTTCCAGTAGTAGAAATTCCCAGCTTTGCATAGTGTTAACCTGAAATTTGAAATTAAAATATTACTTTTATCATTTTCTTGTCATATTAAGTATTTTGTGATTGAGGGTGGAGACAACTAAAGTGAATCCCTTTTACATTTTAATGATTTGATATTTTATTCCAGTAAATAAAACCAAAATATTCTATCTTTAAATGTGACTTCATAATTAACCATGAGACCAGATGCATGGGTTTCATTATTTAAACCAGCTTTATCCATCCATCCACAAGCAGGAGTAACAATGAAACTCTCCAACCCAAAATGAATGTTCAGTGGCCTAAGTCTCTGACACTACACAGCACCTCTAAAAAGCATCATCACCCTTTAGAAATGACGTATTTAGTTTGATGCAAGTTCTGTAGAGTTTCTAAACTACAAATAGCTACTTTATTAACAGAACTATCAGAATTTCTCAACCAATATTGCCCACAAAGACAAGGAGAAAGCCTGTTTTAGAAGTAGAAATGGTCTGAACCCTTATTCTAACTAAGGGTATTAACTTTCAAATATTGTTAACCCTTAGAATCTCAAAATTAGAGTGGAATGCACTCTCCTCTAAAGTACATTCTGCTTTCAATATTAAGATGTTAGCAGAATCCTAAGTAAGATATTTTAGGTATTAGTTAATCAATATTATGTTAACCAGTATCAATCTTTTAAAAGAAGAAAGAAAAGGAAAGACATGGGAAGAAGGAAATGTTTTGTTCCAAGTGGAAAAACATTGCTGTAGATTCTAAATAATGGCCTGAGAGAATTCATGCTTCTCTGAAATTCTGAACATAGCTTCCCTATATTTCAGGATTTAAAGGGAAAAAAGGAACACAGAGACCTGAAACCCTATAATAATGATGTATCTTAGCATTTCACACCCCTATCCCTGACAGATTTTGAGCTATTAGCAACTTAAAATAAGGTGATATGCTTCTCATCTCATTCTTTCCTTTGCCCACATAAAACAGATTATTTGTTTGCCTCAAAACCAACTTTCCTTCTTGACTATCCTATTTCTGCCTATGATTATTTAAAGTGGTGTAACCTCTGACTCTTCCCACACACAAATCCCGATGTACAATCAGCTACTCAACCCTTCCCTAGGAATGTTTCTATATCACCCTTATGCCTTCATCACTCTTCACCCAGACCTGTGCTGCACATCTCATTTGGCTTCAACACCTCACAGTCTTACTCACTCAGTCCACCCAACCACCGTTTGCAATGTAATCCACTTTCACAAAGATAACGTGTGTGGGTCATTCTCCTGTGGAAAAAATTCTAATGGGCCCCAACTGTCAAAGGTCAAAATATTTAACTGATCAAAACCTAACAACACTTCAAAAGATGATCTACTATCTCCAAAATTCTACCACTTGTTCACCTAAATTAACCCTCTATTCCAAACTACCCAATTCTTCTCTTTAGAACATGCTATATCCATTACAAATTTAGATTTTTGCTGAGAAACAAGGGCCTCAGAAACTATTTGGCTGAACTTCTTTTAAGAAACATCCTCCAAATTCTTTTTTCTCTTGGGAACTTCTCATTCCTCAGTGCTGAGTTTAAATCTCATGTACTTGATTAGGCCTATTCTAGCCTCCACGGCCCTGAGTGAACCCTCTCTCTAACTAGTGTGGCACATGTCTGTACCATTCCTCTAGAACATAGTATATGTCATGGTCTATCATCCCTTGTGTATGTGTATAAAACAATATATGAAAAAAATTAAAAAATGAAAATATATGCAGAAATATGGAGATTAAATATATACACATATAATATATACTATGTTCTTATTTATACTCATTTATGGATGCATACAATTTTTACTGTGTATTACTTGATTGCTAAATTTATTCACTTTTGTGTTTTATATAATTTTATTACACATTGATTAATAACACATGTTATATAATTATAATAATTGAAAATTAATATATTGAGATTGATATATATTTATATTATATAGAATATTTACATTTTGTATATTTATATATTATACATATTCAATCATAGATGTATGTGTACACATATATAAGAATATATATACACATCTTATCTAATTATAATTGAAAATTAATATATTGAGATTGATATATATATTATATAGAATATTTACATTTTATATATTTATATATGACACATATTCAATCATATATGTATGTGTACACATATATAAGAATATATATATATATTCACATACAGATTGACAACCTTTTATCCCCTAGAGACCTTAAACTTCATGTACTAATATTTTTTTGCACACCAAGCACAAGTTTTCAAAGATGATGATAGCAGCATAAGGAACACAAGGAGAGAAGGGGAAATGAACCCAGGATTATTAGCAGCTGTGAGAGAGTATTTAAACAAGTTCCCACCTCCTACCTGCTTAGCCTATCATTATAATGATCCAGCTTCTGCACGAGGCTGTCAGATATTCTGGGTTATGTTACTATACCCCTTCCTAAAGGGCAAGACTTCAGGAAAGAAAGCATGCAGGGATGTCTCTACTATTAGTCAGGAATAGAGAAATAGGAGAGCATTTTAAAAGAGTGCAGATTGGTGTAGAATGTGAGTTAATATTTTGAATATATAAGATTAAAAAACACTTGAGAAGGCAGCCTGGGTAGCTCAGCGGTTTAGCACCGCCTTCAGTCCAGGGCCTGATCCTGGAGACCCCGGATCAAGTCCCACATCAGGCTCCCTGCATGGGGCCTGTTCTCCTTCTGCCTGTGTCTCTGCCTCTCTCTCTCTCTCTCTCTCTGTGACTTCATGAATAAGTAAATAAAATCTTTAAACAAACAAACACTTGAGACAAAAATTAATCTCAGAAAAACAAAAATTAACCCAACTATTAAAGAAGCTCAGATTAAAGTACATCTTGAAATGCTGATCAACTTATTGAGCGCTTGTGGTTTATTTACTTTTTTAATGATAGTGGTTAATATTGACAATGGTGTAGTAAAATACTCATTCTCATACACTACTGGTATCTTGGCAAAATCATCCCCCCCAAAAAAACATAATATATATCGAGACTGAAAATCTAACTTTGAATTCAATATTCTTATTTTTAGAAATATTGTCTAAACAAACTCAAGCCAAGACTATATAAAAGGTATCTCAACATTTTTTTTGTAATAGCAAAATTTGAAAACAACCTAAACACTGAAAAATAGAATAGTTATATCAATTATGGCCAATCTAGTAACGAAATGCCAGTGATAATTTAAAATGTTGGTTTTGATGAATATTTAATAAACATGGAAAATATTTACAATATCATGTTAAGGTAGAAAAGACACAAGTTTAATCTTTAAAGATGTATATATGTATAAAATATATATTATATAAAATAAAATATATGTATTTTATAATATATAATGAAATTATTCTAATTCTATTTTAAAATATATACAACAAAATATTCTGAAGGAAATAGACCAAAGTGTTAAAGACAGTAGTAGTATGTTTACTTTTTGTTTTATATTTTTCTACCAACTCCTTTACAGCTGAACACATATTAATTTAATAAGCCAAAATAAAGGTGAAGGTCTTCTTTAAAATCATAGTTCTAGGAATACTAGATCTCTGAAAATGTAGTTTATATAAAAGAAGCTGCGAAAAAGCTGGGTATGAAAGATGCCATTTTATGCAAATTACTTATAAGTAGTGTCAAAGGTCAGGTCCTGCTGGGACTCAGACCACTTTCTCTCTAATTTAGGAAATTCAGTGAAAGGAAGCCCCCTTCTGACTGGAAAAACAACCAGGGAGTTTCAGAAAGTACACAGAAATTTGACCTCTTCCTTCTTTCTTGTCCTTTGTAAAACAGAAATAAGAGAGTTGCTATCAAAAGCCAGAAAGACTAGCAGAGCTACCCAGGGAGAGCTTTTACTAAAAACAGAAACATTGAAGAATTTGAATATAAGTTAAAAGAATATGATTTAATTACAAGGTACTATTCCAATGCAGTGTATGTAAGATTCATAGTAAAGAATCAAATATGTTAAGAATTTACCTAAGAGAAAAAGAACTACTATGAACCAGTGTATTTATTTAAATATTGCTCTTGCTGCCACCAACTAGTTATGTGACCTTGGCAAGTCACTTCATATCCATGTTTTGACTTCCTCTGGAGCAGTATAGAATGGTGCTAGTTAAGAACACAACTGCAAGAGCCAGACTGAGTTTGCATTCTGGTTCGGCCACCTTGTAGCTCTTTAACCATGTAAGATAAATGACGACCTTCAGACCTAAGTTTCTATGTGTAAAATGGGGATAATACTACCTCATCAAGTTATAAGAAATAAATGAGTTAATATATATAAAACATTGACAGCAGAAATACTTAGTGCTATAAAAGTGTTTATATTATTTTCGCTTTTAAAATAAGCAGTTTTGGTAAGATCTGCAAGTTTTCTTTTAGTTCTAAAATGTGCAGATTTGAAGGGTTTTAATTATTGATCGATGTTATGTTTATACAAAGAATTACATTTTCAGTTTTAATTTTATTTTTTAATTTTTTTAAAATTTTATTTATTTATTCATGAGAGACAGAAAGAGAGAGAGAGAGGCAGAGATACAAGCAGAGGGAGAAGCAGGCTCCATGCAGGGAGCCCGATGTGGGACTCGATCCTGGGACTCCAGGATCATGCCCTAGGCCGAAGGCAGGCACTAAATCACTGAGCCACCCAGGGATCTCCCAGTTTTAATTTTTAAAAAATGAGGAGTGACATCACCAAGATAGCAACATAGGTCATTTTTTACTTCATTCCCCATTATAAGAACAACTATTCAAAAGCAAAAGCAAGACAGCACTGAGAGAACCCTAGAGCATGGATATGAAGCTAAAGCATCCCTTGGACCACACAGACCAAGACAGACTACATTAGAAGGGTAAGAGAAGTGGCTACACACTAACCACATTGCCCCCCTCCTAAGGCCAGCATAGCACCACACAAAAGATCTCCCCTGAGTCTCCAGTTCTTCTAGTGGAGAAAGAGAGCCCAGTAGAGACAACAAGTCCTGCCCACCATTGTGGGTCACTTTGCAGAAGCCCCTATTTTGATCTTATCCTGCAGAGATTGCAAGGGAATCTGTGGGATTCAACCACTAGGTATCTGACCAGGATGGAGAAGTAGGGAGAGGCTTGCAACAAGCAGCACATAGATCTTGGCCTACAGTGTCTTTACTCATCTATAAAACCAAGGCAGAGGCACACTCTAATCAGAAAACTGTTGGGTAGAGATTTGCCTGATTCCAATCCTCAAATGAGGAGTTATTCTCATGCCCAGACAAGGAGCTGATCATAGCCCCGCCACTATGGAGAGTGTCTTCCATCCCCTTCTGTCCAGAGGGCTGGTCACAACTGCCAGAAGCTCTGTGACCCAGCAGTGCTTGAACCAAGAAGGAAGCAAGCATTGATGGCCACCAGAGCAAAGCCAGTATCAGCAAAGAGGCTTCCTGTGCTACACACAGGCAGGGGGATTCATTTCTAGCGAAAGTTGAGGGTAGCTCCTTGCCTCTTCCAACCAGAGAACCTGTTCGGGAAGTTGAGAGTAGCCTGGAGTGGCCCCTCCCTGTCCTTCCCTTGCAGGGGAGCTGCTACATAGTCCCAATAATAATAACTATAGAGAGTGTATTGGACCAGAAGGGCTGGTGACAACTAGAAGCTGTGCAGCTTAGCTCTACTCAAGCCAAGAGGCAAGCAAGAAGAACTGATCATTTACAGAACAAAGCCAATGATCCAATTCCATCAAGAAATTTGGAATATGTATTGGCTTGAGTTAAGATAACAAAGAGCTTTACCAGCTTTAGAGATACTTCTACTACCCAAACAAGACTTTTTTTTCTCATTTTAATGTTTCAAGTTTTATTTCAATTCTAGTTAGTTAACATATAATGTAATATTAGTCTCAGGAGTAGAATTTAGTGATTCATCACCTACATATAACACCTAATGGTCATCACAAGTGCCCTCTTTAAGACCCATCACCTACTTGGTCCATCCACACCTCCACCCCCATCTCCCTCTAGCAACCCTGTTTGTTCCCCATAGTTAAGAGGTGCTTTCACAGTTTTGCCTCCCTGTCTTTTTTTCTTTCCCCTACGTTCGCCAAACAGGGAATTTAATATGCAGCCCCACTCATTGCTCAATGTAGCCTTCAGCTTGTCTGACCTCAGAACCTAACCAGAGTACACAAGAAGTTGCGTAGCCCATTCAACAGCCCTATACACAGTAGTACTTGAACATAGAGCACAGCCATAGATTCCTCCCCTCTGTAGAGTAAAACCAATGGCTTCACCTAGCCAGGGAATTCAGTCTTTGCTCTGATTCTGGTCTCCAAACAATGAGCTGTATAGGTCCTGGGTCCTGTCCTGCTGCCCCACCAGGGCAGAGAAGCTAATTCACAATCACATCTAATACTAAATATAGCATTCTATGCTTCTTTTAGGAACCAGAAAAATAAAATAAAATAAAATAAAATAAAATAAAATAAAATAAAATAAAATAAAATAAAATAAAATAAAATAAAATAAAATAAAATGAGCTCAGGGGATCCCTGGGGGGCTCAGCAGTTTAGGGCCTGCCTTCATTCGGCCTGGGGCACGATCCTGGAGTCCTGGGATGGAGTCCCACATCAGGTTACCTGCATGGAGCCTGCTTCTCCCTCTGCCTGTGTCTCTGCCTCTCTCTCTCTCTCTCTCTGCCTCTCATGAATAAATAAATTTTAAAAATAAATAAATAAAATAAACTGAGCTCAAATTTAGTAGAATAAATAATTAAGATTTTCTGATAAAGATTAGAACAGAAATAAGTGAAAGAGAGAATAGGAAAACAATGGAAAAATTTAACCAAACTAAAAGTTGGTTCTTTGAAAAAGATAAACAAAATTGACAAACTCTTAGATAAACTAATTTTGGAAAAAAGATAAAGGACCCAAATCAACAAAATCTTAAATAAAGAAGAAGACATTACAATGGACACCACAGAGATTCAAAGGATCGTAAGAGGCTACTGTCAATATGCTAACAAACTGGACGACCTAGAAGAAATGGAGAAATACTTAGAAACATACAATGTACCATGACAATCAGGAAAAATTAGAATATCTGAATAAATTGCTAATAAGGAGATTGAATCAATAATCAAAAAATCTCCCAACAAAGAAAAGCTCAGGACCAAATGGCTTCATTGATGAATTTTAACAAGTATTTAAAGAATTAACACCTGGGGTGCCTGGGTGGCTCAGTTGGTTAAGCCTCTTCCTTCAGCTCAGGTCATGATTTCAGGGTCCTGGGATCAAGTCCATTGGGCTCCCTGCTCAACAGGGAGTCTGCTTCTCCCTGTGCTTGGTCTCTTGCTCATTCTCTCACTCTCTCTTTCAAACAAATAAAATCTTCAAAAAAATAAAAAATAGAGAACACTAATCCTTCTCAAATACTTCTAAAAAAATCGAGAAGAGAATATTCCCAAACTCATTTTACAGGGCTAGCATTGCCCTGATACCAAAACCAAAACCAGGAAAGGATGCTACTAGGAAGAAAAAAAAAAACTATAGGTCAATAACCTTGATGAGTATAGATACAAATTCTTGATAAAATCCTAGCAAACCAAGTTCAGCAGCACATTAAAAGGATCATACACTCTGATCACATAGGATTTATCCCTGAGATGCGAAGATGTTCCAACATATGCAAATCGATCAACATCACATATCACATTAATAGACTAAAAAAAAAAAAAAGCTATCATTAACTCAATAGACACAGAAAAAGAATTTGACAAAATTCAACATATACTGATAAAAACTCTTGACAAATTAGGCATAGAAGGAACATATCTCAACATTATAAAGGCCATGTATAACAAGAACATAGGTAACATCATACTTAATGGTGAAAGGTTGAAAGCTTTTCCTCTAAGATCAGGAACAAGATAAGGATGCCTATCCTCACCATTCCTATTCAAAATAGCACTAGAAGTCCTAGCTGGAGCAATCAGACAAGAAATAAAAGGCATTAGAGTTGGAAAAGAAGTAAAGTTGTAGAAGTAAAAGTAGTAAGAAGTGAAGTTTGCATATGGAAAATCCTAAAAACTCAACCAAAAAAACCCTCTTTTTTAAAAGACTTATTTTTTAAAAGACTTATTTATTCATGAGAGACATAGAGAGAGAGGCAGAGACATAGGCAGAGGGAGAAGCAGGCTCCCTGCGGGGAGTCCGATGCAGGACTCAATCTCAGGACCCTGGGATAATAACCTGAGCTGGAGGCTGAACCACTGAGCCACCCAGATGACCCAAAAAACGTTTCAATTTAATAAATTGTTCAGTAAAGTTGCAGGATACAAATTAATAGAAAAAATCAGTAATATTTCTATACACTAACAAATTTTCTGAAAAAAAATATAGAAATTGATCCACTTACAATAGGATAAAAGAAAATAGGAATAAATTTATCCAAGGAGGTGAAAGATTTCTACTCTGAAAACTGTAAGACATTGATGAAGGAAATCAATAAGGACACAAATAAATGGAAGGATATCCTATGATCATGGATTTAGAGAATTAATATTACTAAAATGTCAATTTTACCAAAAGGTATTTTTTTAAGTAGAAAAAACACTCCTAAAATTTATGCAGAACCACTAAAGACCCTAATTAGGCAAAGAAATACTAAGAAAGAAACAAAGCAAGAAGCATCACATTTCCAGATTTCAAGTTATTCTATAAGGCTATAGTCATCAAAACAGTGTGGTACAGATATAAAAACAGAAAAATAGACCAATGGCACAAAATTGAAAGACCAGAAATTAATCCAACTAACTCAACTAATATTTGGCAAGGGAGAAAAGATACTCAGTGGAGAAGAGTCCTTTCAATAAATGGTATTGAGATAATCGGATAGTCACGTATAAAAGCATGAAACTGGACCCATATCCTATATCACTCACAAATTTTAACATGGATGAAAGACTTAAATACAAGACCTAAAAACATAAAACTCCTAGAAGAATACATAGGAATAAAGCTCCCAGACATGGGTCTTGGTAGTGATTATTTTGGATATGATACCTAAAACACAAGCAACAAAACTAAAAATAAATAGGTAGGACTACAGAAAACCTAAACAGCTTCTGCACAGCAAAGGAAATTATCAACAAAGTGAAAGAAAACCTATAAAATGGGACAAAATATTTGCAAACCATGTATCTCATAAAGGAGTTAATATCCAAAATATATAAAGAGTCCATGCAACTCAATAGCATGAAATAAATGAATGAATAGCCCAATTTAAAAACTGGTAAATAGCCTGAATAGATATTTCTCCAAAGAAGATACACAAAAGGCCAACAGGTACATGAAAAGATGCTCAATATCACTAGCCACTGGGAAATTCAAATCAATTACCTCGCACTTGTTAGGATGGCCATCAACAAAAAAAACAAGAGATAACAAATGCTGGCAAAAATATGAGAAAAGATAAACTTAGGAATACTGTTGGTAGGATGCAAATTATTATAGGCACTATGGAAAACAGTATGGGGGCTCCTCAAAAAATTAAAAATATAACTTCCATATGACTTAGCAATTCCACTTTTAGATATTTAGCAAAATGAAATGAAAACATTAATTCAAAAGGATATCTGTACCCTCGTGTTCACAGCTGAATTATTACAATAGCCAAGACATGGAAACCACGTAAGTGTCCATCAGTCTATAAATGGATAGAGAAGTTGTGGGATATCTACCATCTATCTATCTATCATCTATCTATCTATCTATCTATCTATCTATCTATCTATCTATCTATCAATCATGAAATATTATTCAGCCATAAAAGACAAGGAAATCTTTGCATTTGCAACAACTTGAATGGAACTTGAAGACACTATGCTAAAGTGAAATAAGTCTAAAACAAATACTATATGATCTAATATGTGAAATTTAAAAATAGCTCATAGAAAAAGAGATCAGTCTTATAGTTACTAGCAGCAGAAGATAAGGAAAGGGGGAATTGGAGGAAGGGGGTCAAAAGATACAAACTTCCAATTGTAAGATAAATACTAGAGAGTTAATGTATAACATAATAACAATAACTAGCACTGCTATATGATACATAGGAAAGTTGTAAGAGTAAATCCTAAAAATACTCATCACAGAAAACCACTTTTTCCTTTTTTTTCCTTTAACGTTCTTTTCTTTTTATTGTCTCTATAAGAGAAGATAGATGTTAGCTAAACCTACTGTGGTAACCATTTCACAATGTATGTGAGTCAGATCATCATGCTACATGAATTAAACTTACACAGTGATATATGTCAATTATGTCTCAGTAAAACTGGAGAGGATTTGGTCTAGTCCTGCAGAAGAGAATTCTCTTTACCATGCTTTCATACACCACAGAAATGATTTCAGTTCCATAGAGCTATACAGACAATGAAAATAAACTCTCTGACTGACCAACATAAAGAACAGACTGGTGTATATAAGGCATCACCTATAACTTCGGGCATGATCACTCTTGTGACATTAAAATATTTTCAACATAGTTAATTTGTTAATTAGATATTTAGTTTGATATTAAATATTATCGATGAATTAAAAGCACACTGCAGTTAACTACTTTCATACATTGTTTTTTCTTCCCCCAAGCTATAGCAGCTATAGCTGTACGACATGCTGATTGGATTCATGTCCTTTTGCTGCATATAACTGCCAGAACTTTATTATTAGATGCTTAAATGAGAAGAAAACAGAGTTTTTTAAAGAACTGGAAACAATCAAATATTTGCTTTGGCAAAAAAAAAAAAAAAAAAAAGAACATTTCACCCAAACATTCTTTTAGTCCTAAATTCAAAGTTCAAAGTCAGCTACATGTCTTTGGTGTCTTAGATTTCTTCTCCTACCTCACTGCCCCCTCTAGCCACCCCAACCCTCCCTCCCCCCCACACACACACTTTTAATGTCTTGGCAATAAAAGGAGGAAGAACATTAAATGAAGGTTTGAAATATGTCATCCCAACACTAACAATATGTGTTACTCCAGAGAAAGCCAGGTGGTGGACACAGACACAGAGCTGCTACCCTTCAAACTTGAGACTTCATCATCATAAGGGAATCTGAGAAAAGATGCTTCCCACGGCCAAACAGAACACCAGGAAACAATCAGTCTTGGTAAGCATGGTGAGCTTCTTGCTGCATTAATCTGCCTCAGAGCCCTTTATTCCCTGTGCACAGAAACATTTAGTGAAGAACAAGAATGAAAGGAAATTATACCAGGGTTTGATGGTCCATTCTGTCATTTGGCTCTTCTTTTTGCAATCAGCTCAAAAATGAGATGGGAAACTCTACTTGCTTCTTTTGCAAAATATCAGTATGAAAAAGCAGAGAAAGACACAGTGTTCTCTCCAGGCTCTCAGGAGAGCTGGCAATGACTGTTGTGGTAAATTACTCTACAGAAAACGTACGCTTGTGGCTCAGCATTTTCAAGAACAAAGTCATAGAAAGTTTTTCTCCAGGGAAATCATGGCAGGGAGGAGGTGGGGGGTTGGGGGTGTGCATGAGTAGATTATAGAGCACAAAAGATATCACAGTCTCAATAATGTTTGTTTTCCAGCAACAAAATAAGTTATTGAAAGCTTCAGAATCTAGTCCTGATTCTAAGAGATGTAATATATATTATAAGCTGTCTTGTGAGATTGATATGCCTCTATCAATGGTTAAATTAACTACTCCCCAGTGGAGCACCACATTCTAAGAATTAAGTTGCAAAAACTCTTCTAATAGCAAGTGGTCTATATATTTACTACAACATAGTCTTAACCTCTGGGAAATGACTACTTCTCAAACTCCCATAATAGAAATTTCTAAGACCACATGCTCAAATAGGCATAACCCAGCTGATATCAACTCATATCATTTAGGTGAGAGGGTTTTAACCAAAGTGAAACTGAATGAAGTGAATGGACTGGAAGTTAAAAAAAAAAAAAAAAAAAAAAAAGTTCTCTTTTTAGACTCTTGAGCCAAAAAAAGAAAATTTCTTTCTATTGAGTAAAGACAATTAGATAATGGGAAGACCAAAAAGATCCTCTGACTCCCAATGCTTGAAGTTAGCTGCTAGATAGCCAGATCCTAAAGGCAAATTGTGATCTCAAAGAAATTACAATGGGGTAGTGTTTCATCCATAAACGAAGAAAGAGATTGTACTTCCCATAAGACAATGATATTGATTATGGCTCCAGCAGAAATTCTTCATCAAAAATGTTCATAAATAAAAATACAAAAAGAAAAAAGAATATATGGGCTCAAGAGAGAGAAGGCTTGAGGATCAATTTTAGCCAAATTTGCTATCAAGTAGGTCTGTGAATATAAACATAAAGAAAAAAAGAAAAAAATTTTAAAAATTAAAAAAAGAAAAAGAAAAGAGAATAGAATAAGAGCTGGAACAAAAATACATTTAAGTAATATGAAGAAAGAAAAAAAATAGCCAAGGGAGAAGTAAAAGAGGAAAATAAGGCAAATGACAGACACAGTACTGTAAAAATAATAATGCTGAAATAAGAAGGGATTGCAAAGGCTGTCCAAATACAGTGAATACTTTAATAAATATGGGAACATTATAGAATTGAGCACAAGGAGACAATTTAGAACACTGCTTTCCCTTTGAATCCATAGTTCTTATGGTTGCTAAAAAGATTCTATTAAAGTGCCCAAGAAACCCTGCAGCTGATCATTCTAAATTCTACTTTTATGAGAAAAAAAGTAAATGAAATTAATCCAGAAATTATTTAAAGGAATACATTATAGTAGGAACAGTCATAAATCAACATCTAAATTTATAGAATAAATGATAATGGTGGATCTGAAACATCAAGAAAATTTTAGATCACCCTCTGTTTACTAAGACAGAAAAATATATAATATAGTTTTAAAATGTCAATCAAAAATCATTTTTAAGGGGCGCTTGGGAGGCTCAGTGTTTGAGCATCTGCCTTTGGCTCAGGTCATGATCCAGGGGTCCTGGGATCCAGTCCCACATCAGGCTCCCCACAGGAAACCTGCTTCTCCCTCTACCTATGTCTCTGCCTCTCTCTGTCACTCATGAATAAATAAAATCTTTTTAAAAATCATTTTTAAAAAACATCAGTACTTAGAGTTGAAGTACTGATGTTGAAGAAAAATAGGTCATCCACATATGTTATAGGCATCTAAACTGTATAACTGAGCAACTTCTATATACATTTTTTAAAGATTTTATTTATTTATTCATGAGAGAGGGAGAGGCAGAGACACAGGCCGAGGGAGAAGCAGGCTCCATGCAGGGAGCCCGATGCGGGACTCAATCCCTGGACCCCAGGATCACACCCTGGGCTAAAGGCAGGCGCTCAACTGCTGAGCCACCAGGCATCCTGCAACTTCTATATTCTAATAATGTGTTCTTCATTTATAGAAATCAAGGTGATTTTTGTATTTGATATGTGGGTCTATGTACGAGTCTAATTACCTTACACATATCATACTTTATGTTAAAATCCTATGAAATAAGAGATAAGCATAAACACACCTTAAATGACCTAACCAAGAGCTCTCAATTGGCGAGAGAGGGGGTGCTGGGAAGAGTAAATACTGGGAAGGGAGTGACATGTATTCTGACCCGAGAGATTAAAAAACGGTAGGTAGAATTAAGAGAAAGTCACTGAGAAGCTATATTTATTATCCTAAATTGGAAAAGGATGAAAAATATCCATTAAAGAGAACTTGCTCCCATAATGAAGTATTATTTCCTATGAAGAACTGGTGATACCTTTAAACCCACCATCAGCGGGGGATATGGTTTTTCATTCTTTACCTGGTATTCTCTTGAAGACATTTCTACTTCCCTACTCTGTCCGGCCCTGAGCACCAGCTAAGCAGGAGGGCAAAACAAGTGGCCACTTCTGTTGTCTTCCCTTTTTTCTTTCTTCTTCCTTCCCTCCACTCCTCTCCCTCTTTCTATCTCCCCCTTCCCCTTCTCCTTCCTTCCCTCTCTCTTAAGCACAGTTTTCAGGGACTCTGGGCCACCCACTACCAAACACAGGACTGGCACAGCCTCAAAGACTAGTTAGAGCCATGTTCACTGTATTATGCATTAGTCTCTATAGTTATACAAAGAATAATAATATGCTCATATTCATATAAACCTTGTATGCTCAAGATAAATAAGATCTTAGCAGGAATAGCTTCCCAAATCTGTGATATCACAAGTTATATCTGCATTTTCCTTGTTACTAGTAGTTTGCAAAGTTCTTTCCATCATTTCAATGAGTATTTGTGTTAATTTTAGAATTTGTGTTAGAATTCTCATTGGGGGCAACCTGGGTGGCTCAATGGTTTAGAGATGCCTTCAGCCCAGGGCATGATCCTGGAGACCCAGGATCGAGTCCCACATCGAGTCCCACATCAGGCTCCCTGCATGGAGCCTGCTTCTCCGTCTGCCTAAGTCTCTGCCTCTCTCTCTCTCTGTCTCTCATGAATAAATAAATAAAATCTTAAAAAAAAAAAAAAAGAATTATCTTTGGAATTCTTTTATGCTGACCAAAACCAGGGTTCCAGAGTTAGACATATCCATGTCTGATCCAGATCTGCTCTATTTTAGCTGTGTAGATGTTAGAAAATTATTTAGTATCTTATTTCTTAACCAGTTTTCTCATCTGGTTTTAGCTCACACAGCTGTACTAAGAAGTAAATAAGATAATCAAAAGACAACATCATGCCTATCACCTAGGATATATAGGTCTCATGGTAGTTAGCTTTTTTCCCATTTCCTTTTTTTTTTTTTTCTTTTTTTCCGGCTAGACTCTCCTAAATTGATATTCATTCTGATATTCTTGTGGGATTTTCAGCAGTGTCTCCTCAGTGAAAAATAAACTGTCTTCCACAGTTAGGATGCTTGGTAAGGTAAGATGGAAGGTTGGCTTCAAAGAAAGTTGTGTAAAAATCCCCATAGTGGAAAAACAAGACCACGGAAGCAGCTGCTAATTAGCAAGCAAGCAGTGCAATGATGTATTATGGGTGTCAAAAACAAAGTAGCAAAGTCAGGACTATTTTTGCTGTGAAGATAGCCAGCCTTCACGAAGGGCCATGTTTCCCAGTAATTTAATCTGAAAGATATAAATCATGACTGAGAAGCTCCCTGCATCAGTAATGGAGAGAAATGCCTATATTCGAGCAAGTTTTCCGTGATAAAAGACAGGTTTCCATACATATGAGATCAGGAAAAACAATTATCAATCAAAGATAACCCCCTTGATACCTGTTTGAAGTGAAATTGGGGGTCAGCAAAGGCCAAAAAGGAGAAAGAACTGAATTGTCTCTGCAATTTTAAGGAGCTCTTCACTAGATATTCTATTTTACAAAGTTTCAGCTGTATGTAATTTTGAAACATTAATGATTTAATGCCTGCCAGACAAAGAAAGAGAAAAGATGTCAAAAATCAAAGACAGATATAACTGTATCATGAGCATAAAAATGGAGGCTGACATCATAATGATGAAAAATCAGTCCAGGGCAAAAGTATGCAAACTAAAATAATGGCCAAATGCGGAATCACACAGTGCCTTGGAAGACTACAACTGGCAATTGATGAAAACAGGAGTGTATTTGCCATCTGAAAGCCAGAAAATGAGGAGTTCAAGGAACACAAAGTCAGAAGCCCCAGAATGGCCCTTTGCTATGCAAATGATATGCAATACAGTTCCAAGTTTACTTTCTAAATCAGGATGATCTGTCACTTCTGTGTTGCAGACAGTAGAGCTGTGGAAGCTTAACCATATTACCCAACCGATGACCATCTGGGTCTAGTTGAGCATAAAGTAAATTTTGACCCTATCTTGCCTTTTTTTTTACAATATCATTCAAGACCAGAGAATCTTGAGAACCTATGAAGTCTCAAAATGCATTCAATGACTAGTTGCTGAGTATCTGTTGTTATGCCTCAACAACTGAGTTAAGTTTTATGGTGAAATGAAAGGCTAAAATATAAGCAACTACTAGATTGTAAGAGTCTTACTAAAGAGTCAGTAAGGCTCTCTTTCTTGAGAGCCCAAATCAGATTTTACTAAATCTCTCTAATTACCAGAGTCTATCTCCTGCTAGAATCTCAAAAGACATTAAATGGGAAATGAAGAAAAGTAAGGAAGGAAGAAAAGGCAAAAAGGAAAGGAATAGAAAATGGAAAAAGGGGGAAAGAATATGAGGCATCCCTACTCTCAATTCTAAAATCTAGATGGGGATTCCAAAATATACATATGTCAGTCAAAGCAGGAATGCTAAATTAGTCAGTGCAATGTTCACTAGCTGCTATAACAAACAACACCCAAATGTCAGTGGCTTCATGTATTTTTCATGCATGCTATAGTCTCCTCAGTGGCTCTCTTCCAAGTGCTGACTCAGAGATCTGAGCTGCTTCCATGTTTTAACAATGCCATGTAAAACCACTGTAACTTTTGGAAGTTAAAACTCCCATGTTTTAACTATGCCATCTGGAAAATATGTTATTCTAGGTCACCAAAGAAGAGTGCTATTTTATGGTCAACCCTGGGCGTGGCATACATTGATTTCACCTACATACAATTGGCCAGAACACAGTCCTATGCTCCCAACAAAGCCATCAGGGAAGCTAAAAAGTATAGTCTCTGAATGCTTCCAAAAATAAGAAACAGAGAGTTTCTAGTAGTCTCTGCAATAGACATTACAAAGCAGTAGAGGATCCAAATGAGCAGACAGGGAAAGCTGCATGAAAAATATGAATCTAAGCAAGAGGAAGAAAGTCACTTCAGACAAAGGGAACCATATGATCAAAAGCCTACAGGTCGTTTGTGCAGAGGACACAGGATTAGAGACAAAAGATTGGCTGGTCTAGCTGAAGCAGAGTTTTCTGGTAACTGAAAAGAGTAAGACACACCCAGATAAGTAAATTAGAATGATTGGAGAAGATATTTAATGCCAAGGAGCTTTGACTTTTCCCTTCAGACTATGAATATTTGTTAATAGCTCCTGACCATAAGCAGTGAAGAGTGTGAAGGGTATGCATGGTCAACTGAAAAGAAGAAACTACTGGCAACAAGACAATCAGTAGCCCAGTTTTATAAAAATTGGTATTAAAAACAAGACAACAGGCTCAATATGGAGCCAAACCCTACATCACAAACCAAGACTGAACTTACACTTTGGCTCTCCCAGAAATGGAATCTTAAACCAGTCAATCAGAAATCACCTGACCACCACAAATTAGGTCATCTGCTTGACAGACCTCTGTGTCCCCTAATGGAAATTAACTTTGAAATAACCAATCCACTTTCTTGCCTCATATAACTTCCTCGTTCCTGCTTCTGTCTGCCTATAGTATTCCCTCACCTAGGAACTCCTTTTCTTTCTACTATACTGGATGTTGCCTGATTTGATATTTGTTCAAGTAAATTCAATATATTTAATATGTTTCAATCCAACTCTGGGTACTAGTCTTGGTTCTAATACTTAACCATCTGTGTGAATTTAGACAAGTCCATTAAATCTTGTGTCTCAGTTTATTCATCTATAAAATGAGGAAAATATTGCTTATTGTGTAGTAAAGTGGTGTGGATCATTTTCCAAAAATATGTGACAGAAGAGTAAAGCCACATGAAAACATGTGCCAGTTATGGCAGGGTAGCAATCAATCAAAAATGGACTATCAGGATGCCTGGGTGTCTCAGTGACTGAGCATCTGCCATTGACTCAGGGCATGATCCCAGGTTCCTGGGATAGAGTCCCACCTTGGGCTTCCCACAAGGAGCCTGCTTCTCCCTCTGCCTGTGTCTCTGCTTCTTTCTCTGTCTCTCTCACGAATAAATAAAAGCTTTAAAAAAAAATGGGGTATCAAAAATGGTACCATGGAAATGGAAACCACAGGCAGGGCACAAAGGATAAATTAACAAGATTTGGAAACACAAAGACACGATAGATATAGAGTAGAAAGGAATCAAAAATAGCTTACATTTGGAATCTAGGTAACTAAGAGAATAACGATATTGATGAAAAAAGTAGTTGGGTGGGGTCTCATTTATGAGGAAGACAAAGTTAAGTTTTGGGCAAATCAATCTGAATGGAAGACAAAAAAACCAGGTGACTTTCAGAGAGCAAGATAAAGTTCAGAAGTGACTGTCACTTAAAACCAATTTAGGGGGGGCAGCCCCAGTGGCGCAGCGGTTTAGCGCCGCCTGCAGACCAGAGCGTGATCCTGGAGACCCTGGATCGAGTCCCACGTCGGGCTCTCTGTATGATGCCTGCTTCTTCCTCTGCCTGTGTCTCTGCCTCTCCCTCTCTCTGTCTCTATGAATAAATAAATAAAATCTTAAAAAAAAAAAAAAACAATTTAGGGGATCCCTGGGTGGCGCAGCGGTTTGGCGCCTGCCTTTGACCCAGGGCGCGATCCTGGAGACCCGGGATCGAATCCCATGTCGGGCTCCCAGTGCATGGAGCCTGCTTCTCCCTCTGCCTGTGTCTCTGCCTCTCTCTCTCTCTCTCTCTCTCTCTGTGTGTGACTATCATAAATAAATAAAAATTAAAAAAAAATTTAGGATCAATTCACACAGAAAGAGTTAATACATAAGTGAAGTAAACCCTGCAATCCCTTTCAGAATTTTGGATTACTCTAATCTAGACTTAAGTTAATCCTAGATAATATTTTTAGTATGTGGATGTTTTTATCCCCTTCTTTACTAAATGCACACAAGAATTAAAAATCTAAGTGAATACCAGCATTCAAAGAAAAAACTGTTTACAATTGAAAGGAACAGCAACGGTCCAAATCTTCTTGAGAAGCAGAAAACCAAACTAGTCCTCAGGCCTTTCCTCCAGCAAAACATTTTTGTTTGCATAATTAGCTCAACTGTGCATAACTCCATTGGTGTTCCAATCCTTGGAGCTTTGTAAAACCCCCAGGAGACTCTTTCAGATTTCTTATTTTCCATCACCTCCAAATGTCTCCCACCTTTTGGGATATTTTCCAGTTTGAGTGTGTCCAGGCCTGCAGTTTTAGCACTTGCCCTGACTGCCTGCTTTATTCCTTGATTCTTGACATGCCCGAGGGCTAGGAGGGGTGAAGCAAGGTGTGGGTACTGAGGAAGCTTCCCTGTGCATGGTGGGTCTCCAAGACAAAAGCAGTAAGGGTCCTCAGGGTAGGGGGACAAATGTCTACTATGGAGTCATAGAAATAGAGCTGGGTGGTCTGAAGTGCAGGGTGGAAAATAAAACTAAATGAAACAGACAGGAAATCAAGACAAGGTAAATGAAATGTAAAAAAAAAGGAAATTTCGCACAATTCTGTAAACTCTTGTTAAGCATCCAAATCCCCAAACACTCAACAAAACAAAACTTTTTCACAGCTATTTGTGCCTCAGGCTTATTTCCTAATTCAACACTATAATGGAATCAAGTTAGTGAAAGTCTACAACAGAAAGCACAATGCAAATTGATCTCTCCCACTGTAGGTAATTTATCTCCTAAGATACTTGCAAAAATTCTCTTTTCACTGACTCCAAATAACGCCTCTATGGGTGTTTAGTATCAAAATGTGAAACAATATGATGTTCACATAGGTATGAGAAGGTATGACTATCAACTATTAATTACAGAAGAGTGAAACTAGCTCAGCTGATCTGTATAAAGTACTTAACATAGTATCTGGGACAATATAGACACTTCTTGTAAGCATAATATGGAAAAAAGACAGCTTGCCCTAGAAAAGTATATATTCAAATGACAGACTCACTCAGCCTTCCTTTCAGCTTCCTCTGTGTGAAGTATTTGGTAGATACATGTGCCCTGGCATATATCCAAGAAGGAGCCATCCCAGGCTGCATTGTAGAGTATCCAAGATTTAGTACTAGGGCAGGGAATACTAGGTCATTGTGGTCTGGAGCAGACAAAATCAGAGTAGCTGCATCTAAGTCATGTCTAGTTAGGTAAGGCTGCATCAAAGCCAAAGCCAAAGCAATCGACCAAAGAGACCTGTACCAAGTCCAAAAGAAGGGACATTGCTGAAAATGGCTGTTGAAGCCAAAGCTGAGCACCAGCTGAAACTGCAGCATAACCAGGAAAGGTTGGAAACAAAGTGAAGAGGGCCCTGAGCAGTGGCTGAAGACATGACTGTTACTTCCTCCACTTGCCTTTATGTTTCAGAGGGCATAAAGTCATAGGATCCACGAGACATATTAGGAACATTTGTCTGCAGCTCCAAGGTCAACCTGTCTTAATTCCCCTATTACTTTACCAACTAGAATCCTTCAAAACTCATATAATCTAGAATACTGTTCTTTCAATAAAATATCTACAAAGCTTTATAGCTCTGTGGCCAAGGCTCTGTGGGCCAAGAGGAAAAATCAGAGACATTATATAAATACTAATATGAGAAGAGATCAAATGAATTTCCATAAAGCTTTAAATTGATAAAATTCAAAATACAGCATAACCATTTAGTATTTTTTTTATAATACAGGTCTACAAATAAAGTTAATGGAATTCTTTGGGAGGGAGATGACATTTTCCTTAATTGAGGTTCAAAGTAAGTTCCCTATGTTAAAATGATTAAGGAAGACAATTTAGGTGATACTAACAAACTTTATTTTATACTTTATGAAATGAATAGTCTCCATTCAGAGAACTGCAAAATGAGGTAGAAGGTACAAAGTTTTTAAGGATAAAAAGTAAAAGCAAGAAAGAGAAAAACAGAAGAAATCCAATTGGCTGGGACATACAGTCAACCTTGTTTGGAGTGAAAAGGAACAAGGAGATAAAGATAGATCCCGGGTTGGCTTGACCTTTGAGGATTGGCTGACTGGATATGCTGTGTTTTGGTAGTTTACAGGGATGTGAAAGTTAAAGTTTCTGTTTGCTGATTTGGCACTCTAGGTAAGCGTGGCTCTATTTTGGAACTAGAAAATTATTTCAACACCTATAACCAAATCAATTACAATGTTCATTTGTAAAAGCCATTCTTAGGTAGTGCCTGGATTTGGCTCATGGGCTATATTTGGTCAACTCTTGACTTAAACTACTCTGCTTGGGACGCCTGGGTGGCTCAGCAGTTGAGTGCCTGTCTTTGGCCAAGTGTGTGATCCTGGAGTCCTGGGATCGAGTCCCACATCGGGCTCTCTGCATGGAGCCTGCCTCTTTCTCTGCCTCTCTCATAAATAAATAAATAAAACTTTTTAAAAAATAAAAAATAAACTACTCTGCTTATTTTGTAAATAAGTGATCTAAACTCTACAGATGGTAGGTATTGCTCAAAGTCATAGAACCTACAGAAGCAAGACAAGCATCTAATCCTACCTGATCAGTTATATGCCCTGACTCCAGGACCATTCTGTAAACATTAAAGTTTCAGATCTACTGTGATGGTAAATTTGGCATGGCAACTTGGCTGTCATGGTGCCCAGAATATGTGGTCAAATGTTATTCTAGATATTTCTTGGAGGGTGTTTTTTTTCTTTTTTAAGATTTTATTTATTTATTCATGAGAGACACAGAGAGAGAGGGAGGCAGAGACACAGGCAGAGGGAGAAGCAGGCTCCATGCAGGGAGCCTGACATGGGACTCGATCCCAGGACTCTGAATTCATCTGCCCTGAGCCAAAGGCAGATGCTCAACCACTGAGCCACCCAGGTGTCCCATCTAAGGGTGTTTTAATATTTCAAATCAGCAGACTTTGTGTAAAGCAAATAGCCCTCCTTAATGTGCATGGGCCTCATCTAATTCACTGAAGGCATGACTAGAACAAAGGCTGATTTCCACCAAAAAAGGAATTTTGCCAGCAGATGGCCTTCAGTATTGCCACCTTTTTTTCTGATACTAACATCAGCTCTTCCAACCTGCTGGCCTAGCCAAAATTTTCAACTTTGCCAGCCTCTCTCTCTTTCTGTGTGTGTGTGTGTATGTGTGTGTGTGTGTATCCTATTAGTTCTCTTTCTCTGGAGAACCCTGAGCAATACACTGACCAAATTATTCACTATGAAAAGATAACCCAAACTACTCCTACCCTCCCACACACAAACACACACAGATTTTGTGACAAAAACTACATGCAACTAAACATATTATAATCCATAATATTTACTATTTTTCATTCATATTTATTAATTGCCTACCAGATAGGATGTTAGAGATACAATAGTGTATAAACCAGACCCAGCCCTGTACTTCCACGGCTTGTTTTCTAATGGGGAAAAAAAGCAAAAAGAAAAATAAGCATCAAATAGACCTGTAATAAATAAAAACTGCCCCAAAAATGCTACATAGAAAACAAAAAGGAGATTGGCAGAGAATGATAGGAGGACCAGGAAAAGCCTCTCAGAAGTTCAAGACTTAAGAGTGAGGAGTTAATTGAAATTCCAGGAGGGGATAAAATTGAAGCTAAGAAATGGAATGGACAAAATATACAAGAGAAGAATGTTTGGACTCTTCATAGACCTGGAAGGTCAATGAATGTCAGAAAAACAGTACAAGATAAAATCCTAAGCAGAGAATCAGAATTTGAAGGTGGTGGGGTGGGCAAATATTGTGTTCCATCCCCCAACACGTCTTTTTGTCTCTGCTCACCAATGTACTAAAAATGGACTAGAAGAGTAATTTCCCATCAAATTGACCCAAAGTGGACAGATTCATGAAGAAAATCATTCCTCACATTCTATACCAACTGCAGGCAGGGCCTTCCCAATCTGTGCTCAAGCCTCCCAATATATCTATCTACACAATAAATCAGTTGAGATGAATATTCATCAAAATGTCAGCTAGACTTCAACAAGAGGGATCAAGCTCAGAGTAAATCATAGTAGGTTTGGGGGGAATTGTTACGAAGTCAACTTTTTGTATTCAGCACTTAATTCAGTGCCTGGCATAGAGCAAATGACCAACAAATATTATAGAATATTATTAAGGTTTAAGAAATATAAGTGTCATTAAGAATGTGATATTTTGATTATAATAAGAAATGTTATTTTGGTCTTCATACCCTTTTCTGGCATACAGAACCCCTAAAATCTTTGGAATTTCCTAAGTGATGAGAGTGACAAAGGTGTTTTTGTTATGTTAATGAGGTGACTTTTGGATCTTCTCTTAAGGATGGGGGCTGGTTGCCAGAAGCACTAACCATGAGATTAAAAATTAGAATTTTCAATCTTGGCCCCTGACTTCCAGGGAGCAGTGAGGGCTAGAGGTTGAACAATTACCAAAAACCAATGATTAATCAACTGTGCCCATGTAATGAAGCCTCCATAAAAGCCAAAGGAGAGAATCCTAAAAGCTTCCAGGATGATAAACCTGGGGAGATTCAGAGCGTGTGGAAGCTCCACACCTTTGCCCCATATATTACCCTATATATCTTTTCCATCTGGCTGTTACCAAGTTATATCCTTTGCAGTAAACAGGTAATCTAATGAATCGAATGTTTTCCTGAATCCTGTGAGCCACTCTAGCAAATTAATCGAACTCAGGGAGGGAGTCATGGGAATCTCTTATTTATAGCCATTCAGTAATGAATAAAATCTTTAAAAAAAAAAAAAAAGCCATTCAGTAAGAAACAGGTGACAACCTGAATTTATGGTTTGCATCTGAAGTGGGGGCAATCTTATCAAACGGAGCTCTTAAGCTATGGAATCTGATGCTATCTCAGAGTCAGAATTTAGGTGAATTGTAGGACACCCAGCTGGTGTTTAAGCACTGCTTAGATGTGTAAGGGAAAAAGCCCCACGCATCAGAATTGTTGATCAAAACTATAAAGGTCTTGTTAAATAAATAAGCAAACAGATAAAAAGACTCAGGTTTTTTTGTGTATATATCCTAGTTTATATCCTAGTCACTAACTGGTCTATCCTGTTCCAAGAATTACCTAAGCCACACATTTGCAAGCCATATTTCAGATGCTGAGATCCTACCTCAAAAATATTTCACTGGCTGAAAGTAGCCTGTTCTCCAGATTTTGAAGGTTCTTTCCTGTGCTCCTTATTTCTGTTTATAAATTTCAATAGTATTTATTGGAAAAAATCAAAGCCAATCATACAGAGCTTGGGAACGTTCTTACATGCTGTAAGATATGTTTGATGCTATTTAGCTCTTCTTCATTGGCCAGCCACTTTCCCTCTCTGCAAAGATCATAACATTAGTGGTACTTAACACAAAGACTAGGTCTCCAAATGGCCACAGATGGCCAGAGGGCTATGAAAATTAGATGATTCTCATGCAAAACCTTTGGCTTTAGTTATTTGGGGAACTCCTTTATTGTGTGCTTGGGAAGTGGGAAAAAAAGGTGGCAATACTGAACTGTCTTTATAATTCCATCTGTAGAGACCAAGCCAAAGATGCCTAGAATGAATAAACAAAATGAGTTTTCTAAAATAAATCTTTCTTAGATAGTATTTTAGAAGTTCCAAATCTAACATTTGGAACATTTATGGGAAACAATAACCCCTTCTATCAAGTTGCATCTCAGTTTTATAGAACATACAGCCTGGGGAGGAGATAGTGGCAGGGGGCACATTTAAGAATAGTAACATCTAATATTCACGTAGAAGTTGATTGCATTTTTGTAATATAATCACTCCTTATGTCTCTTTAAACCTCCTTGCATCTTGCCTTGAATAAATATAGCTTTATGTGGAAATCAAGGAAGAGGTGGAATTTTTGGTCTGGGTTAATGCCATGTGGAACAGGATTAGCATATATAAGAAAGTGATACAAACCATAAACACACCATCTATAGGAAGCAGCATGCTTGTTAGGCCTCTCTTATCTAGATCATAGGAACAGAAAAAATCCCAATGGATGTCTGGGTTACATAGAGAGATTCATTTGGCAACCACCAGGACCACTGCCACCAGCAGCCAGACCAGAAAATTTAGGACTATACTACTTCCTTCCTTGGAGGGAGGGGGCATCGTTAAAAGCTCCTTGGAAGAGATAAGCTTTGAGGCTCTAGAATTCTATTTCCCACTTTGTGTCCATACTCAGAACCAAGAACTTTTGTTGATTGATCTAAAGTCTCTTTATAATAATTGCTAAAAATTGCCCCTAACCCAAAGAGCTTAAGTCATTTTCCAAAGCAATGCAGCCTGGTATTTTCCAAGCTGAGACTAGAAAGCAGGTGTCCTGCTTTCCACACCAATGCATGTCCTACCAGCACATACTGCCTGGCTTTAAATAAAGGAACCAAAAGAAGAGGGCCTGATTTGAAGACTTAGGGGCACACGGGAAGCAAGACCACTTGGCAAAGACAGGGAAGGGGATTACAGTAAACCAGAACTGGGGTCCTGATTCAGAAGGCATTGCGAGGCTGCCATAATCCCCTGATGAAGTGAACAAGATCTGTCAGCGGCTACCTCTCATGAGCCAACTGAAGAAAAGTCACCCTGAAGATGAGTGGGCTGAGGAGAAGGAAACTGAAAATGAAGAAATCTGTGAATGAGGACAAAAAGAGAATGGAAGGATCCTGGCTACCCAGTGACAAACCACAAGAATTGTCACATGCTTTCTTGTTTGAACCCAACTCAACAAAGTTAGCATTGCTTGTGAAGATGTATAGTTCTCATACGAACTCAGAAAAAAAGTGGCTAATAGCAACACTGAGTGCCGTGTCCAATATTTGCAACAAAGTGGATCAAGAGATAATCCATCTAATTATCTTGAAATGTTTGAGGAATCAGAGAAAATTTTCTATCAAAAGAAATTTCACTTTCACTATATTCATCTAAGTATCATTTTCTAAAATCAAGAAATCAATAAACACTTTGAAATCTGTATTAGATTCTTTCTATATTAGAAAGAACAAAGATCTAAAAAAAAAAAAGAAAAGAAAAAAGAAAGAACGAACAAAGATCTAATAAGGGCCGAGAATAGATGACTGTTTCTGGAATGTTTAGGACTTTGAGAAAAAAGTCCCAGGTTTTCAGATTCTACTGTATGTTTTCTGTAGGAATGAGGCTAGCTCATGCTTCATTGGCAGAAGAAGGGCTGTAATTAACTCTGTGGAAATTATCTCCAGGATTTGCCTTAGCTCAAAGGGCTATGGCAAAATCCCAGGCTGTGAGGCTTTTGCGCCGTTCATGTCCCACAGCTCTGAAGTCTGGGAAATCTAAGATCAAGATATGGGTTAAGTTGGTTCTTGGTGAAACACCTCTTTGTTGCTTGAAGACAGCTGCCAACTCCCTACATGCTCAAATGTCATCTTTTAGTGTGTTTGTGTGGATGGACCAGGCACTCATATCTTTTCCTCTTCACCTAAGGGCACTTACATCATGAGGACACCACCCTCATGACCAAATCTAGACCTGATTACCTCCCAAAGCCCACCTCCAAATCCCATTAAATTGAAGCCCCAATCTTTCAACATATACATATCAGGGAGGCCCAAACATTCAGTCTATAATAGGATCCAATCTAAGGCATTCAACAAATAAATATTAAGTGCTTCTGACACACAAAATCTTCATATATTCCCCATAAGTCATTGCTATGCCTTCCTCTGAATATTTGGGCTTTAGCAGATTTAGTAACCTTATTTTTTGTTTCTCTCATAATCTGGAAACCCTGTTTTAAACAAGACCAAAAAATTCAAATCAAGTGTTCCTGAGAATATTAATTTTAAAAACATTTTTTGATTTATGATCTAATCTAAATTTTGTAAACGTAAGACCACACACTTTGGGACATTATTTAGATATTCACTTAACATTTATGAATTAGAAAAAGCCACCACTGAATTTGGATGTTTGACTTTTTTCCCCCCCTTTTATCTTTTTTAAAAGGTTAAATCATGGAATTTTATTCTCTTCTATTCCCTTTAGGGAGAACGATCTGCCAATGCTTTTCTGAAAGATGCTAACGATACAAAGAAATATTGAAAACAATTAGAGAAAAATGGTACTTTGAACTTAGTAGAAAGTGCACATCAATTTTTGTAGAAAATCTCAGAAATGGTATTAAAAATTCCAGCCATTTCATTTTTCAGAGAACAGAGCAGCATGTATTTATTGAGTACACTTTGTAGGGGGCATATAAAGCATACAAAAGGCTTCTTTTGTTTATGATCTGGATTTTCAGTGTTCAGAAGGTTTTCTTCGAACATCATCATCAGTTTGTCCAAACCTCTTATACAAAGCAACAGGGTGTCTACTTAAGCCTCTCCTGAACAGAATCATGAGGCCAAGGTCATGTTGCTTTTCCCTTAAGAATTAGAGCCCTGCAGATCCTGTTCTATCTGTTCTTTCCCCAGCCCCCTGTTCTTTCAGCAGGGCAGATGCCTCCCTGAAGGAAACCAGATGCTAGGACTGTTGGGGACTCTCGAGTGGCATAAGCTAAGCTGTAGGAGTTAGGAAGAAGAAGCGTTACATGGCCTAAGCCACCCCTAGTGATGTCTTTAATGTCAAGAAGCATGCTCACTGTGCAACACAGAAAACCATCCAGGCTGGAGGAGGGAGTTCCACAGACAGGAAATATTGCTGAATATTTAAAAGCACACTGTTCTGTGGACAGAGAGCTGATTTTTCTCATTGTTCCACCTTTCCTGTTACTGGCAACATGCTTTTGATAGAATGTTGTGCCTGGAGGGGTTCTAAAGTCCCTACTGAGATAGGGGTTCTGCAATAAGCCCATGGAAGTTTTTTTGGTGTTTTTTTCTGCTTTTTTTCCCCCAATTCCCCCCAGACCCTAAATCATATGTGCGAATTTCTCAGTCTGGTTCAAAGCTCAGGAAATGTCATATTCTTGCATCACGGATTTTTGTTTCAAAAAAATTCCTTATTTACCAGTGCTATTTTACCCAATTTAGAAAAAAAAAAACTTAGATGTCAAGTCATTAGCCACTGGGAGTCTGCATATTTCTTTTTTTCAGATTAAAATGAAACATTAATTTCTTGGCACCATGGTTTTGTGAAGACGCCAGTATGGGACCTGAGTTTTCAGACTGACCTAGCCCTGGATAGCTGTGGAATATTAGAACGAGGTCCTCTCTGTGTCTCATTTTTCCCTTTACAAAGAATGAGAAATAATATCTTCCCTCCTACCCCATTTCACAGTATGCCAAAAGCTAATAAATACCACAGGGTTTTCAATTTACAAGAAAAAAAGCAAGATAGCGGAATGGTTAAAGGAGCCACTTCTCCCAACATAACCATAAGCCTCATGCTGGGGTGGCAAACTAGGGTCATAGACAGAAGCAAATGTGAGGCAGGATCACGTACTGTACCTGGAATACAGTGCTAACCAAGTACATTAGTCATCCGGGTGTTCCACAAATACTCAATTTCTCTTTCCAGTCATGTTGTAAGATTGTATTCCCTGTGTTTCAAGATTTGTACCTGGGCTTTGTATGATTAGGCATATGGTGTAAGGTGTAAGGTGACAGGCATGAAGACAATTGTATTTGAAAGAGGAGTTTATTACTCACAATTTCCAAGAAAGGGGGGCCATGCCACATTGTGCAGGGCCACATCATCAGCCAGAAGGCAGGAGTGAGGGAAGCATGGGCAGACCATTACTACAGAAGGGCAAACTTGTTAGGTAGGGATGTCCCCTTTTGGTTAGGAAGCAAGACACAGATGTTGGTGTTCGTGACTGAATAATTTGTTTTTTATATGCTCCCTTGAAAGCCAAACCACAGGAAAGATATAAACAACTTTGGCCATTAATTTGGCCTTGTTACTAATGAATGCCAAATCATCCATTACAAAGTCTATAAAAATTTACTAGAACACCTCACCCCTGTGGGGATGTGCTATCCATGCAACAAATTGGGCCTAAACCATGGCTAAGTGGCATATGTCACTTCTAGGCAGAGGGCCAACGCAAGAATCACTACATTCCCTTCCCTTCCCTTCCCCAGAGCCACAAAGGTATGTGTTGAAATGGTGCCCCCATCTACCTGCATTCTTGAGTGACTATATGGAACAGAGTCCTCACTGACCAATAGCAGACATGTTGTATGAATGAGCAACAGCTTTGGAACTAAGGCATCAAGATATCAGGTTGTTTATTCTATAGCAAAACCTTGCCTATCCTGACTAGTTTGAGTTTGACCAGAGGTTGGGTGTTCAAATACTTTGAAATTAAAAATTCAATCCCCTCTCCATTCCTCATTCCCTGCCTTGCCATGGGACACTTCTCACTTTGCTGTGGAATATCCCTGAAATATTCAAGATGGGCCCTCTCCATAGACATAAGCAGAGAAGAGGATCTGAGTTTATTACGCCTCTCTTTTATAGTCCCTCCTGGTTGTAACACAAGCCAGGTATATCTAAGTTGATGTGATGGGAGAGACTGACAATGGAGGGTAAGCTACGTAAAGTACTCTAATGGTAAAACTAGTTCAGAGTTCATGGGGACAACAATGAAGCTTCTAACCTGGCTTCTTGGGATCTTAACCTTTTTCTGGGTTATTCAATTTGCCATATACTCTTCCTGAAATCCATTCTATTCCCAAAGCAGGTGATTTCTTCTTCTTTTTTTTTTTTTTTCATTCATTTATTCATGAGAGACACACAGAGAGAGGCAGAGACACAGGCAGAGGGAGAAGCAGGCTCCCTGCAGGGAGCCCTATGTGGGACTTGATCCCCGGACTCCAGGATAACACCCTGGGCCGAAGGCAGACACTCAGCCGCTGAGCCACCCAGGTGTCCCAAAAGCAGATGATCTCATTTCAGATTTTTATCCTCCCTCTTTTGGTGCTCATTTCCTCAAACTGAAGAAATTCAGGATAGAGTCATACTGGGCTATGAAGGGGATAGGTGGAGTTTCAGGGGGTGGTAAGTGATGGCCACAACTGTATCAATGATCTAGGGGAAGCAATTGTTGCTCCTGGTCTTGCCTGGCTGTCCAGGATAGACAGAATCTGTGAGTCAGGACTCCAGTCTTCTTCAGCTATGTGCCCACCTATTTATCTGTCTCACTTGGTGGGACAGTGCCTAAGCATATCTTCCACAGGAAACATTTACTCTCAGGGACCATCAAAATAAACTCTTAATGAAGAAGAACATCTTTCTCCTACCTTCTAGCTTGTGTTGCAGTTCATTCTTCTCTGGATTCAAAGAGTTACCTTATTATGCACAATAGAGTTTGGCTGCCTCCTGCTTTCAGAAACTATAAAAGGAGGAGGACTCTCTCAGGTTGCCATCTGAGTGAAGATTCAGTTTAACCCTTAGCCAAGGCCCTTTTTCTCCTCAATTTGTATGTAGGGGAAGGGGAAGTAGTAGCCTGTTATTCCACCTTCATGTGCTTTAGATTTTCAGAAAAGTAGCACCTTCATACCTACTGTATTCAAATACCCCCAACCCACCTTTCAGATGTCAGCTTCAAACATTATCATCACCATCTAACCATTTACAACCACCAGGATCAAAATCCTATCCTCAGGAGGCTCTATCTACCAATGGGAGTTTGCTTATATGGTCTTACACTTTAAATCATGTAAGTTAAATAGTTTTATTTCTCTCTCCAAAAGATATTATCCTTTCTTCCCCTTTCTTTTGTGGATGTACTCCAGACTTTTCTTTTCTCCCACCCGCAGAATATTCTGAGTATCACCATAAACAGGGAGCCACTTGCATAGTTTTGCAAAATCCATGTGTGCATGTCAAGGTCTCACTCACATTGGCTTTTACCATATATCAGTTATTGCTTGCCAAAATAATGCCGTGTAACAAACAATCTCAGACCTTCAGTGTCCATATAACAATGAGATTTCTTTGTTGATGTGTCTCGGTGCTTAGCTAAGAGGTTCTACTCATTCTGGCTGGTCTGGGGGTTGGCTGGCTGCCAGATGATCTAGAATGACCTCAGTTGGAATAAGTGAAGTAACTGGGCTCTATTCCGTGTGTCTCTCATCAGCCAAGATGCTACTCTGGAGGTGTTCTCATAGTGTATGTCAGATGCTCAGAAGGCAAATTCATTCAATAGACCAAGGGTCTTTCCAGGCTCTATTTGTATCACTTGCTAATATATTTGACCATTGGTCAAAGCAAATCACATGGTATGATGGTTAATTTTAAGTGTCAACTTGACTAGGCCACAAGTGCCCAGATATTTAGCCAAAATTTATTCTTAATATGTCTGTGAGGATATTCTGGATGAGATTCACATTTAAATTGGTAGACTGAAAAAAAATAAAAAAATAAACTGGTAGACTGAAAAGGAGATGACCTTCCCTAATATGAGTGGATCTCACCCAAACAGTTGAAGGCCTGGGTAGAAGAAAAAGGCTGACCCATCCATGAATAAGGGAAACTTCTCCTGCCTTTGAGCTGGGGTATCAGGTTTTTGTTTTTGTTTCTGTTTTCTACTTTCCAAACCCAAAATGAAATTGAACTCTTCCTGGGTCTCAAACCTACTGGTATTCAGATTGGAACTACACTATTAGCTCTCCTGGTTCTTAGGTCTTTGGACTTGGATTGGCACTACACACATCAGGAGCTCTCCTGCAGCTTGCCAACTGCAGACCTTGGAACTTAGTAGCCTCCATAATCACTTAAGTCAATTCCTTATGCCAAACTAATCTGTTTCTCTGAAGAATCTTAACACATATACATGACTAAGCCTAAAGTCAAACTGGGAGAGCTTTATAAAATTACATGGCAAAGGCTATAGATATAAGGAAAATTAAAGAATTAGGTTATTTCTGCAGTGCCTGAGTGGTGCAGTTTGTTAAGCATCCCATTCTTGGTTTTGGCTTAGGTCATGATCTCAGGGTCCTGACATGAGCCTGGAGTTGGGGGGTCTGCACTCAGCAGGGAGCCTGCTTAAGACTCTCTCTCTCTCCTCTCTCTCTCTCCTTCTGCCCCTCCCTCCCTCTGCCCTCTTTCTCAGATAAATAAGTCTTAAAAAAAAAAAAAAGAATTAAGATCATTTCTGCAATCTACCACAGGTGGCAAGAAGAACCCTTTTTCCTACATCTATTTTCATCTGCCCAGAACTTCCTAAAGAGATTAGTAAATGCCTTGGCTGCTGTAACAAAGGCCAGGAGGAGCAGCCTGGTCAGGAGAAGGGAGCTACTTAGATCTCCTTTTCCATCTCCAGGGATAGCTATGCTGGGCACATGTCAAGTTTTCACCCACCTCATAGGATATCTGAACCTGAGCGAAGCAGTATATAATGAACCATTATTAGAAATTTTAAAACCTATTTTTAGCTATCTGTAAATGTAACCCTTTTAACTTGCTGCTATTCAACTGCAAACACATTTGTAGGAATCCACTATGTATGGGAGTAAAGCACTGCCTACAAACAACCCATTTTTATCTGATGATGTCTAGATGGATCATACTAATATGAACTAGACCTTTAATGTGCTTGACATAAAAGAATAACTCAGTAAGGTAGATAAAGAAGATATTGACAATCCCATTTTATATATGAGGAGTCAAAGAGGCATTAAATGACTTGCCCAGAGTCTGAAAGCTCCCTTAAAGCAGAACTAAGAAAGAATTGCAGGGTGCTTGGCTCTTTGATAAGGATGATTTCCGAAGCATCATTTGGCCACTCACTGAGTCACTTAGAGATGAACAACTAGAAGCACTCTGTGCTCCCAAAGTTGGCCTCCAATACAGTGAGGTCCAGGACAAGCCTTCTAAAACACTTCCCCAGGCAACAGGTCAACAAATATTCATTGAATACTTTCTCGCTTCTCCCTGTGCTCTGTTCTGGAGATACACCAGTAAGCAAAACCAGACCCAGTGGCTTTCTTCAGGAGTTTAACTTATAAAAAAAATTAAAAAGAGTGAGGAGTAAACCTTAATTCTATGCTCACATGAACAGATTTCCATCATTCATGTATACAGTGAGGGAGAGTCCCCCGCTAGCAGGAAGCCCTGGGCCAAGCAGAGGGCAAGGAGAACTTAACCAGGGAGCAGTGCTTCAGACACAATCTGCAGGAGTTGGAGTTATTATAAGAAGTTATAAAAAGACGGAGGAACAGTGTTCCAGGCAATGTCTAGAATGTGCAAAGGTCTTTATAGCAGGAAGAAGCAAAGAGACTATAGGGGATAGAAGGAAGACAGTTCTAAGTGGAGCAGAGGAGCTTGTGAAAGAAGAGATGAGATAAAACAAGCAGGTACAGATCACATAGGCCTGGAAACCATTTTAAGGAATTTGTGCTTCATCTAAAGAGAAATGTCAAGACACTGAAGGTTTATAGGCCAGGAGCTATCCTCATACCAATAGACTTAAACCAACTGTTCACTTAAAAATGAAGTTTGCTGTTTTCTGGGCAGCTCACTTCAGCCATGGAAAAGCACATGGGCTTTGTCCCTTTGTCCACAAAACTTTTATACTTCCCTAAAATGTCTCCACACCAGACTTACAAACTAGAATTTTTTTCTATGATATTCTTATACTTCTGAAATAGTACAAGAAACAAGTTATGGAATAGGGCAAGGAAGCAGTGCTTCTCAAGTATAGTCTGAATCTCAGCTGTGCTATAGATTGTGATGATGAGCTAATTGCCGATCTTTGTATTTTACCTCCTCTTATGTACAAGGCAGCTCACCTGTACAGCCGGAAATAGTTTCTAGCTCAAGGTAGTGGAAAAAGGAGGACTATGGGGCAGACTGACAATTCATGCAATCAAATTTTTAATTATTATAGACTTTTCCTAGTAATTGAATCTAGTTTTTCACGTGAGCTGTTTCTGTTTAGAATTTTAACTTGTGGGGGTGGAGGGTGGAAGTCTTTCAGAGTCCTATGATTCATTGGTGAAGTAAGAAAATGCCAGTGAATATGAGAAACACAGAAAGACATTAAAATATATTAAAAATCTATTGTCTATCCTGCACTTCAAAGTAATTTTTAAATGGTAATTGCACCTTTGAAGAGTATCTAATTATTATGAAAAAGAACTTTGGATGAATGTAGAGCTCTTCATCTGGCTTCAATTGATACACAGTGATAATATTCAAGACTAATCTCTGAAGCTTTTATTGCTTGACTGAGCATTACTCTGTTTCTAAGTTTAAAAGGATTTTCCAATTTTTTGCTTCTCAGAAACTAAGCAGAGGACCTGTCATGGGTTATGGAGGTAAAAGAGAAGAGGTAAAATATTTAAGTGCTTTGTGGAAAGTGCCATTAAGTCCAGCCTAGGTCAAGATATAGTCTGTGGCAAAACAGAGATTCAAGCCACAAATCTCCAAAAATAAAGTTTCTACTCTCTTTTCATCTGAATCATTCAGTTGATATTTGGTAGTTCCTTTGTGTGGTCGACACCTTGTTAGAAACATCATCATCATCATCATCATCCTCATCCTCAAAGAACAAAATAAACCTAATGCTTGCTGTGTGCTAGGTATTAAATGCTATTGCAGTTAGATGACTAGAAAAATCACTTTTAAAAAAAGACATTTATGACCACTGTCAAGTAAATGTTCAAATGGTCTAACTAGCTTATTAAGCAGAATCATTCATTACAAATCTATTAGATTTGCATATACTCTACTGCTGCCACTCTCACAGATACAATGGCAACACCCTTTGAACTAAGGCCCATAAGTTTGCCTTAATAGGTTACATCAAAATTTTAATGGCCCAGAACTTGGCCACTTACATTTAGTACCTAGACAGATGTTAAGTACTGCTAATGAGAAGATTATCAAATACTGGGTTTCTAATGCTCTTCCTTAAAATTCTATAATTGACACACATGATATTGTTTAATATTTTTTTATCTCTCTCTTTAAAAAGAATTTTGTATTAACTGAGCCAACTACTTTTCTTCTGCAAGGAATTCAGATGCATTTTGGGCATCATTTCCTGTATCTCTTTCCCTCTCCTCACTTCAAGAAAACCATACTGACTTCCTTGATGCTCCTGAATAATGCCAATCTCAAGGCCTAGAACACTGTAAGTCTGGATCCTCAGAGCAGCAGACACCAAAATGGCATTTAGCATGCAAGGGATATATTGGGAGAAATGCCTATAAGGGAAAATTGGGAGGTCTAGAGAAGGCCGGGAGAGCTGCCAAAGCACAGAGCAGGCCTGATCTTGATGAAGAGAAGGAAGGAAGATTGAGTAGGAAAAGTATTAAAAGCTAGTGCAGTTGTAAGACACTTTCTACAAGATCTTAGTGGAATCCTCTAGCTCAGGCTATCCAACAGAGAGGTCCTTCATCTCCCCACAATATGTCTGCCTTTGCATCCCTGCTGTGCTCAGTCACTGACAAATGGTGATGGATTTCAGAGCAGAAATAGTTGTTGGTCAGTTACATCTCTAGCAGGCCATCAGATATATGAGAAGCACATACGTAATGGTCCCCACATCTTGTCTTTCTCTAGATGTTCTCATTACTGGTCCCTGTACTTCCTCCAGTTTCAGCTCAGATATCCCCTTAATGAGTACTTCCCTGATCATGGCATGTAAATAGCATGTCCCTCATATTTACTATTCTTCTATCACTTCTTCCTTACCTTTCTCTGCCCTGTTTATTCTCTATATCAGATAGACCATATATTTACTTGTTGATGAGGTACACTATCTCCCTCCACAAGACTGTAAGCTCCATGAAGGGGAGGACTTTGTTTTGTTAACTGATATACCCACCAACACCTAAAAAGGTACCTAACACCTGGTTAGCACAAGACAAAATGTATTAAATGAATGAAAAATTGAACAAGCCAACACATATAGCACATCACTATGCACTAAGCCCTAACTATACACAGATATAAAATGTAAGAGTCTTGCTTACAATCTTTCATTTTTAAATAGATACAGTACTCACATAGCATCTGGCTATAACTTTGTAAGATGGTTAGAGAGCCATTATGGCAGAAAGACTTAAGATGTTTTCAGTATTCCCCATCTATCTGCTGGTATCCATGCCTGTGGGTAGCCCCCTCCCTCGAATGTTGCTGACTTAGTGACTTGTGTCTGTCTAGCATAATATGTAAAAAGTGGTTGAGCTATCACTTCAGTGATGAAGCTACATAAGATTGTGGTTTCCATCTTGCCAGTCGACTTCCTCTCTTTCTGGCTTTGATGAAGCAGATGCCATACAAGAGAGGTCCATGTGGCAAGGAACTGAAAGCAGATTCCAACTAATAGCCAACTTGGAATTGAGGCCCGAAGTCCAACAGCCCAGAAGTAACTGAGTGCTGCCCAAAACTGCATGAGATTAGAAGCAGATCTTTCTTCAAACTAGTCCTTCAAATAAGACCCCAGCCCTGGTCAGTACCTTGACTAAAGCTTGTGAGAGACTTTGAAAAAGAGGACCCAGGCAAGTTGTGCTCAAATTCCTGACCACAGGGATGATAAATGAATGCTGGTTTAAGCAACCAAGTTGTGATAATTTGTTACACAATAATAGATGTCTAATACAGGCAGCTTTCCATGAACTCCAACAGAGATGCGTCTCATGAGCTGTGCTTTTTTTTGATCAAGAAAGGCAGTCCCTTTGTAGAACATTTTCCTCACCTATAAATGAAGAGGTTGGACCAAAAACTTCTAATGTTCTCAATCAACTGCAAAAACCCATGATTCTATTATTCAAACAACTCCTACTTTAAAACAGATCTCATTCAGAATCCTACCACATACAGACTGGCTTAAGAAAAGTTACTCAAATGAAATAGTTTTAGGTAGCTTTTCCAATTTCCCACAACAGGATAGAACGAGCAAGTAATCGTTTTCAAGAACATCATTTTGTGCGTTATAAAAATCATTTGGAAGACTCCATAAAATTAAAATTAAATTAAATTAAAATGACCTACAATTTTTTCACCTTGAAATTACTGCTGGTGCTACTTTGATGGCTTGTTTCCAGTCTTTGTATATTTAAATATATCTATGGATTCTTTTTACAAAACTAGGATGCTACTGCATATCCGGCTTGTTATTTATATTTCAAATTAACATTATACGATGAACATTTTTTCATGTCATTAAATATTCTTCCAAAACATGATTTTAATGGTTGCATAATGTGCCCTTTCACTATTATAACTGGTAGTGTAAATAATATGTTAATTAATATGCTATAATTATGTTAAAGTGCTGTCACTCTTTATCTACATGTCTGGTTAGAAAGATGGTTACAAGATAAAAAAAAAAAAAAACCACGGTACACTTACTTAAAATTTTTGTTGCATTCTGCTACACTGCTTCCAGAAAGGCAGTTTCAGGTGAAAATTTCACCAAAAGTGTTTGAAAATACCTGTCTCAATGTGTCATCAACAACTCTGGTTTTTTTAATCTCTCTCAACACAATAGGTAAAAATATTTGTGTCTTATGAATTTATTTACATATCTTCCATTATTCATACTTTTGAACCTAGTTTTCATTTTTAATTAACTATCTAGTGTTTCTTGCTTAGTGAACTATCTGCTTTTCTATTTGGCTAATTTTTCTATAGAAAGGTTAATTATTTTATTAATGATTTTATCATATATATGTAATATGTGATATGCATGCATATACATGTATACACATACATATATGTATATATACTCACATACATATATGTAATACTTTTAAATATTTTATATATAAAACTATATATCTTTTATGCATACTTATGTATATATATATATATATCACATGCATATATATTGTATACACATGTGCATGTATGGTGAGGTTAATGTGGTCCATTCCCTTTAGATGATAAGTCCACTCAAATCTTGTGATTGTGACTTTATTTGGGAAAAACAAACAGGCCTTTTCAGATATAATTAAGTTAAGGATCTCAAGTTAAGATCATCCTAAGTAATCCAGATGAGCCCTAAGCCAAATATTAAGTTTCCTTATATGAGAAACACAAGGAGAGATTTAAGACACACAGAGGAGGAAGCTATGTGGAGATGGAGGCAAAGAATGATGGAGATTTAGAGAGAGTCATGCAGCCACAAACCAAGGAATGTCTAGATCCACCAGAAACTGGAAGAGGCAAGAAAGAGCCTTGAGAGAGAGTAATGCCCTACCACCAGCTTGATTTCAGGCTTCTAGCTTCCTGAACTGTGAGAGAATAAACTTCTGTTGCTTTAAGCTATAGAGTTTATGGTGATTGGTTTGTTACTGCAGCCCTAGAGTGTGTGCATATGTGTGTGCATTCACATGTATACACATACACATATGTTTATTTGCGTGCATCTGTCAAACTAGTGCACAATAATATAATCCAGGGTAGTTCAACCTTACTGCTTCACATTCTTGCTCTCTGAACTAAAGATAAATACTATTCTCCTACGAAAGATTCTCGAACTTCATGGTTTTATATAACTTAATTTAATTTTTAAATATAGACTAAAAACTAAACTTTATCTGTGTCTTTCCTATCTGTCAGTCATTTTGGGCATAATAAAGCAAGATGTCTCTTCTGTAATTTTTTTTCTTATCCTGCTAACATTCCACAATCATGTTTATAAGCTCAAAGAAAACTGGTGGCCAATTCACTAAAATAAAAATGTCTTTCAATCCTGAAAATTTTATTTTCCCATAAAGAATTTTCATAAATAAACTAACTACACTCCCAGTTATCAGCCTTTATACAATGCTTCATCTGTGGAGCCTGCACATCATTGGTTCCTCCCTACTCTGGATTCCATATCTCATATGCTTCTACAGCACCAGTTTGTGGGAACCGTCAAAACCCAGTGTTAGGCTTCCTTGACTCCAGCATTCAACAAAGGTCCTGGGACATAATTGGTGCTCAACAAGTACTTATTACATCAGTCTTGAAAACCGTGAAATAAAATCAAGTGATTGTCCATTAAAACATCCCCTAAGGGCTCACTCCAAACTGTACTTCTGGTTAAGAAGAGCACAAATGTAAGTACATAGGATTGTAGGTAATTTGCAAAAGATTTGTAGGTAAATTGGTCATTCAAAGGCCTTATAGACTTCTCTTTGGCAACTGCAAGTGAAATTCTATTCATCACAATCCACAACATGGCAATGAGCCATAAGTAGATGCTTGTTTTTAGCACAAGATTCCATGCTTGTTTAGCACAAAGCCTCACCTACTCCAGACCTTGGTTTATGTTTCTTACAGTAAAAATTTAGAGCAGCATCACAAAACTGAACCCCTCACCCACGCAACTGAAATATTGAACACTGAATCCAACTGTGTCAAGAGAAGAACAGTTGTCTGATTAGGAGATAAGGGCCATTGCAAGAAAAATAGAAATAAACACTGCATCTCAGCCTTAGGAGCAAACTGTTACAATCAATTAAAAACAAATCCACAGCTAGCAGGTACCATGATCTCTGCAGTGTTGCTGTCTTCCACTAATCTTTCAGAGAGGTTACTCTGGGATGATATGTTCAAACTACTTAAAGCCATTCATCTCAAAGAAGTTGTGACAGTTACTTTGCTGTTTTCTTCCCACTCCTCAAGGGGAAATTTAATCAAGATTGTCAGAGCTTAAAAAGAAAAGGGGGAAAAACACACACAATCAAGCTATACTTCAATAACCAAATAAAACCACCAAAAATTAATCAAAACTTGATTTGAAACCCTTCCAGGACTGCAAAACTCACACAGTGTCCCAGAGATGGATGATACCATGAATTCTGATGTACACAGCTCACCATTTGATAAAATGGTGATGCTTTCCTGCCATAAGTGATATAATTATGCTATGCATCATATGCATTCATTTAATAGTATCCCTGCTTCACACTTAGCCAGGCATTTCTCACAAACTGTCATCTCCACAGGCCACTCATTCTGCTGATTCGGCTTTCCCCTATACTGGGTCAGGCTGCAGCCACTGTTTGTTCATGAGACAAGCTAATGATCTAGTGCTTTCTTGCATGTTGAGGTTAATAGATAACTAATATATTTTAGCACATTCATTACGGCCAGTTTTCCACCTCAAAAAAATTGCACATTTGGGTCTTCTGCTTTGACAAATGTGGTGCTTCATCTTGAAAGTTGATTAAAATCAATACCTCTGTGGAAAATTATATACAAAACGTATCAGTATCCAGGATACTCTGATGAGATACTTCTTCCCAACTCTGCCATCACCCCATCCCCCCAAAAATGATGCTAAAACTGGATGTGAATACTCATGAGGAATTACAGTGTGTTTTCAACAATCAAATTGAAATTACTCATCAGTTAAACTATAGCTTGTCATTTAAGACAAGTTCAATTCTAGTTGAGTTTGGAGAGTAAAGCTAACTAACAAAGAATTTCAAGAAATTTAAAATAATCTAAAGTCCTATTTTATGGTCAATCAAAATTTCAGAAAGCTTCCAGAAATTCTATGACATAAGCCTTATCAATTTAAAAAATACATCTTTGAAAGCAGTGGTCTGGAAGAAAATTACCTATATTAATGGACAAGAACATTACGGTTTTCACTATACCATCCAGCACAGTTTCTCACTGCATCATTTCTCATCTCCTTAATCTTTCCCACAACCTTATTTTCTTGACCACATGGAATGTTTTAGCCTCCTAAAAAGTCATGCTTTTTCCAGTTTTGCCTGGAAAAAAATATATCTTTCAAGGTCTAGCTCAAGTGTTACACAACCACTGTTCCTGTTGCTATGGCTGTGTAACAAATAACCCCAGGCATCCTGTTGATATATTCTCATCACTTAGCATGTCTGGAAACTTGGAGGCATTCAATAAAAGCTCATTTGCTCATTCAATCATTAATGAATTGGTATTTACTGAAAGCCCATATGTCAGACACCATGGCAGACCCTGAGGATGAAGCAATGGGAAGGAAGGAAGGAAGGAAGGAAGGAAGGAAGGAAGGAAGGAAGGAAGGAAGGAAGGAAGGAAGGAAGGAAGGAAGACCTGCTCTCAGTCTAGTGGGCAGGAAACACTACACAAATAATTACATCAACTAAAACACATAATATAGCATGCTGAGATGTACCTGTGTCAAGAGGGAACAGAGTACTACAGGAATACAGCAAAGTTTAGAGAGTAAGGGAAGGATTCTGGAGAAAAGAACTGATGAGCAAGAGGTCAAGTTTGAGTAGATGCTAGAAATTCATGGCAGAGGGAACACTATCAGCATCCCCTGAGGCTGGAGGGAATACCCCATGATAGATAGATCTAAAAAAGAACCAATGTGGCTGGAAGGCAAAGATGAAGATGCACATCTCTGTACATGAAGAGGCAGGAACTGTATCAGACCAAAAGACACTCTTCCCATTAACAGGAAGCAGTCCAAGGAGACTTCTGCAAAGGAAAAATATATGAATGCTTGCTCCAGTCCCAAAATGCTTGGGACAGCTGTGCATTCTCTTCAGAAACTCTCCTTTAAAAGAAAATTTTACTTCTTATATAAGAGAGAAAGTCTCTGTTAGTCTGATATGTACTGAGCATGGGTTGTCCAAACTGAGACTCTGTCAGAAGCAGCTGCTCTGGCCATCAGGGGGCAGGGGCTGTTCTGAAGAAACATCATCTGAAAGCAGGAGGCTGATACAGCATATCAGGGTTTCCTGAAAATGAAGCTGAGAGGAAATGCCGCACCTATACTGCTGGTGGTGAAACCATTTACACAACCGATTAATAAATATTTGCTATCGTTGGTAGATTTTTCTTAAAAATCATAGACAAACCACAGTCAAATGATTTCATAGGTATTCTTTTTTCTGATGGCCATGTATCTTGGCTTATATTCCTTGCAAAGAGTCATTTTTTCAAAATTAGTTTGTAATCAAAATTTTAAAATGATAAATAATCCAGTGGTATTATTTATATGACAATTATCAGCAAATAAATGTCTGTTCAAACACGGTAACATGGAAAGCATTTTGCACAGCTAAGACAGGGCAGTATATTCACCACCCACAACAGTTGGTTCTCCCAGGACACAAAACACTGCCCCATCTGTTTGCAAAGCACTGTCCTTCTGCACTCAGCATCTGGTCCCTCACCACCAGTGCCACCTTCACCTGCACTCAATCATCACTCTCACCTTCCCTCATAACCTGCATCATAAGTGATTTTGCTTCCAACTTCCATGCACCCAATTTCTCAAACTATCGTTGGCCTCTTGCACACCCTCATCAGGGTAAATTACTTTACCCAACTAAATGCACACATTTCACCAAAACCATAATTTGAGCTCACCCCTAGAGTGACCCAATCTCAGCAGATCCCTCATAGTTCAGGGACCCAGTACCAGGTGAGCAGGCCAGCAATCCTGTCAGATGCACCCCACAAAGTAGAAGTCAGCCTTTTCCTCAGAATATGCTTGCTACAGCCAGCTTGGGAAGAAATCAACATTTATGAAGCAAAGACAAAAGTAGCAGTGGCTGCAAGTTTATTGGTTCCCCCACCCCCACCCCAATTAACTACGTTTGTAATTCCATCTGTAGAAACCACCAGTACACTGAATTGTCCTCATTATCCAACACTAGAATTCTAACACTAGAATTTAATTCCCCAGGATATCTCAGCACAGATGCTCAAATGGGATGGTTACTTTCTTAGAAATGAAGAAATAGTAATACATGTCCCTAGGGATAAGTAAGTCATAACAAGAGAAAAAAATATTTAAGAAAAAGTACAAGGGGCTAAAGTAGCATCAAGCATTTCTAGGTTTAAAGAAGTTGCATGACAAAATAAGAGGAAGATACAGTAATAAAGAGCTTCCTGAATGGTTATCAATAAAAATACTTCTCATAGAAATTAATGGTTTTGGGGATGCCTGGGTGGCTCAGTGGTTAAGCGTCTGCCTTTGACTCAGTTCATGATACTGGGGCTCCAGGATAGTGTCCCCATGGGGTTCCCTGTGGGGAACCTACTTCTCCCTCTGCCTATGTCTCTGTCTCTGTGTCTCTCTCATGAATAAATAAAGTCTTTTTAAAAAAAAAAAAAAGAAATTAGTGGGTTTTGTTTTGATTGTTTTTTAATTAGTAATTGGAACTTTCCCCATTTCCTGGATCAATGAGTCCCAAACTGGATGTGCAGAAGTACACAGGTACAGTATTCAGGTAGCTTTTGAGGATAAGCTATTGAAATAGATTGAGGACTGACTTCTTTTCATAGCTGTGAGCAAAGTATCAGGAAACAAGTCTGCTCCAGACTGTGAAATAGAAAAAGTTGACCTGGGGAAAGGGGCCTTTCCATAGTCCATTTCTGGCCTTTCTCTTTCTTGTGTTCTCATGTACTCTTCAGTTGAAATGAATTCAATTTTGTTTACACTAAGGAACTGATATCTGTTAACAGCTTAATGTGTTTTCTCTCCCACTGATTTTTGCAACAATTCCTTAGATTCAAAAGGATGAATTGTTTGGGGCAGGTTGATGGAAAAGATGAAGTGTTGGAGAAGGGCAGGTTCTCAACCTCCTGTGGTTTGCTGACTGGGCTAGCTTACAGAATTAGATCAGGAGGGACCTAGACCACTGCTCCATGTGCAGGCAGGGACACTCAGAGACCCTGAGAATCTGTCAGTGATGATGTAAGGTCAAAACTACTTATACAATAAGAAGAAATCATTTGCCATTTTTACTCTCATTCTTTCACACAGTAAAGTTTTCCAGAGATTGATGACAGTGAGTATCACAACAGATCAAATGCCAAAATGGGAGAATCCAGACATCTATTGCCACATATAAAGGAGATATGGAAAAATGTAAAAACAATTTTTAAAAAAAAATTTTTTTAGGGTAAATTTTAGTTTATCTGATATAACTAAAATTTACCCTAAAAAAAAAATTTTTTTAAATTGTTTTTCAATTTTTCCATATCCTCAAACAGTTAAAAATATACCTGCCCTACGACCCAGCAATTGCACTGTTGGGGATTTACCCCAAAGATACAAATGCAATGAAACGCCGGGACACCTGCACCCCGATGTTTATAGCAGCAATGGCCACGATAGCCAAACTGTGGAAGGAGCCTCGGTGTCCAACGAAAGATGAATGGATAAAGAAGATGTGGTTTATGTATACAATGGAATATTACTCAGCTATTAGAAATGACAAATATCCACCATTTGCTTCAACGTGGATGGAACTGGAGGGTATTATGCTGAGTGAAGTAAGTCAGTCAGAGAAGGACAAACATTATATGTTCTCATTCATTTGGGGAATATAAATAATAGTGAAAGGGAAAATAAGGGAAGGGAGAAGAAATGTGTGGGAAATATCAGAAAGGGAGACAGAACGTAAAGACTGCTAACTCTGGGAAACGAACTAGGGGTGGTAGAAGGGGAGGAGGGCGGGGGGTGGGAGTGAATGGGTGACGGGCACTGGGTGTTATTCTGTATGTTAGTAAATTGAACACCAATAAAAAAAAAAAAAAAAAATTTTGATTTTAGTGTTTAAAAAAATGTTTAATAAAAATATTTTAAAGTAAAAATTCAATAAAATTTAAAAAGTGAGTTAATTTTCAATTCAACTTAAATTAAAATTTTAAAAATTTTTTACATTTAAAAACCTAATTTTTAACAAAAAACTTTATTTTACCTATGTTGGTTATTAATACTTTCTAAATTTTCTATTTTTAGTTATAATAACAAATATTTACAAATTTGTTTATAAATATATAATTTTATTAACATATATTCTATGTCTTTGTAAATTTATATCCTATATAAACAGAAATTCTTAAGGTTCTCAATACTTTTTTTTTTTTTTTTAATGACTCCAGCTCCTTCTCACCAATTTGGTTTCTTTCTTTCTTTCCTTTTTTTTTTTTTTTTTTTTAGTAAACCCTACCCCTAACATAAGTCTGTAACTCATGAGCCTGAGATCAAGAGTCATACACTCTAGTGACTAAGCCAGCCAGACACTATAAATCCTTAATAATTTTTGAAGCATGTAAAGAAGCTCCTGAGACCAAACAGTTTGGGGACCATTGAATTGGACATCTTTGCTCTGACCCTGTCAGTTCTGTGCAGTTTATCTGTTTAATTCTTCTGGGCGATATTTAAGTTACAACATTCATGGAACCTGTATCTCATAAATAAGGCCAGCAAGGGAGAGAGGGAAGAAAAGGGGGAAAAAAAGAAAAGAAAGAGGAAGGAAAAGAGGAAAGAGATAGATTAAAGAAGTAGAGGAAATGTACTAAACTGCTTAGGAATGTGCCCTGAAAGGACCACTGAGTTATTTATTCAATTCCTATCAGGTTCATAGTCAATACTGTCACATATAAACGTAACATGTGTTTGTTTACTTAACATGTTGTAAATAGATTTGCCTTTAAGATAGGTTTTGTTTGGTCTACTTGCTGCTTTTCCAAAAAGAAAAAAAAAAAAAAAAGCCTCAAAAACAAAGAATAAAAACAAACAAAAAACTGCCAGCAGTTTAATCTAGAAAGTTTTATGAAAAAATCTGGATTTCCAGTTGCTCTTGAAACTTGAAAATAACTGCTATAACAGATTACAAAAGACCTGTAATACAGCAAACTAGCTGGGACTAAGGAGCCCTAGTCTGTTTCTGCAGACTGTGGATTCAACAGATTTCTTGCTCTCTAAGATTTACAGCTTACCTGCCCCAATCATCTGTTACGTGCCTCACCGGGCAGGCTCTGAGACAGACTTCTGTCATCAAGATAATCTTTAAACCTCTTCAAATCCAAGATAAGAATGTTCTATATGTCAAGAAAAATATAACTTGAAATGCAAAAAATTTCTAAAAATCACCCAATCTCACCACACAATGGCAGCCCTCAACAGTTTAATGTGTTTTTCCTATGCTTAGTGTGACATAGTCGTGATCATATATGGAATACAATTACAAAAAAAAAAAAAAAAAAAAAAAGAATACAATTACAATTCCGTTATCTTCCCTAGCTATTTTAGAATAACTATTTGACATCATTAAAAAATCTTTTAAACATAGGGTCAACTGTTGTGTAATATTTCATTGTGTGAATCTGCCATACTGCATTATTTCTTTTGTTAAATATTTAGGTTTATTGTTTCTTATCATAAAAAATGGTGATGAATATCTCATATCCCAAGTTAAAAACTAAAAAAACTATTTAACTGAAATTGGAATCCCCGAAATGTATCTTAAGTGGTACATTTTAAATACATTAGGGTTGTCTATGTTAAACTACACAGAAACATCCAAAATATGGATCTGTGCCCAAATATTGGGTAGCACCATTCTTTTTGGGATAGTATTCTCATTTTTAAACTCCTGTGATATTTTAGGGGGTTTTGTATCTCCATTAGGGTATTTTGGATTACTACGTCAAGGCAACCTTCCTAACAGGCTGCTATTATTTTATTGTAATTAATGTCTACATGAGCAGCTGTGCAGAAGTCCTGAACAAAATTCTGTTTAAATATTGAGTGTCAGACACTAATGGACATTCAAATTGGCTGGTAATAAAATGGGTGTGGGAAAGCTTTCACCAACTGAACAGAAGGGCAGAAAATTAAAATAAAATCACTGAGTGGGTGTGACTCAGCCAGGAGACAAGCACAACCTGACAGAAAAATCAAGCATCAATTAAAACCGTATCCCAGGAAAGCAAAGAAAACCATCTATGATATCATTCAGCAAAATGAGCACATGACAGCTATGATATGTGTGGCAGTTTCTGTGTACCTTCTCTCCTGGTCAGACATAGCAAAGATTCTATGATGCAGACTTCAAAGAAAGTTTCACTACAAGAAACCCACTTCAAAGTCATCCACATCTGGATGGCTCAGTGGTTGAGTATCTGCCCTGGCTCAGGGCGTGATCCCAGAGTCCTAGGATCGAGTCCCATATCAGGCTTCCCGCAGGGAACCTGCTCCTCCCTCTGCCTATGTCTCTGCCTCTGTGTTTCTCATGAAAAAAAAAAAAAAAGTCATCCACACAAACAATGAAACCCTCATGCAACCCATGCTAAATATAATGCAGCACAGCAAAATGACCTCCACTTTTGGAGAAGTAGTCAGGAAGAGGGAAATAGTACAGTTTTGTTATCATGTCCCTTGAAGAAACAAGAATGCATGATGTTTTATTAATAGGCATGATCCCTTTATCTAAGTAACCTGGTAAAAGGTAATAGGGTGATTTCATGCTCTGCTGAAAAGAAGTGGGATGGCTTTCTACCCTAAAGCCATTGGTGCTCTTTCAAGCAGCACAGGACGCATATTTGCTATTTCTTTACCACAAATACCACTACAGTTATATGAAAGAGTTGATCAGAATTCCTGCAGAAATGCTCATATGCTCCAGGGCCTGATGGCTCATGCAGTCATATACAATATGGACACTGACAACTGGAATCCAATGACAGCAATCCTTTTTCTTTCCTGTCATTGGGTTATATCACAATATGCTCATTAACACAAGATCATAAGGTCAGTACTTTGTCATGTTGAAGTGATACCTTTTATAGTGTGAAAATTCCTAAGAAAGATTTTAAGACATATTACCAAGAACCACAAAATTCTGATATTTTTAACAGGATTTATTAATCATAAAGTCCTGGAGGTAGATCTTCCATCCCACCTTGATTCAAAAATGCTATTCATTTACTCAATTAACAAATAAGTCTGTACTAAATGCTAGTATGGGCAGGCACTTCTAGCCTCTAAGCCTAAAGCAGTAAATAAAACCAATAAAAATGCCTGGCCTTATGAAGAAAAATAAAGCAGTGCAGAGACAGGGAGTGCAACCTTGCCGTTTGAAACATGATCAGGGAAGGCTTCACTTAGAAGCCAGTTGAGCAAGATATAAAGAAGTGAGAGAGCAATCCACAAGGGTATCTGGAGAAATAATGTTCCAAGCAGAGGCCCCAAAAAAGGAGCATAACCTCCCAAGATTGAAGAGTAGCAAGGTGTATGGAACAGGGTGAACAAGAGGATACAGGAGGTGCAGGAAGAAGGGCAAAGTGGCAACCAGGTGGTATGAGTCTTAAATGCTGTTGTAGGGTTTTTGGTTTCTACTGAGTAGGGTGGGAAGCCATTGGAGGTTTTGTACGAAGAACTGATATTACCAGATCTGCCTTTTAACAGGACCCCTATATAGAAAATAGTCTGCCAAGAAGTACAAATAGAAGAGGGAGCCCAGTTAAAAGACTACTGCAATAATACAAGTGCAAGATGATGGTAATTGGGACCAAGGTGCAGCAAGGTAGGTAATGAGAAGTTATCGGAATATGAAAGTGGTATCACAGAATTTGCTGACAGGTTGAATGTAGTGCATAGGACAAAGAGGAATGCAAGAATTATATCCAACACAGCTGGATATGCAAGTTTAGAGCTCAGGGACAGGGTCTGGGCTCAAATTTGAATCTGAGTGATCAGTGTATAAATGGTACTTAAAGCTCTAAGACTGTGTGAGAGCTCTGAGGCAATAAGTGAAGTTGTAGAAGATGTTAGATGAGTGAGCTCCAGTGAGTAGAGGTCAAGATGAAGAGAAGAAACCAGCATGCCCAGGAATGGCCAGTGACGAAGGAGTATGGTATGATAAAACTAGGTGAGAAAGTGTTTTAGGAAAGAGAGGAAATGAGGGCACCTGTCTGGTTCAGTTGGCATAGCATACAACTTTTAATCTCAGGGTTGTGAGCTTGAGTCCCATGTTGGGTGTGAAGATTACTAAAATGGAATGGAATGGAATGGAATGGAATGGGAATGGGAATGGGAGAGGGAGAGGGGGAGGGAGAGGGGGAGGGCGAGGGAGGAGAGTAAATCACCAGTTGTGCAAATGCCAGCTGACCACTGGATTTAACATGGGAGTTATTAGTACTCTAACATTAGAAATTCCTTTGATATGATGGAAGCAAACATCTGATTGAAGTGAGTTTAAGAGGAATAGTGAGGTGAGAAATGGAGACAGCAAATATGGAAACTCAAAGAATTTCACTCCAAAGAAAACAGAAATAGGGCAGTAGCTAGAGGGAAACTGAAGATCAGGAAAAGTTACATTTAGTGGGAGAAATTCCACTGTCATAGAGAGGTAACTAACAGTCGGTGCTATGGGGGCAGGGAGAGAAAGGCTGGATTGGAGGGAGATGTTGAGACTTAGTGCCCCAGCATAACCCATAGAGTAAGGGGAAAGAAGGTGGAGTGTCTGCACACAGAGATAGATTGCCGTGTCGATGAGGGAACGATGGTCTATAGAAACTGTCATCTTTGTACTTCTGTTCTTGTTTTTTCAGTGAAATATGGTCCAAGGTCACCAACTGAGAGTGAAGATGGGAGAGGAAATGTTGGAGGCTTTGAAGTGGCCTCAGGCAAGCATGAACGAACTATGGAAAGAGTAGGATGTTGGTGTCCACAGGAGTCCATGAGGGTCACAGGACCATCTTCATTGACATGTGACCTATACAATTACACAGGACCCTATACTCAGAAAGGCTCCATGGTTAGTTTAAGTATTGCTATTTCCATCTTAAAATTCATAATATTATCTTTGAAATCCTGTTGTGTAAGCCTGGTGGGACAATGGAGCACATGAATCAGCAGAGATATGTCAGGGTGCAGCACACACAGATGGCTGTAGTCCGCTGGTAGCCTGCACAGGCATAGAACCCAACCTATGGGCAGATGAGGGCTGCAGACTTACACTGCAGTTAGCCTGATGGATGACTCAGGGCAGTCCTGGGCACCACAGTCTAGACAGGTGGCTCAGAATAGCAGTCACAACTATAGAGACAGCAGCACAAGTGGTAGGGGCCCCAGGAGAAGGAAAAAACTCTGCATTCAGGCAGCTCCTGGAACCATGAAGAGAAGGCATTTGCCCCTCTGTTGGAACCTGCCTTGCATTGTCTGCCCAAGTATTAATTCACTGGCCCCCGCAGTGGGACAGGAACTGTTGGCTCTCAGGCAGCAAACTTGTTAGTAAATTGTTATAAAATAAAAGAATACACATGAATACTGCAGCAAGGCATAGAAGGGAATTATTGGAACTCTTCAAAAAATGTAGAATCTCTAGTTTCAAAACCTGCTGCTACATTACACAGCAAAGAGCCACAAGCTTAGAAATAGGAATGAAATTAAAAATCATCATACTCAGCAGAAAATATTATTTTCATATGAAGCTTCAGATGAAGTTATTACTAATGAAGAAACGATTTTATTCTTGCAACTGAAGACACAGCAAGAGCGTATATAAACTAGCATTGTGAATTACATATACTTTCAGTTACGTATGCAATCTGTAGCCATTACAAGAAATATCAGAAGAAATATTAAAATGCTATTGTATAAATTTGTATCTAAAATTAAATTCAGATTTATTTTAAAATGATTTTATGAAAAAATAAAATAAAATTATTTTATGAAGTTAAATATTTCTAGAAAAATTGGTCAAAAAGAATCATTAGTTCCAGCAGTACTAAAATTTGTATTTCAAAGTAATTTTTCAGAATATAGGCCAGTCTTGTCATAGTATAAAGAAACTTTTGAAAGTTCCAATAGCAGTTGCATCACCAGAAAGATCCTTCTCAAAATTAAAATTTGTTAAAAAAATTTAGTCTTGTTTGCTTGAAGTTGCTTTTAATTATATTGACTGAAAATGTTTATTAAAAAATGTTTTGATCATCTAATATAAATTTCATTGTATTAAATTGTGACACCAAAAATATTAATTTTCTTGCAATTTACAAATGTCTTTTATAAAATGTCCCACTTTTTTTTTTAGTAGAATCTTTTTTATTCAGAAAAAAAAAAAAAAAAAGTTTTCCAACCACACACAAGAGGGGTTTGGGTAGGGGGAGATGTCTGTCCATCCACCCCCAGCCCCCAGCCCATGTGGTTTTGGCAGCAATAAGGGGTGTGGGATAATGGCCCAAAAAATAAAACTGGTGTACGTGTATATGGGGAGGAGAGGGGTGCAAAAGCAGTGGGGAGTGGGGGCGGCGGGGGGGGGGCGGGGACGGATGAGGTCAGTACTGGGAACGCCGCAGGTGGTGGTTATTACTATTCATGTACCACTATTACCCTGTAATATGGTTTATAAGTCATAAAATATTTTTAAAGTCAAAAAACTTTGATTATTTTAGTGCACTTAATGACTTTTTTCCTGCCTTTCAAACAAGGGGCCCCACAGTTTCATCTGGCACTAGACCTGCAAATTATGAAGCCAACCTGGCTAGTGATCATGAATTTTAAGCAAGACCAATCAATGTGCCGGTGGGTTTTTTCCAGCCACATTTAGCTGGGTTGGAAAAGTGGCATTTCAAAAGTTGGAGTTGTGCCAGGTAGGTATCATGAGGTAAGAGAGGGACAAGTTTGTTGAGAATATATGAAATTGATAAATTAAAGATCAATTGGTAGTGAATAGACTCCAACTTGCCCCACTGAATATAAAAGTGAGGGCATCAGTATATATTTTAAGTATCATATAAAACCTCGGAGAATGACCATTCTCCAGGGCTCTTTGCATGGGATCCAGTAGTGTCTGGGCTAGCTCACTAGTTCTTTTGATAGAAGTACCTGTAATTATATCAGCTAATGCTGGTTACAGGCAGACTGTCGTTCAGTGGTAGATTGCTCTCAGAGGGTATAACACCTGGGTAACTGCCAAGGTTTCCTCTGAGAAAGTTACCTTAGATAAGCACGTAAATTGAAATTCTCCTTCAGCCAAGAAAATTCTTCAGTATGCACATGCTTATCCCCTTTCAAGTTCACATACTCATTCGACATATTGGCTTTCGCTACTACTCTATTAACAGCACATCATTTCCTAGTCCAGTAATAGTTATCCCAATTACTTTTTCTGATGATTAATTTTATGCATCAACTTGACTGGGCCATGAAGTGCTCAGATATCTGGGCAAACATTCTAGGTGTGTCTGTGAGGGCGACTTAGACAAGATTCACATTTGAATTGGTTGACAGAATAAAGCATTTCCTGAGGTAGATGGACTATTCATCTGATCAGCCTCAAGCCTGAGTAGAGCAAAGGACCCTCCTGCAAATGAAAGGGAACTCCTTGTGCCTATTTGAGCTAGAATATCAGTCTTTTCCAGATTTTGGACTTGACCCAAAACAAGTACTCTTCTTGGGTCTTGAATCCACAAGCTTTTGGATTGGAATTTACATATTCACTCTCCTGGTTCTCAGGACCTCGGACTCAGACTTAGGACCTTGTCAGCCTTATGATCACAGAAGCCAACTCTTTATAATAAGTACACATGAACACACAAACACATGCATGCATCCATCCTGTCTGCTCTATATCTGTGGAGAACACCAAAACACTCTTATTCCTTAGTTTAAAGATATTACTCTTTATTGCAAAAAGATATTACTCTCTTTATTGCAATAGCCATAATGTGTTAATATTCCTCAGCCACTGCATAGCCATGGGCTGCACTCCAAATTCTAGCCAGCCAGTCAATTGAATATAATTCACAATACAATCCAGGTAAAAGAACTTAGGGTGCCTTGCCCAAAACCCCACTGCAAAAACAATTCAAACATCTGATATGCTGATGGTTGCTCAGTAGTGTCATTGTCATACTTTCATATGCAATAAATATATTAAGAAAACATGACTTTGAGGTGCCTGGGTGATGCTATCATTGAGCATCGACTCTTGGTTTCAGCTCAGGTCATAATCTCAGGGTCATGGGATCAAGCTCCCAGCCTAGGGCTCTGTGATCAGTGCAGATTCTGTTTGGGACCCTCTCCTCCCCCTTTGCCTCTCCTTTCCCCTCTCTAAATAAATAAATAAATCTTAAAAAAAAAAAAAAACATGTGAAATGTGAAAAAATGTGAAACATTTTTACAACTATTAACTCCTGAAATTCTTAAAATATTTCTGTGAAGAAATTATTAATATGCCCATTTGAAAATGAGGCACAGGGAGATTAAGTAGTTTGATGAAGTTCATACAGTTAGAACTGAAGACAGAACATGAGTTTTTTGAAATCCTAACTTGTCCACTAACCCTTTATAATTTACCTCAACTCTGAGATTGAAATTTGCCATATACGAAATGGGAATAACACTGTCCACTGCATTTGGTCACTGTGAAGAAGTAGGCAATCACATAAGTCCAAATACCTAATATGATGCCTGATGTTTATTAGACACTCAATAAATTTTAGTCCTTTCTCATGCAAGTTCTTATTGTAAAATCAGGAAAGATAGTAAATTGCATAGATATCTCTGAAATAAGAATGAAAATAGTTCTTCAAACTCTAATTTACTCAAAACTGGTAATTATAAGGCTATAATTTATTGTTGTTTTATGAGCACAGTCTTTGTTTTCCACACCTAAACTTGAAAATCCTTAGGAGAAGCATATAATTTTAGTTCTCCACAGACTTCACCATTCTCTATTGTCCTACATCCTATCTGATTCATGTATTCATGTCACCCTTCTAGTTCCTACAAGGTTGGAAATTTCAGAATTTGCAATGAGTGTATCCTATGATTCTGCCAATGACTTCCTGGTTTGGGCACAATTACTTGATTTTTAAAATTTGGAAAATAATACAAAGAATACTTTGGAGAGTGATACAAAGAATCCACATGGTCTGATGAACAAATTAAATTCCTTTCCCTTCATCACCAGCAATATTGCCACATTAGCTACATACAAAGTTTAGAGCTCAGCAATAATTCATAACTGTCAATATACCTAGCAACTCTAAAAAAAAAAAGAGGGGGTGAGGAGGTGGGAAGGGATTAAATTTATAGTGAAATAACCTAATTTTCAATGAATTGTTAAGTCCATATCTTCAAGTTATATGTGGTCTTTTTTTTTTCTTTTCTCTGGAGTGCCTTCAAAAATAACTATTGTAATTTGAGATGTAGACCATACAAAATGGACAAAATGATAAGATAATGAGCAAAAGCATTTCCAAAATGAGACCAGCTGTCGACCTTGTCTTTGGAAGGGAGGTTCTGGCAAACTTCCATTGGCCCCTAGCCTACTCTTGTTTCGAACTGATTAGCAAACATTCTAGTCAATCAATCCTGTCCCAAATTAAGTTGTTGGTAAGAAGCAGGATGATTTGCATTTCAAAGCTCTCAGGAATCTGATGATGAGATGTGACTTCCCTGAGGCTTCTTCATATTCAGTAAAAACAAGATTCCTCTTCTTTCTAAATCAACAGTGAGGGACAAGTAAGCCCAGAGTATTTTATGTACTACGAATGGACTAAAATTGAGCATTCAAATGTTTCTATATTTGTTGGCAATGTAAATGAATAGTCTTTATATAAACTGTATTTCTACCTTCATAGGTATCTTGGCTCATATGCAGAAATGCTTACACAACTCCCCTTGGTTCTAGAAATAGATAGCTGGCCTATTCTGAGATAGGACCATTGTCTTTGTTATTGGCTAACCCTATTAAATTAGGCTCTTATCATATTTTACAATGCTTTAAGAATTATGATGTAACCTGAGACATATTCCAATCTTCAGGACAACAATGCTAAAATAAAATTCTCTTTTTCTCCAGTTACCTGCAGATTCTATAAAAATTGAATGTTATTCTAAGTTACTGCCTGAAAGTATGTTACTTCCAGAGTATTAAACTAAATTATGGCCTTAGAGCATAAAACAAACTTTATATTCAGGATAGGTCTAAGAGACCATCTAGGTCAAAGTTGTGGTTTTAAAGTTTAGGAGACTGTGGCTCAAAGACATTAAATGAACTACTGTCTATTAGTACCAGAGCTTGAACCAAAAGGTAGGTTTTCCTGATTCTATTCCAAATGCTTTTCTACTGTAAGACTAATAATTTTGTGTTCTTGGGAAGCCAAAGTTATTGTCCCAGAATAACTTAAAAGAATGTTAATCCTCGTGAATCATTTGAAATACAGATATAAGGTGGTTTTTAATGTGTCTAGAATTGATCATGTGACCCTTTATAAAACAGTAAGCCAGAGACAGATGTGAAATAAAGCTAGCAATAAGCCATGTCATGCTTAATATACCCAAGCTAGAGGATAATATAATTTCTACCTTACCCACCTTATGACAGTATGAGTCACTTCTAAGTATTCAAATCCTAAAGTGCTGTCTGCATTCTAGTGATAGCAGTTGGGGCGCACATAAGCTTGGAAGCTCTTTAAGCTATAGTACCCTCAAAATGTAAGAATGGAGGAGAAAGAATCAAATCCATCATTATTGTAAATCAGAGAGAAATATTTTCATCCTAAGCATTCTGTAGAGCAGAAAAAACTTTTTGTCTACTCTCTTATTTTCTTTGTCTGAAGCCCTGTGAATTAAACTGACACAAGAAAGATCAACAGAAGAAAAAAGGCATACAAATATAATTGATGCTTTGAATTTTACATGCATAAGGGCAACACAGAAAAGTAGTGAAAACCTAAAAAAAAAAAAAAAAGACTTGGAAGCTTATATACTATTTTAACAAAGGATGATAAATTATGGAGAACTGACTAGACAAAGGAAAGGGGAGGTTTGTGCTTCAAGGGAGTTAAATTGTGGGAAGGAAAATATATGGGGGAGCTAAAGAAAAATAAAGATTATTTAAGTAAGGTTTGTTTGTACAGACTCTTGATGCCAATTTGTCATCTTCATGGATACAATTCCCCCAGAAAGATTTATGGCAGTCATCATTTCTCAGCATTTTTTGCATTTAGTCAGATAAGGGAAGGCTCTGAGGCATCTTTCTGTATCTATTGACTCTCGATTGCCTTGAGCTCAAAAGAATCCATATGTCAAAATGGCATATTTTGATCCCCTTCAATCCAATAAGAAACAGGAAAGACCACAGAGAACCACTTTATACAGAAAAAGAATCTAGTGGATAGAAGAACAAGTGAAATTTTAAATATTAGTTGCTGGAAGATGATTTAAAGACAAATGTACAGCTCACAGATTTTATGGTTGAGGAAAGCAAGGCTGCTATAGTTTTGTCCATGGTCTTTAGCTAATGGATAACAAAGAAAGTGCTTGGGCAGCCTGGGTGGCTCAGGGGTTTAGTGCCACCTTCAGCCCAGGGCATGATCCTGGAGACCTGGGATTGAGTCCCACCTCAGGCTCCCTGCATGGAGCCTGCTTCTCCCTCTGCCTGTGTCTCTGCCTCTCTCTCTGTCTCTGTGTCTCTCATGAATAAATAAATAAAATCTTTAAAAAAAAAAAAAAAAAGAAAGAAAGAAAGTGCTTAAGCAGATCTCTTGACTTCCAGTCCAGCTCAATACTTCAGTAAAGTCAATTCATCAATCAAGGATTTGCCAGCAGATGTGCCCTACAATATTACATAGAAAACATGATCTTCATCCTTGACATAATCAACATCAATACAAACAGAATGGCTATAGCACTTTCTTATAAGCACCCATATCTCTGATTCCAAGTGGGACTTGAAAGATTGTTCTCATACCAATTATAATCTAATATATATCAATAAAATTCAGACCAAAAACCCACAAAGAAAAAATAGATCTCAGTATTCTTTTTCTAGCAATCCTACAGAAAGCAAGTTATAACTGAAAAAAATATTCATTATAGAAAAAGAAAAGTATGCCTATTACCTAACAAATATCATGGATTATTATTATTTGAAAATAAAGACTCCAAATTTCAAATAGATGTATCTTTTGATACTATTTTTCCTTTCATTTGAGGAGTCCCAAAGTGCTATCTGAATAGAACGAAGCTTATAAAATGGAAAGACCATTTGTAGGCTGAACATTTCCTTACATCTGGCCACAAACATTGAGGCCAGTTTCAGAGATTCTTTAAAAATATATTCCTGGGATAATCTTTGACTCTTTCAATATAAAACTTTAAGTATTAAAACTATGCTAAACTGGGATGCCTGCATGGCTCAGTGTTTGGGTGGCTTACCTCCAGCTCAGGTCATGATCCCGGCATCCAGGATCGAGTCCCACATCGGGCTTCAGTGAAGAGCCTGCCTCTCTCTCTCTGTCTATGTCTCTCGTGAATGAGTGAATAAATCTTAAAAAAATAATAATAATAAAGTAAAATAAAACTATGCTAAACATGAGGAAAAGAGGGTTAGACTGACACTAACACTTCACAGCACAGTTCCATTTTTGTAATTCTAGAATAGCTCCTACCGATCTCACCAAAGTAGGAGAGGCATACAAATCAGCATTTGAAAATGAAAAGTTATATGGGCAGTAGGAGTTTCAGTTTGGAGGAAATATAAGCAAATATATAGAAATGGAAATTTATTAGTATGTTCCAAGAAATTAATTCTGGAAATATGTTCCAGGTGAGAAATTCCACTGCCATTTTTGGCTCTGGAGTCCAACAAATCTGAGCCTAAATTGCTCGTTTGTCTTCTATCAGAAAATGTACCCCTTTACCTCAATTGCTGTCCTGTAGAATGGGTACAAAAATAGAACTTACAGTGTTGAGGCAAAGATAAAATGAAATAAATGAATATAAGGTTTTTCCCACAATTCCTCACAAATAATGAGATAAGCAAATATAAGCATTAATTATTACTATAACAAGTTTATATAAACAAATAGGAAGATGTGGACTAGTATATAGTTGGGTTAGAAAAATTTCAGAAGTCAAGCTGTTCCAAGAAAAACCAACTGCACCCATCAATAGCTCATAATCTGGGCACTTAAACAGGATTTCTTCTCATTCGGAGATGCTTTGGATTAGTGTTTAGGAGAGGCACTGGCTCCTAATAAATTTTGCTTTGTAGTCGTTAAAGTGAAAAGCCAACAATGCTTTCTTGGATCCTTTTCTGATATGGCAATAACTATCCAAATCACATGCTCTGTTAAAGCATTTCAAAGAACATATACAACAAAGCTAGTGAACTGCTCTGAATGTCTCCTAAATGAAATAGTCTCTGTATCTCCTAAAATAAAACTGTCATTTTGAAGACTTTAGTACAAAAACTTTTCCTGAGGAACAAGAGAAGCCTACTAGCTTGATATGTAGTTACATTTACCTTTGCTGATTGTGCATGGTTACTGATAATTCTTAGCAAATGTGTTTAACTTGTATGATGTAATATTTAACTTTTTCATGGAGTTGTTCTGTGTATGTCTCTTTCTAAATCTTCATAATACAAGTTCCTCAGAGGCAGCACAATCATGTTTGGGGTTATTCTTCATGACAAAAGTAGTCATAGTAAAGTTCAGTGCACACACAATAAATATTGAATAAATTGGACTTTTAGCCAAAAGCATGAACTACCCTTCCCAAACATATTACCATGTATATAGGATATTTTGTATCCAGGGAATTTAAGAATTAATAAAACTAGATGAAAGACCTTGGAGTATCAGACATAGTGAAATAAGCTCCAGTTACTAGAGTTTTAGAAAGTCTGTGCACCACGAGAGTGTTTCAAGAGATTCATAGATAGAGGTTGCACAAAATGAATCACTAATGTCCCTCAAAACTCAAAATATGTGATTTAATATTCTATCAATGCTATTTCACAAAAATATATATGTATTTAATGGTTCTTACCAGATTCTATTTTACTCACTTTTGAAAGGTCATTTAAATTTTTTTAAGTGAGCTAATTAGTGAGCAAGGTAGTCTTGAATGATTGCAGGTGGCAATACTATCCTATTACCCTACTAAAAGCTAAGGTGACACCAATTAAATTAAGGGTGACTGATAATTCTCCTTTATTACTACACCTGTATTCATATTTAGATACTTTTCATTAATGCTCTTGGGGTCAGTTAAAAGATAAAGGAGAACTCAACTTAGCTCATTAATAAAATTTAAAAGTTAAGTTTCCAGGCTCTATGTATTAATTACTCTCTGCCACCACTAAGGCATTTTAAATCTGCACAGATGAGCACACAAGCAATGAAAAGAGACTCTCTAGAAAATGAACCAAGAAGAAGAAAAAAAGATAAGAGAGTATAAACAAGATCAGCAGTCCTGCCAATTCTTCTCTCATCCCAATGGTACTTTCAACTTATTAATGTTGGCTAATGCTGTACTCAGGTGACCTGCTGTTATAAATGCCTCATTGTTTGGGGACTAAAGGAAAAAAGCAGTCTTATTGCTGATAACCTGATTAAGAATTTTGAAAACAGACATAGCAGGTAATGATCTTTCTGCATGGGACCTCTGCATTTTGTAACCACTCAAGCTTTCAAAATATTAAGATGTGACCTTTCCAGTCCTTGTGCTTCCTCCATTGTTCACTGCTGGTTGGTACAAGGAAAACACCTATAGAATACTTCTAATTAGTTCCCAACACAAAGGGAGTGATCATCATGTAAACCATTATGCCAGACTCATGTTATTTACTCTAAATAAAAAAGCGTTAACAAGTTTATTCTATTTAAATGTGCCTTTGTGTGTGTGTCCATCTTTTAAAAGTATAACTAGATAGTACCCTGAAGACCTTTCCTGGTAATGTAAGCTCTTGTTTATTTCCAGCTTTTTCCTGACATTGGCATTCCATTGAATGCTGATTATTAAAATGTTTTAATGAAATAATTTAGAGCATCCTATAATTCCATTTTTTAAATGCAGTACATATGAATATTTCCCTTAAGATGCTGGTAAGTAGTGAAAACTCTACACTGGCATTTTTCTATTAAACTGTAAAGCTAAAGTTAGAATATCACTTGATGCTTTCTCCCACAGTGTGAAAGGTGACTTTCCATAGGGAAATTGACTACATTTTATCTATTCTACATATTGTTAAAGGACCCCATTCCTTCTTTAAACAATTGTTCTTTAAGAAAAACATACAATTCCCTTGAAGTCAATACACACAGTGTAATTGATACCTCCAAATAATACCTCTTCTGGAGAATCTTTCTTGATATACTCCCAAATGAAGTAGATTTTTCCTCCACTTACCATTTTCCACATGTATATTCTTTTGCATTTGTTTTCTCTTTTATATGAGTCCATGGTAATGGTATATGATATGAAAGATGCTTTATAAATTCTTGTTAAGTGAAATGAGTAAGTGGTCTGATGCCAATTTTTCTCAAAATTACTTTCATTCTCAATATGAGGGACACTTAGTACTCTATGCTTTCCTGATGATTAAACATAGGGAAATCCTTGGTCATCCACAAAGCATATGATTCTGATCATTTTGCCTTCTAATTTTTCCCAGGTACCATTTGAGCATAAAATGTCTATTAACACCTCTATACCCAGGTTTCACCTAAGCACTCATTCTGACCCACTCCAACTTACTAACCAGCACTGACCACAACGTTCTAAGCAAACTTAATTGCCCCAGTAGTAGTAGTACCCACTATAATGATAAAAGCAGAGAAAAGGAAAGGTTACACATTTGGAGAGATAGGTAGTCTTTTGCCAAACATTGACATCTCCTACTGATACATCATATGTAAAATATGTTAAGAATAAAAATGTAGTAAGCATTGGCAATACATATTAAACTATTCCCAAGCCTTAGAAAAGTCTAGGAGCTCCATTAGAGATGTGGACTAGAGTACTATTAGGTGACATGCCAACCATAGTGCATAAACAGCATCTCTCACCACTGTTCCTAGAAATGACACTAAAAGCAGCAAAAATATTTTTTTAAAATACAAATACCATTTTCAGCAAAATTAGGGAAAAATACACAAACTCTAGACTCCAAAAATATCTGTAGAAACTCAAAATAGCTGAGATCAAGAAAGTCATGTAGCTAGGCGCAATGGTAGCTGATTTCAGATAGTGTTGGCAAAAATCACACATCCTAAAGGCCAGAGAGTCACTCTGAAATACAAAAATTATACACTTTGTTTGCAACAATGGCTTTAGGAACTGAGATAAACAATATGTCACCAGAAGCCCTCTTGGATCCAATCTATCTAGGCTATAAAAAAAGTGGCACTATTAAAAAAGAAACAAAGCTATTAGCCACATTTGCAGCAGCAGTCTGTTTCTATGGTAACAGAAGACAGACTCTTTGGGTTGTTAAGCCTGCAAGAAACTTTGCCCCCCCCCCCACCCCCCCACCCCCCGTGTTCTCTGCAGGAACTTCCCATGAATTATTGATTCAAAAAAATCAATTAATTCAGTAACAAATAATTACTGATTTATATGAAATCACTATATTATGTAAAAGAAAAGCAAAATTTAGGTATGGATTAAAAAGTACATAACAAGTATCTTTGCCAAAGATAAGATGAAAAATTTGTCCAAATATTTTGCCATGAAATAAAATTTAGTGATGATGGCACTTAAAAAATAGAAGACCATGAAGCAGAAATACAAGAACTCAGGGAAGAAGTGGTAATATGATAAAAAGAGGTCAAATATATGCTGGAAAAAGCTAGGAAAAAATAAAACTCAAAAATCACCGAAATGAATGTAAACATGAAAGAAATACAAAGATGAAAAGAGACTATGGAAAACACACTAAAGAATATAGAGGATAGGGCAGCCTGGTGGCTCAGTGGTTTAGAGCCACCGTCAGCCAAGGGCATGATTCTGAAGACCTGGGATCAAGTCCCATGTCAGGCTCCCTGCATGGAGCCTGCTTCTCCCTCTGCCTGTGTCTCTGCCTCTCTCTCTGTGTTTCTCATGAATAAATAAATAAAATCTTAAAGAAAAAATATATAGAGGATAGAAATGAAAGAAATAAATGAAATGAAATTGAAATAAAGGAAGAGTTTTAAAGGGATTAGAGAGAAAATAATGACTACAGAAAATAAGCCAAGATGATGAGATACCACCTCCCCCAAACAGAGGGGAGTATTGAAAGAAGAAAATCAAAGTATTGAAACAGCACAATGACTTGAAGAGCTAATTCAAGAAAACTTTTCAAAAATAAGATTAGGTTCCCAAAAAAGGAAAATACTAAGAATATCCTAGAAACTCTTAAAAACTCACAGAAAAAAATCCTTTAGTCTGTCAGGAAAAAGGATCAAGTCTTTCGCAAAAAAAGAGAATGCAACTATCTGGCATATTTTTTTCACAACAGCATTTAAAACCAAAAATACAGTGAAACATTTACAAGCTATTCTAAAAGAGAAACTGAAAGGGGCACCTGGGTGGCTCAGTTGATTGTGTCCAACTCATGATTTCATCTTAGGTCATGATCTCAGGGTCATGAGATTGAGCCCCACCTAGGGCTCCACACTCAGCAGAGAATCTATTTGATATTCTTTCTCTCTCCCTCTGCTCCTCTCCCTGCTTGTACTCGCTCTCCTCCCTCTTTCTCTCTCCCTCTCATTCTCTCTCTCTCAAATTAATAAATAAAATCTTTTTTAAAAAAGAGAAACAGAGAACCAAAAGTTTTATACCCAGCCAAACTGGCTTTCAAATACAGACCTCAGGCAGTTTTAAATACACAAGAACTCAGGCAATATACAAATATTACAGCTAACAAAAACCAAAAGAAGAAAGAATGTAATACAGAGAGTAAATTAAGAGTCTGCACACAGATATGCAGTTTGTATAATTCACAATGCCAAATTATATCATTCTCCTAAATTCTAATATGAATGGCAACCTCTAGAGCTGTGTAGAGACAATGTAGTCAAACACAGTAATCCTGAGATTTACCTAATTACCTTATCTATAATCACTAGGAGTCAAAGTTTATCATTTAAAGTGATAAATCACTAAATACTACCTCTAAAACTAATAATACATTATATGTTAATTAACTGAATTTAAATTTAAAAACTAAAATTAAAGAATCACCTGCAAAAAAAGAAATTAAATTTTAAAAAATAAAGTGATAAATCAAATTTTAGAAATTAAATCATATTTAACAGTAAAATGGCAAATACTAAATAGGAAAACACTGAGATTCTTATTGATTAAATTCCAGAAGCGAAAGAGATAGGAGGAAGAAGCATAAAGAGAAACCTAATTTTAATACTGAGCAATATAGGAGAACAGCACTGTAAATTAATGGATGATTTAAAATATTATATAAAGTTATCATTTAAAAAGTAACTACCAAGCAATTATGCAAACCTAACTGCCACAAAGATTGTTCGTAAACAAATCAGACCACATAGTGAAAAACTTTGAAAATTGATAAACACATAAAAAACAGATGAAAAGCCAGTCATAACTATTATATCAGTAAATCTTTACACACACATCACATATTTAAATGTGATATTTATAAAAAACTGTTATATTAAAACATTGATAAGAACACAAAAAAATTTGATGAGACTTTCAAAATAGCTGCATAAGGAACTTGCATATTATAAAATACAAATTTTTAAAGTACCTGGAAATGTTTTTAAAAAGTATCTGGAAACTAAGTGCATACAGTAAATTAATAAGCATTTATTCCAAAAAGTCACCTAAATGTCCATAAGAATGGTGGGAGGCTATAACATTTGAGGCAGAACCTGCTCCCATTCCTTCCTCAGCTACATATTACAGAATGCCTACCCCATATCTGGCGGCCAAGAAAATGGGAGCTCCTTTTTAACATCACTGACAGTTAAAAAGCTAGGATCTCACCCCAGGAGGGCAATTTGCCAGGATTTCTCACCTGGGTCACTCTCCATCCCATTTTCATGTAAATGAGATAAAGATGGCATCTCAAATTGTAGAACAAAGATGGAACGTTTTGACAAACGGTGTTTTGATAACTAGGTAGAAATATGAAAAAATGAAATTGAATCCATTTTTCGCATTACATACTGGAATAAATTTCTCTCAAAATTTAAATAAAATAAGGATAAAACCATAAAAGTAACATAGTATGAAATTTTTTAAAGCCTAATAGAGAGTAAAGCCTAATAGAGAGTAAAGCCTTTCTACCTAGTTCTGAAAAATGAGAATCCATGAAATATTAACAATTTACTACACAAACATAAAAAGTTTCTAATGGCAAAAACAATAAGCAAAACTAAAAGACATATAAGTTGGAAAAAACATCTGTAACCATATCAAAGCTAAAGTGCTAATCTAATATATAGTAAGTTCTTAAAAACTGAAATGGAAAGATTTAACAATAAGCAAATAGATCCAAAGATATAAACAGATAGTTCTCAGAAAAATTTAAATGACTGTTTGACAGATGTCAACCTCAGTTATAAAATGAGAAATGCAAATTAAATTATGCTGAAATACTATTTGTTACCTTTTAGATTGGCAAAAACTCAGTTTTATAACATATGCCATACATGTGGCTATGGAATATAAAATTTTATATCCCTATGGAGGGCAAATAGTACCTATCAAAGTTACAAATACATACAATCTTTGACAACGTAATTTCACTTTTGGATTTATAAGCACATGAATGTGTGCAAAATAATGTATGCATAAGCATACTTGTTGAAGCATTATTAGCAAACAATTGGAAATTAACCTTACCATTTTTCAATAAAGGGACTAGTTAAGTAAATTATAGCATATAGATATCTATACAATGTAATGCTATGCAATCATAAAAGAATTGCAGATGGGGATATGATGTACAACATGGTGACTACAGTTAATAATATAGTATTGTATACCTGAAAGTTGCTAAGAGAATAAATCATAAAGTTCTCATCACAAGAAAAAGAATTGCAAATATGTACGGTGACAGATGTTAGCTGTACCTTTATGGTGATCATTTCACTATACGTTTAAGTATCAAGTCATCATATTGTATACCTGAAACTAATATGTTATATTTCAATTATACCTCAATATATTTTTTTAGTTGCAAAAACACTGCATATTGGCTGATATGGAATATGTTTAGAGAAAAAGCAAGGTTTAATACAAGTGTGTTTATTATGATATCTTTATGTAAAAAGCAAGAAGGGAATACATTTTTGTTTGCATGTGCAAATAGAAATTCAAGAAGGATGCACAACAAACAAATAAAAATAATATTTTAATGATGTGGGACCATGGCAGCTGGACGGGGGACAAGTATGAGATTCGGAGGCAGAATTTTCAGTGTTTACTTTTTTAAATATTTTAAATATTTAGCCACATGCATTAGTTTCTTAATAAAAATACAATTTTTAATTTAAAAAATTATGGTATAGGTCAAGTAATTCACTCTCCATAAACCAGTCATCACTCCTTCCTGTGAAACCCTCTAGAAAAACATACCCACAGAGAACAATTGTAAAATTTTTTTTAAAAAGTAAAGCAACATTTATTACTATTGATTACTAGATGAGTGAGGTTTGGGTCCAAACTCCACAGGCTGAATCACCTGAAGAACTCATACAGCTTTGTACTAAAACCTAAATGGACTACTACTTCTTGAAAGGAAATGTGAATCTCAGAGTTACATACCCACCAGGCCGATAGAAAAGGAAAGCAGGAAGAAGACAGAAACAACACTTTCTTCAAAGCCCAGCATTAACCTAGGCCTTAGCCAGTCAGAGCAATAGCTGAGGGCCAGGGTGCCATGAAGCTAGAGGCAGATACCAACATTGGCTGTGAAGCCCTCACTCTGCCTCCTCCTAGAAATGTCTAAAAGGAGATAACTATCTGTTCAGTGACATGGTGGTTAGAATGAAAAGGAAGACCAAAAACACAATGATTTATAACCTATAGAAAATGTGAACCTATCAGTATCACAAAATGAGAACACTATACTTTGTTTTGTGGAAATGGATGTTAGTATCCTTAATCGACACTCAGAAACAAGAGGTTAGAGAAAGAGCCCCATGATCCCTGAAGGAACTAACTGGTTTGTTTGTTTGTTTGTTTGTTTTCCAAGGGTAAATTCAGGAGTTTATTAGTTACAGAAGACATGAGTTTAATGCTTCCTATCAATAAATATTTGAATATACATAACCATCGTGAATTGAATCTCCAATGAGCATATATTTCTTGTAACTTGAAAAACTCTAACATTAAACCAAGTAGAAATGTAATTATAGATATTACAATACACACAGTTATAGCTTAAATTTTAAATGGAGCGTTTTTGCATGCTAGGGTAGACACAGAAGCTGTTTGCTACTGAGGCCCTGGAGAGACATCTATGAAATCACTTCCATAATATTAAATGATACTTTTCTAGTGAAACTAGAAAATATTAAACCTATATCCATGTGTTTCCCAATCTATTTGATCAATGTTGCCATGAGAGATTCAGAGATTGAATATTTCCATGTGTGGCTCTTCCATTTTATTCATAGTACATATAAATTAGAAGTTTAAATGTAGAGTAAAAATTTATAGAAAACTCAATTCCCTGAAGTCTTTGGAATAGGAGAATTCTAGGCAGCCAAAAATTCTAAATAATTGAGTTATTCATAACTATGAATATTAAGTTATACCTATATTAGGTATATATAATTTTATTCTATGCACATATACACAATAGATAAATTACTAAAGTATATGGGTTTGTTTTGCTTAGTTTTGTCATCTATGTCATGATTGCTGTCAGCACCCCCATGTAGAAGTTTTTCTCCCTATTTTATATCTACTGCAGGCTTTGAGATAATATATTGAAGTTTCTTCAAATAATATGTAACATAAGATTAGACTTTGAAATAAGGGCTAAAAGGAATTGCTGGAAGCCATGACCATAAGATTTTAATGCAGGCACTTAGAGCCATTCACTTTGGATGTGTAGGGCTTTGTTGTTCATTGCTTAGGTCTGTGTGTAATGGAACACCGTGTGAATATGTGAGTTTGAGCAAGATTAGGCATCACTTCGTGTAAAAAAAAAAAATCTACCCTATTTATGCCTTGCTTTTTAATAAAAAATGAATTTTATTAAAATGTATACAAAATCACAAAATAAAATACTTTTTCTAAGTAAAGAAAAATTAGGTACAGTGTAAGGCAAAGGATAAGAAAAGACAGGCTCATCATATGGAGCATGCCAACTGGTCCTCTTCTGCTTGCCAGAGTAACAAGTTTGGTTTTATGCTCTGTATTCATTCCAAAGAAGGTAACAAAACTCATACTGTCTACTTAGAGTAAATAAAACAGCTGCTTCAATATAGCACAAAGTTTTTTGGATAGTGTGTCCAGAAAGCAATTTTTCTTTAGTTCTTCATCAAGAAATCACTGTGAAATATTAAACTATCATCTGCAACAACTTTATAAGAATCAAAGATGAGTTTCAACAGACTTTTTGTAAAACTCTACAATGTGAATCAACAGCACAACTCGAAAGGAAAAAAAATCAAGGGAAAAAGAAAAGGTTCCAGTTCACTGAAAACAATAAAATGACCAATTCCAAAACACAACAGCTATCTGTGGCTGTTCCTGGTGGCCCACTGGCAGTGTCCTTGAGTGTCGAGCACACAGTAAGTTGACAACATAAGTCTACTTAGCTCCTCAAGTCCCTGCAGGGTGCTCAAAAGAACTTTCTAGTTCCCACCAGTTTGTCCCAGTTCCTGAACACATTAAGTCTTGATGTAAGCCAAAGAAACACAGTGGGAAACTTCACTGTTATTCCAAATATCCACTTAAAATATGGTTGCTGGCTATAGGATTTAGAACAAGGGAAATAGAGACAAATTAATCAGAAGAAACAAAACATTCATTAAAGACATTACTGTCAGTAGTTAATGACCACTGCATGAAGCAACCTGAAGTACTCACTTATTGCTGCAGGCACAATTCAACATAAAGAGAGGGAAAGTGGGAAAAAAAAAAAAAAAAAAAACTTGCAACACATGAATACAGTACTTCTCTTTCTTGCCTGTGAAAGCAAGCCAAAATGTCAGAACTGACTCCTTTGCTTTACTTTCTATATAAACAAGCATCATTAGCATTTCCCCAGAGGAAAGAGAAGAAAATTGTTCATAATGAGGTAAGATTTGGAATTAAGAATACAAACAGTGGTGTGCTTGAACAAAGCCAGATTATTTAATGCAAACAATGGATCAATTGTCAGTTGAGTGAAAGATAACCAAATCTTTAATGCCTAGAGGCCTGGAAGGATAGTTATTACACCAGAAGTTTTTATGCATCAATTTTCCTATGTGTTAGAGAAGGGAATGGTTTAACTTTAACCAAGAGCTCCATCCATACCAATGCCTAAATGTAACCTAGCACTCCATTGGAGTAGGTCTGAATCTCCTGGAAAGATGGATGATGACTTTCAACTATTAATTTTTAACACGTACCCCAAAAGTGAACATTAAAGATTCATTGAGATTAGCAGTCCTAGAGAGAGTGCCAGACTTACAGCTCTTAGAATGCAAACCATTAAAATACAGAGACTGTATCTACATAAATCACTTTGTCACCAAAAATATGTCCACGAGTAACAAAGTATTTACCAATATTTTTTTGATGAAGATGCTAAGGAATCAGAACTCTTGACTGGAAGAGATATTTACCCAACCCAAACCAGCCATCTCAAGAAAAGTAACTGGCAGCTTCCCTAACCAAACTTCAGGATGATTGTGGGCAAAGCTGGACCTCAAGTGGGAACCAAGGCATGAGAAGAGGCCAGAACTCCCTATCTCTTTGGTTCTTGCATTGCCAATTTCTTGGTATGTTGGCTTTATCTTCTCCAACCTAAAACCTATTTCTTCCCCCACAGCAGGAAACATATGTCCAATGGCTCTCTGCTGGCATCTTAGATGAAAAGCTTCTCTTAATTTATTTTTGTGTTTGGTCCAATCGAATCACCAGTCTAATCTTAGACTGATGCTATATCTAGGGGTGGGGTGTTTTGCCATTGGTCCAGATTGGGTCATGGGCCTACCATTATACAAGGCACAAGGATTTATGATGGGGCTGAAGAAAGAGAATAGTCCCTGTAAAAAAAAAAAAAAAAAAAAAAAAAAAAAAAAAAGGAGAATGCACTGCACTACAAGAATAGAGGTAAGTAATGAGTCAAATAAACTACCCATATGAAACTTTGCTTATTTTGCTCTACTGGAGCATTTTGGTCACTTCAGGTCATACAGAAGTTGCCTACAGAATGTACAATTGCCTTGGAACAGTGGATACAGGATCTCATTAAGGTCATTAAGGTCTTAGCAATTTTCATTTATGACCTACCTTGGACCAGCATGGATTTAAGGATGATTTGAATGTTATATAACTGGCAACAAGAGTCACACTAATGTATACTGATGGTAATAGAAGCCAATAGTCCATAAGGAACAAACAAAATTATAAAGTTCATTCAAAGAAGTACAATTGTGTTAAGAGAACAAAGATTATTATGTGGCTCAGCAGGACTACTTGAGAGTCCCATGTGTCAAGAGGCAAGAATGGCTTTTATATAAGCTATTACTTGAATGGAATTGGATATTTCTAAGGTACATTAAAACAAACCTCTTCTAGCAATAAGTTGAACTGGATATTCTGAAAAGCCCTTACTGCAAAACACATAGAAATAGTAGATAAAATATAGCAAACATCCATTTAAATGCATAGTTGTGCTTCCAAGAGAGCAAGGGAAATATCCAAGGGGAAACAATAAGACAAAGCAGAAAACCTGAATGATCAATGAATACAAACACCATGGCTGCTCTGCAAACATTTGCCAATCCCAACACTCTAGGGATGTGGATTTCAAGGCTGTGCAGGGACAGAGGAAAAGGCTTTGGACCCCAGCAAGGTAGAGTATAAATTCAGTATAAATTTCTGTATAAATTAAGAAGTCATGAATCGGGATCCCTGGGTGGCTCAGCGGTTGAGCACCTGCCTTTGGCCCAGGGCATGATCCTGGAGACCCGGGATTGGGTCCCACGTCGGGCTCCCTGCATGGAGCCTGCTTCTCCCTCCTCCTGTGTCTCTGCCCCTCTCTCTCTCCCTCTCTCTCTCTCTCTGTGTGTCTCTCATGAATAAATAAATAAAATCTAAAAAAAAAAAAAAAAAAAAAAGAAGTCATGAATCAGGAAAGAAAATCCCCTAGTGAAAGTAAAGAGATGAAAGGGAAGCTTGTCCATCTCAGTCTGAGTCCTGGGAAAGGGAAAAAAAAAATTCCTCCTTGAGAATGAAAAACCACAGTCCTACCTCCAAACAGGTTTGGATTTTGAATTTGTACAAAGCGGGGTCTAAGAAAATTTAAGCCTAGAAAAAAGGCATAGAAATCCCAAGTAGGAATGTTTTAGAACACCAGGCTAAACAAATGTAAAACTTACCTTAGTGACATACTCACAAGGGGGACCTCAGACTTCCCATCAATTAAGAAAAGCTGAACAAGCACTCACAAGTCAAAATGGCAAAACAAAAAATTTGTTGGTTCTGCTGACTCTGGTCCATGGTAGCAAATTTCCTTAAGTAGAAGTAGAAGGGGGTAAGAATTTTTAAAAACTTCATTGATCTATTAGAAGGAAAGGAAAGGGGGGGAGAATCGTAAAAATTTTAAGGCAAAAAAAAAAAAAAAAAAAAGCACCTAAATAGGAGTATAATAAATTTAAATGTCTGTAATCACTATAAATCTAAATAGCTTAACCCAATCATCTAAACACAATAAGACAAGGCTCAAAAACTGAATCTAGGGGCACCTGGGTGGCTCAGTGGTTGAGTGTCTGCCTTTGACTCAGGTCATGATCCTGGGGTCCTGGGATCAAGGCCCACACTAGGCTCCCCACAGAGAATCTGCTTCTCCCTTGCCTATGTCTCTGTATGCCTCTAAATAAATAAATAAATAAATAAATAAATAAATAAATAAATAAAATATTAAAAGGAAAAAATGAATCTAGCAATATGCAGTGTAAGTATAAGAGCCCATTATGGGTGCTTGGGTGGCTCAATCGGTTAAGCATCAGACTCTTGATTTCAGCCCAGGCCATGATCTCAGGGTTGTGAAATCAAGCCCTGTGCCAGCTCTGTGCTGGGCATGGAACCTGTTTAAGATTCTCTCTTTCTTGGGATACCTGGATGGTACAGTCAGTTAAGCTTCTGACTCTTGGTTTTGGCTCAGGTTGTGATCTCAGCATCATGAAATCAAGCCCTGCATCAGGCTCTGCACTCAGTAAGGAGTCTGCTTAAGACTCTCTCTGTCCCTTCTCCCTGTACTCTCTCTCTCTCAAATAAATAAATCTTTTCTTAAAAAAAAAAAAATTTCCTTTCTTAAAAAAAAAAAAAAAAAGATTCTCCCCCTCTCTCTACACCTTCCTCCTCTCTAAAAAATAAAATAAATATAAATAAATAAAAGAGCCACCCAAAATGATATATATATACAAAGAACTCCTAAAACTCAACAATAAAAAAGCAAACAACATTATTTAAAAATGAACCAAAGACTTTAACAGGTACTTCACCAATGAAGATATCCAGTTGGCAAATAAGCAAATGAAAAGATGCTTCACATCACATGTCATCAGGGAAATGTAAATTAAGACAAGGTTCCACTAAATACGTATTAAAATAACCAAAATCCAGAACACTGAGAATGCCAAAAGCTGGGATGTTGTGGAATCACAGGAATGTTCATCCACTGCTAGAAGAAATACAAAATAGTACAACCGCTTTGGAAGAGAGTTTAGTTTCTTACAAAACTAAACATGTGGGGATTCCCTGGGTGGCTCAGCGGTTTGGTGCCTGCCTTCAGCCCAGGGCGTGATCCTGGAGACCCGGGATGGAGTCCCATGTCGGGCTCCCTGCATGGAGCCTGCTTCTCCCTCTGCCTGTATCTCTGCGCCTCTCTCTCTCTCTTTCTCTTTCTGTGTGTGTCTTTCATGAATAAATAAATAAAATCTTAAAAAAAAACTAAACATGATCTTACCATGTGATCTAACAACCATATTCCTTAGCAGTTACGCAAAAGTGTTGAAAACATGTCCACACAAAAACCTGCACACAGATGTTTACAGCAGTTCCATTCCTAACTGCCAAAACTTAGAAAAAACTAAGATATCCTTCAGTAGGTGAATTGTGGCACATCTATACAAAAAACTATTATTCAACAATAAAAGTCTATAAACTATCAAGCCATGCAAAAACATAGAAGAAGCTTAAATTCATATTACTAACTGAAAGAAGCCAATCTTAATAAGGCTATATACTGTATAATTCCCATTTACAACATTCTGGAAGAGGCAAAACTATGAAGACAATGAAAAAACAGTTGCTTGGGGAAAGAGAATGGTGAAGGGATGAACAAAAAGCACATATGATTTTTAGAGGAGTGAAAATATTCTGTATAATATTGTAATGATAGATATAAATCATTATATTTTTGTCCAAACCCATGGAAGGTACAACACCAAGAGTGAACCCTGAGGTAAACTATGGACTTTGGGTGATTATAATGTGTTCATATAGGCTCATCATTGGTAAAAAATATATATATATTCTAGCAGTGATGCTGATAACGAAGGAGGCTATGCAAGCATAAGGGTAAGGAATATATGAGAAATCTCTGTACCACCTTCTCAATTTTATTGTAAACTTAATACTACTTTATTTTTTTTAATACTACTTTAAAATCATGATGATAAAGCTTGGAATTAAAAGATAGGAGTTACCAAGCAAATGTTAATATTAACCAAAAGAAAACTGATATAACATTGTTAATATCTGATAAAATAGATTAAAAGTTAAAAGCAATATGAGATTATAATGGTCAAACTCTTAGCTATAGAGAACAAACTGATGGTTATCAGAGGGGAGGGACATGGGGGGGATGGGTGAAATAGGTGATGGAAATTGAGGAATGCATTTGTTCTGATAGACATTAGGTACTGTATGTAAGTGCTAAAATCACTATATTTTAAAATGAATGAATGAATCCCTACAAAAATACCAACAGTATTTCTCACAAAACTAGAACAAATAATCCTAAAATTTGTATGGAACCACAAAAGACCTGTAATAGCCAAAGCAATCTTGAAAAAGAACAAAGCTAGAGGTATCACAATTCTAGATTTTAAGTTATATTACAAAGCTGCAGCGATCAAAACAGTATGATACTGGCATTAAAAACATGCATAGATTAATAGAATAGGACAGAAGGCCCAGAAATAAACCCATGATTATATGGTCAGTTAACCTTCAACAAAGACAGCAAGAATAATCAATTGGAAAGAGACTGTCTCTTCAGCGAATTGTGTTGGGGAAACTGTACAGTTACATGCAAAAGAATGAAACTAGAACAAATGGATTAAGGACCTAAATATGAGACCAGAAACCACAAAAATCCTAGAGGAGAATACAGTCCTTAACATTGACTGTAGTAACTTTTTTCTAATGATGTCTCTGGAGGCAAAGGAAACAAAAGCAAAAATAAACAATTGGGACTACATCAAAATTAAAAGGTTCTGCACAACAAAGGAAACAATCAATAAAACTAAAATACAATCTAATGGAATGGGAGAAGATATTTACAAATGTCATAACCAATAAGAGATTGGTATTCAAAGTAATAAAGAACTTACATAACTCAACACTAAAACCCCACAAATAATCCAATCAAAAATGGGCAGAAGACATGAACAGCTATTTCTCAGGAAAAAAAACAACAACCACAGATGGCCAACAGACAATGAAAAGATATTTGACATCACTCAACAGGGAAATGCAAATCAAAACTATAATGAAATACCACCTCACAGCTATCAAAATGGCTTAACAGCACAAGGAACAGCAAGTGCTGGTAAGAATGTGGAGAGAAAGGAATCCTTGTGCACTGCTGGTGGGAATGCAAACTGGTGCAGCCACTGTGGTAAACAGTTATGGAGATTCCTCAAAAAATTAAAAATAGAACTACCCTACGATCCAGTAATTCTTCCACTGGGTTTTTACCCATAAAATACAAAAAATACTAATTTGAAAAGATATATGCACCTATATGTTTGTTGCAGCATTATTTACAATAGTCAGATTATGGGAGCAACCCTATTGTCTCTGGGTATTTGAATGGATAAAGATGTAGTAGAATATTATATATATATATATATATATATAAAATACACAATGAAATATTACTCTGCCATAAAAAAAATAAAATCTTGCCATTTGCAACAACATGGATGGATATAGAGAGTATAATGCTAAGTGAAATAAGTCAGTCAGAATCAGACAAATACCATACAATTTCGCTCATGTATAAAAGAAAAAAAAAGAGAAAGAGAGAGAGTAAAAAAGAGAGAGAGAGAAGCAAATAAATATACTCTTAACTATAGAGAACAAACTGATAGTTACCAGAGGGGAAGTGGATGAGGGCATGGGAAACAGATAAAGGGCATTAAGAGTACACTTATCCTAATGAGCAGAGTAATATATAGAACTGTTAAATCACTATATTATGCACCTGAAACTAGTAGAACACTGTATGTTAACTATACTGGAATTAAAATTAAAAACTCAATAAAAAATGTTTAAGTCAAACTCTTAAAACGGTAAAAAAAGTGGTTGCCAGGGGCTAGGGGTAATAAGATGAAGTTAGTGAAAGTGTACAAACCTTCAGTTATAAAATGAATAAAGTCTGAGGATCTGCTATATAACCTGGTGACTGTAGTTGCTAACAATGTATTCTATAATTGAAATTTGCTAACAGAGTAGAACTTAAATATTCTCAACAGAATAGTTTTTAAAAAGATAAATATGCTGGGTGATGCATGTGTAAATTATGCCAATGAGGGAATTCTTTCACAATGTATATGTATATTCAATCATCATGTTGTACACCTTAAATATTTTACAATTATATTTGTCAACTAGACTGCAATGAAGCTAAAAAATGAAAATAAACAAAAAATGAATGAATGAAATGATCTAGCAACTCTACTTCTGGGTATACACCCAAAAGAATTTAAAACAAGATCTTGAAGAGACATTTGCACATCCATGTTCATTGCAGCATTATTCACAATAGTCTAAAGGTAAAAGTAACTTGAATGTACATCAACAGATGAACGGATAAAGAAAATATGAAATACGCATACAATGGAATATTACTCAGTTCTAAAAAAGGAAACCCTCTCATATGCTACAAATGGATGAACCTTGAGAACATTATGCTAAGTGAAATGTCATTTACAAAAAAATACTACATGATTCTACTTATATGAGGTATCTGAAGTAGTCAAAATCTTAGAAACAGAAAGTAGAAATACAGTCAATGTGGCTAGGCAAGGAAGAAAAGAGCTTTTGTAATATGGGTACAGACTTTCAGTTTTCTAGGATTAAAAAGTTCTAAGGATCTGTCATACTATATTATACACATATTAACACTACTACACTATACACTTAAAAATAGTTAAGATAGTAATTTTTATATTATTTATTTGTACCTCATTAAAAAAATTAAGAAATGAAGTATCTAAGGTAAAAAGGGGGAAAAGGTAGAGTAAATCTAAAGAAACAGAAGAAAGGAAATAATAAAATCAAGAGCAAATAGTAATTAAATGGGGAAAGTTTTCAATGAAAAGGATCAACAAAACTCAATGTTAATTCTTTCAACAGATTAATAAGATAATCAACCCTATCTAAAATGGACCAATAAAGAAGGGAATAGAGAAGAGATTGTTACCAGAGGGGAGGTGGGTGCAGGGTGGATGAAATAGCTGACAGGGATTAAGGAGCGTACTTGTGATGAGCACTGGTTGTTGTATGGAAGTGTTGAATTACTATATTGCACACCTGAAACCAATATAACACTGTATGTTAACAAACTGGAATTTAAATAAAAACTTTTAAAAATAAAATATTTAAAGTATATTTCAATAAAATATTTTTAAATGAGAATCTCTCAAAAAGAAAAAGACTAAAACACAAGATATGCCTGTAGATATAGCCGAAATTTATAGGATTATAATATGAATAACTTTACAGTAATAAAATTGAAAACATGGATGAAATGGATGATTTTCTGTAAAAGTACAATACTGAAGAAGAATAAGCTGAAAATAAGAATGGCATAATAGCCTTTACAGAGGTTTAACTGGCAATTAAAAATAGACTTCACCATTCTTCTTTCCTCACCAAAATTTAAACTAATAAAAAATACACTGAGTTCAACAGTTTCATGGGTAAATTCCAAACTCCAATCCTACTCAAGCTGGTCTAAAGAACAAAAAAACAATGGAGAGAAGAGTACAGATTTTTGAAGGGTAAAGTGCACAAACCAACCATTCTATAAATAGCCAAATTGTCATTCTTACATGAAGAAAAAAAATTCTCAGACAAGATCTTATGATGCAACATCATTTGTATAACCTTACTGAAATCCATTCTCCAAAATAAAGTCTAAACAGAGATCAAATTATTAAAAATTATAATACCTAGGCTTTAGCAAGTACTTTATCTCTTCTAAGATTTTTACTAAACATTTGACAATTAGGTTTTTTTTGTCTATTCAAACGTGTAAAATAGATATTCTACCCATTTCATAGATGAAAAATCTGAGAATCAGAGTGGTTAAGGAATTTATAAAACATCACATAGTTGGAACTGGAGTTTGATCTGGATCTTACCCATCTTTTGAGTTAAGTTCATGATGAAACGTGTTGGGTTGACTAGCCGACAACTCAAACTCAGCCTAGAGCCCAAGGACCTTGGAACTCTGTCCCAACTGGTAAAGGGCCGACCACTAAAATAACCAGTCCATCAATCCTCCCTCTTGAGGACTCACATCATCAAAAGTGTATCAAATCTTAGTGTAATATCATGTATACAAGAAGCATTCAATCTACATTTTCAATAAAAATAGAGGTTTTAGGAAAAGAACTATAGTAGTAATAGCTGAAGGCCAAACTGTATTCTATCTCATACTTCAAGGTTTCAATCTTCCACCCCCACCACCATTTCTACCTCCCTGCTCTGTGATCTTTCTTATTTCTATTTCTAGATCTAGATACTGCTTTCCTTTCTTCCATTCAGACTCAAAGTGACAGAACAGGAAGGGATGGAAATCACAGACTGATGAGACCTGGAAAATGGGGCCCAAGATGACCTTTTGACCCATATTACACAGGGCCAGACCTCCTTGTTAGGTGCTTTTCTGTGTTGGATCTTTCTTAGTTCCTCCTTTTCTTTCACTGGCTCCTATCAAAGGGTCACCTGCTCTGACTTTAAACACTGCTTCTATCATCTCGTAACACAAAGGAACAACTGAAGCCCTGAAAGGGTTGGAGATCAGTGATAGATACTTCAATCATTTGACTTTAAACTAATTCTTAAGAAATCCATCACCTTCAACATGGCATCTACATACACACAGAAAAATGCATCCACACATCACCACAAAAGCAGTAGTAGCCCTTGTCATGGATCTTGTGCCTCCTCACCTTTCTCCTTAGATGCAAAGGATCAGTAGGCCTACTTTGTCAGGGATGACGTTGTGTTATATAAGAATCATAGTTGGGTGGGGCTGCTGGATGTGTTAATGGTTTATAAAGATGAAAATGGGAGGTATTTATTTAAAAAAAAAAAGATTTACTTACTTATTTTAGAGAGAGAGAGAAAGCATGAGCAGAAGGGATAGTGGGAGAGGAAGAGAGAATCTCAAGCAGACTCCACCCACACTGAATGTAGAACTGGACATGGGGCTCAATCCCACAAACCTGATATCACCATTTGAGCTGAATCCAGGAGTCAGTCGCTTAACCAACTGGGCCAGCCAGGCACTCCTGGGAGATGTTTATTTACAAAGGTTTGTTCTTTATTCTCCAGAATCTGTGTTCACACCCCTCAGATTCTTCATATCTTTGCGCAAAATCTCACTGCATTGATGTCATAATTCCATTGACTTTAATCTGATTTTATATGCACTTATCTTTTAAAAAAAAGAGTAGTTTTTTTTCCAGCAAAGAATTTACCATGCCTACAGTATATATGGAACTAGTTTTCTTTTAGACATAATGTATTTAAAGGATAGTGTCTATAAATCTGTGTTGCATCATGCATTTCATATAGATTAATGTCCTCAGCTTGATTTGATATTGTTCTTACCTTTGTTGCCATCACTGCAGAATTAATATTTTTGTCATTATTAGAGAATCAAAACTATCATCTTATTTCATCACATTTTGAAGTCAGTACATGCTTAGAACCCCTTTCAAAGGTCATTAAGCATCACAGAATGAGTGATGACATAAGTTTCCTTGCACATCCAGGAAGCAGAAACCCCAACACTCTAATTGATTTGGCTACCATATGAGGAACTGGTACCTGGAAATACGGCTTATTAGCATTGAGTTCCTGTGTAACCATTTACACAGAACTTCATTTATGTTACCAAATAAAAATTGACTAGGGGCCATTAGTGTGATGGTATTTGGGACTGACAATGGTGCTGGAGGAATAAGGACCAATGCTCAGAGCAGATCTATAAATGGCAAGGTGATAATGTATTTTCAATCACACGATTTCTACAATGAGCAAATAGTATTCCAGAGAGCTAATCCAACCCTGAAGTGAATATACAGTTAAAAGCGACCATATCTTGACTCTAAATCCCAAAATCAGGGAGTTTTATGAATATGCTATTTTGTTCTATCAAATTCTATTCCTTGATTCCTTAAAACAACTTCTGCAGCACTTTATAGGTAAAACTAAAATTTTCATTTGAAGTAAGTCTGCAAAATTGACTCAACTGATTTTCACTGAATTTTAATCATTAAGTAAAACAGTACTTTTCCCCTCAAAAACATACCAATTTCCTGGAAATGTATTTCATGGCTTTATTTCCTTTGCTAATTGATTCTGGTCATTTAATTCAATAAATTTTATAAAGTTAAAATTATGAGGAATTAATTGACTTTTGCTTAACTTCCAATTATGCCTAATTTGTTTCTATTCAGTCTCATTAAATTCAATTATTATTGGACTAATTGTAATTTCTGCCAATAGTTCATTTACTTTAAAATAAGGATTCTGTCCTCTGTTACTTACAAGTAATTTTTCATCAGGGTTAGGTAGGGTCTCTTAATTATATTAATACAAATGGCTTTCTATATGCATCAATAAGTTTGCATTTAGTACCTAAGCAATTCCTTGCAACTCAGCAAAGCTGGCTAGACCCTAGATACAGCATAGTAGCTATATGGGTAGCTTTCCAGTAGCCAAAATTAGTTTTAGTTGTAACTGGGACAATTTCTTCACATTTCACTTCATGTTTCATTACCCTAGTTATAGAAAATTGTAAAAGAAAAAATACAGAATTTGAATAAAAGGGACTGAAGTACAAACTTTAGCACTTGGGACTCTCCCAAAACTTTACAATGTATCTCTTCATCTGGTTGTCCTCTGTATCCTTTATATAGCTTTTATGATATAACAAACTGGTAAATGCAATCATTTGATTACATCAAATTGGAGCGGGGCAGTCTTATGGGATCTGATGCCATCTCCAGGTAGATAGTGTCAGAATTGAGTTAAACTGTAGGGCATCCAGCTGGTATCACAGAATTGTTAGGTGGGGGCATGGAGGGAGGAGGAATCCCCATACATCTGGTGTTAGAAGTGTCCTGAGTGTGATAGCAGAGGAGATACACACCAGAGAAGGAGCATAGGCTTTCTCTCCAAAAACAATATTTATATTTATAAAGAGACAGTAATGGTAAGAAATTTAAATGTGGGAATAAAGGATAATCTTGATAAGATTGCATTGGCAAAATACATAGAAAAGACAAAATAAAGGAATTGGGAAAAAAAAATCAAATATCCCAGGATTGTGGGGAAATCCTGGGACTGAGGAAAAAGAGAGCTGGAATTATATTATTTTTCTGCCTCAAAACTGTTCTATAATCTTATATAACTCATTCCCTTTTCCTCAACTCTTAATTTCCTTTCTACAAAGAATGAAATAGGTCATCTCCAAAGTCCCAAAATACTGGCATTCTTATGATCCATATGGAGTGTGACTTGTTCCCTAATTTCAATTTTAATAATGCTTATGCACAGTACTGCAAGTGGTATGTCTAAACACTCATGCTAGTCCTAATAAATAATTAAATCTAGCATTTGGCAGCTGGAGGCTATTGCACTCTGTTAAGTATTCTTGAAGTTTATTCTATCAGTGTATCAAAATAAAATGCCAACAACTTAGTAGATATAAAGCCTATTAGCAACTGTGACTGCTGTGTTATCTCAGAAAAGCTTGCGAGGATAGTGCTAAGTGGATCATGCTGAAAATTAGCCTAATTTTTCCTCCAAGATGCACCAAAATGATTAACCATTCCATTTATGGAAATTCACTGCTCTCAAATATTCAAAAACCTTCCTAAGATTTTCAGTTTAAAGGCTGACACTCCTCCAGTTCCTTATGTAATTATTAATTGCACCTTCACTGGATTAAATATCAGGCATAATAGCAGCCTTGCCATTCATTGCAAATTTTTGATATATCTGTTCATAATTGTGATCATGATAATATCAACCTTAAAATTCTTATCAAAAATTTTAGGGAAAAAGTATATAACATGGGGTTAAATATCTAGGATGCCTATACATAATCAAAAGGTAAAAGCAATACCAGTAACCTTTAACAATCCTATGAAAAGACATCAAGTTTAGAATTATCAAGTTAATAAAAAAAAATTCTTAACAAGCTGCTGGACTTTAAAGTTGTAATGTTGCCTGCAACTGAGATATGGGCCTATTCAAGATTATAGGTAAATATACACATGAACATTTCTAGTAAACTCTACATGACCTCATCATGAGCGGAAACAGGGAGAATGGATAGTGAGAGAAAAGCTCTCTCAATACAAGTCTTGAAACTTCAAGAAGTGAGGGAATAGGATTCTTGCCCCATTGTGCCTCTTTTCCATCTATTTTGATCAGGTACACAGACCTATACCGAAACAAAATGAAAGTACTAACAGAGTTTTCTTGGCTGTATTTTTCTTAGTTTCACACTGAGAAACACTTAGTAACTGCACTCCTGACCCCAGAACTTTGCATTTTCAGGCTATTGGTTATAAGATACAGAAGGTAGTACAAATTCATCACTCTAACTGGAAATATTGAACAAAAGAGACATGCTACAGATGACTGTCAAAGCAAAAACATGGTTCTGGAACATCAAAAACCTCACCTAACATGTCTTAAGTGTTTTGTGGACTACCGGTTGCTCCCCACCCCACTTCTGGCACAGCAGAATGCAAACAGGCCAATCAATAGATTCACCAGCTCCCTGGGAGATTGTCAGACATTAGAAATTCTGTGCAAAGATAGAAAATGAACCAGTGTGATTCTCTTCCTTGGCAATTTAAATTAGAAATGTGTAGAAATCAGGCACTTGGCAATAGAAGCTCAAGTGGAAAAACTGTGATAGAGAAGAACCAAAAGTGAGCCAAGGTTAACACAAGAATGCAGACTAACTGCTAGGCCCTCCCCAACCTCCAGTCTGAGCTAGAGTACAGAAATACATGGAGACAATTTATAGCTCAGATCAGATAGATAATACTTTTAACTGCCCAGTTCAAAGGGAGCTATATTCCCCAGTGCCAAACTCCCATACTGTACTAAGCCCAGACAGAAATGGTTTAGAGACTTTTACTCACCACAGAAAGACATAATAAAGGACAAAGAGAATTTTGAAGGAAGGCATTCAGAAAGCCAAGAGAATAGGCCACTTAATCTTCCTCCAATTGATGTGATTGTATGATAGGTGGGGAATCTAAGGCCAGCATACTTGAAAAATCTGTGAAATTTGGATCACACCAGGATCCCCAAAAAGTAAAGGGTGGTGGGTCAAAGATTCTCAGGTTATTTGTGGTCATAGAAAAGCCACAGAAGACATTTAGATAACAGGTGGCCTACTAGTCTCCCTCATTTAAGGGCTTCAAATAGGATAAATGGATTTTCATGGAGAATATGTACATGGAATTGCCTGATATTTATGAAAGGAATGAAGACTGTGAAAGTAAACCTCTCTGTGTACCTAAGACCACTAATTTCTCTCCAATAGACAAAGTTTCAGCGCCTACTTGCATGTCAAAAGACCAGACCAGATGCAAACAATATCCCAAGTTGCCAGTGGCATGACGATGAAACAGCTGCCGAACTATCTTTTTCTATCAGCCCTCACCCCTGTTTGTATCCTGCCTTCTTTCCCTGATGCCTCTTCTTCCTGGATGTGAATAAATATGGAGTTATCTGGGAGTTTAGGGATAGCCTGCCAGAAATAGAAAGGAAGCTGAGAGAGCACTTGTATAACCATTTTGGTATACTATTTGTTGATACTAAAACTGAAACTTTTCATACCTAAGTCCCAGGAATTCCAATCCTAATGATATACTAAACAAAAATTATTATATTTGTGTACCAAAATCCACAAAATGAATGTTAATAGCACTTGAAATCAGTAAAAAAATGGAAGCAACTAAATACATAAATTATGGTAAATACATAAATTTAACATGTATTAAATCTCACAAACAGAATGTAAAGCAAAAGAATCCAGCCACAAATAAAATTCAAAGTATAATTTCAGTTACATAAGATTTCAAATCTGGCAAAACTAATCTATGGTGTGTGAAATCAGGAGAGCAATTTCTTTGAGGTAGGTAGTAAAAGTAATGCCTAGAAGGGGACTTATAAAAGAGCTTCAAAAGGGCAAGTAACACTTTGTATTTTGATCAGGAATGTGGTTATATGAGCATGTTCACTTCAGGATGATTCATCAACCTGTACACTTTTGATTTGTTTGCTTTTATGTAATGTATACCATACTTTAGTAAAAAGTTTATTTGAAAAAAGATAAATACATACACCCCAAAAAGGGCATGCTATGACATTAATTAAAATAGAGATAATGAGAAAAATCTTAAAAGCAACCAGAGAAAAATTACAATGCACACAGAGGAACATAGAGATCATGAGATTAGATAAAAATTCAAGAATCTATAATATGCTGTCTGCAAGAAACCCACTTTAAATACAAGAGAATAAGAGGATGAAGATAGATGTACAGTATAAACACTAATAATTAAAAAGGAGAATGCTTTTAATATCATAAAAAGCAGACTTAAGAAGAAATATTATCAGCAACAACAAAAAAGAAATTTCAAAATGACAAATGGTCAATTCATCAAGACTTAGCAATCCTAAATATGTATGATAATATAGCCTCAAAGTACAGAAAGCAAGCACTACTAGAACAGGAAAAATAGAGATTTCAACACTCCTCTTTTGAAACTTGATAGTAGGCCAAAAATCAGTAAGATAATGAAGACTCATAATGTCAAATAACTTGACCAATTATCAGCACAATACACAGATTTTTTTCAATTACACATGATACATTCACTAATATGAGCCATATTCTGGCATTCAAATAACAATAAATTTAAAAGGATTAGTTTAGTATCCTGCAGTTAATTCTCTGGCCAGAATTAAAGTAAACCAAAAAATATTCAAAATTTCTAAATATTTTAAAATTAAACAACACATTTCTAAATAAGCCAGATAAGGCAGAAGAAAGGGGGCTGTAAGAAAAGCTAGAAAGTAATTTTAATAATTAAATCACAAATACCAAAATTTATGGAATGTAGCAAATCAAGTATTATATATATTTTTAGATACTTCCATTATAATCAACTACCTAAGCCACCACCTTAAAAAAAAGGAACAAATTAAACCAAAAGTAGAAGAAAATAATATAGGAAATCAGAGATATACAAAACAAAAACAACAGAACAAACCTGGTTCTCATAAAAGATCATTAAAATTGCAAGCCTTTAGTCAGACTGATTAAGGGGGGAAAAGTAGAAAGAAGACACAAATTTTCAAATCAGGAATAAAAGATGGGACATCACTGAGGCTGTAGACTTTAAAGAGTTAATAAAGGATATTTTTAACAACTTTATGACAATAAATTCAACAACTTTGATGATATGAATTCCTTTAAGACACCTAAGCAAAATATGGGCAAAACACTTGAGCAGAAATATCCAAGTGGCTGATAACCACATGAAAATTTCTCCATATCGTTAGTCATCAGAGAAATTTGTATTTAAGCTATGATGAGATTCCACTTCACAACCACTAGAATAATGAAAATTATAAAAAAACTGAAAATATCAAGTGTAAGTGAGCATGTGAAGCAACTGGTAAACTTGTACTTGGCAAGGGGCAGAGCAGAATGGTAGAACTACTTAGGAAAACAGTTTATTTGGCAATATCTTATAAAGTTAAAAATACCGTATGACCCAGCAACTACATTCCTTAGGCATTTATCCAAGAATATAAAGATATATCTAGGGCAACCAGGGTGGCTCAGCAGTTTAGTGCCGCCTTCAGCCTAGGGCGTGATCCTGGAGACCCGGGATCGAGTCCCGTCAGGCTCCCTACATGAAGCTTGCTTCTCCCTCTGCCTGTGTCTCTGCCTTTCTTTCTCTGTGTGTCTCATGAATAAATAAAATCTTAAAAAATTATTTTAAAAAAAGGATATGTCTACACAAAGACCAGTACCAGCTGATTCACATCAGTTATATTCATAACATCTAGTAACTGGACACAATCCAAATGTCCATCAACAGATGAACTGTGGTACATCTGTTACTCAGCAGTACAAGAAACCAAATAAAAGAAGAAGGAATAAACTACTGATGCATGCTACAACTTGGATAAATCTCAAAAACCTTATACTAAACAAAAGAAGACAAACACAAGAGTCATACTGTAGGAGTCCAAATGTACTAAATTCTGAAATAGGTATTGACATAAAACGAGTCAGTAGTTGCCGGGGACTGGGGATAAGGGGATTAATTTCAAAATAACATGAAGGAACTTTGAGGGGACAGGAAATGTTCTCTACCTTGATTGCAGTGGTGATTACCCAGATATACACATTTGTCAAAATTCATTGAGCTATACCTTTAAAATGTATGCATGCTCAGAATTCTACGTAACTCTTGTAAATTCTTATGTAGTGTGTTCAGTTCCAATAAATATGATGTTTCAACATTACCCACTATAGAAATTTTAACCTTATTTTTTAGAGATCCCCCTGATTGGATGCATACTCTATCAAATAAATAAATCTTTTTAAAATGACTATTTATTTGAGAGAGAATGAGAAGGTGAGTGAAAGAGAGAGCATGAGTTGGGTGGAGGGGCAGAGGGAGAGGGAGAAGCAGACTCCTCGCCAAGCAGGGAGTCCCTACATGGGGCTTGATCCTAGGATCCTGGGATCATGACCTGAGCCAAAGGCAGATGCTTAACCAACTGACTCATGCAGGTTCCCCTAACCTTATTTTTTTAACTCCATAAATGTATTGAAATGTTAATAACTCTCATATACCTACATATATCTATATAGATATAGATCTGTATCTACATCTATAAATAATATAGATGTATATCTCTTAGCCTAAATAAAGAGAAGGGACCATGAAATCCCTAAGTGGACACAAAGGGCTCTTTCCATGGTGTTCAAGTGAGTCCACACAGAGTTCCCTATTCTGCCTCCACTGCAGGAGACCTGAAGTTCCTTCTAATAACTTAAAGACTGAAAAAGAGCACAGTAGGAAAGATTGCAGGGGTCACAATTTGGGATGACGAGGTGAAAGATGAATATAAAGTGGCAGATTTAAAACTGAGAAAATTAACATCAATGTACTCTTTCATCCCTATTATAACTCTTAACAATGAAAAGTTTCCAGCAACTGAGGAATTATTTAGGAGAGAGCAATACAGGTTACCCAAGAGGATGAATACTCAGGAACTATGACAAGGAAATTTAGAAATTATAACACTAATAAACTGTCTCAGAATACCTACCTTTGGTGTATTTAAACATATGTATAAAACAGACCATGAGGTAGAGCTAGGAGAGCTCTTTTACATCTACCTACTGTGTGAAACAAAACCTCTCCATATGTTCCTATGAGGGCCAGGCAATGAGAGCCAGATTTAAGCTCTAGGTTTTCCTGCCTAATATCAGCCTAGATTACTTCTCAAAAATAGATCCTGACATAAGGGCCTGAGTGCAAGTAGTATAGTTTGTAATTAATTCCTGGAAATAAGAGTGAGGTCTTGGAATAGTGAAGCAGGGAATGAGGGAAAGTGACTCCAAAGGTACATCATGTAACTCATCACCACTGTGGGTAATAGAGGCTCAACCCTACTGGGACACTGAGGAATTTGTGTAGAATGAGTTGTCTTTGTAGAACGCACTGAGAAATTTCCACCCAAGAGATTAATTTCTACCAGTTCTATCCACCGTTGATCGAGGGCAGAAAGCCCTAGACAATTCTCAACCTTGACTGTTTATCAGAATCACTTGGATAGTTATTAAATATCCTGATTCTGGCTGCACAATAAAGCAACTAAGTCAGAATATCCACAGGTGGTACCCAGGAATATGTTTTTTTAATCATCCCCAGATTCCAATGTTAGTCATTTTTTAGTTCCACTGCCCTAGACAATAATGCCCTCATACTTCCAGATGTCAGGAAGTTTCCCTTAGTGTTCTACACCAGAGCATCAGAGAAGCCCCAGAGCATTCAAGGGAAAAGCACCTTAGTACAGCTGAGGTGAGGTGCTTTCAGATGCACCTGTAAAAGGTGGGCAGAGAGAATGAGGGCATGAGATGGCTCACACACTATCCCCACTGTGGCTGTCTACTCACTTCTAGCTCCAAATGTTGGGTTGAGAAAAAAAAAAGATCACACGCATCACTCCTGAGAAAGGCAAATGTGAACTATTAAGAGCCCAGGACGATCTAATTATCCTTGATCACCGTGAGGCTCTTATTAGTCACATGCATTGTACATAGTAGATACTCCATTAATGTTGTTCAATTGAACTAAAAAATTCTCAAAGACACCAGTGACACAGTCTCAAGGGAGGAAGGAATACATCACTGGAGTGATCTGTTTATTTTGTCACCTACCCCACATCAACACACTTGTGTTATTTTTATGTGGTATCCCTCAATATAGATCCCCATGACTCCCCAAATCCCAAAAATATCTCAATATTTTGAATACATTGTGGATTAAACAAAAAACTCTATTTTGCAGTGATATTTGATGGGAATACTTTAATAAGGTATCATCAGAGTTGGACTTCACAAAGTGTGGGGTGACTTTCCCATTACCTTGGGGAGAAGAGAGATTCCCACGATCCCCCCGCCCCCATTTCTAGAAGGAATGTCACCAATGTCTTTCTGGACACAAAGAAAGACTAAAGAGCTTGGCTTCAATGTCTCTGACAAGTAATGTGACCTTGCCGTAGTTATGAATATTCTCTATGCCTTAGTTTTTTTACCTTCAAGTCAAAGCACTGGACTATATAATCTCAATCTTTCCATCGGAAAAATTCTACTTCATTCTAAATTTCCTTTAAGTATCAATCTAAGGAAAGAGTTTTACTACTGTTCTTAAATATCTCAATTAATAATGTCTTTCCAAAATGTGGGTAGGATGACAATGAGTTTGGCAAATATGCACAGATTGTTGTCATGAATTTTAAATTTACTTCTCACTGGGAGTTTCTATAAACTTTTTAGTCTGTACTAATTTTATATTAGTACATTTTATATATATAGTTCTTTTTACCAATTAATCTGAAAGCTACTTGAATAAACAGCTGTGTCTCAAACATATTTACTGTCATCTATAATGCACAGAAAGTCCTATCTGTTCTGGAGGTGCTTATGATTAATTACTAAATTGAATACGATTCAAAGTACTTCTCCAAAATATACAGCCAGATGATTTAATAAGAAAAAAGAATAGTAAGACTATCAAGTTTTTTTTTCTTTCACTATTCAATTCTATATTCTATTCAACAAATATATTAATCAATTTTGGATACTGGGCATAAAAAAGTGTTTACCGTCGTGCCCGAGTTTTTTGTAAAAGGTGTGAAAGAAACGTATCAAGTGTGGCATTAGAATTATAAGCTTCAATATTTTAATACATTTTGGGTTAAATGAAAAGACTACAAGCTGCAATTATATTTGATGGGAAAATTAAGAAGGAAATAATGATATTGACCGTAATTACTTTGAGAATTCAAATGGTATGACAGTCATAATTCTTCTCAGCAACATAAAAGAGAGAAGGTGGAAGACTATTTTGGGGATGTAAGACAATAAATTATTAGAGATCAACGAGGGAGGAACTTCTTCAAATGTAAAACTATGCATGCTCTATTTTTTGTTAGAATTCTTCCTTATGATTACTCTCATTCAAGAAGGAGAAATGAGTGTGGGCTGTTTTATCATAGTTGTGGTTAGTGTCTTATTTCTTTTCTTTTTCTTTTTGTTTTTAGGGGGTTTTGTTTGTTTGTTTTTTTCATCTTCCAGGAAAGCAGTCAAATAATGTTGAAGCATGAAGTTGGCCCCATGTGCCATGGCTCCATAATAACTACAAATCTTAGCAAAATTGTTTGTCATGGGAAATAGGATTCATTCATTGGGCTGTGGAATATGTTTTTGACAAGAAACTGAATTTTCTCACTCAAGGTATAAATCAATTTATCAATTTTGTTTTGACTAACTCACACTCTTTAGACAAATTCACAAACTTGGTGCTAATTAATTTGTCCCAATCTTTTTTTCATATGAACTTTTTTTTTTGGAGGGGGTGGTGGGGGGCGTCCAGGTTTCTCCTTGAAGAGCTACTTGAAATAAAGGATACCTAGAGCTGATCCTGATTCATATAAAACATAGAGGTTTTTTTTTTCTTCTATAAAAAGGGTAGCCCTGAAAAAAAAAAAAAAAAAAAAAAAGGGTAGCCCTGGACAGCCTGGATGGCTCAGCAGTTTAGTGCCGCCTTCAGTCCAGGGCGTGATCCTGGAGACCCAGGATCGAGTCCCACGTCGGGCTCCCTGCATGAAGCCAGCTTCTCCTTCTGCCTGTGTCTCTGCCCACCCCCCCACTCTCTCTCTCTGTGTCTCATGAATAAATAAATAATAAAATCTTAAAAAACCTGACTAAAAAAGGGGGTAGCCCTTAATTTTGTGCTAGGGGTCTATATTTTAAATTATTTTCTAAAGCAAGTAAAGATGTCTCCTTTGGGTGATTTTATAAATAACAGTATTTTTCCCTTGAAGTCTTCAAAGTATTTTCAAATTCCTTATCTTATTTGACTTCCATATTCATACCGTGAGCTAAGTATTTTCCAATTTTATAAATGTAGAACTAAAAAAAGAGGCTAACAACTTGCCAAAGTTTGTTCAACTTATGAGTTAAGGGGAACCAATCAGGTCTTTTCTGTTCAGCACCTCCTTCTGAAATTGCCTCCAAGATCCAAAGAGACTCAATGTTTCATGTTAAAAATCAGTACCCTAAATGCTGCCTATGCTGGCACTTTTTTAAAAAATTTTATTTATTTATGATAGTCACAGAGAGAGAAAGAGAGAGAGGCAGAGAGAGAAGCAGGCTCCATGCACCAGGAGCCTGATGTGGGACTCGATCCCGAGTCTCCAGGATCGCACCCTGGGCCAAAGGCAGGCACCAAACCACTGCACCACCCAGGGATCCCCTATGCTGGCACTTTAAATCCCCTGTCTCTTTCCTTCAGTCTCTAAGCTTGGTCTCCTTCACCCACTTTACCTGGTCCTTTCCCAGCCAGTCAAACAAAATGGAAAAAAATGATCTAAATGAATCATCATTTCCCATACTCTGGCCCACATCCACTCAGTGAATATCTACTGAGCATCCACTCTATCAAGCCAATGTCTTGCTGTGGCTGATACAGGTGTTAATAAGACAGACAAAATTCTTAGAACTCCATGAAGTAATATTGACTCTTATCTACCATTTCAATGTTTTTATTTTACTTCTGTCTTCTACTCAGACCTCTCAAATCCTTCCTGAGGTGGAGTTGTAATAAGGCTCTGATCACATATTGACTTATTTCCATTGCAAATTTATACCATTCATAGCAAATATTTGTCTCATTCTTGGTTTTAGTTTTGAGGGATGAGGAAGGGAGATCATGTTTTGCTACTTTTTTCCCTTCCAGCAGTGCCTTGTTTGAAGTTCCCTTGTTGTGTTGGTTTCTTGGAAAGTAAATCCAGACATCTGTCTCACACTGTAATCAAAAAGAGGTTTCCCCTTCCAGCCTCAGGGTCCTGTAAGTAGGCATGCAACCAGACTGAGGTGGGCCATTCCTACCACGCAGGGCTTGGGTTTCTGATTCACAGAAATTAGACTGGCAGTGTCATGGGACATTATCCCAGGAACAGGATGTCAATTTGATTTTTTCTGCTCAAAGATAAATGCAAGAGTTCCTGCTTCCTCTGATTCTATTTCCAAGACTAGTTTTCCAGCCTCCAGTTGACTCTTTGAGCCTTGCTCCCATCACTTCCACCAATCTTTGCAATAACTTCCCTTTTCTTTACTGCTATTTTCAAATGTTTGAAATTGAAGAGCATTAAGTGACATAGGGCCCTTGTGATACTTATGTTCCCCACCTAAACAGCAAGCTTCAAGTTCCACAAAGGCAAGATCAGATCTCCCTTAATTAGCACTGGACATGCAATCTAGTAGATCATAAGTAATTAACCAATGTTTATGAAAGGTGAAAAAAAAAGTGGGTGAGAGAGAGGGAAGGAAAGAGAAAAGGAAGAGAGAGGGATAAACGCAAGATCTTAGAGAGTAATTCCATGTGGCCATTTCTGACCAAAAATGCCAAAATACCAAAAAAAAAAAAAAAAAAAAAGAAAAGAAAGAAAGAAAGAAAAGACCACTGGAGAACCACCTAATTTCTGCTTAGGTATATGTTATTTCCTGAAGGAACAGAGAAATTATAGTTCATATATTTTATATGAGAATTAAAGACAATTAGCATTTGAAGGAAATTCAGATAAATATATGAATACACAAAATTAGTTACCTAAATTCAGAGAAGTTGGTAAATATTAGTGTAGTGAAAGATTAAGCAAAGATATCAGGGAATGGAGTAGGACTCAAAGTAGATCTGAATATAAGCATTAAGTGTTCTTTTAAATTCAGTTGAAAAACATTGGTAGGGATGGAAATCTACAGCATTCTGACTCTTCTATTTAACCACTTTGATTGGAAGTACAGTACTTAAAAGAGGTTAGGGGGATCAGAAAATAATCATGAATGATCTTCCTGCTTAAGCATAATTGTATCCCGAACAAACAAAAAAATCCCAGAACTTTTTGTTTTGGTCTCCTACTGTGGAAATCGCTTTCAATATATATTTTACATATTTATATATTTTACATTTTTGATTACTTGGCTGTTTAGATTTCCACTCCTTAAAATGCTCTTTCCCCTCAGTTCTTGCTATTTGCTGAGGTTTTCATGCAGATGCTCTCTATCCCCTTGTTACCAAATTCCCAATTAATAGAAGGATTTCATCTCTCCCTTATAACCTCCAGGCTTTATTGATGCTCCTTTCAGCATGCATCAGTTATGTAACCCAGGGCCCCTGATGTGCTCAGCTGTTTTCATTTTATGGCATAGAAATTTAACATGTCCAGCCCTTCCAAGCAGAAATGGGAATAAGCAATTATCTGTTGAATTGATATTTCCCAGACACAAGTTATTTGATGTTTTTATTAACCCTCAGAATGGCAACGTTATTCAGTCCCCAAGCCCAGTGAATACTCCATGGGAAATTCAGCTACTGTATTTATATAATCATCATTTAAAAACTAAAGGGAAAAAATTAAAATGTCTCCTTAGCCAAATATACCTCTTGACAAGGCCCTTTTTAATATTCCTGTCATAAAATATAAATCTAAAACTATTTTTAAGTCACTGACAGGGGAAAAAGGCTTATTTTAAAATCTGATGCTTAAAAGAAATGAGAGATAAATCTAGCCAACTTTACCAAAATGAAATTCTACAGGAATTATGCATGATGAGCATCCAAATAGAAACCTTCGCTTACTTTATATAGGAAGAAACTATAAATATTGGATGGGAACAATCCTGTTTCATCCTTTCTCAAGAGTACATTGAAACTATTCATCTTTTTCATTTCAAGCATAAACCGGAATTCACACATACACAAATTGTTAATCATAAGAGTAATAGCAAATTTAAATCTAGATTCTTAAAGCCACTCTCAGGTTACAATAATTGACATGTTTCCACAAACAGCTAGAACAGCACCAGCTACCAGAAGGTAATAGGTAGATATTTGTTGGACAGCTTAGATCATCACCCAAACTAGTGCAAAATAAAATGCCGCCGGAGGCAAGTCCCCTTTCAGCATCTCCCTTACTTTGTACAATCCTATTCCCCACTTGATCTCACCATCCCCTTCCCTCTGCCCTCAGAACCCTACTGCTTTCATAAGCCCTTCCCAGGCCAGCCACACTACTCCCAGTCTACTACTAGCCTCACTCCCCCAGAGGTCAGGGCACCAGCAAATGAAACCAGAAACAGCAGACCAGGTAACAGGGCTCAGGTCATAGTGTAACCACAGATGGCTGGACTGGAGTTCAAACTCAAAATATGACATCTGACCACATAGGGAGAAAATGTAGCACCTGCCAAGACCCTGTGCGCAGAGGCCTAAGCACAGCCATTGAATTGAGGGCATGATCCATTAGCTGTCTACTGGATGCTAGCTTCCCCTCCCCCGAGCCCATGTACAACAGGTCATCTCAGGTCTTTCCTCACCAATTTCACCTCTGAGGTCTTTCTTCTTCATTTTCCACCTCTTTCCTTTATCCTCAGCCTATCCCACATTTCTTCTTAGTTCTCCAGAAAGATGATGTCTTTCCAAAAGGAAAAAGAATATTTTCCTGCATCTTGCTCTTTACCAGTGGTTCTCAAACAGAGCAACGTCTAGGGACACAACTAGGGGAGAGTGGTTGCTGCTGGCATTAGGGAGTAGAAGCCAGAACACTGCTGCTAAACATCCACAGGACAGCCCCCACAAGAAGAATCACAGGGCCCAAAATGTCAGCAGTGCTGGAGTTAAGAAATCTTGCTTTAGACATCACTCTACACTTCACAGCTAAGCTTCCTGCCACGTCATATACCCTCAGTGATTTTCTACCATCACCCTTCCCACTCACTGCTGAACCCACAAGAAATTTGCTCTCTGCTTTCTCTGTTCTAGTCATACTGCTCTTGCAGAAGTCACACGCAATTCTCATACAGAAAAATTGAGTAGATACTTTAGTCTCTCTTTTCTTCTTTGCTTTTAAACAAAAATGCTTTTCAAAACTGCATTCTCTTCTTGTTTCTGTGATTTCCTCACTTCGTGGGCATCATCACTGGTACTTGCACGATAAAATCTGAATACCTCTGTCCAGCTCCCAAGGCTCTTATCCACATGTCTGCCATTGAATCCCAAAGGTCTTCCACTCACACTTCGCTTTCCAGCCATGCAAGCAAACTGTGTGGATTCCCAAATAAGCCAGGTGCTCTCTAAACTCTTCTATTCTGCACATGCCATCTACTCTGCCCAGAAGTCCTTCCCACCAGCCTACCTACTGAGTCCCTACCCAAATTTCATAATTCAGAGAAAAATATCTCCTGGCAACTTCCTATGCTACTCTCTCACAACTTCTTATGTTGCAAACAGAAATTTGTGCTACTCTGGTGTCTCCTACTTGCATGACATAGAACTTCTAACACTTTGAATCTATATCTAATTGTTCATATTCTCCCATCACCCCTTCCTGTGAAAATAGGAGCCCCTGAATCTGGATTCTCTGTATTTTTGTATAGCCAGAGCCTAGCATAGTGCCTGGTAAGTGGCTGATGCTAAACAATAAGAGTTTGTAAAATAAATAAGTCATTTCAAAGCAAACATAATTATCATCTCAATGAATCCTCTAGCTATATTCCACTACCTTTAAATGCTCTCTGGTTTTCCCTCTTCCCCACCCCTTATCAAGAAAAAGACTCATGATCTCTAAACCATCCTATCAAGGTGTGAGGTTGCTAGGAGCTAATACAATGAATTAGCCTGTTTCAGAGATGAAGTTGCTGAGGCACAGAGAAGCTAAGGAGCAGAGTCTAGCAATCAGAGTGGGCTCTTACAAGATCCTTGGAAGACAGTGAGTGGGGAATCCAGCTCCATTAATATAGGAATAAAAGAGTCAGTGGCAATGTCCCTTTATGATATACAAATTTCACCTGAACTGACTGAAATATTAGCATCTTAGTGATCAGTTAGATGGGGGTAGCAGATATTTTGCATGACTCTAATGTATTCAATTTTGTTTGTTGTTTTTGCTGTTCTTTTTTTTTTAATATTTTATTTATTTATTCATGAGAGACACAGAAAGAGAGGCAAAGACACAGGCAGAGGGAGGAGAAGTAGGCTTCATGCAAGGAGCCTGATGTGGGACTCAATCCCAGGAATCTGGGATCAGGCCCTGAGCCAAAGGCAGATGCTCAACTGCTGTTGTGCATCCCAGGCATCCCAGCTGCTGTGTTTTTTACTGGAGCTGCTGACTCATAGTTAGGTATCACTGAAGGTGACCTGGCTTTGTTCCACTGTACTTATACACTAGTCAAATGTTTCCTAGTGCAATGGGACAGCCAACCAAACATCCTCCCCAAATATAATTCTCTGTTTTTATTCTTCCTAACACATTTGTCTCTGACAACCTTTCCAATTAGATATGGTATTTTTTTAAATATATTTATTTATTCATGAGAGACACACAGAGAGGCAGAGACATAAGCAGAGGGATAAGCAGGCTTCCTGTGGAAAGCCTGATACAGGACTTGATCCCAGGACCCCAGGACCATGACCTGAGCTAAAGGCAAATGCTCAACCACTGAGCCACCCAGGTGCCCCTATTTATGGCCATTTTTTTTTAATTTTACTTATTTAAGTAATCTCTACATCCAGCATGGGACTTGAACTCACAACCCCAAGATCAAGAGTCTCAGTGCTCTTCTGACCAAGCCAGTCAGGAGCCCCAGACATGGTCATTCTTGAGACTTAATTCCCAGCTCAAAAGTGAAGAAAAGACAAAACCCCAACTTGGCCTAAATCAAAATTAAATTAAATTCATATGTATGCTGTTTAAAAAAAAAAAGAAAAGAAAAGAAAACTAGATGTTTTCGAATAAACCAGCTCAGTGGAAAACAAAAGGGAAAAATTGGTTCAAATTTCTTTGTCCAAAGGGCTGTGTCATGTCTTAAAGGTAAATGTTAGTCAAAAGGTAGAGTTCATATAAAATCCCCCCACAAAAATGGCATTCTGCTTGAAAAAGCAATTTCTATAAAATTGCATGTGTTTATGTATACATAAAATACAGCATATACTATATATCATACTTCATAATATATACAATCTATATATCAATATTTTAAGAGGAGAGCTATATTAACATGATATAATTTTGTTATAATTTTGAAAACCACTACAGTATGTTTAAACAATTTGTTTTGTTGTTTTAATAATATGTTTAAAATGTGGAACTGAATGGCAATGGATGCTTTAATGCCATTTCTCTCTCCAAAACAAATATTTAGCATTCATTATTTATATATATTTCCAAGTAAATGAACTTTATTTCTCACTTGCCAGCACTTTCTTAGAAAAATAAACCTAAAAGAAACAACTTCTGTTTAAAGATATTTCAAAAACTCCAGACAAGTTATCTAATGTACAAAAATTTCCCATAATTTATAATACTAGTATGTGAATGTTAAATTCCACTTTTATTTTAATGACTATTAAAATTAATTTCTTTTGCCATTTTTCTTAACCTGAAAAGCAATTAATAGATAATATTATTTTTCTATTTTGGGTATACCCATGGGGCTATTTGAATTCTTCTTAACTGAGTTATGTAAGCAAAGTAAGAAGTTTCTCTGAGAAATAATTAGGCTTTTGAAACTGAAATGTTATTATATTAGGTCAGAGGGATCCACAGCTAAATTTATCATTTTCATATGTCTCTTTTCATCTGCTAAATATAATTACCTTGTTATTTGCCTTTTTTAACCATAAAACTCAGTGAATAAATAAAAAATCAATGCAGTTCAACACATAAAAGTTGTTTTCACAGTGATTCAAAAATCAAAGCCATCTTTTCCCATCCTGGTCTCATTGAAAATGGTTTCAGTTAGAACAGAAAGGTGCTGATGAGTAATAGCCAATCTGTAGTGAAAGAAATCCCCAACTATGAACTAGAAGGCACCAGTGTTCAAAGCTTAATTACCCAGATGTCACAAGTACAAAATTACATGCTTTTATAATGTTAAAATAATTAAGATAGCTCACAAATTTTTCCCAGTGATTTTTAAATCCAGTTAATCCCAATGGCCTGTGAAAGAAACTTTTATTTTAGTGACACTTTCCTTACTGTCTTAAAAATGCTCATTGTAGGGATCCCTGGGTGGCTCAGCAGTTTAGCGCCTGCCTTCGGCCTAGGGTGTGATCCTGGAGTCCCAGGATCGAGTCCCACATCGGGCTCCCTGCATGGAGCCTGCTTGTGTCTCTGCCCCTCTCTCTCTCTCTCTCTCTCTCTCTCTCTGTATCTCTCATGAATAAATAAATAAAATATTTTTTAAAAATGCACATTGTATGGGGCACCTAGGTGGTTCAGTCGGTTAAGTGTCTGCCTTCAGCTCAGGTCTGAATTCAAGGGTCCTAGGATCAGGTTCCATATTGGGTTCCCTGCCCCACAGGAAGTCTGTTTATTACTCTGCCCCTCCCCCCACTCATTCTCTTTCTGTGTTTCTCTCTTGCTCACTTTCTCTCTCAAATAAATAAATAAATTCTTTAAAAAAAAATGCACCTTGTGACCCCATACCTCTCTACCTATGAACAGAGATGGACAAGACTATATACTAGCACCTTGGCTTCTGGGCAAAAAAAATAGGATATCCTAGCCTACTGCATGTTTACCACTGTGCTAGATACTTTCATAGACATTTAGCCTCATACTTCAATCCTTTGTGCTGCAGATAAGAATGTGGAGATCCAGAGAGTATGAATAAATTTGCCCAGGCCAGTGCCGAACTGGGATTTTTACCAACTTCTATTGATCTAGAAGACAGTTTCTAAAAAATTTCACTAAAAGGGTCAGATATAAAGATATGGACACAGAATGAGCATAGATGAGATATTCAACTGGTCATATCCTCTCTTAACTATGTATCTGAATAATAATTCAAATGGAAAGGAGTAATATATTAATAACTAACACATTACACTAGTTGTCTTGGAAGCAGCTCTTTTTCTTCCTTATATATTCCTAATGTCAAATTATTTCAAGCACTTATTCAAAATGCACAAAATGCCACTATTAAAAACATGTGCTGAAATTGTAATGACAGCCCTCTCATAGCAATCCCCACCCATATGGACAGGCCCATCCTACAAAATGCATTGTCACCAGCTATAAATAAAACAGTCGTTAGAGCTGACAAAAAAGTTGTAACAGCAAGGTTTCCATCATTCCCTGTCATGATTTCAAGTTTTTCCAAAGTGAGCATAAGAATATAAAGGCATTTCACTGCACCACATTTTGTGTTTCAGATTCAAAAGTTTCATAGAAGAAAACCAAGTGGAACTTAATTCATTATATCAAATACTAGGTCATATAACCCTTCTCACAGAATCAAGTCAGATGAACTGGCAGTGAGATTGGAAGTTTTGCCAAGAGTTTGCATGTGGGTATTTCTCAAGGAATGAGACAGAAAGTGAGAGAGTACAATTTGGAGTTCAGGGGCAGCCATCAGGATACAGTCAGTTCTTCCTGAATCCCCAGCACTTCAGTGATTAGAATTATGCTGTCCAGTAGAGTAGCCACTAATCACATGTGCATACTGACCACTTGAAATGAGCTAGTTCAAGTTGAGATGTACTAGAAGTACAGAAATATACCCTGGATTTCAAAGACTTAATATGAAAAAATAATGAAAATATTTAAAATTTCAATTATTCATGTTGAAATGATAATATATAGACTGGGCTAAATTAAATATTAACTCTACTTGTTTGTGTTTTGACTTTTTTAATGTGGCTACTAAAAAATTTTAAATAAAAAAGTCCTAATTACCCATATATCCAAAAGAATTGAAAGAAATATCTCAGAGAGTTATTTGTACATCCTTGTTTATAACAGCATGATTGAGAATAGCCAAAGGTGGAAATAATGCAGATGTTCATCAACAGATAAAAATAAACAAAATATGGTATATCTCTACAATTGAAACTTACTAAACCATAAAAAAATACTATTCCATGTTATAACATGGTTAAACTTAAGAACATTATGTTAAGTGAAAGAAGACAGTCACCAAAAGACTACATAGTATACAATTCTAATCATATAAAAGTCCAGAATAGAGAAATCTATAGAGGCAGAAAGTAGATTCCAAGATGCTTAGCTCTGGGAGTGAGGGGAATGGGGGATAAGAAAGGGTGATAGCTAAAGAGTACAAGGTCTTTTTTTAAGTGATTAAAACATTCTAAAATAGACTTTGGTGAGGAATGCATATATTTGTGAATATAATAAAAACTACTGTGTTGTATACTTCAAATGGTGAATTGTATGGTACATGAATTACATATCAATAAAGCTGTTCTTTAGAAAGAAAACAATAAGGGAAAAATCCATTTTTAAAAAATGGAGTCTAGGTGAAAGGGGGAGAAAAAAGAATCCCAGGCCACGGAAGTGGCCTCTGCAAATACACAAAGCTAGCAAGGGCAAATCTGTTCTCTTCTCTATCAAGGGGGATGGACAATCCACATTTTTCCAGATTCAGTCCAAAGTTTTCAATGGTCCTATGGCACAGGAGCAGAATCCTTACCAGGAGAGCCCTCCAGGTCTGCCCTACCCACAACACTACATACTGCTCCCCTAAATGTGTATATATGCATGCAACCCTACTAAAACTTACACCCTTCCTATTCAGAAACGGTTAGGAATAAAGGCTGCACAGCAGGGAAAGGGGAAAAAAAAAAAAAACCTTCACACAATGCATTAACCATTCACTTGTTAGCAAAGCTATGTAATTAGCATTGTTGCTAAGAGCCACAGAAGTTGCTAGACAAGGATAATGTAACTTTTCAAAGTAACAAAGAATGGATGTATTTTTAAAAATGAAAATTGTAGAAGAGTTTTTTTCTTACTGAATTGCATAAAATATGTTGTATTTGAAACAAAGAAAAATGTTTCTCCCCCAACAGAATTTTAAAAGCCAGAAATATGACTAATGCCATTCCATCCAAGAACAGAGACACTTTGCATTATTGCTTCTTAACAGTCCTCTGTAAGGCTACATTCTCAAACCTGAATAAAAAGAGATTGCAAAACTGCTCCAGTGAAATGGAACTTTTGACCTGTGTTTCGTTGAACTGGCAGAAAGTTGCAAAAGCTGACCTGCTCAGCCTACAGATGAATCCAAGGGATTCATAAAAAGAAAACTGTGTTATATGCCCCCATTCATTCTGTGTACATGCAACAGGATGAAGACAACAGAATTCACCCCCAAATTACAGAAATACCATAATGCTATTCTCCCAAATAGAAGAAGGCCACATGACACATATGATACCTGTCACATGACTCAAAAAACACAAAGAGAATTGTATCATATTTTCATTTTTTTAATTCAAGTATCTGTGGATGCTATTATTAAACTCGGTTGACTAACCCCTTGAGTAGTAAGGAATTCATGGGGGAAAAAAAACAACTTAATTTTACAGCCTTTTTTACATTTTCAAAATGTATCTTAGTCTTGGGCAGAAATACTTTTGGTTTCTAAATGGTGATTTATGTGATCTTATAAAGCAGCATAATAGGATTAGCATGCAATTAGCAAGAGTTCCAAACCACAGCTGAGGACCCACAGTGCACTATTTAGGACCCAAAAAGGCAGAATTTGCTTCTCTTGCATATCACTTTCCAGTGATGAGAATGAAAGAGAGATAAATAATCTACCTAATAAAGAGTTCAAAATAATGGTCATAAAAATCTTCATGGAGGAAGAATGGAGAAGAATGGAGGAACACAGTGAGAACATCAGCAGAAAGATAAAATGTAAGGCAGTGCCAATCAGAGTTGAAGAATACAAAAACTAAAATTAAGGATACACTAGAGGGAATTGATAGCAGATTAGAAAATACAGAAGAATAAATCAGTGATCTAGAAGACAGGGTAGTGGGAATCATCCCAGCAGAATAGCAAAAAGAAAAAAAAATTAATGGAGATAGTTTAAGGGAACCATCAGGCAACATCAGGTATGCTAACACTCATATTACAAGGGTCCTAGAAGAAGATGAGAAAGAGAAAGGGGTAGAAAACATATTTGAAGTAATGGTTGAACATTCTAAAATGTGGAAGAAAACAGACACCGAAGCCCAGGAAACATAGAAAGTCTCAAACAAGATAAATCTAGAGATCCATACTGAGACACATTATAATTAAAATGGCAAAAAGCAAAGATAGAGAATCTTAAAGACAACAAAAGGAAAATAAATAGTCACATCCAGAAAACTATCAGCTGATTTTTCAACAGAAATTTTGCAAGCCAGCAGAAAGTGGCAGGATATATTTTGAAAGGGAGAAACTTACAACCAAGAATACTTTGCATTAAAATTCAGAATAGAAAGGGACAAACAGGGCAACCCCAGTAGCTCAGAGATTTAGTGCCACCTTCAGCCCAGGACGTGATCCTGGAGGTCCGGGATGGAGTCCCCAAGTCAGGCTCCCTGTATGGACTCTGCCTCTGCCTGCCTCTCTCTCTCTCTCTCTCTCTCTCATAAATAAATAAATAAAAATATTTGAAAGAAAGAAAGAAAGAAAGAAAGAAAGAAAGAAAGAAAGAAAGAAAGAAAGAAAGAAAGAAAAACATTTTCCCAAACAAGCAAAACTACACAAATTCATTACCACTAAATTGGCCTTATAAGAAATGTTAATGGGTTTCCTTTAGTGGAAGAAAAAGGCCATCACTGGAAGAAAGTATCTTGCTCGTAAAGGCAAATATATGGTAAAGGCAGTAGACCAGCTGCTTGAAAAACTAGTATGAAAATTAAAAGACAAAAATAGTAAAATCACTAAAAGTAAATAAGTAGTTGAGAGCTACACAAAACAAGATGTCAAATGTGATGTCAAAAACATAAAATGAAGGGGGTATAAAAATGCAGTACTTAAATGATTATCAGCTTAAAATAGACTGTGATAGATAGATCAATATTTGTGAACTTTATGATAACCATAAATTTAAAACTATGATATATATACAAAAAATAAAGAAAAAGGAACCCAAACATAACACTGAATGATAAAAAAAAAAAAAGAAGAAGAAAAGAAAAAAGACCCATCTATACGCTGCCTACAAGTGTCTCACTTCATATCAAAAGACACTCGGAAACTGAAAGTGAGGGATGGAAAACGATATTCCATGCCAGTGAAAATAAAAAGAAAGCTAGGGTGGCTATATTTATATTAAAACAAAATAGACTTTAAAACAAAGACTGTGACAAAAGATAAATGTATTACATAACGATAAAAGGTCCATCCAAGAGGATAGGACATTAACAAATATTTATGTATACTACATAGGAGTAGCTAAATATATAAAATCTTAACAGACATAAAGACAAAAATTGAAAGCAATGCAACAATAACCTGGAGACTTTAATACCCCATTAAATCAATAGATATATCAGACAGAAAATCAATAGACAAACACTGGGCTTAAACAACATATTAGACCAGATGGACGTAAAAGATATGTACAGAATATTCCAACCCAAACTGCAGAATACATTCAAGTGCACGTGAAACAATCTCCAGGACAGATCACATGTTAGCCCATAAAACCAGTCAAATAAATGCAAGAAGACTGAAATCATATCAAACACCTTTTTCAACCACAATGGTACAAAACTTAAAATCAATCACAAGAATAAAAGTAGGGGAAAACCAAACACATGGAGACTAAACAACATCCTATTCAACAACCAATGGATCCATGAAGAAATCAAAGAAAATAAAAAATACCATGAGACAAATGAAAATAGAAAGACAACTTTGCAAAATCTATGGGAGGCAACAGAGACAGTTGTAAGAGGAAAGTTCACAATAACACAAGCTACTTTAAGAAACAAGAAAAATCCCAAATAAGTAATCTAACTTTACACCAAAAGGAAATGGAAAAAGAATACCAAACAAAATAAGTAGGATAAAGGAAATAGTAAAGATCAGGGCAGAAATAAATGCAATAGACTAAAATAAAAAAAATAATAATAGAAAAGATCAATGAAACTAAAAACTGACTCTGAAAAAAATAAAACCAACAAAACCGTAGCCAGACTCATCAAGAAAAAGAGAGCTCAAATAAAAAAATCAAAAATGAAAGAGAAGTTACAACTGACATCACAGAAATACAAAGGATCATAAGAGACTGCTACAAACAATTACATGCCACCGAATTGGACAACCTGGAAGAAATGAATTAATTTCTAGAAACACACAATCTTCCAAGACTGAATCATGAAGAAACAGAAAATCTGAACAAACTGAAACAGTTATTCAAGAATTCCCAACAAAAAAAAGTCCAGGACCAAACAGAACTCTGGTGAATTCTAGCAAACATTTAGAGTTAGCAGCTATCCTTCTCAAATTATTCCAAAACAAAGCAAAACAAAACAAAACAAAAACTAATGAGGAAGGTATACTTCTAAATTCATTTTAAGAAAGTCAGGAGATGGGTACATGGAGAGGTTAGTGTGGCCACTCTGAATTTAGCAAAGCATTTTTATGTTTCTTAGTTTGTATACTTTGAAAATTAGATTTTCAAAGCTATTTGACAGGGTTGTTTTTGTTTTTGTTTTAACTCATGTCCCAACTTTTCTATACTTTCTATAACTTCCCACCCAAACCCATCCTCCCAAATTCTTATATCTGGAAGAAATGTACTATCTATATCAACTAGGGTCCTTTGAGGTATGTGCCATCTGACTATACCACTTGCTACTCCCTGTGATCATCTTCAGACCTCCTGTGTTCTTTCCTGTATCCACCAAGGGATTTAGCACCTGGTTCTGTCCTTCCCATTACACTACTCGTGTTATAATTTTCTATGACTTAAGGTTCTAGATGAATATTGCACCAAGTAGTGAATTCCCAAATCCTTAGCCTCCTCCCTTACAACTCAAGGTCACACCACAAGGCCACTCCCATGATCATGCCTTAGACTTTATCATCCTATTCAATATAAAAGACAAAAATAAAACAACTACCTGGTGTAGTTGTGAACTACAACCTGCCAGCAGTTTTGCCTTTATGAACACTCCTCTTCTTATAACAGCATCAAGGTGTTCCTATTTCTACCTCAAGGCAATACCTCCACTTGCACTCTGGACCCCATCATCTCTCAGCAGCTCAAAGGCTTGGCTTCAGCAGTCACCTTCTCCCTGTATCATCATATCTACACTAAATAGTTCTCATCAGCATATGAACCAACTGAAGATACGCCTCATTTAAAACCCATGTAAACTTAAAATATGATCTAAAAAGGTACTCCCTTGACCTACTGCCTCTTTTCCAGCTCTTTCCCCCATTTCCATTTCCTTACACTGCGTTCTCTCCTCCTTCTATTCCATAAAGCCCCTTTTATCAACGTCATCAGTCACCTCCACACAGCCAAATAAAGTGATTCCTTTTCATTCTACATTTCACTCTACTACCCAGCAGAATTTGACAGATTTAACATTCTTGTTGAAACTTTTCCTTCGGTTGGTTTCCATGACATTATACTCTACTGATTTTCCTCCTACTGTTTTTGATATTCTTCAGTCTTCTTAAATGTCTGCTCTTCTTCTACCAGGATCTAAAACCCCTAGGTCTTCTTCCCTTCTATGCCTCTCCTCTCTTCTACTTAAGCCAGTTTAGGCCCATGCTATCAAATACTATCTCTAAGCTAATGACTCCCAAATTTACAGTTTCTAGTCCTGAGATCCAGATGAGTATGTCTAACTGCCTTCTCAATATTCCCACTTAAATGTCTAATAAGCTTCTGCAACTTAAATCCAGAAGAAGACTCTTGACTTTCACTCCAAGTAAATGGTACTATCCACCCAGTTCTAAAGGCCAAAAATCTGGAAGTTCCATCTTTTTTTCCTTATCCCCCATAATTAGCCCACCATCCGAATTCTCCTTCTTGCATTTTCCCTAATGTAATTACACCACCCTAGGCCTACTCATTACCTACTGTCCAACTACTGGAAAGGCCTCTTAACCTATTATCTGGTTTTGATTCTTGTCTGCTTATATAATCCCTATCCACAAAGGGATCACAATAACCTTTCTAAGGCATAAACCAAATCATAGTATTCTTTGCTTAAACCATACAGCAGCTTCCTGTTCATCCCAGATTAAATTCAAATTCTTTATTATATATCCCACAATGTCCTACCTGGTCTGGTTCTTGCTCATCTTTCTGGTTTTGTCTCCTTTGGCCTTCTGTGACTATTTCACATATTCTATTCTTTTTTTTTTAATTTTATTTATTTATGATAGTCATCACAGAGAGAGAGAGAGAGGCAGAGACATAGGCAGAGGGAGAAGCAGGCTCCATGCAGGGAGCCTGACGTGGGATTCGATCCTGGGTCTCCAGGATCGCGCCCTGGGCCAAAGGCAGGCGCTAAACCGCTGCGCCACCCAGGGATCCCACATATTCTATTCTTAATCACTCTCAAAACTTTTGTTCCTGCCTTTTCTCTACCTGAAATGTTTTCTCCTAAATCTATGTCTCCTCTATTCCTAAAAATTTCATTCATTTTTGTTTGTGGCAAACATTCATATCAATGAGTTTAAAGTACATATATTTCATATTTATATTATACTTAGATCAACTATGAGTTTATGTAAACTTTAATCCCAATTATTTAGATCATTCATGAATACAAGCATGTTTTTTATAGTTTAGTTAATTAAATATGGTTTAATACAGAAAAACTATCTAATAATAAAGTTATCTTGGTTGAGAAATATTTTTAATTCTGTTGATCACTGACTTTTCCTTCCACTGGAATGTTATACTGTATGAATCAAGCACTTTGTTAAAAAAAAAAAAAAAAAAAAAAAGCACTACCTTGTTAAAAATTAAACACCAAAGTTATAGAAGCAAGTTCAGAATTGAAAAAAATAGTTGATTCTAACAAAATTATATACTCTATTTTATTATGGTTTGTTTATAAATATTCTTGTAAATGGTTCAGAATTAAAACATTTGACAAATCCTAATGCTACAAGCAACTTCTCTTATTTACACAGTAAAGCTAATTTTATTTATCATTATAAAAATTTCTCAGAGAACTATATTCTAGTGGTGGGAGACAGGCAATAAATAAGTGGATGTATGGATAATAACATCTAATAATGACAAAGCTCTGTAAAGATTTAACAGTGTAATATACAATGGCTGGAGAGTGAGCCTGATTTACACAGCAGAGCAACAATGATCTCTGGAGAGAGACACTTAGGTTCCTAAGTACAGATAATTGTGTTGTAAGATGATATATTCAGATCTTCAAGTAATTTGAATATTCATCATATATTTAGTAGTGAGTTTTGGAGAAAACAAGAATTTGAATAAGAACATGTTACAAGAAAAAAAGATAACCCTACCCCAAACCATTCTTAAAATATGATTATAAAGACTTCCTTATTCAAAGAAGAACAAAGTGGGATCCCTGGGTGGCGTAGCGGTTTGGCGCCTGCCTTTGGCCCAGGGCGCGATCCTGGAGACCCGGGATCGAATCCCACATCGGGCTCCCGGTGCATTGGAGCCTGCTTCTCCCTCTGCCTGTGTCTCTGCCTCTCTCTCTCTCTGTGACTATCATAAATAAATAAAAATTTAAAAAAATTAAAAAAAAAAAAACAAAGAAGAACAAAGTTATCTTGATTAATAAATTTTTGAATGCCCAAATAAGACAGGGTAGCCATCCCAAACAGAGAAGCCTCTTCATTTATAGGTTTCTGCTGCTTCTTATCTTACACTATTCAAACACCACCATCCAGAACCTTTAAGCAGCAGCATTTTTCCTCAAAGTCAAGGACCATTCATCTTTGTCTTCCTATAGCCCTACACAGCTCTGGGCATATCATAGGCATTCAACAACCATTTAATCAACTAAATCAGTCAATCTTCTTATCCTCTTATATCAAACTAATCTTGTTCCTAACATATAGGAGGCACTAAATCAATATGTTTGTTGAAGTAACATGTTGCAAATACATCATTCATCTAAATCTGTAAGATTGGGTAGCAGTAAAATAAAAAACATTGGCTTTAAAGACAGACAGGTCTAGAGTTCAGGGATCCCAGCCCCACTCCTCAGTATCTACTTGAACTCAGACAAGTTGAGTAACCTTTCTGAACTTAGAATCTTCATCTGTTAGAAAAAGATAATAGTGTGCAAGGTAAGGTACTGTGAGGATTAAAAGAACAATGTGTGGAGCTCCTGCTATAGTTTCTGGCCCAAAGATCTGTACAGTAAGAATAGAGATCACAATGGTGTTATTATTACCTTATTAAGCACGTGTTCATGCCTTGAGTACCCACAAATACAATTAGTAATGACTATTTTCATCATTGTGGGCATCAGGAGTATTTCTGAGGTTTTTCCCAAGGAGAGCAGGGAACAAATCATAGTACTCCAAACACACAGCCCATCTCAGTACTGAGCAGAACAAGACATGAGCATCAGAGCTCTCTCTGGAGATGTGCCTCTGCTATAAGCAAACTGATCGAACACGCATACAGTGAAGTCTTCTAACAGAGAACCATAAATTGTAAACAGTTTTTACAGAAGGCTATTTTTCTCAGACCAAAAGTGTTATTCTGTTGGCATTTTCAAATGACCATGTGCAATTACAATATAAAAACAGGGGTTGCTATTATGAGATACCATCTTTTACATTTTTTTTAAATTTCTGTATATTAAGAATTTCTATTAATGCATGACTCAGGCCAAAAACTTTAGCATCATCCTTAACTCTAACTTTCTCTCACATTCCACATCCAATCCCTTGGAAAATTCTGCTGGCCCTACTTTCAAAATACAGCCAGGATCTGACTTTCCTCATCACCTCCTGAGCTACCACTTGGTTCAAGCAGTCATCATTTTCATGTGGATTTTGCACTAGCTTCCTACTGGTCTTACTGCTACTGCCTTTGACCCCTTTAGTCTATTCTGAGCATAACAATCAGAAGTATCCTTTTAAAACTTACATCTTATCTTGTCACTCCTCTGCTCAACATCCTGCATGACTCCCCACTATGCTCAGCATAAAAACCAACACCCTCAGCATGGCCTTTAAGGCCATCCATGGTCTGGCACCCTTCCTGTCCACCGTCCTTTCCTATACTCTACCCTCACTCACCACTGCAGCCACATTGGCTTTCTTGCTTGCTCAGGAATGAAAAGGCAAGTGTCTACATTGTGATCTTTGTTCTATCTGCTCTATCTAAAAAGCTCTTGTTCCAAACACCCTTTGTCTATCCTTTCATCTCCTTCAAGTCTTTCCTCAAGTCTCATCTTAATGAGGGCTGCCCTCGACAGTCTACTTAATACTAGAAACCCTCCCCCCCCACAACACACACACACACACACACACACACACACACACACACACACATTTACCATTCCCCACTTTTCTACTTCTTTAGTGTTCAGTAAATGCATAATTAATGAATATAAATTAAGAAGATTAAAATGTCCCATAATTAGTGGCAATATGCCTTTTATGTAGGAAGCAAGCAAACCTTTGCATGTGCAAAACTCAAGGTCTTTCTACTTGGTTTAGAGCCACCGTGCCTGGTGGCATCAACAGGACATAAACTAATATTTAGTAGAGGGTATAAACAGTTCAGTTCTCAGAACTTATAATACACGAAGATTCTACCCACATGGATTATGATATGTTGAGCCTAAGAGTTTGGTGATTTAGACAAAATCAACATAAAGTACACTGAAAAAATTCAAATTAGCAATTAGTACCTACTATCATTTTTCTCATCTATAAAACAAACCTAGTAAAAGAATTTTTCTTTTAAGTTATGAAAGTTATTATTACTTTTGTCTATAATTCTCATACCCTATTTGTCTTTCACTAAAATAGATACCTTATCATCTGTCGTTATTTCTATTATTCCTACCTATATATTTTGGGGATAAAATGTTTAACATTGTTTCTTTGAATTTCATCCCTTGTCTCAAAGCTTCTCTCTAGATAATTGTGAATTCCAAGATTAAAGAATAAGGAATAGCTAAATAAAATGTTATATTAGGCCAGAAAACTACTGCCTGATGGTCAAATTTGGTCCCACTTGTGTTTAAAATAATTATTTAAAATAATTATTGAAATAGCCATGCCCGTTCATTTATAACTTGTTTATGGCTACTTTCACACAGTAATATCAGAGCTGAGTAGTTGCAAGAGAGGCCATATGTCCCAAAAAGCCATATTTACTATCTAAGCCTTTACAGAAAAGGTGTGCCTGTGTTAGGTGATTTACCTTTCTGCTGACTGGTCACAAGGTGCTGTGTACCACTACATGAGTCATTCGTTGAGCACCAACTATGTGTCGTGACTGCTAGTCCTATACATAAGAGTGACATTCACAAACATTAACGATAGTTGTCAAAGGTGGCCATGAACAAGTATAGCTCCCCTTTTTTCATTTTAGAGAGAAGGTGGAACATGGAGTGGGGAGAAATTGTTCATATCCAAAGAATAGATATCCTTCACTAAACGGCACTGCTTACCCCCTTGACTTGCAAGAAAATAAAAACAGAAAGGTTAAGTACACAGGAAACAGGAATGAGGAACAGATCCTTATTTTCGCTAGCAACTCATGATATCACTAGTGCCAGAGCTGACTTACATTACTGCACCATAACCTGGGATAAGACAAACTCGAAACTTGTTGGAGACCTCAAGCCGCAGTCTGATTCCATCTGCTTACCCGCGGCAGCCAGCAAATGCTGGAGCTGCATTCTGGCCCTCCTGCTGCTAGGATGCTGACAGTAATTCCATCTTCATGTCACCCTGCCACATTCACCAACATTGTCAAAACAAGGCTCATGCGACCTGAATACTATGACTCAGGCTTCAGTTCAGAAATGTGAAGTACCAGCTGCTACTCCCATACTCTAGCATTTCACAGCAGCATTTTTGCCAGTGAAAATCTCATAGAAATTATATTAGCATCACAGAGGCCCAGTTATGTCTACATTTTTCCAGTGTGCTGGTCAACAGACACCTGAACAGTCATTAGGAAAGCATTCCTTAAGCCAGGCTCAATACTAATCCATTACTTGAGAATATGTACTGTTCCACAAGAAAATTTTACAAAGCATTGATCCTAAGAATTTCTGTTTGTGGTGGTTCATGACATACTATGAGTTATAGAGAACAGAATTATATTTGCCCTATGAATAAGTTTTTTCCAACTGATTATTGTGGTAAACTATATATAACATAAAATCTACTATATTAATCATTCTTTAAGATTCATTCATTTGAGAGAAAGAGCGAGCATGAGTGGGGGTAGGGATAGAGGGAAAAAATCATCAAGCAGATTCCCTGATCAGTGCAGAATTCAATATCTGGACCCATAAGATCAGAATCTGAGCCGAAACCAAAAGTTGGATGCTCAACCAACTGAGCATCCCAGGCATCCCTTTGTTAATCATTTTTAAGTTGAGAATTGAGTGGCATTAAGTACATTCATGTTATTGTGTAACCATCACCACCATCCATCTGCAGAACTTTAGGATCTCATACTAAAACTCTGAGTCCATTAAACAATAACTTTCCATACCCCTCTCCATTATTTTTTAAATTTCCTTTTCAAATTTTTAATTATGAGTATATAGGAATGTTGATTTTTCCATGTTAATTTTATATCCTTTTACTTTATTAATTCTAGTGGAGTCTGTGAAATCATTCGTTTTCTTCATATATCATCATCTCCTTTTTAGATTAGATGCCATTTTGGTTTTGCCTCCTTGCTCTGGCTATAATTTCCAGGGCTATGTTGGATAAAAATGCCAAAAGTGGGCATCTTTGTCTTATTCTTGATCTTAAAGGAAAAGCTTTCAGTCTCATCATTAAGTATGATGTTAGCTCTGGGGTTTTGATATGTGGATTTATTATATTTACCTGCTTTTCTGATATGCCAGTCTCCTTTAATGTTTTTATCATGAAAGAATATTAAATTTTGTCAAAATTTTTTCCACATCAATTGGGATGATCACATGATTTGTTTCCATTGGTTCTTTTTTTAATAAATTTATTTTTTATTGGTGTTCAATTTACCAACATACAGAATAACACCCAGTGCTCATCCCGTCAAGTGCCCCCCTCAGTGCCCGTCACCCATTCACCCCCACCCCCCGCCCTCCTCCCCTTCCACCACCCCTAGTTCATTTCCCAGAGTTAGGAGTCTTTATGTTCTGTCTCCCTTTCTGATATTTCCCACACATTTCTTCTCCCTTCCCTTATATTTCCCTTTCACTATTAATGTGGTATATTACATTGATCAGTTTTTGTGTTGAACCATTCTTGCATCCAGAAATAAATTCCACTTGGTAATTGTATATAACCCTTTTTATATGCTGCTGGATTCTGTTTGCTAGTATTTGGCTAAGGACTTTACATCAATATCCATCAGGGATATTGGTCTGCAGTTTTGTTTTATTATAGTGTCTTTGTCTGGCTTTGGTATCAGGGTAATGTTGTCCTCATAGAATGAATTTGGAAGTATTTTCTCCTCTTTAATTTTATGGAAGAGTTTAAAAAGGATTAGTTTCCAGTCCCAGGGCCTTTCTTTCTTGAGAAGTTCTTGGTTATTGACTCAACATCCTTACCAGTTTTAGATATATTCAGTATGTCTCTTTGTGATTCAGTCTTTAAAAGTTTTAAATATCTAGGAATTTACCCATTTTATCTAGGTTATTGATTTGTTGGCACACAATTATTCACAGTACTCTCCTGTAATCCTTTTTATTTCTGTAGATAGTAATATCCCTACTTTAATTTCAGATTTTAGTAATTCAAGCTTTTCATAATCTAGCTAAAGGTTTATCAATTTTGTTAATCTTTTTGAAAAACTTACTTTTGTTTGCATTGATTTTCTCTATTGTTTTCCTATTCTCTTTTATTTATCTCTGTTCTGACCTTATTTTTTAGAAGATTCTATGTATTTATTCATGAGAGATACAGAGGGAGAGGCAGAGACATAGGCAGAGGGAGAGGCAGGCTCCCTGTGGGGAGCCTGATGTGGGACTCAATCCCACGACCTGGGGATTGTGACCTGAGCCAAAGGCAGACGCTCAACTGCTGAGCTACCCAGGCATCCCAGCTCTGATCTTTATTATTGCCTTCCTTTTACTAGCTTTGGGTTTAATTTATTCTTATCAATATAATTCATTTTTAAATTCTGTTTAATATCATCTATGGGCTTCCCCCCTCCTTCGAACACCAAAAGACTTTCACTTTCTTATAGTAGTCTACAAGGCCAGAGTTAATGTCTGATTCATTTTTGTAGACTATATATCAATATTTCAATCATAAGGATAGAGTTTAGCATCCTTTAGTGCCTACTACTATGTGGGAGGTGATACACCAAGTGCTTTCTATACATAGTCTCATCTAATCTCACAGCATCTTCACTATATAAATGAGAAGACTTAAGCTCAAAGAGAAAATAACCTGTGAAATTCATATGACTACTACATAACAGAAACAGGATGTAAATAAAGGTCTGTGTGACCTCAAAGACCAGACTCTCCTATTAAACTTATCTCTCCTATTCATTCATTTATTCAATCATTATGTATTGATCATCCCTATTATATGTGCCAGGAAATGTTCTGGTATAGAGGATACATTAATGAACAAGACAGACAAAGATATCTGCCCTATGGAGCTTTTATTCTATTGTAGGAGAAAACACCAAAGGGCCATATGATATATAGTATTAGAGTGGTCAAGGTAAGTAAAGACTTGAATGCAGAGGGAACTAGAACAAAGGCAAATCAAGCAGGATGACACTTTGGGTTCATGAACAGGCAAGGAAGTCAGGGTGGCTAAAGCAAAGTGGGAGCAAGATTAATAGGAGAGGAGAAAGTCATAGAGAGAATGAGATTAACAGAGTAATGGGATAAATTTAAGTAAATAATCTTTCATAATTATGTGATATATCACATATGTAAGTATATTTAATATATATATTTAAATGACCTTAAAATGAACCACTTTGTACCAATCCCATTAAAAAAATGTGTGCCACAGTCTCTAACCAGAGAAAACAATTTTTCTTATTGTATTATTCCCATACAATATATTAGTTAATTTAGCATGGTTTAGACATTTATATTAATTCAAACAAACTGCATGTATTTTTCTATCCATTGTTATTTATTCATTCATTCATTCATTCATGAGAGACACACACACAGAGAGAGAGAGAGAGAGAGAGAGGCAGAAACAGAAGCAGGCTCCTTGCAGGGAGCCCAGTGTAGGACTCGATCCCAGGTCCCTAGGATCACACCCTGGGCTTGAAGGTGGCGTTAAAACGCTGAGCCACCCAAGCTGCCCTCCATTGCTTTTTTCAATCAAGAGTGGCTGAGATCCATTTTTATATTTGCAGCTATAACTCATTAATTTATACTTCTGTATTATATTAATACACAGTATGAAAATACAATTTATCCATATTATGAATGGATACGTGGATTTTTTCCCCCAGGATTTTGTTATTATAATGTAGTTATCAACACTCTTATATGTGTCTCCTGTGAAAATGTATAAGAGGTTTTGTTCTTAAGTCTAGTGAAATTGCTAGGTCATGGAGAATGCACATGATCAATTTTGCTGGGTAATGTTTACTGTTCTCCAGAGTGATTTACATTCATAAACATTCTATAAACATATCCAATAAGCATTTAAAGAGCAAACTCTAAGTGTTCTACTTAACTTTGAAATATTAGATTTACAGAAAAAAATTAATAATATAAAGAATTTCCCTATACTCTCCATCCAGCTTCCATTAATATTAACATCTTATATAAGCATGGTACATTTATCAAAACTGAGAAATTAACACTGGTACAGGCTATTGGCTAAACTAGATTATATCTGGGTTTCATCAGTTTTTTTAATAATCTTTTTTCTGTTTGAGAATCCAATCTAGAATACCATACTGCATCTAGTTGTCATGTCTCCTTAGTCTCTTCCAACCTGTGACAGTTTCTGTCTTTCCTTTTACTCATAACCTTGACACTTTCAAAGAATACAAGTTAGGTATTTTGTAGAACATTCCTCAACTTGCGCTTACTGATGTTTTCTCATACAGATTTGGAAAGAATATATCACAGAGGTGAATTTCCTTTTTCATTACAGCATATCAGGGGTAAAAGTTGTTAACATGACCTATGACTGGTGATGGTAACCTTTATCACTTTATTAAGTTTCTATCCACTAAGTTTTTCTGCTGTAAAGTTGCAATGTTTCCCATTCCCATATTCTAGTTATTACAAGCAAGTCACTCAGCCCCAGCCCACTATCACAGGAGAGAAATTAAGCTCCACCTCCTACAAGAGTATCAAAGAATTTATGGACATGGGTTAAATTCACTACAGTAATTAATAAATACTTAGGGAAAGATATTTTAGCAAGTATCCTGTTGCTGCTGAATACTTCAGTCACTAACTTTGACATTTACACATGAAGTTTCCCTGCAGCAATTATTACTATGGTATTCCACAGGTCTTTTTCTATTTCCCTCTTTCCTTCTGTATTTAATATTTGGAATTCTCCTATAAGGGAGATCGGTCACTTCTCCACCACTTATTTATTCAATTATTTATTTATATCAATATGAACTCTGGGTATGTGTTCTATTTTGGGGGTTGTATTTCAGTAGTAGTTACTTGGTCACTTGAATTGATCCAGCTCTGGCCATTGAGAGCTCTTATAAGTCCACTCCTGTGTTCTTCTGACATGCCCTATTCCTTTCTTTCTTTTTTGTTTTTCCTTTTTGGCACCACTAAATGCTCCAGGCTCATCGTGAATTTTCTCTGCCCTGATGCCCTAGAATCAGCCATTTCTCTAGAGAACTCTAATTCAGAAGGTACAATTTTTAAAGTCAATTTCCATGTGTTATTATTGCGATTCCTAGATTGTTTCTATGCTATAATTAATGCTATAATTAACTATAGATTTTCTATAACTAAGCCATGCATATTATAGTCCCCAAGCTACTAGACCGTGTTAAAGTGGAACATGAATCCATCAACAGTATTTTATCCTTCTGTCTTCTAGCACTTACCTACATAATCTCTATGGGCCCTATAGGCTATACAATTTCGTGATTCTACAATGGAAAGACAAAGGGCAAAAATGTTCCCATAAGGAACTTTTCCTTGTTTCAGACAAATGTTTCATTTTGACAAACTGTAAGAGACTTTTTTCTAAGATTTTTATTTATTTATTCATGGGAGACACACACACACACACACAGAGAGAGAGAGAGAGAGAAGCAGAGACACAGGCAGAGGCAGAGGCAGAAGCAGGCTCCCTGCAGGGGGCCCGATGTGGGACTTGATCCCAGGACTCCAGGATCATGCCTTGGGCTGAAGGCAGGCTCTAAACCACTGAGCCACCCAGGCATCCCAGAGACTCTTAATCATAGGACATGAACTGAAGGTCGCTGGAGGGGAGGGTTGGGAGGATTGGGGTAACTAGGTCATGGACATTAATGAGGGCATGTGAGGTAATGAGCACTGGGTATAAGACCGATGAATCACTGACCTCTACCTCTGACCTAATAACACATTATATGTTATTAATTTAATTTAAATAAAAAATCTTTAGTTTTATTTTGCCAAAAATGTATTTAACCCCTAGTTAAGCTCTACTTTATCTTTCCTAGCCCCTCCCCCAAGGTTTACCCTTACTCCTTCCATTTTATTAACTTTGAAATAAATTTTTAAGTTTGTTTTACTGTATCAAATTACTATAGCAATAAGATAATAAAAATATAGAACAATGAACTCTGCTTACTTATAAACCCTTTCTTCTTGACATTAACCTAATATGATCTACTGTTGCCTAAATCATAGTCACCACACAATTTAAACACTAGAGCAGTGGTTCTCAACAGAAGGGAATCCCATCCCCAGGGGACATTTGACAATATCTGAAGACATTTTTCTTTGTGGACAAGTGGAAAGGATCTTACTGGTACCCAGTGGGTAGAGTTTTGTAATGCTACTAAACATCCTATGCAAGAGCCCTTTACAACAAAGAAATATCCGACTCAAAATTCAACAATGCCAAGATTGAAAAATGCTTCAGTAAAGGAATTTTCCATTTTCAAATTGCTTAAATAGTTACATAGCAGACATTTTCCTCTGAAACTCTTAAAGAAAATATTTTCAAATACCAAGGACTATCTCCACTAAAAATTTCGATACAATAAAGGATTTTATGGAAGAATCAGATGGCAAAATATGAAAGATCCTCTGGAGCTACAAAACACCAAGAAAACAAAGGCAGAGTTAAAGGCTCATGGTGCACCTTAACTGATTCTGTTGTGAGTTATTTATGTGACACTGCCAATGCTTAAATAGATCATAAAAATTGTTAAGTAAGTGGATTATCATTGAGTTTGCATCTTAAATCAAAACAAGAATGTTCTTCTGGCTAACATAATTCTAGTGTGATGCAGCTAAGAGAATTTGAGGACAGGAGATAGAAGCTAGGAGTCTAGACAGGGCTCCATCTTTACCTGACTGACTCTGGGCAAGTCATATATATAGCTTTCCTGGGCTCTAGTTCCCCCATCTATAAACTTTCCTCTCAAAGTTGATAATAAAATGTGAATGCTAGTGCCTGTCTTATCTACATCACAGAGTTATTTTGAGAACTGTTTTTTTTAATTATTTATTTATTCATGAGAGACACAAAGAGAGGCAGAGACATAGACAGAGGGAGAAGCAGGCTCCTTGTAAGGAGCCCAATGTGGGACTCAATCCCAGGACCCTGGAATCATGCCCTGAGCCAAAGGCAGATGCTCAACCACTGAGCCACGCAGGCATCCGGAGACCTGATTTTTTTTTAATGTACTTTCCTTTTACTTATTTGAATACTGATATCTTATTATATCTTCTTACACTTCATATATAAGATTTTGTAAAGAACAGTGCCTTTGGAAGACTAATGAAAAGTAGATTGCTAGAGAGAGAAGGTTGAACAATCCCATAGAGATACTATTGAGCTCTTCAAATTGATTAATTTCTTTTCCTCTTAAAAGGTCCCATTGGAGTGCAAAAACACATTGAAAAACAAAATCACATACAAGCCACAACTGGGAGAAAAATTTGTAAAACACAAACCTGATAAGGAACTTACACCTAAAACATACATAGCATTCTTAAAATGCAGCAATAACTCCATTTTACTTATTTACTTATTTATTTGAGAAAGAGAGAGAGTGTACACGCAAGTGGTGGGGTTGGGGTGGGGTGCAGAGGGTGATGGAGAGAGAGAATCCTAAGCAGGCTCCAAACCCAGTGCTGAACCTGATGCAGGGCTCCACATAGGGCTCCATCTCACAACCCTGAGATCATGACCTGAGCTGAAATCAAGAGTGTGAGGTTTAACTGACTGAGCCACCTAGATGTCCCAACAATAACCTCATTTTAAAATGTGGGGGGAAAAAAATGAAAATAAATAAAAAAATAAAATGTGGGAAAGACGGGTGCTTGGGTGGCTCAGTTGCCTAAGTGGCACTCTTGATTTCAGCTCAGGTCATGATCTCAGGGTGCTGGGATCAAGACGGAGCAGGCTTCATGCTCAGCAGGGAGTTTGCTTGAGGATTTTCTCTCTCCCTCTCTTTCTTTTTCAAATAAATAAATAAATCTTTAAAAAAATAAAATGTGGGAAAGATCTGAATAGACATCCTTCCCCCAAAGAAAGTATACAGGTACCAAATAAGAATATGAAAAGATGGCCAATAACAGTGTTCATTAGAGAATTGCAAATTAAAATACCAATGAGATACTACTACCTACCTATTAAAATGGGCAAGCATTTTTTTTTAAAAAACTGACGATACCAATTCCTGGCAAAAATGTACAGCAACAACTACTCTCATTCACTGCTGGCAGGAAAGCAAAATGGTACAGCCACTTTGGAAGATAGCTTGTTAGTTTCTTACAAAGCTAAACATATGATCCAGCAATCACACTCCTAGGTATTTACCAAACTGGTTTGAAAACTTAAGTCCTCACAAAAATCTTCATGCAAATGTTTATACAACTTTATTCATAAGTTCCCAAAACTGGAAGAAGATATCTTTCAAATATGAATGAATAAACAAACTGTGGTACATTTATACAAGGAAATATTATTCCATTATAAAAATAAAGGAGCTATCAATACACTCAGAGACATGGCTGAACATTAAATGCATGATGCTAAGTGTAAGCAGTCTGAGAAGGTGTATACTATATAATTCCAATTCTAGAACACTCTAGAAAAAGCAAAAGTATAGCAACAGTTAAAAAAAATCAATAGTTACTGGGGATTTGAGGGATTGAATAACTGAATTACAGAGGATTTTATAGATCAGTGGAGCTATTCTACATAATACAGTAATGGGGGATACATGACATTCTGCATTTGTCAAAACCGGCAAAACTTTAGAGAACAATGAGCAAATCTTAACACATACAAATATTTTGAAATCATTTAGAAGGCTGGGGATCCCTTAATGGTCCACAGACTGTGACAAAAGAATCAAACTGTATTACAGATATGTGGAACAGTCTTACTGAAAAAAATGGGGGGTAATGGTGCTGACCTGACTATTTTCGGAAATGACTGCAGTCCAGGGATAAAGACAAAATAAATTGTACATAAGTACTGTACTCTAGTCAATAAAGTTGTTTCCCACAGGGTATAGGTTAAAAATTCTAATTTTACTATGCAAGTGTATTGAAACTTAATAATTAGGTAAATCAATCATGGATGGTGGGAAGCAGGCTGCTCACTGCTGGAGAGGAAACTTACAGATAAGCAAGGGAAAAAGATTAGAATGATCCATGTAGTATGGATTAGAGTTGAAAACGTCAATATGTATGACATTTAGCTTAATACAGATATAATTGATTATATGTATAAATACTGAAATGTATATATACAGGGATTTGTATACATACAAACATTCCCTCACTCTGTCAGCTGGAAGGGCCTAAAAGAAATGATACCCCACCAGCAATAAGTATAACTAGCACTCAGATGTTGGTCTCTAGTACCATTCTCCAATAAAAGGAACCAGGGCTCCTTGAAGAAGTGGTAGATTTTAGATCTAGGGCAAAATGTAGACAAGACAATCCAAGAGCATCTTATAGTATCAAAGATTAAGGAAATGTTCCCCCCAAAAATGATGAAGGTATGGCAAAGAGACACAAGAATTCCAAAGCTAGCCAAAGCTACAACGATTTGAGCAAAATAAATAGAATAACTTGGGACTATAACCCAAAGTATAAAATATATATCTGTAAGTCCATGCTGATATAAATAAATGATTGAATAAATAATTAAATTAGAGATAAGAGACAAATCTCTCATACAGAAGAATTCCAAATACTTTATATTGGGTACTCTACCCTCAAGGAAGTGGAGCATAACTCCTTACTCCTTAAAGTTTAAGATGTGCAAAGTGACTTTCTCCCAAAGAGTATGCTACAGAAAGGAAGAAAAAGGACTTAAATTAACCTGATAAATACTACCTTAGCCACAAGATCAACATCAACAGTGATAAGTCATGTTGATAACATGTACTTTTGATGAGATATGATGACAATGGCATTTAACATCGGAGGTTCTTCTCCCCAAAACCTATAAGCTCAGTCTAAATCAGGAGAGAAACAACAAAAAAAAGTCCAGGAGAGGAGCATCCTACAGTACTCCTGATTAGTGCTCCTCAAAACTTTCAAGTCATTCATAGCAAAGTCTGAAAAACACTCACAGTGAAGAGAAGCCCAAGGAAACTGGACAATTCAATGTAATCAGGGTTCCTAGAGGAAGTACTAGAACAGAAAAAGCACATTCATAGAAAACAAAGTAAATCCAAATAAAATATGAACTTTGGTTATGACAGCATATCCATATTAGTTCATTAACTACAAGAGATACGCCATAATAACGCAATACAGTCAGTGATGGGAGATATGATGAGTTTATGCAAACTCTTCATACTCTATGTTCACATGGTCCTGTGAATATAAAATATAAAACTGCTCTGAAAAGTAATCAGTGTGGCTGTCTGCTCCTCCCCATTTGACAGACAGCCACATCTGCTGGTCCAGTGCCAGCTGCATCCCCGAGACATGATGGTGAAAGTCGGAGAGAACGAATTGGCTATATTAGGCACCTGGTCACCAGGGCTGCTTTTAACTGGCAAAGTGGATATTGTCGCCATCAATGACCCCTTCATTGACCTCAACTACATGGTGTACATGTTCCAGTATGACTCTACCCATGGCAAATTCCATGACACGGTCAAGGCTGAGAATGGGAAACTTGTCATCAATGGGAAGTATCTCCATCTTCCAGGAGCAAGATCCCGCCAACATCAAATGGGGTGATGCTGGTGCTGAGTATGTTGTGGAGTCCACTGGGGTCTTCACCACCATGGAGAAGGCTGGGCCTCACTTGAAGGGCAGGACCAAGAGTGTCATCATCTCTGCTCCTTCTGCTTATGCCCCCATGTTTGTGATGGGCGTGAACCATGAAAAGTAGGACAACTCTCTCAAGATTGTCAGCAATGCCTCCTGCACCACCAACTGCTTGGCTCCTCTGGCCAAAGTCATCCATGACCACTTCAGCATCGTGGAGGGCCTCATGACCACCAGCCATGCCATCACTGCCACCCAGAAGACCGTGGACTGCTCCTCTAGGAAGCTGTGGTGTGACAGCCAAGGGGCTGCCCAGATAATCATTCCTGCTTCCACTGGCTTCACCAAGGCTGTGGGCAAGGTCATCCCTGAGCTGAACGGGAAGTTCACTGGCATGGCCTCCCATGTCCCCACCCCCAACATGTCAGTTGTAGATCTGACCTGCTGCCTGGAGAAAGCTGCCAAATATAACATGAAGAAGGTGGTGAAGCAGTTATCGGAGGGCCCCCTCAAGGGCATCCTGGGCTATACTGAGGACCAGATTGTCTCCTGCGACTTCAACAGTGACACCCACTCTTCCACCTTCGACGCGGCGGCTGGCATTGCCCTCAATGACCACTTCATCAAGCTCATTCCCTGGTATGACAATGAATTCGGCTACAGCAACCAGGTGGTGAACCTCGTGGTCCAGATGGCCTCCAAGGAGTAAGAGCCTCCTGGACCACCAGCCCCAGCAAGAACATGAGGAAGAGAGAGGCCCTCAGCTGCTGGGGAGTCCCTGCCCCAACTTAATCCCCCAACACACTGAGAATCTCCTGACCTCCAATTTACATCCCGGACCCCGAGGAAGGGGAGGGGCTTGGGGAGTCCTACCTTGTCATGTACCATCAATAAAGTATACTGTACCCAGCTTAAAAAAAAAATAGTGTAAAAAATCATTAGAGAGAGAAACCCTGAATTAAACTATAATTTAATGGATTAAACTATAACTGCACTTTTTCACAAGCATCTGGTTTTACAAAAGAAGAAGAGACCAGAAGACTTAATTTTGAAATTTGCTCAGTAGACTACCCTAGGGCAGCTAGAGCCCTCATTCACTCATCAGCCACTTATAAACTAACAGAAAGGCATTGGTCTGGGCACCTGGGTGGCTCAGTTGGGTAAGGGGCCACCTTCAGCTCAGGTCATGATTCCAGGGTCCTGTGATCCAGTCCTGCATCAGGCTCCCTGATGAGCAGGGAGCCTGTTTCTCTCTCTCTGCCTCTCACCCTGCTTGGACTCTCTCTCTCTCTTTCTCTGTCAAATAATTTTTTTTTTTTTTTTTGTCAAATAAATTTTTAAAACTTTCAAAAATAGGGCAGCCCGGTGGAGCAGTAGTTTAGCGCCACCTGCAGCCCAGGGCCTGATCCTGGAGACCCGGGATCAAGTCCCATGTCCGGCTCCCTGCATGGAGCCTGCTTCTCCCTCTGCCTGTGTCTCTGCCCCTCTCTCTCTCTCTTCCTCTCTCTCTCTCTCTCTCTCGCTCTGTATCTCTCATGAGTAAATAAAATAATTTTTTTAAAAAACTTTAAAAAATAAAAGAAAGAAAAGTGTTGGTCCTTAAGTACATATCAGAATATATATCAGAGGGAGCCTTGTAGACTAGAGGAAAAAAATGGAATAAGCTAGAAAATCTTTCCTTTTACATGAAAAGTAAGCCTGATTTTTACTCCCCAGCTCCTTAAGAAAGGGCAAAGGACCTTCACTATACAATTGAGGAAGTGTCACAAGTGTTTCCCATTTTGGATGAAGAGCATTCAGACGCTCTTCTCAGAATACTGGAGCCCTGGTGAAAAAGTGCATCTGAATGTGCCCTTCTCCAATTCCAGGATCTGGTGATCTATTGGGTGTTGCAAAATACATATTCAAGTATTTTCTTTAAAAAAGCAGATAAAAAGAATTTTTAAAGTGTAAATAATTAAACTTGTCAGAGAGAAGCTGGCTAGGGCCCCCTTGATGGAAAATGTGGTGGATTAACCATCCTTCCCTTTCTCTCTGCTCCAACTATTCATATTGGCATCAGGTTTACTGCAAAAAAAACAATGAAAGTTGTTGTTCATTTAGAACAAAGATCAGTTTGCTTTTGCATACTGTATGTATAAGATATTTCTCCCCCCAAATTCTACCCCAGAACACAGCTTTCTGACCCACAGAAATTTCCCTCTCAGCTAGATTCAAGTTTTTCCCTCTTGAGAAATCACTGGAGATGTTGTTACCAGCCTGACTAGTTTTGAATGCTCTAATGCACCTGAAACTGAACTGCTGGCATAAAAGAGGGGAGCGTCATGAAGGCACTCATTCTATAGCAAATCTTAAAAACACCTAGTAAATTGAGCTAAAAACAAAACAAAAAACAAAACAAAACAAAAAACCTTTATTCTTTTTCCCCACGCTTGTACAAATGACCTAAGTATATACATAAAATCACAATTAAAACAACTAAAACCCAGTCTGTAGTATTAATTGCTGATCAAGAGACCAGCACGATGTGTGGCCCACAGAGACGTGGTCCAAATTCAGTTTCATTTCTTTCATGGAGCACAACTATTCTCCCCTCACTTCACAATACTACTAGGAAGACTTCTTTGTCTATGCACTTGAAGCCCCTTGGGGATGGCACACGGGAGCAAAAGTGACCAGGCAAAAGGAACCTCAAATTCAGGGAGCATACTGAGGCAGTCTGCATGCTCTGCAGTTTAATTCTGACATCAGGTTATTGAAATTGAAGATGGAAAACCCATATTGAGTCATTTGGTTCTCTCTCCTGAGGGCAGTAGATTATGGTGGACAGCATATTATTTAGCACTTTGGCCAGTTCTATTCTAAATAGCCCTTCCTTGGAGGCTATTAACTCAAATCTGGCAAGGATTTTATTACAAATGGAGGGCTTTCTACTGGTTTATCATTTCTTCCACAAAATGCACGTTCTCCTGCTAAGATATTAAAAAAATAAAACTTGCCAAACAACATGAAAACAGTGTGGTATTATAGAAAGAGTGTGAAACACTAAGCAAATTGTCCCAAAGTGGTCCCAGATGCTCACTCTGACTTGCCTGGACAACAGCTTACTGAGAGTACTTTCCTCTCTACCTTTTCCCTGGAAGGAGGGGCTATATACAAGCTCAGCTTCCCATAGGACTTGTGGCCTCATCTCCTTTCCTTACAGTAACATCTCACAGGTCCCAAGATCCCCAGGTGCAGTTAATGTTCCTAGGCACTCTCATAAACTGCTGACACCCATATCCAGACTTCTTGGTGCTCAGAGTCTGATTATTCCCCACTTGTAAGATTTTTTTTTCTATTTTCTTTATTGGAGTTTGCTTTGCCAACATATAACACCTAGTGCTCATCCCATCAAGTGCCCTCCTCAGTGCCCGGCACCCAGTCACCCCAACCCCCCACCTACCTCCCCTTCCACTACCCCTTGTTCATTTCCCATAATTAGGAGTCTCTAATGTTTTGTCTCACTCTCTGATTTTTCCCACTCATTTTCTCTCCTTTCCCCTATAATCCCTTTCAATATTTTTTATATTCCCCATATAAGTGAAACCATATGATTGTCCTTCAATTGACTTACTTCACTCAGCATAATATCCTCCAGTTCCATCCACATCAAAGCAAATGGTGAGTACTCATCGTTTCTAATGGCTGAGTAATATTCCATTGTATATATAGTCCACATCTTCTTTATCTATTCACCTTTCAATGCACACCAAGGCTCCTTCCACAGTTTGGCTATTGTGAACATTGCTGCTATAAACATTGGGGTGCAGATGTCTCAGTTTTTCACTGCATCTGTATCTTTGGGTCCACTTGTAAGTTTGCTTTCAGGCTCATCCTTTTAGGAGGGGAAACATGCTACTTGTCAACAAAGCACCTTGGCCCTTGTATTTTCTCTATGAGAAAAATGAGAGGCTGGGAGACACATCTTTTCTCCTCTTTGGCTTTGGAAGAGTTGCCTTCCCCGATACAGCAGATTCCCTTACCCATACCATGCCCTACCTAGTGCATGACAGAGAGTGACCCAGATGGGACCCTCCTTGAGCAACAAGGATTGAAGACTTCAGAGCCAAACACCGGGCCAACTATGTGCTCTGATGCTCATTAGTTATATGAGCCTCAGTTTTTTCGTCTATCAACTAGAAGTAATACCTATCCCAGATTCTAAGAGCTAGTGATAATGTATCCTAAGTAAATGGTTATAGTTGGCACATTAAGAAACTCAGTAAATGGTAGCTACTATTATCAGTATAATTATTCTCAGCAGATGACTTTTGAATATTTTTTTAAATGTGTAAACTAAAATGTACAATTTGATTACACAGAAATAAAGCTTTTTAATCCAATAATAGATGATAAATGATATAGCACCACTTTCTGGTTATATGAGTGAGGAAGAAAATAAAGAAATGCCCATCTTGATCTAGGGTACATTAGTGAGTCTAGCCCTCTACTGTCAAGATGCAAACCCAAATGCATGATATTCAAGGAGGTAGCAGTTCCAAAATCGCCCTCAACTTCTCTCCAAATCTGGGATCTTGAAGATTTTGATCTCCTGTAGTCACTTAACATGGCTCAGTAGGTTACACAGGAAACCTCAGTCACCTCCAAATGCTAGGTTCTAAATGCTATGGAACCAGAAAATGTTATAGAGTACATAAGATACGAAGGTGTGAAGAAAGTATGAAAGTACAAGAGCACGAACAGTCAAGAATACAAAGTGTGGGTGACAATCTTGCAGACGAAAGGAGGACAGACAAGGCCTCTTTCTAATCACCACTAAGGCTGTAAGTGGAGCTCAGAGATATCCTGGCTTCATTCCTAAATCTCTTAGCACTGCTCCCAGGTCTCTACCCATCAAGCTATGACGGAAGACAGACAATAGAGGACCATGAGTTAAAATAAATTAGCATTAGGCATTAAAGACCTATATTCCTCCACCATGTTTGCAGCATCTCAAGCTGAGTTAAAATGAAATCCGACATGAACTCTGAGATACTGCCTACTAGAAACACAAGGAAAGCTGAAAGACAAAGTAACCAATTAAGGGCTGGGTACATTTTAATCAACCTAACTTACACAAAAAGGAAGGAGGCTTGGCAATATTACTTCAGGCAATATAGTATTTAAAGCATTTTAAATTGAATGAGCATGGTATTATGCTAAATCAATAAACTAATAATAAAGATGACATTCATAAATTTCAATACGCCAGCCATAAGAGCCTCAAAGTGTATAAAACAAAAACATACAAATGTCTGGCAGAAATTGATGTTTTTAATCCACTGCTATCAATGTATAACAGATCCCAAATTCAAAAATGAAACAAAATAAGGATCCCCCCCAAAAAAGAATAAATAGCTAATGAGGTAGAACTAATAGACTGTGTCAACTTCTTTATCTTAAAAATAGAGACCTCATCCTATTTCATACTCTTGGTCAATCACCAACTGTAAAAATAAATTTATCAGTCTATTTCAAGGAATTATTATGGCAAAGAGCTGATAAAAATATTTACCCAAATGAACCATTAGACTATTACGTGACAGTGATGTACATGATGGCTTAACTGCTGTTTGCATGCTTCACTAGGCCCCCTAATTCAGATATTTGTGTTTTAACTTTTACAACCTTCTGGGCCGCAATAATAATTTTATAGTTTGCTATGGAACTGGACCAAATCTATAAAATCTGCAAAGCCCTCAAAACTCCACATATGTGGGCTGTCACTGGTCCTAATAATTGCTCTCCAAGTTTTGCACCAAATTCTTAACAAATTAAAAACAAATACACCACATGCACAGAGAAATGAATGAAAAGGACCTACCAGAAGACTGCTGAGCTGACACTCAGCACCTTCCAAAATTTTGCATTTGAGTCCTTCTTAGACAGTTCCGCCTTTCAGTTCCCCAATCAACACGTTAAATAGGCAGCCTTTTCAAAAATTATTGTCTGTATACCTTATGAATCTAAATACCAAAACGACTTCACCAGAAGGGTGGGAATCTTTTCCATGTTTGCTGTGAATGACAAAAATCACATAGCTCAATTGAGCCATGAGTGTGCAAATCTAGGTGAACACCAGGAACAGCAGGATACTGAGTGTGTAGACAGGACCGTAAAACTTACAAAGTTGTTAATTTTTCCTGCAAAGCAAACTGCTCAGGAGGTTAGTAGCTGGTTTTCTTTTTCTTCCCTCTTCTCGTTGACATTCTGAACCATTACTGCTGCCACCACCCCTACCCACTAATGAATCAGTTCATTGCATGCATTGAGGGAGAGACACCTTGTCACCCATTTCCTCTCTTTCCAGCAGTGATATGGTAAGTAGCAGAGCTCAGGAAGCTGGCTTCACTCTAAAGGTTATTTTGTGTACCGGAGGGGAGGGGAGGGGAGTGGCAGGATGAGTGAAATAGGTGATGGGGATTAGAGTACCCCTGCCATGATGAGCACTGAGCAACATATGAAATTATTGAATCACTATATCATATGCTGTATGTTAACTATACTGGAATTAATATTAAAAACTTGATTAAAATGTTTTAAAAGATTATTTTTTGGACATGGTTCTTTGACATACTGAGGAACAAAGTGTGTCTTTCCATGTGTTTTAATGAGGCAAATTAAGGATCCCTGTGGGTCACAGACTTTTCTAATAGCAAAGTATTGCTCCATACGACACAAAAGAATTGATTTATGAAGCCCTTCAGAAAACCAGTATTGTTTTCATTTGCTTTATAGACTAAATTTTCAAGGAAATACAAAAATCTGTTTTCCTCAAAGATATACACATGAATACCCATGAATACAAGCTTGTGTGCTATGATAATGTAATAAAAAGCAAACAAAATGGGGATCAAACTTACCCTCTCCATCTCCAAGCTTCTCTCAATGAAAATGATTCCAAAAATGATTAGATATAATTATCTCCTATAAAATCAATCTCAAGATTGAAGGCAGCCCCTGTAACTTCCTAGATTTCACTCATTGTGAAATAATTCTCTCAATAAGATATAAGATAAATCATAACCTTTGTACTTTCAAATTTATCTATCCATCCATTACCCTGTGAAAAAAAAATCTAAACAGTGGTTTTTTGGGGGAGGGGTTTGTTTTCGTTTTTGCATTTCAAGTCCTGTGAAATGACTGTGCAGAGGAATATAAAAATAACAATCTACACTTGTTATCAGTCCACTCCTATAATCTTGCAGGTTCTGGTTCAAGATGACGACAGTAGGAAGATGGTGAACTCACCCTCCCAGTAGATACGCCACATCTACAGCATATAAAAAAACTTCCTTTGAAAAAAATTAAAAGTGTCTAAGCAACTCCTAAGCATCTAGCAAACACTACCAGGCCAACATGGAAGCAGGTAGGAGGGTCTAGAACACAACTTCTTCATAAACACCCCACTGCGGCAACCTACAGTTAGGAGAGAACTCAAAACCCAGAGCTTCTCCCTGAAAAGGGGAGGGTTTAAACTCTGCCTCAGACACCCCAACATTTAAAATCTGTACCTGAGAGATGAGCCTCCGAAGCATGTAGCTTTGCAAACCAGCAGGGCTTACGTCCACCATCTGAGAAATCAGCTCTGAAAGGACTGATGCCCTCTGATGCACCTGCCCCAGGACTCAGCACTGACACAGCTGAGAGGCAACCAAGACGACTGGATGTGAATAAGCCTCATTTGCTAATTTTAAAACCACCACCCGAGGGGCAGGCATCAAATTTGGCACACATCTAGAGGCTGCTAGCTGGCAGGTACCATTTTTTTTTTCTTTTAGGTGCCCTCTCTACTTCCCCCTCAGCCTTGGAGGACATGGTTCCAGTTGACAGGTGCCATATGTTTAGTTTTGGGGTTTTTTTTTTCCTTTTCTTTTTCTTCTTCCTGGATGGCCCCACCTACAATCTTTGCCTTACTGCATTCAATGGGAGCCATTTTTGTCTTCTCCCTCTGTCACACTCCAGAGCACCAGGATCTCCCAGAAGAGAGCTTTTACCTGTGACTAGTGTCCTGGTATTTGCAGCTGGTGCCCAGGGACACTCCCTTAATCACCTGAGTCAGAGGGCCAGTGGGGCTTAATTACCCTTTTCAATTACCCCAATTAACCTTTCCAAACACTTGGAGGATGGGCGCTATCTTGTGGTCTTCCCTGACCAACCTCCAGAGTGCCAGTATTTGCCAGAAAGAAGCTTTCACATACATACAGTACCCCAGATTTTATGTCTAGTGCCTTGGTTTTTGTGACTGCTGCCTAGATGATGCTCCTTGATCATCTAGTTCTGAATGTCAGCGGAGGAGGGTGGACTTGTGTTCCTGGGTCCCATGGGATTGCAACAAGCAGAGTTCTTGGCAGGCCCCACCCCCAGGGCACTGAATACAGAGCACACTGAACATGCCCCCAGTCTTTCTGTGAAAGAGGCCTATTTGCTTATCTAAAAGTTTCAGACTTAGGGGCAGGTTTCAGGTCTGGCACACTTATAGGGGCTACAGAGATACTCTCAGAGAATGGAGGCTAGTGGACACCATCTTGATGCATGCTCTCTGTCTCCTTATAGCTTGCTTATATCTCTGAGATAGAAGTTTATATGCTCTTCTGAAGTCCTAATTTTTGCCACTGCTACCCAAGGGACCTTCAGATCACCTGGATCTGGTGGCCAGCAGGGCTGACATATGTGGTCCCACAAGACTGTATGTTTATACTTTAAAAGCTGCCACTTGAGGGTCTGGATTCCAAACATTCTTTTTTTTTTAATTTTTATTTATTTATGATAGTCACAGAGAGAGAGAGAGAGAGAGGCAGAGACACAGGCAGAGGGAGAAGCAGGCTCCATGCACCGGGAGCCCGACGTGGGACTCGATCCCGGGTCTCCAGGATCGCGCCCTGGGCCAAAGGCAGGCGCCAAACCACTGCACCACCCAGGGATCCCTGGATTCCAAACATTCTTAATGTCATCCTTCTCTTTGGGACACTGACTACACCTGGCACACTCTCAACTACAGATTTGAGGGTATATTAAAGATATATAGGCTGTTTAGACAATCACAAATGTTTGAGAGATGACCCAGAGCTCAGGTAGGGTGAAATGATGAAGTTCATCTCCTATACAAAACCACTCCTTTAAGACTGAGAAGTGACTATTTCATCTCATACATAGAAACCAACACAGAGATTCGAGAAAAGTGAAGAAGCAGAGGGATATATTCCAAATGAAAGAATAATATAAAACCTCAGGAAAAAATGTTAATTAATGGAGATACTTCACCTGATTAAAAAAAATAGTTCAAAATAATGGTCACGAAGATGCTCAGTGAACTCAGGAGAAGAATGACTGAACACAGTGAGAACTCCAACAGAGACAATACCAGAAAGTGGCAAAAAGAAATCGCAGAGCCAAAGAATACAATAAATGAATTGGAAAATTAATCCATTTCTGCTTAAATCCCAGAAAGATGAAACAATGTAATGGAAAGGCTAGTGGTCTGGAGGACAGCAGACCCAGCTCTTCAGCCCAGTTATCAATTGCTCCTGAGTCCAAACCTGACTGTTTGTCAGCAGGGTGTTAAACCAGGTATTATCTTACATGCCTCACAGAGTTAATACTCTTTGCTTTGAACTTGCTACCAAATATAGTTTCTAGAATCTGTCTGTATTTCATCCAGCAAATAGGAAAGTAGGCTAAAGATGAACAGAGAAGTCAACCAGGACAGAAGACCATGCTCTCCTTTACTGACTCTTTCTGCCATCCGCCTTTCTTCCCTCTATGTGTCAAAATGATTGGAAGAATTAGAGGCACTTGTAGAGAAAATGTGTTCATGGTCTGTTTCTCACCTTCAACAAACAAAAAGTTATAAGTTGTCCTTTATCATGTTCAGCATTCAGAAATTTATGTTCCAATGTTGAGGCCCTGTGTAAGGAAGCATAACCTATTGAACGCAATGATAGCCCACACCTGTTGCACTGACCTTCCAGATCATTCTCTGAGCTCAAGTACAAACCATTAACTTGACACTGTAATTTATTTGCCTATGAGAGTATCTCAGACATCCCAAATCATGGACATGAAGTGTGCTGTGAAGAGCACAGTGGCCCTGAACTCTTAAGACATCCTAGAAACATAATGGATAGGCTCGCCTGTTATGATTGTGGTAAATAAACGGTTTGGCTTGCTCTGGGAAAGCAAGTAGAAGTTGTAACTGGCAGCTGGCATAACTGACTTCATCACAGACTGCCCCAAAGGGGGAAGTTTGATACCATCTTGCCTTGTTCTAAATGTTAGTTCTTCAGCTTCTCCACAGACACCCAGAAGAGTTTTGGCCTATGGAGAAAACATATGAAGTGAATTCTTTTTCATAAATCTAACCTTAAGCACAATTATGCTTGTTAGCCCAAGAAAAGAGGGAATTGAGAATTGGTCAGGCATCAGGGCAGGTGTGGCTTCAGATGATAACTGTGACTTCACTGCTATTGTCATTTGGGCAGCTAATTCTGACATTTCCATCCATTCGTGAGAGATATGAGATCTTATCTTTTATAGAAAAAAAAAGATCTTTTATAGAAAAGGTTGGGTTATACCACAGGGTGGCTAGATATTCCCCCAAGGGCTGGGAGATGGTGCCCCAGGAGCACCTGAACTGCTGGATCCAACATCAAGCTTCATGTCTTTATCACAGAGTTGTCAGTCCTCAAAAATCAACTCTAGGGGCACCAAGGTGGCTCAGCTGGTTGAGCATCTGCCTTCGGCTCAGGTCATGATCCTGGGGTCCTGTGATTGAGCCCCACATTGAGCTCCCTGCTCAGTGAGGAGCCTGCTTCTCCCTCTCTTCCCTGCTTGGGCTCTCTCATTTGCTCTCTCTCTCTCTCAACTAAATAAATAAAATCTTAAAGAACAAAAATCACCCACTCTAGAAGTGCCACCCCAAGCAGGAAACTCCATGACCGAAAGTAATACAATCATGATTTTTTTTATGCATGATTACAACTTCTCTTCATGTTATTATTATTTAAATTGTTTGATGATACAGCCTTATGTTTTTTCTAAGCTATTTATCAGCATTTATATAAATAAGCCACAACTGCTAATTCAAAAATAGGAGGATTTTTTTTCCCCAATAGGAGTACATTCTTTAATAAGACTCTATTTGAATAGGAATTCCATACAAATAGTATACTTAACATAAGAAAGTAAGGAAAGATTTTACATTACACAGAATAGACATTCATTTGGTTCAATTGTGATGAGTTACTCTTTCAACCAAATGCTCACTCTTTATATTTATTACAAATATTGCAGTCAGTTCACTATGTGTCAACAATCACACATTTAACTTTTTTTTTAACATTTAGTAGCATGAAGCACACTTAACACATTTCTTTTTTTTTCTTAACACATTTCTAAAGGGAAATGTGATATAGTCTTCATTTCAAAGGACCAGAATTCATTGAATGACTATCTGCTCTAATGTTCCAACTAACCTTTCCATTGCCTCATCAGGCCAATGCCTTTGGTTGCTGAAGTTTTGAATAATTGCCATCTTTGCTCTCCTTCCATACAAGAAACTCAAATGAATTTGTCATCTCTGAGAGAGTCATGGCCTGTTCCATGTCGGTTCACTTGCAAACACCTCTAAAATGGCTTTTCTCAGCTCTTCTTCCTCCAATGTGACAACTAACTCTTATTTGGAAATGCCAATTCTGTCTCCATCACAACTACCTGCTACAAGATGATTGCATCTGTGTTTGAATAATAGCATTCCCAGTATGGCCTGATACTTGTCTCTCCTCCTAACTCCCAGACTTGGAATTTTAAGGCTCTTGTATGTTACAGACTCAACTTTAAATCCAGTAGTAGGAATAGTAGTAACGACTTCTCCAATCTATAATCTGTACAAAAGTGTAGGTTCTTTCCACCACACAATGCCCCCCTCCTTCCATCTAATCCCACTCCTGCTGCAGCTATACCTCCATCTCCATCTCCAGCCTGGGCTCCTGCTACCCTCTGCCTCCCACTCTAGTTATGGCACGGTTTCCTGGGAAGTCACATCCAGCAACTTCCATGTCCTACCAGGCAATGCAGCCTTATTTTGATTTACAACTCTCAGAAGTATTCTTTCAAGTTAAAAAATTCTACCTTTATTTTGGCTCAAAATATTTTTTTTTAACTTAAGGATAAAATAAGTAGCATTAAGTACCACATAACTCCATTCTTGGGGCTGACATGAATAACCAATTTTCATTTTATCATCCAACTTCAGAAATCACCTGGCCACATGAACACTTTAAAACAACAATGTTGGGTAGCCCGGGTGGTACAGTGGTTTAGCGCCGCCTTCAGCCCAGAGCTGATCCTGAAAACCCGGGATTGAGTCCCAGTCGGGCTCCCTGCATGGAGCCTGCTTCTCCCTCTGCCTGTGTCTCTGCCTCTCTCTCTCTCTCTCTCTCTCTCTCTCTCTCTCTTTGTGTCTCTCATGGATAAATAAATAAAATCTTTTTAAAAAATAAATAAATAAAAAATAAAACAATGTTTAAAATTATACATACATACATACATAAGCCTTTTACTGGAGATGAATGCACCAATATATACATTATGGTGGGGTTACAATGATTTTTATTTTATTTTTAATACTTTTCTGTATTTTCCAGTTTTCTGGAGTATAAAGAAAAGTTGTTGTTGAAACTGTAACTACCTTTTGAGAACATACACATTTAATAATATGAAATTACTAGTAAATGGAACATTCTTAAAGAAAAAAAAAAAAAAGATTAAGCTCCAGCCAGCCCAGTGTTACTATTCTATATATCAAAACCACTTAGAAGGTGCCCAGTACACAAATGTTCTGAGAACTCCTCAGGCAGCAGTTAAGTAAAAAACTTTAATTCACCAATTACAACAGGAAAAATTGAATTATAGAATAATTGATTTGTCTAAGATGCACAGGTACTCTTGGGCACTCCTGGGGGAAAAAAAAGAAAAACAACTATGCCTAACTCCTATCATGTGACCACTCCACATTTTGCTCCAAGACTTTCTGCATTACCCTTAGAGAGGCCATGGTATGGAACCACACTGAAAAAGTCTTAACTTCCCCAGGGATTTTCCTTCCTTTTTCTTCTTAATAAATTGAAGTTTACCTTTGTCATAATCATGCAACCAATGGAAAGACTTTTTAAAAGCTATCTTATAGTGTTGTTGTGGGGAACCTGGCTGGCATAGTCAGTTGGGCGGGGGACACTGGGTCTCTGCTGGGGCTGTGATCTCAGCCTCAAGATCTTAGGGTCCTGAGATCAAGCACCACATAGAGCTCTGGGCTCAGCATAGAGCTTGGTATTCTCCTCTCCTTCTCCCTCTGCCCCTCCTGCTTGTGTTTTCTCTCTCTGTCTCTCTCTCTCTCTGTCTCTCTCTCTCTCTTTCAAGTAAATAGATAAATCTTTCAGAAAAAAAAGGTATTGCTGCTTTTGTTCCTCAGAACAGGAAATAAGGAGTCTAATATTTTCATGGAATTGGCAATTGGTTTGACTCGCTTCCGAACTGGCATTTTTTTGTCCTTTGGTATCATGTAGAAACAACTTTAAAAGTCACTCACAACTAAATATAAGATTATTGATGTAGCTGCATAGAAAACCCAAAAATTGATATCCTGATGAAAAAGATTCATACATTTTTATAAGAAGAGGTAACAGAGAGCATTTAGTATGTGCCAAATGGTATTAGCACTTTGCATGTATTAATTTAATCCCTGTAACAACCAAAGGAAAATGCATATCATTATCCTCATTTTAAAGAGAAAGAAACTGAAACACAGAGCAATTCAATAATGCCTCATTAGTAAAGCTGCAAATAATTGATCTGAGGCAGTCTTGGTCTGAGCCCTGCACTCTTAACCACTGAGCTGGAACTGTACCACCACCTCGCAAACAGTGCTCTGGCTTATTAATCTTGTCAGACTAATATAGTGATCAGGACTATGAGCTTTGGTGTCAGACTCAAGTGTTAATGCCCAGTCTGCCCCTTACTAGCTGAGCATCCTTAGACAAATTACTTTATTAAGTAAATAACTTTGCCTCATTTTCCTTAATTTAATACCTAATTTATGTGACTGTCATAAGGGTTAAATTAGATAATGTTTGCAAAGTGTTCACCCAGCATAACCACATATTAAGGATCCTGTAAATGGTTCTTATCCAAATTATATCTACTTCCTTTTTTTAATATTTTATTTGTTTGAGAGAGAGGAGAGAGAAAGATAGCACAAGTGAGGGAGAGCGGCAGAAGGAGAGGGAGAGGCAGACGCCCCACTGAGCAGGGAGCCTGGCACATGACTCAATCTCAGGACCCTGAGATCATGACCTGGGCCAAAGGCAGATGCTTAACCAACTGAGTCATGGAGGTGCCCCTAGAATTTTATCTACGTTCTAACATAAATTTTGTCTTCAAAGATAGTAGAATGTATTTAGAATGTTAACAGTCAAATGAGAAATTTTCTAAGAAGAAGGCAGATTCTCTTGTTTCAGAACTAAAGAAGAATCAAAAGCCAAGACTTAGCTGTTGTTGGAAAGTCTTGCAGATCTCAAGTGAGTAGCACTTTCATCTAGTTCTTTTATTTCAGGGCACGGGAAATACCCATACTGGAGTGTTTTTAAACTCCTTTTTTGCTGCCAAAAGGCAGAAACACAAACAATGCACTGCTTGTAATCCTTGCCTCAAGAGATCTGTGAACAAAATGAAGAAACAAAGAACTGGCAAGAAGGCCTGTGCTGGACCAGCTCAATACTACACTGTTTTTAGAATGAGGGGAAAAAGGAGCAATTTCTTCCATGAGAACAGCCAATGCATATTATTCTAGTGAAAGTACTTAAACACAGAGAATAGAGACAGAACATAAAAAACAGCAAATTGTTTTAAGAAAAGTATGAATTCCTATGGGAAAAAGATGCTCTAGTTTACTTTTGTATCAGGAGAGCAGAGATTAATGCTGAGAGGGAATGTCTAGCATGGGGTCTGGCATGGAATAGATAAGGAGGTCAATTAACATTTACTAGATGAGGAATAGAAGAATTTTCTACACAACAACCAAAACCTCTTTCAGGAAAGACAACTACATATTTGCTTTGATTTGCTCTTGGATATATAATTTATTCAACTAGTCACAAAGAGAGGATGTTGGTTTATAGTAAACTATTGCCAACATTTTTAACTATTTGCTCTATTAATACATATTTCAAAGTTTAAAATTTCATGGAGAATAAAATTATTTTCCTCTCTTGAAATGATTAAACTTTGCAACTCTTTGCTGAATAATTCCAAAAACTGTGAATGTGCAGAGTTAAGAGATTAGAAGAGATGATGGATACAAAGTATATGAGATAGTTTTTGTTCCCTATTCTAAACCTGGTGATTGTGATGGCCATTTGTATGTGTCAACATGGCTAGGCAATGAACCAGGGTATTAGGTCAAACACCAGTTTGTCACTTTGAAGGTATTTTTTAGGTGATATTAACATTAATATGAAAATCTGTAGACACTGAGTAAGGCAGATTACCCTCCATTAACTTGGTGGGCATCATCCAATCAACTGAAAGCGGAAAAAAATCACTGAAGTCTATAGAAGAGGGAATTCTGGCTCTAGGTTACCTTTGGGTTCAAGCTGAAATATCAGCTCTTCCCTGGGTCTCTAGCCAGCCAGCCTATTCTAACAGATTTCAAACTTGCCAGCCCCACAGTCACATGGACCAATTCCTTAAAATAATACCCCCCATAGATAAGTAGATAGGTAGGTAGGATGGATAGATAGATAGATGATAGATAGATAGATAGATAGATAGATAGATAGATAGATAGATAGATGATAGATAGATAGATGATAGATAGATGAGATGTCATATACATATAGCCTATATATATATACATATATATGTCTTATAGACATACATATATATTACAAAGTCATACACACATACATATATACACACACATAAATATACACATCCTATTGGTTCTGTTTCTCTACAGAACCATGATTTACACAACAACCTTTATTTAGCTTACAGTTTGTGAGTTGGCAATTTGAGCTACCTTCCTCAAGGTAGCTCTGACAGTCCTGGCCAGATAGAGCTGATCTTGGCTGATCTCTTATACAACTGCAATCAGCTGCATGGTTGGCCAGGGGCTGACTGGTTTAGGATGGCTTAACTGGGATGACTCATCTCTGTTCCACAGGGCCTTTCATTCACCAGCAGGCTAGATAGAGTTTATTCACATGGTGGCTGGGCAGGTTTCCTAGAGGAAACAGAAGCGTGCAAAGCCTCTGGAGGCCCAGGCCTGGAATTTGCACAAATCACTCCTGCTGCATTCTGTTGTCCAAAGTGAATACAAGGTCAGACTAGATCCAGCAGGGAGCAAAATATGCTCTACTTCCTGATGACAGGAAGTGCAAAGGGATTGTGGCAAGTTGCAGTCTATCACACAGCTGAATTGAAGCTCACAAAGTGTTAGTGGATGGGAGACTATTGCTGCAGTGGTTACTTTGACTTATATAGTATAAAAGATGAGCAAGATGTTAAATTTGACTTAAAGGACCTTATAATTAGTGAAAGTGTGGAAGGGCTAAGAATAACAGTAATAATGGGAAATGGTGATACATGCAGTAAATGAAACTATGAAAGCCCTAAAATGGGAAATTTAAATCAGGTCAAGTGGACAACAGACTTCCTGGAAGACACAACACTTGAATGATTATAGTTAGAGAAACCCACAATCGACTAATATGTGTGCCTGGAAGAATACCAAATTTTCACTTAGATAATTAGGAATAAAAAATATGTTATTAGTAACCTTAGGCAGTGGTGAATAGAGCTGGTCTTTGACTTAAAAAGAACTGAGTTGGGTGCTTGGCTTTGCCATTTACTAGCTAAGAGAAACTTGAGTAAATTATTCAACTGCATTACTACCTAAATTCCTTATTGTAAGATAGAAACAAGAAACTACCTACCTATTGAAAGGTTGCTGTGTGTGTTAAGCGAAGCATATGCAAAGTTTGACAACAGTGTTTGGAGCATAGTAAGCACCCAATAAATTATGTTATTGTTGCTACACTTATTCTTTTAAATATTCATTATTGCATATTTTGTTTTTTAAACTCCAACAGAGATAATTATCAAAAACTCTTTTTAGTGTTAGAGCTATGAAAGTTAAATCAAATGCTTGAATAACTGCTTCTCTTGATCTTAAAAAAAAAAAAAAACCTTTCTTGGAAGGAAGAGGTACTCTATACTCTATGGCTGCTCTTCAGAACAGCAATGTTCAGTGTGGGTCCCACCAACCCATGGATGTCCCCGAGAACCTTTATGGGTTAGGCAAGTACTATTATTTCATAATAATATAAAGACACATTTGCTTTTCCCAGTGTTGACATTTATACTGATGTTACAATAGCAATGGCAGGTAAACTGCTGGTAACTTAGCACAAATCAAGGAAGAAAATGGCAAACTCTGCTAATAGTCATTGTATTTTCACCTCCAAGCACTCATATTAGGAAAACATGTTCAGAAGAACTTAGGGATTGCCTTAAGGATGCAACATACATTATCAATTTTATCAAATTCAATCCTTGTGTAAGGTTATTTTAATATTCTATGTAATGAAATAAGAAACACAAAGCACTTCTGTTGCACATTTAATTAAGATAATTGCCTTAAAGAAAATCATTGTGTGACTGTCTGAATTGTGAACTTGGCTAGCCAGTGTTTTCCAAGGAAACATTTTTAGTTGAAAGAATGGCAGATAAACTATTGTTGTTCAGACTTGAGAATTTCAAACACATGTTCACAAAAATTAAATGAAGTGGGTCTGTGACTTCAAGGAGAGTGTTTATTGCCAACAATACATTTCCAGCATGAAAGCTTCTGATACTTCAAGACTTTTCTAATGATATTGGTGATGAGAGAAATGAATGTGATTTGGAGTATTATATTTTAAAGTGGAACAATATTTGGAAGATATGCATAAGTCATAACCAATATTTTCAAAATGACTAATATGTAATATTACAAAATCATGCATGTATAACAAATCCATTCAACATTCAAGACACAACAGTGAGTTTTAATATAATAGGATGAAAGTTTATCGATATAACTTCAGATTCTATATTGTAATTAACTTTTAAGAAGCTTTTACTAGTCAAGCTTTGGTGAATTATCAAAGAAGAATGTCCATAAATAGGTGAAAAAGTTATTAAAATACTCCTTTTTCTAATTATATATCTATATGAGGCTGAGTTTTCTCTTATACAATTAAAACAATTTATCACAACAGACTACATGTAGAAAGATATGTGATCCAGCTGCCATCTATTACTCAAACATTAAAAAATTCTACAAAAATGTAAAACAATTTTTCTCACTGATTTTTTGGAAAATATAGTTATTTTTATAAAAATAGTATTTTAAAGTATATTGGGCTCATCATTTTTAAATGGGTTAATAAAGTTTTTTAATTTCTCAGTTTAATTTCTAATATAATAAATATAGATAGTTATAACCCATAAAAGCAAAAGCTCTTACGAGTCCTCAATAATTTTAAGGTATGTAAAGGAATCCTGACAACAAAAAATTTGTGAATCACTGCTTCACAAAACATCACTATCATCTGAAAGTAGTTACAATGGGTTACAGCTTTAATTGTCAGTCTCCACCTACTAGAATACAAATTCTACGAGGGCAAGGCTTATTCTCTTTTGTATCCCAAACACCTGGAATATTGCCCAACATGTTGTCAGTGCTCCATGAAGTCTTGCTGAATATGTTAATTGATTAAGATGTCCATTGCGATTCATGCACAGAGATATTCACTACAGCATTGGTTACAATAGCTAAATACTGGGAAAATATAAATGTCGACCAATGGGAGATTAAGAAAATAGGGGATCCCTGGGTGGCTCAGCGGTTTGGCACCTGCCTTCGGCCCAGGGTGTTATCCTGGAGACCCGGGATCAAGTCCCACATCGGGCTCCCTGCATGGAGCCTGCTTCTCCCTCTGCCTGTATCTCTGCCTGCCTCTCTCTCTCTCTGTATCTCTCATGAATAAATAAATAAAATCTTAAAAAAAAAGAAAATAAAGATACCACCATACAATAGAATATTCTGTGATCATTAGAATGTAAGTCAATTAAGACAATCAAAGGCTATGAGAAAATGTTCACGATATGTTAAAAAGTTAAGAAAGTACTAGAAAAGCATATAGACAATAACATATTAATTTATTAAGAATTAATGATTATGTCTGCCTAGTGAGGTTCTAGTGACCTAGTGAGGTCATTTTTACTTTCTTCTTTATGTTTTCCATATTTTCTACAAGCATGTAAATAAAATTTTGATTCATCCACGTACTCCACAATCTTCTTTGTATACTTCATCACACCGAAGGCTGTAATAATAGTGTTTATGCTAATAATAGGAGGTAATTTTATAAATTTTAAATTGTATTCAATATTCTATATTTATAAAAGGAACATCTGTGTGATGGCAACATGGATTTGATTAATCTTTATGCTTTTTATCTTTAAATTCAGGAGGTGAGCCATGCAATTCTTCAATCTTTTCATTCAAACAAGTTAAAATTTGAAAAAGTTAAAGTTCTTTAGGGGGTAACTTTCAATAACCTGAAAAAGTCATTTATATGTTCCCATATCGCTGGTTAAATGAAACATGATTGCACGTATTACAGGAGGAAAGGTATTTATTTGACCTTTGGCAGCTTCAACAGTGCAATTTAATACTATATGTTGTGTACTGCTCAAGTTGATCATATAATTTAAGTGGCAGAACTATGAAAAATTAATCCTACATTAGAATCAATGTATTGTATCAATTAGCATCAATTAGGTATTCTACATAATATCTAAAAGTTTATGAATACTTTAAGTCTCACGACAAGTTTACAAAATACAGTATGAGGGAAACAGAGGCATGAAGAGTTTGTGTGGCAGTTCAGGCTTACACAAGAGAGCATGCCTACATTGACATATTCAACAGGCGAATTAGAGATGGGAGTTGAGTCAAGGGTTCCTCTGAAGCCATTATGGCAGGTTCAGAACAATTTAACAACATGTGTAATTATGTTTTTCTTCATCAATACACTCCATTAACTAGACTTTTTTAACTTAGTGAAAGGTGACCAAATTCAATCCTACCGCTTATAGGAATAGAAACAATTTCTTCCCATTGATCTTCTAGTTGTCATTAAAGAAAGTTAACTTTAGGACTCCCATTTTGACTTCAGCATGGCTCTCTTCATGAAGATCTACCTGGGGGGTTTACTTAGGCCTCAGAGCTGAGATATGCTGAGAATTCAGCCAGAAGCTGATTCCATAAATGGCACTAAACTCCAATGCATACTATTGGTTTGATATGGTTGTTGTATTCAGATTTTTACCATCTGCTTCTTTCATCTCACAAGTCTATGTGTACCTGGGATAATATTCTATAAAGAAGTACGTAAATTGAAGAAATACCAGGCTCACAATAAATACTTCAAATAAAGTATGTCATGATGTATATATTAGGCTCTGTCTACTGTGCATTGATTAATAGCCCTTTGGCCCTGTTGATTGATTCATCACCTGAACATGTTTATTTAAATATATTCCCTCCTCCTTCTTTCACATCCAGGAATCATTTTTTTCACTATCTCCCATACACATATTTTTATTCTTTTTAACACAGCAATTACAAAGAACTAGTCCTAACTCCTATTTCTCTGTGTATGGTTATAGAAATACTAGATAGGCATACTGGTAATATAATAGGCACAATATCTTTAAACCTTTTTAAAGTACACTGGTGAGCTGGCAAGAAAGTAAAAAATATTAAGAATTATAAACCTAAGTCAAACCAGAGACCTGGAAAGTAAGCAGAGCACTAAGACCAAAACTGAGTTGTAACCATTGGATTTTTGCCAAACTCAATGAACCTTAGCTACAACTTTTATAACCTGGTAGGTAGTCAGTGGTAAGAAATAGAAAGACAAAGGTCAAGGCTGACTCCAGAGCCCACCCAGCTTTTAAAAGAGTGGGAATTTTTGAAGTCCAGAGAAAAGAATAGTCAAAATAAATAAAACTTAAAAAGCAGTGCCCACATTTTCTAATTGGAACGTTTCCCATTACAGAAGTCAAAGAGAGAGCAGACATCTGATCTCTTTGCTCCCAGGAGCTGAGCAGAGGCACATAACCAAGGCTTGACCAATCAGAGCTTCTGCCCAGGCCTAGGATCTTGAGAAAGTGATGCAAAGCTAGGAGGATTGTAGCCATTGTAACAGTGGCATTGATAGCACAGCGGCATCAAGGAAGCAGCTATTCAAAGCTTCCTGGTTTCACTGGGCTCCTGGATATTTTGAGTATGGTTCTCAAGACTTGTAACTGATTCTTCTAATATCACTTCTAATGAATTTAAACTTAAATTAGCCAAAATTGGTTTCTAATATTTGCAAATGAGTACCTCATTGATATGCTCTTCCTCCAAACTCAGAAATTAATACCAACACCACAGGATTCTAACTGGGTGAGAGCTCACCCAGGAAAGCCTAAATGTAAATAAAAGATGTTAACCTGGAAGGTTTTCTAACAATTATAGTTGCTGTAGATCAGGGATCTATCCAAGGTTCTCACCTCCATTATAACGGTATGACCTTGAAAGCCTTGGTTGTGATCCTAATCTTCCTGCTTTTTATCTTCCTAAACTCTCATCCCTATGACTATGACTCATGACCATTCCAATAAACTCTCTTGAATCTTCATGGTCCAGTCACACCTTAATTCACATCAAGAAGAATTATGATGCTCATTTTCCAAATCATAAAACTGAAATTAGTTTAGTAGCTTGACAGAGTTATCAGTGAGGAACAAAAAGTCTGTATCCTATTCTTTCCTAGTGAATGTTGCCTCATGGTACTAATAAGTTGTTTCACTTTGTTTACATAGAAGTATTTTCATTCATTTTCAAATAAATACACATTCAGCACCTGTAATACCAGCACTTTGCCATGTGTTCTAGTTGATGTAAAGAAATGATCTTCAACAGGCAAGCCTGAATTAAGAATATCTTAATTTGAATACTGGTTTATTTAATCACTATGTGTGAATTTGGACAAATTTTCTAATGCTTTAAGCCCCAATTTCCTTATCTATTTATTGGGTATGATTCATTTGCCCTATCCGCCTAACAGGATTGTTGTGAAGGTCAAATAGTAATTGTTGCCAGGAAAACAATAAAATGTTCTTCTAACCACTTGGAAACAAGAAAATTAAGATCACTCTCCAAGAATTTTGTATCACTTACGCGTGGAATCTAGCAAGCTGAACTCATAAAAACAGTAGAATGATGGCAAATAGGGATGAGGGAATTGGGGAGACATTGTTTAAAGGTACAAACTTGGAACCAGTAGATAAATAGTCCAGGAGATCTAACGTACAGCATATAAATTTCAAAGTTGTTATGATTTAATGGGTTTAGATTGATTATTGATCTGGCAATGATGGGAATAACTAAAGGGGAAAGACCAGTGAAAGAAATTATTATAAGAATCCAATTGCAAAGTTATTTAGGACTTGACTAAAGTTGTTTGCTTGTTTTCTACCCTGTGCTTCTCCTTTATTCTGCAAATAAGACATCACTTCATGGGGAGAACGATTTCCTCTGCCTCTCCATCCTGTACAGACATAGTGGAAGTTGATGTAATCATACTCCACCTGGTTTCTGCTCACTGATCAAGGATTGGGCATATGATCCCAACCAAAGCAATCACAGTCCTTCAGTGGGATTTTCCAACTGATTCCTACCTGAAAGTAAAGCCACTCGTCTAGTCAGTTGAATTGGGCAGCTTAATCATATGGCAAAATTTTTCTCAATAGTACTGCTAAATTCTAATTATCCATTTTATGAGCTGGCTTTGCTCCATTTGCTGTTTGCTCTAGTCACTCAGCACATCACTACACAATGCCCACCTCCATGCCTCATAGCAATGCAAGGAATCCCAATTATTTCCAGTTCTCAACTGGCAGGTCACAACTTGTAACTGCTCATCCATACTCATTTGAGACATTATATTTCCAAATATTCTTTTTCAATTTTAATTAAGTCTGATACAAATTGATATTTCACTCTAAAATCTTTTCAGTGGCTAAATATTCTAATTATTACACCAAAAGAAAATGAGGAGTAAGCCTGTTTAACACACTCAAAATCTTTTTAATTCTCCTATTTCTTACTTATTCCCTACCATCCCCACAGTCACAAACATCTTTCTTTGTATTTACTCTAGTGATAAAAGAAAGCCATTTAGCAAATGTTTTCTGCCCTCCTCCGCCCCCCATATTTGGAGAAGTACGTGCATAAAGATATTTCCAGGACTTCAAAATTCCAAGTGCCAGCATTCCATACACAGTTCTTGATAGGACAAACTATAGTATGGAGGAGTCTATTCATCACCTAGAAGAATATCTCATAAACATTTTGATCAGAAGCCCATTACATGTGGGGTACCTGGGTGGCTCAGTGGGTTGAACATCAGACTCTTGATTTCAGCTCAGGTCATGATCCAGTATCATGAGATCAAGCCCTGCATCAGGCTCTGTACTGGTCATGGAGCTTGCTTAAAATTCCCTCTCCCTCTCCCTCTGCCCTTTTCCCTACCTCTCTTTCTCTAAAAAATAAAAATAAAAAAAGAAGTCCATTCAACTCAAAAGTTAAATACTTCAAAGAGCTTTTGTTTATTTAATTTCTACTTACTGGTATTTACTATATTAAAATCAAAATTAATAGTTAAAACTAATAATTTTTGAAATACTTATTAATTCCGTTTATAACAATAATAAATTTAATATATATTAACATAAGCAACATATTTTTATGAAAAATATCTTCCAAAACAAAAGGAGAGTAGTTAGAGGAACTCATTATTTTCAAATTTTTCACATTTCTTTAATCTTGCTTAGTAGAAGTCATCTAAATCCTCCCATCCGCTTCTCTAGTCAGTCTGTTATAGTAACATGACTCTGTATATTTGGAAGAGAACAAGAGTGAAAAGAGCAAAGGAGCTCTAGATATTATTGTGAAATTTTTGACTTCCTGGATCCACAAATTTTCAAGGTTCTCCAAACCACGCTTTGAGAACAGCCAACCTACAGTATGTAAGGATGGCCCAAAACCAAATTCTAAAATAAAAAAGTTTGCTTTTAGCTCACTTCAAATTCCTATCCCTTATTTTAGCACTTCAAATATCTGGTGTTCGCGGTCCTCATGCTCTCTTCTGGTTGCCCAGAAATCCTTATCCCACTGTGACTCCAAGGTGGGGCTTTTCTTTTTATAGTAGCCCATGTTCCCTACTTTCCAATTTCTTTAAGTCAAAATATAATATATCCATTCTCTGATTATTCCCTGAGGGTCCAAATGGGTAACATGCTAGTTTAATAAACTAACTTGTTAATTAGTGGTAATCATTTAATGGCTCAGCCACCCTTCATACAATATCATATTTAAACTCAGTGCTTCAGTGTCTTCACCCAAAGAAGTTACTTATATGTGAGTATATCCAGTCAAAGTGTTTTTGTGTCATTTTCCTCAGATAACATCACCTCTTCTCTCTTTGGTTAGTACTGACTGTGCATAAGTGGGCTGTGAATATTGTCAGATATATATGTGAGATATTTGAATAAATGCTTAGATTATTTTGCATCCCCTTTGTAAGTGCCACTTTTAGTCATAGAAAGTGGACAAAAACTAGATGAAAAGCAAAAGATACTAGCTAAAAACAACAGAACAACAAAAATACAAATTCAGGTATAGGAAGAAATTCCATAGCTCTGACATACAAGGACTAAGAATAACAGTATCATTTAGTAATTTTCAATTTAACTTCTTTTAAGAGTAAAAATCAATAGCATTTTTAAAATTATTTATAATATAAGAGTTCTTAAAATTATAAGCACGATACAACTACTGATTGAGAGACTGTACTACTTTCACATCTCATCTATCCAAAAAGAGGAGAAAATAGATCTGGGCTGGTTTCACAGAGTCATCTGAAACCCACAAAAAGATAAAATTGAGCTATTGACTTATGGTGTTAATGAGCATCCATTCACACATCGCCTCAAGATAATGAGGCTACATTCTCAGGGTGTAGGATGGGTAATTAATGCTTCCAATTACCATGAATTTTCAGAGGAAACAATGGTTAGGAACTGCCACAAGCTATGCTTTACAGTTTGGAATAGCCAAGGGAGAAAAACCTCTCAGAGAATTTTATATTGCTTTCTGTGCTGGAAGACACAAGCCAAGCTATTTAGAAAAATATTTTTATTACGTGGGAAACAAAAATATTTTTTTCTAAAGTACCAGACTTACAGCATCTATTCAAGCATAACTAAAGGTTTCACAAACTCTCTAGTCCCACGTGGTGGGTCTGTTCTCCAGTAACTTGATCCATTTATAACTCCAGACTCTTTCCATGGATTGATTTCTAATTTTGTAAAATCCAAATGTATAGCAATATGAAAATTCAGAACAGGCTCACAAGTTTTTCACTTCAGTTACTGAAAGGGATGTTGCCTTGTTAATCTCAAAGGATTGGCAGAGCAATTTTATCACATTTTCTGAAAAAATCTATACAGATTTAAGGTCGCGTTCTGGATTTAATTGAAGTAACCTTTTGTACAATCTAGCTTTAATGAAGTGCAATGAAGTTAAACTCCATGGGGGCCATTAATCTGAAACACTCCATTTAAAAACTACAAGGGGAGTTTTTAATAAACAGTGTGAACTAATGCCCATGTGGAAAGGTAATTGAGAGGGAACTGGTGTCTGGGCCAGATTGTTATTAAACCCTTATCACAGGTAAAACTAAAGCCCCCAATGGCAAGCTGCCCTGTGATTTATATTGCCCTTCTCATCCTAACTTTAAAGGAAAGGCTACGTTTAATAATGAAAAAATCCTGTGACTAAGCTATAAAATAACTGAGCAATTACTTAGAATAATTTATACAGTGCAATACACTGACCTTGCTTTAAGCATAAAATCTACAAAATAACTTTGGCAATAAAACTGTGAACTACTAAAAGGACTAAAGGTTTTAACCATTTTTATTGTGTGGCGCCTGGGGGGAACATAAATACATATTACACTCTAATCACAGGGCTTAAGAAAATTCATAATTTTTTTCTCTTAAAATGGCTTTTCAGAGAAAAGTTTGCTCAATTTGGCCAATTGCAAATCAAGAATTTCAATGTCCTTACTTTAAAAGAATTACATATAATTCCTATAATATTTTTTTCTCCATATGCAAATTCTGCCTCTCTCTTTTAACTCCTAACCATGGCCCATGGAAGAAAACTGGCAATAATTTTTCTGTATTACCTATTTAAATATTTACTCTTTCAAAATTAAAAAAAAGAAAGCAACTGAGCTCTATTACAATAGTAAGGATTGATGCTATCTCCCTTGCCCACTAAAGCAAGGATGCTTCTATTTCTGAAAAAGAAAATAATACTCCACCACTCAGCAATCCACAGTCAATGTTTCCACTTTCCATGGTGGCTTTCAAAAACAAAGTTCAGCTTTTACTCTGAACTGGCATCAGAGCAGCACATAACCAAGCATGACATACTACTCTAGCTTCCTTCAATTTCTCAATCACCGTAGCTAAGCAAACATTTTTTCTCTGAATGCTTTGAATTCATGAAATGATTCCAACAGACTGTCTTTCAATTGACTTCAAATTCCATGAAATCTTGTTGATTTCTGCAAGATTGGAATATCAGTACATTGAAACCCTGCAGAACCAAATTGTCAAAGCAGCATCTTCTCTTTGGAACACAAAAACTCTGTACTCTTACCTTACTTTACTCCCAATAGAATTAGCTAGATTAGGTCTCAAATGAGAACAAAGATTTTAAAATGTTCTCCTAGGGTGGCTTTACATAAACAGATGCTAAAGAAGAAACTCTCTGTCAAAAATACTGCCTGAATATTTCACCTTTATTACTCTTTGAACTATAGGTGTAAGAAAGTTAGTGCTTGAAAGCAAATAGGTTTTAAGGTATAATGCATTTTACAGCTTTATTAGTCTTTGAAAAATATCTAGTAAAGTAGGTAACCCATCATCTGGAGAGGAAGTAAAAGAATGGTAAATATGATAGTGGCATAGAAAAATTTCTAGGAGTTCTAGCCCCATTTAAGTTCTCCAGAAAATAAGCTCTGGGAACCTCAGGGAAGCAAGCATTCAATTCAGGTTATCTGAGATAGGGGACTAACTAGGGTTGCACATGGTCATAGAATAAAGGATGGATACAGAAGAAGAAGAAGAAGAAGAAGAAGAAGAAGAAGAAGAAGAAGAAGTCGACGATGACAGTGACAAGATTCAGCATTGGGGCCCTGTTGTTGGAAAACTAGTCTTGACCCCATAAGGCAGACTGAGTCTCAGAGAACAATACAGCTATGAATAAAAATCTGATTCTTCACTAGCCCATAGGCCACCAAATCCCACATTCTCCAGGACAGAAGGGAGGCTTTCTGAATGGGAGATGTAGCTACCTCCTTTCAGGACCAAGAAACAGCCTTAGGAAAGAAACTAAGATTCCACATACCTAATTTCATTCTCTTTCAAAATTCCACTAAAACAGTACAGGGGATCCCTGGGTGGCGCAGTGGTTTGGCGCCTGCCTTTGCCCCAGGGCGCGATCCTGGAGACCCGGGATCGAATCCCACGTCGGGCTCCTGGTGCATGGAGCCTGCTTCTCCCTCTGCCTGTGTCATGGAGCCTGCTTCTCCCTCTGCCTGTGTCTCTGCCTCTCTCTCTGTGTGTGTGTGTGTGTGACTATCATAAATAAATAAAAATAAAAAAATAAAAATAAATTAAAAAATAAAAAATAAAAAAAAAAACATCAGTACAGGAACTTTTCAGGGCCAAGACCTACAAGGATGGAAAAGACCAGAGCTGGAAAGCAGAGGGTCATGTGGTAATTGATTGATGGACCAAAGAGAGACAACTCCTCAGTCAGTAGTAAAGAAAGCCAATCAACAATTTGATTAAAATTGCAATACCCTTAGAGATCTGGGGAACCATATAGCTCCAAAGTGGAGGTGAAGGTGGACGAATGTTTAGAAGCCTATCTAAAAACAGATGTCTAGATTTCCACTCCAACAGGAAAATGAAAGTCTAGTCTTTTGAGAAGATCAAATATACAAATGAGATAGTAAGGGGTTCAAAATGGCATCAAAGGAAGACCTTAAACTCACCTTCTCCTATAGACACAAAAAATTTATAGCTACATACAATAATCTTACTCTGAAAAGGACCTAAGAACTAGGTTAACAGCCCCCACAACAAAAGACAAAAGAGACTCATCAAGAAGGATGGAAGAGGCAGAGACAGCCTTACCCAGGATCTTCCTCCAGACATGGTGTGGTGACCCTGCAATTGGGAGAGATCCCAAAATATGGAACTCCCCCTTAAGGGGCAAAGGGATTATGGTCCAATAAGGCACCTCACACTGGTGGCCTGTTCTGAAAAGACAAGCCCTCAATATGTCTGGTTTTAAAACTCAACAGGATTAATATCAGGAGAACCACAAAGAATAAAGACCCCACCCTTAAAGGGCTTACATACAAACCCACTCACCCTGAGACACAGTGCAAAATAAACAGACTTAAAAGCACCTAGACCACAATCAAAAGAAACCCACTAACTCATTTTAAATTGGCTGCCAAAGGGACAGGAACCTGTAGGGACTTATATAAGGATAAAAGTAGTAGGGGCACCTGAGTGGCTCAGTTGGTTAAGTGTCCAAACTCTCAGTTTCTGCTCAGGTCATGATTTCACGGTAGTGAGATTGAACCCTGCATCAGGCTCTGTGCTCAGGGCAGAGTCTGCTTGAGATTCTCCCCACTCCCCCCCACTCCTCTCTCTAAAATTAAACAAATAAATACATCTTTATAAGGGAAAAAAATACTGGCAGACGCCATTGTTGCATCTCATCCTACCTTGTTGGTGATAGAACGAATAAGTGCCACTTTGGAATCTTCCTTCTAGCCTGCTAGTACTAGAAGGCATGCTCTGTACCCCCATACCATATCTGGGCTGGTTGAGCACTCTGCACCATGCCATTCCTGCCTAGCACCCAAGCCATAACCAGAACAGATAAGCACACCAAGTGCCATCTACCCAGTGTAGTCACTGCAGCCCTATTACAGCCCAGTGGGCACATGAGCCCATTTGAAAGATTCCCATAGAATTCCTGGCTCTAGTGACAAGGGAGATTGCATTTCTGGGCCATACAGAACAGCTTCTACATAAGACTGCTCCTTCAAAACTGAGGGAGATGATTGTTTCACCTAATATAAATGGACAAACACAGAGAGAAAGGCAAAATGAGGAGACAGAGCACTATGTTCCAAACCAAAGAACAAGGCAAATCCCCAGAAAAAGACCTTAATGAAGTGAGATAAGCAACCTGTCTGATAAAGAGTTGAAAGTAATGGTCATAAAAATGCTCACTGGTTTTGAAGAACAGATGAATAACCAAGAAGTTCTACACAAGATAAAAAATATAAGAAAGTAGCAAACAGAAGTTATAATTGAACTGAATCATATCCTAGAGGGGTTCAACAGCAGAATAGATGAAATAGGAGCACAGATAAGTGAGCTGGAAGACAGTTTTAACTTTTATGCATACAACATGGAAGCACCTAAATATATAAAGTAATTAATAACAAAAGTAAAGGGAGAAATAGAGAGCAATACAATAATACTAGGGGACTTCTATACCTAACTTACATCAATAGATACATACATCAATAGATCAATAGATTTTCTCCAAAGAGAAAATCAATACGGAAGCATTGACCTTAAACAACACATTAGACTGATAGACTTAAGAGAAACATGAAGAACACCCCATCTAAATATACAGAATACATTCTTTGTGAATGCACATGAAATATCCTCTAGGATACATCATATGTTAGACCACAGAACATCTCTCAATACACTAAAGTAGACTGAAATCATATCAACCATTTTTTCCAACCACAACAATATGAAACAAAAATCAATAGCAAGAAAAAAACTGGGGAAAACACAAATGCATGAAAACTAAACAACATATAACCAATGGGTCAATGAAGAAATCAAAGAAAAATTTAAAAATACATTGAGACAACTGAAAATGAAAATAAAATTTTCCAAAATTTTGCAGCAAAAACAGTTCTAAGAGGGAAATTTTCATGATTTGGCCTATCTCAAGAAATAAGAAAATTCCCAAATAAACAATCTAAATTTACACTGGTAAAGGAACTGGTAAATAAGGACTAACAAACTTGGTTTTTAAACCAAATTTAAAAGGAAGAAAGCATAAAGATCAGAGTGAAAATAAATAAAACAAACACAAAAAATAGGAAAGATCAATGAAACTAAGACCTGGTTCTTTGAAAAGATTTAAAAAATTTGTATTTCCCTGATGGCAAGTGATGCAGAGCATTTTCTCATGTGCATGTTGGCCATGTCTATGTCTTCCTCTGTGAGATTTCTGTTCATGTCTTTTGCCCATTTCATGATTGGATTGTTTGTTTCTTTGGTGTTGAGTTTAAGAAGTTCTTTATAGATCTTAACAAAACTTCAGCTTGACTCATCTAGAAAAAGCGAGAAAGCCCAAATAAATAAAATCAGATATGAAAGAAAAATTACAGCCAATACTACAGAAATTAGATAACCTAGAAGAAACGTATAACTTTCTAAAAATGTACAATTTTCTAAGACTGAATAATAAAAAAAAATAAAAATCTGAATAGAATGATCACTAGTAATGAAATTAAATCAGTAATCAAAAAACTCCCAACAAATAAAAGTCAAGGTCCAGATGGCTTCACAGGTGAATTCTACCAAGCATTTAAAGAGTTAGTATCTACCCTTCTCAGCTTATTCCCATAAAGTTGAAGAGGAAGGAATACTTCCAAACTCATTTTGCAAGGCCAGTATACCCTGATAACAAAACTGGACAAAGATACTACAAAAAAAGGAAGAAGAAAGAAGAAAAGAAATAAAGAAAGAAGAAAGAAAGAAAGAAAGAAAGAAAGAAAGAAAGAAAGAAAGAAAGGAAAAGAAAAGAAAGAAAAAAAGAAAAGAAAAGAAAAAGACTAGGAAGAAGAAGGTAAGTCCTGCAAGGAAGGTCATAACTCCTCCCTCCCATCAGCCTCACATCCCTCCCGCCTCCGCCCAGGTACTACAGACAGAAAGAAAGAAAGAACGAAGAAAGAAAGAAGAAAGAAAGAAAGAAAATTATAGGCCATTATCACTGATGAACATAGATGCAAAAATACTCAAAAATATATCATCAAACCAAATTCAGAATACATTAAAGGAATCATATGCTATCACCAAGTGAGACTCATTCCAGGGATGCAAGGATGGTTTAACATCTGCATATCAATCAACATGGTACACCACTTTAACAAAACAAAGGATAAAAATCATATAATTATCTCAATAGGTTCAGAAAAAGTATTTGACAAAATTCAAAATCCATTCCAAAACTCTCAACAAAATGTGTAGAGAGGGAATATTCCTCAACATAATAAAGGCCATATATGACCAACACTAACATCATACTCAACGGGTAAAAGCTAAAAGATTTCCTCTAAGATTAATAACAAGACAAAGATGTCCAATTTCACCACTTTAGTTCAATGAAGCATTGAAAGTCCTAGCTTCAGCAACTAGGCAAGAAAAAAATAAAAGACATTGAAATTGGTAAGAAAGAAGTAAAACTCTATTTGCAGATATATAAAAAGCCCTAAAGACTCCACCAAAAAAACTTAGAATAAATGAATTCAGTAAAAGTGCAAGATTAAAAAAAATCAACATATAGAAATCTGTTTTGTTTCCCTAATAATGAGCTATAAGAAAGAGAATTTAAGAAAACAATCTTATATACAATTGTACCGAAAAGAACAAAATACTTAAGAATAAATATAACAAAGGTGGTAAAAGACCTGTACTCTGAAAACTAGAAAACATGGATGAAAGAAATTGGAGATAGCACAGATAAGTGGGAAAAAAATACAAAGCTAATTAATTAGAAGACGTGATGTTGTTAAAATGTCCATACTACCCAAAGCAACCTACAGATTTAATGCAATCCATATCAGAATACCAATGACATTTTTCATAGAACTACGATAAATATTCCTAAAATTGTTATGGAACCACAAAAGACCTTGAATAGCCAAAGCAATCTTGAGAAAGAACAAACCTAGGAGGTACCTCCTGGAGGTTTGGAGGTACCATCTGCCAAACCTGCCAGATTTCAAACTATACAACAAAGCTATAGTAATCAAAACAGTATGATACTGGCACAAAAACATACAAAGATCATTGGAAAAGAATACATAGAGAAATAAGCCCACATTTATATGGTCAATTAATTTATAATAAAGGAGGCAAGAAATACACTGAAAAGAAATTTCTTCAATAAAAGTACTGGAAAACTGGATAGCTACCTGGAAAAGAATGAAATTGGACCACTTTCTTACAGTAAATACAAAAATAAACTTAAAATTGACTAAAGGCTTAAATGTAAGACCTGAAATCTTAAAATTCCTATAAGAAAACATAAGCAGTAAACTCTCTGACATGAAGTGTTATCCATACTTTTTTGGATATGTCTCCTCAGACAAAGGCAACAAAAGCAAAAATAAACAAATTGGACTACATAAAACTACAAAGCTTTTGTGCAGTGAAGTAAATCATCGACAAAACAAAAATGGAACCTACTGAATAGGAGGAGATAGTTGTAAATAGTGTATCTGATATGGGGTTAATATCCAATATATATGAAGAATATATATAAAGAACTCATACAGCTCAAAACAACAACAACAAACTAATTAAAAAGTGGGCAGAAGGGCACCTGGGTGGCTCAGAGGTTGAGCTTCTGCCTTAAGCTCAGGTCGTGATTCCAGGGTCCTGGGATCGAAGTCCCACATTGGGCTCCCCATTGGGAGCCTGCTTCTCCCTCTGCCTACGTCTCTGCCTCTCTCTTTCTGTCTCTCATGAATAAATAATAAAATCTTTAAAAATTGGACAGAGGACCTGAATAGACATTGTTCAAAAAAAGACATACAGATAGCCCATAGGCACATGATGCTCAACATCACTTATCATCAGGGAAATACAGATTAAAACTACAAGGAGGTACTATCTCACACCTGCCAAAATGGATAAAATAAAAAACACAAGAAATAACCAGACTTAGCAAGGATATAGAGAAAAGGGAAGCTCCATGTACTATTGGTGGAAATATAAATTTGCGTAGCACCATGGAAAGCCTATGGAGATTCCTCAAAATTTTAAAATAGAAGTACCATATAATCCAGCAATTCCATTTTTGAGTATCTACCCCCTAAGATGAAAACATGAATTCAAAAAGATACACACACACACACACACACACACACACACACAATGGACTGTTACTCAGCCATGTAAATAAAACCTTGCTATTCACAACAGCATAGATGGACCTATAGAGTATCATGCTAAGTGAAATAAGTCAGACAGAGAAAAATAAATACCATAAGATTTCACTTATATGAGGAATCTAAAAAACAAAGCAAACAAACTAAACTAAACAGAAACAGACTCAGTTAAGCTGGGTCCTGGCAACTCCCACACAAACTCAATGTGTATGACTAAAATTCTTGGCCTTCTACTCACTTGTAGATACTCATTACCATTTCACCAAGGAGACCCACAAGACCTTGGACCTCAATTTGTGAAGATATTCTAATACCACATTTCCCTATCTTCAATCCCTTCCCTCCCCTTGGACCAGTAGTTAGTTTTTTGCATCTGAGGGGATGGGTTTTATTCTATGTAAGCACTTCCACTGAGCCTAGATTTTGAAAATACAAAGACATGTGCTTAACTGTTTAGCTTGTACATTTGAACAACTCCAAGCTACCACTGACATATACTATGGAGAGAGAACCCTCTTCAGAGTCATCGTGGATAATCTTACTCAACCCTGCAACAAATCAGCACAGCTGTGCCCACCTTGTTCTATTACATAGGAACCCCACAGCAAGAGTTGTTGTTCAAATATTATCTAGTATTTTAATCCTTAGCTAGATTTTCAACCATGGGCATCTACTCACTTAACCCTTCTAGCGGAATCTCTTTCCCATCCCTCAAAACGTAAGTTGATATCTTATCAAAATATGAAAATAAAAACATGGTCCCAACTTAAGTAATTCCTTCATTACCATACTATAAATCCCTTCAATTCACTGAATATTGCAACTGTAAAATAGTAAACACCATATACTGTTTCAGCAGAACAATTAGACCGTAATCTTCCCATGCTAAGATGACTTATTACCTGACACCCAAGTCCCATCACATAATTATATGTCTTAATAATACCATGATTGATAGTCAGATTTCCCTCTTGTAGTCAACTTGAGAAAAATATGAATAAATATAGAAAATATCTATCTATCTTACAAGGGCTAAGATAGTCTTCATAGCCCAAGCTGATAAATGAAGAATCCTAGGAACGTACTTGCAGGTACAGCATCAAATGAGACCATAAAATTAATAGCTGTGCTCTTCCAGCATTGGAAAATCAAATAACATTGCTCTTTCCTTTGCACTTCTCTAGACTAAAATTAAGGCTTAGAAAGCACAAACCACAACCAATCAGCAGAAAGAGTGTGATATAGGACACTGAGCGTGAACAACATTGAGAGGAGGAGTACAGCACTGAGTCTCCAGGATGCACTCCCAGAAACCCCTGCAGAATTGGTCATCCAGGGGAAGCAGCCCAATCAGGAAAGTTAGGAACTGAAAAAGCAAGTGCCATTCAATACGCACTTGGAGCTAGTGATCAGACTCAAACAAGGCTACAGAAAAAAGTCTCTCTACTACCAGACTTGCCAGCAGGGTGACTGCCTCCTTCTCATTTCTGCCTTCCAAACCTTACTGAGAAAGTCCAAATCATAAGGTCAACTGATTAAGGTTCTAGGCAGAAAGATGTCTCAGAAATGTACTTTTGGAATCTGCAGCCTCTGTAGTACAGGACAATGCAGTAAAAGGAGAGAAGATGTCCTCAGCCTTAACCTGCCACAGATTAGTTCATTAATTTAATCTACCTAATTTACCATATAGACCTGAAAACATTATTTTCCCAATAGTCTCAAACTGTATTCAATACTCCACAAAGTCTATCTTCCCTATGTCAACCTGGACCCATAACCACACCCACAGGTATAAACATGATAAATATAATAGCTAATAGTAACATGTACTTAATTCATTATTATTATCCCAATTTTAAAGTTGAAGACACTACGAAACAGAGAGCTGAAGTAATGTGTCCCAGATGACAAAGTTAAAAAGTGGCAGAGCAATCTGCCTCCAAAATTTGTGTAATCTCTATAAATGGAAACCACAGAAAAACCTGCAGTCCAGACTCTCCAGACAGGAGATGTATGAGGCATGCATAGGTTATGTACACACAACCAGGTATCCTTGAATTCAGATGTTCGGATATTTCACTAAGCTCAGTACCTTAATCTCTTGCCAAGAGGAACCCTAGATAGACAGTGCTTATCACTCTCCTTCCTCTTCACTCCCAGAAAGTGCTGGACCACAGAAGATGGATTGCTAAAAGAGAACATGAGGGGGGCATCTGGGCGGCTCAGTAGTTGAGCATCTGCCTTTGGCTTGGGTCACAATCCTGGAGTCCCAGGATCAAGTTCCGCATTAGGCTCCTTGTTGGGAAGCTTGCTTCTCCTTCTATGCATGTCTCTGCCTCTCTATGTCTCTCTTGAATAAATAGATAGAATCTAGAAAAAAAAAAAAAGGAGAGAGAGAACATGAGGAGCTGAAGCACTGATTTCCTTGGACATATAGCCATATATCGTTGACAACACATGATCCACCATAAACAAGGACTCAGATATTTTTATTCATGTTCAGATTCTGTTTGAATAAGGATGGCCCTTTAGGAAGTTAGTTCTACCATGAGAGATAGAGGAGACATGAATTGTCCATGTAGAAGGGACAGCAAGAGAGCTCCAGTATGCCAGCAGAGAAAGAAGCCTTACTCATAGCTGACCTTGGACTCAGCACCAGAGCCTGCCTCACAGCTCACCAGCCTTAATCTCTGCCCGTTGGTCAGCAAAGGTCCCAAGCCCTTGGGCCAAGCCTTAAATTTCCCTTCATCCAGCAATCTTGCCTTTCCAGATTCCTGCCATTATCAGACTCTATCTTGACAACAATCTTCTTCCTTCCTTCTTCTTTCTTTCTTTCTTTCTTTCTTTCTTTCTTTCTTTCTTTCTTTCTTTCTTTCTTTCTCTTTTAATTTTTTATTTAAATTTAATATACCAACATAGTATAACACCCAGTGCTCATCTCATCAAGTGCCCTCCTTAGTGTCTGTCACCCAGTTACCCCATTCGCTCCCCCCACATCCCCTTCGGCAACCCTTTGTTTGTTTCCCAGAGTTAGGAATCTCTCATGGTTTGTCTCTCTCTCTTAATTTAATCTGTGTTCACATTCTTGCCCTCCCAAACCTGCCACTGTCCCTCAAGGACTGGACATAGATACATATGAAACAGTTTTCTCCTGCTTCACAGTTTTCGGAGGATTAGTTTCATGTAGCTTCCATAACACAAAGACAGGCAAAGCGACCTTTTTGTGAGCAAAGAAATAGAACTCCCAAGAAAAATTTGGTCTTCAAGTGTTTGGGATAGTTTTACTCAAAAAATGTAATGTTACCATTTCAGGAAAGAAAAAAAAAACAATCTTTAAGACTTTTCAAAGGCTCATTGGCCATCAAATAGTCCTTATAAAACTGGCTATAGTATAAATTAATCAAAATTACATACCTTTAATGTCCCTTAAAAATCTAGCATTTTATATTTTTTAAGGACCCACTGAACCTTCAAAGCTATCAGGGAAAGGAGAAATAAGAAGGTAAAGGATGAAGGATATAAGAATTTGGGGAGGAGTGAAGAGGACATTAGAAAGGGAGCAATTTATGGAGAAAGAAGAATATAGGCACAGAATGGAGCAACTGAAGTGGAAGATAAGAGGAAAATGAAAGAGAATATGAAGAGGGTAATGATGGTGGCAGACAACAAGAAGGGAATAAACAACAAAAGATACTTGCTTACCTACAGAACACATATACACGTTGCTCATACACTCACACACAGTCCCACTTTGCTACTTTCGAAACTCGTTTATGCATTTCAGCTAGTGAATCTTCATCTAGCAAATAAATATAGCAGAAAAGACTAGCCTGAAATTCAGAAAACCCAAAATCTAGCCTCCATTGTGCAAATGGCTAATTGTATGTGACTTTTAGCAAGTTGCCTAATCTTTTTTCATTTAATCTCTGTATCTAAGGGCATAGACTTAAACATTTCCAGGCATGGGAGTACTGGGTCCTTACGGACAAAGAGAGCAAGAAGACACTGAAAGAGAGAAAAAATGAGAACCAGTGTACAATAAATGAAGAATGAAGTTCATCTAATTGATTCAAAACCCTGGCCTTGTAGGCAAACTAGCTGGAGCCCCATGGTTAGGCCACCAGAGATGTGGTCCACGTTCCTGTTTCCACCAGGAGCCATCAGGCTGATGCTCCAGGGGGATCAGTATGAGAAGAGTACCTGCTACTCTCTTCCAAAAGAAGCCTTCAAAAAAATAAATAAATAAAAGAACAAGGGGTCAGAGGAGAGTCCTGAATGCCCTCTTTTCCCCCTAATGTCTTCTGAATGCCTTTCCGCAGTGCTCCAGCAGCCTTTTCTGTTAGCCTACCAACCTGGTTACAGCTGTCTCTAGCTATTCTGGGCTATTGTAGAGGTGATATTAGGTGATGATTGATTATTATAATTATCATGGTGATGATGATAATAATGATGGCAATTATATTCAATAACTATGATAAGTAGAAGGAAAAAAAGAAAAAGGAATGAAAATAAAAAGTATGAAAAAGAGAATAGTTACCATATTCTAGTAGCTGGGCTAATTACCTTGTTCCTTGATTCCTTCAATAAATGTTTATGGCATCCCTATGGTCTACTGTGCTTGCAATACAGTGCTGTCAGGGCAAACATGATTCTCCTCCATCAGAGAGCTCACAGGAGAGGAAAAATTACAAACAAACCTGTGTCCTAATACATCACAATTGGTGCCGTGACAAGGAAACACAAAGGTCATGTAGATGCACACAGCCCAAACATGGATGGTCTAGAAGTTTTCACATTTGTGTGTTGTAAACATGAACTGATGGGAAGGGGACACAACTGTGGAAGCAGGATAACCATTTACAGATTATCATGGAGAACAAGGAAAGAATGTTGACACTATGGACTAGGGTAGTAGAAGTGGGTAAAGGGAAGAGAGTGGATGAATTGACAAGGCTTAGTGGTTAATTAGGTCTGGAGAGAAAAGAGGAGGAAGAAATCACGAACAAATGCCCAGGTCATAGAGTGGATAGACATTTACTTAGCTGGAGGACACAAGAAGCAGAACAAGTTTAGGATAATGAGGTCAACCTTAGACACATTAATTTTACATGTATACATGTCACCTGGCTGTAAATAATCAGTGGACAGGTGAAGATATAGGACTGCTGTAGGGAATAGAAAAAGAGGTGCTATTAGGGAAACAGGATTTCTGAGTCACACTGAGGGCTCAGAGAAAATCAGAGATCGTGATAGTGGCCCTCATCTTTGCAGTAACACACATTATCTCTTCTAATTCTTTTTTCAACTGTGTATGGTATAAACCATTATTCTCCTTTTTCAGTGGTGAAAAACAAGTCTCAAAAATGTTTTTTGCCTAATTCTCAACTCTTGTCTAAGTTGATATGTAGGGATGCCTGGGTGGCTCAGTGGTTGAGTGTCTGCCTTTGGCTCAAGGCATGGTCCCAGAGTCCTGGGATTGAGTCCCACATGGGGCTACCCACAGGGAGCCTGCTTCTCCCTCTCCCTATGTCTCTACCTCTCTCTCTTTGTGTCTTGCATGAATAAATAAATAAAATCTTTAAAAAAAAATCAATGAAGTGTAAACATAAATCTGAGCCCAAAGCTTACACTCTGACCATACCATGCTGTTCTCAGCAAAGCGCTCATTTTTGTCCCTTCCCAGGGTAATTGTTCTAAGGATACAAAAATAATGATAATGAAATGTAGATCCCCCCCCCCCCAAGAAAATCAGTCTAGTGGATGGAGAGAGACATAATGGCCATTAAAATGGAATGTGCTTGAGGCACCTGGGTGGCTCAGTGGGTTAAGCATCCAACTCTTCATTTTGGCTCAGATCCTGATCTCAGGGTCATGAGATGGAGCCCCACCTGGGGCTCCACATTTAGCAGGGAGTCTGCTTGAGATTTCTTTCCTTATCCCTCTGGCTGTCCGCTCCCTCTAAAAAAGTAAGTAAATTAAATTAAATTAAATTAAATTAAATTAAATTAAATGGGATGTGGTAAAAATACAATATGATCAGTATAAATAAGGTAGTATAAAATCTATAAGAACACAGAGGAGGGACTCCTGGGTGGCTCAGTGATGAGTGTCTGCCTTCAGCTCAGAGCATGATCCCAGCGTCCTAGGATCGAGTCCCACATCAAGCTCCCTGTGGGAAGCCTGCGTCTACCTGTGTCTCTGCCTCTCTCTGTGTCTCTCATGAATAAATAAAACCTTTAGAAAAAGAGAGAGAGAACACAGGAAGGGACAGTCAAGGGAGCAGAGAGAAAACTATAGCTGGGTTAGGGTATTTGAATCAACCTGAAGGAATGAATAATCCCCAAATATTCCTTGAATGATGATTTTTTTCCCACATTTACAAATGAGGTGAAAAGGCTAAACTAATAAACTCTTGCCAACCAAACACATGTCTTTCCACTAAAGTCCCCAACGGTTGCCTGCAAGTGCAGCCCAGATGGAGGCCTGTTTCAGGGCCTAACTCCATAGTCGTGACTGCTTTGCTCATTTTGAACAACATACACACATGTCACAAGTCAAACAGCTAATTTGCTAATGTCATTCTCTAACACTTCCTTTTTATAACACCCCTCTGTAAAAAAATGCTGTTCTGTAGACAGTAGGAGCTATTCCTGGTAAGAACATCTTCATATTGAGGGAACTTTTCCTCTGAACTTTCAATATCACCCTGTTAGAATAACCATCTCTTGCTTCAGACTGCAGTTCCCCCATGCTCCACATAAGTCTATTCATTACACGTTAATGATTGTCATTTATTACCCCCTTGTTCATTGCTAAAATTAGGAATAGCAAAGTAATAAGAATCTACTTGGAACATGCTCAAGAAATAAGTTCCACATTGTTTCAAAGTTCCTCTTCTGACTTTATTGTGTCTTTTAGGGATAATTTTTTTTTCTCTTGTATAGAAAGAAAAGTTGTCTCTCTTTGATCACTAACTTACATACATACATCCACTATTTTAGATTAGAGAAAAAGAATGACTGATTTATTTTTTTTTAAAAAAAAGATTTTATTTATTTATTTATGAAAGACACAGAAAGAGAGGCAGGGACACAGGCAGAGGGAGAAGCAGGCTCCATGCAGGGAGCCCAATGCAGGACTTGATCCTGGGTCTCCAGGATCACGCTCTGGACTGATGCTTAACTGTTGAGCACCCAGGCATCCCAAGAATGGCTGATTTAGAAGAATTTGTATGGTCAAATCCTATTGTTTTACAATTTTGAGGATAGTTTGTACAACACAGCCAGATTAATTTCCTACAGCACTACCTTTGTATCACATTCCTGCTTAAGTGGATCCCTACTGCTACCATATCTCATTGAAATTCTTCCTTGATTACCTTGATGGTACTATCCATCAGTGCCTCTCAAACTTGGTTCTAATATTCTCCGCACAAGTTCTGCTCTAGCCAGTGGCATTTCCTGACTGAGCCCATCTTCTCCTCTTTACCCTACACTTGCATATACATGACAAACTCACTTCCAGCTCTGAGTCTTACTCCCTTATGCAATCAGTGTTTATTAACTTTCTACTATGGGACTCCTAAATATTTAAGACAGGGCCTTCCCCTTAATAGCTTACACCACTAATAGGGGAGATGGGGCATCCAGGTTAATAATTACCAGAGTATGACAGGCACTCGACAAAGGTATATGTAAAGGCTGCCTCAGGGTCTAAGTAGAGTTAGTGCCCTGGACACCCCTCACCTTCCTGCCTCGTGGTATTCTACTTCCAATATCTGGTTCAAATCCTACCTCACTCATGGTTTCACTAAACCGCATCTGTCTCCATCATTTTCTCTCTACTCCTAACTTAAATTATACTCCTAATCTTCAATAAAGAAATCTAATTCTGAATGATAAACTCTCTTATATGATCCTTAGTACTTTCATGTGGGTTGGCATCAATTCCCCATTTATATTGTAAACTTCAAGGGCAAGGTTTGTTTATTCCTATTTCTTTACTTATTTCTTTATACCTAGCAGAGCAGGTAATTATTAAAGACATTTATATTTTATTTAAGTTTATTGTATAATGTACTCATGTCATAAAGATTAGATTTCAATCATTTCTGAAAGAGTAATAGGAAAACTTAATAAATGGACTGAAATAATATTTTTAATAGGAAAAAATTGCAGTTTGCAAAGGGAAAATATATAGGTCATGTATGTCTAGTGCAAATAATCAATTGATTTGGTCCTTATTTTTTTTATTTGGTCCTTATTTTTAAAAGCTAATTATTCACATCATGGACACCTGGGTGGCTCTTTGGGTTAAGCATCAGACTCTTGATTTCAGCTCAGGTCGTGATCTCAAGGTTGTGAGATCGAGCCCTGCATTGGGCTCTCGACCTAGCATGGAGCCTGCTTAAGATTCTCTCCCTCTGCCCCTCAAGCCCCTGCCATTCTCCTGCATGCTGTCTCTCAAATAAAAAGTAAGTAAATAAATAAAATAATCCACATCATTCATTCATTCAGCAATTGTGTACTGAGGATCTACCATGGGATAAGTGCTGGTATTTCCTTCATGAAGTGAGTCTACCTTGAAGAGCTTCTGATTTGGGAACTCTCCAAGAAGGACAAAATCCTGCAACTTTACCTTCAAGGGTTTCCTGATGCCACAGAACCATCACTTATCTGGAGCTAAACCTACAATAGGTCATTTCAAGAATTTCTAAACTAAGAATATGCAAGTGTGTGTGTGTGTGAGTGTGTGCAGTCCTTTGCAGTTTTTTCTCCTTTTATTTACTAGGTCATTGATACGTTATGTAACGTGACTGCCTCCTGGTCAGCTCCAGCATGGACCACAAACAATGGGGTGGCTGCAGAAAGCACAAATAAAACAGTGGTATGCCACACTCCATTATTTTGCCCGAGATTTTTCATGATTTCCTCAAAAAAACAAAAAAACAAAACAAAACATAGGAATTAGTGGTTCTGAACTATTTATGCCCATAGCATTCTACTCCAATTTGACCATACAAATAGCTTATTGTGGCACCTGCATTAGACAGCAACCTTTTTGAAAAGTTCCACATAGCATTTCCATCCACCTAAACCAAGGGTTGACACCCAAAACACCAAGGGAATGCACCAGACTCCCACCATAGTTCTCTACATTCCTTTGTGACCTTTGAGGATTTATTTCTCTTAAGAAAAAAAGAAAAATGATCTTTGTTTTCCACATAAGCCAAATTGCCAGAAAACTTCCAAGAAAAATTTGGAGGGAGGAAGGAAATTGGAGGTGTAGGGAGAAGGAACATAAACCTCCTTCCATCTTTTAAAATTCCAGTACTCAAGAGGAAAGCAGAAGCTCAAAAGCAATTGGAAAAAATAATTCCTTTATAAGCAGCCAGGTAAAATCTTACTCTAATACAGTCGCAGAGAATACTGTGGTTATTCAAACAAAATAAAGCAACACAAAAATGTTTGACCCATGAAGTTCACTGTATGCATGATACCACCAGTCAATGAGTGCTAGGCATATCTTCCAGTTCTGCACTGTCATATTAAAGGGTCAGATCTGCAGAGAAATCTTGACAAAGAATTTCATTGACCTCACAATACATTTTATGTTTCTCCTCAGAAATGTTTAATGTCTGCAATTACATGTCAGCCACCTGAGAGCTTCAGAACACTACCCAACTGCAGTCATCTGAAAGGAAACCAGTCAGAAAAGAAAACTGGGACTTTACTGTCCTCTGGTGGATACCCAGACTAAAGACTATTTCTGAATTATCTTTAGAAGTTTTTTGAGAAGTACTGTGAATAGCTGCATGTGGCTGGAGGAGGTTCTTGTTACTTAAAACAAGCAAACAATGCTTAATCCATGCCATGTATACACGACCCTTTTGACAGCTTAAATAATCCAGTGCACATTCACCTACATCAGACTGGATTAATATTAAAATCAAGGAGTGATTTTTAAAATATTTTAGTTGTTCATTTTAAGAGCTCTTAATTCCAATGTTCACATTAAAAGCATTTTTTGGTCAATGTGAAAGATGCTTATTGACATTTATTTCTAATACTAAATAATTACCACCACCATCTGTCGAAAGAAATGGAGACATCAGGATTAATTAAAGGAATGCTATTTCACAGGTCAACATTATACAAGCCATTAAGTACATTTGTGTATGTTGTTTACAGATTTGGTTTGTTTTTGAAACTAAAATTTCTTTAAATATTGTCTTTATGCTTAAATTTCAATGTGGCTGAAGACAACTCTGGAAAGAAGATATGCAGATGGCTAACAGACACATGAAAAGATGCTCAACATCAGTCATCATCAGAGAAATGCAAACCAAAACCACAATGAGATATTACTTCATACTTGTCAGAATGGCTAAAATCAAAAACACAAGAATCAACAAGTGTTGGCAACGATGTGGAGGAAAGGGAACCTTTGTGCACTGTTGGTGGGAATGCAAACTGGTGCAGCTATTGTGGAAAACAGTATGAAGTTTCCCCAAAAAATTAGAAATAGAATTACAATATGATCTAGTAATTCCACTACTGGGTATTTACCCAAAGAATATGAAAACACTAATTCAAAAAGATATATCCACCCCTATGTTTATTGCAGTGTCATTTATAATAGCCAAATTATGGAAGCGGCCCAAGTGGCCATTGATAGCCGAATAGATAAAGAAGATATGGTGTGTGTATGTGTGTGTGTATATATATATATATATATATATACACACACACATATGTATACATACATTATATATATATAATGGAATATGAATAAGCAGCGAAAAAAGAATAAGATCTTGACATTTGCAATGACATGGATGGATCTAGAGGGTACAGTGTGAAATAAGTAAAATAAGTCAGTCAAAGAAAGACAAATACCATATGATTTCACTCATATGTTGAATTTAAGAAACAAAACAAATGAAGAAGAAAAAAGGACAAACAACCATATTCTTAACTATAGAGAACAAACTCATGGTTACAGAGGGTAGAGGGGACAGATGGGTGAAATAGGATAAGGGGATTAAGAATACACTTATCTGGGGATCCCTGGGTGGCTCAGCAGTTTGGCATCTACCTTCAGCCCAGGGCGTGATCCTGGAAACCCAAGATCGAGTCCCACGCCGGGCTTCCTGCTTGGAGCCTGCTTCTCCTCTGTCTGTGTCTCTGCTTCTCTCTCTCTCTATCTGTGTCTCTCATGAATAAATAAATAAAATCTTTTTTAAAAAAAAGAATATACTTATCTTGATGAGCACTGAGGAATGTATAGAATTGCTGAATCACTATATTGTACACCTGAAACTAATAGTGTATATCATTTTTTTAATTCAATGGGGATGAATTATTTTGAAAATCATTTTGTGTCTGTAATCATGGCTATAAATTGACTGTGTCCTGGACACTCCAAATGCAGGCCCAATGAAGACCTTCTATATTCAATAAACTGAAAAATCAGTATATTCCATTTCCAGCCATAATAACATCACTGTAAAGATGAGCCACTGATGTCTGTTTTTATCCAAACCTAGCCCATTTGGAAGACAAGGGAAACAATATTTACTGAGCCCCTTTTCTGCCCAAGTATTATCTCATTGTAACCCCATAGCAATACTGTGAGGTACCCATTGCTATATACATGTCAGAGCTGAGAGAACAGACTCAAAGCCCACATACAAGGCAGCCTGGGTGGCTCAGTGGTTTAGCGCCGCCTTCAGCCCAGGGCCTGATCCTGGAGACCTGGGATCGAGTCCCACATTGGGCTTCCTGAGTGGAACCTGCTCTTCCTCTGCCTGTGTCTCTGCCTCTCTCCCTCTGTGTCTCTCAAGAATAAATAAATAAAATCTTAAAAAAAAAAAAAAAAAAAAACAAAGCACACATACAGAAAGGACTGCTAGCATTTACCACTCCACCCTCCCAGCTCAGGCTTCAAAGACATGATCTCACCCCTACCTTAGACTCTCTCTCAACGAGACTTTTCTACACTTAATAGAGAAAGGAAAGTCAAGGAGAAAATATCTAGAGCTTCACCCTTGATGCTGCCACTGACATACGCATAACCTGGGATACATCATAACCTTTTTAAACCTCACTATCTACATCTGTACAAGGGGAATAGTATTAGTCCCATATCTATCTCACTTCATAGTCATTTAAATGAAATGTTTTTACTAGCAAATTTTTTGTACTGAGAAGAACTTATTTCAATTAGTATTCTTTAAGGGGGCTGCTTAGGGCAAAGAGCTCTGACTCTGGAAGTAGACAGAACTGGGTGCGAACCCCAGCTCCACACCTCGCCCACCAAATAACACTGCTCAGCAGCAAGCCCAAGAATACTGGCTGCTAAAGAGATCAGTAACAACCCTCTGCCAGTGTTGTTCTGAGGATCAAATTAATGTGGTAAATGTTCAACATATACTCATTAATTTTTATCTCCCCAATATCTTTAACTTGATCGAAACTTCGTCTATCTGAAATTCTTAAATCCGGCTGGGAAAAGGGACTAGATTCTACTCAGAGTCCCTTCCAGTCCTGTACTTTTGAAACCATTATTATATAAGACTTTCTAAAGTGCTTAGGAAATAGGGAGGAATAAATAGGAGGCTTCCATGATCTCATCATGATTATAGGAAGTGAAAGAAACTTCAAGAACACCTAGTCCAGTTTCTTACTTTAGATACAAAAAACCTTGGCCCAGTCTATTTGCCCCAAGAAAGAGCCAAGACTAGAATCCTATCCCAGTGGGTTCCAAAAGACATCATGATGCTTCTCTGACCCTACCCGAGCCAAATCTTGCTGAAGCACACACTGCTGAACAAGCTGACTTATAATATGGGGTTGGTAGATCAATCCACCCCTCAAATCCTGAAAGGTAGTATAATAATCAGGCCTCAGCTGAGGTAATGCCTTAAATGAACATCATTAGAGATATTTTTTTATATCTGGATAGAAATAAGCCTATAGTCTTAAACACAACTTTTAAAAATCTGCAGGATTTATGTTCTGTGTAGAGAATGTGAATACATTACCCAAAACTGCTGCTAAGCACATTAGTGTAAAACTAAATAAATAAATAAAACCGGAAGGTCAGAAGGAATTGTTGTTGGCAAAACTGAGAAAGAGATGGTGTTTAGCTACAGAAATGCCCCCATCTCTTGGCTTATCCTTGGCTCCATATCCCCCATCTTTGGAATGTTGAAGTATTGTTCACCCAGTCACATCATGCTTTGTAGAAGGCAACCTCATTATATTCTTTCCTGAATTCATTACAGAATTAAAAAGCCCTGCCCAGGATCTATAATAGAATATTACCACAATTTAGTCCTTGCCAACATTCAGCATCCGAAGCATCCTGTCTCCCAGAATATATTACAAAGATATTTCATCATAAACTTAGTTGTCTTTCAGAAATGAATACAAACAGCAAATAGCACCTTGTTTGATCTAATTAGGCTGGAAAGGAACTTTGATCTGTCTTCCAAATTTAATAATGGGTGACCCATCATGTGTCGATTCTGCTTCCTTCCCAGCAAGCACCCCCTACTCCCTCAGAGTTCATAGGCTTCCCCATTACTCTTTGTGGTGTGTTGTTTACTTGGGTGATTAGTTTAGTAGAATCCCTGCCTGGAGAATGATTTTGGATTTACTAGGCCTGATTTATTTACGTGCCAATGCCGCAGCAGCAGTACCAGGCATTTGCATTGGAAAACAAAAATTATTACCATTACATCTTTGGTGTCATACCTGCACATACATATTAATTATGAATGAAGATACATTGCCTTTCAAAAACTGACAATATTTTTTTGGTAGTAGCCTATGTCCATGTGCTTTCTGAGAAAATGGTAATATAATATTTTTAGGAGTATTGACTTGTCAATATAGCACTGTACAACCCCAACATTCTCAAGTACTAACCAAACATATGTTTAAAAGAAATATTCCACCACAGAGAGTAATACATAAACACAAATCTAAACTTTCCTTTTATCTACCTCAGTTAACATACATTTTAGGTGTATCTCTCCTTAAATTATAAACCCAGAAGTCAGGTCTGCTGGAGAAGTTCATAATCAGCCAGGGAACATTCCTATATTACTTATAACTTAATGACATATGCATTTGTATAGTTGTCTACATTAGACAAAGACTTGTTTTCAAGCTTCTGGTAATCCCTAGAAGTAGGAAAATATGGGTAGGCCAATCCAAGATTTTATAAAAAGAGACTTACAATACCCCAGTGTCCCCAAGATCCATTCAAAATATCACCTTAGAGAAGAGGCCCTTTTAATAAAATAGTCACTCAACTCTTTGGATGAGATCCCAAGGAAGATCTTTCAAACATCAAATTATACTGCACAGCAAATTTGCAGAGTTGAAATACATTTATGTCTTGTATCATCTCTTGGTAAAACAGAAAGGCAGGGAATTTGACTTTTGACTATCTTTCAGTAAGAAAGCAAGCTATTCTTTCTCCTTCACTTATTTTTAAACCCACTAAGCTTTTACTGGTAGTAGAAACATGGAAATAGTCTAGGAAAGAAATTCTAAAAAGTAGAACTGCATCATTCATTTTAAAATATTTTTCTGAAATTGTGAATGTTCCTTCCCTAAAAATTAGGTTGAATTAACAAGGGGTGCTCTTTAGGGCTGATTTGCCTCTCCTCTGCATGTTCCTGCAATTCAGGGGACTCTCACCAGCTAGATAATTATGACTTGCATTTTATAGCAAGAGCCCCAACATCTCTACTTTGTAGGGAAGAGAGAAAATTTGAGAGATCAGCTGAAGCAGAAGAACCAGACATTTCCCTGAGATTTATCTATAAAAACCAAGTTCTCTGTTTGAAATATATCATATTGATTAACGTATAATACATTATCATTGATCAAGTATTAGCTGCTTATCATTTTATATTATCTTATAATAAGGTATAACTTGAAATATTTTTTAAAAATTATTTAGAGATGGATAAGTATAGTTCCTACTCTCCAATTATTCTCAACACTAGTTTTGCTTCTCAGACCTTTCATAGAATTATTTGGTATATTTAGTCATTAGTCATGATAAGCCATATTTTCCCATAACAGCAAATTAACCCCCCAAATTATCAGGGTCTTAACACAGTAAAGATGTATTTCTCACTCAAGTCCAATACAGGTCAGAGGGCCTCTGCTTGACCTAGTTATTCAGGAAGCCAGGTGATGGACACTCACATCTCAGCATGTGGTCTCACTACCAAGACAGAGAAGAGAAAACATGAACTCAGTCTAAGCTTCATCCCAGAACTCACATAAATGACTTTACAACATTCAGCCTCAGCCAGTACAAATGACATGGCTCCAACCTAAGTAGAATGGAAGCTGTGAACTGTAAGTGAGCAAATTGATATTCAAAGAGTATCCCAGCATACCTGGAATCCTTTTCCTGAAAGTCAGAGACTCTCACACTCTACTCACTCAAAATTAGGTTTGGTACTCTTCACTTTAGACAGATGAAAACTGTCTTGAAACATGATAGCTCTTCCTTGTACGTGCCTCCTGCTTTTATAATCAAAAGCCATTGGTCAAATTGATTCTTGTTTTTCAAAGACAAGTCCAGTGTATCATTTAATTTCTCATTAAAAAGGCACTAATGATAATAGCAAGAGCTCTTGCTTAAAATAAACAGCAGAATCAGAACATAGCTCTAGCCTTTATTAGCTAAGATGCTTAACTTTCTGTACTTCTGTTATTTCAGCTTATTATGGGGATTGTTCTATTATTTAATTCCTTTTTAAAGATTTACTTATTATTTTAGAGCAAGAGCTCACTTGAGTGTGGAGAGGAGGGGCAGAGGGAGAGGGAGAGAGAGAATCTCAAGCAGACATCAGCTGCTGAGCACAGAGCCCGAAGTGGGTTCAATCTCACCACCCTGAGATCATGACCTGAGCCAATATCAAGAGTTGGATGCTTAACAACCAAAGGACCCACGTTGGTGCCTAAATGATAACTTACTTAACAAAAGAATAGATATCCTAACACATCTCAGTATGTGCCATAACACCTAGCATATCACCCTGCCCAGGTGTTCGGTTGATTTACAGGTACATCAGGAGTCTTTTTTTCACATTGGGTATATCATATATTCATTCTCATCAGCATAGATCTGGCATTGACTTTTACAGAAAACTGCAAGTTGTAACCAAATTTTTGACAGGTAAGTTTCAGTATTTCTGATTCTGTCAAGTGAGCTTCTGGCTCAGGTGAACTCTCCCTTAGCTTAGGGCATGAGGCTTTGATTAAGATGTTGATTTGTGAGGTCTCCCACATTAACACTCTCAGAGAATAACTTTGGTGCATCTGATCTTCTTTTTATAAAGAAGATAAAATGTTCCACTCATTGCACATCATATATTTTCTCTTAAAAGCTAAGCCAATCTTCATTTTCTGACCTAATCACTTCTAGCTTTCTCCTCTTGGCTTTTAGACATTATTTAGTCTGTCTGACCTTACCCTAGTTCTCTAACCTCATGTGGACTAAGGCTTGCAAAGACTAGTATTAAAGAATAACATATTTTGGACTAAACACAGCTGTCTTTACAGAGGAAATAGTTACAGGAAATTGAGAATGTTTTAAAACATTGCACACATTGCCCTCCTTCACATTCAGCCTTGAATCTAGACAGGTTTGTAACTACCTAGACTAAAGGAGAATGGCAGAAGTAACTCTGGCTAACTCCCAAAATGGGTTCTACAAGGTAATGCAACTTCTGCTCATACACTGGAACATTCATGCTTGAAGTACTGAACCACCACGCAAGGGCAACTATCCTAAAGCCATTAAGATGTTATGGAAAGGCCACATGTAGGAGGAAACCAAGCCACATGGAAAGGCCATTTGTAGTGCTCAGTAGCTCCAGTCTTTGCATTGTCCCAGCCCCAGATCTGACGTGTGAATGAAGAAGGCTTCAGCTGATTCCATTCAACCGTCTCTTTAGTCTTTCCAGCTGAAGAGGAGATGTTATGGAATACAGACAAGTCATCCACACTGTCCAGTCTGAGTGCTTGACCTAAATAATCAATTAACGTAATAAAATGGTTGTTCTAAGTCTTAAAGATTTGAGGTAATTTGCTATGCAGCACTAAGAACTGAATGAAGTATATGCCTACAGCTCCTACACTAGTTTTCTAAGGATGCTGTTAAAAAAAAAAAAAAAAAAAAAAAGTACCACATACTGCATGGTTTAAACCCATGTCTCACAGTTCTGGAAGTTTAGAAGTCCAATATCAAGGTATCAGCAGGATTGTTTCCTTGAGTGTCAAGAAAGGATCTGTCCCAGGCCTCTCACCTTGGCTTACAGGTGACTGTCTCCTCCTTGTGCTTTTCTTTTTTTTAAGATTCATTTTTTGTTCATTTATTTGAGAGAGCAAGAGAGCAGAAGAGAGCATGAGTAGGGGGAGGGGCAGAGGCAGAGGGAGAAGCAGGCTCTCCGCTGAGCAGGAAGCTCCAAGTGGGGCTCAATCCTAGGATCCCGGGATCATGAACTGAGCCAAAAGTAGATATTTAACTGACTGAGCCACCCAGGTGCTCCTCCTCCCTGTGTCTTTACATTATTTTTCCTCTGTGCCTGTCTTTGCTCAAATATTCCCTTTATAAGTGGACAGTAGCCATATTGTATTAGGGCCCAACCTAAAAACCTCATTTTAACTTGATTACCTTTTGACAGAGCATTAAACATCTCTGTCTTATGTCTCCAGATAGTCACATTCTGTCTCCAAGTACAGTCACAGTCTGAGGTAAGTAGAGGTTAAAATTGTAACACATGAATTATTGGAGTATATAATTCAACCCATGACAGGTCCAAAGGCAATTTACATATGGCTTTATATTGAGAGGCATTTACATATGGTATCTCTGAGGTAGGGAAAGAAATTGCTTAAAAAGATTATTGGGCAAAGTTCCATCTTTTTATGCACATAAATATGGTGTGTGTGTGTGTGTGTGTGTGTTTTGAGACATGAATGGATTTTTTAAAGATTTTATTTATTTATTCATGAGAGAGAGAGAGGCAGAGACATAGGCAGAGGGAGAAGCAAGCTCCCAGTGGAGAGCCTGATGAGGGACTTAATTCCAGGACCTGAGTCAAAGGCAGATGATCAACCACTGAGCCACCCAGCCACCCAAAACATGGATGGATCTTGAGGGAATTATGCTAAGTAAAATAATGAGACAAAGAAAGAAAAATACTGTGCAATATTACTTGTATGTGGGATCTAAAAAAAAACAAATTTTCAGAAAAAGAATAGAATGGTGGCTACTAAGGGCTGACACACAAGGAGAAGTGGGGAGATACTAGTCAAAGGGTATAAACTTCCAGTTATAAGATGAATAAATTCTGGGGAATATAATGTACAGCATGGTGACTATACTTAACAATACTATGTTATATACTTGAAGTTTCTGAGAGAATAGACCTTAAATATTCTTATCATATGCACACACATACACACACACACAAATGGTAATCATGTGAGATAATAAAGGTGTTAACTAACCCTACGGTAGTAATCATTTCACAATATATACATATATCAAATCATCACATTGTATACCTTAAACATACACAATATTATATGTCAATTATATGTCATTATATTTTGGGTGATGGGGGGGGTGAGAGGAAAAGCAATCAGATTCAAGTTCTAGGCATGAAAAACATAGTAATAAAGATGAAGAATATGTCAGATCCAAGAGCTCAGAGAACACTAAGCTGGAATAAATAACAAAACACATGTGTATGCACAAATGCATGCACACCTAGGCACCTCATACTCAAACTATGAAAACAAAACACAAATAGGAAATCCTAAAGACAAGAAAAAAGGGAGAAATACTTTCAATTGGGAGACAACTCTCCATTTGTCTCTTGTTTCTAAATGTCTCACAAAGGGAGGCACTGATTGTCCTATTGTTACAGACTATCTGTATAATTGTATACAAAACAACTTAAGACAGAAATGCTGTCTCCTGCTATAGCAAAGAGCAGGTTTGCTTCCAGTCATAGAAGATACAGTGTCTCTCTCCATAACAAAGGTCAAACAGGCTTACTCCTCATTATAAAAGATTTGGTTCCCCTAAATTAAGGTTTCCTCTCCTGAGGTCCCTCTGGGACCATTTGCCTTGTCATTGTAGGACTTGGGGGCAAGTGGAACACATGCAAATATACTGGTATTCATGCTACTTTCTGTGCCATGAGTAATAAAATTCTTTGTTTCTCCCTCAGGAGTCTTGTATCATCTGCCAGCTTCGATGAACCTGTAGTGAGCTAAACTTGTAGCCTGCAAGTAGAGTAAAATCCTGGACCCTTTACTGTTCCTTACAGTATGAAAAAATTATAGTAGACTTCTCATCAGAAAACATGCAACACAAAATACAATGGGGTACTGCTTAAAAGTGCTGAAAGAAAAAACTGTCAACCCATTGCTCTATTCTAAGGATGTCTTTCAAAAAATTAAGGAGAAATAGACTTTCTCAGATAAGCAAAACTGAAAAGACTCATTGCCAACAAATCTGCACTATAAGAAATAGTTTTTAAGGATTTATTTATTTATTTATTTATTTGAGAAAGAGAGCATGAGCAGGAGGGTCGGGGGGAGAGAATTTCAAGAATACTTCACACTAAGTGCAGAGCCCCACTCAGCTCAATTTCATGACCCTGAGATCACGACCTGAGCCAAAACCAAGAACTGGACACTTAACTGACTATGCCACCCAGGCACACTGGAGCATAAGAAATATTAAAAGAGTTCTTCAGAAGGAAAGAACATGATAGCAGACAGAAACTTGTATTTACACAAAACCATAAAGTATGTTAGAAATGGAATGAATAAATATTGGATCTCCTGGACACCAATACCTGCCCCAGTCATCCCTAAATTTGTCTTTTCCCTTTGGAGACTAAGTAGACAGTCACCCCAAGGGGGTGGGGGGAAGGGACAAGTCCTACAACCATGTCAGGAAACCCAGAAAAAATGTGCACAAATGGTATTGAGACCAACCACATCATAACAACATTGGATACCTTTACGATAGTGCACGGAAGATTCAGAGTTGAAGTAATTCCCATCTGGAGGTGTTGATGAATATATCAGTTCCCAGGGCTACAGCTTCTGCAAAAGGAATTCAGGCTCTGCCTAAGGACTTGAGCAGCATTCCTTTGGCTAAAACATAGAATAAGAGAAAAGGGAAAAAGCAGATATTCTGTGAGAGGAACTTCATCTTGGGAACTTCTAACGCTTCATAGAAACAAGAAGTGGACTTCACAATGGAAGGAGTTCCACTTAGTTTGTAGGGTGGCAGCAAACTTGGGAGTTTATCATGTTCACTTAGACTACATGCCATTTGGATTATGCTGATGTCTGGTGAGTTTCATTGGATAACATGTCTACGGCTGCCACTTTGTGCTCACCAATATCTAGTTCTCTTCTTTCTAGGCACATGGAAGACTATGCTTCCCAGACTCCTACAGTTACACAGGGTCACAAGAAAACTTCTAGCCAATGAAATAGCAGCAGAAATGGTATGTGTCACTTCCAAGCTGAAACCATGAAAAATTTCTAACAACCCGTTAGCTTCTTTTTATCTTCATCCAAGAATGTGGAGGTCTTGTATGGAGTTGGTAGACAAGATTAAAGCGGTCTGAACTGCTGAGCCATCACAAGGACCACGCTTGCCCTGGTAAGTTGCCTGGTCATATAAATTTTTTGTGTGTCAAGCCACTTGGGGAAAAAAATTAACACAGGAAATTAACAACTTTCTGAAGTTTGCTTTTACCTAAACCTCTCTCCATAGTTTTAAAATAGTTTCTAAGATACAAAAGGAAAGAAAAACAGAAGGCAAGGATTAAAAAACCACCTTGAGTAGAAATAGTTCTGAATTCTTGTTCAGTTTTTTTTTTTTTTTTTCAGATATGTCAGCAAGCATGAGGCCATCTTTGGTTCTGATACAACTGTCATTGATCATGTTCATGAGTGTAGCTATGATACCAGGTCTAACCTGTATATCCTCACTTGTTTTCTATGTCAGAAGAACACAATAGTGAAAAGCGATGTTCTTAACGTGATGAAAATCTCTCCAATTCACAATCAGTTGAAAATGCTACGGGCCCACTGCCAGAGAGCATTCTTATGCTGGATCTTTTTCTCAGCACCCTAAATTAACCAGCTGGAATTCCCTTTTAAGTGCCAACCTATTCAGCCTTTCAAAATGCAGTTTTTCTTTTAGTGGGAGATCTGCCTCTCGTCATAGAGATGGAACAATGCATTCTTGACTTCTCCCACAAAGCAGACTTTTTTGAAACAATAAACTCAAAGGAAGGTAAAGACAGATCCCAGAGCACTTGTTTCAGGCAGGATATATGGACCCTGCCCATAGATCAAGGCAGACTCCTAGAGCACTGACTGTCACCTCACAAACGCTTCAGCAGTAACAGCCAGGCGTGCCTGCCTCATAAGTAATTCTTCAGGGCAAAATAAGTCAAGAGAGAAAGAGCTCTTGTAAATGACTAATTGAACTAATTAAGTCTACTGATGAAGAAGAGCTCCCTGGTCCAGAAGCAAAACACTTGGCACGATGTTTCAAAAATGAAGAAATGCATATTCTTCTGGTATATCTCAAATTCTTGTTTGGGAAAATACAACGCACTACTCAACATCATTGTAATGCCGAGATACCCAACATTAAAAAGAAGGACAGGCATATATAACACTATAAAACATACATTTCAAAAAGATTAAGTGATGTAAGAGAAGTTTTTTCATTTATTTGTTCAAAAAACATTTATTGCACATTTATTTTATGCCAGGCTTTGAACTGACCTAATTTACACAAGGGATAATATTTTGAGATATCAATACTTTGTCCTCCTTGCATTTTTCCCTTTTCCCAATATAACAGAGTACGTATCCTGCAGAGTGTGGCTACCGAGTCAAACTATCATGCTTCATTCCATAGCTGTCCCCCTACCAGCTATGTGACTTTAACAAGCTAATCTTTGCGTTTAAATTCCCTCATCTATACAATGAAGGATGATGAAAGAGTCAATATATGTAAAGTATTTAGAACGGTGTTTGTAAGACAATAGTAGCTCAGTACTACCCATTATTATTTGCTATTTTTATTTCCTTATCCCAAATTCAAACTGGTAGCTATTCCTTGTCTCAGAAGTATATGGCAGAGAATGGTGTAAATGTCCCCAAAAATCACTCTGAGGGCCTAAAGGAATCAATATCTTAGCATACTGTGAGGAGGCTCTGAGTGCTTAGCTTGCCGCTGGTCTGAACCCCTCCCTGGAGGAGCTTCGTCACATAGTTCCATTCCTGATTAGTACAACAGCCCTACATTCCTCTAGGGCAGCAGAGCTTGCTCCTGATTTTTGTCAATCTGCTCTCAGAAAACCTTCCCTCAGGGGCACAGCTTGTCATTCACGCTATCTCCTCTCTGGGCAACCGGAACCAGGCCTATGTCCTGCTGCTCCCTGGATCAAGTCCCATCAAGTGCTTGATGGCCTCAGCTACTTCTGGTGCAGAGTAGGTTTTGACCTGTTCCATAAAAATCAAGGTTTTGACCCACTTCCTATTATGTCCCTACGATGAACCAAATGTTTGTGTCTTCTCGAAATTCATATGTTGAAATCCTGACCCCCAATGTGATGGTACTGGGAGATAGGGTCTTTGGGAAGTGATTAGGCCTTGGAATTGGAGCTCGAAAATGGGATTAGTGCCTTTATAAAAGAGGCCCCAGAGAGCAATCTTCCCCTTCAGCCACAGGGGAATACAGTGAGAAGACAGCCATCTACAAATCAGAAATTGCGCCCCACTCCCCTCCCCCAGACACTGGACCTGCTAGCACCTTGTCTTGGACCTCCCAGCTTGTTATAGCACCCTAGACAGACTAAGACACTCACTTTGGCTTCTTTTCGCTTCTTTTCACATTAAAGGAAAGTCTCTTCGCCTCCCAGTAGTACGCTAGAGCCAGTTTGCACTCGCTGGGAGAATAGACCGTGCTAATCTCTTCCTAATTCTGTTCAGTAATGAGATGTTGGGAGCTTGAAAGTAGCCATAGTAGGCATATTTATGTACACCTCAGAGATTCTGCAAGTCCTGCAGATCAGGACTTTTTATTTTTCCGGAAAGCTGGTTTACCAGCATACCACTGTCTTTGCCTCAGACACAGAATTCCTGCATCTTCCCTGACTCTTAAAGACCCTACTGTAGGCCATACCTCGGCCTCTCAGTTAGGAAGAAAGGTTGAACAATATTCTCCTAAATTGGTCTCTCATGTAATTTCAGATTCTCCTCCACACTGCTGCCAAAGTAATCTTTCTAAAACACAAATCTCATCTGATATGCAAAGTTTAAACTTTAACATGACATTCAAAGTCCTTCTAATCAGGCACCAATTTTTCTTTTACCTGCTTTTATCTTAATATATATTCATCTCATTTCCTTCCACTTTCCTCCAGATCCCAAATATGCTAAAGCACTTATTATTCCCTAAAGATTCCACACACTTTCAGACTCTCCTGCCTCTAATCTATACTGTTGCCTTAGCCTGGAACATCCTCTCTTTGCTTGAATGCACCCTCTGCTCCAAAGCTTTCCTTGCAATAGTGGGCAGAATGACAACTTTGTTTCTCTTCTCTCATTCCTCTATTGAGCACTAGTTCCATTAATTCCAGATGGCTATACTCATGTTTTAATTTCCTTGCTGTGTTACACTCCCAAAGGGTCAACTGGGTGACCCATCTTTGTATCTACTAGACAAAGTAAGTACCCAGCAAAATATTGGTGCTCAAACATTTTTGAATGACTTAATGAAGATCTAGAAGAGGCACCAAAGGACAACCATGACAACAAAAGTTCTGTCTTCCTCTTCCCCTCCTGAACGATTCACCCCAAAAGCCATTAGGTGGGGCTGGGCAAGAAAGAAGTCTATGCCATTTATGAGAGGAGGGGAGGGAATGCAGCTGAAATGCCCAGAGCAGGGTGCCAGGGGCTGAGCAAGGGAAAGAGGGTATCCAAGAGGTAGGGCAAGAGGGAAACCTGGTATACTTTTAGATTTCAAGTGAGGTATAAAGGACATTCACACTGAGATGTGCTAAAAGATCAAAAGCCAAATTAAGGGGCTTCCAGGAGCAAAAGCCAGTGGGGGGAATGAAACATCAAATAATGGTAGCAATGGATTCTAGTCCATGGAATAATGTAGAAAAACATAAATCCATATGGATATAAACAAGTATATAAATTAATTCAAGTTTGCTGAGGAATGCAATACTTTCACAGATTCAAAGTACTTCCCACAAAGTACTTGTTAATTACAAAGGGAAAATGAGCAACTTTAGAAGACTAGTAGACACTTATATTAATCAAGTGAACAAACATTATCAGAAACATTATCAGAGGGACACCTGGGTGGCTCAGCGGTTGAGCGTCTGCCTTTGGTTCAGGGCATGATCCCAGGTCTGGGATCGAGTCTCACATCAGGCTTCCTGCATGGAGCCTGCTCCTCCCTCTGTCTGTGTATCTGCCTCTCTTTCTCTCTCTCTCTCTCTCTCTCTCAAATAAATAAATAAAATCTTTAAAAAAAAAAAACATTATCAGAAATGGGACAAATAGAAACTGTGCTTCCCTGGGTAGAATGCAATGAGAAGAATGAAGTCACTTGTTTGATATTTCTGCCAAAGATGCATGTCTTGAATGTAATCATGGGGAAACATCACACAAATCCAAATTGATGGACATTCTACAAAATAACTGGCTTGTAATCTTCAAAAGTGTCAAGATGATGGAGGTTAAGGAAAGAAAGAGGAACAACTTTTCCAGACTTAACGAAACAAATATACATGACAGCTGAAAACAACATTTGATTCTGCACTGGATCCTTTTGCTGTAAAGAGTAATATTACCAGGACAATTGGCAAACTTAAATGGTGTCTGCATTTTATATGGTGGTAATGTAGCAGTGATGATTTTCTAATTTTGATGGTTATATTGAGGACATCTAGGAAAATGCTCTTATTTTTTGGAAATATATCATAGAATATTTAAAAGATATAGGGCATCATATCAGTAATTTGCTTTCAAGAGAATCAGGGAAAACGTTCTTTACATTGTGCTTATAACTTTCCTGTAAATTCTAGAATAAAAGCAATAAGACTGTGTTTATACATAAATTATTCCTTGACATTGATAATGCATCATTACTGGAAAACCAGCCAGCCACATTGGTTCTATGTGCACACTATTTGTACTAAGTATCAGAAATAAGACATTTTGATTTTCTTTCTCTTTTGGTATATTTGAAGCATATCATTAGCTGTAAAAAATATATATATACTTTTTACTTAATAAATACTCTTTCTTAAAACTTCTATATATGAGTGTTGAATTTTTCTAGTAAAAAAATTATATTTTGGTTTTGTTTCAGTGCTTTTTTTAAAAAATTGATGGTAGCAGAAAATATTAATGTCTTTAAAACCCTGACTTTCTTGCTGTATCCACATTTGCTTTCCGTGTTTTTGTGTAATTGATAAAATTAGTTTAGACACTCTTGCTTGTGGTGTTTTGAAATAGAAATGGAATACGTCAAAGCAGTCAACCACAAACATACACACCTACCCTCAGAGGGGCCAAATGCAGCTAAAAGGTTATCAGACATCAGGCAGGGACAGATGAGGTTTACCAACTCATTTGCCCAGCCAGTCACCTTCCTACGAAACAACATGCCCCCCTCTGTTTGAATCACTCTATTTCCTTGATTCTAAGATCATGTTTTTTATACTTATTTCTGAAATAAAAATTAATTCTGCAATCTCTGTCAAAACAAATTTGCCATCTGCAAGGTACTAGTTATTATTGTAACTAATGTAACTAGTGTTATAACTAGTGTTGTAATTTGTTATGGCCTCTACACGTATGAACTTAGCTAGATCTCTTGATCTAGAATTTTTAGAGCTATGAAAGGTTATTATGAATCCATGAAGAATTGCCTCTGAAGGTCTAAACACCTGCCTATCAGACGCATCGGGTTGTTTACCTTTCAGAGACTTTTCAGAAATTCATAAATCAAGTAAGGAAAAAGTGAAACAACAAATTTAGACATAGTATTCTTCAATGTGTCTCAAAGGTATAGTAGCCAGTCATTCTCCTAGTGCTAAGGAGGTCCAGAGCAGGAGTATGGGTTATAGGAAACCATCTGTCATTATTATATTATGCATCACTGTGAACACTAAAAATGATTCAGGAGAAATGCTAGATTCTGAAAATGACAAAGATTTAGACTCAAACTTCAGGAAATAAAATAAATTTGTATAAGTAAACACATGCTATTGTCAGTTTTAAAAATAGTCTACATTTAATGCATTTTAATCTTATAAAAGTTGTATATATTGGCATCATGGAATTTTTATTGGCATCATGGAATTTTTAAAAAATAAAGGCACCAGTTCCATAGACAATGTTCCCTGACATAGTGCAAATAGTATTATGCAAATAGCTCAATACAATCACTGGATGTATTTCTGTCGGTTCACAATCACCTTTTCCCTTCTGAATTCTTTTCCAACTGTGGCAACAGAAGACCAAAACCTAGTAATGTTCTGGACACATAGATAGTTCTCCATAAATATTTGCTAATTAAACAAATAAACTAATTAATTGAGTTGAATCAGTTCATCCACATAAAAAAGAATGCATATTGATGCCTAAGAAAGTTTATATTAGCTCTGCCCTCTACTGCTTCTAACTCGAAAGATTTTCCAAGTCTCATTTTCATTTCTATTTATGTGACCTTTAAACTCCTTACTATGGGACTTTTTGTAGTTCTATGAAAAAAAAAAATGCATCTTATAGATCATATTCAACTACAAAAGAAACTTGTCAGAGAATTTTATTCTTAAAATAACAAAACACCTGTCTGTTTTGAAAGCTAACCTATAAACCTATTCCTTTTTAGATTATATTTCATTATGCTGTTTTGATTAGAACTCGGTTTTACTATGCCCTAGGGTGCCAGCATGAAGAGTTAGGTTGAAATAAAATTCTGATTCATGGACTAATGAAAATCTTGATACTTCACTTCCAACATGACCTTTATCTTCACTCCAGTGCTCTTATTCAAGGAGTTAAAAGTCATAACTGGCTCAGGGAATACCTATGTTCCCTCTGTCTTCCATCTCCTAGATGCCACTGTTTATAAGTATACAGCAGATGCATATGAATAAATATGAATTAGACACAAAAAAAGGGTCATCTTTGATCTCTCCAACTTGATCTACTCTCTTCTTCAACAGCAAAAGATGCCCAATATCAGCATACAGTCACCACTTGCCTTTCGTGATTTCTCTAGCAATAGACTTTCTCTCTGATAAGTGTGACTGGCAGTTGAATCTAACAAGAAAGGTTTTGGCCTTTATTCTCTTCTGCTGATAAAATCGTATAAACTTGAAATAAACAATGGCTTGGGCCATGTGGACATGATACACAACTGCAGACTTCTCTAAAAAAACAACTTTATCTGACCCACGTCACTTGGCATTTTGAACATAATTCTTTGGTTAAGAAATACTAAGACTGGGCAGCCTGGGTGGCTCAGCAATTTAGTGCCACCTTCAGCTCAGGGCATGATCCTGGGGACCCAGGGATCGAGCCCCACGTCAGTCTCCCTGCATGGAACTTGCTTCTCCCTCTCCCTGTGTCTCTGCCTCTCTCTCTCTCTCTCTCTCTCTCTCTCTCTCTGCATGTGTCTCTTGTGAATAAGTAAAATCTTAAAAAAAAAAAGAAATACTAAGCCTATGTAGAATTCTTAGATGTTTACTTCATAGTAAAATCATGTAAAATCAATAAGCATTAAAAACCTAATAGGAGTTTATATCCAAAATATATAAAGAACTTACACAACTCAACACCAAAAAAATAATAATAATCTGATTTTAAAATACCCAGAGGGCCTGAATAGACATTTTTCCAAAGAAAACATACAGATAACCAACAGACTCATGAAAAGATGTTTAACATTAACAATCATCAGAGAAATGCAAATTAAAACCACGATGGAATACCACCTCACATCTATTAGAATAGCTAAAATTAACAACACAGGAAGCAACAATGCTGGTGCAAATGCTGGTTCCCCAGAAAGGGGAACCCTCTTACATTGTTGGTGGGAATGCTTTCTGGTGTGGTCACTCTGGAAAACAGTATGGAGTTTCTCCAAAAAGTTAAAAATAGAGCTAACCCATGATCCAGCAATTGCACTACTAGGTATTTATCTAAAGGATACAGAAATACTGACTCTAAGGGCACATGCACCCTGATTTTTATAGCAGCATATCAACAATAGCTGAATTATGTAAAGAGCCCAAGTGTTCATCAATGACAAATGGATAAAGATGATGTGGTATATATGTGTATATATACATATATATAATGGAATATATATATAAGGGACTATTACTCAGCCATCAAAAAGAATGAAGTCTTGGGGTACCTGAATGGCTCAGTTGGTTAAGCTACCTACTTTTGATTCTGCTCAGGTCATGGTCTCAGGGTTGCGAGATCAAGCCCCACGTTGGGCTCTGCACTGGGCATAGAGCCTGCTTAAATTCTCTCTCTCCTCTCCCTCTGCCCCATCCCATTCCTCTTTCTATCTTAAAAAAAAAAAGTAAAAGAAATCTGACCATTTACAGTGACATGGATGAAGCTAGAGTACATTATGCTAAGCAAAGAAGTCAATCAGAGAAAGACAAATACCATATGATTTCACTTATATGTGGAATTTAAGAAACAGATGAACATAGGGGAAGGGAAAAAAAGGGGGGGAGGCAAACCATAAGACACTCATAACTGTAGAGAACAAATTGAGAGTTGCTGAGGGGGAGGTGGGTAGGGAAGGGGCTAAATGGTGATGGGCATTCAGGAGGGCACTTATGATGAGCACTGAGTGTTTTACGTAAGAGACGAATCACTAAATTCTACTCCTGAAACCAATATTACACTATATGTTAACTGACATTTAAATAAAAACTTTTTAAAAATAAAATAAAATAACAAATGAGTAAACAAACAAATAAAAAGCAGAAACAGACCCGCTAAATATATAAAACAAATTGCTAGTTGCCATCCGGAAAGTGTAGAGGAGGCTAGGTAAAAATGGTAGAGAGAAGTAGGAGATACAGGTTTCCAGTTACATGATGAATATGTCACAGGGATAAAAGGTATAGCATAGGGAATATAATCAATGGTATAGTAATAGCACTGTACTTAGTACAATACATGGACTTGCCAAATTACTATGTTGTACACCTGAAACTAATGTAACATTTTGTATCAACTATGAAAGAATTAGAAAGAATCCGTAAAATATGAGAAAGAAAAAATCCAAAAAAATGAGCAAGGTAAGAAAAAAACGGACCATCTAAATACTACATTATGTTAAGAGGTGAATAGAACACAAGATATGTAATCAGAAATTCTGTTCTTGAATTGAAGTACTGATTTCATTTCAAGTTAACTAGCTGTGTAAACTTTGGCAAGACATTTGACTTCTTTACTCAAAAAATGGGAAAAAAATGGAGAAAAGATAATCATACAAATAATAATAATAACATAATTATTACACTTATCTCACAACATTATTTGGGAAATCAAAGATAATTTTTGTGCAATAATTTGTAAATAAGAACGATGTAAATGAAATCATCAAAGTAACACTAAACAACACAGTAACTAAGAAATCATCATGTTTGCCAACCCCACAAGTATACTGTTTCTTCCAAGAATTCTACATACTAGGAACTTTTACATGATACAATCCCCAGTGTCCTTATTGCAGGGAATGCCTGTGGTACAAGGAGCCATTCTCCTTATAACAAATTCATCATTCTAGGTGGTAAGATACACAGCCCAACATAGTCAAGCATAACACCATAATTAGGTAACTTGAAACTGACCTATATCTAGTGCCATAATTTTGTTAGGTTCTTTTAGGATGGTCCCTAGTTCAACGTAAATTTTAAAATATGGAGGAGATAAGCACACACACACAATTTGTGGGAAATGTAAACCAACAAATGGTAAATTGGCTATGAGTTGTGTTTGGATCTTGTCCAAAGACCCAAAGGTGAACAAGCACACACACACACAAGCTTGACCTACATAATTTAAGACTAAGTTTGAGGGTTGCCTGGTGAGATTGTGAACTCCCAGTCCTTGGAAATGTTCAAGCAGAAACTAAATAACCCTCTGTAAGAAATATTATGGGAAAGAGTCTCATTTCCAGTCACCCTCTATGACTCAGTGGCTTAGCTGGTTTGATTGGTTTAACTATCCATGCAACTAATAAATTGAATAATGCTTATGTAAATTTAATTGAAAAATATTTCAAGATTCTTTCTCTCAGACCATGTCTATTATTATTTCCATAATCTAAGTACAGGTTCTGCTTAAATATTCCAAAAAACAATAGTTTAAAAATTTTATATCCAACATTTAAAAATATGTAGGATGAAAAAAAAAATATATGTAGGATGTAATCATTCTCATCCATTTCTAGTTGAAATATAATAAAGGGAAATTAAGAGCCTTAAAAAATAGGGCTGCCTGGATGGCTCAGTAGGTTTTGGCTCAGGTCATGACCTCAGGGTCATGGTATGGAACCACAGGTCAGGATTCATGCTCAGTGTGGGGTTTAAATTTCTCCCTCTCTCACACTCTCTGCCACTCCCTCTGCTTGAGCATGTGTTCTGTCTCTCTCTCTCTCAAATTAATTAATTAATTAATTAGTTATTTAATTAATTAAACCTTTTTTAAAAAAGAGCCTAACTTAAAAAATAATCATCCCTATAGCTCAGTAGTTCCAGTAATTCTTCTTATAGAAATTTATCCTATGAATCACTAAATTCTACCCCTGAAACCAATGCTACACTATATGTTAACAAAGTTGAATTTAAATATATAGGAAAAGAGAAAAAAAAAGAGGGAAACTGAAGGAGTAAGGAGAAGCTGAGGAAGATGATACTTTGCTTCCCATATGAACCCTCAGCTATCTCTTTGCACTTTGTGTGGCTCTTGTCCATTCAGGAAAAACTTTGATTTTTTTTTTTCTTTTGTTCATAGTTGTTGATAATTATAAGTTGAACTCTTAGCTTTTTATTCCCTGGTGCGTGACCCTGAGCAAGTCACATAATCTCTTTAGCCTCAGTTTCCTCATCAATAAGTGAGCATAATGCTAGAAGCTAGGAGCCAGAGTCAACTCAATGAGATAAGGCATATAAGGAAACACAATAGCAACCAGGCCAGTAATATGGTAACCTCGCAATAAATGTTCATTATCATAAAAAAAAATAGAAATTTATCCTACAAATGGTCAAAGGCATATACAAAGATTTATATATAAAGATACTTAATTAGAAGTTTTGTATAGTAGTCAAAACTTTAAAATAACCTTAATATCCAGTTTATTCATATTCACATAATATTCTGTAATCCATTAAAAATCATATTTTATGAAACTCTATTACTTAAAAGCAATGTTTGTGACATATTAAATTTTAAAAGCAATTTTAAAATTAACATAAACTGATATCAATTTTGTTTCAGGGGTTTTTTGTTTTATATAAATATATATAATAATATTTCTTTTTTGCTCTATATATATATGTGTGTGTGTAGGCCATAAGAAATGTATCGAAATATTAATGGTATTAGCTATCTCTGGGTAATAGAATTATGCACAATTTTTACTTTCTTCCTCATGTTTTCTAGAAAGTTCCCATTTTTATATAATAAACAAGTAATACTCTGTAGTCAGGAAATCATAAATGATATTTTACTTTTTTTTAAAGATCTTATTTATTTATCATGATAGAGAGAGGCAGAGACACAGGCAGAGGGAGAAGCAGGCTCCATACAGGGATCCTGATATAAGACTTGATCGGAGACCCCAGGATGACGCCCTGGGCCGAAGGCAGGCGCTTAAACCGCTGATCCACCCTGGCTGCCCCAGATATTTTCCTTTTAAAGCTCTTCACGCATCACTTGCCATCAGGGAAATACAAATCAAAACCACAATGAGATACCACCTCACACCAGTGAGAATGGGGAAAATTAACAAGGCAGGAAACAACAAATGTTGGAGAAGATGTGGAGAAAGGGGAACCCTCTTGCACTGTCTGTGGGAATGTGAACTGCTGCAGCCACTCTGGAAAACTGTGTGGAGGTTCCTCAAAGAGTTAAAAATAGACCTGCTCTACGACCCAGCAATTGCACTGCTGGGGATTTACCCCAAAGATACAGATGCAGTGAAACGCCGGGACACCTGCACCCCGATGTTTATAGCAGCAATGGCCACGATAGCCAAACTGTGGAAGGAGCCTCGGTGTCCATCAAAAGATGAATGGATAAAGAAGATGTGTTCTATGTATACAATGGAATATTACTAAGCCATTAGAAATGACAAATACCCACTATTTGCTTCGACATGGATGGAACTGGAGGGTATTATGCTGAGTGAAGTAAGGCAATGGGAGAAGGACAAACATTATATGGTTTCATTCATTTAGGGAATATAAAAAATAGTGAAAGGGAATAAAGGGGAAAGGAGAAAAAATGAGTGGGAAATACCAGAAAGGGAGACAGAACATGAGAGACTCCTAACTCTGGGAAACGAACTAGGGGTGGTGGACGAGGAGGTGGGCGGGGGGTGGGGATGACTGGGTGACGGGCACTGGGGGGGGCACTTGATGGGATGAGCACTGGGTGTTATTCTGTATGTTGGCTAATTGAACAACAATAAAAAATAAATTTATAAAAAATAAATAAAAAAATAAATCCCTTCAACTAAGCCCTTCTGAATCCCATAGACATCATTCAATTCAACAAACATATTTTGAGGATAAAGTTGAGCTAAATTTTTGAAAGTGTTCTTTTGCCATCTTGATCATTACCATCAAAATAAGGTACAACTGATGGAGATTTTTAAAAGTTTTTATTTATATACTTTGATAAACTACTTAAATGTAATTATTGCTGATGGCAGAGTTGCTCTGTGTAATTTCTATACACTATTTAAAGATTCATACTATACAACATAAAAGATACTTGAGGTCTTAATTGCCACTGTATACTAAATACTCAATATTTCCTAAGGAAAGAATAAAGAGTGGGAGGGTGGGAGGAAGAAGTAAATGTAGTATTTTTATTAAGATGGGTATAATCCATCTTACACTATTTCTATGAAAACATAGATTTGACTTCTATCATGTCAGCTTATGTCATATTTTTCCAGAATATATTCAATAGAACAAGACAGAAACTGAGAAGTGGTTTTCCAAAGCCTCAGAGTGAAGCAGTGACAGGAGAAGTTCATAGATATGATCTCAAACTACACCTTGGCTCTGTGCTAGATGTGGAAATGGAGGCATTTTGTGACATCTTGACTTTTCCCAGAACCATTTTGAAAGAAGGCAAGTACAGGAGCAAAAATGTAGCTGAATCCTTAGTTCTGAGATCTCATGTTGGCCGGCCCATTCCACTCTACAACCTGGCTTCGCATTTTCCTCCCGCTGTGTTACTTATTTCTACATGCCAGTTGGCCTGAAGCTGTTGATGATTGGTTACACAAGACTGGCATTGTGTTCTGGAGAAACGAAATACCAAATTACATAGATTTAGCAAATACATGTGGAACGCAAAAGAAAAGTAGGACAGAATTTGGTATAGGCAGCCCTTTGTTAAATAAACTCAACCAACTTGGTTTCAGGTGATTATGTACAGAGTTGAAAGGTTTGGGAAGCCTCAGTAAATTCAGAAACTTTGTTGAAAAAAATTAAGAAAGTAGATGTTTTCTAAATAACAATAGAATGTCCATAAAAGTACCATAACATTTCTGAAGAAGTGTCCTATATTGAGTCTTACCACTGGGGCCCAAGCTAAAAACCATCAGCCAAACTCAATGGAAATAAAAGGCTGACAGATGGTTTGGGGAAAATATACACCAGGAGTCAACATATTCTCTCTCAGTATGGTTTACCTAAGTGATCTGAATATTTTCTTTAAGAGGCAAGAAGCAAGTTAGTATGGTATTCCTTTTTATAAGAAGAAGGGATGGTTTCTATCAGAGCTGATAGTAGTTAATGGGATGAATGAAGATAGCATAGAAAACACGAAAAGCTGGCCTTCTGAATGCACCATTAAAAGTGAAAAGCCTCACTGCTATATGCAATTGGTTTTGAAATTCTCATGACTGGAAGTCAGAAATGTTAGAAGTTAATATACCGTTCAGGGATAAAGTGCACTTCTGATGTTCAGAGAGGATGTTTTCAAGGTGAAACCGAAGCCTATAAACAAACAAAAAAGCTACATCAGCTGTATTAGAAATCTTATCCGTATAAATTCTTCATTGCTTGAAATGTCAGACTGAAAGCAAAGCCACATGTTGCTTGCTTCATTGCCTGTTGTGGCAGCTTTTAAATCCCTGCCTTCCTAGGAAGTGACCTCATAAGAAAATCTTATAACACTGTCATGTGGGGAAATCCTCATAACATTTGGGTTAATGCGCTTACACTGTAGGAGAGGTCTCCAAGAACATTTAATAATCAGAAAGTCCTAAGGGGACTCAATGTTAGCCAGGTCACAGAAGGATTTCTCTCAGTGCACATCTGGGACACTCTGTGGCATATTCTGTAGCAGGCCACGTGGCTTAATAGTTAAAATATAGGGCTGAAAGTTACGAGAGTTTGGGGATCATATAGCAACTGAGCTATTGACCGACGAGCTGACCCTAGACAAGTCATGACCTTGTGGTTCTTCAGTCAGCTTAGCTGTAAAATTGGGCACAAAGGCTGGACTTTACCAAAACCAGATGTTGTTCTCCAATTCTTTCTTCAACTAATATCTTTTTCTAGTGTGGCTGTCAAGTCTCAATTTTTTTCATATATAGAAAGGCAACGGCATACTATAGCCTACGCTCTCAATAAGATCCAGTCCACACCTTAGTGCTCTCCTACCTGGCCAAGTTGATGTCTGTCAAAGTTGGAGCAGGCTATACACACTCAGGACTTATAGTCCAAAGTAAGTTATAATTAGAATCATTTCTATGTATCCCTAAGAAAGTCTCTAGAAAGGATGTAAATCACAGAAAATCCACAAATCACAGCATATAGATACACATTGTCCCTTTGAAGCTTACCACTATTCTAAGTTGTGGATCCATCACCAAGACAGGTGATAAATACCAGCTTCATCCTCTTAAATACAACAGAACCTCTTTTAAGTGGCTTGAATCCAATTCCCTTGATTAACCAATGTCCTCCATTTCCTCTGTAAAACATGCTGATCAATGCCAATTTCTGGTTTCAGAACACTCTGGTATGCCTATTCCCTTCTCCTATCCCAAATACTGTTGGGTTACCATGAGCCCACTGAGTTTGTACCCAAACCCTTTGTGCTAGTTGCAGTTATACTACCTAAATTTAGGAATTATTGTTGAAATTAATAAGGAGTGTAAAAAGAAAATTATTGTTTCTATTAAAAACTGGGGTGACTGTTTTGGAATAGCTGAATACAGATGAGCTACTTTTTTAGCATAGTTATAAAATTAGATAAAACTCCATAGGGATTCTGCGTTCAGGTTGCTCTGTAAGTATCTTTAAGTTCTCACCCCATTTTAAAGAAAGAAATACTACATGGTGGTACTTTCTAGAATAAAGACAGTCAAGATTCCAACCAGCCAACTGACAATTAAAGAAAAGGCCTTGGGGTGCCTGAGTGGCTCTTTTGGTTAAGCATCTGACTCTTGATTTCGGCTCAGGTCATGATCTCAGAGTCCTTAGATCAAACCTTGAGTTGGGCTCTGCACTCAGCAGAAAGACTGCTTGAGGCTTGAGATTCTCTCTCTCCATCTCCCTTTGCCCCTCCCCCAGTTAATGTGTACACATGTGCTCTCTTCCTCTTTCTCAATTAAATAAATAAATCTTTAGGAAAAGAAAAAAGAAAAGGCCTTGGATCTATATCAAAAGACTGGCAAATATATATGTATACCTTTTAAGTTCAAATAATATTTATATATGGCAGGTATTTATATGCATAAATATGTATATGGAGATAGATACACATTCCAAATGTCAAATAACTTGACTATATTGGTTAATCAATAAATGATCAATCCTAATCTAATCAGGTAATTTCTGAAATATTTTATTGTTCCTTGATTCCTATTCTCCAAACTGGTTAGAGGACAGTTCTGTTTTCTGACTTCCTTTCCTTTCAAGGGTCACAAACTGCTAATGGCTCATGCTGATCTCAACTGGGCTATGAAGTGAGGGCTTCAGGCAACAGAAGCACACTCCTCTTCCCTGGAGCCAGATGGCAGGGAGACTTTCCATGGGGCCCTAAGCCAGACAGAAGGCAGCCCTGCCACAGGGTGAAGCTTCATTTAATACAGCAACTCCCCTTTGCTCAACACTCACACTGCCCTGGCAAGTTAAGCCAAAGCCCAATCACACCAGGTTTCTGCTGCAGGGAAAGAAGTCACAGCACATTCCAACTGGACCAAACACCCATAATCTCCCCTTCATTGACTCAAAGCAATCAAGGGCCAACTGTAACATTCATAACTAGATGGTTGAGTTTCCTGTCCCTGGCAATTGGAACCATGTATTTCACTAGAAAATGCAGTTGACTCCAAAACCCAAGACTTATCCATCTTTACACTTACCCAGAAATATAAATAAACAAAAGAATCATGTATTTTACTAATCTCTTTGAAAACTATTGACTCTTAGCTGCTGGTGGGTAAATGCTCATTTTTTGTCAACAGTGGCAGAAAAGAAAAGGATGGGCAATATTTTTGTTGCTACAAAACTCAGACTGAAGCATTTTTAGAAAGAAATGGATTGCCTCCTGATTTTGGTGGTTCTGTTGGAACTTCTAAGGCAGTTAGACATGAGAAGTTAACAGTCACTCCCCACAGATGACCCAAGATGAAGGAATATTGTGGATAGCAACAAAAAAACAAGGCACTTACGAGCCAAAACACCATTCACAGGCTCTTGCCACTGCCCTAGAAACATATAGAAGAAGTAACTGTAGGACTGCTCCCATCCAATGCTATTATGCCAGCTTCTGAGTGACATTAAAATATAGCACAAAATTTGGAACTAAAGGAAAAAAACACATATTTGAAAAACATTGACATTTACAGGTAGTTACATTTTTAGTTACTCTCTGAGCATTTGATCATGTGCCAGCTGGGAAAATCTAGACCCAGAGAACCAAAGTTACTGTAATAGAAGCCACAATGATATTATCACTAAGAATGGCAGCAACATGGGGTGGCCGGGATAATCATACCTGAGAAACTCAGCAATCTCCTGGAAAATGCTTCATTTGTTTTTCTTTAGACATAGTCATTGACTCTTTCTGGCTGTCTGAGGTGCAACTCTAGCCCAGGTATTTCTTGTGATGCAAGACTGTTTAACCAGAACCTGGAGCATTCGCCCAGCAGACATTTTTTCACAGTAGGAAGCAATTAAAATGGGCTTCAGTCATATTCTTTACAGAGAAGAATTTGGTTTGATAAATTTTGCTATGCTCTATATGAAATGAAGTACACCTCTTAAATTATCTGGGAGTCTGATCTATTACAAATATGAGGAGGTTAAACTCTTTTGGCCCACAGTCTTTGAAAAAAAGTAATAGTAACTCCCCAAAACTGGGGATGTAGGAAATGCAGGAAATGTAAATTTCCTACATAAATTGTATAGAGAGTTTGAGACCACTGGGTCTCAGTTCAGTCTCAGCAAAAATAGTTCCCCTGTTCCGCTGTCCACCAGGCTGAGATTCTGAACACACACAGGTGTCTAATTCTAACATGGGCTGCCATTACAGTAGGTCAGTCAATATGCCTTAACAAGTCACCTTATGCCAGGAGAACCAATTCTATGTGGATGTCATTTGTGCATTTGAAAACCCTAGGGATTGCTGGATAATAATGCATCATTACCCACTGCATATACTAGCGTATATAGTTGGGACTTTTGATAAGCTTCTCAGCCTTGGTTTTCTCTATATAACTAAAGAGCTTCGTCTGTTAGAGTCTCAAACTTTAGAGTGAATAAAAATCACTCTATGCATTCTTCTCTATGCATGCAGACACAGTAGGTCTAGAATGAAACCAGGTCTCACGTGCTTAAAAAAAAATCCTCTAGGTGATTCTGACCCTGATGGGCTGTAAACCACACCTGTTGACACAGAAACCAAGGTTCCTAGGCACACCTGGGTTCTAAGTAGCCAACATACTAGTCAGTCTCTAGCAAATGGAGAACTAAGCTCAGGAAATATCTTTTTGCACCAGAGTAAACTGAGGTAAGGACAAATTTTCTTGAAAATCCTTATTATCAGTGGTATCAATATGATTATGGCATTTACTGAGCAGCTTAAACACCTTTATACATGCAGACTATGAAGGTCACATGGCACTACCCTTCAAATCTAGGGAAAAATAAGATACTTAGTGTCAATTAAAGAGCCAAATTTCATTAAGACAATTATGGTACAGGGGATCCCTGAGTGGCGCAGCGGTTTGGTGCCTGCCTTTGGCCCAGGGCGCGATCCTGGAGACCCGGGATCGAATCCCACGTCGGGCTCCCGGTGCATGGAGCCTGCTTCTCCCTCTGCCTGTGTCTCTGCCTCTCTCTCTCTCTCACTGTGTGCCTATCATAAATAAATAAAAATTAAAAAAAAAGACAATTATGGTACATACTTCACTCTCTATGTCTTATAAAATCCTTTGCATAGAAAAAGATTATGGACCAACCTACCACAGCATTACCTACTGCCAGTTACTGCATTCTCTGCTATATTAAGTTGCCCTGGTTAAAGTTCTACTCTTGATTGCCTAGTGCTATATCCAGCAACAAATTATGTCTTATAGGACATTCAGACTGATATGAGCTCAGAAGGCACCTGTATGAAGCTTTTCAAAAGAACAGTAATAAGTTTTACTAGATGTGACAAACCTTATAAAAGTTAAATAATGTCACACTTTATAAGCATTTCATTTAATACATCTGAACACATGGAGGGCATTGAGGATGATATTTAATTTTTTCCATATGTGGATTTAATACCACACAAAAGTTTCAGTCCCAGATTGCTAATTTTCCACCATGTGGTAGCCATTTAGTTGAATTTTTTAAAACACTTACCAAATTACAGAGTAGAGTTTCAGAGGCAACAGCTCTGAGTAGGTTTAGGGTGCATGGTGTCCCTCTGGCTTAGTCCTGGGTCTCATGAAGAAGCAGTAAATCTTGACAGTATTTTTATGACAGCACTCACTGGTTTTTATAGGAATGAAATGTGAGTTTGCAAAACCACATGCTAATGTGCTTCTAAAAATAGATTTGATTACTGTGACTCCTTCGATTCTGACCATTTTTAACCACCTACAGAAATACAAGCCAGCATCTAAATTCAGCCCTTTTAGAACATCCATGGATTACAAGGGTTTCAAAGAAATCCTTACCAGCAATTTTAAAAAGTGAGCTGAATCCAGAGTCTTAATTGCTCATTCTTGAAAAGTGACCTCAGATATGTCATTTAATCTTTTCTGTGCTTGAGTGTATTTATATCCTTAATCAGTATGGTAACATCTGCCTTCATTTTCATGCCATAGGAAAGAGTTAGACAGTGAAGTTAGAGGAAAAATACCTCCCAATACCAACCAAGGCTTATCTTCTGTAACCACAAACAGGGAACTTGGATCTTCTAGAGTAGGAAAGGCCAAGAGTCCACTCATTTTTGTCTTATTCTAAAACAGTTTTGAGTAACTAAATCAACTTCATGAAGAAATTCTTAGAGACAAAACCCCATGGCAGGGTGTGGGGGTCAGTAAGTGAAGACACAAATCATTCGCTACCAGCGACACCATCTAATGTGATAAATGCACATGAAGGTACTGTGAAAACATTAAAGCTCCAGCCAAATGTTAGTAATTATTATCAATCCAGTGAGGCTGACCAGAAACCTGGAACCACTAGTAGAGTCTCCATCTGGATTCTGTGGTCAGAAACAAAGATACGGCACTATACACCTATTTGATGATTCATGTCTATCTGGTCCAGAAGAAAAACTACCCTTTCAAAATCATCAACTCCTGGGGAAACATATTTTATCTCCCAGAACCAATTATAGTTAATTCTCCTGAGTTCAAATGGTTTGGGACCAAATCTATTTCACACATAACTGAATACTCTGGACAACTTACCCAGGAAAACTTAAAATATATACATGGAACTCTCTACGGAGCCTTGTAACACAGGCGTGGGCAACAGGCATAGCAATCCAATTTCAGGCTTGCGAAATTAGTGGGAACAGCCATAAGAGCAGGATAAGGGGTTGGGAGGGGGGTTGTCCAGTGAGAAAGACTGCCTGCCAGGATTCTGGAATGATCTCTGCCATCCCTCTTCCGAAGAGTATGTAATGGAATCAAAAGTCATATACCCTTCTATTCAAGCAAAGAAAATGTAACATCTTCATTTCTATAACTAATTGAGTCTTTCAAAACCTCCATCATACCAGGTTACCAAACTCCTCAGTATTTCTAAAATATCAATAAAGAATGCAGTCAAAATCTCATTTGCTCTTAGTAATATCATTTGTGTTTTCAAAATATAGCAAATTTATTAATTACATTTTTCCCTGCAAGTGCTAATAATAAAAGACTGTATAGGAAAAATAAAAAATTATCCTCAAGAGCAGATTTGGGGGTTTAATTATCTAGATGATGTCTTCAAATATGTACCTCATTATGATACAGTCACTTGAATTTATGGATACTCTTGGTGTAAGGCAAATTAGTCATTTGTCTTTTGTAAATGTAGATAAACATCATTTTGACCATAGCTCTTAACTAAAATTTCAAGTAAAAGGCCTTTTAAATCCGGTTTAATCCCACCACAAATTACCCTCCTAACATGCCTAGTGCTCATGTCTTTATATCTTATACTATTCTGCACTGAAAGAAACCAAGGCTCCTTAAAGAAATGGCTGATTTCAGGGCTAGAGTGGAGTGGATACAAGATGAGCCTGGGACATCTTGTTATGCTGAAAAGTAAGAAAGTGCTTTTTTAAAAAATGATGGGATCATCACAAGGACACAGAAGGCAGCTGGAAGAGGCTCCAGTGGGCCTAATCTGGGAACATTTAAACACTAAAATAATTAAGGACAGTAATGAATTATAGACCATTGAAAATACAGAGTTAGTAAGTCCAAACAAATAATTAAAAAAAATAAATCAGTGGGGAGGAAAGAGGGCTCTTGCTTATACTAGAACACTGAGTGTTGATTGGTAAATGTGGAGGAAGTGGTAAATGTAGAAAATCATAATTTTGCGGCCATAATATTAAGCTTTAGCTAAGGCATGAGTCACCGGTAGATGCCAAATCTCTGGGCAATTTTTCATGAGCACTAGAATATTTTCATGGTCTCCCCAGATAGCTTATTAGTTGCAAATGATGTGTGTGTGGAGGGTCAGTATAGGAATAAATTGTAGAATGCCTTGACCAGATTATCAAAATTAATATCAGTATCAAGGGGCAGATGGATATCATGTGTCTCTAGAAGAGAACACACATCACTTCTGCCCTGGAATTCATAACCTGAATGGAACCATGAGGAGCCATCAGATAAATCCAAAATAAGGAACATTCTCTTTTTTAAAAAGGGACCGTATTCTTCAAAACATCAATGTCATAAAAGGCAAAAACAGGCTGTGGAATGTTCCTTCCAGGTTAGAGACTAAAGAGACATGACAATCTGTTCTTAAACTGGATCATGTACTGCAGGGGAAAAGGGCAATAAAAAACATTATGGGGTCAACTGAAAACATTGGAATATGGATAATAAATTAGATAAAATTATTTTTTAAGATTTTTTCTATTTATTCATGAGACACAGAGAGAGAGAGAGAGGCAGAGACATAGGCAGAGGGAGAAGCAGGCTCTCTGCAGGGAGCCTAATGTGGGACTTGGACCCAGAACCCCGGGATCACGCCCTAAGCCAGAACAGATGCTCAACCACTGAGCCACCCAGGTTTCTCTAGATAAAATTATTGTAACAATATTAAATAGAAAAGTTGATAAATGGACAGTATTCAAAAGAATATCTTTATTATTTAGAAATGCACACTGAAGATTTTAGAGCCATGATAAATGCCATTTACTCTCAAACTATATCATACAAAAAAGAAAAATTCATTAAAAGGTACATATACACACAGAAAGGGGGAAAAGAGAGAAAGCAAATGAGAAAGCAAATGGAATAAGATGTTAACAGCAGGTTAATCTGGATAAAGGGTATACTGCTGCCCAATGTACTAATCTTATTTTTTTAAGGCTTTATTCATTTATTCATGAGAGACACAGAGAGAGAGAGAGACAGAGACACAGGCAGAGGGAGAAGCAGGCTCCATGCAAGGAGCCCGATGTGGGACTCGATCCAGGGTCTCCAGGATCACGCCTTGGGCTGAAAGCGCGCTAAACCGCTGAGCCACCCGGGCTGCCCTTCTATTCTTATTCTTGTCACATTTCCTTAAGTTTGAAACTTTTCAGATTGAAAGTTTTAAAATCCCTCTCCTTACTTTACATGAATTGTACACTTCGGTGGCTTTATCATGACCTATGCTTTCAGGAAAAAAAAAATCAGACTGCTCCATGGATAAATAAGATAAACTTAAGATGCTTTTAGATAATCTTTAACAAGAAACAAAAATAATAATAAAGTTAAGGGAAATTATTTGAAAAACAAACCACAGATTTAGATCTAAAAGTGTAAGGCTTAGTTTGATCAAGAAAAAAAGTTAACACATAATGGCAAAAGAGTTAAAACCTAAGATAAAGGTGAAAAATGTAAAACTCATAGACTGTGTAAATGCATAAATAGTTCTTGGACTAAGCTTGCATTTCTCTGCCATGTGGATTAGAACATAAAAGTACTATATTCCTGCTTAAATGATCAAGGTCCCTTTGGAAATCTGTGACAAAACCCCGTGAGACTTTTCCAGATAAAAGTCAGCATTCACCCATTGTCATTTTCACAACCAGAATCATCCTCCTAGAACTGGGGAGGTGTCTCTGCAAGCAACAACTCTCTAACCCTATAACTTCACCCTCGAGAGCTTTCTTGGCACCTTATCGCCCATGAATTATCATCAACCCAGCACACTCTAATCATCCATTTAAGATGCAAAAATCTACTTTACTATAGCGTGAAGATTGTAGAGGTAGAAGCTCTCCGCAGGCAGGTAAACTGCAGATACACAGAATCCTTATCTGATGACGTAACTTTTAACTTGATTCACTCTAATACTCAACCTACAAGGGCCCTTCTGGGAATGGAAGGTGCCTTTTGAATAGAAGTAATCCTACAGCACCTTTCATGATTCTGTAGGTTTTTGGGTTCAACTGGGTGGTTTTTTTCATTCCATGTAATAGCAGTGAGGACTACCATCATCTGGGTATCAGGGGTGGAATATCCAAAATGGCTCATTCATATGGATGACACTGGTACTGGCTATCAGCTCTCAGCTCATCTGGGGCATCCACCAGAGCATTTTGATTCTCCTCTTCATGGCCTCTCCATACAGCTTGGGCTTGTAATATGACAACCGGTTTCCAAGAGTGAGAGTTTCAAGAGCAAGCATTCTGTGGGTCAAAGCAGTCACAAGGCCAGATTGGATTCAAGTGGAATGTGAAACACATTCTGACTTTTGATGTCAAGAACAGCAAACACATTCCAAGAAAGGAGGACTGTTGGGGACCATCTCAGGAGATTAGCCATCATTCTGTACAACCAATACCCGGCAAGCCTCTGACATCCATTTCCTGGTATGCTCTGACCTTTCTTGCTGGATTCACAGTGGGATCAGGTTCAGTCCAAACTCCAAATCACCTGATCCTCTACCTCATTTTTCTGGCGATCCTGGCATTCTGCATCCAAAAGCCCTACAGAGTAGTCATGGTCTACTTACTTTTAAATAGGTGTTTTAAAATAACTCTTTCCTGGGTGCCTGATTGGCTCAGTCGGTAGAGCATGTGACTCTTGATCTTGGGGTCATGAGTTCAAGCTCCACATTGGGCATAGAGTTTACTTAGCAGATAAATAAATAAATCTCTCTAAAAACTGTTCTTTGAATTGATCGCCCTTGTACAGTTTAGCTGTCCAAGTGCCAGTCTTATTCTTCCCCATGGTCTTCTCATCAGCCAGTCATTATAAATTAGTATGTCAAAAACTCACATTTATATGGCACAATATCACATCTATAACATGATTTGTGCCTTCAGTGAAACAGTTGTACTTCAAAGGCAGACATCATTAGTAAATGGTGGAATTTCATTACACAACTAAAACCCCTTTTTGCCAGTAAATAATAAAACACTCACTAGCAGTACTTCAGAGCTGGTCTTAACCTCTTATAAAATACAAATGATAAGGCAGAAAAGGAGGAAAATATGTTTCTAATCTGTGTTAAATCAAGACTATACTTTCAGGGATCATTTCTATAGGGTGTTAAATCTATTCCCACTGTGAGTGAATCACTTTTCTTTAGATTTACAAGAGTTTTCCTATAAATGCATGACACTGCCTTTGAATAATTGCTGCCTAATAAATAGCTCTAAATTTCTCCATTCTTTATCAGTGAGAGACAAAATTCTCAGCAAAGAGATCCATTTGTAGATGGTAGCCATTCTCAGCATGAATGTGTGAGGACACAGCCAGCCCTGTGCCAAGGTCATAACTGAATTAGTGTGGCAGGGACCCTACAGGCCAGCCTACAGACGGTGCTGCAAGGAAAAATGAAACCCTCCTATGAAGCACTCTTTCCAGGGAAGGGGATAATCCCCCAATATAGCCATGCCAGTCACGAGGAGTGCTCAGAGGCTCAGAGAAAAACTTGATATCTATGACTTTAAGCAACATCTGCTCGTGACCACCAGACACAATAAACTGTAAAAGATGATTTCAAAATTCAAGACTTAAGAAGGTGATAGCAACTACAAGAGGGATTTTTCTTCTATAGAGACCAAATGTAAAAAGAGTTACAGACAATAGAGAAATTAGAAATCATATTGCTTAAAGTCAAAAGACACCAGTAAAAGTATGATGAACATAGTATTATAATAATGGTCAACAACACAAATGGACATTGGCTATGTTGTCATGCATTCTGTCTTGTTGAATTTTCATATATCCACTCTCCTTCAAATAAGACTGGCTTTGTGTACTAATTTTATTTTATTTTTACTTTTTTAAAGATTTTTATTTATTCATGAGAGGCAGAGACACAGGCAGAGGGAGAAGCAGGCTCCATGCAGGGAGCCCGGTACAGGACTCGATCCTGGGTCTCCAGGATCACGCCCTGGGCCGAAGGCAGGTGCTAAACCACTGAGCCACCCAGGGATCCCCTATTTTTAAAGCATTTTCACATTTCCTCATGCCACTCTGAGAGGGGATCAGGGCAGGAATTATTATTCTTAGAATCAGCTTCTAAAATGAGTTGCTGTTGGAACTGTCCCTTAAAGAGCCACATCTAAGCAATTCAGCAAGGAAGTGAATAATACACTTATTGAATTTGTTTTTTCACTATGCTTTATTATACACTCAGAATATAAAACAAAACAATACTAAAAAAACAGGGAAAAAAGGCATTTTGGAACAAATTAAAACATATTTGCTTCATGTGAACACTAAAAATTAAACCCCCTCCCATGTTCAAAGAAAAATTTTCCATTTAAGAATAGGGTTGACCCTTGAACAACACAGGGGTTAGGGGTCCTGACCCTTGCACAGCCAAATATCTGAGTATAACTCTTGACTCCTCAAACACTTAATTATTTGGATCAGAAGCTTACTAAAAACATAAACAGTCAATTAACATTTTATATGTTATACATATTATGTACTGTATTCTTCTGATAAACTAGAAAAAAAGAAAATATTATTAAGAAAATCCTAAGGAAGAGAAAATACCTCTAAAGTATTATACTGTATTTATTGAAAGAGAAATCTGCATATAAGCACAGTTCAAATCCATGTTGTTCAAGAGTCAATTGTAGTATCTTTTTAAGTAAATGTTATAATAAATTGAACAGTACAAGATGTCATCATTACCATTTAATTACTTTTGTGAGATAAAATGTCCTAACTAGACATCAAGAAATAATTCATTGTTGAGAGAAGCAAGAAACAGACTCAACTAGAGAGAACTGATGGTTACCAGAGGGCAGGGGGTGGGAGGATGGGTGAAATAGGTGATGGCGATATTAAGGAGTGACTTGTCCTGATGGGCACCAAGTGATGTATAGAGCTGCTGAGTCACTAAACCGTACAACTGAAATTAATATAACACTGTATGTTAACTATACTGGAATTAACATTTTTAAAAATAATTTATTGCCCACTTCTCAGTGATAAGCAAACAATTACATTTGGTGATAAGATTAAGTGAGATGACTTAATCATTTATTAAAAATGCTAGCGTCACAATCTGAATAATGTATTTAGAGGGGGATAATGCACTTTTAATTTCTAAATTAATCTTTACAAAGAATTCAGAGCCCCCTGTGGTGGGCAACTTGGATTTATGCTAATGATCTGAAGGACAGCTGCCACCAGCCCAATGAAGATAAGCAGAGAGAAGAAAAGCGGTCCAACATTATCAGTATAATGCATCTACAGGGTGCCAAAATTGATTGATTTTGCTTGAATCAAGGCAACCTGAATATACCAGCAGGACCCAAAATTGCTTTAAATTATGGTCTCACCGAAATGATCCAGGTTTGCCAGCAAAGTAGAAATGAATTCATCAGGGTTTTGTTGCAGCAGCCACACAGTGTGAAAACAGAGCCAACCTTCTCCCGTTAGCCTGCAAAATTTCATGGGCTTAACTTTTGTGTTTCCAAACTCAACTTCTATACCCTGCATATAGGCATTTTACATTTTAGTTGTCACTCCCTATTCCCTAAAAGCAGGGAAGCAACTTTGTGAGTAGTAAAACTATGAGAATAAACTGGAAAAAACATTTTGGATAAAATGCTGGTAACATTTAAAGCAAATTGCTCTGGTATGAATTCACCCCTGTACTAGTGCCATCTCATAGAACACAGAGTAGATGGTCGGTGAAGTTGATGGGATATTGATTCTAGCAGGAAAATAAAAGGCTATAAAACAAAAGATGATTAACATGAAATCGTTGAGTGAAGCAGAGTCTTAATAGACTGGGAGTTGTTAAATAAAACAGAGAGTGGGTAAAAGAACCAAGCTCTCAGATCGCTTATAATGAAATTCCTTTTCATTACATATTAAAATTCTCCTGTGTGTTTTTACTTTCCTATATATTATCAATTCATATTCACCCACTGAAAAACACCTGAAATTAACATGTGGGCAAAAGTAACCAAATCTGGGACACATCATCAATCAGAGGGGAGGCAATTCAGAAAGTAAAGGCATTTAGGACCTTAGAAACCTATAAATACTGTCAGAAAATAAAGTTTTACTTTATTTCTTTCATTTCACAAAGCCCCACTAACGTTTTGCTACTATATCATGTACAACTTTTTTTTTAGAAACATTGCTGCAATGCAGTTTTACGAGTTGATTTGTTGTTTAAAATATGCAGTGTTCAATGAACAGATATATTTCTAAAGTATTCTTCAAGTTTTTCAGTCAAAGTCACTCTACCAAGGAAACACACTGCGCATGTCTTTCCCTCACAGGATACACACACCACCACCACCACCACCAATTCCAAAAATATTATTACCAGAGAAGTTTCCTTTGTTTGGAAAATCATGCGTCACTGAAGCATTAATGGTTTCCTTTCATTAAAAAAAAGAAAGAAAGAAAGAAAAAAAAAGAAGCAGCTTTTCTGAATGAAAGTCCAAAGGATAAGGAGAATAAGAGTTGACTATATCTGGTCAGCTACTGGGGATCAGTGGGAAAAAGAGCAACCTTAGCTCTCCATGTGCCAACTTTCACAAGCAGAAACATTGAATCTAGATTGAGCAAATTCATGTTCCTGCTTACAGGAGAACTTTTTTCTGGAAGACCTCAGGGGCCTTCCAGTACATTCACATAAAAAGTGAAAACATGAAAATGTTAAAACAAGATTTGCATTTAGGATTTTGCAGAGCTTGGTAGAGCTTCAACAGAATTATTGATAAAGATTAACAGAAGCCTTGTAAAAGCTTCTAACCATTTCCATACTCCACAAAATATCAAAGACTGCAAACACTGATATTAGCAAGATTTGATGAAAAGTCTAATTTTCCAAGGCAAGTAGATCTAAATAAGCACTCAGTACAAGTTGCCCCAAGGTTTTTCCTTTACCTACATTTCATCTGAGCTTTCCCTTGGCCACTGAAGAAGTGACTTGAAACAACAAACCCAATTCTTTGTACACAAGGCTCTCTGACTTAATTTAGAGCTGCTAGATTTAGCAAATAAAAATATAGGGTGCCTAGATAAATTTGAACTTCAAAATATAAGGAATACTTTTTAGTATAGGTATATCCCATGCAATTTTTGGTACATACTTATAATTTCAAAGATTATTTGTTGTTTACCTGATACTCAAATATAATGGAGTAAATATTTTATCTGGCAAACTTATTCTGTACTCTCTTAAAATTGTATTTTATTGTATGCATTGTATTGTAAAACATACACCATCATTAAGGGAACTATGACAGCTGTCAGGGAAGGAAAAACAGGAAAAGTCCCAATTTGTGAATGAGAAAATGTACATGAAAGTCATTTATAACTTTATAAAGTGTAACACTGATAGCTCTGAATGGATCGTGGCAGGGAAGAGGAAAGGATTAGAATCATTGAAGAGTATTTTCCCTCAGATTGAAACCACGACACTGTACAAATATTGTGTAGTACTTTGTGCTACAAGTACTTTGTGTAGTACAGTGGTTTCAAGCGCAATCTCTGGAGTGAAAGTGGCCTAAGTGTGAACCTTAGCTCTGCCACTTTCTAGCTGCTTTATCTTAGACCAGACACTTAACCTCCCTAAGCCTCCTCTTTTTCATATTTAACATGAGAGTGACAATACCCACCTCATAAGGCAAAGGGTAAGCACTAAAAGAAGTGCAGCCTCTTTTTCAAGCACTTAGAACATTACCTGACATGCAGTAAGTCCTTGTTAATAAAAGGTTATTATTATTCTTATCATACCGTGCAAATTGTTTTTTACCATACCCATTAACCAAAGATAAAGCTGCCTGGCAATAATAGTCACAAAAGATCTTCTATACTGGGTTCTCTGTGAATAGTTTGTTCAGTTACAAATGAGAAGAGCTAGCAGTCACTTATAATCTTCAGACTATCTGGCTCTGCATGAACATTGAATATGAAAAAATTCAGGAGCCCAGGAAAAGTCAAGGTCCTCTTCGAGCCATTTAGCCTTTCTTACACTGACTCAGCTGAGAAGACCTTTGGGCTGAATTCCTTTCTCACTCCAATGGACAGAAGCAATGAGTCCATCAGGTTTCCAACTATAGAGCTCTCTCTAAAATTCCATTCTAGAATCTGCTCTGTGTGGTATTTGAGTGTGACATTCCAACAGATTCTAAAATGGTTCCGTGTGGTCTGGTTCTGCTCTTGGAAGTCAACATTCCTCATACCGGATCTACCTGTCTCTTTTTTTTTTTCCCACATAATAATAGAATTGGCCAAAGAGCCCTCCCTACCACAGCTAAGGAGCTGCATGACTGGGGAGAAGTTATCCCGTGGCTCCGAGGCAGTCAGTGTCTGTAGGCCAGCCTCTCTGATCATCTACCCCCAAGGCTAACACGGCATTTTCAGGCTTATTACCTTATTAGAACCAATAGTACAGCTGCTTCCCTGAAGGAAATTATAGGAAAGCCCAATTTATAAAATGTGTTTCCTTTCAAAGTCTGCGGCTTATGGGCAGCAAGGAGTTAGCAGAAGCAAATTATAATGCAATTTTTTTTTTTTTTTTTATAATGCAATTTCAAACTCACCTTGAATCTGGAGCTTCTCTTAAGGATTTCTACCTTTCTGGCATGCTTGAGGAAGCGAAGGACTACTTGTAAAAGTCTTTGCTACCTACAGGGACAGCAGATGTCAGCACTGTTAGAATTGATACATGCTGTGGGTGCTTTGCTCCCTGTTGCCTGACACCACTTGGATATCTCACACCTGATCACTTTTAAACCTTTAATAGACACCTAGAATTATACCACTGAATAACAAGTAGATAAGGGCACAGCCTCTTGAATTTTCTTACAGAAAGAGAAAATGAATTCCTAGGACTCAGGATTCTGCTTTTCAAAGGCACTCCCATCTGCCAAGCTAATTAGCAGAGAACACCTCCCTGTGGACCAGATGTACATTCTTTGTTTGTATTACATTCTTAAGATGTTCTTTCAGACAACATGCTTTCTCCTGATACTTAGGTAGAGAAGGCAATAAATAACTAGATGGCAGACAAGTTGCACGCACAGCTAAGTGGTACGTGCCCGGTCATCCTACACATTCCTCTTGAAAATGCTCCCTCCCTACACCTTCCACTAGCCCCACATTCAATAGGGAAACAATGGAGAGAATAATTCTTATCCTCTCAATGATATAGTTAGTCCTGCCTTTACTCAGCAAACCTGCATGTAACATCTGGGGAACCAATCCATCACTCCTTCAAGTACACACAGGAGGTAATAATAAATACATCCAGTTTTTAATTACTATTCTTTAATAAATTTTGATTGTCTTCAAAAATCAAGATAAGGGCTTTCTAATACAAATTATAAAAATAATTTCAGAATGCTGAGAAGGCAGTCAACAAATACTGAGTTCCTAATATTTGCCAGGCACAGTGCTAGACAATAGATGTGAGCTATAAACAAGATGATCAGAATCCCTGCTCACGTAAAGTGTGTGGTCTACCTGTTGGCTTTTCAGATTTTTTAGGCATATGAAAAAAAAATCAAACCACCTGCAGGATCTTTTATTTCCAAGTAATTGAGATTCAGAACTGCTTAATATTTGAGAATATTTTCTAGTTACTTTCTTATAGTTCATGTATTACTCCTTTTAGATCAATATTTAGAATATAAAAGAATACTTCTCCACCAGAGATGTGCAGTGAGCCATTCTAAATGTAACAGAATATCCCTGAAAATAAGCAGAGGCAATATAAGTAACTGTCCTTAACCCCTCTGATCAGAAATACAGGTCTGTATAAAAAAAAAAAGTGATAGATGGTAAAATCTCCAGAAAGAAGGCACACATCTAGGACACTCGTGTTAAAAATATAGACTTGGAAGTACTGTGATGTACTTTATGAGGCCAGCCTCAAAATAGAAATTTTAGGCATGGCACAGATATATAACATAGCTACCAGTTCTCTGGGTTCTACATTTGATGGTATTAAAAGAAAAAATATATATAGCCTTCCAAAGACCATTGGAAAAAGGACATTGTCTGGAAGGTACATGTCTCAGAGCTTCCTCATAGCTGACTCTTCAAAGCAAATTTGTCCATCCAGTTTACCAACTTTTAACACTAGAACTAACTCAGAGCAACAAGCCTTCACCTGAATTTATCAGTAATGAGCACGCCGCATCAGGATATCGAAATGCAGTGATCTGCGTCACCATATTTATCCTAGAAGAGATAATAGGGAGTCTTGGGCCTACGAGATAGACTTTGATTTTTTATTTCACATTAACAACATTCAATCATCTATTTAGAAAATATTTAAACCCTTAGGATGGGCTATGCACTATGCTGGACACTGGGAATGCAGCTCCTAACAAAACAATGTACCCAAGATCCCTGCTCTGCTCTGTGCACCAACAATTATGGTAAGGGCTGGGACAGAGAAGTATGAAAAATTGTACCTTGGTAGAGCCAGTCAATTAGAAAATAGCCCTTCAGCATGGAACCTGACTTAAACATGAACATAGTGGGCAATTGCTAGAATCATCTATTCTTTGCTCACATATTACTGAGAGTCTATCTACCAGGAGGCACATCCTAGAGGGTATGATCTAAGGGGCAGCCTGAAACCAGTTAGCTTATAAATCCTGGGCCTAACCCCAGTGCATGAAGGTGTCTGGCTATATTTCCCAACATTTGGCCTCCATTAGCCACCTCCAGCCACACACATCAGCGCTCATATACCCAACCACCTGCAAATCAGAAAAACATTGTTCTCACTCAGTCCCCCTAAACCATTTTAAAATCTTATACATTTGTCTCCAGCATCAGCCTCGATCAAATTGCTAACTAGGCAACATGGATTGCACTTTCCCATATTTTCCTTTGTCTGCTAGTCTGCCCCAGCTGTGCCCCACTCTGCTGCTCTCAAGCTGGATGCCCAGCCTCAGCACATCTATATTACTTATACGCATCCTTTTCTGTTAACCTCTCTCCCTCATTTCCCTTCCTCCTTTCATTCCCCTAGAAACCTGCCCAAAATAACAGTTAATTTAGACAAAATTAAAGAATTGTGCTTGACTTCTCCAGGTCATATATTTTCATTCATCAAATGCATCTCAGAAAGCAAGCAACCCTTCTCCTGTGTTCCACAGGTATTGCCTGTTTTAGCACACCACAGACAGTAGGAGTTTTCTCTGGAGGCACTTGGGTGCCTCAGTTGGTTAAGCATCCAACTCTTGGTTTTGGCTCAGGTCATAATCTCAGAGTCATGAGATCAAGCCCCGCATTGGGCTCTGTGGTCAGCCAGAGTTGGCTTGAGATTCTCTCTCTGTCTCTCTCCCCCTCTGCCCCTCCCTTCATGCTCTTTCTCTAAAATAAATAAATAAATAAATAAATAAATAAATAAATAAATAAATAAATAAAATCTTTTTTAAAAAAAAAAAGTTTTCTTTGAAGACTAGAAGAGAAAGTAAGTTGGAACAGAGGCAGTCTGGTTAGCAGTTAGGGGGAGCCATTCTAGAAGCAGGAGATTTGGGCCAGAATCTCTCCATTGCTCACGAATTTTGTCTGTTTAATTTCTCTATGCTTAGTTTCTCCTCTGTGAAGTGTGAACCACAAAACTTAACCCAGAAGGTTTTTATAAATATTTAGTGAGTAAGTCAAAGACAAACACCCTGATAACTGAGGGAAGAGCAGCTGGGAGGATGGGCAAAATGAGTGAAAGGGAGTGTAAGACATAGGCTTCCAGTTAGGAAATGAAAAAGTCACAGAAATCAAAGGTAGAATAGGGAACATAGTCACTGATATTGTAATAGCATTGCATAGTGACAGATGGTAGCTATACTCGTGGGGAGCATAGCATAACACGTAGCAGTGTGTTGAACCACTATGTTGTACCCCTGAAACCACCGTAACATTGTGTCAACTAAATACAAATATAAATAAGTAAATATGTAAATAAATGTGAGCAAGTACATATAAGACACTGAAAACAATGCATGGTATGTAGTAATAATACAATAAATGCCAGCTCTTATCTTACTACTGGCAAGATTCACTATATAATTTGTGGCACCCAGTGAAAAATGAAAATGCAGGGCCCTTGGTTCAAAAATGAATTTAAGACATCAACAGCAAAGTTTTAAATCAAGTGCAGGATCCTTCTAAGCATAGAATCCTGTGCAAATGTATAGGTCACACAACTACTAAGTCAGCCCTGACTATCACGCCTAGGGCAAAACCTCATTGCTGACCCTTAGATCTAGGAACTTTTGTAGGTTATCATTTAGAAAAAGCCCTAGAAACCCAAATTTCTTTGCCTTTGGGAGAGGGGATACTGGCAAGAAAAATAACTAGCACTTCCAAAATACAAATAAAGTAGCCTAGTGCTAAAAAAAAAAAAGAAAGAAAAAGAAGAAAGAAAAGAAGAAAAAGAGAAAGAAGAAAGAAAGAAAGAAAGAAAGAAAGAAAGAAAGAAAGAAAGAAAGAAAGAAAGAAAAGAAAAGAAAATTAAAAATCCCAAAGTAGGTTTTGCAAATGGCAATCACTTGAACAAGTTTGGGATGAAAGATCTGGGACAAAAATAATTTCTTCCAGTATTTTATGAAAACTGTTGTTCAGTGGTAAAATACTACCATAAATCTATGTTGGTCATTCACTGCAAACTCTTACAAACAAAAGCTTTTGCTAAATAAAAGGAACACTAGAACAACAAAGTATGTAATAAGAAGTTTGAATTTCTTCTGAGAGTTTAAAAAACTGCAGCTCTTTAAATTCATTTCTTTCTAAAGCCATATCCTTTACTGTTTAATTTTGTGGTTTAAATTGCCTGTCAAACCATAAGAAAATAGAGCTCAGATCCAGAGCTGAATAAACCAGTTTTACTTTCACATGCAATTATAGTTTTTTAATCTTTTTCTCCAGTTCATTTCCAACATCTTTTTATTTTATCACTTGTAATCAATTTTCTGCAATTTACTATACAAATGTTATTAAATGCCTTCCATTTATTTTAAAGATCTAAATTCTGATGAAATAAGACTGTATGATCAATGTAGATAGCAACCGTTATGCATTCCCAGATCCCTGGCTGTAAATCACGATATGACAGTATTTACCTGGAGGCTGAATCATCCTAACTAGTCCACTTTGTTTACTACCAGATCTCAAAATCATCATAAATCATCTTTCTTTCTTCTTTTTTCTTCCATTTCACATCTCAGGGAAAACATATTCATTTTCCAAACTCATCATTTCCAGCAGTGTTCATTTTCAACCTTAATTTCCTGGCCAAACCTATTCATTCAGATGCCTTTTTTGGAGGTGGTATTTGTGTGAATACACTACATTAGAGCTAGAAATTTTTTTAGAACTCTTCTCATCTGCTATGTAACCTCTGAGAAAAGGTTAATATATCCTTATATATTCTTTAGTTTCAAATCTCTTCCTATTCCATGAGCTTAAAATCATATCAAGGTAATTTTAGATCATTGGAACTATGGCTCTGTGCCAAGCCCCTCAGCTCTCTCCTATTTTGGTTGACAATGATGATGTTTTATTAATTTTCAGTCTCCAGAAATAAAAGTAGCACACTTAAAAATTTTTAAATATGCCTTTTACAGTTTCCAAAAATTACATTTTGAAAAATTCACTTCTGGAAAAAAATTATTTAACAATACAATTAGTTCAGAAATTTAATTGTCCCTTGGTTTGGGAAAATCCTTTTAGCAAGCTACTTTTATCAAGAGGCTATTTTTATTAATAATAGAAGGAACACACCTTTAACTTCTTGAGTGCTATTCCCTTGGATTTTGGAGAAGTAATAATCAGGAGATGGTTTTAAAATCTTCCACTGCAATGTCCTTCTTTTTCCCACATAATTTCGAACGGTAGTGACAGAGACAGGACTCTCCATTAAGAGAACTGAGCCCTGCCAATATTCATATATAACACCTGTTTCCTCTTCTATGCAGTGGTATCACATTGGCTGTGAGACGATTTGTATTCTTGAATCCCAGGCCACAACTACAGCAAAATGAATGGTGGTCCAGAGTCAGGCAGTAGGGATCTCATGACTTGGAGGAACATTGACCAAGTAAGTAACTAAGGAATGTTGACCCACAAATCTGCTTGCTTTCCCAAATATACAACAGAAGAGAAAAGATAGTTTGGGGATTAGAGTTGTTATATGAGCATCTCCCACCACAACTCAGGACTCACTGTGAAAAGGGCCACATCTTAATCATCCTTAACTCCTAGCCTTTCTAGGCCCAGGCTCCATCCCAGAATGAAAGGTATAACTGATCAAAGCAGCCAAGTTGGAAAATAGCCAAGTTGATCAAAGAAGCTAAGCCACATTGCTTCCCGAGTTACCAGTAGCTATGAAATGGTGGAGCATTAAAAGTTTAGACAGTTGCAGGCATGGAGGTATTTCCTCATCATATATGGGAAGTGCTGGAACATTTTCTGGTGGGGCAACCTTTTTCAGTTCAGCATTGATCTTGATCTTACCCCTCCCATCAACATCCCATTGAACTGCAGCAGACTCTGTTAGACTGCTAAGAGAGACCCAAACAGATAGCCTTGCTCAGGATAATTTCAAGATAGAGCGGTCAACTGTATTTTGTATAATACATTAAGTGAAAGCATCCTCCCTAGAAATATTTGATGAAATATGTCACTTTTTATGCTGAGCCAAAGAACCCAGACACAAGTGAGTACATAGAGCATGATTCCATTCATATGAAATTTGGGAACAAGAAAAGCTAATGTATAGTGATGGAAGTGACTGTGGGGGCTGGATGATGACTGGGAAGGGGAGACATTGGCAAGGGGCAAGAGGGAACTTTCTGGGGTGACATAAATGTTTTATGTCTTGGTTATGTTGCATGCATTTATCAAAACACACCAAACTCTACCCCTAAAATTTATGCCTTTTAGGATACCAGGGTGGTTCAGTCGGTTCAGCATCTAACTCTGATTTGGGCTTAGGTCATGATCTCAGGGTCATGGGATCAAGTCCTATACTGGGCTCTGTGCTCAACATGAAGTCGACTTGAGATTCTCTCTCTCTCTCCCCCTCTTCTACTTGCTCTCGTTCTCCCTTAAATAATAAATGAATCTTTTTTAAAAAGTCTTTCATTTTTTATAATCTATATCTTCACTAATTTGATCAAAAGTAGCTGTCTTTATTTAAATATAAACCTTGAGAGCTTTCAGAAAACCATAAAATCTCTACAATTGGTATCTAATGCGAGGATACACATAGGTGCACAATCGCTCAACATGGCACAAACAGAAGTCATACTATAACACATAATCTAGATGACAAACTGTCTTTGCCAGTCCTGGCTCTGGTTTTCATGAATTCCAAAGACTGAGGAATTCAACTTAATACCATATCCATAATGCAGAGTATATTTATTTCGTTTATTTAGTATATTATTAGGTTGATATATTATAAATTTATGCTTATGTTTCCTGTATTAAAAAGTACCTATAGTTTTCCTTATATATTTTAGGATATAGAGTAAGAACCCTTTAAAATATAGAGTAAGAACTTACGTTATAGATGTCTAGACTAGATGAATTCAACTGACAATGGCAATAATACTCTGACAGCCAGACTGGGTAGATCTGACCAAGCAGTCCTTAAAGACAGATATCTTAAGAGGTCTTGCTTCTAATGGAGGATGATGTGTTTGACTTCTGGGACAAGCCCAACGTATAAACTGCATGAATGGGACCCACATTTTTCTAGGTAGAAAAAGGTTTTGTTTGTGTTTGTCATTTTCTTTTAAATATGTCAATTTAGTTCAAGCTATGGACTGTTCTTCACTGAGAATGGGGCACAAGGAATCTTTCAGATGTAGAAGAGTTCAGTTGAAAATCATTGAGCTAAAGGATCATCCAAAGCCTTGGATTCTAATACTGGTACCCCTTACACGGAGACACTGCTTCCAGTAAATCAAGGAACCTCATTAGGCCTCATCTATTAGACGAGGGAAAAGAAATAAACAAAATATAAGGAAAAATCCATTCTAGCTCTAAAAGTCTGTGATTCCATATGTCAAAGCTAACAAAGGATCCCAGATATCATCTGGCCTCCTGAAGTTCCTACAGTTATAAAAAGGATCCAAGCCTATTCAGGTCACATATAGACTCACAACAATAAAATCCATGTTCCTGAACATCAAGAGACCCCTGCATTAAGCAGAATAACTCTAGAGAGAAAGACAACACATATCACAGCTGCCTATCTGGAAGGGGATCTTCTGAATGGATTCCTCCTCCATATACCACATCCATTAGTAAACGTTTGACATAAACCAGTTAACAGATAAAGCTATATACCTCTACTGTTTTTCTACAGCACGTTTTCATAGTACAACCTAAGCCATTGCCATCATTTCCACATTAAAAGCAATTATCAGTTTTGTTCAATGCAAATTTAGGTTTTAATAACATTTTCAGAATTTAGAAAACGTATTAACACAACTAGACTATATGGACGCAGGTTTAAGGGCCATCCACAGGATCTAAGGAATAGATCAGAGTCATTTTAGCAGAGTGTCATTTCTACATGTGGTTATCCTATGTGTTTGCTTACTTTCTTCAACACTCTTGCAGAGTTTCCCTATGATACAAGGTTAGCTAGGGTGGGTTGTTCTTTAATGGGGTAGCTGGAGTTGAACATAGTAGTTGTTACTTAACTTGTATTCCCTAAGAATGTCATGGGTTCTAGGGCCACACTTATTTGTGACATGTTTTGATTTATAGAAATGTGCCCTCCATAATTTAACGGTCTCAGGGCACAAGTACAGAGAAAGTACTCAGGAAATAGACATCATTTAAAAGGCGAGTTCACAGCCAGCTCTAAGGGTCAGTAAGCTGGCCTTCTGCCAAAGCAAGGCAGGTGGCAAATTCCATGATGTGGGCCTCATAAGCTACATTCTAGAAAGAATTTTGAGAATTGTTATTAGAAAATCCTGAGTGATCTTAAATATTACCTGTAATTAAGCACAAAATGACAAGTTTACATTGTTTTTAAAGAAATTATATGTTTTATAATATCTTCAGTAATTGTTTCTGCTATTAAGAGTACTGGGTTTGAACACTGAAACAACTTAGCTTAAATAGTACTTTTTATAAGCAAGTGGTGAAATATACTACACTAATTTTAGTAATACATAGCACTTCAATATATTTCAACCTAACCTATCAGAATATCTACATAAGTACAAATGATTGAAATGATACTGTCTCCAATTTTAAAAATTGAAATTTTAAAAAATTGAAAAATGAGTATTTTTATCTCTGTGTCCATCCATCTAATTACAAGTCTTAAAATGGGCTTTCATTCATTCAAAAATATTTATTGCATACCCATCATTGTGAGGGTAGCTAGGGAAATAGACAAGAATAAAATAGATATGGTTGCAACCTAATGGAGCATACAGTCTAGTGAGGAGCAAACATTTTTAAAAATCCTACAAATAACATACATTCCAGTCACAATCTGATAAATCCTAGGAAGAGGGAAAAGTGCATGAGAATATCTAACAAAGGGACCTAAGCAGATGGCTGATGGGGGAAAATATTATAGAAGGAGTCTTTGAAGAGTGACTTTACCAGACATGAAGGATAAGTAATAGCTACCCAAGCAAAACATAGGCAAAAACGTCTCCTAGGCAGAGAGATCAGCAAATACAAAATTCCTGAGTCAGACAAGAGCTTGGCTTGTTCAAGGAACCGTAACAAGGCCAGTGAAAGTAATGGAACCATGTGAAGCAGCAAGTTCAAAAGGGCGAAACAGACCAAACCAAGGATCTTTTATTTTATAGTAATTATAAAGGGAAGTGTTCATTCAGTAATGTCAATCAGCTTGCGTCTAGGCTACATCTCTGAAAACAAGTGTTTTCTCTGGTCCGCTGTATGAGTTTTAACTGGAGAACAAATTTCACCTAAAATCCTACTATTTCCAAATAATAATCATAAGGTGAACATCATGCCCAGTTTCTCTCCCTCTCTGTCTCTGTCCATATATGTACCAACACACACACATACACACACACACACAGAGGACATAGGACAGCTAGCCAACTATTTTGACAAAAGATAAAATTTTATAAGTTCAGGAATGAACTATAAATGTTTTTAATGAAATATTAAATTTTATATTTCCTTAAAATTTGTGTCCGCCCTTAAATTAAACCTTGTTGAAAATGCAAGGTATTAACTATGAAACTGAAATATCACAAGTGTAGCTTTTTACATTATGGATTTAGAATACCTGTTGCATCAAGCTATGTTCTCTTTATTTCCCCTCCTGCTTGTTCCTCCTGCCCCATCATCATGTATGTGACTTTTAGAAGAAACATAGCTAACATACTAGACAATATGGCTTATTGGGGAGGAGGAGATGTAAAGTGCACTTTCCTCCTCGGTGATAAGTTCTCTGGAGAAGAGTTCGTTGCTTTTTTCTCAAATTTCCTGGGCAATTTTAATATTTGGTCACTAGCCAGTGGGCTAGACCATTTCTTACCAAGCACATTGAACTCCTTATGTAAACCTTTCTAAAGAAGAAAAAAAAGGATGAAAAAAATAATATCTGAGACTGTTCAAATTGTTAAGTATACTAATTTATAATTAATAAATAAATGGAGAATAAATGAAGGAATTTACAATTTAAAAATTTCTATATTCAGCAGCTTATGAATTTATGGCCCCAGAAATCAAACCAGGTATAATGAGAATCAGTGGATGGGATAACTGATAGAAATTTGCTTTTTTTTTTTTTTTTCTTTGGTTACTTGATTTTCTTGGGGACTTATGCAATACCACTTTCCCCACTTGAAAGTCAAAATTCTTTGTCTCATATGGCAGTGTGCTGAGGTTAGCTAGAGCCAAGTCTTTGCTAGTAGACAGAACCAGGTTTGAAAGTTCTTTTTCCATAAGTTAGTATCAAGTGTGCCTGTCACTTAACTTCACTGCGTCTTAGTTCCTTATTCTGTAATAGGGAAATAATAAATTCCCATGGACACAAAATTTATATAAGACAGTATAATTTATATTTATATATTACAGTATTTATTTACAGTATTTATTTATATAAATATTTAAAATACTTATATATTACAGTAGTTTCTCAATGCAGGCTCATTTCCATTTCTTGGTTTTTACCATCTAATTTAGCGTTTTTATTTTTATTTTTTTAGGGGGAAAGGACTTGTATGTTTTAAATACATCTCTTACAAGTAATATTTTAGACCTAAATTAAAAATTAGATCTAAAATTTTATTTTTAAATTGATAATTTTAATCTATTCATATTTTATATGATTTTTTTATAGTTGGCTTTATTTTCATCATCTGATTTTGTGCTTTGTATTTTTCCTACTTTTACTGTTTTCCGATTTCCTTTCTTTCCTTATTTTTTATGACTGAATTTTGATTTCAAAAGTTTCTCTTTCCCTCTAAATTGATCTGGAAGTTATAAATTTCTATTCATTGCCTGGTTGCTCTTAATCTTTTTTTTTTTTTAAGATTTTATTTATTTATTCATGAGAGACACAGAGAGGGAGGGACAGAGACATAGCAGAGAAAGAAGCAGGTTCTCTAAGGGGAGCCCGATGTGGGATTCAATTCCAGGACCCTGGGATCACGACCTGAGCTGAAGGCAGATGCTCAAACACTGAGCCACCCAGGCACCCCTGGTTGCTCTTAATTTTAACAAAATCCAAAATTAATCTCTGTTCTCCTCCCTAGCAATGCAATATCCTAATTCTGATCATTCTCTTCTTGTCATATATAGTATTTTTGTGCATTATTTAGATTCCATCTTTTTTTCATATATTTACAACACTATTATCTTATATATTCAATGTTTGTTTAGATTTACCAGTTTGTTTACCATCACTTATTTCACCCTAGACCTTTTCCCTGGAATTATTTCACTTCTTACAGATGTATTTTCTTTAGCAATCCTTTAGTGAGGGTTTGATTATGTTAAACACAGATTTTTGTTTGCCCAAAATGCATTTATTTTGCCCTGATTATTGAAAAGTAATTTGGCTGAGTAAACAACTTGAGATGGTCATTATTTGTTTGTAGCAATTTGAGGCTAGTGTTCCATTGTGTTCTGGATCCACTACTGCTCTTGAAAAAAATGTGTTTTCCACGAAATTGTTATTCCATTGTAGATAATTTTTTTTTCTGGCTCCTTTTAGGATTTTTCCTTTTCTTCAGTATTTTGCAATTTCACTACGTGCCTAGATGTGTTCCTTTTTTCTCCTCCTTCTTCCTCCCTTCTTTCCTTCATTCCTCCCTCCCTCCCCCCGCCCCCCCTTCCCTCCCTTCCTTCTCTCTTTCCTTCCTCTATTCTACTTGGGAATGTTTGCCTTACCTTATTTTCTCAACTCCCTGTTTTGGATCATAAATCACACATTTGTTAAACTTTATCATATTGCTCTTTTGTAGTTTAATTTCCCTTTTTTTCTCTCTATTTTTGAGAGACAGAGGAAGAGAGGAGAGAGAGACGCGCGCGCTCATACACGCACATTTGCCTACACAGGGAAAGGGAAGAAGGGGGAGGGGCAGAGAGAGAGAGAAGGAGAGAGAATCTTGAATAGGCTCCAAGCTCAGTACAGGCTGACACAGGGCTGGATCTCAGGACCCTGAGATCATGACCTGAGGGGAAATCAAGAGTCTGACGCTTAACTGACTGAGCCGACCCGGTGGCCACGTTCCCTTTCATATTTTGCATTTCATTGTAGCTCTGAGCTTCATTCTGAATAATTTCTTTATAAGTCATTATGTCCTAAGCTCTGTATAATGGTTTATTTATCTGATCTAATGAGTATTTAACTTTAGTGATTACATTTTTCATTTGAGAGGTTTTGATTCATTTTTCAGATTAGCCTGATTTTTAGAAATATACTTTGTTCCTAGTTTATATTTCAATTTTTTTGAATAATTGAAAATATTTATTTTGTATCCTATATTTCTAATATCTGAAGTCTTTGGTGGTTTACTTCTGCTGTTGTTTGTTTTGCTAACTCTTAAATATAGTCTTTTATATTTAGATTGAGCTCATGCTTAAATGCCTGGGCTTTATGTGCATGAGTTAATGTTGAGGGTGCATCCTTCTGCAGAGAATTTATGTTTATGTCTCTTGGACATTCCAAAGTATAACCAACCCAGGGCTACTTAAAATAGCTTCTTTGTCTGAGTTTTGTTAGACCTACTAGATAGTATCATTTCTTTAAAAAAATGTTTTTTATTTATTTGAGAGAAAGTGAGAGACAGCACAAGCAGAGGGAGAGGAAGAGGGAGAGGGAGAAGCAGACTCCTTGCTGTGCAGGGAGCTTGACTTGGAGCTTGATACCAGGACTCTGGGATTGTGACCTGAGCTGAAGTCAGATGCTAAACCCAATGAGCCACCCAGATGCCCCTAGGTAGTTTCATTTTAAGCCCAAACTTCGGAGTATATTGTCAACCTTGTGGTTATTATCATGGAAAACTTCTATTTATTCATTCATTCGTTAATTCCCGGAGTCCAGATCAAGAATGACATTTATTTATTTATTAAAGTTTGTTTTATTTATTTATTTATTTATTTATTTATTTATTTATTTACGAGAGACACAGAGAGAGAGGGAGAAAGAAGCAGAGACACAGGCGGAGGGAGAAGCAGGCTCCATGCAGGGAGCCCAATGAGTGACTCGATCCCAGGACTCCAGGATCAGGCCCTGGGCTGAAGGCAGTGCTAAACTGCTGAGCCACCCGGGCTGCCCCTTACTTGAAATTTTTAAAAAGAGAGTGCACCTTACTAAAATCTTTTAAAAGTAATTCACGGTTATTGTAGAACATTTGGAAAATATTAAAGAGTATGAAAGAGAGAAAGAAATAGCACTCCTAATTCTATTTCTGTTAACATTTGGTGCATTTCCACCATGACTGATTTGAATATTCAACCTGGACTTCTGTTTTTCTACATTGTTTTCCTGTGTCATTAACTATTTTGGGGTGTTGGGAAGGGGATTCTACTCCCGTAGTTCAGATAATAGGGAGATGATGGTGATCTGTTCTGGGGTGATGAGTTGCAATGCAAATAAATGAAGAAATGCAAGAACAATTTAGAGATAAAACTGACAGAACAAAGTGATGGATTTGATGTGTATTTTGAAAAAACTTTCAAGTTATATGTTTTAGTTCCACATACATCAAAGTCTTGAATAACTTTATGATAAAGTGAGCAAAGAACACAAGAATGGTAACAACTTTATCGGAAGCACATGAAAAGCATATGAAAATTTCTTACAAAGTCATAATTTGAAATACTGAGTTCATGTTTCAGTTTATTTACCTAACAAGTCAGAGGTTTATAGGAAGTATATTTGCTAATAATTTTACCCAACAGTATGGAAGTCTATGTTCCATTCTGAGGATCAATAAAAGCAATAGGATCAAAATAATACAAGAGGAGAACTTTTGGCTCTTAACCAGAGACTTCTATGGCATATTTCTGTCTTTACTATAACAGTGAAGTCTATTAAAAAACTAAAACTAAAGCAAACTCATCTACTCATACTGCTTTAATAATTGAATTTTGAAGGCCTTTGCTACATACTTGAAGTGTACTATGTTTTCAAAGTTAAATGACTGATTTATGAAGAAACACACATGTGTTTTTTTGCTTCACAAAGCAACCAAAAGCACATTTGGATATTATTAAATTGAAAAGATAAAATATTGCACAGGTCTGAAGAATTAATTTTAAAATATTTCTTTAAGATAAACAGCGTATCAACTATATCTTAAATGTCATCACTTTGGATGACCAACTAAGCAGATTTACAGACAACTGCATGGCTGAAAAGGAATTATTTCAGTCTATCTGTCAAAAGCTATTATGTTCAAAGATATGAGCATCATCTCCATCCACTCTGTAAGCAGTGGGACCCCCACTGCTAACAAGGGAGAGGTACTCTGTATCATGCAGAATTCTTTGACGTATTTTCTCATCTTAAAATTGGCTCAAAAATGACCTGTTACAGAGGGGAATAAATTCCTAGCGATCACAAGTAAGAAAGAAGAAGCTGTCAGCATTCCATACTTCAGACTGTAATTCAGAGCTGTTATACAAGTCACATGCTGGTCTTACCAAAAATCTACTCTTAGGTTTCTTTATACACTCCAACATATCTTCATATAGTCTGAGGTTTTTGTTATTAAATATGAACTCTAAAATATAATCATTGGTTGCTATTAGATACTTTATTAACCAAGTCTATGGCATTCAAAAATTAAAGTATGTAGGCATGTATATGATAAGTCTGAGAAACGCTTCCACACCCAGGCTAGCACCCAGCCTGGCCAACCTGTGGCACTCTGCTGACTGGTATTTCTCTGCAGGGTTGTTGCAGACACTCCAAGATTTTCTGAATTCCCAACTACAGCAACTGTGAAGAATTGCGGAGTTTGGCAACCTAAGCCATGGAGTTTTGCTCCCTCAGATACTGAGCCTGGAAGAAGGTGAGGCAAGCTTTTCTTAGAATGAGGGAATAGAAAGTCATCTGTGCAACTCATTGATAACATTTTCTCCCATGTAAAAGTCTTTGGGGATCAAGCTCCAATAAACCCATATCCTACAGGGTTGGGGTTTTGTTTTGTTTTTTGAGGACTCATTTATTTATTCTACAAATATTTACTGAGAATCTACTATGTACGAGCACTATTCTAGGTATCGGGATAGAAAAGTGAACAATAGAAGCAAAGATCTCTTTTCTCATGGAGACCTACATTCCACATTTTGGAAGTTGTCTACTGCCAGAACAGATTCCTTCCTTCTTCTATAGCATCCAAAGAGATACTTGCACCCTTTACAAGAGGTAGGCCCAGAAGGGAAAATCAGAGCTCCTAATCATAATTAATAAACAAAATAAAAGGTGAAATAACTGAAAAATTACATTCCTTTTCCAAAGCTAGATTTCTTTAGTTTTAGCTGCACTTTTCTTGGGAAAACAAAAAGTATATCAGAGGATGAATAATTTGAACCACTTGGATCTAAACATAAATAATCTGGTACTATGCTTAATTCTTCTGTTTCTCAAGAGGAGTTACCTGTGTTCATTCCCATGGAAGGGGGAAAAAGGAAAAGAAAAAAGTGCTGTGTCACAGATGTTGGGAAAATAAGTATTTTATTAGTAATAGAAAACCACAGTAATGTGAGGAATCATTCTCAGAAAGACTTTAAATCCTCTCTCACCTTACAGCACATGGGAGACCTAGGGATCTTTAAAAATATCTGAAAGAAGAATGGATAATATCTCTTAGCACCTTGACTCTCTCAGAAACTCAAGATAAAAGCTCAGTGCTAGGGCTCCATCTTTCAGCAGTTTCTACTCATTTGTAAGAAAACAATGCTTTCTTTCTTATGTAAAGAATAAGCCTTGTATACACTATAAGTGAATTAATCTTGACATCTAATGTGGAATGGAAGCTACACAGGCAATTTGAAAGAAAGAATATTTTATTTTATAAGCTTGATTTGAATCTAAGCCTTATATTCATGCTGACTAGATCCAAGAATAAGGTTATTCAACCAAAATATATCAATGAGGGATGAGTTTTGAGTTTTTTCCTAATTATAAGGCCTAGCAGAATAATAATAGAAGAAATTTTGTCATGGAACTGGATCTCAGATAACCTAGAGATAAATATGAAAACTAAGATTTACAATTTACTTCAATTCTTTTTTTAATCCCCTTCTCTTTTTTAACACATCTAGCTGTCTATATTAAATATTCTCTCTATATATAAGTGAGCCTTTTATCATATCTGTAGCCCAAAAATTTCTGTTATTTTTTTCTACACATGCAATGTGTTATATAGATATAGTGTTTATTTTTGTAGTTCATAGACCTCAATAGGTCATTAAATTAAATTTTTTTAAATTAAATTTTTAAATGATTCCTTTCAGATAGCAAAGAAGTCATTCTTCAACAGAAGCAAGAAGATTAAGATCACTTTGCAAACTTTTTTTTTTCACTTCGCAACCTTGATCAAAGATATCAACATCCAGAAACAAGACTGATTGGGGAAGCAACATGGATATTCAGTAACTTGACCACAACCTACAATCTGTGGGCCCAGAGCAGAGCCTTTGGGTAATTCACAGGGCCGTATGTAACTAGGATTTAATTCCTATTTGCTCAGAGCTATAAATTCATTCTTAAGAACAGCACATCACACCCTAAAGAATTCCCTGATTTCTTGACCTTGGCATTGAACTGAAACTGAGCTATAAAGAAGTACAGCATTTGCTTGAGCACCCTGAGAGGAGAAATAGGATAGCATAGCCTTCCTATGATCAAGGACTCAAGAAGAACTTATCGGCTCTTACTGTGAGCAAGAAAATCCCCTCACTCCCACCCTCAACTGTTCAGAGCTAGAGTTCTGCCAAATTCTTTATCAACTCATCCTAGGAGTTCCCTGCATCCCTTCTGCTCAGTGTCATTACAGGCTTCCTCACACTCGGTGGCTCCGGCCCACAAGAATCCAGTGTCACATATACCTGCAAGAGACTCCATTCTGGATGCATGTCCAAGTTGCAATCATCACTAATCTCTCAGTAAAACTGGTCAAGAGTAGTAGATCTGCCCATCAATAATTAAGTATAGGGAGTAAATAAAATATATGGAATGGAATTGTCTCATTGTGTTGAAAATACATATAGTATTCTTTTTTAAAATCCATGCATCATTCGGATTTTAGTAGGTATTCAACAAATATGTCTTGGTTAATTGGTTGATATTCAGTATATCTGATCATATTATGCATAATTGCCTTTATGACAAGCAACCAAGTAAATGGGTGTCATACAAGCTTACCACTTTGAGGTCTAAACATGTCTTTCTTTTTTCAGAATCAATAAATGAAATACACATGAAAAGTAAGTGAATTGCTTTACAGTAACCCTTTGTTTTTGACCCAGCAGAATATGATTCAACCTCATCTCCCATTTTATTTACCAGACTTAACTTGATAGATTCTGACTATTTTGCAAAAAACAAATACTTCCCTTCCTTGATGATATCCAAAATAATGTGCCATGGAGTCCAAAGACATTTTCAAAAGGAAAATTCAGAGAATGCTTTAAACTAAGGAGACATATTTGGAATAAATATGTGGCCCTCCAAGGCCACACACACGCACACACACACACACACTACACTCAAATGGCAAACCATGATCTAGAATGCTAAGCTCAGTGTTTTACTACTTGACTTGTTACTTGATTTCGTGTTTAGGCAACATTCTGGATGTGCAGGGTAAGAACTCATCTTTTACAGATTTTAAAACATAGTGAATAGAGTCTGCTCTCTAAATAATCATGTATCATTTTATCATAGTGCCTACTATTTCACAGTTTTGATTTAAAGTTTCACATATGAGCATTTATCCCTTAAAAATTTTTTGAAAGTACATCTTCATGCATTATTTCCAAATGGCTTATATTACTCTGAACTTTTTAAAGTAAACTTCCTTCCAAGAAACTCCTAGATTAAGATATCATTCTCCTTATAAGCAAATTAGCTAAAATTTCCAGAGATATTTTTCCTTTGCAACTATATTTTTATACCCTAATTTTTAAAGTACTTTGCTCTAATTTATTTTTTCAGAAGCAAAAGTAATGATGATATAATATTGAGACCAACTATTTCAAGTCTTTTTAATTGAAATTTTTATTGAGATAATTATAGATTCACATGAAGATATAATAAATAATATGGAGAGATTCTTCATATACTTTTCTGTTTATTTCAATAGTAACTTTTTGCAAAACCATAACACAATATCCTAACCAGTAAATTGACATTATATAATCCAATCATTTCATCCAAATTTTCCCAGTTATATATGTACTCATTTGTGTGTGTGTGTGTTTATTGTTCGATACAATTATATCAACAGAGTAGGTTTACATACCTACCAGCGCAATCTAGAAACTGAATAGTTAGTTCCGCCACCACAAAAATCCCTTATAATTTATTATTTTTCATTTAGCAGTCAGCTACACTGTGGCAAATGAAAGACACCAAAGTGTTGATGCTTTTTATGTGTTCAGTTATCACCCAAATGGGATTTTTCATAATAAGTGTCCATTTTTCTATCCATTTTTCATAATCTGCCATCTCAGAAGGATCCAGATTACAACTGTATTTTTTTTTAATCAAGTCTTATTTTCAGCAGACCAAACTTGTTGCACATCATTGTCAGAACAAAGAGAATAGGAATATTTTTAAGATGGCATCACCAGCAAAATCCCAAAACTGATGAATGTTAAAGTCTCCGGCAAAGTAGATAACCACAATCTATATATTCCTTTGCTTTTGCCCTGCTGCCATGTCTCATTCTCTCTACTTCTATAATCTGTGTTATTCTATCCTCATCCTTACTTATTTTTAGGGATATACTTACAAGTTAAAGAAGTCAAAATTGTTTATTTTGAACTCCTAATATCAGAAAAGTGTGAAGCAAAGGCCAGAAGTTGATACAGGGTTGAGGATATAGGTAATCAAAAAGAGTAGAAGGAAAGAAGGATGGTGGAAGGGGAATGTTATTAGCAAACATCCAAGTAATTCCACTTTCATAAAGCAAGGAAGATTCTGGCAAAACAGCAATTTTTAAAAGAGACAACATGGGGAAACAGATCAGAACTGAGTATGTATATAAAATAAAACTTAACAACATGAACAAAGATGAGTTAGGCAGTGAGCCTACATCTAAGCTTCTCAAGCTAACACATCACAGACCACTCCACTGTCACAGGTATGGCTTATTCAGAGAGTGAGCTGCATCATCTCTGAACCAAGGATATTCCTAGAAGTTTCAAGTCCAGGATAGCCATGTCTGAACAGCTGCACCACATGGCTTATCTTAAACAGTGTCCTTGGGAGGTAAAGCCATTTTTAAGAGTTTCGTGATTGCATAACACGCTCCTTTCCTGAATTTACCAAAAGCACCCTAAAAGGCACTTCCTGAAATTCACTAGAGAGAGATACCCACTTCTTTATAAGGAAAAGGGCTGGACCCACCATAGATTCTCTGACTTGGAGTTCACAAGAGTTACAATCCAGTGACAGTTATCTCCTCTCTCTGTCATTAGAAATAAGCCAAATGAAGTTTGCCCCCTGAAATATGCATTGCTTAATGGCAATTTCAACAATGTATACCCTTCTGTATCTCCTTTATTCTGTTCACATCTAGATAAATGTCTACCAAGTACCTACAGGTGTGCAGTGAAGGGAAATCAGTGAATAGTGTTCAATAGCATTCTTTCTACAACTTTGTGGTGTATTGCATTTATACAAGTTCTTATCACATTTTTATGAAGATTATACAGTGTACCATGTATTTTTCAACACCTATGCTTAAAACTCTCTATGCTTCTTCCTTCTTCCTTACAAATTGTTTTTATGACAAATTGTTTTTTATGCTATCAAATACAACTAAAGTATTAGTCTATGCTAACTAACCCAGGTAAATCAGTATTCAATACTGAGTCACCCAACTTTTTTATTCCATTCCAGTTCCATAGGAAGTGCTACCTGCTGCAAGTGAGATGTGTTCATTTTCAGTTTTAAAGAAGGTAGATAGTCCCCCAGTGGGTTCCTATCACACCTTGAACCTCCCAAATAATAGTACTGATCATCCTGTACTGAAATTGTCTTTCCATTTGTCAGCTAATCTCAATATAACATGTCTTGCAGAGTAAGAAATTTGTCTATTTTATTCATCATTGCCATCCCACTACCTCAGGTAAATAATCGTTCAATGAATGACCACAGACCCTGTTTTTATTTTATGCATGTCATCTGGCTCAGACTGCTGACACTCGTATAACTTGAACACAAAATTATCCCTCACCAGTCTGTTGCAGAGGAGCTCAACCATGTCTTACCACTCTTTGACCCTTTACAATATCCTTTCCCAGCTGCTGTTTTCTACTCCTTGAAAGCATAACGAATCATAGGGCCTCTCTTTTTCAGTAAATTCTAAAAAATAATCACCTTACAAATCATGCCAGGTGAATCTCATTAAGCTCTTTTGATGCAGTTAATACTAATTCATAAAAGAAAATGTCCTAAGTCCTGACTTTTAACAATGACGAAAGATCAGGGACTTGTCTAATTCAAATCACAAAATTGGGCCCCATCTCTTTTGCCATGAGCATAATGAAAGGGATTCAACTGGCTGAATGAAGGAAAACAAAAGGAAAGGTTAAGTAATGGCATATTAAATTTGTTTGGGGGTGGGGAGAGCTTCTAATGCTATAATACAGGGATTACTTTTGAACTAGCTTTCCAATCCTTATTAATGACTTTGGGGAGGAGAAACAAATAGCATCTTAATAACCTCTGCAGGCAAATGACAACATCCATCTGTGCAGTGTTGTTAACATTCAGAGCTGAGAAATGAAACCAAGTAATACAGTCAGATTAGAAATGGAGGCAGGCAATAAAAATAAGATCCAGCCTAGTAAGGTAATATCTCTGTAGTGAATGTTATAAAACACCTCTCTGTAATGGAAGGAAGGTCCTTGTAAAGGTAGAATAGTAAAAGAAACATAGAACTGTTATAAGAAACTAAAACAAGATTTACTATGAGTGATGACAACTTAAAAAAAAAAAAAGACCAATGACTGAGGTGTGGGTGGTATAAATACACGCATCTAGTCCCACTTAGAAGTGGCATGGTTATCTCAGAAAGGACCCAGTGAATCCGCATCACTGGGTTATGCTTAGTTCTTATGGTGAGAAAAAAGGCAGACAAATAAAGTAAATTTAAGAGACAGAAAAAAAATAATAAAAGTAATAATTTATATGGAAAGATTTGAAAGATCAGATCTGTGTGGTTTGCCTAAGTAATGTCTTTGGAGAGATAGAACCATCTCCAGATGTCTATAGAGTATACATATTTAAGAAATATAAAAATTATTTAGAATGCTATAGAAAACATGTGAAAATAAAGAAATAGAATGAAATTGAGAGAAAAAAATTTATAATGTCTTTATTTGGATTTAGTAATAGTCTTTAAACTGACATCAACAAACTCTACCAGGGGCAAACTCTAAAGTCCTTCATTACATGAGATTTAGGGGTATCTTATGGCACAAAAAAAAAAAATTAAAGATTCTTACTTTTTCATAAATAACTAAGGATACATTTCCCAACCTTTCTTCTTGTACTAAAAACCTGTGTTATCCAAACTGTGTTCAAAATGTGTGGAAAATATTTAAAACTCCATTCACACTCTTAAAATGGAATATATAACACTTCTGTCTAAATATTTGTCAGTTGGGACCTCTTAAAGCCTTGATACAAAGGTTGGCATTGATGTTGGTACATTCAACTTCCAACAAGCCAGGGAATTACTAACAGATATAGAATTTACTGTATAGAACAAATAAAACTCAGACTAGAAAGGCAAAGAGTACAGGTGATATTTTCCAGGTTTCTTCTTTAAATTCAGCTTTACCCTGAATTTTTGATCCAAAGCCATGCAATGCGCAAATGGCATTAATCTTTAATCACATGTATGCACTGAAGACATAACTAAAATAGATTCTAATAAAACCAGATTTAATTTATGCATCAAAATCTCATTTTTATACCTACTACAAGTATAGGACCCTGTCTCTATTGTGAAGTCATTTGTAGTCTTTTTAGAAAAAGTGGGCAGGTACATAAAAAAGAATCCACCAACAAAATGTAGAAGACAACCATCAAATAATGGGACAGAAACACAGTGAATCATGAAGAGTCAAGAAACCAAGAAATTTGGGGGTATTAAGCTAGCCCAAAGATTGAGGGAAAACTTGCAGAAATTATTTGGGCCCCTATTGTTTCTTTGTTTCTCTTTTTCCACAAAAAAATATGCAGACCTAGCCCACTAAAATAAGCTTTAAAATAACTGTACTTCTGGAAAATATCTATCTGTGCATGTAATACCTATCTACAAGCTTATTATATGCAATTTTTAAAAACTGGAGATATAGCAATAAACAAAATTAAGTCCCTGATCTCATAGAGCTTACATAGGGGAGAGATAGAGCAATTAGTGAAGTTTTAAAATATGCACATAAAATATGTCACGTAGTAGGGATGCCTGGGTGGCTCAGTGGTTGAACATCTGCCTTTGGCTCAGGGAGTGATCCCAGGCCCAGTGATCGAGTACTGCATCGGGCTCCCTGCGGGGAGCCTGCTTCTCCCTCTGCCTATATCTCTGCCTCTCTCTGTGTGTCTCTTATGAATAAATAAATAAAAGTCATTTTAAAAATATGTCAGGTCTATATGTTGACAAATTGAAATCCAATAAAAAAAGAGAAAAATAAATAAATAAATAGACCATAAGAATTGCTGCAAAGAAGAATAAACTGATACAAGGGAATAGGGAATGGGGGTTCCATTTTAAATGTAGTAGGCAGAAAGACTCCTTTAATGATAGGGTAATATTCAGCAGAATCTTGAATAAAGAGTGCAAGTAAGCCATGGTACTATCTGGTGGAAGAGCATTCCAGGCAAAGGGCACCACAAGTGCAAACACCCTGAGGCAGAAGCACATCTGCTTGGCATCTTCGAGGATTGCAGTGTGAGAGGGGAACATGATTGGACTTGAGATCAGGGGAGTGTCAAGAGAACAAGATGATTTAAGTCTTTGTCAGCTGTGGCAAGATACTGGCTTTTACTTTGATCTGGAAAATTACTGGAAGGTTTTAAGCAGATGAAAAACATTATCTGTCTTATATGTTAAAAGGCTTTCTCTGGCTACTCAGTGAAGAATAAAATGCAGGGGGCAAGAGTGAATAAATGAGAAACCAGTTAAGAAACTGCTATAGTAGGGCATCTGGGTGATTCAGTTTGTTGAGCATCCCACTCTTGATTTTGGCTCAAGTCATGATCTCAGGGTCCTGGGATTGAGCCTTGCATTGGGCTCCATGCTCTTGCTGGGGAGTCTGCCTGAGATTCTCTCTCCTTCTCCTTTTGCCCCTCCACGTCCCTCCACCACATTCTCTCTCTCTCTCTCTCAAACGATTTTAAAAAATCTTTTTTTTAAGTTGCTATAATAATCCAGGAAAACGATGATATAAAATGCAGCACAGTGAACTCAATGGATGTGGTGAGAAGATTCTGAATGTAGTTCAATAGTGTTTGCTGACTGAGGTGTAAAAAACAAAAAGGAGTCAGGGTGAGTTTTCTGGTCTGGCAACTGGTATCCTGGAGCTGACATTTGCTAAGATGGGGAAAGTGAAGAGCAGTGCAGATGTGGGGCCTGAGATTAGAAGTGGAGGACCAAGAATTATCTCATGGAAGTATGTGTGAATTGTCTATTAGCCTACTAAATAATTATAATTAGCAGACAGTTGGAGATATGAGTGTGGAGTTCAAGGGAGCAGTCAGAGCTGGACATCTCCATTTGTGAACCTCCAGCATATAGATATATTTAATGCCATCAAGCTGCAGCATGATGGCTGAGGGCTGAGACCCATGATATTCCCATTCAAAGATGAATTAATTTTGAATCTACAAAAATGATGATAAAATAGCCAAACACTGAAACTTTGCTCAGTTTACAGTAAAACAAAATTCCTATTTTATCAGATCGCTGAATGGCATTTAAAGTTCAGAATTTGGGATACCTGGGTGGCTGAGTGGCTGGGCGCCTGCCTTCGGCTCAGGTCGTGATCCCGGGATCCAGGATCGAGTCCCACATCAGGCTCCCTGCGAGGAGCCTGCTTCTCCCTCCCTGTGTCTCTGCCTCTCTCTCTCTCTCTCTTTGTGTCTAATGAATAAATAAATAAATCTTTTTTAAAAAAATAAAGTTCAGATTTTAGGGGTGCCTGGGTAGCTCAGTCAGTCATCTCCCTTCAGCTCTGGTGGTGATCTCAGGGTCTTGGGATAGAGCCTCACATCAGGCTGCTTGCCCAGTGAGGAGTCTGCTTTTCCCTCTCCCTCTGCCCCTCCTCCTGCTTGTGCACTTCTTGTCTTTCTCTCTCAAATAAATAAAATCTTTAAAAATAATAGTAACCAATAAGTTCAGAATTTTAGCGAGGATCGCAAATATCCTAAGAAAGGTTAAAACCTAAGCTCAGATTGCTGGCCAAAACTCTGCCTTCCTTGACCCTCCCAATTAGAAAATAACAATAACAACAATACAAATCAAACAAAAATATTTATGGGTCACCAAATAATGTTGCAACATACTCAAAGGCAGAGCCATTTTGTCTACTGGACCACCATCACGGACCTATAGCAACGAAACAGTTTTATTAGAAATACAATCTGGGGGAAAGAACAGTAATTGAGAGGACAAGTAGATATGAAGCTTACAAGTAACACAGTTGATCAGAATCAGGCAGATAAGGCTGAGGCAGTATCAATGGCAGATTGAGGCTGGTGGGCAAAACAAAAACCAGGAGTGTACAAAACTTTATGGGGGTCCAAAGTTTAATAAACCAGCCAGGCACCAATCAATTGAAGTTTAAACAAGGGGCAGTTGGCCAAGGGGTGGAGTAAAAACCATGGAGGTCTGCAACAGGAAACAGGCTGGTGATGGGGCGGCTGCATGGCTCAGTCAGTTAAGCATCTGCCTTTGGCTCAGGTCATGATCCCAGGTCCCAAGATCGAGCCCCACATCAGGCTCCCTGCTCAGTGCAGAGTCTGCTTCTCCTTCTCCCTCTGCCCCTTCCCCTGCTTGTGCTCTCTTTCTCTCAAATAAATAAATAAAATCTTAAGAAAGAAAGAAAAAGTGGCTGATACATTATTTGATTAGTTTGGAGAGTAAGGTGCTTTTCTGAGGCTGAAAAAAACAATTGGGAGCCAGAACACGGGGGACCATCTGGACCATACTAAAGAGTCAGCACTTGGTTGTGTATGTGCTGAGGACCTGTGCAAGTGTCTTCGCAAGTGAGTGGCACTACCAGGTCGCATCACACTCCAGAAAAAATAAATATAAATTGGTGCGAGACAGAGGGCAGAGACCAGACAGGATCCCTCACAAGAAATAATAAGGGTCTAAACCACACAATGGCCATGGACAGGGAAAGAGAGCAGATTGAAGGGATTCACAGGAGGCAAAATAAACAGAAAGCAGAAGGGAGAGACACAAGAGGGGAGACATAAGGGGAGGACTCACAGGTTTTTGATCTGAACATCAGGATGGAAATAATAGGGGCTACGAGAATAAAAGAAACAGTCCCAGGGGTGGGAGGTAAAAAGATGAATTGCGTTCCATTTCACACAGGAGGAGGAGGAGAAAATTCTGGTTATTCACTTGATTGTTTAAGCAAAAAAGAATGGAGAGGAAAAAATGAAGCTGAGCATTTTAGAAGCGACAAGACTATTTTATAATGTTGACATATAGAAAACAGGCCCAAGAAAGCAAGACATTTCATGTTTCTCTTCCGGTTAACAAAAAAGAAATGTTCTTTTCTGTTAGAGTCTGTGATAACCTATTGTTTCAATTAATAAAGCTAGGCAGGATAAATATGGATCTAAAAACACAATATTGGAAAAAATTGAAAAGAAGAAGAAAAAAATAAAAATAAAACACAAAATTAGTTGCCTCTTTGGAAAAGATGAATCAGTATTTCCTATGGTCTTAAATTATTCTTCAAAATGATGGGCTTTGAGACAAATCCTATTCATTTATGTAGCCTTTCCTTGATAGATTAAGAATTTACATAAAAATCTTTACATCGCAAAGATACTAATACACTCAATTGGTAATCTGCAGTACACTGAAAGTATAAATCAAGGGAACTTTAAAACTAGTCATGGTGTTCTAATGGGAAAGATTATTCCAAAATTCTTCTGCATGCTTTAGAATAATTTCACAGTTAAAATCCCTGTACCTTCTAAAATCATCATCGAATATTTAATGAAGTATATCTGTAGTACCAACAATTACCTAACCATTTATAAGGTTTATAACAGCTTATAAAACACTTTCATTACTGCACCACATTTAAGAGAAGTCTGTAACTGATTCAGTACATCCATACATGTTAGAAAACAATAGCTTTGCAAGACTACATTTGTTAGTGCAAATCACGAAGTTTAAACTATTTCTGACCCCTGCTATAGGTTTAAGCCTGGGAATTGTTATTTGTTATCATTTGCTCTGTAAATAAATCACAGAAGGCAGACCATCCCCCCTGGAAGCACTGAGGTAGCGTAAGACTCCAGTGCCAGCGGCAAAGGGTTGTAATTTAGTTCAATCATGCATTTGTTATGAGAACTCTGACAAGCTTCAGCTCTACAAGTAAACCTGGCACACAGAGAAATTCTGTGAAGAAAATACCATGCAAAAAAGATCACTCCACTCTTCTCATTCTGAGATAGAAAATGTGAGTTTCCCAAGAGCTGATCTCTGAAGAGCAAATGAAATAGCAATCCCAAACAAGTGCCTAGGAAGAACATGTAACACAAAATGCCTCCTCTGTTGGCCTCATAAAATCCAACCCATTCTTCAGGCAAACTCAAGTAGCATCTCCTCCATGACACCTTCCCTGTTCCACACACCAGATACACTTGCTGACCACATCCCCTTTTCAGAACACATACTTTCTACATGCTACCTACACATAGACAATAACTGAAGGAATGCCTATAGTCAGGGACTTTTCAATTCATTTAGTGACTTCCACTATAACTGTCCTGTACAAAGCACAGTGTAGACACTAATAAATGTTGATGGAACACTTTGGAACCTTGGAAAGGTAACTAGTCATTCCAACATGGCTAATGATTTTTCAAGACATTTTGGAAGTTCTTTTGGAACTGATTTTTCAGATTTTTAAAACGTTTCCAGTGATAGCAGGTTTTGCCCTTTAAGTTAGATCTTATTTTATTTTAGAAACAGTCAAAAGTCAAGCAAGTCAAGCCTGTAGCTCTCTACATTCTCTCTCCTTTCCCCCTTGATGCTAAGAATGGTCCCTTTTCCTCCCTAGGACAATCATTCCACAAATAAATGTGTTGAATGAATGAAAAAGTGAATAAGTCAAGTAAGTGGGAGATCAGTTATAAGGATATATTTATTTTAAAATAAGGGATGTGATCATCAAACTGCTATAACCAGGCTCTATCCTAACCTTGGCAACCCACAGCTTTGACAATGAAGAGGAAAAAGGACCAAGTCCCCACCTGCCCCAAGTACACTGAAACTTCCCCATTTGACCAAGGAAGATGCCCTTGCAGATGAGAAACGATGATACAGAGACCTGATCAGAAATGTGGGAAGATGAGGCACCTAGGTGGCTCAGTTGGTTGGGCATCCAACTCTTGGTTTTGGCTCAGGTCGTAATTTCATGGTCAAGCAATGGACTCCCATTATCAGGCTCCATGCTCAGTGGGGAGTCTGCTTGGATTCTCTCCCTCTGCCTCTCTGCCTACTCTCCCCCCACCCTCTAAAATAAAAAAATAAATCTTTAAAAAGAAAAAAAGAAATATGGGGAGAACTTGAATTCCCCATAAATTTGACTGGAACAACAGAAATTAATCTGGGCTTAACTCTTGGACTCTCGACAAGATAATAACTGCCATCCATCTTTTATATCTGCTACTACCTCAGGCTCCAGATAACTCAGGACTAGAAATTCTTTGACCAGAGATCCCAATCTAAATGCCTTTATGGCCTTCCAAAGCATCACTTCCCACTTTGATCTGCCTCACTTTCCCCTAGGCCTTAAAGGGTCTGCCAGCATAATAGTTACTGTTTCCTGGTTCCCTAACACCAAGTAAGCCCTGAAGAGAAACCAGGAGCAGGTAAGAGGGAAGAAAGGAAAGAATACGTTATACAGGATTTATATACATGATCATGCTTCATTCACACAACAACCCTAAAAAGTATGTGATGTTGTACCACAAAACTGAGGCTCAAAGAGCTTAAATAACTTGCCTAAAACCTCACATCCCCACTGGGAGAAGAACCTGGATTCTAGACAATTATGAGACCATGAAGTCCATGTTAGTCCCACTATATGTGATCCTAAAATGCGGTTTATATCAGTAAGATCAGCTTCATCATAAGGCTTATCACTAGCTTTGAAAACCAATTCAATAGAAGAATCTTCAAAATGCTTTATGAGCAATTATAGTGTCATGAGAATAAGTTGATAAATTTCCAGGGTTGCTGTTGAGAGTCATTTGGGTTTTTTTCTCCATATATGGAGTTGAGTAAGGAAAAGATCTAAAAGGATGAGAGCAGAGGACGCTAACAGGCTGAGCCTTATACATGCAGACCAGAACAGATAATGTTAGAATTTTCTCTCTTTTTCCAGACAAATCCAATAAAGATGTCTGTATCTGTTATCTAAAATCAACTTGAAAGGTTTGCCCCCTCACACCTAAAGTGACTTTGTATAAAGAACATAATTCAACTTTAGTTCTGACAGCAAATTATTTCTTACAATGTTTTCATAATATCATTCAAAGCAGGTTTTTTTTTATTTTATCCTTGGCAACTATAAGCTGAATGTCAACAATGTTCAACATATTAGCTATATTAGAGAGAAAACACAATGAAACTCTAAAGACCTTGATTATTGGGGCAATGAAAAATTCATGCCCTGCTCTGGTGGAGCAAAGCTTTGGCAGGGTTAGTGAGACGCCTTCAAAGTATACCAATGAATTTTCCAACCTGCTGTTTCAGATAAATGGTTTTCATTTTTCTGTTTGCTTGTGTTTGATAAGGTTACTGGATTGATTCAAGTTGTTTGCAATGCCTTGAAGGCAAAGGATGTTACAGCATCCAGTGTCCTCATGAGTCACTATTGCTTTTCTAAGAAGTTTCTGGTCATAATATCTAAGATAACAACAGAAAATATTCCATTTCTTATCATATATTAATTTTGCTCTGGGATCAGTAAATATAATATTGGTCATCAAAAATGACCAATGGGGATTCCATATTGGTACATAAGAGTATTCTTTAACTCTCTTAAGTTTTTTTAGGTAGACTGAAGGAAGATCCCCTTTAATTTATAATTCCAAGGCTCTGGTCACAGCAGGACATGTATCAAAATACTGATTCTCAACTTGGGGCTGAGAATTCTAATAAGAATTCTATTTGCTCCATAATCATAAAATAGTATTATCATGATCTGAATTTCATGTTTCTCCCCCCACTCCTCCAGAATTCATATGTTAAAAACCTAATCCCTAATGTGCTAGTACTTTAGAGTGGGGTGTTTTGGAGGTCATTAGAATGTGAAGGTGGACACTTCATGAATGGGATTAATGCCCTTATAAAAAAAGACCCCAGGGAGCTCTGTCCACCATGTGAGGACACAGTGAGAAATAAGCCATCTATGATAATGTAGGCCTTTACCAGACATTGAAGTTGCTGGCACCAGATTCAGAGTTTCCAGCCTCCAGAACTGTGAGAAATAAATGTTTACTGTTTATAAGCCACCTAGTTTATGATATTTTTATTATAGCAGCTCCAACAAATTAAGACAAGTACCAAGAAAAATGTTTTGACAAATTAAAATATAGATCTTTGGAAAGCAAATCCTTCTACCCTTCACATAAACAAATTGAATATTTTGAAGTAAAATTTACCTCCAGTACCATCACCCTACCTTTATTCAGAGTTGACAGAAAAGTTGTAGTGTTACATGAAGCTTTGTGGCTATGATGGGTTTAGATACAGACATCTAAACCTATTGTTTCACACTAATCAAAATATCAACCATAGAAGTCTCAAATGGGAAGGCCATTTCTGAAGATATCTGGTCTTCTGGATTGCAAATTTCAACTTTCTTATCACTGTGCCCAAACTAGGAAAGCTATACTTCCCATACAAGTTATGTTTCTTTTGAGTAAAGATGTTTTCTTTTGAGTAAAGACCTCACTGCTACCCTCCAAAAACAAAACAAAATAAAACAAAACAAAACAACAACAACAAAAAAAAAAAAACAGAAAATTGACAGCATTGCTCCCTTCCTCCCTTTAGACTGATTTCTGAAAAATGAAAGGTAAGAAATCAGAAAAGGAAATACTTGGCACTTGCATATTCAATATGGAGCATGTTGCAAACAGAGTAGAATAGTTACAGAACTATGAAGGGGAAAATGGTTCCTTTGCCTCAGTACTTTAAAAACTAGAGTAAGAAACTAATGTAAAGATTTTGCCCAAAAAAAGGGCAAAAACAAACATGAGGGAAAAGATCAGAAACCAGAACTTGGACAAGAATTTCGGTGTAGACAAAGCGGTTCCACTGTGAGAGATCTCTGGAGCTATTCAGCATCCAATACAGGCTCTGCTACATGACCTTTCCCCCTCACTGGAGAACCTTCCATGTCATGTGAGTTTCTTTTCCCAAACTCTTCCACTTACTTCATTCAAACAATATATAGAATGCTTAATAGAAGCCAGTTGCTAGTTTTTTAAAAGATTTTATTTATTTATTCAAGAGAAACACAGAGAGAGAGGCAAAGATATAGGCGGGGGAGAGGCAGGCTCCCTGTGTAGAACCTGATGCGGGGACTTAACCCCAAGACCTCAGGATCACCTCCTGAGTCAAAGGCAGATGATGCTCAACCCAGGTGCCCCAAGCCAGTTGCTGTTTTAAGCAATGAAAATGCAGCAATGATATAAAACAAAATATTTTTAAAATATAGAAAACAAAAATATTTACCTTCATTTAGATTACATTCTAATGGGTGGAGACAGACCATCAATAAAATAAATATGTCAAATATATAATATTCTAGAAGGTTGATAAGGGGTACAGAGAAAAATTAAGACAGGAAAGGGGATAAGAAATACTTGGGGATCCCTGGGTGGCGCAGCGGTTTGGTGCCTGCCTTTGGCCCAGGGCGCGATCCTGGAGACCCGGGATCGAATCCCACGTCGGGCTCCCGGTGCATGGAGCCTGCTTCTCCCTCTGCCTGTGCCTCTGCCTCTCTCTCTCTCTCTCTCTGTGACTATCATAAATAAATAAAAAATTAAAAAAAAAAAAAGAAATACTTGGAGTGAATAGGTACAAGTTCAAATAGGATGGTCAAGGAAGGTATAGTAAGCAGAATAATGGCCCTCAAACAAGTCTACATCCTTATATGGCAAAAAGGATGCTATAGATGTGATTAAGTTAAGGATCATGAGATAGGGAGATTATCATGGATTATCAAAGTGGGTTCAATGTGATCACAAGGGTCCTTATAAGGGAAAGAGGTAGGTATCAGATTCAGAGACTGGAGATATGACAGTAGAGGTTGGAGTGACAATTGCTGGCTGGAAGGACCATGAGCCACAGAATGTGAGCATCCTCTAGAAGCTGGAAAAGGTAAGGAAATAAATTCTCACCAGGAGAAAATGTGTGAGTCACAATTTGTGCTAATTGACCACAGCAGTAATAAGAAACTAAAACAGACAATGTCAAAAAAAAAATAAAAAAATAAATAAAAATAAAAAAAAAAAATAAAACAGACAATGTCACTGAGAAGATTACATTTGAGCAGTCTCAAAAGAGGTGAGGGAACCACTCTGCAGATATTTGGGGCAAGGGTGCAAACAACAGAAAAATGCCCTTAGCAGAAGCTTGCATAGCCATGTGCATGAAGCAGAGCAACAATAGGAGTAGTGCGAACAGAAGGAGGCAGGTCAGAGGATAGGTGGGATCAGCTTATTTAGGGCCTTATTGGCCACCGTAAACACTCTGGCCTATTCTGAGTGAGATAGGGAGTTTAAGAGGATCTGTGAATATTTATAGGAATTCTGAATGCGTACAAGAAGAATAAATGTGATATGCTGGTAAACCAATGGGGGCAAGAGGGTGTGTGGATTTGTAGCATTTGCTGATTTCTCTGAAGTAAATACTCTCACTATGCTTGATTTCAAGCTACCAATAGTTTAACAACCAACTCATAAAACTCCTAAATATTTAATTATCAGATACAGTAGGACATTATTCATCTGACTCCATTTGACAATTCCACACTATATTCCATTGGGGCCAAACAATTCAGGAGTCAACCAGTGGCAAAATGTATAAGAAAGGACTCAATAAAAATCAGTGAGAAGATACCTGAGTTTGACAGATGCCAGATTTTAAAATCTAATTTTTCCTTATCTGCTCTGCCTGGTGATTAAATGATGTTTTAAAAAGAAGCACTTCTACTCCTGCATCAGAATGTTGCCACCAAAAAGAAGACAAACTAACTATATTCAGTCTTGTCTATCTTTCATTATGTTCAGCAGAAACATTATCAAAAACAAGTTTCATGAAAGGAGATATTGAGTAAAAAAAAAAAAATTGTAATATATATTGGATCAATCATAGGGGAAAAAAAAAAAGTAGATGGGTAGAAAAGAAGGCAGGCTTGGCCAAACCAATGAGGAAGCTATACCTAGGAGGCCCCAGAGAAAAAGGAGCTCTGACATAAAAGTATACAATCTTTTTGCGTTTCAAGAGCATGCCTATGCTATCACTACATTTTATATTATATCTCCTGAAATGTATGTCAAATGCAGACATCATATGTAGATTACATCCTAGAAAAACATGATCAAGATTGCTCATAGTGACATTTCTGTTACAGTGACAATCATCCTCATTCTTTCTCTGGTATTGGAAGCCAATATGGAACTAATCATGATTCCTGAATTAATGTAACTTAATATAACTCAGCACCCTCACTTAAAACTTGCTTCTTCATTCAAGGAGTAGAAGGCAGATGATTAGAACTGAGGATGGTTCAAGAGCCATGATCCCGGGGGGAAGCTACAGGGGGCAACAAGGAGAAAAGGAGGAATAAAGGGGGAGAAAGAATATAAAACCATCAATTTCCCTCATTGCTCCTGGCCCTTGGAGTTATGACCCCAGAGGTCTTTTATAGGACCTTGATCTAGCTTCTGGGTGTCTTCATAACTGTTTCTCCACCCTAACTTTAGCACAAATAAAGAGATTTTTGACATATGAATGCCTGGCTGAGTGATAGCTTTTTAGGAATCCTTCACCCAGTCTAAATTCTACTTTCTAGGGAGTGATATGGATTAATAACCAGGGATCCTTGAGATTATTTGGTACCCTACAGCAAATTTTTAGTCATCTTGATTTTCTCCTAACACCTAGCTGAAGTTAAGGGTAGAGGGCTGAAGTGGGAAAAGGAAAAAGCATTGCTGGCTTTCATGCACAGAGTTCTTCAGCAGCTCTTCAGGCCTAAGTTGGGAACAAAGAGGGATCCTAGAATAGTGCCGAAAATGACAGCCTGAAAGCAGACAGCACCTGGAGGGATACTAATGGCCACGCTCTACCAAACCAATCTACAAACCAGTCATTACAGCATGTCGGATAGTGGAATCCAAGCAACATGTTTAATTGTATTATAAATACACATAGCATAAATTTACCATTTTAATCATTTGTAAGTGAACAATTCAGTGGCATTAAGTACATTCACATTGCTGTGCAATCATCACCACCATCCAACTCCAAGACTTTCATCATCCCAAATAGAAACTCTGTACCCACTAACAATAACTCCTCCTCCCCTGGGGACCTTATTTTGTTTTCCATCGCTATAAATTTTCCTGTTAATGGCACCTCATATAAGTGGAATCATATAATATTTGTCCTTTTGTGTCTGGCTTACATCATTTAGTATATATTGTCAAGATTCATCCATGTTTTAGCAAGTATCAAAATTTCATTCCTTTATGTCCACTCTCACCACTGTTAATTACCATGGTACTGGAAGTCCTACCCACAGAAATCAGACAACAAAAAGAAATAAAAGGCAACCAAATCAGCAAGGAAGAAGTAAAACTTTCACTATTTGCAGATAACATGATACTCTATATAGAAAACCCAAAACAGTCCACAAAAAAAAAAAAAAAAAAAAAGATGGAATTGATACATGAATTCAGTAAAATTGTAGGATCAAATTCAACACACAGAAACCTGTTACATTACTATACACCAATAATGAAACAATAGAAAAAGAAATTAAGGAGTTGATCCCATTTACAATTGCACCAAAAACATTAAGATACCTGGGAATAAACCTAATCAAAGAGGTGAAAGATGTGTATTCAGAAAACTATAAAACACTGAAGAAAGAAATTGAAGATGATGCACAGAATTGGAAAGGTATTCCATGCTCATGGAATGGAAGAACAAATGTTATTAAAATGTCTATACTACCCAACACAAACTACACATTTAATGTAATTCCCATCAAAATAACCCCAGCATTTTTCACAGAGCTAAAACAATCCTAAAATTTATATGGAACTACAAAGATTCCAAATAGTTGAAACAACCTTGAAAAACCAAAGCAAAGCTAGAGATGCCACAATACCAGACTTCAAGTTATATTACAAAACTAGTGATCCAAACAGTATGGTGCTAGCACAAAAATGGATACAGAGATCAATAGAACAGAACAAAAAACCCAGAAATGAACCCACAGCTATATAGTCAATTAGTTTTTAACAAAGCAGGAAATAATATTCAAAGGGAAAAAGTCTCTTCAACAAATGGTGGGAAAACTGTTTAGCTACATGCAAAAGAGTGAAACTGGACCACTTTTGTACACCATACACAAAAATAAATTCAAAATGGATTAAAGACCTGAATGTGAAACATGAAAACCGAAAAACTCTGGAAGAGAACACAGTCAGTAACCTCTTTGACATTGACCAGAGCAAATTCTCTCTAAATATGTCACCTGAGGCAAGAGAAACAAAAGCAAAAATAAACTACTGGGACTTCATCAAAATAAAAAGGTTTGCACAGCGAAGGAAACAACAAAACTAAAAGACAACATACAGGATGATGTTGCAAATGACATATTTGATAAACTGTTAGGATCCAAAATATATATAGAACTTAAAAAACTCAACACCCAAAAAACAAATAATCCAGTTAAGAAACAGGCAGAAGACATGAATAGACATTTTTCCGAAGAGGACATACAGTAACCAACAGACACATGAAAAGACGCTTAACATCACTTATCATCAAGAAAATACAAATTAAAACTACAATGTGCTATCTCTTCACACCTGTCAAAATGTCTACAATCAATAATACAAGAAACAACAGGTGTTGGCAAGGATGTGGAGAAAGAAGAACCCTCTCACACTGTTGGTGGGAATGCAAACTGGTGCAGCCATCGTGGAAAACAGTTGGAGTTTCCCCAAAATATTAAAAATAGAACTGCACTACAATCCCACAATTGTACTACTAAGTATTTACCCAAAAAGTACAAAAAACACTAATTCAAGGGGATATATGCTCCTCAATGTTTACACTAGCATTATCAACAATAGCCAAACTATGGAAATAGCCTAAGTGTTCACTGACCAATGAATGGATAAAAAGATATTATATATATATATATATATACATACATATATATATTCCATATATATGAAATATTACTCAGCCATACAAAAGAATTAAATCTTGCCATTTGCAACAACATGGTTGGAGCTAGAGAGTGTTCCCTAAGTAAGTCAGTCAAGGAAAGACAAATACCATATGATTTCACTCATATGTGGAATTTAAGAAACAAAACAAATGAACAAAGGGAAAAAAGAGAGAGAGACAAACCGAGAAACAAACTCTTAACTACAGAAAACAAACTGATAATTATCAGAGGGGAGGTGGGTAGGGGATGGGTGAAACAGGTGATAAGAATTAAGGAGTACACTTGTGATGAGCACCAGGTGTTGTATGGAAGTGTTGGACCACTATATCATACACTTGAAACTAATATAACACTGCATATTAACTAGCTGGAATTTAAATAAGAACTTAACAATTTTTTCATTTCTCTTTATGGTTGAATAATATTCCATTCTGTGTATATACCTACCACCTTTTGTTTATTCATTTATCTATCAATGGACTTTTGGGTTATTTCTATCTTTTGGCTATTGTGAATAATGCTGCTATGAACATGCATGTGCAATATCTGTCTGAATCCCTGCTTTCAATTATTTTATGTATATATCCATCTGTGAATGAGATTACTGAATCATATGGTAATTCCATGCTTTAGTTGTTCAGGAACTAGAATACTATTTTCCACATCAGCTTCACCATTTTGTATTCCCACCAGTCATGCACAAAGGTTCCAATTTCTCCATATCCTTGCTAACACTTGTTGTTCTCCTTTATTTTTAATAATATCCATCCAATGGGTATAAAATGTGTTATTTTTAAAGCCATTATTGTGATTCTAACGTGTAACCAGGAAAAAAAAGTATGAATCTGAGGATCAATTTTTCATCTGGGTGAAATGAGAAATAAAACCTACCTTGAAGAGGGACACCTGGGTGGCTCAGTGGTTGAGCGCCTGCCTTTGGTTCAGGTCGTGATTGAATCCCACACTGGGCTCGCCATGGGGAACCTGCTTCTCCTTCTGCCTATGTCTTTGCCTCTCTCTGTGTGTCTCTCACAAATAAATAAATAAAATCTTAAAAAAAAAAAAAAACCTGTCTTGATGGATTGATGTGATGCTCAAATGAGTGACTAACAAAAGACAATCAACAAATGTTGGGTCCCTCCCTCATCCCCTTAGATTTCTACTAAACTTCCTCCCTCAATGTCCAGAAAAACTCTGTGAAGTTTTAAACTATGTAGATTTGACATAGGGCTGATTTTAACTTCTGTTTTGCTTTACCTATAGGTCCTGCAACAGATGCCAAATGTGTCCTCGATTACATCTAAATAGCACTACACCTGCACCCAGCTTTCCTTTCAAATTAAGTACTCATCAGCTCTATTATTAAACAAACAAGGAGCAGCTGTAATGCTCATGGAACCAGTGGGATTATACTTTAAAATTATAGCTCTGCCAAGAGTTTTAGTTTATTGAATAACCCCAACAAGTTGTCCAGTTAAATTAATAGAATACTTTGGTCCCATAAAATCCTGAAATATTTGGCAAACAGAGGCAACAAAATATTTTGCAAGTAAAGCATACATGTAGGACACCTTAGAAATGCTTTTGGAGATAAGCAATGAAGGCATTTATTTTTAATTAGTGTGTTTTTTTTTTTTTCATCTCTCAACCACAACCATGGCTTACTTAGTTCATTGGTTGAATACTCATTGCATGTCCTTTGTAAAATGCTGAGGATCTGCAATAATGTCATTACTGGGATCTTACTGGGCATCTGGAAGAAGGCCCCAAGAACCACAAACCAATCAGTCAACTATTTAATAGCCAAGTGTCTGCAACAAAACACTGAACAATTGACTTGCAACAAAGCTAAAATCAAACTACATTAAAGAACAGGTGTTTGAGCTGGACTTTCTACAATGTGCTCCACAATCATGGATCAATGAAATACTGGAAAACCCAAACCAATTGTGGCTCACCACTATATGTTTATCATATGGTATCACAATGTGGCAAGTCAAAACAAAATAACTATATGAAGTGGTTTTCAGAGCCAAGTCAAAAAATTTGTTAAACCAAAGAAAACTTGAAATTTTCAGTTTGCTCAAATTAAACAAGTTACAGATTTCACATGCTCTTCTATATAAACCATAACTTTTGAAAAGTCAGCCTTAGGTAAAATTCAGAAGTAAACAGTTTTGATTGTCAGGCTTCCCCTCCCCAGGCTCCCTCCCTTATATTTCACTTTCTTTCCCTTCTGGGTGTCACAGATGCTGTAAGTGAATCCATCAGGTGACCTAAAGTGTACTAGCCAGTTGGGAAAGTTCTCTCTAAAGAACTAAAAAGGCTGAGACCTAAACCAGAGATTCTCAAACTTTCCTATGCACATAGCTTACCTGAGGACTTCATTTTGGTGTAGATTGTGATTTATTAGGGTTACAGTAAAAGACTGAGTCCTAACAAGCATCCCCAGATTCCCAGGCTGCTGGCCTGAGACACCATTTAGAATAGCAAGGATACAAGTGAATGCTAGCCAATAAGGGAGAGTGAGTGTATCACAGCTCAGGCAGCCCAGACTAGGCCACCTCAGGGATCTGAGAAAAGAGTAATGTGGCTGAGACAGATGAGTGCTGGTGTGAGAGATGAGGCTGAAAAAGGAGATAGAAGCTGGTCAATGTGTTAAGTGCCTACTAGGTAGTGGGCCCTGGGCTAGGCCCTGGGTAAACAGCAATAAATAAAGCATATCTAGTCCCTGTATCCTTAGAGCTTGCAGTCTCACAGAATTACCTTGTAGGTGGGAAATCATTAAAGATATATTTTTTTTTTAACTTATTTATGTAAGTCACACACAGAGAGAGAGAGAGGCAGAGACACAGGCCGAGGGAGAAGCAGGCTCCATGCACCGGGAGCCCGACGTGGGATTCGATTCCGGGTCTCAAGGATCGCGCCCTGGGTCAAAGGCAGGCGCCAAACCGCTGCGCCACCCAGGGATCCCTCATTAAAGATTTTTAAACAGAGAAGAGACATGATCTAATTGAAATCTTTAAAATACCTCTCTGAATGGTCTGTAGAGAATGTAGTGAAGGGGCACAGGGTCTTTACACAGGTAAGTAAGACTATATTAGGTCATGTAGGGAGACCCTAATCAACATGACTGGTGTCCTCATAAGAAGAGGAGATTAGGACACAAACAGAGGGATAACAATATGAAGACACAGTGAGAAGTGGCCATCTATGCCAAGGAAAAGAGCCTCCAAGGAAACCAAACCTGAAGACATCTTGATCTTGGACTTCCAGCCCCCAAAACTGTGAGAAAATAAATTTCTATTGTTTAAGCCACTCAGTCTGGGGTATTTTGTTACACCAGTCCTAGCAAACTAATACAGTGACCTTAGCAAAAGTAGCGCAATGGACTTGGTGAAAGTGAAAGCCAAGTTGGCCTGGATAAAAGAATGAAAGGAAAATGAGGAAGGGAAGGTAGTAAAAGTATAATATTCTTGAGGAACCTTTGGCATGGAGGGAGAGGATGATGGCTTGGTAGCAAGAAAGACATGCAGAGTCAAAGGAAGGGTCTTTCCAAGGTGGAAGATAACAGCTTTTAAATGAAAGATTTAGATTTGCATGCTGACAGAAAGCATCAAGGTGAGAGATTGAAGATGTGGATGAGAAATTGAAAAAACAATGAACAGAATCCCTGAAAAGCCAGGTAAAGAAGGAACCCAGAGATCCTGTAAAATCCTGTAAAAGGATCTTTTACCAGAAGAAGGATACTTCTTCCATGGCACCAGGATTGCAGAAGTTTATAAATGACAGGTAATATTATAACTAATTACAGAGCTGTATGCCTTTCAATACACTTGGTTGTACATTATCTAAGACAGTCATTCTGTGAATTAAGAGGGACAAAGGTGCCTACATTTTGCATATGAAGAGAAAGAGAACAGAAAGATGAAATGATTTGCTTGAGGTCATACAGTGGGTTAGTCATACTATCAGCTTTAGATCACAGGGCTCCTGACATTATTTCGCACCAGAAATGTAGACTGAATTAGATGCAGCGTCAATTAATATATTTTTAAAGCTTCAAAATTAGAAAAATCTTAGTAAGGTTTTTACTGATTAACAAAGTATACATCAGCCCTCAAAATGTTTTGTTACACGAATCACAAAACCCAAGGAGAGGTCCCCTTTTCCGTTTATTTGCATGAGTGAAATAGCTCTGGGTCAAACAGAGGAAATTCGAAGAGAGGAAGATTATTTTGGAGTGATGAAATTCAAGCTAGCACAATAGGTGCACGGAGTTCTAATTAAGTGAAAAATGAAGTTCAAAATGAATTTTCAGGAATCTGAGATTGGGAGGAGGGGAATGAAAATGACGCAGAATCAGAAGGGCTGGGCAGGGAATAGGAGAACCATCAATTAGAAAAGCTCTTCAAATTCAAATGGACTATTAAAAGCATGGAATCCCTAAGACTCAACTCCAACTGGGAAAAACTCTGAAGAAAATGATCTCCCGCTCCCATGAGATAGCAAACATGATTTAGGTAAAAAGCTTTTAGTTTTATGGCTGGGGAGGTAGCAATAAAGAAAATGAACTTCCTGCCAGTGATTCTTTTTCAAGCCCTGCCAATTCCTGTGTCTGGGGAAACTATAAAGAATATCCAGCCTCATGTTAAAAGAATTGCCGCAGATCTCCAGCTTACCTGCCTGTTCACGCTCGGAACATCCGTAAGCCCATTCCTAGCCCAACCTGGAAGGGACAGGGACAGGAGTTCCCGTGCTGTTCTTCAGCTTCAGCTACACTGTCTGTGCGTCAACAAACCAGGGCCATGGGCAGTAGGTGCTAGAAAGACACAGATTGCTAAAGCAAACGGCTGATGAAAAGCAGAATCTTTTCTCTTTGGCAGCAATACCAATACCATGAAGCACGTTTCTTTTGCAGCTTTCCAAACCACTTCAAAAGCAAGTTTTCTGGTGTGGATCAAGAAAGCTAGGCATATTGTCCCCAAGCGCATAGCCACCAGCCAAGATATGGATGAGGAAAGGCAGTTGACCAAAGCTCAGGCTGCGGTGCACTCCTTCTCAGAGCCCTGTTGAACTCGGACAGGCATGGCAAGCATTTGAAGAAGGCAGAGTGGATTTTTGTGGTCTCCAGAGAACCCAAATGTGGCCAGTCCCCCTGGACCCCTGGCACCACCCTCCCCCAGCCCCTGCCCACTTCATGAAGGCCTGCCCAGCCTTGCTATCCTCACATGTGTCTTTTGTCCCTGTCAAAACTGAGCAGTGCAGAGTCTGTTTCCCTTTTGAGTATATGACGAATGAAAGGATTTGGTAAGTCTGTTAGGTGAACTTCGGTGAGCTAGGATGCAACAGGAAGTGCTCAGATAAGAAGGCTGAAAACTGTCAGCAGAAGGGAGAAAGGGAAAGGACAAAAGCTGGGAAGGAATGTGTTTTGTTTTGCAGAACCAGCAGTTCTGGCCAAGAAAGTTCCCAGCTGGGTGTTTCAGCTGATAGCCCCTGGCTAGGTGTGTCTCCCCTGACATCCTCTGCATGAGCCAGTTCGAGCTGGATTGGAGCTGACTACCTGCACGGAAGCCCCTCCCCTCCCCCCCCCCCACTTGTCCTGAAGTTACCTGTAGCTCATTATAATCCAAAGATCTCCTCATCTGGGCAGGGTTTTGCACAATTTATTGAGCAAACGATGTACTCACTAGCATGCTGACACACTAACATGCACAACTGAACCAGAAGTTCCTTAACGTAAATGCAAGCTCCCCACCTCCACCCCCTAATACTCTGAGTGAAAGCTTCCTAGACTAACCCTTTGGGCAGACAGTGCTGTGAGAGCGCTGTCCCTGCCTCCTAACTTATAACAAGTAATAGAAAGTCCTTTGTTTCCAGCACTTCCTTGGGTTGTGTTCAGTTTGATGAACTCCACGCAGCAAACCCCTCGAGTTTGGTTACACTTCTACTCATGGTTTCATGAACACTGCACAACGACAGATTTGCTAACAAGTACCAAACTCAATTAGGTTGAACAAACCTCTGAGACCTAAATGTAAGATCTGAGGTGGGTTTTTACAATTTCTCTCTGTCTCTGTCTCTCTCTCTCTGTTGGTCCTTTCTTCTTTTAACTTTTCATAGAAATTCTTAAATTTATTCCAAAAAGGATACATGTATGACATTTGAACGAATATGGAAAGTCAACAAGACAAAGAATTTAGAGACAGTCTTTCAGAACCCCACAAATTACTTGGTTTATCAACGAAACCGTCCCCTGTGCCTATCTTAAGCTCCAAACCTCTACTTTCAACTGCAAAGTTTAAAATGGTAGTTCACCTGAGTGTGAAATCTAGTCGAAGATGAATTTCCGAAAACTAAGGATTTGGAAGAATCGAGGAAAGAACTCTCTGGTGAAGAGATGGCATAAATGTGGTGGTCTGCAGTTAGAAGTGCTGCAAACCTCAGCACCAACTTTTCCTAATTGGAATTCTTAGTTTCTCTGAACCTCAGTTTCATCACCTCTAAAATGAGACTAGAACATGTACCTCAGAGTATTACTGTGAGGGTCGAATGTTGAAGACACTCAAAATGATTTAATGTGGCCAGTACTTAACATTGAAAAAATATTAATAGCCTTCCACACTCCCATCTCCAAATAGTGGGATTTCTGACAGACCAGAGAGGGTTCCCAGTGGTCCTATAGGTGCTGGTCTAATTTACCACAAACCAATCAGGAAGTCTGCCTTAGACCAAAGTGCCGCTTTTATGAAAGTCTAGAAGTTGGTGAAGAACAAGGTGGGGTGCAGGAGAAGAAGACAATCAATGTTCCTACAAGAAGATGATAAAGGATTTGCTTCATAGTATAGTATAGTTCTTTCACTATACTTGTGTCTCAAAACTCCATTTAGATTTCAGTTTCACAAAGGAAATACAATTTGTTATAATGGAAGTGATTAAGATGGTATCCGGCAGGAACAAATTTCCCCGAGATGTCCCTAAGAAAGAAACATAAATAACACTTTATTACTACCTGGATATTTTCTCCAAGCACAGAGAGGTCTAATGAGCTGAGCTTAAACCTGGAAGGATTTTGTTACTAACGTGGTCTATTGCCAGAGCAGGCCAGAGACCTCCTCCATCTACTTCTCCCCAAACCCAAGTCCAGTCTTAGATCTGGCCACCCTGGTAGGTAGAGGACTGAAACACCTGTCAGAGAAGAGGCAAAGGAAAACAGCCAGAGACTGGTCTCAATGACGCCAGGGGAACATACCTAGGTGTTGGCGTTTTTTTTGTCTTTTGTTTTTGTTTTTCTATATTTGATTGTATGTTTGGTAAAAGAGGAATCCTTCAAATGATACTTCCACATTGACGATACCACAGAACTGGTTCTTATCTCACTATGAATATTAAAGATTTCAAAGAATTTCTTATCTGTGCTATGGTGCCTTTTTCACAGATTAATAAAGCTGCTACCCAAAAAGAAGTGAGATTTCAAATGAAAAGATGTTAGCACTCCTGGGGACTTAAAAAATATGGTAAGAGAATGGTAAACACGTCCTGGAATCAGATTGACTTGATTCAAGTCCCAGCTATACCACTTATTAACTCTGCAACCTTGGGCAACTCTCAAATTTAGTTCCTCTGCAAAATTGGAACAGTGAGAGTGGCCAACAATAGGGTTTCATGTGGATTAAACTGAATAATGTATATAAAGCACTTAGCATCAGCTTTGTTCATAAATTCTTCTGAATGATTTCAAAGTATATGCCTTTACCAACAGTGTTATAAAGCCTCCTATAAAAGATTAAGCTATTAGGAGTCTTGTGGATGTCATTCTGTAAAAATCCTATAAATATAATAGAGTAAGAATAAACAAATCTTAAAAAAAAAAAAGAATAAACAAATCTTTGCAGGAAATAGTCAAGTATGCTGTTTTTAACAAGTCCAGATGGACAGTTTGGACAATAATCAAGGCATAATTTTAAGTCTTTCTCTAGGAGCTAGATTTTTACCCAGGGGACACTGGTTGTTACCAGATAAAGGTGCTATGAACTGCATGTTTGTGTCCTCCCAAAATTCATAGTTTGAAGGCTTAACCTACAATGGAGTGATATTAGGAGATTGGGCTTTGGGAAGGTAATTATGTTTAGATGAGGTCTTGAGGAGGGAATGCACAATGGGCTTAATGTTCTCATACGAAGAGAAAGAGACTAGAGTCTTCTCGGCCATGTTGAGGATACAAGACAGCTACCAGCAAACCTAGAAACAGGTCTCACCAGGCATGGGATCCACCATGATATTAGACTTCCCAGCTTCCACAATGAAAGAAATAAATGTTTATTGTTTAAACCACTGAGTCTATGAGAATGTGTTATAGCAGCTCAAACAGACTAAGATTTAAGGATTCTCTTTTTTTAGAAAAATACAGTTTAGTTACAGCCACCTCTCACCCTGAGAGGCTGTGTCCTCCTTCCTCTCTTGAAGTGGAAGCTCTGGAGCTCTTGCTCCATGGAGCCAACCCCTTGGCCCACATCTGAAGAGTTTGTCTCTGCACCTTTGGGGAACTTCTGTCTAACTTGGACAATCAAAGAACGTTTGTTAATGAAATTAAACACCTCAGAATGAGGTCACAGACTCAGCCAGAAAGCCCAGATTCTGGTGTCAGTGTTGCCTTCAGAATGCACATTAACAGCATGTTTGGCCCTAAGCACTGATCATTTGGCCATAACCTCTGGCCAGTGGCCTCTCTATCCCAATGCCCGTCAGCCTAACCCCCTGTCAGCCTTGGCCTTCGCCTAGTGCCAGGCCTGCTGTGGCCACCAGCAACTCAGACAAAGTCAGAACATGATCTGCTGGCTCCCAGTCCAAGGTCTCCTCTCTCAACTCCACCAGTACATATATTAAACTGCTAGGCTTGCTTCATTTTCGATTTCTCACTTTGCCACTTGGAATTTTACATTCTGAAAATCCTGACCTCCCAACATTCCATAATCCTCTGGAAAGTGACACAGCAAATATGCTGCATGCACAGTGCAAACAGAAGTTTATTTCCTTTTTCCATCATCTAAAAAGCACATAAGGTAATTTCTAAACCAGCAGTAAAATCTATTTATAAAGAAAGCTGATTTGTTTTCTGCACTTTCTAGCACAGAGGTTCAATTTATTTCCTTACCATAAAAAGAGCCATTACTTTTTTTAAACAATCATAGTTAGTGCATTTTAGAAATGTTTTAATTTCAAAAAAAAAAAAAAATCAACTTGCAAATTACAGTGTAAATAGCTTTCTTAAAATGGCCCCATTTTAGACCTAGTTTGCTGATTGATGATTTCGCTATGCTTCAAGGCAGATGATTTCACAGTCATTGGGTATATAATATAATGATGTTTTTATAAGGCTGTTAGTATCACTAAAAACATAATTATTATAAATGAAATTATAAGGAAAAAGGGGAAATCTTCACTCTGACATTGCTCAATTTTGAGGTTAACTTATTGCTAAAAATTGTGTTTCTACAAGAAAAGCCCTACACATTTCCTTCTATGGGACAAATCTAATAGGACCCTAAAAAACCCAATAATTATAAAATAGGAACTATAGTAATTTTTTAGAGTACTTTGTGTTCCTGGGAAGCTGCGCCTTGTGTTACTAGAAAGGAAACAGTACCACCTTGTGGACAAATAAGAAAGAACATGGATACATTTTGCTAATAGTATCCAGTTATATCAAAAACAGCACTTTTTACGTTTGTGTAGTCCTTCCTCCACAAGAAGTAGTGTCACATTTATATTTAAAGGACAGCATAGGGATGCCTGGGTGGCTCAGCAATTGAGTATCTGCCTTTGGCTCGGGGTGAGATCCTGGGGTCCTGGGATCAAGTCCCACAGTAGACTTCCTACATGAAGCCTGCTTCTCCCTCTACCTGCCTCTGTGTGTGTGTGTGTGTATGTGTGTGTGTGTCTCATGAATAAATAAAATCTTTTAAAAAATAAAAATTAAAAAATAAAGGACATCATGGTATTGCTTATAGAGATTTATCAATGATCCCAAAATGTATTCAGGGGGACACATCACCTGAATGTAGCTACTGACTGACTCTTGAAATTCCATATGTGGGTGGGGAAAAAAAGATACAGATTTCTTCGAATGTATCAAACTTAGAAGACAAACAAAAAAGGCTTTAATCAGGCAGTATCAGTGACATCCATTAGCGCAGTTCCTAATTCATGGTAATATCGTAAACTAAAACGGCAAATCCCAGCAACAAAAGGAAAAGGAAATAAGGGCTCAAACTCCACCTCCACGCTCCTGAACTGGCCACCAGTTAACAAAGCCCCCAACCCCTGCTTTACCCTCTCAACTCCCCTTCCCTCCAGGGTCCAGGGAAAACTGACTGACCTGTCAGAACTTTTGGAGTTGCTTTTGAACCAAGGCATAAAGGAAGGCTGGCTCTCCAGCCCAGGGCTGGAAGCTTACAGCACAGGGATATATGCCTCTGGCGCCTCCCTCTATCCTGTGCATCTGCAGGTAGCAGAAAAGCAAAACACCAGAGAGGGTACCCTGACCTTTTTATCTGTCCACCCTTTGCTGTCTGTTTGACCAAGTCCCAGGAGGGGCTGGTGCTCAGTACTTCATCAGAGATCCAGGCAATTTGCTCCTATGGTCACACACCTTCAAACTTCCCACTTCTTCCACAGAGAGAGGTTTTCTCCTCCTCCTGTCCAGAGGGAATGGCCCCTTACATCATACCTTTAATCAAGACATTCCCCTCAGCCTGACTAAACTTTAGACAGACTCCTTCCTGACACTAGGCCCCTGACCTTTCCTTAGAGCATTTACTTTAGAAAACTTATAACTATAAATTATTTCTATCGTTTTGAGATGTAAATCACTTTTAAAGCCTCCTGCCAGTTTTACAACCCAAAATATCTTTCTCAAGGATCTGGGAGCCATGCCTTTGAAATGTAGTCCTCATGAGAGATAGCATCCCTATCTCTCAGTCTCTGTAGGGGGTGGGGCTAACTTTGGTGGGTGCCTTGCTCCAAGTTATAAAACTACTTTCTGTTACAGAGATACGGGAAAGCTTATTTTTCCCTCAGTTAAACCCAATTAGCAAACACAGATGGTCCATGATTTCCTTTGCACCCTACCTCTTAAAATCCCTATGACCCTTTGTTTCAGTGAGGTTGAAATCAGACTGGATTCTCATCTCCCTCCCCTACTGCAACAGCCTTGCATAAAGTCTTCCTTACAGGTTCTTTGCCTGGTGCAAATTTTTCCTTTGGCACTTCCATCCTCTCTAACTAAAATTTACAGTCAAATCCTTATAGGATGCTGTGCAGCCAAACTTGACTCTTGAATATGCAAAAAGAGCCCATTAGGATTTTTAAACCCATATCATCCTCAATAAATTGTTTCTCAAAATTATCGTCTTGTTATAGATTTCAAGTTCTTATCTTGGAATTGACAAGGATACTACTTAATTTTAATAAGTTTCTACCTCCTTTCATTTCTACTATCACAGTCCTGATGCTTTCCATGGCAATGGATGCCTCTGGCTGAGCAAGGGAAATGTCAGAACAGAGCACAGAAAAATCTCACTAATATATTTAATAAAGTTACCTTCATTTAATATGGGTAGCCTAACTTAACATACTCAACATTCCTATGAGGTAGATGCTATTATTATTCCAATTTCATGGGAAATTAAGATGTATATCTTCTAAATGCCCAGCTTAAGTTGCATGTCATGATAGATATGGCAGGAACACAAAGAAGCAAATACATTAGAACTGGAGGAAAGAGGATTGGAGGGATGTATCTAGGTTGATAAGGGAAGGATAAAAAATAAAAGTAGGAGAAGCCAAATTCTTGTAACAAAAAGGAATGGTCAGGATACTGCAGTCTTAGTAAGATGGAAGAGAAGGTGAATTGGCAGTAAGAAAACTGAGTCAAAAAAAAACAGAGACATTAGAGACCACAACATTGGGTGTAGGTCTCAGTTATTGAAGAGTTAAGTTTATAGCCATGGGAGTGTGTAGCTCAACTGAAGTGGAAGAAAAGTCAATGGATGATTTTTTTAATATATTTTTTTTTGTTGAAGTTCAATTTGACAACATATAGTGTAACACCCAGTGCTCATCCCATCAAGTGCCCCCCTCAAGTGCCTGTCACCCAGTCACCCCATCTACCTGCCCACCTCCCCTTCCACTATCCTTTGTCCATTTCCCACAGTTAGGAGTCTCTTATGTTTTGTCACCCTCTCTAATTTTTCCCACTCATTTTCCCTCCTTTCTCCTATAATCTCTTTCACTATTTCTTATATTACCCGTATAAGTGAAACCATATAATGTTTGTCGTTCTCTGATTGACTTACTTCACTCAGCATAATACCCTCCAGTTCCAACCACATCGAAACAAATGGTGGGTATTTGTCATTTCTAAAGGCTGAGTTATATTCCATTGTATACATAGACCACATCTTCTTTATCCATTCATCTTTCAATGGACACTGAGGCTCTTTCCACAGTTTGGCTATTGTGGACATTGCTGCTATAAACATCGGGGTGCAGGTGTCTCGGTCTTTCACTGCATCTGTATCTTTGGGGTAAATCCCCAGCAGTGCAATTGCTGGGCCATAGGGTAGTTCTATTTTTAACTCTGAGGAACCGCCACACAGTTTTCCAGAGTGGCTGCACCAGTTCACACTCCCACCAACAGTACAAGAGGGTTCCCCTTTCTCCGCATCCTCTCCAACATTTGTGGTTTCCTGCCTTGTTAATTTGCCCCATTCTCACTGGTGTGAGGTGGTATCTCATTGTGGTTTTGATTTGTATTTCCCTGATGGCAAGCGATGCAGAGCATTTTCTCATGTGCTTGTTGACCGTGTGTAAGTCTTCTTTGGTGAAATTTCTATTCATGTCTTTTGCCCATTTCATGATTCGATTGTTTCTTGGGTGTTGAGTTTAATAAGTTCTTTATAGATCTTGGAAACTAGCCCTTTATCTGATATGTCATTTGCAAATATCTTCTCCCATTCTGTAGGTTGTCTTTTAGTTTTGTTGACTGTATCCTTTGCTGCGCAGAAGCTTTTTATCTTGATTAAGTCCCAATAATTCATTTTTGCTTTTGTTTCTCTTGCCTTCATGGATGTATCTTGCAAGAAGTTGCTGTGGCCAAGTTCAAAAAGGGTGTTGCCTGTGTTCTCCTCTAGGATATTCATGGATTCTTGTCTCACATTTAGATCTTTCATCCACTTTGAGTTTCTCTTTGTGTATGGTGTAAGAGAATAGTCCAGTTTCATTCTTCTGCACGTGGCTGGCCAATTTTCCCAGCACCATTTATTGAAGAGACTATCCTTTTTCCAATGGATAGTTTTTCCTGCTTTGTCAAATATTAGTTGACCATAGAGTTCAGGGCCAATTTCTGGGTTCTCTATTCTGTTCCACTGATCTATGTGTCTGTTTTTGTACCAGTACCACACTGTCTTGATGATCACAACTTTGTAGTACAACTTGAAATCCAGCACTGTGATGACCCCGGCTTTGGTTTTCTTTTTCAATATTCCTCTGGCTATTCAAGGTCTTTTCTGATTCCACACAAATCTTAAGATGATTTGTTCCAACTCTGAAGAAAGTCCATGGTATTTTGATAGGGTTTGCATTGAATATGTAAATTGCCCTGGGGAACATGGACATTTTCACAATATTAATTCTTCCAATCCATGAGCATGGAATATTTTCCCATCTCTTTGTGACTTCCCCAATTTCTTTCAGAAGTGTTCTGTAGTTTTTAAGGTATAGATACTTTACCTCTACCTCTAAAAAATAAATTTATTATTAAAAAAAAAGATACTTTACCTCTTTGGTTAGATTTATTCCTAGGTATCTTATGCTTTTGGGTGCAATTGTAAATGGGATTGACTCCTTAATTTCTCTTTCTTCAGTCTCATTGTTAGTGTATAGAAATGCCACTGATTTCTGGGCATTGATTTTGTATCCTGCCACACTGCCAAAATGCTGTATGAGTTCTAGCAATCTTGGAATGTAGTCTTTTGGGTTTTCTATGTACAGTATCATGTCATCTGCAAAGAGGGAGAGTTTTACTACTTCTTTGCCAGTTTGAATGCTTTTTATTTCTTTTTGTTGCCTGATTGCTGAGGCTAGGACTTCCAGTACTACGTTGAATAGCAGTGGTGAGAGTGGACATCCCTGTCTTATTCCTGATCTTAGGGGAAAGGCTCTCAGTTTTTCCCCATTGAGAATGATTTTTGCTGTGGGCTTTTCATAGATGGCTTTTAAAAGACTGAGGAATGTTCCCTCCATCCCTACACTCTGAAGAGTTTTGATCAGGAATGGATGCTGTATTTTGTCAAATATTTTCTCTGCATCTATCGAGAGGATCATATTGTTCTTGTTTTTTCTCTTGTTGATGTGATCTATTACGTTGATTGTTTTACGAGTGTTGAACCAACCTTGCATCCCGGGGATAAATCCCACTTTGTCATGGTGAATAATTTTAATGTACTGTTGGATCCTATTGGCTAGTATCTTGTTGAGAATTTTTGCATCTGTATTCATCAGGAATATTAGTCTATAATTCTCCATTTTGGTGGGTCTTTGTCTGGTTTTGGAATCAAGGTGATGCTGGCCTCATATAATGAGTTTGGAAGTATTCTGTCCCTTTCTATCTTTTGCTTTAGTAGAATAGGTTTATTTCTTCTTTAAACATTTTATAGAATTCCCCTAGGAAGCCATTTGGCCCTGGACTTCTGTGTGTTGGGAGGTTTTTGATGACTGCTTCAATTTCCTCACTGGTTATTGGCCTGTTCAGGTTTTCTATTTCTTCCTGTTCCACTTTTGGTAATTTGTGGTTTTCCAGAAATGCATCCATTTCTTCTATATTGTCCAATTTATTGGCGTATAGCTGCTCATAATACGTTTTTAAAATTGTTTGTATTTCCTTGGTATTGGTTGTGATCTCTCCTTTTTCATTCATGACTTTATTAATTTGAGTCTTTTTTCTTTTTAGTAAGGCTGGCTAATGGCTTATCTATCTTATTAATTCCTTCAAAGAACCAACTTCTGATTTTGTTAATCTGTTCTATAGTGCTTCTGGTCTCTATTTCATTGAGTTCTGCTCGAATTTTTATTACATCTCTTCTTCTTCTTGGTGTAGGTTTTACTTGCTGTTCTTTCTCCAGTTCCTTTAGGTGCGAGGTTAGCTTGTGTATTTGAGTTTTTTCCAATTTTTTGAGAGAGGCTTGCATTGCGATGTATTTCCCTCTTAGGACCACTTTTGCTGTATCCCAAGGATTTTGAACGGTGGTATCTACATTTTCATTAGTTTCCATGAATCTTTTTAATTCTTCTCTAATTTCCTGGTTGACACATTCATCTTTCAGTAGGATGCTCTTTAACCTCCATGTGTTTGAGTTTCTTCCAGATTTCTTCTTGTGATTAAGTTCTAGTTTCAAAGCATTGTGGTCTGAAAATATGCAGGGGACAATCCAATCTTCTAGTATCATTGAGACCTGATTTGTGACCCAGTATGTGGTCTGTTCTGGAAAAAGTTCCATATGCACTTGAGAAGAATGTGTATTCAGCTGCGTTCGGATGAAAAGTTCTGTAGATATCTGTGAAATCCATCTTGTCCAGTGTATCATTCAAGGCCCTTGTTTCTTTGGTGATGTTGTGCTTAGAATATCTGTCATTTGCAGAAGGTACCGTGTTGAAGTCTTATACTATTAATGTATTATTATCTAAGTATCTCTTTACTTTGGTTATTGATTGATATGGCAGCTCCCACATTAGGGGCATAAATATTCATGATTGCCAGGTCCTGTTGTTGGATAGATCCTTTAAGTATGATATAGTGTCCCTCTTCATCTCTTACTACAGTCTTTGGGATAAACTTTAATTTATTTGATATGAGGACTGCTACCCCAGCTTTCTTTTGAGGACCATTTGAATGGTAAATGTTTCTCTACCTTTTCATTTTTTAGGCTGGAGGTGTCCTTAATTCTCAAATGAGTCTCTTGCAGACAGAAAATAGATGGGTCTTGTTTTTTATCCAGTCCAAAACCCTACATCTTTTGATGGGATCATTTAGCCCATTCACGTTCAGAGTAACTATTGAAAGATATGAATTTAGTGTCATCATAATACTTATTCAGTCCCTGCTTTTGTGGATTATTTCTTTGGGCTTCCTCTTTCTTTTACGGGGTCCCCCTTAGTATTTCTTGCAGAGTTGGCTTTGTAGCCATGTATTCTTTCAGTTTCTGCCTATCTTGGAAGCTCTTTATCTCTCCTTGTATTCTGAATGACAGCCTTGCTAGATAAAGTATTCTTGGCTGCATGTTCTTCTCATTTATACCCTGAATATATCCTGCCAGCCCTTTCTGGCCTGCCAGGTCTCCGTGGAGAGGTCTGCTGTTAATCTGATATTTCTCCCCATATAAGTTAAGAATCTCTTTTCTCTCACTGCTTTAAAGATTTTCTATTAATCTTTGGAATTTGCAAGTTTCACTATTAAATGTCGAGGTGTTGAATGGTTTTTATTGATTTCGAAGGGGGGACCGCTCTATCTCCTGGATCTGAATGCCTGTTTCCCTCCCCAAGTTAGGGAAGTACTCAGCAATGATTTGTTCAAATATACTTTCTGGTCCTCTCTCCCTCTCAACGTCTTCTGGAACCCCAATTACACATAGATTCTTCCTTCTGAGGCTTTCATTTATTTCCCTTAGCCTTTCCTCATGGTCTCTAAATGGTTTTTCTCTTTTTTTCCTCAGCTTCCTTCCTTACTATCAACTTGTCTTCTATGTCACACACTCTTTCTTCACCTCATTAAGCCTTGTCGTTAGGACCTCCAGTTTGGATTGCATCTCATTCAACTGATTTTTAATTTCGGCCTGATTAGATCTAAATCCTACAGTCATGAAGTCTCTTGAGTCCTTTATGCTTTTTTCTAGAGCCACCAGTAGCTTTATAACTGTGCTTCTGAATTGGCTTTCTGACATTGAATTGTAATCCAAATGTTGTAACTCTGTGGGAGAGAGGACTGTTTCTGATTTCTTTCTTTGGAGGTGAGTTTTTCCTTCTAGCCATTTTACTCAGTGCGGAGTGGCCAAAAACAAGTTGTACTGGAATAACGAGAAAGAGAGAGAGAGAGAAAAAAAGAAAAGAAGAAATAAAAAAGAATTAAAAAGGGGGTGGGGGTGGGGAAACAACAGAAACAAACAGAAAAGAAAAAAACAAGGGGGAGTATCCTCTGATCCTATATACTGTAAATCCCTCGGCTTCCCCTGGAACTTTCCAGTGCTGCTTGGTCAATACCTTGCTTTTCCCCTGACCTTCTAGCTGGTCTTCTGAGGGAGGGGCCTGCTGTGCTGATTGTCGGGTGTGTGCACCTGGGGAGCTGCCCAGGCCCCTGCCAGGTGTATGGCTCAGTGGGAGTTGTTTATCTGTGAGGCCCCTGCTCAGTCCCAGGTACAGGGTGACACCAGGAGGGACAACAACAGTGGGGGCGGCCAGCTGTGCAGCTCTGGAGTCAGCTCCCGCAGTGACTACTGCAGCTCCCAGTGTGCAGGGGCCTGGATGCTCCAGGGGCGGGCCCGCCGATCTGTACAGCTCGGGCCGCCCGGGGGCAGGAGCCACCTGGCTGTCCTGTGTCCTCCCGGCCTCTGCCTGACCTGGGGGAGCACCTGATCCTGGGCTGTGTCCCCCGGCCCCTGGGCTCTGGGACCTGTGACACTGTGAATGGACCTAAAGTGTAGGTCCACGATGTATAATTTAAAGCATCAGAGTGAATTTTGTTTGAAGTTAACTTATACTTTATTACAATAAAACTCATAAGCCATTTTACAGGTTAAAGAAAAACTCAAAATATAGAAACAGTGAAATGACACGGGAAGGGCAAGCCTCCGTTGGGCTGCAGGCATGACGAGCCGCGTGGTGGGAGCTGGGGCGGGCTCCCGAGGTGGTCAGGGGGCTGCGCAGAGGTTGAAGCCAGTTGTCCCGGAGGCCATTGGCGGCTCTGGCACTCTGGGGACCCCGATTGCAGGTGCCAGGGCCTGCTCCTCCTCCGGGGTGGCCGCAGGTGCACGTGGCTCGTCCAGGGCGCAGCCGTGATCTAGAGCAGTGACCACTATCTGCAGGGGCTTCGCCTCCCCAGCTGGCACCTCAGCTGGGGCCAAGCCCTCAGCCCCAGCAGCCAGGGCGGCCTCGAGCACTTCAGGCCCATCCGAGGCAGCAGGCCCCACAGTTGGGGCTGGGGCGGGCTCCGGAAGTGCTTCAGGGTCTTTTGCTCGGGCCGAAGCTGTAGCTCCAAGAAGACAAAGTATCACCACCAGGACGGACTTTCCACGTCCCTCCCAAATCAAGGACACTCTTCCAACCGCTCAAAGAGCCCTGGGAGGTGTCCCCAGCCTGCAGCTCGTGGGGATGGGGTGTGAGCCGAACCCCTGCTCCCGGCCCAGCTGCACGGACGCTGGATCCGTGGGGCCCACCCTGTCCCCAGCTCGGCCACCCCCAGGCCTCCTCACCCCCAGCCTCTGGCTCCGCTGCATGGAGGCGTCTGAGTTGTTGCAGGTAACGCCGGGCACGGAGCTCCACGTCTGTGCCTGGCATGCGCTGCCTTATGAATTCCAGAATCTTCTTCAGGGAGGCAGATTGGGGGAGCCGACAAAAGTCCTCCTGATAATAGTCCATCCATATCTCCAGGATGCAGCAGATGGCCCTGGGGAGGGACAGGTGGGCACAGGGGTCAGAAGACAGGGCTCCCTCACACCGAGGTGTCCCGGGGAAGCCCTGCAGGACCCGGGGCCTCGGCCTCCCGTGCGGGGCTGTTGGAGGCCAGTCCTGCTCCTCGTCCACCTGCCACCTGGCGGTCCTGCCTGCCACAGGCCTGCTCCCCGAGGAGGGGCTGGCACGAAGCCTCTGTGCGGGGGAGCCCACGCCCAGCGGTGTGACCATCACGGTCTTTGCTGGGAAGCGGGGCTCCCTCCTCAGCCTGGCTCCCTGCCCACTTGCCCCTTGAATCCACCGGCAGGCGTCCGGGGACGGGGGGCGTCTGGCCTGTCATTGCCCTCACTGCACACACTGTCGCTCTGGGAAGGTCCAAGCCAGGAGGGCTCGGGCTCTGTGTCCTGCCAGGCCTTGCCAGGAGCCACCCGGGACCTCCACTTTCCCTCCCTGTGGCTCTGCGCTGCCTCCCTCATGAGGGGCCCCGGGGGGTGTCCTTCCACTGACTCTAATCTGCCGTCTCCCACGGGGCCAGGGCCACCGGGTCTGTGAGCCCTCAATGGCCCTCGTGGCAACCTGCTGTGCACTGGGTCCAGGTGCCACCAGATTGGGGAGTGCGATGCTCCCCACCCCCTCTGCTCTGGGTCCCAGGGTGGGGCAGACAGAGGGCTGGGAGGGGCGGGCATGGAGAAAGTCTCCCTTAGGGGTCCCAGTGCTCTCCCACCAAGCCCACACCCTATTCACGGCTCTCCTTTCCTCCTTTCCTGAAGGGCCCTTAGACCTTTACCCCGTCACGGGAATTGCAGATGTGTGGGGTGAGGGTCCAGCACCCCCGGCCCACAGCCCCCTCGCTGCCCTCCTGGAGAGGGAAGGCCCTCGGGCAGGGGCCGGAGTCACTCACAGTTTCCAGCGCTGCAGGACCGCGTCGTCGCCACCACACGCAGCTGCGATGCACCCATATCTAGGGGAGGGCGGGGGCATCCCACGAATCATCCTGTGGCCGCGACCTCTCACCGTGGGGGCTGTCACCTCTGACCCCCGACTAGGCCGGAGCCCCGGGGGCCGTCAGCTCTGTGCGGGGGGCCACGGGCAGCCCCCGGAGAAGCGCCCGCACCTGCCGGGGCCTCCTGAATGCTTGAGCATGAAAGGCTCCGGCCAGGCCCACGGCCGATATCTGAGTGGGCCTGGGCGCCCGGGGACCCCGGGGTCCCCCTGTGTGGTTGCCCCAGGACACAGCCCCCCGATGGACTCTCCAACCTCCCTTTCAATGGGAAAAGAGGCCAGCTCAGGACCCCGGTGACGGTGGGGAGGAGGCACAGGTCCCGTCCCGGGGGAGGAGGACGGCTGCGGAGCACAGGCACAGCCCCTCTGGCCGACCCGCCACAGGCCAGGCCCCGGGGCTGCCCTCCGGGACCCCACTGTGCCCTGGGTGACTCTGCTCCAGGCGGGGGAGTGGCCCGAGGCCAGGCAGCTCAGAACCATTCCCAGCCTCCCCACCAGCAGGTGGCCCACCCCTGGGCTGCGGAGGCGCAGGTGCTCACTTCGTAAACAGCAGATCCAGCACCTCGTCGGTGGTGGCAAATCCATGACAGTTGTCTAAAAAGATGAAAACGGAGATGACATCCCTGCGCAGCAAGGCGGGCAGCAGTTGTTGGAATTCCTGCTCCAGCAGCTCCGTCCGGCTGGGCTTCGTCGGGCAGATGGGAGGCGCCTTACCGGCCGAGGCCCTTGCACCCTGAGTTGGGACAGAGGGGACGTGCATGGAGCCGCCGGGAGGCCTGGGGTGGGAGCGCAGCCCGCAGCCCGAGCTCTCGGGGGCCGTGGGGGGCAGGAGTGCCCACGGCAGGAACCCGGGCCTTGATGCCTGTGGCTCAGTCACTTAGCCTCTGACTCTGGGCTGTGGCTCGGGTCGTGGCCTCAGCACCCTGGGATCCCGCCCTGGCAGGCCCTGCGCTTGGGGCCCAGTCTGCTTCAGGAGCCTGGGTCTCCCTCTCCCCTCCCTGCTCTCTGCCTGTCTCTTACACAAACAAGACAAACTATCCGATAAAGAAACAATCTTAGAGGATAAATGTTCAAAAAAGTTTGGATCAGTACAAGGACCTCAAGAGACACAGAGAGACAGAGACCGAGAGAGACAGACACACAGACAGAGGGAGAAGCAGCCCTGGTGCAGAGAGCCCGAGGCGGGACTCGATCCCGGGCCTGCGGGGTCAGGGCCTGGGCGGAAGGCAGGCGCTAAACCCCTGGGCGACCAGGCCGCCCCTGAAGGCTCTGCTCTGATATTCCTACACCTCTGTGCACAGGGACTCTGCATCTGGCCCAGGCAGGGGCAGGGCCCTGGGGCAAGTGTGGGGAGCAGGGGAATGCAGACTCATGTGGGAGCAGGAGTGTAGGGGGGAGCCCAGGGGAGTAGCAGGCTGGCTTCTGGGACCCGGGGCCCTTCGTGCCGCATCCCGGACCCGGGTGTCCGGCCTGCCCCGGCCCCTGCACTCATTTGAGCCCGCGCTGGCCTCTGTTAGCTGCGCAGGGCACTTCCCAGTTCCTCGAGGCGGTGGGGCAGAGCACCCCTTCCTCCCGCTCGCGCCCCCTGTCCCGGGTGGAGCTCTGTGGAGACAGTGCCCGGCAGCCAGGCAGGAGGCCTCAGCGCCCGGTCCGGCCGCCTCGGCTGGGCCGCACCCCCAGCGGCCCCCATCCAGACACACCACAGCGCAGGCGGCACCCCCCTCCCCCAAGGAGAGCAAAGGGATCGGCTGCAGGGCCTCGGGGGGACTCTTACTCGGAGGGTAAGAGGACCTCAGGAGCCCTGTTTGCACCCTGCCCACCTTGACCTCAGGGTGACCCTGAAGGGATCACCGGGGAACCTGCCGCCCTGCAATGTCCCCCAGCCTGGATGCACCTGCCCACACATCCCTGTTTCCCGGAAGCTGAAGAGGAGGGGATGGGGCCACCCAGGATGGCTGGCACAGGGGGCCTGGCCTGGCCTGCTCTGGCTTACCTGACGGCGCCTCCTGATAAACGCCCTGAGGCGTTGGTTTTTATGCTGGAGCCAAAGCCTACAGCATTGGAACAAGCGGCACCCCTGGGGTTCCTGGGAGCCAGAGCCCCCAGAGGTGGGCCGGCAGCAGGAGAACATCTTCCAGGAGCGGATGTCTCCAGCCAAGTGAGCCTGAGGTGGGGCTGCACTAGATGAGGTTGCCTGGTTACGGGGGTTCCAAGTTCTGTTGGGCTCTGTGTCACGGGAGTGACCTCACTTCCTGGGACCTCCTCCCTGACCCACTCCTGGAGGAAGCTGCAGGACGGCTCCCCCGTCCCTGCAGGCGATGGCCTGTGCACACAGTGACACACCCGCACCCCTGTCCACAGGCCCCAGGGAAGGACTGTGTGCAGCCAGGGCCCCAGCCTGGACACACGCCTGCGTTCAGACACAACTTTCCATTCTTCCCCGGTTTTGACCCCAGAGAAGCCGTTGTGCCCGTCGGGGATGGTCTGCATCTTGCCCGTGGGACAGGGATTATCCTAGCGGGTGCTTCCTCCAGACGTCCCCAGGCCACTGTGGCATCATATCTATGACATTGGAGGCGGGTGTCACATGCGGGAAATACCTCCAACCACATGTTCTTCCTTGGTGTGTACATGCGCCCAGGCCCACGAGGTCCATGTGCACACACGTGGGCACCAGTTCTCTCATACTGGAGGCCCAGAAGATGACAGTCCCACCGGGGGAGGCATGGGCAATAGCTCCCCACGATCCTAGGCTCCTGAATCCAAGGCAAACCCTACAGAAGGTGTCAGAGTCTCGGCCTAGAAGGTGTGAGGCCGTCCTTATCCTGAACCCCTGCCTGTCGTGTGTTATGGGCCCTTCCCTCCTTCCCACTGGGTGAGCTGTGGACAGCGGTGCACCCAGTGGGTCGCCCTGACCTGGGCTCTAGGGAACCTGCTGTCAGCCACAGAACTGAAAGTAGACAGGAGGCACTGACTCTCCGGCTTGACCCCCAACTGAACTGAAAGCACGTTGTGTGTCCACGTACACTGACAGAGAAACAGAGACACGGATATAAATGTAGACACAGATGCAGAACTAGGAAGTTAGCAGAGGAGAAGCAACATCACTGAAGATCATTAAATAAAAAAAGAAAGACAGCTGAGTCTCGAATGGAGAAAAATGGAGTAATTAAAATAGAATCATGAAAAAATAATTCATCAAACCGAAAAGCAGAGAGAGGGATAAAGAAGAAGGAGCACTTTGGTGACACAAAGAAACGGCAAGCCTCGAATGTAAGGGTGATCGTGCCTCACGGACTCCATGGAACCTAAGTTGGGCAACAAGCAGCACCTTCCAGCAAAGGCCTAAGCGAATTATTTTCTGTTGTTGTTTTTTATTTAAAGATTTTCATCTCTTTATTCATGAGAGTGACAGAGGGTGAGAGAGGCAGAGACATAGGCCGAGGGTGAAGCAGGCTCCATGCAGGAAGCCTGATGGGGGACTCGATCCCGGATCCCAGGATCAGGCCCTGGGCCGAAGGTGGACGCTCAGCTCAGCCCCTGAGTCACCTGGGGGTCTAGACTAAGCTAATGAAAATGTACAAGGGATTGTGTTATACTGTGTGTGTAAGGGGGTAAAATTTCTCTTTACTAAGAAAGCGAGGGCAGCCCGGGTGGCTCAGCGGTTTAGCACCGCCTTCGGCCCAGGGCCTGATCCTGGGGACCCGAGATTGAGTCCCCCCTCGGGCTCCCTGCATGGAGCCTGCTTCTCCCTCTGCCTGTGTCTCTGCCTCTCTCTCTCTCTCTCTTTCTCTGTCTCTCATGAATAAATAAATATCTTTTTTTAAAAAAGATTGAATCTTATAGTGATAAATGCCTAAATTAAGAAAAAGAAGAAAGATTTCAAGTAAAGATCCTAATTTTACACTTCATGGAACCATAAAAAGAAGAACAAATTAAGCCCAAAGTTTTCTGAAGGAAGAAAATCACAAAAATCAAACCAAAAATGAATGAAACAGAGACCAGAGAATAATTAGAAAAGATCAATGAAACAACGATCTGGTTTTTTTAAAAGATCAATAAAATTGACAAATATTTAGCTAGATTAATTTTAAAAGGGAAGATTCAAATAAATAAAATCACAATTAAAGAGGAGACATTGCATCTGATACTACAGAAATACAAAGGGTCCTAAGAATTACTAAACAAGTATATATCAATAAATTGCATGGCCTGAAAGAAATGGCCAAATTCCCAGAAACATACAACTAATCAAGACTAAATCATGAAAAAATAGAAAACCTGGTAGTTCAATAATGAGTAAGAATGAATGAATATCAAAAATCTCTTAACAAAGGAAAGGCCAAGGCCAGATGGTTTCCATGGTGAATTCTACCAGAAATTTAAATCATTAACACCAATATTTGTCAAACTCTTATAAAAAATTGAAGAGAAAGGCACACTCTCACACACATTTTCTAAGGCCACCATTAATATGATACCAAAGTCAGATAAGGACACTACAAGAAAAGAAAACTACAGTCCAATATCCCTGATTAATATAAATGCATAATTCTCAACGCAGTGTTAGCAAACTGAATTCAACAACACAGTAAAAGAATCATATACTATGATCAAGTGGGATTTATTTCTGGGATGCAAGAATATGTCAACATATACAAATCAATAAATGTGATATACCACTTTAATAGAATGAAAAATAAAAATAATGTAATCATGTCAATATGATGAAGAAAAATCATTTGACAAAATGCAACATCCTTTCATGACAAAAACTCTTAACCAATTAGGTATAGAAGGAATATACTTCAGATAATGAAGACATATAGGACAAGCCCAAAGTTAACATCCCACACAATGGTGAGGCTGAAAGCTTTTCCTCTAAGATCAGGGAACAAGACAGGGCTCCCACTCTTACCACTGCTATTAAGCATAGTACTCAAAATCCTTACCAGAGCTGTTAGATGATAAAATGAAATAAAAGGCATCCAGATTAGAAAGGAAGAAGGAAAATTGTCTTTGCAGACGACATGATCTTGTACATAAAAAATCCTAAAGACTCCAGGAAAGAAAAAGTTAGAATTAATCAATGAATTCTGTAAAGTTGCTGAATGTAAGATGAACATACAGAAATCCATTGCATTTCTACAAACTAACAACAAATATCTGAAAAAGAAATTTTTAAAAATCCCATTCACAATAGCATCAAAACCAATAAAATACTTAGGAATAAATTTAACAAAGAAGATAAAAGATCTGTATAGTAAAAACTACAAGACTTTAATGAAACACATTGAAGAAGACACAAACAACTTGAAAGATATCCTGTGTTCATGGATCAGAAAAATTAGTATTGTTAAATATCTATACTACTCTAAACCACCTATAGATTCAATGCAATCCCTGTCAAAATTCCAATGGCATTTTTCACAGAAATAAAAAAATTCTTAAAATTCATATGGAACAACAAAATGCCCTGAAAAGCATTCCTGAGAAAAGAATAAAGCAGGAGATATCATAGGTTCTCATTTCAAACTATATTATAAGCTACAGTAATCGAAACAATATGGTATTGGCATAAAAATAGATGTGTAGACCAATGGTTCGTAACTGAGAGCTCACAAATAAGCCTTTGCATATATGGTAAACCACTATTTCACAAGTGAGCCAAAAATACCTGATGAATAGAGGATAGTCTCTTTAATAAACAATGCTGGGAAAACTGGATAATCACATGCAGAGGAATAAAATCAGACCCCTATCTTATGTCATTCAAAAAAATAACTTGGAAGAAATTAAAAACTTACACATAAGTCTTGAAGCCATAAAACTTAGGGAAAACATGGGGAACAGCTCCACAACATTGGGTTTGGCAATGACTTTCTGGATATGACACCAAAAGCACAAGTAATGAAAACAAACAGGTGAGACTACATCAAACCAAAAAGCTTCTGCACAGCAAAAGAAACAATCAAAATAAAAAGGCAATCTACAGAGTGGAAGAAACTATTTGTAAATCATATATCTCATAAGGGGCTAATATCAAAAAAAATCTAAATAAGGAACTCCTAAGACTCAATCGCAAATAAACAAATAGAATCCCATTTAAAAATGGGCAGAGAAGGGGATCCCTGGGTGGCGCAGCGGTTTAGCCCCTGCCTTTGGCCCAGGGTGTGATCCTGGAGTCCCGGGATCGAGTCCCACGTCGGGCTCCCGGCATGGAGCCTGCTTCTCCCTCCTCCTGTGTCTCTGCCTCTCTCTCTCTCTCTCTATGTCTATCATAAATAAATAAAAAAATCTTTAAAAAAAAAATGGGCAGAGAAACTACACAGACATTTTTCCCAAAGAAGACATACAAATGGTCAATAGGTACATTAAAAGATGCCCAACATCACTAGTCATCAAGGAAATGTAAATTGAAACTACAATGAGACATCATTTCACACCTGTTTAAATGGCTATCATCAAAAAGACAAAAAATAACAAGTGTCAGCGAAGAAGTGGAGAAAAGGAAATCCTTGAGCCCTGTCGGTGGGAATGTTTTCTATTATGGAAAACAGAATGGAGGTTCTTTAAAAAATTAAAAATTGAAATTTAAAAGTCACCATATGATTGAGCAATCCTGCTTCTGGGTATATATATTCAAAGGAAAGGAAATCAGTATCTCAATGAGATATCTACACTCCCAGGTTCATTGCAGCATTATTAACAATAGCTGAGATATGAAAATAACCTAAGTGTCCATATATGGATGAATGGATAGGTAGGATATGATATATATACATACACATACAAAATGGAACATTTATATACCACAATGGAATATTATTCAAGCCATGAGAAAAAAAGAAATCTTCCATTTGCAACAACATGTATGGGTCTAAGGGTATTATACTAAGTGAAATAAGTCAGAAAGAAAAAATAAATACTGTGTGATCCCACTTATTTGTGGAGTCTCTAAAAAAGCAAGCTCATAGCAACAGCAGATTGGGAGTTATCAGGGGCTAGGAAGGGGAGGGAAATGAGAGAATGATGGCCAAAGCATACAAACTTCCAATTCTAAGATAAATAGGGCACTTGGGTGGCTCAGCGGTTCAGCATCTGCCCTCAGCTCAGGTCATGATCCCAGGATCCTGGAATGGAGTCCTGCATCAGGCTCCCCAGAGGGAGCCTGCTTCTCCCTCTGCCTGTGTCTCTGCCTCTCTCTGCATGTCTGTCATGAATAAATGAATAAAATGTTTTTTAAAAAAGATATATAAGTTCGGAGGACTAATGTACAGTATGGTGATTATGGTTAACAATGTTGTATTATCTCCTTGCAAGTTACTAAGAGAGTATAACTTAAATGATCTCACTGTGAAAAAAATGTAAATTATGTGAAGTGTTGGAGGTTTTACCTAATGATACTGTGGCAATAATTTGTCAATAAATAAGCATGTCCAACAAACGCCTTAAACCTATATAATGTTGTATGTCAATTATATCTCAAAAAAGCAGGACAGATAAACAAACTAACAAATACGGATGCTGCTGTGATGCTTTAATGAGAAACAAAAGTAATAGACTTTCAGAGTAGATTAACACCAACAACAAAAAATCTTTAGGAGCCTCAGGATTTTAGATTGAAAGCAGTGCTCATGTAAAGAAATGAATAAAGGGAAAAAAATAAAAGAAGGATGAGCATATCCAAATATTGTAAATTAATGAGTGGCAGTATATTTAATTAATCAGATTGTCAACTTTGGGGTGCCAGATCCAACAATATACTGACATAGATTCATAGCAATACCACCTCTAGTAAGATTTTATTTTAGCACACTGACATATTACCAATATCATCCTGAAATATTCTGAACTTCTGACTTAATTCTGTGAGCAATTCTGTTATCAGTCACCCCTACATACTCTGTAATAGAAAGAATGGAGCTGGGAAGGAAAATAATTATAGGAGTAAAAATTGTTTCTGGTTGAGAGGAGACAAAAGTAAACAATCATTATTTCTCAAAGAATTATAAAAATCAGGATGTCAGGATAAACTTAATGTAACTACAGATGTAAATTGAATGGACACTACTTACTGGTAGCAGGAAGATGTGTAACAACTATAGCTTTAATTTCATTAGATAGAGTTGAAAATTCACTGTCACTTTGTAGCTCTTGTGGGCTACCTTCATGCATTCCATTTTTCTTTTTTTTTCCTCCTCCTGATAAACTTAGCTAATCCAATTTTTTAAACATAATATTTTTAAGGAATTTAAAATCTATTTATATATTTATGTATTTATTTATTTATTTGAGAGAGAGAGCCAGGGGAGGGGCAGAGGAAAGGGAGAGGGAGAAAATCTCAAGCAGACTCCTCACTGAGTGCAGAGCCTGACTCAGGGCTCAATTTCATGACTGAGATAATGACGAGAGCCAAAATCAAGAGTTGGTCGCTCAACTGACTGAGCCACCCAGGTGCCCCTAAGAACATAATGTGTTTGGCAGACTAATGGCTTTTGACATAGTTGTCTACTATTGCCTCTCAATTCCCGTAATTGAAACTCCATTTCCTTCATTCTTCCTTCTGCATCATGAATATGTGTTTATTTATTTTTTGCATCAGAGCTAAGTGTTTCTCCTCCATTTTTCTTTTAATCTGAAAAACAGAACAGGATTTTAGTAAAGTTAGTGCAATTGGTCTGGACCCAACATAGACCTTGCTGCTGAAATCACTATTAAATGTAATCTTTTGCTTCAGAAAACTGAAGAAGAAAGTACCATATGCCCTTGTCAAAACAAATTGTTTTACCTTGCTTTTAAAAAATCGATGGAGTAGTATATTCCGTCCAGCAAAATCAAGAAATAAAAATTTGGAAATGTAAAACATGCTGTTGAGTCTCTGCATAAAGATGCTAATAGAACATAAATAACAACTTAGCTTTTCAATTCAAATGAAAGATAGTTTTTAAGTGGGAAAAGGTTAGTAATATGTTAAAAAGCCTTCAATTTAAACTGCTGCAACCACATACAAGGATTTTCTTTCATTTAAAGCCTTTTACAAGAACACTTTAGAGCATAATTGGTTTCTCCCCTAAATCTAGTCCAAAGTCACCATTTACAACTGAACACCAAAGAAGATTTCAAGCATGATTCTGAAGCTCTTGCACTTTACAAAATGCTGTTTACGACATTAGATTTCTAACACTTTTTTTTCTTTTCCATCGATAAGCTGCATTTATCTCTATTCCTACATACTCCTCTTTTCATTTAATATATAGTTTTTCTGAGTATTCTTACCCATCTTTAATTATAATATTGAATGTAGGATATAATACAGTACAATACATATAGTATGTGTATACATATTTTATCTAGTCATACAATTTCCCTCTTAAAAAATATTTTATTTTTGGTATGCCTGGGTGGCTCAGTGGGTGAGCTTCTGCTTTGGGGTCAGGGTGTGATCCTGGAGCCCTGGGATCAAGCCCCGCATTGGGCTTCCTGCATAGAGCCTGCTTCTCCTCCCTCTTCCTGTGTCTTTGCCTCTCTCTGTGTCTCTCATGAATAAGTAAATAAAAATTTTTTAAAATATACTTTATTTTTTAAAAGGCTAAAATTTCAGGAAGCAGCCTTCTTTAGCTCCCAACAATGAAAATGTAAAAGCTAGGTCAATGTTTCCCAAATTTGCCTGACTGTAGGAATCACTTTTGACAGTTGTCAAAATACCTATTCCTGGGTCCCATCAATGATCTTCTGAATAAGAATCACTATGTGAATGGCCTGGAAATCAGTATCTTAGACAAATATCTGCAGTGGTTCTTATCAATAAAGCTTGGAAAAATCACACAAGGATCCCTGCCATTGAATAACCTTGAAAACCTGGAATGGTTACGGAAAAACACATGAACAGAATTTCAAAATCCTCCCTTTGCTGAAAACTGTTTATTCACAGCTCCTCATCTTTCTCAATTCATCGAGAACCTAGAGGACTTATGTAACTCCTAAAAACCACTGACACCTGGGAGGATCTGGAAATGAAATTAATGAAGAGGAAAAGCAGCTGTTTAACTTAAAAACCAAGAGTGGGACTAGAAGGGAGAGTCATGCATTTATCTTGATTCCACCATAAAGTATTGTCTTAGCTTCTACAAATGAAATTGGTCTCATTTTTATTTTCTAGAATTTGGTGCTAGAACTCTGTGTATATGTATAGTGGCTGAGCAAGAAGGAATGACATCCAGAAATGCAGAATGGACTATCCCTCATTTGCTTCCCATGCCCCCAAATAGTCAATAGCAAGCTGGTCTTACCTCTTCTCCGCCTTCTCTTTAGATCAAGCCAACTTCCCTCCACACTGCTCCCCTGAAAATGTTCCCCACACATCACCTGTAGGTTAACTCAAAGGTTTTCCTTCCATCCTGTTCTTCTGAATATCTTCAATATGAAATAATATTGCTCTTTCTGGAGTTTCTACTTAGTCTTGATTTCTCTAACTTTACTGTAACCTTATTTCCTTCTTCTTTTTACCTTTCTGTCTTCACTTTTTCTTTCTACTCCCTTACTATATGGTTGTATGGTTTAGTTCCTGCTCATCTGGTCTCTCCACATTCATTCTCTGAGAGCATGTATCCATTCTCTTGCTTTCAACATTCCTGCCAATGATGATAACCTTTAATAATAACGAGGTCGGTGATCGTCACGACTAACATCTACTGAGTGCTTATTTGTGGATCGTAACCACTCTACACAAATTACACCAGTAAATCCTCATAACTCTCAGAGGTACTATTACTAACCCCATTTTAAGAGATTAGGAAACTGAGTCTTTCCAAACGTCACTTATAAAAGCCAACACAAGCACCCTCTCATCCTATCTCTTTTGTTCATGGTTCTGGGAGTTTTTTCAACATGACACAGATTGTTATAAGAAAAAGGGAAGTTGTGTGAAAATATTAGAAAATATGTGGTAACAGTATGAAAGGATACTAACCTAGCAAATTCTTTGCTATGGCTATGGTTTTATTTTCTGAGTCAGTTTTGAGATGGGCCCATCCTGATTCTATGGTGCCACCAGGAAGCATAAGTTTAATAATATTTCCTAAGATTCTTGAAGCCAACTGGTCTTCATGTTTTCTACAATATATAAAGAGTCATGGCTCGAGTAAAAGGGTTTTGGTATCACACCACTGATCACACTGTTTTGTGCCAGTCTTAGCATATCAATATGCTAATATCAATATACCACTGTTGTGTTTGGACCCGCTATTGTGCTTCTTATTATGATTTCAAGATGCCCTTCAAGAACAATGGGAAACTTTGAAAAAATAGAGATTTATTATTTATAAGACCTGGAAATCACACAGCACACCTGGAACCACATAGTGAGGTCACACAGGGCAGGGGGGAGGAGGATGGCGAGCATACAAGTATGCACAGGCAGGTTTTCTGCTTTTATCAGAGCCAAGTGTGGGGGGCTAGGGTTTTGTAGGCTCACTCTTTATTAGAAAATTTAAAATATAAGAGTGTGGAATTTAAAGCTCAGGAAGAGAAAAGGCAAGTGGCCCAAATGCTCACTTATTGAAATCAACCAAGTTCACAAAGGAGCCTAGGGGGCAGTGGGGCTGGCTCTTTGTCTAGTCTTGTGGTTGGCAATGTGTTTATTTGAAATAACTATCTTTTGTCAGTTACTCGTATTACCAAAAAAAAAAAAAAAAAATAGCCAAGGCTCATGGCTTATATCGCATTGCCAAGTGCTGCAGAGTAACCATCCTGGAGTACCACTCTGTTCATCTGACCCCCCTGCAAAGTACCCTCACAATTGCTTCCTGATTATGCAAATTTTTCAGGTACAAAATGACCCAACTTTGCCTTCTCAATCCTGGATCCCACCACTGTAATCTACATGCCCTGTCTCCAACCAACTGGGCTATTCACTTCTCTTTTCACAACGCAGCACTCACCTAGCTCCTTGCCTTTGTCCATACTGTTGCCAACATGTTATCATCAAGCACATGGTGTTTTTGCAGAGACGGTTGGTAAATAAATAAGGAATGGGCCTCCAGTGGCCTCCGTGATATATTATTCCTCACCCCTCTGATATTCCTCCTCCTGCTTTTCTACCACAACCCCTCCTATCTAGTCACACTCCTAAATGTTCCACTCTCTTCATTAACCCACAGCTGAACTTCAGGCTTTACAATCCTAACATGTTAACAGACATTTATGCGGGGTCTACTCTGAAGCAGGTACTGCACAAGGTATATAGGTGAAACAAAGACGAATAAGCTACTTATGTTCCTGCCCTGAAAAAGCACACAATTAACTACAGAAGGAGAAATGCAGGATGCTTGGGGAATGCAGGAGGTCATTTAAAGACAGTTTTTTGGAGTTTTAACCTGAAAAATAAAACTATCAGTTATTTTACTAGCAAAAAAATGGTTTTTTTCAGGAATAACAGAATTCCAATTCTGGACATGCAACAAACAAAGAGGAACATTATTTTGTGCAGAAGAAGAATGAAGCTGGGAGGGTTTTTTCCAAACAAAAGTCCATTGGGGGGGAAAAAATAGCAGAAGTCCAGGTCATGATGGTTTCCAAAGGGCTGAGTTGCAGGGGTAGTGGAGATGTTGTCAGAGATACGAAATACATCTTTCCCTTGCAGGAGCCTGTGATTGATGATTCTTTCCTGCTGCTGATTCTTCTGTTGGGCTCTTCATTGATAATTCTTTCTGTAATTAACCATAATTGATGTTGAGTGGTAAGGCTTCACCTCCTAACTTTCTCTTTTCTCCTCCTTTCCCTATTTTAGTGAGGTTCCACTAATTAATATTGTCTTAAACATTGGAAACCCTGGGGCCAAGTGAAGAGCATGGGAAAGAAGAAAGGGCAGGATTCCAGGGAGCAGAAGCAAACAGAGAGCATTCAGACATTTCCAACCATTTGGTGGGACTACGGTAGCAAAGGTTAGGTGGTGGGAAAAGAGGCCAGACTGTCAATAGTTTACTAAGCGATGCCGGGAGTTTCTCTCCTGAAAGTAATAGGTTGCCTTTAATAGATTTTTAGATTGGGGAATAATCAGCGAGTTCTCTAGAATGATCATTCAGGCAGCATTATCAGAGGTGGTTTGGAAGTGGGAGAAAAGGCAATCAGGGAAGTGAACTATCAAACTGTTGTAAGAGAGGCACCTGGGTGGCTGAGTTGGTGAAGGGTCAGCCTTCGGCTCAGGTCATGATCACAGAGTCCCAGAAGAGAGCCCCAGGAGGGAGCCCTACACGGAGCTCCGCCCCTCCCCCTGCTGTCGTTCTCTCTCTCTCCCTCCCTCTCAAATAAAAATAAAATGTTTTTTGAAACATTTTCTTTCTTTTTTTTTTTTTTAAGAAACTGTCGGAAGATCCCGGAGCAGGCCGGAGACACGGTCGCGGGGGCTGGAGCGCCCCCCGAGGCCCCTGCTAGGCGGACAGACCTCTCGGGTCGTGAGTGTGCGCCTCGGCCTCCGCCGCACCTGCACCCGATTCCGACCGCGCTCGTGCCGTCTGCCCCCAAACTTATGCACTTAATTATCTTTTCCTGGACTCCCCAGTCGTTTCCTGCCCACCACTCCAGTCTCCCTAGATAACACAATAGGAATTGATGGGGTTGGAAGGGCTCGCAAGCCCTCGGAGGCCCAGCTCACGCCCAGGAAAGCGGGGAGGCGCTCCGGGAGCCCCATCACGGGGCTCATCACCCGGTCGCCTTCCCGGGACACGGAGCAGGACACCTCTAGCGCGCCCCCACAGCTGTCAGGCCCTCGGCGGCCGCCAGGGGGCGCGTCCGTTCCCCTCCCCCTCCCCCCCCCCCCCCCCCCCCCCCCCCCCGTTTTTTCTCTTTTGCGGAAACGCGAACCCGCGCTTCTCCAAAGCAAATGAACCCTGAGGTAATTCGGCCCTCTGCCGTCGCCGTAGCCCCAGACTGTAAACAGGAAGTAGGCGCCAAGAGGCGGGTGAAAAATAACGCCCGGGGCTCGGAGGCGCCGTCGCCTGCGCGCTCAGGGGGTCCCTGCGGTTCTGCGCGGGGAGGGCTTCCCTCGCCAGTCCCTCCTCCAGTGGAGGTCTTTTGCCGCTAGCCAGCTCTCCCCTCGGCGGACAGGGCGTCCCCCCAACCATGGCCGAATACTCGTACGTGAAGTCCACCAAACTCGTGCTCAAGGGAACCAAGGCCAAGAGGTAAGGCCAGAGCTGGCGCGGGAGACTCTGGGTCTCTTCCGACGGCGCCCCCGCCCCCCCCGCCCCCCCCGTGGGGAGGAGAGTCGAGTCTCGCGGAACTCGGGGTGTGAGGGAGCCGGGAACTCCGGCGCCCCGCCCTCGGGCCTGCTTCCGGCCGCGGGCTCTGTGGCTGCCGGGCAGCTCCGGGCGCTCGTGCGGGGCCGGCCTGACGGAGGAGACCTGAGGGCGCCACCGCGAGCCGCAGCTGCAGGCCCGGCCCCGGGTCAGGAGCCCCCCAGACCGCTGCTCGGCGCGTCCGCCTTAGTCTCGTGCTGCAGGTCGTGACAGCGACGTCTCCTGTTAGGGCTCGTTACTTCACGCCCGCCCCCCCGCCCAGTACTCCTTAAACGTCTCCCCTCAAAAAAAATCCTTCATTCCCCCCCCCACAAAAAAAACCCTTAATTAATCATCCCTCCCTCCCCCCGCCCAAAAAGAGCAAATCCTTAATTTTTTTAATACGATATGCAGATGTGCGTTTTGACAGGTATAGAATAAGCTCAAGTCCGCGTTCTCCGCAGTTACTAGTTTAGCAGTTTGTGGCAGGTCCGTTAATATCCTGGAGCTTCTATTTACTCATTCATTAGGGAAGATTAGCGGTAGGAGAACTGATGCTAGGGGGCAGCCCGGCGGCTCCGCGGCTTGGCGCCGCCTTGGGCCCGGAGCGTGACCCTGGTGACCCTGGAGTCCCGGGATCGGCCCCACGTCAGGCTCCCTGCACGGAGCCTGCTTCTCCCTCTGTCTGTGTCTCTGCCTCTCTCTCTGTCTTTCATTAATAAATAAATAAAATCTTAAAAAAAAAAAAAAAGAATTGCTACGAGGATTAGATGAGTTAACGCGTACAGTAAGCGGAACCAAATGCAAGGAGAAGGTCGTAGTGGTGATTTACGGTCGTTGGACTTTTTAGGAAAAAGTATCTGCCCGCCCAGATCTCCACCTCTCTTCTCTCTGGTAGATTTGCTCACGGTTGATCATTCATTACAGATGTTAATCTGAAGCTTGTCCTGCCTGGCTTTACAGGAGAGAGGGGAGAGTTAGCTTCTGAAAGCTTACGTTTCCATGAAAATACAAATAAGCGCATCTCATGCTCATCACAACTATCAATCTTCATTAACGCACGTAGATAGCACTTTCTGCCTGCCTAGAACAACTCTAAGCACTTTGAATACGACTTATTTGGAAACACCCCCCGGGTGTTTTTTTTTTTTTTTCTTTTTTTTTTATTACTGAGATATGATACATATAAAATTCACCCTATAAAGCACAGTTCTGTGGGTTTTAGTGTTTAGTCCACAAAGTTCCCCACTGTCATGTTGTCCAACATTTTCATGGTCTGGGAAGGAAACCCCATAATCCTTAGTAGTCCCTCTCCAGTCCACTCTTCCCTCATGCCCGCAACCACTAATATACTTTCTCTCTGTTATCAGTTTGCCTGTTCTGAATATTTCCTATAAATGGAGTCATGCAATATGCGGTCTCTTGTATCTGGCTTCATCCATGTCTAGCATGTATCAGTATCCTTATTTTTATGGCTGAATAATATTCCATTGTATGGATATAACACATTTTGTTTATCCTTTCACCCGTTGAAGGACATCTGGGGTATTTCCACTTTTTGGCTATTAGGAATCATGCTGTTACGAATTTCTTAGAAAATTTTTGTGTGGATGTGTGTTCTCATTTCTCTTGGGTATATACCTAGCAGTACATAGGTTAGGTCATATGATAACTCTGTTTAACTTTTTGAAGAACCCCAAACTATTTCCTAAAGCAGCTGTACCACTTTTCATTTTCACCAGCAACATAGGAAGATTCACATTCACCCTTAATCCTCGCAGTAACCTTAAGAGCATAAATTATTATCCTCATGTTATAGATGAGAAGCTGACAGTGATTAAGAAATGTTCCAAAAGTCGCAGAGCTAAGAAATAACAAGATTAAAAAGGCAGTCCTCCAGAGCCTGTTCTCTTAACTATAATACAATACATACAGGATCAGAACTGACTTCTCAGTATTAGAAGGAAGAGAACATATCGGTGTAGATAAGTGTGAATCAATAATTCATAAATCTGTGTACAGCTTAAAAGAGGCTTGTAAGATTCCATCTTAGATGTTTAACATCAAATCAATATTTCTAAACTTATCTATATAAATTCTCTCCTACAGTAAGAAGAAAAAGAGCAAAGAGAAGAAGAGAAAAAGAGAAGAAGATGAAGAAACTCAACTTGATATTGTTGGTAAGTTTTCCATACTTTATTCTGGGAAAAGTTAATACTGCTGAGATGCCTTTAAAAATATTTTCCTAGTGGGACGTCTCGATGGCTCAGCAGCTGAGCGTCTGCCTTTGGCTCCGGGAGTGATCCCGGGGTCCGATACAGTTCTGAGTCTTTGCTCCTAGTCTATGGTTTAACTTTTCATTTTATTAAATGGTATTTTTCTTAAAGCAAAAGTTTAAAAAATTGAAAAAAATTTTTCAATTATAATTTTTCAACTATAAGTTTTTTTTTAAGATTTTATTTATTTATTCATGACAGACACAGAGAGAGAGGCAGAAACACAGGCAGAGGGAGAAGCAGGCTTCACCCAAGTGTCCCAGAAGTTTTTAGTTTTTATAAGATTCCATTTATTACTATTTTTCTGTTACATTACCATCTTATATCTTCAGTCTAAGAAGTTGTTGCTTACCCCAAGGTCATGAAGAAATTCTTCCACGTTTTCTTTATGAGGCTTCAGTTTTAGTTTCTCATTAGATCTATGATCTATCGTGGTTTATGTATACAATGGAATATTGCTCAGCCATTAGAAACGACAAATACCCACCATTTGCTTCAACGTGGATGGAACTGGAGGGTATTATGCTGAGTGAAGTAAGTCAGTCGGAGAAGGACAAACATTGTATGTTCTCTTTCATTTGGGGAATATAATTAATAGTGAAAGGGAATATAAGGGAAGGGAGAAGAAATGTGTGGGAAATATCAGAAAGGGAGACAGAACGTAAAGACTGCTAACTCTGGGAAACGAACTAGGGGTGGTGGAAGGGGAGGAGGGTGGGGGGTGGGGGTGAATGGGTGACGGGCACTGAGGAGGGCACTTGACGGGATGAGCACTGGGTGTTATTCTGTAGGTTGGTAGACTGAACACCAATAAAAAATAAATTTATTTTAAAAAAAGATCTATGATCTATCTCATTAATTTTTAGTCTTGTGTGAATTAGGGATCAAAGTTCTTTTTTTCATTTTTTCATATTGATAACCAGTTGTTGTAGCACCACTGTTGAATAGACTTTCCTTTCTCCATTAAACTGCCTTAATACGTTTGTCAAAAATCATTTGACTTTATATGTGCTGATATATTTTTTGACTTTGTTCCATTGATTTGTCTGTTCTGTTGATATATTTGTCTTGATTACTGTCCCTTCGCAAGTTTTTGAAATCAGGAGGTCTTCAAGGTTCATTCATGTTACAGCATGTGTCAGTCTTCCTTTTAAGACTGATATTCCAGGCAGCCCAGGTGGCTCTGGGGTTGAGCACCTGCCTTTGGCCCAGGGCGTGACCCTGGAGACCCGGGATCGAGTCCCACATCGGGCTCCCTGCATGGAGCCTGCTTCTCCCTCTGCCTGTGTCTCTGCCTCTCTCTCTCTCTCTCTCTCTCTCTCTCTGTCTAATGAATAAATAAATAAAATCTTTAAAAAAAGAAAAAAAAAAAAGACTGATACTCCATTGTGTATATACTGCATTTATCCATTCATATTTCAATGAACACATGAGTTACTTCCACTTTTTGCCTATTGTGGATAATTCTGCGAGGAATATGGGTGTACAGATATCTCTTCAAGACTTTGGTTTCAGTTCTTTTGGGCATGTACCTAGAAGTGGAATTGCTGGATCATGACAGTAATGCCATTTTTAATTTTGTGAGAAACCACCATACTGTTTTGCATAGTTGCATTTTATATTTCCACCAGCAGTGCACAGGGTTTCAATTTTTCCGTATCCTCACCAACATTTGTTATTTCTGGTTCTCTGATAATAGCCATCCTAGTGGGTATGAAATGGTATCTCATTATGGTTTATGCCTGTGTCTCTGCCTCTCTCCCCGTGTGTCTCTCATAAATAAATAAAAATCAGTATACACCACATTTTCTTTATCCATTTACCTTTGATGGACATCTGAGTTGCTCCCAGCCCTTGGCTATGATAAAGAATGCTTCTATGAGGATGGAAGTCTCTTGGCGACCCTGCTTTCAATTCTTTTGACTACACGTACCCCAGAAATAGGATTGCTGGATTATATGGTAGTTGTAGTTTTAATTTTTTTGAGGAACTCTCATACTGTTTACATAGTGGTTGCACCATGCTACATTCCTATCAGCAATGCACAAGTGTCCTGATTTCTCCATATCCTTGCCAACATTTTATTTTTTAACAGTGGTCATCCTAATGGGTGTGAGGTGACCCTCATCGTGGTTGTGATTTGCCTTTTTTGATGGTTAGTGATGTGGAGCATCATTTCATAGGTTCATTGGCCATTTATACATCTTCTTTCAAGGAATGTCTGTACAGGCTCTTCGTCCTTTCTTCCATTGGGCTACTTGTTGCCTTGTGACGAAGTTCGTAGGAGTTTTTTGTATGTTAACTTATTGTCAAATACATGGTTTGCACATATTTTTCCCATTCTATTCGTTGTCTCTTCACTCTCTAGATTGTATCCTTTGGTGCATTTGAAGTTTTATAGACCCCATTTGTCTATGTTTACTTGTTTGCTGGTGCTTTGGTATCGTAGTCAGGAAATCACTGCCAGGTCCGTGGATCCTGGGTGGCTCAGTCAGTAAGCATATGACTCAATGTCAGCTCAGGTCTTGATCTCAGGGTTGTGAGTTCAGGCCCCATATTAGGCTCCACCCTGGGTATGGAGCCTGTTTACAAAAAGAAAGAAATCATTGGCAGATCTAATATTGTGAATCTTTTCCTTATGTTTCCTTTCAAGCACTTCATCTATAAAATAGATATCTATTATTGGGGTTTTTTTTAAACATTACTCTTACATATGTTTTCTCATTTTCAGTGTATGATTCTTTCACTTCTTTCATTAGTCTTGTTCCTGAATATCTTACCTTTTTCAGTGTTGTGGTAAATGGAGTTGTGTTCTTGAGTTCCACTTCAAATTGTTCATTGTTAACATCTAGAGATGCAACTGCTTCTTGGTGTGTTGGTTTTCATTTCTGCAACCTTGTTGAATTTGTTTACTGCTTCTAATTTTTTTAATCCTTACGATTTCTACGTATAAGATTATGGTATATGCAAATATGATTCTTCTTCTTCCTTTCCAGTTTGGATGCGTTTTGTTTCTTTTACTTGCCTAATTGCTCTGGCTAAGTTTTCTAGTACTATATTTGATGGAAAGGCCAGAGTAAAGAACTTTATTTTGATCCTATTTTTAGAGGAAAAGTTTGAGTCTTTTGCTATTTTGTACATTAGTTGGAATTTTTTTTTCATATTTGGTCTTTATGATGTTTAGTTGGTTTACTTTTACTCCTAGTTTAGTAAGAGTTCTTTTCATGAAAGAGTATTAAGTCTCGTGAAGTGAAAAAAAAATAAACAACATACAAAGTCAGATGCTTTTACCATCTGAACCACCTAGGTGCCCCCCTTTGCACATTCTTTTTTTGTTTCTTAAATTACACTTAGGAATGAAATCATATGGTATTTGTGTTTCTCTGACTCACTTATTTCACTTAGTATTACTCTTTCGCTCCATGTACGTCATTCCAAATGACGAGATTTCATTCTTTTGTATAACTGAATAATACTCCATCGCATAGGGATCCCTGGGTGGCACAGCAGTTTAGCACTTGCCTTTAGCCCAGGGCGCGAGCCTGGAGACCCGGGATCGAGTCCCACATCGGGCTCCTGGTGCATGGAGCCTGCTTCTCCCTCTGCCTGTGTCTCTGCCTCTCTCGCTCTCTCTGTGTAACTATCATAAATAAATAAAAATTAAAAAAAAAATATTTAAAAAAAAATACTCCATCGCATATGTACCACGTCTTCTTTATCCATTCATCTATTCTTTCTAGAGTTCCTTGAGAGATTTATATATATATATATATATTTTTTTTTTCTGTATGTGTTTATAGCATTAAGCTCTCCTAGAAATCTTTTGCTGCAGCCTAAATGTTTTGGTATATTGGGTTTCCTTGTTTCATTTGTTTCAAGATACTATGTATTTATGTAAGAAAGAGAACCCAGGAGTGGGTGGGGGCAGGGGGAAAGGAGAGGGAGAATCTTAAGCAGGCTCCACACTCACTGCAGAACCCAGCACAGGGCTCGATCTCAAGATACTGAGATCATGATCTGAGCCAAATCAGGAGTCGAAGGCTTAACCAACTGAGCCACCCAGATGGCCTCAAGATGCTTTTTAATTTCCCCCTTAAGTTATTCTAGGAAAAAGTTTTTCTTCTTTGACCTGTTGGTTGTTAAGAGAACGTTGTTTCATAATTGGCTCTTTATACATCTGAGACTTCACTAATGTGGTGGTCACTGGCCAGGCACATGTGACAATTTACATTAAAATTAATTAAAATTATATAAAATTTTATATAATTGAGAAAATTCACTTTCTCAATCACACTCGCCATATATATCAGATATGTAATAACCACATACCATATTGGGCAGCACTAGTAGACAGTATTTCCTTTTTACGGTACGATCTATTGGAGTCTTGATATAGATAGAATAATAGTTGTCAACCAGGTGCAATTTTGTCCCCCATGGGACGTATGGCAATATCTGGAAACATGTTTGGTTTCACAGGTAGGGGATCCGTGCTTATTGGCATCTAGTGGGTGGAGTTCCGGAAAGCTGTTAAAATCCCGTAATTCACAGGACAGCCCCCCAACAAAGGCTCATCCGGCCCACATGCCAGTAGTTTTGACAGTGAAAACCTTTGACCTATAATATGTTTCAGCAGGACGTGGAGGGCTCGTTGTTTTTTCCCTCTGATTGGCCAGTTGACTAGACCCCCTCTGCTGTGTGTATTCAATCCATCCTCTGCTTACTGCTAGTGAACTTTAGGCTAAAAATGTGTTTTGGTATTCGTGGTTTTTTTTTTTTTTTTTTTTTCACTTAAATGGTGGAGAAGGTCCTATTCCTTGCTAATTAGCATGCAATTTTTTTTAAAGTGAAATTGATAGTTAAGGTCCTTTACAATGAAAGAATACATATTTAATTTTATTTTTTTATTTTTTAAAGATTTTCTTTATTTATTCATGAGAAAGACACAGAGGGAGAGAGAGGCACAGACACAGGCAGAGGGAGAAGCAGGCTCCACGCAGAAGCCTGACGTGGGACTCGATCCTGGGTCTCCAGGATCACACCCTGGGCCGAAGGCAGTCACCAAACCACTGAGCCACCCGGGCGGCCCAGCATACAATTTTAAAAAATCGACTTTTGCTGTCTTACAGGTTCTTTGACTCTGCACATATAGACAAATCTCTGTTTCTGGCTCATCATGGCTTCCACTTCAAGGTAAGTGCCTTTGATGAAAGCCTTTATGAAGGGCCACACCCAGGACATTTTTAGCTCTTGGTCCTGCTGGCCTCACTAAGCATATGGTGTCTAGGAAAGAAAAAGGAGGAAGAGAGAGCACAAAAGGGAGACTGAGGAAAGATGAGGCAAGCAGGGTAGTGCATGTGGTATAGCTGAGGCTTTGTAGCTCCAGGGTCTGCACTGTGTCTGAAAATGTGATTTATTTCTCTCATCTTATTTTTTTTTTAAGATTTATATTATATATGAATCAGAGAGAAGGAGAGAGAGCACAAGTGGGAGTTAGAGAGAGAGGGAGAACACGCTCCAGATTGAGCACAGAGCCCGATGTGGGACTCGACCTCATGACCCCGAGATCAGGATCCAAGCTGAAACCAACAGTTGGTCACATAACTGACTGTGCCATCCAGGCGCCCCTTCCTCATCTTTTAATGCACAAGGTGCTTGCTACTGGACTACCATGGTCCCTGCAAGCTTTACCATTCCATGAGTCTTCTTTCCTTATTTTTTTCAAGTTTTTACTTAAATTCTAGTTAGTTAACATATACTGTAATATTGGTTCAAGACTAGTGTTTAGTGATTCATCACTTACCTATAACACCCAGTGCTCATCACAACAAGTGCCCTCCTCACTGCCAATCACCACGCCAATCCCATGCCCTCCTTCCCTCCAGCAAGCCTGTTGTTCTCTGTACTAAAGAATCTCTTATAGTATACCTCCCACTCTTTTCCTTCCTTCCCCTATATTCGTTTGTTGTTGTTGTTGCTGTTGTTGTTTTGTTGTTGTTGTTGTTTTAATTCCACGTATGAGTGAAATCATCTGGTATTTTCTCTGAATGACTGACTTTGCTTAACATATAGAATACACTCTAGGTCCTTTCTTTGGTGTTAGTAGTGATCTCTCCTTTCTCATCATGATTTTATTAGTTTGAGTGTTTTCTGTCTTCTTTTAAATAAGGCTGGCTAATGGTTTATCTACCTTCTTAATTGTTTCAAAGAACCAACTCCTGGTTTTGTTGATCTTTTCCACAGTTCTTCTGGTCTCTATTTCATTGAGTTCTGCTCGAGTCTTTTTTAACCCTCTTCTTCTGCTGGGTGTTGGATCTATTTGCTGTCTTTCACCAGCTCCCTTAGGTGGAAGGTTAGCTTTTCTATTTGAGTTTTTTCCAGTTTTTGGATGGATGCTTGTATTGCGATGTATTTCCCCCTCAGGACTGCTTTTGCTGTATCCCAAAGATTTTGAATGGTGGTGTCTTCATTCTCATTAGTTTCCATGAATCTTTTTAATTCTTCTCTAATTTCGTGGTTGACCCTTTCACCTTGTAGCAGGATGGTCCTTAACCTCCACGTATTTGAAATCCTTCCAAACTTCTTCTTGTGATTTAGTTCTAGTTTCAAAGCATTATGGTCTGAAAATACACAGGGTCGATCCCAATCTTTTGGTATCAATTAAGACCTGATGTGTGACCCAGTTTGTGGTCTCTTCTGGAGAAAGCCCCACGTGCACTTGAGAAGAATGTGTATTCAGTTGCGTTTGCATGTAAAGTTCTATAAATATCTGTGAAATCCATCTGGTCCAGTGTATCATTTAAAGCTCCTGTTTCTTTGGAGATGTTGTGCTTAAAAGACCTGTGGATTGCAGAAAGCGCTACATTGAAGTCACCAAGTATAAGTGTATTATTATCTAAGTATGTCTTAACTTTGGTTATTAATCGATTGATATACTTGGCGGCTCACGCATCCGGGCCATAAATATTCGTGATTGTTAGGTCCTCTTGTTGGATAGATCCTTTAAGTATGATATAGTGTCCCTCTTCACCTCTCACTACAGTCTTTGGGACAAACTTTAATTTATCTGATATAAGGATGGCTACCCCTGCATTTATTGAGGACTATTTGAATGGTACACAGTTCGGGGGATCCCTGGGTGGTGCAGCGTTTTGGCGCCTGCCTTTGGCCCAGGGCGCGATCCTGGAGACCCGGGATCGAATCCCACGTCGGGCTCCCGGTGCATGGAGCCTGCTTCTCCCTCTGCCTATGTCTCTGCCTCTCTCTCTCTCTCTCTCTCTCTCTCTCTCTCTGTGTGACTATCACAAATAAATTAAAAAAATAAAAAATAAAAAAAATAAAAAAAATAAAAAAAAAATGAATGGTACACAGTTCTCCAACCTTTTATTTTCAGGCTGTAGGTGTCCTGATGTCTAAAATGAGTCTCTTGGAGACAGCAAATGGATGGGTCTTGCTTTCTTTTATCCAGTCTGAAACCCTGCGCTTTTGATGGGGTCATTAAGCCCATTCACGTTCAGAGTTACTATTGACAGATATGGATTTAGTGTCATCATGATACCTATTCAGTCCCTGTTTTTGTGGATTGTTTCCTTGGACTTCCCCTTTCTTTTACAGGGTCCCCCCTTAATATTTCTGGCAGAGCCGGCTTGGTGGTCACATATCCTGTCAGTTTCTGCCTCTCTTGGAAGCTCTTTATCTCTCCTTCTATTCTGAATGAGAGCCTTGCTGGATAAAGTATTCTTGGCTGCAGGTTCCTCTCATTTAGGACCCTGACTGTATCCTGCCGGCCCTTTCTCACCTCCCAGGTCTCTGTGGAGAGGTCTGCTGTTGTCCTAAAGCTTCTCCCCATAAAAGTTAGTGATTTCTTGTCTCTTGCTGCATTAAGGATCTTCTCTTTATCTTTGGAATTTGCAAGTTCCAGTATTAAATGTTAAATGTTGAGCGGTTTTTATGGATTTAAGGGGGGTGGGGGTGATCTCTCTAGCTCCTGGATCTAAATGCCTGTTTCCCTTCCCAAGTTAGGAAAGTTTTCAGCTATGATTTGTTCAAATACATAATCTGGACCTCTGTCCCTTTTGGCGCCCTCGGGAAACCCCAATTAAATGTAGATTTTTCCTTCTGAGGCTGTCATTTATTTCCCTTAACCTATCCTCATGGTCTCTTAATTGTCTTTCTTTTCTTCCCTCAGTTTCCGCCCTTGCCATCAACTTGTCTTCTGTGTCACTCACTCGTTCTTCTCCCTCGTTAACCCTGGTCGTTAGGACCTCCAGTTTGGATTGCATCTCATTTAACTGATTTTTAATTTCGGCCTGATTAGATCTAAATCCTACAGTCATGAAGTCTCTTGAGTCCTTTATGCTTTTTTCTAGAGCCACCAGTAGCTTTATAACTGTGCTTCTGAATTGGCTTTCTGACATTGAATTGTAATCCAAATGTTGTAACTCTGTGGGAGAGAGGACTGTTTCTGATTTCTTTCTTTGGAGGTGAGTTTTTCCTTCTAGCCATTTTACTCAGTGGGGAGTGGCCAAAACAAGTTGTACTGGAATAACGAGAAAGAGAGAGAGAGAGAAAAAAGAAAAGAAGAAATAAAAAAGAATTAAAAAGGGGGGGGGTGGGGAAACAACAGAAACAAACAGAAAAGAAAAAACAAGGGGGAGTATCCTCTGATTCTATATACTGTAAATCCCTCGACTTCCCTGGAACTTTCCAGTGCTGCTTGGTCAATACCTTGCTTTTCCCCTGACCTTCTAGCTGGTCTTCTGAGGGAGGGGCCTGCTGTGCTGATTCTCGGGTGTGTGCACCTGGGGAGCTGCCCAGGCCCTGCCAGGTGTATGGCTCAGTGGGAGTTGTTTATCTGTGAGGCCCCTGCTCAGTCCCAGGTACAGGGTGACACCAGGAGGGACAACAACAGTGGGGGCGGCCCAGCTGTGCAGCTCTGGAGTCAGCTCCCGCAGTGACTACTGCAGCTCCCAGTGTGCAGGGGCCTGGATGCTCCAGGGGCGGGCCCGCCGAATCTGTACAGCTCGGGCCGCCCGGGGGCAGGAGCCACCTGGCTGTCCCTGTGTCCTCCCGGCCTCTGCCTGACCTGGGGGAGCACCGATCCTGGGCTGTGTCCCCCGGCGCCCTGGGCTCTGGGACCTGTGACACTGTGAATGGACCTAAAGTGTAGGTCCACGATGTATAATTTAAAAGCATCAGAGTGAATTTTGTTTGAAGTTAACTTATACTTTATTACAATAAAACTCATAAGCCCATTTTACAGGTTAAAGAAAAACTCAAAATATAGAAACAGTGAAATGACACGGGAAGGGCAAGCCTCCGTTGGGCTGCAGGCATGACGAGGCCCTGCGGTGGGAGCTGGGGCGGGCTCCCGAGGTGGTCAGGGGGCTGCGCAGAGGTTGAAGCCAGTTGTCCCAGAGGCCAATTGGCGGCTCTGGCACTCTGGGGGACCCCGATTGCAGGTGCCAGGGCCTGCTCCTCCTCCGGGGTGGCCGCAGGTGCACGTGGCTCGTCCAGGGCGCAGCCGTGATCTAGAGCAGTGACCACTATCTGCAGGGGCTTCGCCTCCCCAGCTGGCACCTCAGCTGGGGCCAAGCCCTCAGCCCCAGCAGCCAGGGCGGCCTCGAGCACTTCAGGCCCATCCGAGGCAGCAGGCCCCACAGTTGGGGCTGGGGCGGGCTCCGGAAGTGCTTCAGGGTCTTTTGCTCGGGCCGAAGCTGTAGCTCCAAGAAGACAAGGTATCACCACCAGGACGGACTTTCCACGTCCCTCCCAAATCAAGGACACTCTTCCAACCGCTCAAAGAGCCCTGGGAGGTGTCCACAGCCTGCAGCTCGTGGGGATGGGGTGTGAGCCGAACCCCTGCTCCCGGCCCAGCTGCACGGACGCTGGATCCGTGGGGGCCCACCCTGTCCCAGCTCGGCCCACCCCCAGGCCTCCTCACCCCCAGCCTCTGGCTCCGCTGCATGGAGGCGTCTGAGTTGTTGCAGGTAACGCCGGGCACGGAGCTCCACGTCTGTGCCTGGCATGCGCTGCCTTATGAATTCCAGAATCTTCTTCAGGGAGGCAGATTGGGGGAGCCGACAAAAGTCCTCCTGATAATAGTCCATCCATATCTCCAGGATGCAGCAGATGGCCCTGGGGAGGGACAGGTGGGCACAGGGGTCAGAAGACAGGGCTCCCTCACACCGAGGTGTCCCGGGGAAGCCCTGCAGGACCCGGGGCCTCGGCCTCCCGTGCGGGGCTGTCAGAGGCCAGTCCTGCTCCTCGTCCACCTGCCACCTGGCGGTCCTGCCTGCCACAGGCCTGCTCCCCGAGGAGGGGCTGGCACGAAGCCTCTGTGCGGGGGAGCCCACGCCCAGCGGTGTGACCATCACGGTCTTTGCTGGGAAGCGGGGCTCCCTCCTCAGCCTGGCTCCCTGCCCACTTGCCCCTTGAATCCACCGGCAGGCGTCCGGGGACGGGGGGCGTCTGGCCTGTCATTGCCCTCACTGCACACACTGTCGCTCTGGGAAGGTCCAAGCCAGGAGGGCTCGGGCTCTGTGTCCTGCCAGGCCTTGCCAGGAGCCACCCGGGACCTCCACTTTCCCTCCCTGTGGCTCTGCGCTGCCTCCCTCATGAGGGGCCCCGGGGGGGTGTCCTTCCACTGACTCTAATCTGCCGTCTCCCACGGGGCCAGGGCCACCGGGTCTGTGAGCCCTCAATGGCCCTCGTGGCAACCTGCTGTGCACTGGGTCCAGGTGCCACCAGATTGGGGAGTGCGATGCTCCCCACCCCCTCTGCTCTGGGTCCCAGGTGTGGGGCAGACAGAGGGCTGGGAGGGGCGGGCATGGAGAAAGTCTCCCTTAGGGGTCCCAGTGCTCTCCCACCAAGCCCACACCCTATTCACGGCTCTCCTTTCCTCCTTTCCTGAAGGGCCCTTAGACCTTTACCCCGTCACGGGAATTGCAGATGTGTGGGGTGAGGGTCCAGCACCCCCGGCCCACAGCCCCCTCGCTGCCCTCCTGGAGAGGGAAGGCCCTCGGGCAGGGGCCGGAGTCACTCACAGTTTCCAGCGCTGCAGGACCGCGTCGTCGCCACCACACGCAGCTGCGATGCACCCATATCTAGGGGAGGGCGGGGGCATCCCACGAATCATCCTGTGGCCGCGACCTCTCACCGTGGGGGCTGTCACCTCTGACCCCCGACTAGGCCGGAGCCCCGGGGGCCGTCAGCTCTGTGCGGGGGGCCACGGGCAGCCCCCGGAGAAGCGCCCGCACCTGCCGGGGCCTCCTGAATGCTTGAGCATGAAAGGCTCCGGCCAGGCCCACGGCCGATATCTGAGTGGGCCTGGGCGCCCGGGGACCCCCGGGGTCCCCCTGTGTGGTTGCCCCAGGACACAGCCCCCCGATGGACTCTCCAACCTCCCTTTCAATGGGAAAAGAGGCCCAGCTCAGGACCCCGGTGACGGTGGGGAGGAGGCACAGGCCCCGTCACGGGGGAGGAGGACGGCTGCGGAGCACAGGCACAGCCCCTCTGGCCGACCCGCCACAGGCCAGGCCCCGGGGCTGCCCTCCGGGACCCCACTGTGCCCTGGGTGACTCTGCTCCAGGCGGGGGAGCGGCCCGAGGCCGGGCAGCTCAGAACCATTCCCAGCCTCCCCACCAGCAGGTGGCCCACCCCGGGCTGCGGAGGCGCAGGTGCTCACTTCGTAAACAGCAGATCCAGCACCTCGTCGGTGGTGGCAAATCCATGACAGTTGTCTAAAAAGATGAAAACGGAGATGACATCCCTGCGCAGCAAGGCGGGCAGCAGTTGTTGGAATTCCTGCTCCAGCAGCTCCGTCCGGCTGGGCTTCGTCGGGCAGATGGGAGGCGCCTTCCCGGCCGAGGCCCTTGCACCCTGAGTTGGGACAGAGGGGACGTGCATGGAGCCGCCGGGAGGCCTGGGGTGGGAGCGCAGCCCGCAGCCCGAGCTCTCGGGGGCCGTGGGGGGCAGGAGTGCCCACGGCAGGAACCCGGGCCTTGATGCCTGTGGCTCAGTCACTTAGCCTCTGACTCTGGGCTGTGGCTCGGGTCGTGGCCTCAGCACCCTGGGATCCCGCCCTGGCAGGCCCTGCGCTTGGGGCCCAGTCTGCTTCAGGAGCCTGGGTCTCCCTCTCCCCTCCCTGCTCTCTGCCTGTCTCTTACACAAACAAGACAAACTATCCGATAAAGAAACAATCTTAGAGGATAAATGTTCAAAAAAGTTTGGATCAGTACAAGGACCTCAAGAGACACAGAGAGACAGAGACCGAGAGAGACAGACACACAGACAGAGGGAGAAGCAGCCCTGGTGCAGAGAGCCCGAGGCGGGACTCGATCCCGGGCCTGCGGGGTCAGGGCCTGGGCGGAAGGCAGGCGCTAAACCCCTGGGTGACCAGGCCGCCCCTGAAGGCTCTGCTCTGATATTCCTACACCTCTGTGCACGGGGACTCTGCATCTGGCCCAGGCAGGGGCAGGGCCCTGGGGCAAGTGTGGGGAGCAGGGGAATGCAGACTCATGTGGGAGCAGGAGTGTAGGGGGGAGCCCAGGGGAGTAGCAGGCTGGCTTCTGGGACCCGGGGCCCTTCGTGCCGCATCGGGGACCCGGGTGTCGGGGGTGCCCCGGCCCCTGCACTCATTTGAGCCCGCGCTGGCCTCTGTTAGCTGCGCAGGGCACTTCCCAGTTCCTCGAGGCGGTGGGGCAGAGCACCCCTTCCTCCCGCTCGCGCCCCCTGTCCCGGGTGGAGCTCTGTGGAGACAGTGCCCGGCAGCCAGGCAGGAGGCCTCAGCGCCCGGTCCGGCCGCCTCGGCTGGGCCGCACCCCCAGCGGCCCCCATCCAGACACAGCACAGCGCAGGCGGCACCCCCCTCCCCCAAGGAGAGCAAAGGGATCGGCTGCAGGGCCTCGGGGGGACTCTTACTCGGCGGGTAAGAGGACCTCAGGAGCCCTGTTTGCACCCTGCCCACCTTGACCTCAGGGTGACCCTGAAGGGATCACCGGGGAACCTGCCGCCCTGCAATGTCCCCCAGCCTGGATGCACCTGCCCACACATCCCTGTTTCCCGGAAGCTGAAGAGGAGGGGATGGGGCCACCCAGGATGGCTGGCACAGGGGGCCTGGCCTGGCCTGCTCTGGCTTACCTGACGGCGCCTCCTGATAAACGCCCTGAGGCGTTGGTTTTTATGCTGGAGCCAAAGCCTACAGCATTGGAACAAGCGGCACCCCTGGGGTTCCTGGGAGCCAGAGCCCCCAGAGGTGGGCCGGCAGCAGGAGAACATCTTCCAGGAGCGGATGTCTCCAGCCAAGTGAGCCTGAGGTGGGGCTGCACTAGATGCGGTTGCCTGGTCACGGGGGTTCCAAGTTCTGTTGGGCTCTGTGTCACGGGAGTGACCTCACTTCCTGGGACCCCCTCCCTGACCCACTCCTGGAGGAAGCTGCAGGGGCGGCGCTCGGGGCTGCCGACGGCTCCCCCGTCCCTGCAGGCGATGGCCTGTGCACACAGTGACACACCCGCACCCCTGTCCACAGGCCCCAGGGAAGGACTGTGTGCAGCCAGGGCCCCAGCCTGGACACACGCCTGCGTTCAGACACAACTTTCCATTCTTCCCCGGTTTTGACCCCAGAGAAGCCGTTGTGCCCGTCGGGGATGGTCTGCATCTTGCCCGTGGGACAGGGATTATCCTAGCGGGTGCTTCCTCCAGACGTCCCCAGGCCACTGTGGCATCATATCTATGACATTGGAGGCGGGTGTCACATGCGGGAAATACCTCCAACCACATGTTCTTCCTTGGTGTGTACATGCGCCCAGGCCCACGAGGTCCATGTGCACACACGTGGGCACCAGTTCTCTCATACTGGAGGCCCAGAAGATGACAGTCCCACCGGGGGAGGCATGGGCAATAGCTCCCCACGATCCTAGGCTCCTGAATCCAAGGCAAACCCTACAGAAGGTGTCAGAGTCTCGGCCTAGAAGGTGTGAGGCCGTCCTTATCCTGAACCCCTGCCTGTCGTGTGTTATGGGCCCTTCCCTCCTTCCCACTGGGTGAGCTGTGGACAGCGGTGCACCCAGTGGGTCGCCCTGACCTGGGCTCTAGGGAACCTGCTGTCAGCCACAGAACTGAAAGTAGACAGGAGGCACTGACTCTCCGGCTTGACCCCCAACTGAACTGAAAGCACGTTGTGTGTCCACGTACACTGACAGAGAAACAGAGACACGGATATGAATGTAGACACAGATGCAGAACTAGGAAGTTAGCAGAGGAGAAGCAACATCACTGAAGATCATTAAATAAAAAAAGAAAGACAGCTGAGTCTCGAATGGAGAAAAATGGAGTAATTAAAATAGAATCATGAAAAAATAATTCATCAAACCGAAAAGCAGAGAGAGGGATAAAGAAGAAGGAGCACTTTGGTGACACAAAGAAACGGCAAGCCTCGAATGTAAGGGTGATCGTGCCTCACGGACTCCATGGAACCTAAGTTGGGCAACAAGCAGCACCTTCCAGCAAAGGCCTAAGCGAATTATTTTCTGTTGTTGTTTTTTATTTAAAGATTTTTATCTCTTTATTCATGAGAGTGACAGAGAGTGAGAGAGGCAGAGACATAGGCCGAGGGAGAAGCAGGCTCCATGCAGGAAGCCTGATGGGGGACTCGATCCCGGATCCCAGGATCAGGCCCTGGGCCGAAGGTGGATGCTCAGCTCAGCCCCTGAGTCACCTGGGGGTCTAGACTAAGCTAATGAAAATGTACAAGGGATTGTGTCATACTGTGTTTGTAAGGGGGTAAAATTTCTCTTTACTAAGAAAGCGAGGGCAGCCCGGGTGGCTCAGCGGTTTAGCACCGCCTTCGGTCCAGGGCCTGATCCTGGGGACCCGAGATCAAGTCCCCCCTCGGGCTCCCTGCATGGAGCCTGCTTCTCCCTCTGCCTGTGTCTCTGCCTCTCTCTCTCTCTCTCTCTCACTGTGTGCCTATCATAAATAAAAAATAAAAAAAAATTAAAAAAAAAAAAAGAGTCATGGCTCGAGTAAAAGGGTTTTGGTATCACACCACTGATCACACTGTTTTGTGCCAGTCTTAGCATATCAATATGCTAATATCAATATACCACTCTTGTGTTTGGACCCGCTATTGTGCTTCTTATTATGATTTCAAGATGCCCTTCAAGAACAATGGGAAACTTTGAAAAAATAGAGATTTATTATTTATAAGACCTGGAAATCACACAGCACACCTGGAACCACATAGCGAGGTCACACAGGGCAGGGGGAAGGAGGATGGCGAGCATACAAGTATGCACAGGCAGGTTTTCTGCTTTTATCAGAGCCAAGTGTGGGGGGCTAGGGTTTTATAGGCTCACTCTTTATTAGAAAATTTAAAATATAAGAGTGTGGAATTTAAAGCTCAGGAAGAGAAAAGGCAAGTGGCCCAAATGGTCACTTATTGAAATCAACCAAGTTCACAAAGGAGCCTAGGGGGCAGTGGGGCTGGCTCTTTGTCTAGTCTTGTGGTTGGCAATGTGTTTATTTGAAATAACTATCTTTTGTCAGTTACTCGTATTACCAAAAAAAAAAAAAAATAGCCAAAGCTCATGGCTTATATCGCATTGCCAAGTGCTGCAGAGTAACCATCCTGGAGTACCACTCTGTTCATCTGACCCCCCTGCAAAGTACCCTCACAATTGCTTCCTGATTATGCAAATTTTTCAGGTACAAAATGACCCAACTTTGCCTTCTCAATCCTGGATCCCACCACTGTAATCTACATGCCCTGTCTCCAACCAACTGGGCTATTCACTTCTCTTTTCACAACGCAGCACTCACCTAGCTCCTTGCCTTTGTCCATACTGGTGCCAACATGTTATCATCAAGCACATGGTGTTTTTGCAGAGATGGTTGGTAAATAAATAAGGAATGGGCCTCCAGTGGCCTCCATGATAATATATTATTCCTCACCCCTCTGATTTTCCTCCTCCTGTTTTTCTACCACAACCCCTCCTATCTAGTCACACTCCTAAATGTTCCACTCTCTTCATTAACCCACAGCTGAACTTCAGGCTTTACAATCCTAACATGTTAACAGACATTTATGCGGGGTCTACTCTGAAGCAGGTACTGCACAAGGTATATAGGTGAAACAAAGACGAATAAGCTACTTATGTTCCTGCCCTGAAAAAGCACACAATTAACTACAGAATGAGAAATGCAGGATGCTTGGGGAGTGCAGGAGGGAATTTAAAGACAGTTTTTTGGAGTTTTAACCTGAAAAATAAAACTATCAGTTATTTTACTAGCAAAAAAATGGTTTTTTTTCAGGAATAACAGAATTCCAATTCTGGACATGCAACAAACAAAGAGGAACATTATTTTGTGCAGAAGAAGAATGAAGCTGGGAGGGTTTTTTCCAAACAAAAGTCCATTGGGGGGGAAAAAATAGCAGAAGTCCAGGTCATGATGGTTTCCAAAGGGCTGAGTTGCAGGGGTAGTGGAGATGTTGTCAGAGATACGAAATACATCTTTCCCTTGCAGGAGCCTGTGATTGATGATTCTTTCCTGCTGCTGATTCTTCTGTTGGGCTCTTCATTGATAATTCTTTCTGTAATTAACCATAATTGATGTTGAGTGGTAAGGCTTCACCTCCTAACTTTCTCTTTTCTCCTCCTTTCCCTATTTTAGTGAGGTTCCACTAATTAATATTGTCTTAAACATTGGAAACCCTGGGGCCAAGTGAAGAGCATGGGAAAGAAGAAAGGGCAGGATTCCAGGGAGCAGAAGCAAACAGAGAGCATTCAGACATTTCCAACCATTTGGTGGGACTACGGTAGCAAAGGTTAGGTGGTGGGAAAAGAGGCCAGACTGTCAATAGTTTACTAAGCGATGCCGGGAGTTTCTCTCCTGAAAGTAATAGGTTGCCTTTAATAGATTTTTAGATTGGGGAATAATCAGCGAGTTCTCTAGAATGATCATTCAGGCAGCATTATCAGAGGTGGTTTGGAAGTGGGAGAAAAGGCAATCAGGGAAGTGAACTATCAAACTGTTGTAAGAGAGGCACCTGGGTGGCTGAGTTGGTGAAGGGTCAGCCTTCGGCTCAGGTCATGATCACAGAGTCCCAGAAGAGAGTCCCTGGTGGAGCCCCGGGATGGAGCCCCAGGAGGGAGCCCTACACGGAGCTCCGCCCCTCCCCCTGCTGTCGTTCTCTCTCTCTCCCTCCCTCTCAAATAAAAATAAAATGTTTTTTGAAACATTTTCTTTCTTTTTTTTTTTTTTTAAGAAACTGTCGGAAGATCCCGGAGCAGGCCGGAGACACGGTCGCGGGGGCTGGAGCGCCCCCCGAGGCCCCTGCTAGGCGGACAGACCTCTCGGGTCGTGAGTGTGCGCCTCGGCCTCCGCCGCACCTGCACCCGATTCCGACCGCGCTCGTGCCGTCTGCCCCCAAACTTATGCACTTAATTATCTTTTCCTGGACTCCCCAGTCGTTTCCTGCCCACCACTCCAGTCTCCCTAGATAACACAATAGGAATTGATGGGGTTGGAAGGGCTCGCAAGCCCTCGGAGGCCCAGCTCACGCCCAGGAAAGCGGGGAGGCGCTCCGGGAGCCCCATCACGGGGCTCATCACCCGGTCGCCTTCCCGGGACACGGAGCAGGACACCTCTAGCGCGCCCCCACAGCTGTCAGGCCCTCGGCGGCCGCCAGGGGGCGCGTCCGTTCCCCTCCCCCCCCCCCCCCCCCCCCCCGTTTTTTCTCTTTTGCGGAAACGCGAACCCGCGCTTCTCCAAAGCAAATGAACCCTGAGGTAATTCGGCCCTCTGCCGTCGCCGTAGCCCCAGACTGTAAACAGGAAGTAGGCGCCAAGAGGCGGGTGAAAAATAACGCCCGGGGCTCGGAGGCGCCGTCGCCTGCGCGCTCAGGGGGTCCCTGCGGTTCTGCGCGGGGAGGGCTTCCCTCGCCAGTCCCTCCTCCAGTGGAGGTCTCTTGCCGCTAGCCAGCTCTCCCCTCGGCGGACAGGGCGTCCCCCCAACCATGGCCGAATACTCGTACGTGAAGTCCACCAAACTCGTGCTCAAGGGAACCAAGGCCAAGAGGTAAGGCCAGAGCTGGCGCGGGAGACTCTGGGTCTCTTCCGACGGCGCCCCCGCCCCCCCCGCCCCCCCCGTGGGGAGGAGAGTCGAGTCTCGCGGAACTCGGGGTGTGAGGGAGCCGGGAACTCCGGCGCCCCGCCCTCGGGCCTGCTTCCGGCCGCGGGCTCTGTGGCTGCCGGGCAGCTCCGGGCGCTCGTGCGGGGCCGGCCTGACGGAGGAGACCTGAGGGCGCCACCGCGAGCCGCAGCTGCAGGCCCGGCCCCGGGTCAGGAGCCCCCCAGACCGCTGCTCGGCGCGTCCGCCTTAGTCTCGTGCTGCAGGTCGTGACAGCGACGTCTCCTGTTAGGGCTCGTTACTTCACGCCCGCCCCCCCGCCCAGTACTCCTTAAACGTCTCCCCTCAAAAAAAATCCTTCATTCCCCCCCCCACAAAAAAAACCCTTAATTAATCATCCCTCCCTCCCCCCGCCCCAAAAAAGCAAATCCTTAATTTTTTTAATACGATATGCAGATGTGCGTTTTGACAGGTATAGAATAAGCTCAAGTCCGCGTTCTCCGCAGTTACTAGTTTAGCAGTTTGTGGCAGGTCCGTTAATATCCTGGAGCTTCTATTTACTCATTCATTAGGGAAGATTAGCGGTAGGAGAACTGATGCTAGGGGGCAGCCCGGCGGCTCCGCGGCTTGGCGCCGCCTTGGGCCCGGAGCGTGACCCTGGTGACCCTGGAGTCCCGGGATCGGCCCCACGTCAGGCTCCCTGCACGGAGCCTGCTTCTCCCTCTGTCTGTGTCTCTGCCTCTCTCTCTGTCTTTCATTAATAAATAAATAAAATCTTAAAAAAAAAAAAAAAAAAGAATTGCTACGAGGATTAGATGAGTTAACGCGTACAGTAAGCGGAACCAAATGCAAGGAGAAGGTCGTAGTGGTGATTTACGGTCGTTGGACTTTTTAGGAAAAAGTATCTGCCCGCCCAGATCTCCACCTCTCTTCTCTCTGGTAGATTTGCTCACGGTTGATCATTCATTACAGATGTTAATCTGAAGCTTGTCCTGCCTGGCTTTACAGGAGAGAGGGGAGAGTTAGCTTCTGAAAGCTTACGTTTCCATGAAAATACAAATAAGCGCATCTCATGCTCATCACAACTATCAATCTTCATTAACGCACGTAGATAGCACTTTCTGCCTGCCTAGAACAACTCTAAGCACTTTGAATACGACTTATTTGGAAACACCCCGGGTGTTGTTTTTTTTTTTTTTTTCTTTTTTTTTATTACTGAGATATGATACATATAAAATTCACCCTATAAAGCACAGTTCTGTGGGTTTTAGTGTTTAGTCCACAAAGTTCCCCACTGTCATGTTGTCCAACATTTTCATGGTCTGGGAAGGAAACCCCATAATCCTTAGTAGTCCCTCTCCAGTCCACTCTTCCCTCATGCCCGCAACCACTAATATACTTTCTCTCTGTTATCAGTTTGCCTGTTCTGAATATTTCCTATAAATGGAGTCATGCAATATGCGGTCTCTTGTATCTGGCTTCATCCATGTCTAGCATGTATCAGTATCCTTATTTTTATGGCTGAATAATATTCCATTGTATGGATATAACACATTTTGTTTATCCTTTCACCCGTTGAAGGACATCTGGGGTATTTCCACTTTTTGGCTATTAGGAATCATGCTGTTACGAATTTCTTAGAAAATTTTTGTGTGGATGTGTGTTCTCATTTCTCTTGGGTATATACCTAGCAGTACATAGGTTAGGTCATATGATAACTCTGTTTAACTTTTTGAAGAACCCCAAACTATTTCCTAAAGCAGCTGTACCACTTTTCATTTTCACCAGCAACATAGGAAGATTCACATTCACCCTTAATCCTCGCAGTAACCTTAAGAGCATAAATTATTATCCTCATGTTATAGATGAGAAGCTGACAGTGATTAAGAAATGTTCCAAAAGTCGCAGAGCTAAGAAATAACAAGATTAAAAAGGCAGTCCTCCAGAGCCTGTTCTCTTAACTATAATACAATACATACAGGATCAGAACTGACTTCTCAGTATTAGAAGGAAGAGAACATATCGGTGTAGATAACTGTGAATCAATAATTCATAAATCTGTGTACAGCTTAAAAGAGGCTTGTAAGATTCCATCTTAGATGTTTAACATCAAATCAATATTTCTAAACTTATCTATATAAATTCTCTCCTACAGTAAGAAGAAAAAGAGCAAAGAGAAGAAGAGAAAAAGAGAAGAAGATGAAGAAACTCAACTTGATATTGTTGGTAAGTTTTCCATACTTTATTCTGGGAAAAGTTAATACTGCTGAGATGCCTTTAAAAATATTTTCCTAGTGGGACGTCTCGATGGCTCAGCAGCTGAGCGTCTGCCTTTGGCTCCGGGAGTGATCCCGGGGTCCGATACAGTTCTGAGTCTTTGCTCCTAGTCTATGGTTTAACTTTTCATTTTATTAAATGGTATTTTTCTTAAAGCAAAAGTTTAAAAAATTGAAAAAAATTTTTCAATTATAATTTTTCAACTATAAGTTTTTTTTTAAGATTTTATTTATTTATTCATGACAGACACAGAGAGAGAGGCAGAAACACAGGCAGAGGGAGAAGCAGGCTTCACCCAAGTGTCCCAGAAGTTTTTAGTTTTTATAAGATTCCATTTATTACTATTTTTCTGTTACATTACCATCTTATATCTTCAGTCTAAGAAGTTGTTGCTTACCCCAAGGTCATGAAGAAATTCTTCCACGTTTTCTTTATGAGGCTTCAGTTTTAGTTTCTCATTAGATCTATGATCTATCGTGGTTTATGTATACAATGGAATATTGCTCAGCCATTAGAAACGACAAATACCCACCATTTGCTTCAACGTGGATGGAACTGGAGGGTATTATGCTGAGTGAAGTAAGTCAGTCGGAGAAGGACAAACATTGTATGTTCTCTTTCATTTGGGGAATATAATTAATAGTGAAAGGGAATATAAGGGAAGGGAGAAGAAATGTGTGGGAAATATCAGAAAGGGAGACAGAACGTAAAGACTGCTAACTCTGGGAAACGAACTAGGGGTGGTGGAAGGGGAGGAGGGTGGGGGGTGGGGGTGAATGGGTGACGGGCACTGAGGGGGGCACTTGACGGGATGAGCACTGGGTGTTATTCTGTATGTTGGTAGACTGAACACCAATAAAAAATAAATTTATTTTAAAAAAAGATCTATGATCTATCTCATTAATTTTTAGTCTTGTGTGAATTAGGGATCAAAGTTCTTTTTTTCATTCTTTCATATTGATAACCAGTTGTTGTAGCACCACTGTTGAATAGACTTTCCTTTCTCCATTAAACTGCCTTAATACGTTTGTCAAAAATCATTTGACTTTATATGTGCTGATATATTTTTGGACTTTGTTCCATTGATTTGTCTGTTCTGTTGATATATTTGTCTTGATTACTGTCCCTTCGCAAGTTTTTGAAATCAGGAGGTCTTCAAGGTTCATCCATGTTACAGCATGTGTCAGTCTTCCTTTTAAGACTGATATTCCAGGCAGCCCAGGTGGCTCTGGGGTTGAGCACCTGCCTTTGGCCCAGGGCGTGACCCTGGAGACCCGGGATCGAGTCCCACATCGGGCTCCCTGCATGGAGCCTGCTTCTCCCTCTGCCTGTGTCTCTGCCTCTCTCTCTCTCTCTCTCTCTCTCTCTCTCTGTCTAATGAATAAATAAATAAAATCTTTAAAAAAAGAAAAAAAAAAAAAGACTGATACTCCATTGTGTATATACTGCATTTATCCATTCATATTTCAATGAACACATGAGTGACTTCCACTTTTTGCCTATTGTGGATAATTCTGCGAGGAATATGGGTGTACAGATATCTCTTCAAGACTTTGGTTTCAGTTCTTTTGGGCATGTACCTAGAAGTGGAATTGCTGGATCATGACAGTAATGCCATTTTTAATTTTGTGAGAAACCACCATACTGTTTTGCATAGTTGCATTTTATATTTCCACCAGCAGTGCACAGGGTTTCAATTTTTCCGTATCCTCACCAACATTTGTTATTTCTGGTTCTCTGATAATAGCCATCCTAGTGGGTATGAAATGGTATCTCATTATGGTTTCAGTTTGCATTTCTTCAATGATTAGCAATATTGAGCAATTCTCATTGGCCATTTCTGTATTTTCTTTGGAGAAATATCTATTCAAATCCTTTACCTGTTTTTTGAAGTGGGTTGTTTTGTTGCTCTTGTTGAGTTTTAAGAGTTGTTCATGTATTCTGGATGTTAATCTCTTGTCAGATATATGATTTACAAATGTTTCCTACCATTCTCAAAATTGTCTTTTTACTCTCTTGATAGTGTCCGGTGGTGCAGTTTTTTGTTTTTTTTTTTTTTTCTTATTTTTTTATTTTTAGAGAGGGTGACAGAGGCAGGGGAGGGGCAGAGGGAGAAGGAGAGAGAGAATCTTAAGATTCTCAGGGCTCGATTCCACAACCCTAAGATCACTACCTGAACCATCCAGGTGCCCCAAAAGTTTTTCATTTCGATGAGTTCATTTTGTCTAATTTTTCTTTTGTTATTTTCACCTTTGGTGTCACATCCAAGAAATGATTAACAAGAATGTAAAAGACCTGTACATTGAAAAATATGACATGGATAAAAGAAGTTGAAGAAGATACATATAAATGGAAAGATAGTCCATGCTTGTGGATCAGAAGAATTAAATTATTAAAAATCTCATTATCTCAAAGCAATCTATAGATTCAGTGCAATCTCTATCAAAATTCCGAAGGCATTTTTCACAAATAATGAACAAAGAGTCCTAAAATTTGTAAGGAACCACAAAAGACTCCAGATAGCTGGTAATCTTTTTTTTTTTTATTTTTATTTATTTATTTATTTTTTTATTTATGATAGTCACAGAGAGAGAGAGAGGCAGAATCACAGGCAGAGGGAGAAGCAGGCTCCATGCACCGGGAGCCCGATGTGGGATTCGATCCCGGGTCTCCAGGATCGCGCCCTGGGCCAAAGGCAGGCGCCAAACCGCTGCGCCACCCAGGGATCCCCGATAGCTGGTAATCTTAAGAAAGAAGAACAAGGCTGGAGACACCAGACTTCCTGATTTCAAACTATGTTACAAAAATATACTAATCAAAACAGGTTTGTCTTAGCATAAAAACAATATGTAGATCAGTAGAACAGAACAAAAAGCCTAGCTATAAACTGATGCGGTAAACATAGGAATGCATCTATTCAAATTAGTGTTTTCATTTTCTCTGGGTTAATATCCAGTAGTGGAATTACTGGATCATGTGGTAATTCTATTTTTAATTTTGTGAGGAAACTCCATACTATTTTCCATAGTCTGCACCAATTTGCATTTCCACCAACAGTGCACAAGGGTTCCTTTTTCTCCACAGCTTCACCAACACTTGTTACTTCTTGTCCGTTTTATTTTAGCCATTCTAACAGTTGTAAGGCAATATTGAGGTTTTAATTTGCATTTTCCTGATTATTAATAATGTTAATAAGCATTTTTTGTGTCTGTTGGTCATATTTATGTCTTACTTAGAAAAATTTCTACTCACATCCTCAGCCCATTTTTTAATTGGATTATTTGGGAGGTTTGTGGTGTTACGTTGTATAAATTCTTTGTATTGTTTGGATACAACAATCCCTTATTGGAGGTATCATTTGCAACTAGCTTCTCCCATTCAGTAGATTGTCTTTTTGTTTTGTCAGTGGTTTCCTTCACTATGCAAAAGCTTTTTATTTGGTGAAATCTCAGTAATTTAATTTTGTTTTCTTTGCCAGAGGAGACATACTAAGAAAAATATTTCCATGGCTGATGTCAAAGAATCAGGAAGGATACTGTATATGTTTGCTTATAGAAATTTTTTGGATTCAGGTCTCACATTTAGGTCTTTAATCTATTTTGTGTTTATCTTTGTATATGGTGTAAGAAAATGGTCCAGTTTTCCCAGCACCATTTGTTGAAGATTGTTTTTTTCCCATTCTGTATTCTTGCCTTCTTTGTCATAAATTAATTTCCCATAAAAGTGTAGGTTTGGTGCCTGGGTGGCTCAGTAGGTTAATTGTCTACCTTTGATTCAGGTCATGATCTTGGGGTCCTGGAATCAAGTTCTACTTCAGGCTCCCTGCTCAGCGAGTAGTCAGCATCCCCCTTTCTCATTGACCCTCCCCCACTTGTGTTCTCTTTCTTATGCTTTCTCTGTCTCTCTCTCTCAAATCTTTAAAAAAAAAAAGTGTGGGTTTATTTCTGGACATTCTATTCCAATAACTTATATATCTGTATTTATGCCAGTACCATAATGTTTTTATTACTACAGCAATATAGTATTTCTTGAAATCTTGGATTCTTTTCCAAGATTTCTTTGGCTATTTGAGATCTTTTGTGGTTCCATACAAATTTTAGGATTATTCTAGTTCTATTTAAAATGCTCTTGGTATTTTGACAGGGATTGTATTGAATGTGCAGCATGAGTAGGTGGATGGGTGAAATAGTTGAAGGGGAATTAAGAATACACTTATCTTGATGAACACTGAGAAATGTATAGAATTGCTGAGGTATATGCATATGAAACTAACATAACAAAGTATATGAATTATACTTGAATTAAAAATGAATTTTTAAAAAGAAACCCGTTTATTTTCGTGTACATAGAGTACACAATTTCTGCTCATTTTGTTGCTGATCCAAAGTCATGATTAGGAATACTGTGTTAGGGTGCACCTGGGTGGCTCAGTCAGTTAAGTGTCTGCCTGTGTCTCAGGTCATGATCCCAGGGTCCTGGGATCAAGCTCTGCACTGAGTTCCCTGCTCAGTGGGGAGTCTGCTTCTCCATCTCCCTCTGCTTTCCACTCCCCCTACTTATGTTTTGTCTTTCTGTCAAATAAATAAAATCTTTTTAAATAACAATACTGTGCTAGACCACAAAAAGAAAGAAAAAGAAAGAAAGAAAGAAAGAAAGAAAGAAAGAAAGAAAGCAAGCAAGCAAGCAAGCAAGCAAGCTTGCCATTTGCCAGGAGATGGCGCTAGAGAGCATTTTGCTAAGTGAAATAAATCAGAGAAAAAATACCATATGATTTCATTTGTATGTGGAATTCAGAAAACAAAACAGATGAACATAGGGGAAAAAAGAGAGGAAGGGAGGGGCCAAACCAGAAAACAGACTCTTGACTATAGAGAATAAACTGAGGGTTGTTGGAGGGGAGGTGGCTGGGAGGATGGGTTAAATGGGTGACCGGTATTAAAAAGGCCCTTGCTGTGATGAGTAGAGTGATGGATCACTAAATTCTGTACCTGAAACTAATATTACACTGTATGTTAACTAACTGGAATCTAAATAAAAACTTGACCAATAAAAATTATTTTATTTGAAAAAAAACAATAAAAATTATTTTATTAAAAAATAAATAAACAAATAAATAAATAAAAACTTGAAAAAATACTGTGCTAGAAAGTCTTTCTGGAAGAATATGTGAGAAATACATTATAGTAGTCATTGCCTTTGGAAGGCAGTCATGGATGACTGAGGCAATGGATGAAAGAGACTGTTTTCTATCGTTTTGTGCCTTCACATGCACTGCTATTTTACATTTTAAAAAGAATGTAATCTTGATTGTGGTCTCCTACATCTATACATGAAATGAGTGAGTATATGTAAAACTAATGAAGTGTGATGAGGTTCATAGTTTGAATAAAGGGTAGTTTCTTGGTTTTAATATTGTACTATAGTTATGTAAGATGTTACGACTGGGAGAAATGAGTAAAGGGTATAAGAGATGTCTCTGTATTGTTTCTTATAACTGCAAAATAAAAGTTTTTAAAAATAAGTGATGACAACAAGAACAACAAATAAGAACCTTGTGTCAAATCTAAAATTTTAATTTTGTTTTTTAGGAATCTGGTGGACAGTCACAAACTTTGGTGAAATTTCAGGAACCATAGCAATTGAAATGGATAAAGGAACCTATATACATGCACTTGATAATGGACTTTTTACATTGGGAGCTCCACATAAAGAAGGTTTGTGTCTAGTAGAAGCAATGGAAAGGAAAAGACCACTTAAACGTATATATTTTATGACATTCATTCACTTGGCCAAATCTAATCTCAAAGGAATAAATCCATTGCATTTACTCTTTCCTTTTTTCCTTCCTTAATATTTACCAGATACTAGCAAATCCCTCTTCCAGTGTAAGCATTTAAAAACATTCTGTATTCTTCCAGAAGAATATCAATGGAAATCAAAAACAACATGAACAATTGAAATTGAAAGGGAAACGTTGTTGTGTCAAAGATTTTATTCTTTTATTCTTTAGACCTTTTGTCAAAACTAACCTGGAGCATTATTAATAATTTGATTATTAATTATAATAATTGTTATTCTTCCTATCCCATCAGTATAAGCATTAATGAGATATAAAGTAATCAGAAGATAAAAAGCAGTATTTTTTTATTTGAATGTCCATCCCTTGAATAAGTTAAAGCATTTAGTTTTTTAAATAGTAAGTGCTTATTTGTCTACGTACTGAGTGCATTTTAAAACACAGGAAGAAAATATTTTATAAGTGAGCATCAAGCTGACCTACCTATTAAGTACGTAAAATTAACTCTGTAGTTATAAGAAGATAAGTAGATCTTGATACTCTAATCTGAATAGTATATTATGATTAAAGAAAAATATCACAATATTCTTATATTTAATTTTAAAAGAAAACGTTTTTTAAAGCTGAAGAAATTTTTACATTTATATTTATAACAAATGTCAAATTTATTTCAAAATGTTTTTCTCCTGTAGTTGATGAGGGCCCTAGTCCTCCAGAGCAGTTTACAGCTGTCAAATTGTCTGATTCTAGGTAAGTAAGTTGAACTATAATCACCTTTTAACTTAATTTTATTCACTGAAAAATTTCTATATGTAGCTAATTAAGTCCACACAGCAATTTTGATGTAAACAGCAAAACAGTCTTTTTGAAAATATATTTTGTGACATTTTAAAAATAAAGCACTTAGGGACGCCTGGCTGGCTTAACAGTTAAGTGTCTTTCTTTGGCTCAGGGTGTGATCCTGGAGTCCCAGGATGGAGTCCTACATCAGGCTCCCTGCGTGGAGCCTGCTTCTGTCTCTGCCTCTCTCTGTGTGTCTCTCATGAATAAATAAATAAAATCTTTTAAAAGATTAAAAATAAAACACTTATATATGCCATATTTTGGTATTATTAAATTTCATTTGCAGCAACTGTGTTTTTGAAAGAGAATGAAAGCTCCAAATAAAAGCATACACTATGATTTCTAGCAATACATAATCCTAGGCTAGAAAAGAAATGAGGATTAATAATGTCACAGACCAGATAAGACATAGGTTAGAAAGATCATGTAAAGAAAACCGACATAGGCAAAACCTGGTCTGGTGTTGCTGTGACACATGAACTCACTTGCTGTGATACATGAACTCACTTGTTTATCTCACAAGAGATAAACAGGAAGATATAAGAAGGGAATATTATTGAAACCAGAGAATGTTAGTCATGAAGACCAAAAGAATTTTTTACTCACTGTTTTTACAATTTTATAAGCTGACCTTTTTAATTATCACAGTGCAAAAGTACAGTATGATACTTTGGGTAGTGCATACAGAAATTGAATTTCAGTATTCTAGTAATTGGCTGCATCAACATGATGATTTGTTTTATACTGTAATTAACCTATAAATGAATATAAAATCAATCCCTTGGCATCACAAGGGATTGGTAAGCTAAAAGTTAAAAATCATATTTTATTTCATTAAAAAATCACATTGTCATTTCACTACTTTCTTTGAGTGGTAAGTATAGGAAACAGGCAATGAGTTTTTATTCTTTTTATGTATATACAGAATTCATAACATTGAAGAAAGCAGTAAGACATCAATATAAAAATGATTAAGAAGGTAACTTAAAAACTAAAAGGAAAGGAAGTACAAATGTCACTTACAATGGTTAAAGTATAAATTAAATAGGATGCTAGTTTTTCCTCTGATATTCTAATTTTGTCTAAAAAAGGAATGTTAATAGTTCTATGTAAAATGATGCTCTCGGGATCCCTGGGTGGCGCAGCGGTTTGGCGCCTGCCTTTGGCCCAGGGCGCGATCCTGGAAACCCGGGATCGAATCCCACGTCAGGCTCCCGGTGCATGGAGCCTGCTTCTCCCTCTGCCTGTGTCTCTGCCTCTCTCTCTCTCTGTGTGTGACTATCATAAATAAATAAAAATTTAAAAAAAAATAAAGCCTTTTAAAAAAAATAAAATGATGCTCTCCTAATTTGAGGTAAGAATATTGATACAGATTTTTTCTGGAGAGTGATCTGATAGCATATAATAGGAGTATGATATAAGTAAGATATAAAATTATAAGTATGAAATAAAGTTACATATATAGAACTACACTGTCCATTATGGTAGTCACTAGCCACATGTGGCTTTTGAAAATTTGGACTATGGCTAGTCTGGGTTTTGTTTTGTTTGTTTGTTTGTTTTTAGATTTTATTTTTATTTATTCATAGACACACAGGCAGAGGGAGAAGCAGGCTCCATGCAGGGAGCCCGACGTGGGACTCGATCCCGGGTCTCCAGGATCACACCGCAGGCTGCAGGCAGCGCCAAACCACTGTGCCACTGGGGGCTGCCCTAGTCTGGGTTTTTATATACACACACACACACACACACACATTATTTTTTTCTATATTTGATTTTCTTTCAGTTTTTAACATTTCTTTTTTGTTAAAGAATTGCTCTGAAATCTGGCTATGGAAAATACCTTGGTATTAATTCAGATGGACTTGTTGTGGGGCGGTCAGATGCAATCGGACCAAGAGAACAATGGGAACCAGTCTTTCAAGATGTAAGTGCTATTATTGTTCATAAAAGCTTCTTGTCAATATAAGATATGGTCTTTAACAGTCATAGCCTTAAAAAGTCTTGAAAAATAGTGCAACATAGCAAAAGAAATAATCATCAACAAAGTGAAAAGATAACTTATAGGACGAGAAAAAATATTTACAAACCATATTTCTGATGAGGCGTTAATATCCAAAATATATAAAGAGCTAATACAATAGCAAAAAACAAATAACCCAATTTAAAAATGAGCAAAAGACTTGACTAAACCTTTTTCCCCAGAGAAAATATATGAAAGGCCAATAGGTACATGAAAAGATGCTCAACATCACTAGTCATTAGGGAAATGCAAATCAAAAACACAGTAAGGTATCACTTCCTGCCTGTTAGAATAACCATCTTCTAAAGATGAGATAAATGCTGGGAGGATGTGGAGAAAAGGAAACCCTTGTGCTATGCTGGTGGGAATGAATGCAAACCGATGTAGCACTTCAGAAAACAGTATGGAAGTTCTTCAAAAAATTAAAAATAAAATTATAAGATCCAACAGTCCCACTTGTGTGAATATATCCAAAGGAAACAAAAAAACTAACTTGAAAAGATATCTGTACCCCCATGTTTGTATCAGTATTACTTAAAAGAGCCAAGATCTAGAAACAACCTAAGCATACATTGATAGATAAATGGATAAAGAAGTTGTGGTATATACATATGCAATGGAATATTATTCACCCATAAAGAGATGAGTAATTCTTGCCGTTTGTAATAACATGGATAGACCTTGCTAAGTGAAACAAGTCAGACAAAGAAAAACAAGTATGGTCTCACTTATATATGGAATCTTAAAAACTTCAGAAAAAGACATCAGACTTGGCGGTTGGTTACCGGAGTGTAGAGGGTGTTGGAAGTGGGAATTGGGGGAAGGAGGTGGTCAAAAGGTACAGTCTTCCAGTTAAAAGATAAATAAGTGCCAGGGAAATAATGTATAGCATGATTACTACAGCTAGCATGCTGTATGATATATAGAAAAGTTGTTTAGAGAGTAAATCCTTATTTCTCATCACAAGGAAAAAAATTGTTTTTTATGCTTTTAATTGTTAACTGCATGAGATGGATGCTAACTAAACTTACTGAGATAATCATTTCACAGTAAGTATTAAGCCAAACCATTATGCCTTACACCTTAAATTTATGAAGTGATTATGTCCAGTATATCTCAATAAAACGGGGAGAAGAAATAGTGCAACAAAAACAGCAGTAGTACTTCTGCCCATCCTCATTTTTGTATACCCTTGGTGCCTAGATTTGGGTCTTATTTTTCATTAAAGATCTAGGACTCCACAGAAAATAGCCAATTTTATGTCTTGGGGCAGGAAAACAGGACAGTTCAGGAATATCTTCTTAGCAGAAATTATGGGTACTTTCAAAAACATGGACTGTAGTAAGAGGACAATGGAGCAAGCTTAAGGGAATGGCCTCAGGACAATCTGCATAAAGTAATAAGTAATGATAATGTTCATTGAAATCAATTAGTCTCTAAATGTCTGCATTTATAGTAAAGCTCAAAGAGAAAAGCAAATAGTGTACAAAAAGATAATTTTAGTACAAAAAAGCATGAAGATAATACATTAATTTTTATTGATCTTATAAGTAGGCAGTTTGTAATAGATAGGTATTTTATTAAGTCTGTGTCTGTTGTTTCAGAATACAGAAGTTCCTTTTTCTATTGTGTAAACAGTAAAGATTGAACAAATATATACCAAAGCTAAACAGTCTCCTAAAAATAGATACTATATCAAGAACAGGAAGGATTTAAAAAAAAAAAAAAAAAGAACAGGAAGGACTGGTGGGCACCAACGGAAGAGGAGTTCAGTAATTTCACTGCATCAATGGGAATATGCAATAAGGAATTCAAAATAGGATCTAACAGTGTTTTCCAAGATGATAAATAAGCCAGCATTCCCCCCAAAAAAGGTAATTATTTAGATTTGTTCCCAGGATAAAATCTCTGGTACAGTAGCTTTCAAACTTTTCTGACCTCAGTCCAGTGAAAGAAACATTTTTACATTTCAGCCCAGTGTATTCATAGTATAACTGAAGCAAGAGTTGTACTTAATTCCTATTTATCTATATGTTGTGCCCTTCAGCATTTTCTGTTCTCTTTACCTCTTCTTTCTTTGTATGTTTTTTTTCCAATACTGGTCAGGACCCACTAAATTGATTTCATGAACTACTGATGGGTTGCAACCCCTTCTAGGTGACCCTACTAATATAATGAGGTGCTTCTAATAAAAATTTTTAGCAATGGAAAAGGCCAGTTTATTGTAAGGCCAAGATGATGATAAGTTAAATACCAACACTCATACTGAATGTTAGGGAAGTTCATTTCCCTTTATTTTTAGGAAAGACACTAAATTTTTAAAATTTAAATGAAAGAGACACTTAAAAGTCTCTGATGAAACAAAAACTTGATTGCTAAGAGGGCCTTGACTGAAAGGTCACAAGCATGGGCTTATATTACATTGGACCATACAACCATATCTGGCCTACCAAGCATCATCTAGATAGTAGAAAACCCAGCTCTGGCCACCTTGTATAATAAATCAAATCCTTAAAAAAAAAAAAAAATCCTTGTTGTTAGCCCTTTTGTAACTGGGTGTGATATAAAGTTATTAATACATTTTGTAATGATTGTATTTGTAAATATCTTGTCTGATGTTTAAGGTATTCAAAGTTTTCCAAAAGAGTCATTTATGTCATAATTTAGGTTTATATTTGTTAAGGGAATTTAATTACTCGAATGTGTAATCTACCTTTAGACACACAAGAAAATTAGTTTTCAAGTTTGCCAATTAGAATCAGTATAACATAGGGACACCTGGGTGGCTCAGTGATTGAGCCTCTACCTTCAGCTCAGGACGTGATCCCGGGGTCCTGGGATCAAGGTCCACATCAGGCTCCCCACAAGAAGCCTGTTTCTCCCCTCTGCCTGTGTCTCTGCCTCTCTGTGTCTCTCATGAATAAATAAAATCTTTAAAAAAAAAAAAAAAGAATCAGTATAACACAATGAGCATTGAACAACTAAAACTAGTATGAATATTTCTGTCCACATAAAAAGTCCCTCTGACATTTTTTTTTAATTATTTATTTATTTAGCTGGCAGCACAAGCAGGGGGAGTGGCAGGCAGAGGCAGAGGCAGAGGGAGAGGAAGAAGCAGGCTCCTAGCTGAACAGGGAGCCCAGTGGGGGACTCCATCCCAGGACTCTGGGATCATGACCTGAGCTGAAGGCAAATGCTTAGCTGAGCCTTCCAGGCATTCCTGACATCAGTTCTTAAAGTTCTGAGCAGTAAATTCAAAAGCACCAAAAACTAGCTCTCATATACATTTTTATATTTTCTAATTAATGAAGACAATCTTACTGAAAACAATTTTTGAGTAAATTACTGTGCATTATATATTTTTTTATTGTCTTAAAAGCTAATTATTTTTCAAGCAGATCTAAGTTATATCCTCAATAGGTCTCTAAGGCCAAAGGAAACAGTTCTACTTCACCTAGTTAGAATTCAGTCCTACTAATAGAATATACTAATAATATTTACTGGGTTATCTTTCAGTAGTAAGATTAAAGGTGATTTTGGTTTTCTTTTCTGTATAATTTTTTTCTGTGTTTTCTCCAAATTATTAATGATTGCTTTTAGAGTTGGGGGTAAGAGGAGGAATTAATTTCATTCTCAAGGCTTAAGAATTCTCTTGCAGGTATTCTTGTAACTTTCTTATTGTTACTTTGTTTTATATAGGGGAAAATGGCTTTATTGGCCTCAAATAGCTGCTTCATTAGATGCAATGAAGCAGGTGATATAGAAGCAAAAAGTAAAACAGCAGGAGAAGAAGAAATGATAAAGGTAATCATCACATTTTTCTATAGACTGATATATGTCACGTACATGATGTCTCATATAATGCTCTATCTTTAAAGTGTTGGAATATTCATTTACTATCACTTTAAAGATGTAATGCACAGTTTTTTATACTATTCTCCAAATAAGCTTTATTATAAAAAGTTTAATTATAAGTCCTATAAATGTTGGCTTGTTTGTACTACGTGGTAGAGAAATTATAACATCTTGCCTCTATATATTAGTGTCTTTTTCTGAGTAGTTCCACATGCTTTTTTAGGCCTATTTTTTTCTCTTGCTTGCATTTTAAAATATAATTTTTAAGTAGATATGTTCACATGGTTCAAAATTTTAAAAATACAAGCATATAAAGAGATAACTCCTTCCTATAGCCTATTAGTTTCTTAATAAAAACGTTTATAATTTTCTGCTTTTTTACAATAAAGTTAAGCTCCTGCATATAGTCCTTTACACTTTGGGTTTTTTTCCTTAACATTGTTCTCTGGGAGATTTTCCCTTATCACTATGTAGAAATTTTTTCTCTTTTTTAACAGCTACATAATATTCTATTTTAGGGACATACTGTAATTTATTTAATCAGTTCTTCATAAATGCAAATTTAGGTTAGTTCCAATCTTTTACTCATACAAGCAGTGCTGTAACACCCAGCTTTGAATATGCATCATTCTGTAGGTGTGCAGTTATATCTGAGGATGAATTACAAGGTGTATAAAAAGTGTTAAATCATAAGATTTTTTTTAATTACGTTAAAAAAAAAACCACCAACAACACACAAACCAGGACAGAAGCCTGTAGCTTCAGGCACTCAGCTGAATGTGACATGTACTGCCTTCTTGAATCTTCAGAAAGTTCCTGTGAGGTACCTATTATCTTTTTTTTTTTTTTTTTTAATTTTTATTTATTTATGATAGTCACAGAGAGAGAGAGAGAGAGAGAGAGAGAGAGAGAGGCAGAGACACAGGCAGAGGGAGAAGCAGGCTCCATGCAATGGGAGCCTGACGTGGGACTCGATCCCGGGTCTCCAGAATCGTGCCCTGGGCCAAAGGCAGGCGCCAAACCACTGCGCCACCCAGGGATCCCGGTACCTATTATCTTAACATAACCAATGAAGAGAGAGCCTTTGAGCCTCCTTATATCCTCACGTGTTAAGATCAGTTATGAAACCCACACAGCTAAATATGATAGAGTCAGGATGTGTATGTAGGCCGAGCTGACTGAAATCTATTCTGACATTCCATATCATACTCCCTCTCAAGAAACAGGTTATTAGAAAATGCTGGTGGATTTCTCACTTACCTAAAAGTATGGTTTTTTAAAACAATGCAAATAAAGTATAGTGCTTTGCACATCTATGGGGAAAAAACAAAATATTGTGCTGTATTTAATTACAACTGTTTTTATATGAAGTATCTGTCACATTTTCCCGGACCTGTTTCGTTAGTCAAGTACCTGGAAGTTCTGAGCAGCGATAATCTAGAACTCCTTCCACCTATGTTTTACTTCATAGGCTCTGCTAGTCTGTATCAGCCATTCCACCTTTATAGCCTAACCTTATCCATCAGGACACATTCCCTCCTGCCAAAAGTAGTATTGTCACAGCTCCTGGCCAGTAATCTTCCCAGGTCTCCTAGGATCCTGCTAACCAAACCTGTCACACATATAGCACTGGTTGGACTCTTAGCCACAAAGATCACTTTGGAGATGTAAATACTTAGAAATGTAAGTCCAGTCCTTTGGATTGCAAATTGCCAGTTCCTCTGACCTGAATTCTGTTCTCTCTTGTCCCACTCAGTGGATCCTAATTGCTATATCAATTTATGGAATTGTGACAATAAATATCTGTCACAACTTAGGAGGATATAAGGAAGATTTAAAAGGAGTGGATTCCAATTAAGTAAAAGTAAGGTGTGTCATGTTTAAGGTTTTAATGGATTTGGGAATAGCTATGCAAAGTAAAATAGCTACTATCTTAAACTTTCAGTGTTATAAAATAAATACTATAGGGATAATTTGAATATTTACTTTGTGGCCAAAATTAATTGAATTATTGTCTGATTGCTCAGCAGGATCTAATCTATAAAATGTTCTTCAAATAATTTTGTCTTTTGTGTTTGATGCAAAGGTTCTAGAGGAACATAATAACGATTTTTAATTTTATATGTAAATAAAAACATCGAGAACCTGTCTTTTTCTGAATCCAATTGCTAAGTTGATTGTTGTCTTCATTTGCATTAAGAAATCATCTAGGGGGTTCTCATGAAATAAATAAAGTGGGGAAAGGGAAGATACATGTATAACCTTTTGGTTTGCATCTCCACTGTCCAGATTAGATCATGTGCTGAAAGAGAAACTAAGAAAAAAGATGATATTCCAGAAGAAGACAAAGGAAACGTTAAACAGTGTGAAATCAATTATGTGTACGTATTCTTTTCCTTTTAGACCTTTCAGATTTGGCAGTGAAGTACTTCTCAAGACACATAAAATATGTGAAGGACAAGAGGCAGCATAAAATAGACTCTAGGACAAAGAACTAAGCTGAATGCTTTTCTTTTCTCAAAGCTTCAGGTTTCCTAATTGCCTTGCTAGATTTCAAAGCTAAAGTTCGGGATCCCTGGGTGGCGCAGCGGTTTGGCGCCTGCCTTTGGCCCAGGGCGTGATCCTGGAGACCCGGGATCGAGTCCCACATCGGGCTCCGGGTGCATGGAGCCTGCTTCTCCCTCTGCCTCTCTCTCTCTCTCACTATCATAAATAAATAAAATAAAAAAATAAAAAAAAAAAAATTCAAAGCTAAAGTTCACTTGGATTAGTCTTTTCTCCCTATTCATTAATAAAATGACTATAGCTTATCAGTATATGATGCCAACCAAATGTTGTTCCATAGATAGGATTCAGGGTCTCCAGCTAACATGCGTTAGTGGAAATGGGGCTTTGTAGAGCTGCCCAAAAAGCTGTCCTCTTCATGGAGGAGCACTAAGGTCATCTTTGCAGTTGAAAAGCTGTATGTTTTTAAATAAATACAATTATTTTTTTTAAGTAAACAAGAGAGTTTAAAAGTATTTGTAAGTTTATGAATAAATATGTATAATCAAAGTTTGAGATGATTTTTAAGAAAGGCATTTTCTTAACAGAAAGAAATTTCAGAGTTTCCAAGACCACAAACTTAAAATAAGTAAAGAAGACAGTAAAATTCTCAAAAAGGCCCGGAAAGATGGATTTTTGCATGAAACACTTCTGGACAGGTAGGTATATTTTTATTTATTTCCAACTATATTCAGTATCCAGTAGAAATGGTATATATATATAACCAGTGTTCTTTTTCAATTATTACAGTTCTTAAATTTTTGTCTTCTAATTTGTGAACATAGTAATGTTACCTAAAAAGGACATCATAAGTCTGGGAAAAGATCACCCAAGAAAGAATATCTAAAATTAGCCAGATTCCAAAAACTTAAATATTTTGTTATAAAACATTCAGGTTTAACTGAAACTCCTTCATAAATTTATTTAACATTACCTTTCTATAACTATTAGAATCAGGGCTAGAAAGAAATAGTTTCATTCCAAAATTCAGTGGGTTCTAGTTAGAATAGTACAGGTTCCTAAAAATGAGATAAAAACATCAGTTTAAAAATGACTAAGTATAAAATGAAATAAAATTGAACCACTTTTATTAAGTTGAATTTAGAAGTATGCAGGATATTTATCACAGCACATTATTAATCTATATCTAATACTATTTTTATTTAGGTAAGTAATGTCCTAGATTTATAACATAAAAAAGTGGGTAGAGGGGGTTAGCTGTAACTTTATAAACATAAATCAAATAAGTGCCAGATTGAAAGAGAATTTGGTAATCTGCCACTCCTTCAAGCCCTATGTTGCAAAATCAGTCTTAAAATATGTCTTCACTCTACTTGATAAAGATAATGCTTCATCCTATTTTCCTATTATCTAGTTGATCAAGTTGTTACCGGAAGTTAGTGATACAAGAATTTTTCCTGCTGAGCAAAGCATGTATATAGTTTTAAGAAATCAAGAATAGAATGTAAAAAAAAGATCAAGATATGGATGCAAAAGAAATAAGGTCTATGTCTTGTAACTTTTACCACTCATGAAAATAGAACATTGCCACCCTGTTAAATAGAAGTTTAGGTCTTACTTAAATTCAGAGGTCATTAAAATTGCTACTGTGGATTGAAAAAGCTCTTAGGCAACATTTCTTAAAGATTAGGACAGACTAAAAAAAAAAAAAAAAAAAAAAGATTAGGACAGACTAATAAAATGCATTTAGTATGAAACATAACATTGAAAAGTTAAATGCTAATTAAAGTATTTTAATATAAGTAGAATGGTAATATAATAATCAAAATTGAGTACACAATTTCTGAGTGTATGTATTTAGTAGTTGACTATATATATGGCTTGTTTTACATAATTTTTATCATTTGTCTTTGTTTAAACAGGAGAGCCAAATTGAAAGCTGATAGATACTGCAAATGACCAGAATTGTGTTTCTTCTCTTGTTTGTTTGTTTGTTTGTTTGTTTGTTTGTTTCTGAATAAAATAATCACTGGAAGTGTTTTTACAGAGCTCTTGGGCTGTTATGGATTTATTGCTGAACTAGTAGCTAGTTTAAACAAGATTAATCAAGTTTAATTGAGATTCCCCGTGGGTGTACTTTTTAGTTAACTGCAGTGTTTCACATGGAATTGAAAGAGAGTACACAACATGCCACAGAATTTTTTTTTTCTTTTCTAGAGTTTCTGTCATAAAGCATGAGATGCTACTCTATGAACTTTGTGTTTCTTGTGTAGCTTATGGAATCTCTTACTGCCTCACAGTCTTTATACCATTGATGCTTAATTGGGACCTTCAAAAGGAAGTTTGAAGCTCCCAATCTAGTCAACAGGGCTTTGATTGATTCTGCCTCCTAAATATTGCTCAACTCACACAAGCCAGACAGTTATCAGACAAAGTGGCTTGGGAAAAGATAAAGAAATCAGGTATTAGGTACTAGGATGGGAACAGGAAACATTACAAAAGAGCAAGTAGGCTCAGAACAGAGGATAAGAGTAAAATTGGGAAAATTCCCTACTTTGAGCAATTTAGCCACAATGTATCCGTATTTAATGCTTTTTTCCTCACCTGTGGAGGATGATGGGACAGGATAAGAACGGAGAACAGAGCTATTATAAAGGTTCAGATACTACATGTTGCTGAGGTCTTTTAGGCTGAAACACTTTCATTCCTCACCTGTGTCTCTCTGAATTCCTGAACATGGTATTCCAGATGTCATCCAACCCTATGAGTGTTCCAGAATCCAGGTTGTGTATCAAAGGCCTGGACTTCACCCTGGAAATTCTCAGAAGGACCAAGTCTGGCTGACTCATCCATATGTTTTTACAATTCCCCATTGATGATGTACAGCTAGGATTGAGACCTGACCTAAGGTGCCGGACCTGTCTAGTTCTCAGCCTTTATATTCTATTGGTCACCAGCTCTGGAGTTACATGACCCCTCTACAGCAAGGAAGCTAAGCTACCAATAGCAACCTTATAAAAGGGCTCTTGTTGTAAATCTAGTCCTAACTTGCCATTCCAATTCAAATACCTAGATATCTCCCCATTTTGTGTTCTTCTTCCTCTGATCCTTAGGTTAGGAACATGCTTACTACTCGGGTCCCCCAAAGCAGTGGTTCTCAACCAGGGGCTAATTTGCTTCTCAGAGGACATTTTGCAACGTTTGGAGACATTTTTGGTTGTCATAACTGGGGAGCGGGGTGGGGAATGCTACCAGCATCTACAGGGTTACAGACTAGGAATGCTGCTAAACATCCCACAGATCCCACAGTGTACAGGACAGCAGCCCCCCACAACAAAGAAATTCCCAGTCCAAGATGCTAATTGCCAAGTTTTTGACACATACCCTAGGACTTAGTCTGTTCCTTGCTTTTGCCAGCTCCCAACCCCTAAAAAATATAGTTCATATTTATATATGTAAGAATCAAAAAATAAAATAAAAATAAAAAATAAAGAATCACCTAGGGTACCTGTAGATTTTCAAGACCCACCCTTAAAGATGTCAGCTTAGCAAGTCTAGGATCGTGCCCTAGAATTGACATTTTAACCAGCATTCCAGGTAATTCTGAGGCAACTGATCTGCACTATACTTTGAGAAACACTACTCTCAAGAGATTGAAATCTTGCCTCCGACAATAGCTCAGAACCTGAGACCATCTGCCAGCTGACTGATTTCCCTGGAACAAGCATTCTGTCTGCCTCAATTGCTGAATATTATGCATTCCTGGATTCCCGTCACTGGGCTCCCCCTCAGGCTCCCCCAGGTCTCGTCCCAGTTCCAGAGAGCAGAACTAATTACAGGTCCTGGCAGTGGGGAAGATACAGATTAGAAATATCCACTGCCTGCTCTTGTGGAGTTTATGTGCAACTGAAGGAAGACAGCAATAAAAAAATCACAGATAATTGTTCCTTCCCCATTTCTATCATTGCACTTTACTCCAAACCGCATTACAGCCTGGCATAGTGGCAGGAGTGAAGAATAAATACATCTAAATATCATCTGGTCCACATTTTTCTTCTTGAAAAAAAGATGTCACAAAAATTTTGTTTAAAGCACTGACAAAATCAAGATGCCTTCTGATCAAGCATTCCCCTGATTTGCCAGTCCAGTAGACGTGTCAAAAGGCTTTATATATAACAAAAACACTAAACAAAAAGCTCCCTACACCCAATGTTTCTTTGGTCACATTTCAGATTATTTTTTATGTACATTTTTTTTATTGGAGTTCGATTTGCCAACATAAAGTATAACACCCAGTGCTCATCCTGTCAAGTGCCCCCTTAGTGTCCATCACATTTCAGATTAGATAATTTCAATTTTTCTTACTTGCAGGTTCACTGACTCACTTTTCTATCACCTCCAAATTGCTGTTAATAAACATCTGGTGATATTTTAAGTTTCGTGCGTTATTTTTACTTCTAGAATCTATTTGATCCTATTGTTAACAGTTTCTATTTCTGCTGAAATTTCCTATCCATTACAAGGGTTTTCTTTGAGGGCAGGGTTACAATAGTATATGCTTAAAATCCTTGTCTACTGATGCCGGCATCTGGGTCATCTTAGGTCAGTCTCCACTTGTTGACTCCATTGTCTTTTGAGTATGTCTCTTCATATAACTGATTAGATCGTATCTTGGACATTGTGAACAATACATTGTAGAAATTGTGCATTCTGTGTTCTGAGGAATTTTTCTTTTTTTTTTTTTAATTTTCTTTTTAGTAGGAAGTTAACTTGCTGATCTAATGCTCCAAATTCTGTCTCCCCAGTGGTGAGCAATATCTGAAATATCTATTCACTTCTTTTTGTTTTAGCTTGGCTGCTTGAGCCAGCCCCAAGGATGTGGAGTTCAGAGATGCCTGAAAGATTTGGGCAGTATGGCTACTACCTTCTGTGGCTCACTCCTTTTCAGGATTTCCTTCTCACTTTCCAGGTTCTTTGGTCACTTTGACCTCTGATTCCTCAACTAGTAAACGACTTAAACTTTCTATTTGAATTTTATATATTCTTAATGGCACTGATCCTGCCATAAGTTAAAAAGAAGTTAAAAATACATTTCTCCTCTTACTAGTTTTAACTCTCCTCAAGTTTCTGCATGTTTTTCTCCATTACCTTTAGATAATTTTTAATGTTTTATCCAAAGTTTAATTTTGTGTGAGAGGGGTGGTCTAGCACCAGCTACTCCATCCACCATGACCTGCTCAGACTCTCATTAGTTTCTTGCCCTCTCCTCCCTTAGTTAAGGACCTGCCTGGGCCTTTTTAGATACAGACACAAAACTCTAACATCCCCAAGAAAGAAATCATTAAAATAAATGAATGCATCATACCTCTTAAGATAGACCTGAATTCTGAAAATGAACTCATCAAAACCGATGGCCAAGTACCCATCCAAATACCATGCAATTCCTGGGTCACTCCCAGTCTAGATGCCAATTAGTCCATGCCTTCAACTCACTATTCTAGCAAGAATTATATTTTTTCAGTTATTCTGAACTCTTAGGACACAGAAGAACATTATTAAAACACATATTTTACTAACCAAATTATTATGACAGGATAACTTTTATAACTGTGACTTTCTCTTATATTTTTTAATGGTATGTCATCATAATATTAGCCTGAGGGCCTTAATGCAGGTAACTTCCATTATAATTTTTTCAGGCTCAATACTGTTGAGATCCACTTCATTTAATGAAAAGATTAGAAACAAAATGTAAAAACAAGGCTAATCCACAACTGTATTTCCCCTTTCCTCACCCACCTGTTAAGTTTATTTTAGAGTGCACATTTCATTAAGAGTACTTGATGGTGTTAAGGCAGGTTTTTGCTTTATGATATTTCCTGTGTACTTCACCCCAGGAAAATCTCTGACACTATTTGCTGTATTTAATTTTATGCTACTGGACTACTTCTCTTAAATATTACTGAGGCTTATTTTCTGTGATGGAGAAATAATATGCCATCTTTCTATTTAGCTTTGTGTTTCAACACTGCCCTTGTATTTCATAAAGGATAAATTTTCAGAGAGCATACCCAGGACTTACAAATTAAGATCTGCAGGTGTTTATTTTTCTTACAGTGTTTTGCAAACCTCATGAGGTTTTGCAATCCTGTTTTGAGTGCTGCCAGTAGAGGGAAAAGGGGTGTAGCACCACTTACTAGTGTTTATTTTTCCACCATGCAATTTCCTAATTCTGTTCCTTCAGAAACTTAAGTGGAACTGTAAGGAAGAGAACAAAGAAAGCACACCTCATCATTCCTTTAAAAAGGTAAAAACCTAAATATAAGTAGATGCCAAGGTAAGAAATCAAGTCATGACTTCTATTAGTTCCCTAACTACCACCTGACAAAATTAAGTTATATACCTAGTCAATCACATAGGAAAAAAATAGGAAATGCTTTAAGCTTCTAGTGTCTTACTTATTCTTTTACTTTATTATTTCTTACATTTGTGTAAGCATTAGTATTTTTCTTATTCTATTGCTAAATATATTCCACCAAGGGTTTGTTTTGTTTTTTATTTATTTTTAAAGATTTTATTTATTTGTTTGTTTGTTTATTCACGAGAGAGACAGAGACATAGGCAGAGGGATAAGCAGGCCCCCTGCGGGGAGGCTGATGCTAGGATTCGATCCCAGGACCCCAGGATCGCAACCTGAGCCTAAGACAGATGCGTAACCACTGAGCCACCCAGGTGCCCCTTGTTTTGTTTTTTAACTGGTAGCAGAAAAAACCCAGAGGTAAACACCTAGGTTTCGGGGAAACTTAAAATTTGTTTAGCAGCTCACCAGGATTCATTCAGCTTAATACTACCTGTCTATATAAAATGACTTTCAAATGTGGTGCTCATTTAGGAAAGACCAATGGACTGCAGACCAACCTAGGCTGTTCTACAATACCTCAACCCTAAATCCTAGTTTAGATCAGCTTGTACAGCAGCAGGAATGCTTTTCCATTTCCTATTATGTCGAAAAATAAATTCGCTAATGGTCTACAGAAACAGAACCCTCTTGCATGTTGCCTTGTTCTTACTTTTTAGTTCAAAAATCCTCTCTAGAAGGCCATCTATATACCCTATCACTGCTGCTTCTACCTCTCCGTCTGTGACTACCAACTTTGTTTTTCCATTTTCCTTTTACTACTCTAGCCTCATTCCACACCAGTGTGTCCTTTCCATAATACAGGAAAATGGGCAAAGATTTAAGCATTTAACAGAAGGGTAAACAAAAACTTCTAATAGATTTCCTCTTGACTCTCCCATGAAGATACCCCTTCTGAATTTTTCCACACTGAATTCAGCTCTCATCCTAGTGCACCCAGAGTTGGAGAATCATATATCATGGCCCCAAGTATCAGTTTTGAAACTTCTCATTATCCCCACCCATCAGTTCAGGCTTTGCAACACATACTGTCCACACCCATTACCACTGCAATTCTGCACTGCTCCTTGTCAGTGTCCTGACCCACCTGAAATCTGGTTCATAGCCCTGTCTTCATGGAGTCTCCCATCTCAGTTTCATTGACTCCAGCATTCACGCTCTTGTGACCTTTCATCTGCCTTAAAAAAATTCTGTCCTCTCGCCTCAGCTGATTTTTTACTCCACCTTAAATTAACTACAGACCAGCTGGTTTAAACGTGGTGCTTTCTGCTATTGTCTTCCAAGATTGGAAACCCTGATCTCTATCTCTGAGTGATTCTCCAAGGGCATCCCTTTACCCAGGGCTCTTTTCATTTGAAATGTTTAGAAACCTACTTTCTCAGTTCCAAGCCCTCTCTGTTATTAATACAGTTAATTTTCTTAAAGTTAGTATTTTATTTCTAAACCTAATAAATTACTCTTTTTAATACATTGTGTTATTTAATATTACTGCATTCATAGAATATAAAGTATCATTTTTCAATTCAATACTCAAATTTTCCTGTATAACAAATATATTACCTCTAAGATCTTGCCCAGTTCAACAGTAAACAAGATCTAAAGTTTTCTCTTTAATATTAGAAAATGACCAATTTGCCATATGATATAAATAAGAAATGAAGGATGAAAAGTCATCTTACATGCCTAAGAACACATTCACTATTTTTACACCTCTTCTCCTCCTCCCTCACCCCCCGATTGTTACAACTCATGCCCAGGAGTTGAAGGGAATGGTACCAATATCAACCATTTAACTACATAGTCACAAACTAACAACTACTAAATGCACTGACTTCTTTCTTCCTTTTTCTCTTTCCTGGGATTTTTCATCTCATTTTAAATCCAAGAGAAGTGGGGGAGTTTGACCTTGATTTTATAAAACCAGTACTTCTACTTTGAGTAGTGTGACAGATTAGATACTACGAATGGTAATTCTTAATAAAATAACTAATACACTGGATAAAATATTTTTAAAGATCTTTTGAATGAAACCACTCATCCACATAAAGGAAGGAATCTGTAAACACCAAACAAAGGGAAAGAAGGAATGTCAGAGGCCAATGAGTACCAAGCTTACTCTCACCTGAAAGTTTCTACCAAATCTGGAGACTTTGAGCTTTGGCTTTGACAGGAGCCCAAAATATGGGATACTGCAAAGGGCTATCCCTTCAAGGATAACAGTGAATGAGAAATAGTATTGGGCAGCCCTGGTGGCTCAGCGGTTTAGCGCCACCTTCGGCTCAGGACGTGATCCTGGGGACCCATGTCAGGCTCCCTGCCGGGAGCCTGCTTCCCCCTCTGCCTGTGTCTCTGCCTCTCTCTCTCTGTCTCCCATGAATAAATAAATAAAATCTTAAAAAAAAAAAGAAATAGTATTGTACAAACAAGGGAACAAATACATGTTTCATTTTGTCACTAAGTAGAATGGAAAGAAAAAGAAAAAGAATCTTCCCTTGAGATGTAATCATAAGCTGGCTTCAGATGGGTTTGTGACTCAAAGTCACACTACCTCTTATTTTAAAAGAAAAAAAATCTCAAGTAGATAATTTTATTTTTTTTGTATATTTTTATTGGAGTTCGATTTGCCAACATCTAGCATAATACCAGTGCTCATTCCGTCAAGTACTCCCCTCAGTACCCATCACCCAGTCACCTGAACCGCCCCCCACCTCCCCTTCCACTACCCCTTGTTCGTTTCCCAGAGTTAGGAGTCTCTCATGTTCTGTCTCCCTCTCTGATATTTCCCACTCATTTTCTTTCCTTTCCCCTTTAATCTCTTTCACTATTTTTTATATTCAAGGAGATAATTCAATTTGAAATGGTCTCATTTGGTTCTGTTTTTTGGACCTTACAGTAAACCTGCCAAAAAATTTTTTCGAACAAAATAAGCAGCTCACAGTCAAAATTAAAAATACACAGAGAAACAAAATACCATTAGAACAAAGAGAAACAAAAGATTTAAAAATACCAAATGTAGAATGTAGAATATTAAAGATACTTAACATGTTTAAAGAAATAAAACTCCGGAATATAAGCAGGAAATATGACATAATAAAAAGACTAAGCAGATATGAAAGAAAAAAATAAGAACTTTAAAATTTTTTAAAAATTAAAAATTCAGTGGGTGCATTAAACAAAGCCAGACAGAATTAATAAACTAGAATATATCTGAATAAGTGGCCCCAAGTACAGCATACAGAGAAGGAAATGGAATATATGATGCAAAGAAGTCAAGAGAGAAGCAGAACATGATGAAAATGTCTAATATATGTCCAATTGAGATATAAGAAGCAGCTAATAGAATGGGAGAAAGGTAATAAAGGTAATGACTAAGAATTTTTCAGACATCAGATCTTGGAATCCCAGTGTATCTCCAGCACACCACTTCAACACATTGTGGTGAAACTGCAGAGCTACATAGCAAAACATTTCATCTTAAAAACAGCTAGAAGGTAAAGAGTAATCACCCAAAAAGTATGGCAGTTCAGCAGATTGCTGACTTCTCATTAGCAGATATGAAGACAGAAGATAGCAGAAGAGTATCTTCCATGAGCTAAGACAAATAATTGTCAGCCTAGAATGATATACAGGTGCTCCTCAATCATATTTTTAAATATCAAGCAAAAATTGTTTAATGACACATAAGAATTCAGGAAAATCAATGAATGGAGAAGAGATATTCTATCAAAAAAATAATAGCTATGTTAACTATGAATTCAGAAGAAATTACTATATAAATAATTCAGGTTACTATATAACCATAAAAGTCATTTCACTTTGAAGATAAAACAATTATAAACTTGTACACATCTAAATATAGAAGCAAAAATTGAGAACTACAAAGAGAAATTGGAAATCTACCATAGCATATATCTCTAGATAATTAATAAATTGAGCAGACAAAATACAGAGAATTAAATGGCATAATCATATAATGTGACCTATGGGATATGTGAATAACACTTGACATAAGAGGACTGATATTCTTTCAGTCATTTGGAACATGCAAAAATTGGACTCATACTTAGCCACAAAATTAGCATCCAAAAAATAACGCAACAAAGACCATATATTTTGCAAAATGCAGTGAATTATTTATTTAGAAACCCTAACAAAAGATAACTTACAGAGTTAAATGATACTTAGTGAGTGATGCCTCTCATTTATATAGAGTTGCCTTCTTTGGAGTTTATGAAAGACCATCTTCCAATATACTCTTTACCATTTTCCAATATACTCACCATAAAATATATATACCATATAGAGAAAAACATTAAAAATGCAGAAACTACTACCTTTTGGAATTTATATTATAGAAATTAACACACAGTTAAGGAAGATAGAAAGGTGAAGCATAAATGGAGTGTTTTTTAAAAAAATAAATTTAGAATTTTACACATTTGGAAAATGTGAGTCCTCAGGAGAAGACTTGGTAATTTTAACATATCTTGAACTTGCTAAATGGGTAGACGTGGGCAGCATTAACTTATTGTTTCTTATTTTACCACAGATGCATAAGAACTCTTGATGATCTGATACTAGTGCATGAATCAGTGTCTGGGAATTTCCAGTGTAGTACTCTTTTGAGGACGTGGGCTATGAATGGAGAAGAATGAGATTAGCAACAGGATCTGAGGGAGACTATTCTTAACACAGAGGAGATTTGAGTACATTTAAATCCTAAAGTCAAGAAGTCAAGAGAGAAGAAGAGGTTGGAAATGTAAGAGAGAAGACACAATTCATAGCATGGTATTCCTGAAAGGAAGTAGAGATTAGAACCTAGAAGACAAGTGAAGAGATTAGACTTAAGTAGGAGGGACAAGTTCTTCATGGTGGCAGAAGTAGAAAGGTTAGATATAGGTACAGATCTGTACATAAATTTAGTGGCAGAGAATTGAGGCCATTTGCTTCTGAAATGTATATTTTCTCCAGGAAGAAGATAAGGTAATATAAGAAATAGATGACCGAAGTTTTGGAAAGGAGGTTTGAAAGAGTTGTTGAGACACAGAGTACATGAGAATCATAGATTTGCTACATAGTATTAAGGACCAAGAAGATTTTTATAATGATTTTATAATGATACTTAATCCATTGAAGAGAACTCAGCAGCCTAGCTGCAGCTATATAGAAGATACAGATTTATATTTATCCATGGCTGGGTTTTATAGGATAGATAATGAAAGGACAAAAAACAAAAACCATCTATTTGTAAATGAGTAGTGAAATGATGGACCACAGGATCAAAGCTGGGGAGGGGAAAATAGCAACAAAGTAGTGAGGCTGATAGAGGAAGAAAGCAGACAGGCTGATGAAAACAAAGACCATCAAGGAATAGGGGTAACCGAATGAACAATCTAGAGAGCTAGAAGGTCAATCCAGGCTCTAGATACAGCTGTTTGTGTAAAAGGTAGATGTCTTCCATTGTAATTCTTCCTATATATAGAGTATTTCAGAACTATGTAACTTACATATGGTTTTGTGATCTGGCCTGGGAATTTAGTGTAGTGATTAGATATTCCTGAAATCAGAAAAGCTAAGCATAATTACTTACCCTGTCTCAGATTTATCAACCATAGATGGGAATAATAACAGTACTTCATATCTGTATGTAAAATGCATATTGATTTCCAAACACCCAACTTAAAAACTTCTGGAAAAAATTCTATTTGTAATTTGGTGATTCTTTATGTTATTTTAGACACCACTTGGCATGTGATGTTAATGCAGTTCCTTTAGTTTATTCAACAAATAGTTATTTGTTATTGAGTGATATAATGTGTCAGACACTGTCCTAGGTGCTGAGATCAAACAATAAACAAAAGAAAACCCCTGCCCTCGTGAGACTTACACATTCTAGCCAGGAGACAGGTGCTAAACAAAATGAAAGCCTGTATAACAGCAGGTGGTGATGATGTTTGGAGTCAGGGTAAGTGGGGAAAAGGAGGATAAGGAATATACGTGGAGTCTTGCATAAAATGCTGTAGGAAGGCCTCCTTAGTAAAGGAGTATCTGAACATTTGCATAAACCACATAGATATCTGTGAAAGAACATTCTACACAGAGGGAGCAGTTAGTACTAAGTTTCTCAAGTGAAGCATACTTGACATGTTAGAAGCCTATGGAGAAGACCAGTGTGGCTACAGCTTCCTGAGAAAAGGCAAAGCTAGAAGGATATGAGAACAGAGAAGAAGCAGGCCAGCCAGATCCTAAGTAGCCTAGTAAGCCATGCTAAGAACACTGGCTTTCATTCTGAGTGAAATAGGAAGTCAGGAGGGTTTTGAGGAAAGGGGTGACATGATCTGACTTATGTGGAGATTCAATGATGGGGAAAAGCAGAGATGCCAAATACAAGGTTATTACAATAATCCAGATGAGAGTAACTGGGACCAAGGCAGAAGTGGAACTGGTAAGAAGTGATCAGATTCTGCATATATTTTGAAGGTAGAGCCAATAGGATTTGCTGGTTACTGGTTATGTGGTAAGAAAGAGAAAAGTCAAAGGTAACTTATAAGCTCTTTGGTCTAAGCAAACTAGAAAATGAAATTGCCATTTATTGAGATAGGAATAGTATGGATTGGGACAGAGAAAATAAAGAGTTTCAGGCATTATAAGCTTAAGATGCCTATTACATATCCCAAGTAGATGATGTAGAGAAGACAAATATGAGTCTAAGTGAAAGGTATGAGCTAGTGACATGAATTTAAGAGTCATCAAAATAGAGAATGCATTGACATGATATTGGATGAGAGCACATAAGGAGTGAACACAGGAAAAGCAGAAAAGACATCTGAAGACTGGACCACCACACGTATAGAGGTCAGTTAATGAGAAGAAAGCAACATTGGATATTCAAGATGTGGCAGTGAGGAAGAATCAAAAGACAGTGGTATTTACAAGCCAAATGAAGTAAATTTTCCAATGTCTAAGATACAAATGTGGAATTGGGTATTTGAGGTAAAATAGAGGCCAAGAACATTGCAAGAGAAGTCAAGAAGCCAGAGTATTATGAGGTTTGTTTTCTGTGGACATTGCAATCACCAAGAATATTGAGAATCACATTAGAAAGAGTGACAGTGAGCCAGGTGGGGAAAAGCCCAAGGGGTGAGAAGAAACAAGAGACACTAGAGGCCTACAGATATCTACAGTGTGATGGCACCGGCTTCCAAGTCAAGTCAAATAATTGTGAATATGGGAGTGTTGGTAATAATAAGTTGGTCGTGTGAAAGTGTTGTTGTTAACCACTACAAAAATGGTGATTTCGTATGGTTCAATCTAATGACAACATATATAAAATACGTTAGAATGGTGATTGGCTTCCTGGGTCGATACATATTTATGTCAGTCCTATTTTCTCTTTCAGTTGGGAGACTCCCTGAGATCAGGAATTTGTACTTTACTGCATGTTTCTTTCATAGCACTTAGGATTTGCTTGGTACTTTTAGCTGGTTGTATAGTAATTTCTATACATAGATTATTACTATAATTGCCATTGCTGACTTCTGTTGTCATTTCAGGGCAATAATCATTCTCCTCACCTTCTGAATGAAAACAACTGAGAAAAATACACAGGCATTAGATGGCGGATCGATATCAGCTTTACTGCTGAGTAATCTGGAATGGAGAGAACACTTGGACCTGAGAACACTTGGGATCCCAAGTCTTTCTCCTCTGGAATATATTCATGCACTCAGTCCCTTGACAAATGCAAACTGCTCTCTAGGAGCACAGCCAGTTTCTAACATGAGTGGAGTGAACAGGGGAGGGTAAGGCTGGGCTGGAAGTAGGAGGCACGAGTACATACAAAAGACACCCGTCTTTGACTGCCTTCTCTCCACATCTCCCAGCACCAGCACTTCATGATGCTTTCTTTAGTGTCTTCACAGCCATCATGATAACACTGTGTTTTTAAACTTTGTTGGACATGTGGCAGTTTTGGAAGATGTGGTCAAAGGCAGCAACTATTCCCCCTTTCACTATTGTCACCCAGGGCTTGCTACAGTGAGTTTACCACTATGAGCAAGCAGCTCTCCGTGAGAGAGCAAGAGAGGCCAGGCCACATGTGTGCAGTGACCCTTCCAGCTATTTACCAATTAATTAAGGCACGCCTTTCCCAGGGACATGTGGACTGAAGGAATTGGAGAGAAAGGTGGATGTTTTCTCCCCAAAATATCTGATTGTGAAGCCTGAAGCTTACACAATTTGGACAGTCCTCTTTTTAAGGAAAAGAATATAAAATTACAAGTGTGAAATTAGGTAGAAAGTTTGGAAGAGCCCTGAGGAAGCGAAGGTCTTGAAACTTAAGCATTATAGCTTTACAATAAATCCTCTTGTGCTCTTGAGAAGGGAGGAATACCTGTTTTAATACGTGCATCAGTTAGGATGCTCTCAGATACAAGCTTGCAAGCAAACCACTTGAACTAGTTTAAATTACAAAGAAGAGTAGTGGCTCATGTTGATGAAGAGTCCAGCTGTTGGACAGGCTCCACAGTGGGTTGATATAGCAGCTTAACAATGTCAGAATGACCCAGTTTCTTTCCATCTCTCCTCTGTGCTGTGCACAGTATCTATTCCATCTTCCACAGCTCCCCTCAAGTTCACAGCATGAATGCCAATAGCAACAAGAACTACTAGCTAACCTTTTCCTGTTAGAAAATAAAGGACAAGTGCTTCAATCTTGGAGCAAAACTCCGAACTTCAAAAAATAGCCTGTTGGATTCAGGAGTCTAAATGATTAAACCCAGAGCCAAGCACTGTGGCAAGGATAGGGCAGCCTTAATGTCAGGCCAGCCAGGGCCCACCTCCAGAGATAAGGATAAGGATATGGCTCATGCAAATCATGTGGCCGCTGCATATCAGAGGAGTGGAACTGAGGTTGGTGAAAAATACAGCTACAGTATTAAACTAGAAGTGAGAGTATGGAATAATGATCTAAATGTACTGAAAAGTTTTCAAGATACTCCTCTGATTTACATGTTCCCCTCCATCATCATCTTTCTCCACCGCAAAACTGAAAGCCCCAGGAAGGCATGGGCCATCTGTTCACTAGTTACCCAGCACCTAGCGTCAAGTGTTCAAGATGTACTGAGAGAATTCATGAATTGAGTACAAACTTTGGAGAAACAACTGGCAGGAACATTAAACAGGTACCTATAAGGGTTTATTTAAAAGGGAACTATATAAGAATATGCAGTAAGAGCAACAAAAACAAAAAATTAGGTTATTGAATGTGAGCTAAATTAATAATTTTCAAGTTAGAATCATATCTTATCAAAGAAAATGGAAATAGGACAAAAGGATTTTTTTAAAGTAGCTCTTCAAACTAACATGTCTGAAGTGTCAGAGATTCAGTAAGAAAGACATCAAAAAATACTTTACAAGAAACAGAAAGCTAAGTACGAAGTGAAGGATAATTAAGATAAGCATTTTATTTTGACATTATACAAGAAAAGACAATTAGATTCCACATGAGCACTAAATTTGTAGTTGTAATGGAAAGTCTCGAGCTGAATGCAATGATTTAACACCTTTTTCTATATACAAGTAAAACATAAAGCAAGTAATCGTTTTTAGTGTGATAAAGCTACTGGAGGAAAAGAATGGTATAACAATTTTGCATGACCTCTGACTTTCCATTTTTCACATCTTTTACTCTCTAGAGTCCTTCCTGAAAAGATGGACAATGGTCTATCAGATTATGTTTTAAATATAGTAAGCCCTTTTGAAAATTAAACAACTTACTGGTAAATATTTCTGGTTTATTTTTTTAACTGAAACATTTTATTTCTTGAATTTTTGAATATTCAGTTTTATTAAATCAAGCCTTACCTCTTCTGAGTAATGTGGTGTTAGGTGCAGTAGAGTTCATTTAGGGTGGGGTGGTTAGACTGCAATGATTTTAAATCAAGGCTCCACCTCAGAAACCTAGGAATGTTAGTAGGAGATTTAAAAAGGTCCACAGCTTGCCAAGAACTTCAGCTATTCTGATAAACATTTTGATTACTGATGCTGACTGACTCTTGCATTCTAAACAGGTTATCCAAGTCTTAAACTTGATGCTTGTTGTGAAGATAGTATTTGAATCACCCTTCCCACAAAGATAGTCATTTATTTGTACATTTAAATGTCTTTTTAAAAAATATTTTATTTATTTATTCATGAGAGACGTAGAGAGGCAGAGACATAGGCAGAGAGAGAAGCAGGCTCCCTGTGGGGAGCCTGATGCTGGACTCCATCCCAGGATCCCAGGATCAGGACCTGAGCCAAAGGCAGATGCTCAGCCACTGAGTCACCCAGGTACCCCTTAAATGTCTATGTCAGTATGCCACAAAAGCATGGAAATTTTTCCTATGACCACACACCTTGCCTTGACTTTCTATACATTCCTAGTACTTAACAATGGAGTAGAAGAAAATATATATGAAAGAAAAAAATGCAAAAAAAAAATGGTAGGCTTTGGAAAAGTAGATTTAATATTTTTAATTTGAAAACAGAATCAAGAGTATATAAAAGGCCTCTGAAAGTTGAATGCAAAATTATGTGAAAATTATGCCTAAGAAGATTATGCCAATTGACATAACTTTTTCTACATGAAGAATCTGATTTTGCTAGACCACTTTACCACCAATGAATATCCTCTCATAGGGAAAAAAAAATATGTTAGGTGACATGTTTAAAGTACCCTCAGTAGTATTTAAAGTGAATGGTCTTCAAACCTAATAGCTATTTATATACTAAAAGACAGGAATCCTCTACTTCTGCAGACTGTTTTTAAGGTCCAAGATAATCTAATATATTCACAGAGGGAAGCCCTTTACGATGGCTGCCAATGGCCTATGTAATCTGCCCTACTGCCCTTTCCACTGGGACTTCATCTACTTCTTTTCCTCCTCTTACTTCAGCTCTACCTACACTGACTTCCTTGCTGAAGACAAACATGTCAGGCATTCTTGTTTTTAAGCCTCTGTCCTAGCTTAGACACCTGCCAGGAAAACTCTCTCACCTTCTTCAAATCTCTGCTCCAACTTCACTTTCTCAGTAATGCCTATCCTGTCCATCTGATTTAACATTGTGATTCTCCTCTTATTCTGCTTTTTCTCTACGACACTTACTACCTTGTAATAACATTCTCTATCAGTTTTCTCATCCATTGTGTGTATTATCCACTTCTCATATAACGTAAGCTTCATGAAAGGACTTTCTTTTTTTGTTGATTCACCCCAGTGTCTGAAGAAATGGTTGGCACGTTGAAGGCTGGCAGTAAATATTTCTTGGATTAATGAACATTGCTGTGATCTGCTTGCTTACTGTTGAATCAGTAACCACTTTAATCATGTGAAATGTTTCAAAAGTCAAACTTCCTCAAAGAGGGTTTGAAAATGAACAAAGGGATTCACATTAAAAATGGAGCTGGGAAGCCCTAAAGGAGAACTTCTCACCCGCTACTACTTACCACCTTTTACAGACCTCAATAGGAAACAGCTTCCCTGTACCTTCCACAATAGGAAGAAGCTTACTTTATCACTCCAATAATAGGAAGGAAGATTTCCTACTGTCCCAGCAACGAATCAGCCTGTGAGAAGTCCCCATAATGGAACTCTTGTTCTCCTACAGTGGACTCTGGATCCAGCTTCCAACTTCCTTTCCTCTACAAAAACAAGCCCCTCTCTTTTGTTCTCCCAACTTGCCTATGGTTTGCCACAGTTTGAATGTCCCAAACTGCAATTACTCTGCTATTCCGAACAGACTTATTCTGCTTAATTTGAACAGCAAATTAACTGGCTATTTTAAGATTGACAAGAAGATTGTTACCCCACCCCACCCCCAACACACACACAATCGAATTCTCATTTCCCAATCTCCAACAAAAAAATTGATTTTTTTTCCCTTAAGGACGGAATATAAAAGGGTAATATCACAATTTCAACCACACAAGATATAAATGAAGATTTTTGGTGATAGTATGCTAAGTTTCATTAAGCATCGACACAATGCTAGTTGGGAAAACCTAGAGACTCGACCAGAAAGTGCAATCTGGTCAGAAAGGTTTCCTGCGGGACTTCTAAGTAACCTCCAACAGGGCGATCATGTCCATGGAAGGCACGAATGGCAAGCAATTAAATCTGTTGGTTTTGCAGGTGCAGGCTGGACACCACTGCATACAGCCTCTCCTGCCGGGTTTAGCTCCGTCCTGCCCACATACAGGCTTCGTGGTTTAGACGAAAACGCACAGCGGCTCGGTGGCTGGACGCACCAGAGAAGGAAGGTTTGCGGGGCTACCTGGTCCTTCCACCGCTCTCTAAGTCCAAGTAACTGAAAACCTGAATTCTGTGACTTGTCAGCTCTGCGGTGCAAACCTAAATGGGTAATTCGTAGCTCGCAGTGTCCGGGGGGATTAGGTCCCCGAAACCTCCCCGCCTGCCCCTAACACCTGGGCCGGTCCAGTGGCTCCAGGGTCGGGACCGACAGGCTCTCTTGGCAAAGGCGCGTCGGGGTCGCGCGTTACGCCGCCGCGTCTTGAGCCTCTGGCGAGTTGGGTCCGTTCCGCGCCTTTGCCCGGGGTGGCCGGGCGCACACCTCGCACGGGGTGGCCGGGCGCACACCTTGCACGGGGTGGCCTGGCGCACACCTCGCCCGGGCCGCTTGCAGACGTTGCACGAGGGGCGCCGGGCCCAGAGCCCAGGGGGACCCCCCGCCCGAGCGGAGGAGGCTCGGCGGAGGCTGCGGACCGCCAGGGGGCACGACCCGGGAAAAGTTCCGGAGCTCCACCCCCCGGGGCGGGGCTGGGGCTGGGGCTCGGCCCAACCACTGCCCCCGGGAGGGGGAAGCCCTGCTGAGCCCCTCGTCCGCGTCCCAAGGCCGCGCCGCCCGCCGAGCCCCGGGCTCCTCGCCCCTTGCTGCGCGCGCCCCCGCCCGCCGCCCCGGCGCCCCGCCGAGGAGCCCCGTCCTGCCCGCACCCCCGCCCCGGGCCCTCCGGTCCCCGCTCCGCCCCGCTTGGTGCGGTCCCGCGTCGCAGGTCACGCGGCGGCGGGGCGCGGCCTGCTCCGAGCCCAGGTGGTGTCCTCGCCGGGTCGGCGGTGTGCTGCGGCTGGGACGATGCTGGGCTGGAGCCGGGTAACGCTGGTCCTCGCGGCCGCGGCTGTCACCTGCGCCTCCGCGCAGCAGGCGCCGCCGGTGAGTGCGGGGGGGGGGGGGCGCAGGTGCGGGCGCGGAGGCGGCGCAGGTGCGGGCGCGCGAGACGCGGGGGGCGCGGAGGCGGCGCAGGTGAGGGCGGGGGGCGCGGAGGCGGCGCAGGTGCGGAGGAGGCGCAGGTGCGGGGGGTGCGCAGGTGCGGGGGGTGCGCAGCGGGCCGCTGGACCCCGTCCCGCTGGACCCCGTCCCGCCTCATTCCACACGGGCCGGGACAAGAAGGCCTTTCCGGGAAACCCTCATCTCCGCAAAATGCCGATTGGGACTTGCACACCCCCAAATGCGGGCGATCGCGCTTGTTTTGACCAGTTCCAGGCCCGCGCATCCTGAGCTGCCAAGAACAAGTTCCCGGGGACGTTACACAACTCAGAGAAGCTTGACGACTGTGGCATTCTCTGCCGGGTGACGGGGTGCCCAAGGAGACGAGGCTCCTGAAGTCCCTGAGGAAAGCCCAGGCGTCCCCATCCAGGGCGGTGGGAGCCGCCCAGACAGGCCCCGAGGTGGCTGCTGTGGCCTTAGCCCCAGAGTCATGGGAGCTCCTGTCCCGTGGCTCTTTCCCCAAAAGGAAGTCACAGGAACTCAGACTTGGTAACTGCAAGGGACAGCGAGGGACCAGCCAGAGAAGGAAGTAGACTCAGTGGGAAAATGTCTAGCCAGAGGTCACACTGCTGTTTACTGAAGCGTGCCTAAACTCAGGCCTCTGGACGCTTAGTTTGGCGCTCTTTCATAATTCTCTTCTTTAAAAGCAGTGAGACTCCGTTTCTCTTGGCCAGCAGATCAGATGGATATGCAGAAAATGCCAAAGAAGGCATCTCATCTGACCTGAGACGTGAGGAGGGTGGTTTTGAAAAGCTTAGGTAGGCTCTTGACAGGCATTTTCTTCTCTTTTTACTTTTCTAAGGAGACATGATCTAAGAATGAAATCATGGTGGGATATTATTCATTCAATAAAATTGAGAGACTGTTAAGCAAATAAAAACATAATAAAATGGTATATACAGTGATTTTAGGAACAGAAAAATACGCGGTATACACATGTGGACAAGGATTGGAAGAGTGTACGAAGAAATAAAGTGTTTGCTTTAGTGTGTGTAGGGAATTCATGCTGTAAAGTGGTTGGGATCTTGAGAATTTTAAAAGAATTTAATACTTTGATACCATAGGGGCCCTTCAGTCAGAGGCCACCAGAAAACACACTTGTAGTTGAACAAATCGGGTTTATTACTCTTTGCAGTGGGAAAGAACGCACACCATGGGCAGTTGTAGGGCCTCTCAGTAAAAGGGCATTTGGCAAAACCTATTTCATAATTTGGACTTTGGTTGTGTGATTGGGGATAGGTCTAAGGAATAGGAGGTTTGCTCTACATCGGATACTTTCAGGAGGTGGGGCAATTCTGTGATTGAGTAAAGAAGAAACATTCATTTAGCAAGAGAAGGGGGTGTTTGGCATTTTGTGGGTTGCACAATACCCTTGTTTTTGTGCTTAAACAGAATCATGAAGTAGATTTGTTTTGTTTCATTTTATCATGTGTCAGAGTAAACTGAGGTATTTTTAAAAATTGATTATAGCCAACATGAGATCAAAAGTGGCCTGAATGTGTTATACCAGTGCGTAATAATATTGGGGTCTAATTGTGAACCTCTGAGCAGTTTCAGGGGTCAGGAGGTACGTTTATTTTTCCTTCTTTGGCATTTTCTGCAAGAGTTTTTAAAAAGCCATCTTTAGAACAACAAGATAATAGTTCTTATCTAGAATAGTGGTTGTCAAAATCTAGTCTAGCCATTGGGAAGCTGTTTTTAGAAGTCCTAAATGAGAAAAATGAGGGCATAAAGCCAAAATTATTAATTTAGAATGCTATCTGTTCTAATTTTATGGCTTTTCAATTTTTCTTTTTAAGGTTTTTTTTTTCTTTTATGTACATGGGGTTTTGTTTGTTTTTTAACATCTCCACTGGGAGGATAAAAATTTGGGACTCCCTTGTGCTGGGCTTTTTAAAATATTTCATTAATCTGGAAAATTCTGTCTGAAAGAAACCTTTGAAAGTCCACAGAAGTATTGTGACCTCATTCTCTGAAAAGAATAAGCAGTTTTGCACTTTGAATCATATGATAAATTGTGTGTGTCCACATAGTAACAAAAGATATTTCAAAACTACTTTTGATAAATGTGAACAATGAGGACGGCTTTAAATTACAAACAAATCATTTGATTTGGAATGTCTGTGGGTTTTGTGTTTGAGGCTTTTCACAATATAGCATGTTTTAAGGTCTTCCTGAGTCATTCTTAATTACCCATTTTATCAAAAGACCTACTAAATGATGGTGGTGGCAGAGGTGGCCACTCTGAAGTGGGAGATGAAGACTGTGTCATCCAAGGCTCTGGACCTTTTCACATTAAAAAGATCAATCAGAAGTTAAAGGGAGCAAAGGTGGATATAAGGAGACTAGGGGAGAAAACAGTGCAGTGGAGAGAGAGAGAGAAGTGGATGGTTCTAGAAAATGTTTGGAACAAGCAGAAGGAAGGATTGGGTGAGGATGGGGGACAGCTGACTTTCTCAAGTGCTTAGTTGGCCAAATGTCAGCATCACTGCAAGGGAACACAAGAAGGGAAAAATTGTGGTGAAAGAATGAAGATTGTTTTTATTCTGGTTATATTGAATTTCCAGTTGCACCAGGATATCCAGGAGGCTGTTGGGACTGCAGCTCAGAAGAGGGAGATGGGAGTCGCAGGCATGCTACTTAAAGCCACTGGAGAAAGTGAACATTGAGCAGATGGATGACATAGAAAGAGAAGAGGACAGGCAAAGATTAAGGGGAGAGAAGAAATGGCAAAGTTTAAAGCAGCAGCCAGGGTGGAAGAGTGAGTGTTGCAGAAGCTCAGAGGAGAGAGTGGAGCAGGTTCTCCCTGTGTTGGGTTCCTTTGAGATGCCAGGTATGTTATACATGGCAGTTGGAGGTCATTGGTCATGGTCACCTTGGCCTGAGCAGTGTTGAGAACAGAAAATAAGCTGATGTAGGCTGAGGCGTGATGAGAAGGAAAGGAATCGGAGTGAGAGTGATGACTGTTGTCAGTCATAAATCTGAGCAGATCCTGAGAATGAAACATAATGGCTCAGTAATTAATTGCTGAGTCAAACTTATTTTTATGCATCAACTTCTCATACAAAGTGTGAGCTTTTATTAACAATGATTTTTACTCTTCCTGCCTGCCCAGTATTATTATAGTGCATCTGCTTTCCCCAGGTACCATAAAGGAAGGGACACACAGATGTAATCTATTCACTTAGTTAACAAATATTGCATGACTACTGTGTGCCAGATTCTGTTCCAGATGCTGTTAATGAGTTAGTGATAGATACAAAGGTTCCAGCCCTCATGGAAGGTTTATTCCTATTCCTTTTACCTAAATGTTCCTAATTTAGTAGAGTTCCATCCCACCAAAGGTCAGAAAACAAACTGCTTGCTCATTGGAGTTTCTTATATGTGCAAAAACATGCCTTACTCAATAGGTGTGTGTCTGCTCTGTTGTACACAGGGAACATTAGATTTTCACCACTTCCTCTGGTCCTGCGAAGCAAAAATGAGAGAGCAGGTGAAAGATCTTGAGATTCGAAGTTGGTTGCTTTTCCCCTGTGCTAGAGTAGCATGATATGCTAAGCCAACTACATAAACCTCTATCACCTATTTATAATCTTTACCTATCAGGTATTTAAATTTTTACCTGTCTTGATAAGGTTGTCTATTATTAAAACTGTGTATAGTTAAATTTGGAGATAGTAAGAAACTTTAAATAACAAATGAGCTTGTTGTAATTCCATTTCAAGTCTCTACATAGATTTTGAAGCTGTCGTCCCTCATTGAAAACTCCCTTGATGGTGAGAATGCAGCTGTCTCCACTCTACCCCCAAATCTAACCTTTTTGTTTAAAATGATGGTGGCATTAAAACCTTTAGAGCTCCTGAAGTAGCCTGGTTTTATGATGCTACCTTTAAAAATCTCAATCACGTTTACCCTTTACTCTTTCAGCCAGATTCTGTGTCAATGTTATGCCTATACTTCATGTTTGTTTATTGCTGCCAGGATTATTCTAGCACAGTGTTTTATTGGCCTCAGACTCCCACATACAGGATGGCAAGGGTACTGTCCCCTCTGGGGCAGGTGGACAGAGCACTTTTAACATCCCTCACATTGTCTCATAAGAAATATGCCTTGTTGGGATCTCTGGGTGGCGCAGCAGTTTAGCGCCACCTTGGGCCCAGGGCCTGATCCTGAAGACCCAGGATCGAGTCCCATGTCAGGCTCCCTGCATGGAGCCTGCTTCTCCCTCTGCCTGTATGTGTCTCTGCCTCTCTCTCTCTCTGTGTCTCTCATGAATAAATAAAATCTTTAAAAAAAATCAGCCATTCTTTTTCTCTAAAATAATAGATGTATGACTATTAATTTTTTTCTAAGATTTTATTTAGTGCTTTTAGTTTACTTTTGTTTTTTAAAGATTTTATTTATTGCCCAACGCGGGACTCGATCCCAGGGTTCCAGGATCACAGCCTGGGCCAAACGCAGGGGCTAAACTCCTGAGCCACCCAGGCATCCCAAAATAAAATCTTAAAAAAAAAAAAAAAAAAAAGAAATATGCCTTGTCGTTAGATTTTTATATTGGCTTTTGTACCCACGTTGTGCAGATATAATTATTAGGATGACATGAGCATTATTACATTGCACTGCTTGCTGAGTTGATTACAGTGATCATCAAAAGCCCTGAAGGAAATGGAGATTGTTCCCTATTAGGGATTATTTTTTTTAAAAGATTTTATTTGTTTATTCATGAGAGACCGAGAGAGAGAGAGGCAGAGACGTAGGCAGAGGGAGAAGCCTGATACAGGACTTGATCCTGGGACTCAGGGTCATGCTCTGAGCCACAGGCAGATGCTGAACCACTGAGCCCCCCAGGTGCCCCTCCCTATTAGGAATTAAATTGAGACATTGGTTTTAATGCTGTTTCCGTGGGAAACTGTAAGAGAGAGCAGGGGAAGGAAGCTGGGCCGGAGCTCTGGAGACTGCTTCTGTCACCGGCTGTGTAACTCAGTCCCTGATGGAGATGGGCCTTGTATCCTGAACATGAAGTTTAAGTTCCTGATAACGTGAAATTCAGTAAATTGGATTTTTATGAATTAAATCACATTTTAAACTAAAAGTTCTGGGAAGCCCGAATGGCTCCGCAGTTGAGTGTCTGCCTCTGGCTCAGGGCGTGATCCCGGATTTTGGGGATCGAGTCCCACATCAGGCTCCCTGCGTAGAGCCTGCTTCTCCTTCCTCTGCCTGTGTGTCTCTGCCTCTCTTTCTCTGTGTCTCATGGATAAATAAATAAAATCTTTAAAAAACAAAAATAGACTAAAAGTTCTGATATTTAGATGAATCTTCTGGTGAATAAGTTAGAATGAGGAGTTGCATTTCTAACGTTAATTGCCCTTATTAAATGATGTGTATGGAAAATTCATAGTTGCATAGTCTACTTAAGACTACGTAGACTGCTACTTTTGAGTGTCCATTTCTTTTTTTTTTTTTTTTAAGATTTTATTTATTCATGAGAGGCAGAGAGAGAGAGTGGCAGAGACACAGGCAGGGGGAGAAGCAGGCTCCACACAGGGAGCCCGATGTGGGACTCGATCCAGGGTTTCCAGGATCCCACCTTGGGCTGAAGGCGGCGTTAAACCACTGAGCCACCAGGACTGCCCTTGAGTGTCCATTTATAACATTGCTAAACAAGGACTGGTGAACTTAGAGTACTGTGCCCTACATTGCAGTTATATGTTGTAATTTTTTTAATAGATTTTATTTCTTTACTTATCTAAGAAAGAGCTAGCACAAGCAGGGGAGGGGCAGAGAGAGAGGGAGAAGCTGAGCAGGGAGCCCAACACGGAACTTGATCCCAGGACCCGGGGATCATGACCTAGGCTAAAGGCAGACACTTAATAGACTGAGCCACCCAGGCACCCCTATTGTTGTCTTTTTTTTTCTTTTTAAGGTTTATTTTAGAAAGAGAGAGTGCTCATGATACTGGGGGAGGGGCAGAGGGAGAGGAGATCATCTCAAGCAGCCAATTCCACGCTGAGCATGGAGCCTAACATGGGGCTCGATCCCATGAGCCAGAGACCATGACCTCAGGGGAAACTGAGTGAGCCACCCAGGTGTCCCTTGTTGTTGTTTTTAAGTTTAGTTACTTAACATACATAATATTAGTTTCAGCTCTACAATATAGTGATTCATCATTTCCATACATTACCCGGTGCTCATCACAAGTGCCCTTAATCCACCCCTCCCCCCATAACCATCAGCTTGTTCTCTATAATTAAGAGTGCTTCTTGATTTGACCTTTTCCCCCCCTTTGCTCTTTTGTTTGTTAAACTCCACATATAAGTGAAATCATACGGTATTTGTCTTTCTCTGACTCATTTTGCTTAGCATAATACTCTTTTAACTCCATCCATGTTGTTGCAAATGGCAAGATTACATTCTTTTTTTGGCTGAATGATACTCCATTTTGTATATATACCACAACTTCCTTATCCATTCATCAGACACTTGGGCTGCTTCCATATCTTGGCTACTGTAAATAATGCTGCTATAAAATATAAAACATCAGGTGTGTGTGTGTGTATTGGGGTGCATGTATTCCCTTGAATTAGTGTTTTTGTATTCTTTGGGTAAATACCCAGTTAGTGCAATTACTGGATCATAGGGTAGTTCTATTTTTAATTTTTTGAGGAACCTCCATACTGTTTTCCACGGTGGCTGTGCCAGTTTGCATGCATTCCCACCAGCAGTGCATGAGGGTTCTTTTTTCCCCACATCCTTGACAATACCGGTTGTTGCTTATGTTGTCAATGTTAGCCATTCTGACAGGTGTGAGGTGATATATCATTGTAGTTTTGATTTGCATTTCATTGATGGTAAGTAATGATGAGCATCTTTTCATGTGTCTGTTGGCCGTCTCTGTGTCTGCTTTGGAAAATGTCAGTTCATGTATTCTGCCCATTTTTTTAGTTAGATTATTTTGGGGGCGGGTGTCAAGTTGTTTGAGTACTTTAAATATTTTGGATACTAACCCTTTATCAGATACATCACTAGCAAATATCTTCTGTTTTGTAGGTTGACTTTTGTTGATTGTTTTTTCACTGTGCAGAAGCTGTTATTTTGATGTAGTCCCAATAGTTTATTTTTTACTTTTGTTTCCCTTTGTCTCAGGAGACAAATGAAGAAAAAACTTGTTTAATCCAATGTCAAAGAAGTTACTGCCTATGTTTTTTTTCTTCGAGGATTTTTATGGTTTCAAGGTCTCACATTTAGGCCTTTAATCCATCTTGAATTTATTTTGTGTATGGAGTAAGAAAGTGGTCCAGTTTCATTCTTTTGCATGTTGCTGTCCAGTTTTCCCAGCACCATTTATTGAAGAGGCTGTCTTTTTCTCATTTGATATTTTTTCCTGCTTTGTTGAAGATTAATTGACCATACAGTTGTGCGTTTAATTCTGGGTTTTCTATTCTTTTCCATTGATCTGTGGTTTTTTTTTTTTTTTTTTTTTTTTTTTTTTTTTTTGTGCCAGTATTATAGCATTTTGATTACTACAGCTTTGTAGTAGAACTTGAGATCTGGAAATTTAATATAACTTGTAGTGCCTCCAACTTTGCTTCTCTTTGTCGTGAGTCCTTTGGCTATTCAGGGTCTTTTATGGTAATATACAAATTTTAGAATCCTTTGTTCTAGTTCTGTGAAAGATGCTCTTGGTATTTTGATAGAGGTTGCATTTAAAAATGTAGATTGCTTTGGGTAGTATAGATATCTTAACAGTATTTCTTTGCCCAATCCATGAGCATGGAATATCTTTCCATTTCTTTGTGTCCTCTTCAATTTCTTTCATCAGTGTTGTTTAGTTTTCAGAGTGTAGGCCTTTCCCTCTTTAGTTATTACTGTATTCCCAAGTATCTTCTTATTTTGGGTGTCGTGTACTTTGGATAGTTTTCTTAATTTTTCATTCTGCTACTTCATTATTGGTGTATACAAATGCAACAGATTTCTGTAGATTGATTTTTATATCCTGCAACTTTACTAAATTCGTTGATCAGTTCTAGCAGGTTTTTTTTGCTGGAGTCTTTTGGGTTTCCTATACATAGTAGATATAAACTGAAAATTTTACTTTTTCCTTACCAATTTGGGTGCCTTTTAGTTCTACTTTTTGTTGTCTGAGATTTATGGCTAGAACTTCCAGTACTATGTGGAATAAATATGATGAGACTGGACATCTTTGTCTCATTCCTGACCCGAGGGGGAAAAAATGGGTTTTTGCCCATTAAGGGTGATGTGAGCTGTGGGTTTTTCACATACATCCTTTGTTGTGTTGAGGTATGTTCCCTCTGAACCTACTTTGTTGAGGGTTTTTATCATGAGTGGATGTTGTACTTTGTCATATGCTTTTTCTGTGTCTATTGAAATGTTCATATGGTTCTTATCCTTTCTGTTATTGATGTGATGTATCATGTAATTAATTTGTGAATATTGAAACACTCCTGAAACCCAGGAATAAATCCTACTTGATCATGGTGAGTGATTATTATTATTTTTTTTAATGACTTGTTGGATCTAGCTTACAAGTACTTGTTGAAGATTTTGGGCATCTGCGTTCATTATGTGTATTGGCCTGGAGTTCTTTTGGGGCGGGGTGTGTGGTCTATCTGGTTTGATACCAGGGTAAATGCTGGCTTCATAGAATGAATATGGAAGTTTTACTTCCTCTTTTATTTTTTGGAATAGTTTGAGAATAGATAGTAATGCTTCTTTAAGTATTTGATAGAATTCCCTGTGAAGCCATCTGGTCTTGGACTTTTTTTGTTGGGAGTTTTTGATTATTAATTCAGTTTCTTTGCTGGTTATCTGTATGTTCAAATTTTGCATTTCTTCCTGTGTCATCTTTGGTAGTTTCTATATTTCTAGGAATATATTCATTTCTTCAAGGTTATTCAATTTGTTGGCATATAGTTTTTCATAATATTTTCATAATCTTCTGTAATTGTGTTTCTGTGATGTTATTTCTCCTATCTCATTTGTGATTTTATTTATGTGAATTCTTTCTCTTTTTTTTCCTTGATAAGTCTGGTTAGAGGTTTATCTATTTTATTGGTTTTTTTTTTTTTTTTTCAAAGAACCAGCACCTGATTTCAATGATCCATTGGTTTGTTTTCAGTTTTTATATCATTTATTTTTGCTTTAATCATTATTATTTCCTTCCTTCTGCTGGTTTTAGGTTTTGTTTGTTTTCTTTTTCTAGCTCCTTTAGGTGAAAGGTTAGGTAGAGACTTTTCTTGCTTCTTGATGTGGGCCTGTATTGCTGTAAACCTTCCTTTTAGAACTGTTTTTGCTGCATTCCAAAAGTTTTGGGCTGTTTTGTATTCATTTTCATTTATTTCCATGTACTTCATTTTTTTCTCTTATTTGACTGTTGACCCATTTATTGTTTAATAGCATGTTATTTAACCTCTGTGTATTTGTGCTCTTTCCAGATTTGTCTTGTGATTGACTACAAGTTTCATAGTGTCGTGGTCAGAAAAGATCATGGTATGATTTTGTTCATCTTGATTTTGTTGAGGCTTGCTTTATGAGGTAATATGTGATCTATCATGAAAAATGTTCCATGTGCACTTGAAAAATAATGTGTATTCTGCTGTTTTAGGATGGAATGTTCTAAATATATCTGTTAAATCCATCTGTTCCAGCATGTCATTCAAAGCTATTATTTACTTGTTGATTTTCTGTTTAGATGGTCTGTCTGTTGGTGTGAGCTGTTAAAGTCCCCTATTATTATTATTATTGATTGTTCCTTTGTGTTTGTTATCAACTGTTTTGTGTATTCAGGTGCATAAATATGTGCAATTGTTATATTTTCTTGTTGAATTGTCCCCTTTATGATTATATACTGTCCTTCTCTGTCTCTTGTCAGTCTTTGTTTTAAACTTAATTTGTCTTATATAAGTATTACTACTCTGGCTTTCTTTTGACATCCATTTGCATGATAGATATTTGTCCATTCCCTTACTTTCAATCTGCAGCTGTCTTTAAGTCTAAAATGAGTCTCTTGTAGGCAGTTTTTATTTTATTTTATTTATTTTATTTATTTTTTATTTTATTTTATTTTATTTTTTATTTTATTTTATTTTATTTTATTTTATTTATTTATTTTATTTTTATAGGCAGTTTTTAAATGGGTCTTGGTTTTTTCTTTTTTATCCATTCTGTCACCCTATGTCTTTTGATTGAAGCATTTAGTCTATTTATATTCAAAGCAATTAGCGATAGATATGTATTTACTGTCATTTTATTATTTGTTTTATGCTTGTTTCTGAAGTTTTTATCTGATTGTTTCTTGTAGTTCTCTCATGATTTGCTGATTTTCTTTAGTGATGTATCTGATTTCTTTATCTTTATCCTTTGCATGTTTATTAGTGGTTTTTGATATATAATTCCCATTTTGCATATAACAAATGGGTTGTTAATTACAAAAGGAGGTTTTGTATGTAACCTCCTCTGCATATATGGCAGTGTGTATTAAATTGATGGTGATTTATGTCTGAATCTGTTCCTTCCTCCCCTCCTCCCCATTCTAGGTATATGTTGTTATATCCTACATCCCTTTACTACATCCCATCCTACATCAGTGAGTTCCTTGACTGATTTTTTACAGAAATATTAATTTTTATTGTTTTTGTTTTCCCGACCTTTATACTGTCACTTTTAGTCTTTCTATTCAAAGAGCCCCCTCTAATATTTCTTGCAGGGCTGGCTTAATAGTCACGAACCCCTTAAGCTTTTCTTTATGTGTCCTTCTATTCTGAATGATAGCCTTGCTAGATAGGGTATTCCTGGCTGCAGATTTTAACCATTCCGCACTTTGAATATATCATGCAACTTTCTTCTATGTTTGAAAGTTTCTGCTGCAAAATTTTTGCTAGCCTTATGATTTTTCCTTGTAAATTATTGTCATCTTTTGTCTTTATGTTTTTAACTTTTTTTTTGTATCACTATATTTTGCCAAATTAATTACAGTACATCCTGGTGGGAGTCTGCTTTTGTGGATTTTGATGGGGGTTTTCTGTGCTTTCTGAATCTAGATATGTTTTCTTTTCCAGATTAGGGACGTTTTCAGCTATTATTTCTTCAAATAAATTTTCTACCCTCTCTTTCTCATTCTTTTGGGAGTCCTATACTATGAATGTTATTACCCTTGATAGAGTCACTCTGTTCCCTAAATCTATTCTTGTGTTGCATAATTTTGTCTCCCTTGTTCATCTTGGTTATTTTCCATTACTCTGTCTTCTAGATTACTAATTCAATTCTCTGCTTCTTTCATTCTAATGTTCATTTCATAAGTGTATTTATCATTTCATTTATTGTATTCTTTATTTCTGCTTTATTATTCTTTATATCTGTGTTAAGGGTCCCATTTATGTCTTCCACTTTTCTCAAGTCCAGTTAGCATCCTTATGATTATTACTTTAAATTCTCTATCAGGCATGTTACTTATATGTGCTTCACTTAGATCTCTGGCCGTGGCCTTACTCTGTTCTTTCATTTGGAATAAATTTCTCTGTCTTATTTTGTCCAAGTCTCTGTGACTATTTCTGTATGTTGGAAAAGTCAGTATCTCCTGTTCTTGTGAAAAATGGCCTTATGAAGAAGAGGTCCTATAGTGCCTTGCCGTGTGGTGTTTCTTGTTCCCGAAGGCCTGGTGCTTCTGGGAGTGTCTCCACTGTGTGCTGCCTGTGCTCTGTTTTTGTGTCCTGACCACTTTTTCTGTCAGGCCACTTATCTGTAGGGACTCTCTTCGCTTGTGGGCAGTGTTTGGTCCCTGGCCTAATCATAGCTAGTTTTAATTGGATGTGTTTTGGTCTGTTTGTGAAATGAGACTGTTGCCACTACAGCTGGAACAGAAGCTGTGCCAAACTCCCAAGTGGGGAGACCCAGTGTGAGAAGTGGTTTGAGCCAGTCTTTTTTTTTTTTTGAGCCAGTCTTTTAGGGGAAGTGAACCACTGTGCTGGGACTGAGGCGAGTGTGACTTGGGTCGGGGAGGGGAGAGCAGAGGGTGGCAGTTCCACTGGTGTGTAGGGTCAGAGTTTGGTATAAGCACATTAAGTAGTGACTGTGGTTATAGTGCTAGTTCCTGCAGGTAACCCTGTGCTTATGCTCAAGGGCAGGGGAGGGAAATGTGCCAGCCAGCTTGTTCTTGGAGGAGTCTCCTTGTGAACTCTTTCTGGGATGTGCTCAGAGGTAAGCAAATAACCCCTGTACCATGTGCCCCAGGTGCTCTTCAGATCACTATTGCCACACACTACAGATTATTTTCCTGCCTTCTCTCTGAAGAGCTGTGCAATGCTCTCTGAACTCTACCCACACCAAGCCCTCTGATCTTTAAAACTCTAGGCTTTAAGCCCCACTGGTTTCCAGAAGTCACAAAATTTGGCCCGTCTTGCTTTCCAAGCCAGTTTCTTTGGGGATTTCATTTTCCCTTGTACTCCCCTGTGAGCTAGTCTGTCTCTTGCCCTTCTCTGTGGCCCTGCTTCCCTTCCCACTGCAGCAGTCATGATCTCGTCCTCTCCCACACCACATCTGTGTCCTTCCTACTTTCTTCACTATGTCCTTTTCTCTACCTTTAGTTCTGCCAGTTTTCGGGTCAGTTTCTGAGGTATTTAGGATGATTTGGTAGTTGTCTGGTTGTATTCATGGGATGAAGGAGGCCTAGGGTCCTCTCACTCTGCCATCATCTTCCTGTCCTTGCTCTATATGTTATTTTATTTTTTTTAAGGTTTTATTTATTCATGACAGACACACACAGAGAGAGGCAGAGACACAGACAGAGGGAGAAGCAGGCTTCATGCACGGAGCCCGACGTGGGACTCGATCCCGGGTCTCCAGGATCAGGCCCTGGACTGAAGGCAGGCGCTAAACCGCTGAGCCACCCAGTTTTCGAATATTTTCATCACCCCAAAAAGAAACCTCTTAGCCCTTAGCCCTAACCCTGAAACTGGCCCCTCAGCCCTAGGCAATCACTTACATACTTTCTGTCTCTATGGATTTGTCCTTTTTCAACATTTTATATAAAGGGGATCAGATCATAAAGTATGTGGCCCTTTGTTACTGGTTTCTTTCACTTAGCATAGTGTTTTCAAGGTTCATCCACATTGTAGCATGTATCAATACTTCATTTCTGTTTATGATTGAATAATTTCCATTGTATGGATATACCATATTTTGATCATTCATTCATCCATTAATGGACATTTGGATTGTTTCCACTTTTGGTATTGTAATGCTGCTATGAGCATTTCTATTTGTGAATGTTTTTTTGTGTGTGGACACATATTTTCATATCTTTTGAGTTTATACCTAGGAGCAGACTTGTGGGGTCACATGATAACTATATGTCTGAGAGAGTACCAGTTTTCCAAAGCAACTGCAATATTGTGCATTCCCACCAACACTGTATGAAGGTTCCAATTTCTCTACATCCAAGCCAACACTTGTTTTATTATTATTATTATTGCCATATTAGTGGATATGAAGTGATATCCCATTGTAGTTTTTTTATTTTTAAAGATTTTATTTATTTATTCATGAAAGACACATAGAGAGAGGCAGAGGCACAGGCAGAGGGAGAAGCAGGCTCCATGCAGGGAGCCTGATGTGGGACTCGATCTCGGGACTCCAGGATCACATCCTGGGCCGAAGGCAGGCGCTAAGCCGCTCAGCCACCCAGGGATCCCTCATTGTAGTTTTGGTTTGCATTTTCCTATTGGCAAATGGTGTTTGGCATCTTTTCATATGTTTGTTGACTTATATCTTCTCTGGAGAAATGTCTATTCAAATCCTTTGCCTATTTTTTAATTAAATTGTCTTTTTCTTATTGAGTTGTAAGATATTTATATATTCTAGATACAGGTCTCTTATCAGACATATGAATTACAGTTGACATAATGAAATTGAGACAGAGAGAGCGAATCTTAAGCAGACTCTGCACTTCATGCAGAGCCCTACTCAGGGCTCCATCTCACGCCCCTGAGTGACCCCAGGTCATGACCTGGGCTGAAATCAAGAGTTGGAAGCTTAACCAACTGGGCCACCCAGGCGCCCCCTATCCTGACTATATTTTGCATATTTTTCAACCTCTGATATATTCTCTCAGTATTTATTGTGTCTGTTCTTAAGACCTACTGAATTCCCATTCTAGTTGGGACCATTTTGTTTTTATTTGGACCATACTTTTCTGATGCTACAGTTTCTTCCTATTATTTCTAGTTTTTCTTTTGTTCATAAATTCCATTCTTCTCCTGAATCTCCTCAAGTTCTTCCAGTCCTTCAGCCATACAGTTTAGTCTCCTTTGTTAGGACACCTGTTCCTGGGAGCCTTCTCTGTCCTCAGGGTTCCCTTTACCGTGTATGCTGGAGCCATTCTTTTGGGATCCTGTTCTTTGACTTGGTTTACTCTCGTTTTGCTAGAATATAAAAGTAACTTGTTAAGAAATAATGTGTGGGAGATCAACTTTTCTGCATCTTTGCAATGACTTAAAATCGAGATTTCATTTAAATCCCAAAATTGATCAATGTCTTGACCAGTTATAAAATTCTAGTTTGAAATTAATTCCCTGCGAAGGAAATAATGGCATCATTCTCTTCTGGCATTCACGTAGCTTGTGAGAAGTCTGATGGGAGTGTAATTCTTATTCTTTTGCAGGACCTCCTCCCCAACCCAGTGCTTATTTGTCTTTATTTATGTCTGAAATAGCATGGTAATGTGTCTCACTGAAGGCTCTTTTTTTTTTTTTCCAGTAATTTTTTTTGAGTAATCAGTAGGCATTTTCATTTTAAAACACATCTCTATTCAGGTCTAGGAAAATTTCTTGAATTATTTCTTTCATAGTTTCCTCTTTATTTTTTGTGTTTTCTCTTTTCTGGAAATCCTGTTAATCAGCTGCTGAACCCCGCATATTGATTTTATAAACCTTTCTATTTTTTTTCTCCTGTGGTTTATTTTATAATTTTATTTTTCCTATGTTTTCTTTATTTAAATTAGATTTAGTTAACACACACTGTATTATTAGTTTCAGAGGTATAATTTAGTGATTCAGCAGTTGCATATAACACCCAGTGCTCATTACATCAAGTGCCCTTCTTAATGTCCATCACCCAGTTACCCTGTCCCCCCACCAGCAACCCCCAGTTCCCTAGAGTTCAGCACCTCTTATGGTTTGCTTCCCTTTCAATTTTCATCTTATTTTTCCTTCCCTTCCCCTATGTTCACCTGTTTCTTAAATTCCACATCCGAAAAAAAAAAATTCCACATCTGAGTGAAATCATGTGGTATTTGTCTTTCTCTTATTTGACTTATTTCCCTTAGCATAATACACTCTCATTCCATCCACATCATTGTAAATGGCAAGATTCTTTTTTGGTTGAGTGATACTGTGTTGTGTGTGTGTGTGTATATATATATACACACACACACACACACACACACACCCCACATGTTTTTTATCCATTCATCTTCCAATGGACATCTGGGCTCTTTCCATATTTTGGCTATTGTGGACATCACTACTATAAACACTGGGGGTGGGGATCCCTGGTTTGGCGTCTGCCTTCAGCCCAGGGCACAACCCTGGAGTCCCGGGATCGAGTCCTGCTCAGGCTCCCGGCATGGAGCCTGCTTCTCCCTCTGCCTGTGTCTCTGCCTCTCTCTCTCTCCTCTCTGTGTATTCTCATGAATAAATAAATAAATAAATCTCTAAAAAAAAAACACTGGGGTGCAGGTGCCCTTTTGGATCACTATGTTTGTATCCTTTGGATAAATACCTTTCCTGTGTTTTCTATGTAATTTTTTTTCTATATTGTAAGATAGATTTTCTCACCTTTACTTTTCTTTTTATTTCAGCAGTTTTTTTTTAAGTATTTGATTTACCCCTTTTCATATCATCTTGTTTTATAAATAGAACATATTTCTCTTGAGGTTACTGTTAGAGTAATCAGAGTGTTGAAGCTGATTATTATTTTACATTATTTTTTCTGTTCCTTAAATTATTGAATATTTTTGAGTTAGGTTATTTTTCATTTGTTTTCTTTGTGCCTAAATATTAGACCTAGAGGCGTTTACTCTCAGGCAGGAGTCATTCAGCTTTTTTGTACAGGGCTAGATAGTTTATCTTTAAGGCATTGTGGGTTAAGAGGAGAATCAAGGATATTATGTAGGGTACTTTTATAACATATTTCCACAAGTTTTTTATCGATGAAAATATATTAAGTTAATACATTTGTCTTTGTAATACAGGTCTACTAATGAGAAGCATTGATTTCTTACAGGGTAGGCACTTTGCTTACTGGGATTCGGGTTTGGTGTTCCAAATTGAGAGCAAATGGTTATATGTAATTCCTGGTCTGTTACGAGATTTTACATATTTCATCTTGGTGTCTTTTTGTATGGATAGTGTGGTAGGATGAGTAATAGCTTCTCCAAGATGCCCATTCCTAATCCTGAGAAGCTGTATGTTCCCTTTATGGCAAAGGAGACATTGTAGATGCAATTTCGTGAAGCAGCTTGACATGGGGACATTATGTGGGATTACCTGAACAAGCCCAATATAATCACAGAGATCCTTATAAGAGGGAGGCAGGAGGCCAGAGACGAGAAAAGATGATATTCTCCTGGCTTTGATGATGGGGGAAGGGGCCACGAGCCAAAGAACACAGGTGACTTCTAGAAGCTGCAAGTCAGGGAAACACATTCTGTTTTAAGAGCCCCAGAGGGAGCACAGTCCTGGAACCCACTATAGACTCTGACCTCCAGAGCTATAATATAGCGTAGTTTGTGGTGTTTTAAGCCATTAGGTTTGTGGTAACTTGTTACAGCAGCCATAGGAAACTAAGATAGCTAAGTGCTGCCAATAGTGGGTCCATGAGCATATGATTGTAAATGACTCTGCGTCTGAGGCACCTTCAGGTAATTTTTGGGAGGTAGGTGGTAGATGCGGAGTGTTGACTGATAAGACCAAGGAGAAGCAGCTGTTGTGAGGGCAGGCCCTGCTGAGAGGTCCTGGCTCAGAGTGGCAATTATCTTGGAGGGTATTAGAAGGATATTAAATGAGGGTAAAAGGAGAGTTAAATCAAGAGGTCCTGACCTCTTCATCCAAACCACACATGACGTTATCACTAGGCAGAAAATGAGACACAGTCTTTCTCTCCCTCTCTTTTCTTCACACATACACACCACCTCCAAGGGTTTTCCTCTAGAGAAATGGAAAAAAGTCGTCTAGAAAGAACAAGGACAGCTTGTACGAGTGTTCATGCTTTCCAGCAGTGGCCGGGAAACAACAGTTGGCAGGCCCGACACCGCCTGCCACCTGTTTTTTTTAAGACTTGCGAACTAAGAATGGTGTTGACATTTTTTAAAAGTTGAGGGGAAAAATCAAAAGAAGATTAATATTTTGTGACTTGTGAAAATTACATGGAATTCAAAAAAATTATATGGAATTCACATGTCAGTGTCCATAAACAGAGTAGTATTGGAACGTTACCACACTTGTGTATTTGCTTGTCGTCTGTGGCCGCCTCGCATCAGAGCAGGTGAGTTGTCTAGCAGAGCCTGTGTGCAGTGTGCTTGTGGCTTTTCACTCCTGTTGGCACAGTTCAAGTGACGGTTTTGCAAGTTTAACTGCATTTTAACTGCCACACATATCAATGCACCATGTTATTTTTATCTGTAAAAGAAATTATCGGTGCAAACCTGTCATGTCAAAACACAAAAGTAAACTTCAGGTGTGCTCTTGAGTCAAAGTGGAGTGTGGATTATCTTGTCAGTTAATTAAAGACAAAGCACACCTAGCATTGTGCTGAAGAAGTGCAGTATATGTCAACATGGCATGATTAAGCAGTCGTCACAGTATTCCCGACTCCTTGGAAAAAATGATCAGGAAAATAAGACGATTTAAAAGAATATCTCATCACAGAATTTGTTTACAAATTTTAAAAAGCAAAATGAGGTTGCAACCAAAGTAGGTCTTGAAGTAGCCCATCTGTTAGCAGAGCAAGGAAAGCGATTTGCCCATGGTGAGTTAATGAAATCACATTTGATTGCAGCAGTAGAAGAAACGTGTCCTGAGAAAATTTGTTTTGCACTATTGGCCTCTAGGTGAGAACAGTTACCCAGGACTTTAGTAGAAACATTCATGTCAATTGAAGAGCAAGGCAAATTGATTCCCAGTTATTGATGCTGTAGTGTTTGACACTGATTCGTTATTGCTATTTATTGAAGCACCAATGCCAAGTTTGAGACTGAAGAATAAGTCTCTCTGAATAGTCTGCGTGGAATAACTACGAGCAAGGATGCTTTCACAGAACTTGAGAATTTAGTAATTCAGGAAGACATGAAATGGAATCTGTTTTGTAAAACAACTGACGGTGATGAAAATATGTGTGGAGCAGACAAAAGCTTAGTCGGACAAATGTTCAAAGTTTGTGAAAATGCAAGCTGTTTCAAGCTTGTGTTTTTTAATCATATTGCTAATTGACAGGTACTTTGTAGAAAATATTCTAATCTATCATGTGTTAATTAACCAGCAATATCAGCCATGAATGTCTTTTCTTCTTGTAGACCATTATCATTTCTGTAAATTTTTATAAGAAATAGATGCTGAATATCCAAACTTCTGTATTACAGAGTAGTTAGGTTAGCAGCAGTAACGTTTTACTGTAATTTTTAAACTCAGGGGCTGAAATTTTTTCAAACAAGAATACTCTCAACCACTATTTCTGAACATTGAATGCTATGGAAATTAGCTTTTGCTATCTTTTTTTTTTAAAAAAAGATTTTAAAAGAGAGAAGGAGGCAGAGGGAGAAGCATGCTCCCCTCTGAGCAGAGAGCCCGACTGAGGGCTCTGTCCCAGGACCCTAAGATCATGACCTGAGCCAAAGGCAGATGCTTAACCAACTGAGCCACCTAGGTGTCCCTAGCTTTTGCTATCTTGATATTGAATTATCAAGTTGATATTATTTATTATGTCATATGTTATATTCTGATATTTTAGAAATAGAGTTTAAATTCTAACGATTGAATTAGCTTCTGATAATTTGATGCTTGATCCTGTTTCTTAGTGAATTCAGTCTAAAATTACAAGGCAAAAACATTTATATGAGAAACTTACGCTGTAGTGAAGTAATTTAGATAGTTAATGTTTGGATCACAGGTAATGTCAAGCTACATTATACACTTTTTTACTATAAAAAGTTAAGACCTAAAGTAATGAATAAGTCATAGGGATGAAAGGTACAGCATAGAGAATATGGTGGTCTTACAAAAATGCATTGTATGGTGACTGATGGTGGCTTGTGGTGAGCACCGCATGACATGTGGAGTTGTGGAATCACTATGTTGTCTACCTGAAACTAATGTAACATTGTGTGTCACCTGTACTTCTGTTAAAAAAAAAAAAAAAAAAGATGTTACATCTCTATTCCCACACATACTTGTTGCAGAACTATTTTCTAAACTCAAACTATAGGGGATCCCTGGGTGGCTCAGCAGTTTAGCGTCTGCCTTCGGCCCAGGGTGTGATCCTGGAGACCCGGGATCCAGTCCCATGTCGGGCTCCCTGCATGGAGCCTGCTTCTCCCTCTGCCTGTGTCTCTGCCTCTCTCTCTCTATGTCTATCATGAATAAATAAGTAAAATCTTAAAAAAAAATAAACTATAGTTTGAGTAGTTCCCTTCCCTGTTCTTTTATTGTGGATTTACATTTCTTTTTAAAAATTATCTTACTTTTACAATATTGGATCTGCAGAAGAAGGAGATAAACATACTTGCTATCTTGAGCTAGTAATAAAAGAATCATAAATCCACGTGGACTTCTATCATTTTATGTTAAGAGCTGATTTTATTTCGCTATGAAGCTGGAATAGTCTCCCTAAAACAGTCACGTTCACTCATTCATTCATGCACTGAGGGTCTTAGTGTTGGGAGCCATCCTCACCTCCAGGAGCACAGAATCTGGTAGTTAAGAGGGAAATAATTATAGTGCATTGTCATAACTGTGGTAATAGAGATGTACACAGGTGCTGTCAGTAGGACGGAGGAGAGGATGACTATTTTCATATGGGAAGTAGAGGAAGACTTAACAAAAAGACAGTATTTGAACCAGGTCTTAGAAATTAAAGTCCAAAGTTCGTCAGGTAGAGAAAAGGCATTTTACGCCAGGAATAGCACATACACAGGCAGGGAAAGGTCAGAGATGAGAGGACGTGGTTGCAGGTGGCTGTGCGTGAGAGGAGTGGCAGCAAAGGAGGCTGGGAAGGTAAATTATGGCCAGATTATGAAGGGCCCTGCACAGTGTGTCCTGAAAATCTGGTTTGGGATGCAAATCTCTGTTGCAATGGAGTTGGCTCATGAATTCAAGTGATATCATAGTCTATCAAGATTTAATTTACTGTTAGAGATAAATGAGCCTAACAAACATTTCCATCTACTTTAACATTTTCTCTTTTTTCAATATGTTTGCAATATAGAAGCCAGATTACAGCACTAATGCAAATTGAATTAAGACTGAAAATGCCCTTAAGTTTGAAACTTTAGAAGTTTTCCTGGGAGGAAAAGACTTTTAAGAGGTATTGAGAAGATCTAAAAGGGCAAATCACGTTTGATTTTGTCTTCACAATCTTCAACTGTTTTTTTCACATTGTCTACTCAGTTTATTTCCTGAAACTTAATTTTTTTTCTTCCTTTTTTTTTTTTTTTTGTAGTGGACAGAAAACTGCAGAAAATCAACCTATCCTCCTTCTGGACCAACGTGAGTAAACATCAGATAATCAAAATTGACTTTGACCTTTGTGGAGATTTTTCTCTATGTAATGATCTCATAAAAGTGACAATAATGAAGAAAACTTTAAGTCACATCTTCTATCCTGAGACAGCTATTTTTTTTTCCTGAGAATTTTTTTCAGGTTTGTGTATTATGTATTTAGTTAAGACCCTGAACAAATATGGACATACCCCATAATTAAAGTGCCTATCAAAATCAAAGAAAAAAAGAATTTCCATTCTCCAGGAAATCCTGTCTACTGCCAAGCATTTTTTCATCCTGATAAATGCAGAGCTGAACTGTCTGTGGTTCCTGAATATAAATCACCAGATTACACTGGGAGAAAGTCTAAGGTCTTCTATGTCAAACCTTCAAGAAATAAACCCTGGCAGGATAATCAAAGCTGTCAAGGGCAAACGGGATTAAAAAACATAAGGCGGGTGGGGGGGGGGGCGGTGTCATATTTGAGCACATTTAATGTTAACATTTTTAGTATAGGTATCTGGCTTTTTCAAATCTTTTGTGGCAAAATGGGTTTATGAGAAAGATGTAAGAATAGCCCACGTGCCCAGAGGGTACAGAATGTGGAAAATAAGATAAAGGTATAAGGAAAGGTAATCTTTTTTTGTCCTACTTTCCTTCTCTCTGAAAGTAGTGTGCTGGGGCAAGGAAAAGCAGAGTGCAACTTTAACCTGTTAACCTGAGAAATAAAACTGCCAGTGATTTTACCAGCAAAAATGGATTTATTTGGGAATAGCAGAGAATTGCAATCCAGGACAAGCAAGGTACAGCAAAACTAAGGGGAAGCCTAACAGAACAAAAGAGGAGAATGCTCTTTTACAGAGGAAAGGGGGAAGTTAGGAAGGCTATTAAAAAAAAAAAAAAAAAAAAAGCTATTCAGGGACACCTGGGTGGCTCAGTGATTGAGCTTCTGCCTTCAGCTCAGGTTGTGATCCCAGGGTCCTGGGACTGAGTCCTGCATCGGGCTCCCCACAGGGAGCCTGCTTCTCCCTCTGCCTATGTCTCTGCCTCTCTCTCTCTCTGTGTCTCTCATGAATAAATAAATAAAATCTTTAAAAAGAAAAAAAAAAGCTATTCAAACAAAAAAGTCCATTGGAGTAAATGGAGTTCAAAGCATAGTAGCTCTTTATTGGCTGAGTTATGGCAGTCTCTATTGGCTGGGCTGTTGCCAGGGCGGGAGCAAAGTCTTTCTTCTTCCTGCTGGGGTAGTAAAGTAGTATCTAAAGTACCATCAACTTGCAAGGCTCCTTTCTTCCTGCTGGGTTGTAAGTTCAAGCCCCATGTTGAGGGTGGAGCTTTCTTAAAAATTAAAAAAAAAAAAAGAAAAAATCTTTCTTTGAAAGCATCAGTGATCAAGAGTCAGGTTTTCAATATTTAGTGGTTTTTCCCCTCAGTGCCAGGAAGGACCTTTCCTGCTTGTCATGTTCTGTGCAGGGAGGAAGGTGCACAGCAGTTGGAAACCAGTTAAAGCCACATTTGAGTTAACAAGGAAGGTTAGGAGGGAACACTCAGGAACTTGCCATTGAAAGTCTTCTTAGGTTGTATGTGTTGGAGATTTTCTTGGAGCATTGAACCAGCATCTTCTTATTGGGTACATTGCTTTTTAAAAAAAGGTTGATAGGGAACAAAATATGAAACTTAAAATAGGGGATCCCTGGATGGTTCAGCGGTTTGGCACCTGCCTTTGGCCCAGGGCGTGATCCTGGAGTCTCGGGATCAAGTCCCGCGTCGGGCTTCTGGCATGGAGCCTGCTTCTCCCTCTGCCTGTGTCTCTGCCTCTCTCTCTGTGTGTATCATGAATGAATAAATAAAATATTTTTTTAAAAAAAGAAACTTAAAATAATTACACAAAACAGAAGTAACATAACTGCAAATCGTATGATGGCTCTAAACCAGGACTAAAAGTAGCCAACTGAAATATTTATTAGCATGTATTCTGACTTAGGAAAGAGGTTTTCCTGGTGAAAGCAAATGCAGAGTCATGTATGCCTCCTGGAGGTCTCTGCTTAAAGAGATGGTGGAAGCAGAACAGTGAATACTGCCAAGAGCACACACAGCATACTTGGAAACATCTAATAGAGGTGTAACATGAAGGGATAGCTGATTAACTTTTGGCAAAATAGCAAAACTTCAAAGACATTTTATTTATTTTACTTTTCTATTTTTAAAGATTTACATATTTTATTTTTTAAATATTTTATTTATTTATTCATGAGAGACACAGAGGCAGAGACACAGGCAGAGGGAGAAGCAGGTTCCCCATGGGGAGTCTGATGCAGGTCTCGATCCCAGAATGCGAGATCACGCCCTGAGCCGAAGGCAGATGCTCAACCACTGAGCCACCCAGGCATCCCGAAGGCATTTTAAACACAGTCTTATCTCAGAAAAACTGCTGGAACCAAGTGCGTTATTGATAGTATAGTCTGTAAGGTTGCAAATTCAGAGATTATGAATTAGGGTAAGAATCCAGAGTCAGATAACTGAGTTCAGATGAAAGAAGACTTTTGTGAATTGTGAACCTTCTACCCCTTCAGGAGAAACAAATGAAAAATTAATTTGTTGCAGGATCATGATGAGGCTGTTTCTGAAAGGCCGTAATCAAAAGAGGTTTCCGTGGGTGGGGGGATGGCGTAACTGAGGGATGGGCATTAAGGAGGGCACGTGATGTGATGAGCCCTGGGTGTCGTATGCATCTGATGAATCACTAAATTCTACCCTGAAACTAATACTACATTATATGTTAACTGAACTTGAATTTAATTAAAATCTTGGAAAATGGTTTCCCCTTCTCATAAATGCTTGGGAAATGTAGACAAGGGCCTTGTCTTTCCACAGAAGAAAGAGAAGCAATAGTGAGAAAAAGATATCCAGGCCTGGTCCAGACGTGTTAGGAAAGCTATTTTATCAAATGTCATTTGCTTCAGTTCTGGGAAATTCCTAATTTTCTAGGTCACCTGTTGGTGTGCAGGCTCAGCCAGGGTTTTACACTTTCTTTAGAAGATGCGTCCCATAAATCCAAGAGTCTGTACCCTGAGGTTTGGCGGCAAAAGTGTTGGTTAGCAGTACCTGACAAAAAGACCTTTCTAGTGAAGTTGGAGAGTCTTTCTGAAGATGTGTTTTCCAACAGCTGAAATCTTGGGGTTGTAAGGGGTGATACTTTTCAGGTCATTGTCTCCTAGGAGTGCTCTGTGAAGAGATTGCTCTAGAAAGCATGGTTATCTCTAATAGAAGCAATTAGGCCTTCCAGTATTGAAGTATGTCTCCTTTATCAACTCTGGGTCAGAGGGGCGGGGGCCACGGGTACTGGATGTCCCGTAACTGTGTCAGTAGGTTGAGTGTATGAATTCCCAGAGAGTAGATGTGCAATTTAGAAGGACCAGCTGCAGTGCTGTCAGCCAAGGCATTCGAAGGGTCTCTACACCTTTGGCCAGTTGAGTCTTGCGAGCACCATTAGTACATTCAGCTAACTCTGAGGACTGAGGATGGTGCACACAGCGAAGGTTTGTAAAACTGGGTAAAGAGCACAGACTTGTGGAAGCACCTGACCCATCACATTGTTCCCCGATCACTATTAAGTTATTAAGTTGGAGACTGGTTCCCCAAGTAGGGATGATTTTTTAAAATTTTATTTTTATTTGCAATTATTCTATGCAGAATTTATTCTCAGGCCATAAGTTTTAAGTTTTTGTTTCTTCAGTTTCTTCTAGGATATCTTTTCCTTCTGTGCAGCCTCCTTTTCTGGTTTAGGAACAGTCTGCTCTTTTTCAGTAAGGATCAAGTGGATGTGGCAGGCAGAGCTCATGTATGGCTTAATCCAGCCACAAGCCGCGTAAGTTCTTTGCCGCATCTTGGAGGCTTTGTTCACGTGGATGTGCTCAATGACCAGAGAATCTACATCTAAACCCTTAGGTTCAGCACTAGACTCTGCATTTTTAAGCATGTGCAGTAAAAATTCAGCACTCCTCTTGGGCCACTGACCCTGTATGCAGCCCCACTGTTTGGCCTGGACGTAGCTGGGCACCACTGCAGCAATGGAATGGCATGCATCACTTCTTTCAGATACTTGGTGGCTTTTTGGATACGTATACCCTTCATGGCCTGGGCAGTTTCATGTGTGTTCTTAAAGTGAACATGAAGATTTGAACCTCTTGACTTGCATGATTTTGTAGGGTTTTCTAGATCCAGTGAATAGTGAACCATTATCAGAGGTCACTTCGGGCCACTTAGGGGAAGAGCAGGGATACTTTTTCTAAGGGAATTTTAACCACAGAAGCAGCATTGGCCTGTCCCTGAGAGAAACCTTGATCCAGGGAGAAAACATACAAACCATGACTAAAATATATTTATATCAGTGAAAAACTGTAGGGGATGAATTTGTGTGAACAGGTTTCCCTGGATTATACTTCGGACAGGTGAGACAAGTAAAGTAGCCACTTCTGCATATTTCCCCATCATCATTGGTTCATGAATGCTATCATTTTGTTAGACCAGTGGTTTAAGGCATGTAAGTAGTGGGAATTTTAGAATTTCTGGTAGGGCCAGGTTGTTATTTGGTCCAAACCAGAGTTCTCCTTTTTATCAAGCCAACAATTATTAGATTTTTAATATTGTTTTTCCCTCTCTGGGGCCAATTGTTGTGTATCTCTTGTCAGTTTTTCTAAATAATCATTCAAGAGAACATCCTTTTGGACCATGAAAGATGTTGGGGTATTGATTTCCTTAAGAGCAGCATTTTTGGTGGAAATACCAGTGAGGTGGTTTTGTTTGGCCTCCAGGGAGTCTAGTCTGGTACACCCAAGGACCTTATGGGTAGTAGAGCAGCCGGCAAAAGTCTGACCTCTGGTACATTTTGGACGTAAGAGCCATTTTTAATCTTATCTCCATCAGAGATAAGGACATCTCATTGTTTCCATAATATTCCAAACTGATGAATGCCCCAAAGGCATACTGACTATAAGTATAAATGTTTGTGGTTTCATCCTTGGCTCAGGGACAAGTTTGAGTGAGGGCATAGATCTCAGCCTGTTGGACAGAAATAGCCAAAGATAAAGGTGCTGCCTCAGTGATTTCAAAAGGAGTTACAGTAGCATACTCTGCACGGTATTTACTATTTACATCCTTTAAATAAGAACTGTCAGTAAGTCGTGAAAAAGCTGCATTGGTTAGAGGGGTTTCTTGTAAATTGTCATGAGGAGCCAAAAAGTCACATCAGCAATCATGAAGGGTAGCATCTGGATCCGAGTGTAGTCCTTGTTTGGAGATTAGGTGCCCTAAGTATCAAACTTGAATTTGAGCAAATCCCTTTAGGGCTACAAATTTTTAGCAGGTGGATGCTGTCTCCTTATGCAGGGCTCGATCTTACAACCCTGAGATGGTGACCTGAGCTGAAACCAAGTGTTGGATGCCTAACCAGCTGCACCCCCAGGCGCCCCTTGGCCCAGTAAATGAATAGAGGTAGAGGAGCTAAGAAGAATGCGTACCTCTCAGGGGGCCTAGACAAAAGGGGAATGGGTTAGAGATGGGCACCTGTTGCGGTTTATAGAGACCCTCCGGCTCCTTGAGCTGTTTCAGTGCTCGGAGGTAGAGGCTGCGTTAAAGCCGTGGGGCTAAGCACGGAGAGTGTGGCTCTGGCGTTACTACACACACAGGTTCATTCCCAGTCTGGAAAGTGGTTTCTGCAGGCTGCTGGAGACAGGATTGGGGCGAGCACCTGTAGCTCCTCGGGGCCATGTGTTTGGGAATTAGGAGGAGGTTGGAAAGACTGAGTAAAGGGCTGACAGTGTCTGCGGCGCTCAAGTTTGTACCAGCCTTTTAGTAATGTCCTGGGTCTTTGCAATAATAGAAACTGGAAAGATTTTGGGTTTTTTTATTTTCAGTTTTATGTTTTTTAATTTAAAATCAGTTAATTAACATATAATGTAGTGTTGGTTTCAGATGTTGAGATCAGTGATTCATCAGTCTTCTATAACGCCCAGCGCTCATTACATCACGTTTAGGAGCCTTCCTTTGCAAAGTAAAAAAATTGAGAATTTCAGCAGTCCTTCTCTTGGCGACCCATCTAGGAAACAAGCGAGCTGGTTTGCCAGATTCAATCAATCTGGAGTGATTACAGTTTTCATTCCATCCTGATCCTTTTTAAGACTTAAGAAAAAGGATCCTGGTTCAGGTCATTGATGACCATAGAGTTAAATGCCACCTGGGTGGATTCAGCATTTAAAGGAAAACCAGAACCTTCTTTAAAAACAGTTTGGAGGGGGCAGCCTGGGTGGCTCAGTGGTTTAGTGCCGTCTTCAGTCCAGGGCCTGATCCTGGGGGTCCGAGATCGAGTCCTGCATTGGGCTCCCTGCATGGAGCCTGTTTCTCCCTCTGCCTGTGTCTCTGCCTCTCTCTCTCTCTCTCTCTCTCTCTCTCTGTGTGTCTCTCATGAATAAATAAATACAATCTTAAAAAATAAAAAATAAATGAAAACATTTTGGAGTTGATTGTAGTAGTCATGAAGAAGTTCATCAGGCTTTTGTGCACAAGCCTGAATTTTTGTTCCCATCAACAGGCTTAGGAAAAGCTACTGTAACTGCTCAGTGTATGTTCCCTGGGGCTGTTCTAGTGTTTTGCCAGAAGTTAGGCTCTTTACCCGTCCCTCGCGACGTTCCTATCGGGCTACTTTCATCCAGTGTTTGGTCTGGCCCTCACAAATAAGCAAGTGGACTAATGGATATAAGTCTGAGAAACTAGATGGGTAAGTTGAATAGCAAGATGGGTTAAATTCTATAGCAAGCTTATGGGGAGGTCACAAATCACTTTAGAAAGCTCTTTCTGGCTTGAATGGATTCTCTTAGTACAGGGAGCAGAAGAAACTTGGCATTTCTGCAGATCCTCAGAAGACTTAACTTTAGAGAGGCAGGTTCAGGAGAAGGAGCAGGGAGCATTTTGGAGGAAAAAAGTTCAACAGTGAGAATAAAGGAAAAATGGCACCTGCCACACATCTGGAATCAAAGAAGGTGGCAGGGCGGGGAAAGAGGTCTCAGAAGCCGTTTTGACTTTTCATTTGTTGCCTCAGTTAATTTAGAAATAGTATTTTACAAAGAGGCAAACTCAGAATCCGGAAAGGATTCAGAAGCCTCAAGGTAGCATTTAAAACAGGCATCCCTGGGCAGCACTGGTGGCTCAGCGGTTTGGCGCCACCTTGGGCCTGGGGTGTGATCCTGGAGGCCTGGGATCGAGTCCCACGTCAGGCTCCCTGCATGGAGCCTGCTTCTCCCTCTGGCTCTCTCTCTGCCTCTCTCTCTCTCTCTCTCTCAGGAATAAATAAATAAAAATCTTAAGAAAAAAAAACATAAAACAGGCTTCCCATATAGGAAGCTGTGCTTCCTAATTTGCTTCTGAGTAAGCCCAGTGTGGGGAGCTCAGAAGTTCCCTGTGAAGGATGCTGAAGCTCCAAGTTACCTTTGGTTAACTCAGTCTACTTAGTTACAGATGCATGTGTGGAGCTACCAGAGTTCTTAAACATAGACCAGCGGGAGTCGTGGTAGGAACCGGGTACCCTCAAAGCTTCTTGATGACTAGGATCCCATTATCTTAGATGTCTCTCTCTAGAGTAAAGAGAAAAAAATCCTAATAGCACAGTTTCAACAGCCTGTTTCCAGAAGGAATCAGACCAAACAGAAGGAACAGTCCAGTTCCAAACTGAAGTCCTACCAAAAGCTAGTGCATTTCCAGCAGGCACAGTCCAATCCCAAAATGAGTCAATTCAAACTGGCACAGGAGCAGACCAGTTCTGTTACAACAGCAACAGTCCAGTTCTGTAAAGGAGTCAACAAATACTCTCAGATTAAAAAAAAAAAAAAAAAGCCTTAAGACACGTCCCAAATAAAGCCTGGAGAGCTCAAACACAGAGAGCGGAGCTTGAATCACCGGGAAGACTTACCCTCAATCCCGAGGATTGGCAAGAAAGTAGGGAATCCAGTTGACTCTGTGGTTAATCAGCACCTGGTTTGCTCATCAGCCTTGGAGTTGTTGGGGGTTTTCTCTGGATCCCACTTTTTTTTTTTTAAAGCTTTATTTATTCGAGAGAGGCAGAGACACAGGTAGAGGGAGAAGCAGGCTTTCTGCGGGGAGCCCAATGTGGGACTTGAACCCAGGACTCCAGGATCATGACCTGTGCTGAAGACAGATGCTCAACCACTGAACCACCCAGGTGCCCCTGGATCCCACTTCTGATCACCAAGTAATGTCAACCTTAAAAATAAATCTGCCAGTTATTTTACCAGCAAATATGGGTTTATTCAGGAAGAGTAGAGAATTAGGCAAGCAAGGGCAAGCAAGGGCAAGCAAGGGCAAAATCATAGGCAAGTCTGCAGAACAAAGGAGAGGAGTGCTCTTTTATTTTTTTATTTTTTTTTAATTTTTTTTTTTTGAGGAGTGCTCTTTTAAAGAGGACACAGGGAAGTTGAGAAAGCTGTTGCCCAAAAGCCCACTAGAGGGAACTGGAGTCCGAAGAATAGTGGCTTCTCATTGGCCAGGCTGTTGGCAGGGCAACCTCTCTTCTCTGCTGGGATAAAGTCTTGGTTAAGGGTCCTGTCAACTTGCAGGGCTACTTTTCTTCCTATTGGGTCTGTAGTTGAGGAGCAGTGGGGTGGGAGGCCTTCCCCTGCCCACCTCCGGACTCCAGACTAAATGACCTTTCCTTTTATTAATTTCCAGTAATACCAAGATGACATACTTGAATTTTGTAGCACTCCAATTATATATTATTGTACCCCACTTGCCTAAATTACGTGCTCTGAATAGCCTCTGTCCCAGATACAGTGCAACTGTAATAAAATTCTTTTGATTTACTCACTTTTCTGTGGAAAGAAGTAAATATTTGGTAGGAAATAATTTAGAAGTAATCAGTTTTTATGTTTTATTCTAAAATTTTTGTATTATGTTATTCTTTTTCTTTTTTAACTTTTTTTTTTTATTTATTTATGATAGTCACAGAGAGAGAGAGAGAGGCAGAGACATAGGCAGAGGGAGAAGCAGGCTCCATGCACCGGGAGCCCAATTGGGATTCGATCCCGGGTCTCCAGGATCGCGCCCTAGGCCAAAGGCAGGCGCCAAACCGCTGCGCCACCCAGGGATCCCCCTATATTATGTTATTCTAAACAATGTGTATTCCAGTGCTTTAATGGCTTGTTCTCTGGAGGTCCTCCTTCATGTAAACACTGACTGTATCCTGGTCTTCAGGGTCTTATTGGCTGCATCTCTTGACTGGTCTCACGGCCCCACTTCATTTAACACATAATGAATACCTTCCATGTTGAAGGCTTTTTTCCCTCCTCCCTTCCATGTGCACCTTACATGTGTCCATGAGTTGATTACCCTGCATACCTTCCCTGCTTGGGCTTCTCAACTGGTTCCAGGTTGCTGAGCGTATGTATGTGCACACATGTGTACACAACACACACATACAAACACATTTATATTTCCATACAATGTAAATATTTTAGTCCTGGTATTTCTACTGGATTCCTTCCTGCCTTACTAGACTGTTCTCTACAGAAAAATCTTCCATTCTGCTCTGATCCTTTTCTCTGAACTAGAAATGTGTCTTGGGATGTGAGAGGGGAGCCCAGTGTTCATATACCTTTGAATGACAACAGAATCCTCCTCTACATTTTCTTGATCAAGTGCACGGGTTCTGGAGGTATGCATGGGCATCTGTGCGGGAGGAGTTACCTGTTTATCCAGCCCGACCAGTTACATCAGGGCTGGAGATCCGGAGACTGACAGCGGGAGCACCCCTGGATCCATCCAAATCCCATTAGCATTTATTTTCCCCTGGTCCCTGGCACTCAGCATCTGCCCTCTTATTTGTATGTACCTGTGTTGTGTCACTTGGACTAGTTTCTGAGCCACCTGTGGAGCCAGGTGGGTTCAGTCAGTTCTTAATAGTGACTGTGATGACCTGGGCAGAGCAGATGCTAAGTCTCAAAAATAATTTAATGATGTTTATTATTTGCAGTAACGTAGGAAACTATTCTGTAGTAATTACTATTGGTCGAATACCAATACTGCTGAGTACTTTTCGTGTATCGCATGTAATTATCACTGCCCTCATAGGGTAGATACTATTTATTTCTCTAGGAAATTGAGGTACAGGTGTTAAATACCAAGATACTTTAGAAAAATGTTTGAGAAATAAGATGTGGGATCGTGGCTAAGCTTTAGTTGTAAGAATGATTTTGTTCATCAGTTTAACAGTTCTTTCCAAGAATTGTGATTAGTTGAGGTGTTTTTATAGAGAGGTTTGTGGGGTCTCCCCATGCCCACTTAGTCTAATCCTCTGCTGTTCTGAGTTTATCTCCACTCCCCATTTCTTCTTTGGAATCCTTGAGCCTACCCAAGGCTCCAGACTGGAAAAGAATCAGGAGATTAGGGTGGATATAAGTTTGGGTTTTGGTGGATATTCTAAGGCGAAGAACTTCTGATTGGGGTTTATAGGTAGAAACCCTGTCTGAGGGCAGTGCCGCCACGTGCATAGCTCCAATTGGCCCCTGTTTTACCATTGCTCCCGGACATGGAAATCTAAGTGCGTGCTGGCGGGGAGGCCATTAGGAGCACCTGCCTGTAATAGAATGAACAAGAATTATTTTTTAGAATTGTGGAATCGAATTTTGCATGCACAATTAGGATCAGTCAGAAACAGAATTTGTTTTTATGTTAAGCTTTTTTTTTTTTTCTCTAGGAATTAAGTATCATAGTCCTTAATATGGATATCAGCTGTAGCTCACACCTGCATGCCCCTTCTGTTTCTCTGGAGCAGAGAAATAATGGAGCAAACGCTGGCTATTTTTAGGCGTAGTTCTAAGCTGATAAGTCACTGAATTGCACACCCACAGAGGCTTAGTAACAAGAGCCAGAAGATGATGTTTCTGCAGCTACAGAGAACAGTGGTAGAGTTCACCCACCAGAAATAGGGCCCAGCTCCATTTAAAAGGAGTGGACGTTGCCATGTATTTACGTTGTATAGTAGAAATTGCTGTTTGTCGATTGAAGAGTAGGAAATTGGGGAATGCCTATGACTGGAACAGAGCTTGGGTGTGGACTGAGTACAGGAGATGAGGAGAGAGGGAGCATGGCAGGAAGAGTCTCGTGCCTGAGTGAGTAGAGAAGGTTCTTAAAGCCAGTCATGAGAAGCTAATACGTGCTGCCTCTTCAGGAGGCTTAGAAGGTGACCTTACTGAATCCCATGCTAGAGACAATGATTTGGCAGTAGTGGGACTGGGAGACCACTCAGAGAAGTGCCCAGAGCCTAGACCAGTCCTCAGCAGAGATTTCGGAGGGCAAAAAAAGGCAGTTATTTTCTAGCCCTGAGATTCAGTTGACATGAGGCTCTTGAACCAAAATTGATTCTTTTACATATCACCAATTCCCCTTATCCTTCCAGAATGTATAATTCTGGATTCTAAGACTTCTGAAATTACATGTGATTGTGTGTACAACATAGGGCAGAAACACTAGCTGGGAAAATGAGCTTTTCTGCAGACGTTGGTTTGAGTACCAACTTCTGTGTTGTTAAGAATATGCCTCTGTCTAACCCCCATCAGAATTGGCTTTTTACATTTCACGATGATACACCTCTCATTACAGCTACAGGGGTTCAGTTCCGTGGTACACCATAAATCTTGACTTACCGCCCTACAAAAGATGGCATGAATTGATGGCTGACAAGGCACCAGCGGTATGTGGATTGTTAAATATTCCATTTCTAACATTACTGAATATAACTGCATTTTTGAAAGAGCATTTCATGAAATTACATACTAAGTATTTTAAGGACTGAGTTTGATATTTTTCTCCTGTTAATAATAGAAGAAATGATGCCATTTTTCTGTACCTTCTTGCTCTTTTTGTTTGCCTTTTTTTTCTGTATCCTCTTCCTTCATCTAATTAATTAATAAAATGGCCTGTTAAAGATGTATGTGTATATGAGATGAAAATATTTTCAGATGGCACTCTGTTTAATTCTTTATGGATAAGTCAAAAGGTTTGTGTCTGTTTCCATTTTACCAATATTAATTTTTTTGTATATTTTTTATTGGAGTTTGATTTGCCGACATATAGCATAATGCCCAGTGCTCATCCCGTCAAGTGCCCCCCTCAGTGCCTGTCACCCAACCAATATTAATCTTCAATGTCAACTTTTTTAATGTCTCCTGATAATTAAATTATTTATTATTATTTTTTTCAGCTAAAGATTATAGTGAATTCCCTGAAGGATCTAGTAACTGCATTTGTGCCAAGTGGAAAAATTATGCAGATAGTGGATCAAAAGTTGGTAAGAAATATTATTTCCCACAATAAATTTTAAACATACACACATACACAGAGTTCAGAAAAGGCTCTAGTATTTACTTAAAGGCATAATCTGACAAATTCTTCTAAGGAGCTGGGGACAGGTTTGCATTTAATTATTCTAGAACACTATCGAAACTTTAGAGGGAGTTAAAAATTGGGGGTTTGGTAATGTTAGAATAACATGACACCAAAGAGGGATGCCTGGGTGGCTCCGTGGTTGAGTGCCTACCTTCCGCCTAGGGCGTGATCCTGGAGACCCGGGATCGGGTCCCACATCGGGCTCCCTGCATGGAGCCTGCTTCTCCCTCTGCCTGTGTCTCTGCCTCTCTCTCACTGTGTCTCTCATGAATAAATAAAATCTTTAAAAAATAATTAAAAAAAAAAACATGACACAAAATAGCATGGCAAATTTTGGCAATTAACTGCCCCTTAAATTTTTTTTAAAGTATTTTAACTTTACAGAAACTATTTTACAGAACAGTTGGCAAATATGTTATTTCATCTGAGAGCATAGGCATGTCCTTCCCCTTACAGATAGAGTTCACCATTGAACAACACAGGTTTAAACTGGGAAGGTCCACTTATACATGGATTTTTTTCGATAAATACAGTGAAGTACTGTTAATGTATTCTCTCTTCCTTACGATTTTTTAAAAAACCATTTTCTTTGCTCTGGTTTTTTAAATTGTAAGAACACAGCATAAAATATATATAACATTCAAAATATGTGTTGTTAATCAAAATATGCGATAATACTGTTGATATTATCAGTAAGGTTTCTGGTCAACAGTAAACTATCAGTGGTTTGGGGAGAGTCAGATACTATACTCTTTTGGGAGAGATTTTCAACTCCCCACATTGTTCACGGGTCAGCTGTACTTATATTTGCAAGTTTACTATTGAAGATTTGGGTGGTTTTTTTTTGTTGTTGTTGTTTTTTTTTTAAGTACTTTGCCTGTGTATCTCAGGACACCCAGAGATTTTTCTTCATAGGACCAAATGACATATGTATCTTAGCCCGGGAAGCCCATTAACCGAGACAGAAGGTTTTGTGAATGACTAGAAGATAGATTTGCTTTTATGAGTGTGGGAAGAAAGCAGTAATGAGGGTGCAGTGCCAAGGCAAGAGGGTGAGTTCAGGTGGAGATAAGGGGTGCTTGTTGTGATGCATTTGTTTGTGGATCATGTCCGGTCACCCAAGTGCAGTTATCCTAGTTCCCTCTCCTTCTGGAGAACAGGGTGAAATGCCAGGCAGGAAAAAATAAACATACATCTCTGCATAATACCTGAAAACAGTTGAGTTTAAGGGAATAAAATACATATTTAAAAAATGAGGGGCCTACCATCGAGTCCTACATAGCATCTTTTAGAAATACAGGATGTAAAAGTCCTTTATAAATGACTTTTATCACTTACTATATGGAAGGAGCATCTAGAACAAATTATATGTAAAAGAACCCAATCTAAAGCAGCCCTTTAGGGTCAAATGGTTGATCATTTATTTGTTTTCCAGCCTGGTCTCCTTGGCAATTTTCCAGGTCCTTTTGAGGAGGAAATGAAGGGGATTGCAGCGGTTACTGGTATACCTTTAGGTAAAGTTCACTTTGCAGCTTTTATAAGATGTAAGAAAGCACTTGTATATTTTTTTAATTGGGACAATCTACTTATAGTAAAGTGTGTTAATCTTAAGTATACAGTTCAGTAGAATGTTTAAAATGTGTACATGCATGTAATCACAACTCAGCTGAAGACCCAGAAATTTCAGCAATCCAGAATGCTCCATCCTGCCATTTCACAGACAGCACTGCATCTCCAAGGTAGCTCCTTATTCTCAATTCACCACACATTAGTCTGCTTCTTGAATCTTCTGTACACAGTGTGAACTGTTGTGTCGGTTTCTTGTACAGGTCATTATAGGTAGTATGCTACTGTGTGAATAGGATGGTTTGGGTGGTTTCTAGATTTTGGATATTAAGAATAAAGCAGTTATGAATATTGTATCTGTTTTTCGATGGACATGTGCACTCATTTCTGTTGGATATATCCTGGGCTATGGGGTAGCTGTATTTTTGCCTTGTAGTTTTCCACAGTAACTGTATCCACTGACAATCCTCATAGTAGGAGACTGTTAGATACTTTCCCACCAGCTAACATCAGTATTTTTCATTTGAGCCATTTGGCTGAGTGTGTAGAATCCCATGATTGTGCAATTTGCTTTTTTTTTGATGACTATAAGATTGTACAGCTGTTGACCTTTCCTTTCATTGGTGCTTTTGTTTTGCTTCTTTAAAAAAAAAATGGTTTAAGAAGATAATCTGTCTCCCTTCCTTCCTTCTAAAGGTGAAATGTTTGTTAGTCTTTTGCCCATTTTGTATTGGTTTCAAAAGATTGTTTTTTTTTTTTCAAGTCTATATTTTAATTCCAGTTAGTTAACAGTGTTATATTAGTTTCAGGTGTATGATACAGTGATTCGGCACTTCGTACATCACCTGGTATTCCTCCTCACACATGTCCTCCCTAATCCCTATCACCTGTTTCACCCATCCCCCCAACCCACCTCTGGTAACCATCAGTTCTCCATGGTTAAGTATATGGTTTTTTGTTTCTCCCTCTTTTTCTTTCCCCTTTGCTCATTTGTTTTGTTTCTTAAATTCCACATGTGAGTGAAATCATATGGTATTTGTCTTTCTCTGACTTATTTCACTTAGCCTTATACTCTCTAGCTCGATCCATGTCATTTCAAGTGGCAAGATTTCATTCTTTTTATGGCTGAGTAATATTCCAGTGTGTGTTTGTGTGTGTGTGTGTGTGTGTGTGTCTACACATCTTTATCCTTTCATTCATTCACTGGACACTTCAGCTTCTTCCATAATTTGGTTATTGTAAATAATAGTGCAGTAAACATGCATGTACCCCTTTGATTTAGTGTTTTTGTATTCTTTGAATAATTGCTAGATTGTAGGGTAGTTCTCTTCTTAACTTTCTGAGAACCTCCATACTGTTTTCCCCAGTGGCTTCACTAGTTTCCACCAACAGTGCAGGAGGGCTCCTTTTTCTCCACATCCTCACCAGCACCTGTTGTTTCTTGTGTTGTTGATTTTGGCCATTCTGACAGATGTGAGGCAATAGATGATAAGTGATGATAACATCTTTTCATCTGTCTGCCATCTGGATGTCTTCTTTGGAGAAATGGTTATGTCTTCTTCCCATTTTTAATTGTATTATTTATTTTTTTGTGTGTTGAATTGTGTAAGTTCTTTATATATTTTGGGTACTAATCATTTATTGGATATGCCATTTGCAAGTATCTTCTCCCATTTTGTGGGTTGCCCTTTAGTTCTGTTGATTGTTTCTTTTGCCAAATTTGTGCAGAAGCTTTTAATTTTAATGTAGTCCCAATAGTTTATTTTTGCTTTTGCTTTTGCTTTCTTTGCCTCAGGGGGCCCACTTGAAAAAAGTTGCTATGACCAATGTCAGAAATTACTGCCTGTGCTCCCTTCTAGGATTTTTATGGTTTCATGTCTCATGTTTAGGTCTTTAATCCATTGTGAATTTATTATTGTGTATGGTGTAAGAAAGTGGTCTAGTTTCATTCATTTGCATGTAGCTGTCCAGTTTTCCCAACACCATTTGTTAAAGAGACTGTCTTGTTTCCTTTGGATATTCTTTCCTGCTTTGTCGAAGAGTAATTGACCATATAATTGTGGGTCCATTTCTGGGTTTTCTATTCTGATCCATTGATTTATGTGTCTTTTTTTGTGTTAGTACAATGGTGTTTCGATCACCACAGCTTTGTAATATAACTTGAAGTCCAGAATTGCGATGTTTCCAGCTCTGCTTTTCTTTATCAAGATTGCTTTGGGTATTCAGGGTCTTTTCTGGCTCCACAGAAATTTTATTTTATTTTTTTCCACAGAAACTTTAAGATTGTTCTAGTTCAGCAAAAAATATTGTTGGTATTTTGATGGAGATTGCATTAACTATGTAGATTGCTCTGAGTAGTATAGGTGGTTTTAAGGAATTCCATATATATTCTGGCTACAAGCCTTTTGTCAGATGCATGCGTTCTGAATATCTTCTCTATGGCTTCAAGTCTGTGGCTTGTATTTTTACTCCCTTACTGGTATCTTTTAATGATCAGAAATTCTTTTTTTTTTTTTATGAGCAGAAACTCTTAATTTTAATGAAGTCAAATTTAATTTAATGAAAAAGACTTTTCTTGCCACCCCAATTTTGTTTTTTAGCTACCAAAGTGATAGAGTTGTTATTTTAAGAGCCAGTATTACCTTGGTTTTTACAAGAGATGATTGAGAATTTCTGAAAATCAATAGTATTTATCAACAAAGGTGGCTAGGTTTTTTATTGTCCTTTGCTTCTTCCAAAAAAAAAAAAGATGTAGGGGCACCTGGGTGATTCAGTCAGTTAAGCATCTGCCTTCCCCTGCAGTCATGGTCTCAGGGTCCTGTGAGTCCGGTTTCCTGCTCAGCAGGGAGTCTGCTTCTCCCTCTCCGTCTGCCCTGCCTCTTGCTCTCTCAAATAAATAACATCTTTTAAAAATGCTGTAAAATGATGGTCAACATACTGGAAATACATTCTTGCAGCTTTGATGAAAAACAAGTCTTTAATTCCTTTATTATGTAAAGAACCCTAGCAAATAAATACCATATATCACTATCTCGAGAGAAAAATGAATTAAAAAGATTAATACGTGACTTTTAGTAACATAAGAACAGAATCTTACCAAAATGGAAATAAAATAAACATTAGCTTAGAATGGGAATAAATGTTCAGCTTATTAACATGTTTACATGAATGTGGTAAGAGAAAGCATTCTGTATATCTTTCATTATCTAATTAAAATAATTTTTTTTTGGTTTCAGTTGATAGTGTTACATTAGTTTCAGGTGTACAACATGGTGATCCAGCACATCACTTTACATTTTACTGTGTTCGCCCCGGGGATGGCTACCTTGTGTCATCATATAACACGATTACAGTACCACTGGCTGTACATTCCCTGTGCTGTGCCTTTTGTTCCCGTGATGTATGCCTTTTCATTAAATGCTAAGTGGTATTATTATACAGTTTTGGGAAAATATTCAAAAATTAAAATGGATTTTCTTGTTAGCTGCACTGATTTTATTAGTAGTTCCTGGATCTCCTTTCTCACCTTAGAAATACTGTCACCTCTAAAAATATGAGCAAAATACATGTTCAGTCTATAGCAAAGAGCCAGATGTATTAAGTTATCATATTTTAGGGGCACCTGTGTGGCTCAGTCAGTTAAGTGTCTGACTCATGATTTCAGCTCAGGTCATGACCTCATAGTTTGTGGGATCTAGCCCCACTTTAGGCTCCAAGCTGAGCAATTCCCTGAAATTCTCTCCCTCTGCCCCTCCCCCCACTCATGCATGCTCATGCATGCTCTCTCTCCCTCTTTCTCTCAAATAAATCTTTAAAAAACAAGTTATCCTATGTTAGCACCCCCAAACCAAATTAAAATGAAGCATATTGGACATCCTGTCACAGTACAATGAATTCATTGTGCCTGGGTGTTCAGCTTGCCCAAAAAGCTGACCTTTGGGAGTTTGTTTTATCTTGTATCTGTAGCATATCGGCTGGTGAGATACCACTACCTGACCAGGCTATTCAGGCGTGCTCAGACTGGTCTGCAGACATGTATTGCACAGCAAAAATTCACACGTAGTGATTGTTCAAACTTAAAAAAAATTTTTCTAACAGTGTCATAGTTTTGTATATTGACTAAGAAATGTCCTATCTTTTCTCATAGGAGAGATTCTTACATTCAATGTTTTCTACGAATTTTTCACCATTTGTACCTCAATAATAACAGAAGACAAAGAAGGTAAATGTGTGCCTGGGGGAGAGGTTGCGGGGGTAGGCAATGCAAAGTACAAATTAAAAGAAAAATCTAAAAATCTAAATAGAATTAGAACTTGTACTATCCAGGCTTACTCTTCAAATTCTGTGTATGTTGCATATAGTTTAAAGATCTTGGGCAGCCCGGATGGCTCAGCGGCTTAGCGCCACCTTCAACCCAGGGCGTGATCCTGGAGACCCGGGACTGAGTCCCACATCAGGCTCCCTGCATGGAGCCTGCTTCTCCCTCTACCTGTGTCTCTGCCTCTCTCTCTCTCTCTGTGTCTCTCATGAATAAATAAATAAAATCTTAAAAAAAAAAAAAGATCTTTAGCAAATTTTTAGATGTGAATTTAAAACTATGTTTATTTTGAGACAACTGTGATGGCTATTAAAGTTTAATTCAGGGGCACCTGGGTCACTCAGTGGTTGAGCATCTGCCTTCAGCTCAGTGCTGATCCTGGAGTCCCAGGATCGAGTCCCACATCGGGCTCCCAGCATGGATCCTGCTTCTCCCTCTGTGTCTCTGCCCGCCCCCCCATGAATAAATAAATAAAATCTTAAAAAAAAAAAGGCAGTCCCATGAGGCTGTTTGAGTGGGTGAAGTTTGAACTAAGGCGTGAAAGACAGAGTTTATAATGAAGATGAAAGGGAACAACATTCCAGGCAGAGAGAACTATAAGTTCAAAGACGCTGAGACAGGATTGAGCAGCTTGGAGAACAAAAAAATAAAGTTTAATTCAGGGAGGTAGAAAGCTTGGAAGTGTTTCAGGTTTCTAAATATCCTTACCCTTTCACCTAGTCTCCCTTATGCTATTCTTCATGCTTTAGTACAAGTACTCACTCATTATCTTTATGTGCATAATGATCCCTGCCTTTCCTTGAGACTCAGGACAAATCCTGTCCTGTTTCCGGCCGAGGGACCCTGTGTAGACCAGGCTCATTTCCCATGTTTTTTTCTGGCAGGCCCCCAGAATGCAAGGCACAGGATGGCTTACCCTGATTTACCATTATACCGCTACTCACGTTAGAAATCGGCCTGTACCTGACCCTAGAAGTGTTCAGCTGTAGGTAGCCATTCCTGAAGGGGATTGTGTTGGCACGTCACATCAGGTGCGGCTATGCTAGCTACACCCAGCTAGCTGTCCGTGGACCAAAGAAGGACCCCTGATCCCTTTCCCAGATTGTAATTTTACCTGGAACTGTGTGCTCTGAGATCAGTATGAGGGGATCTGGCCAGTGTGACGGGCACAGCAGTTTGAGCTTGTTAAGGCTTATGATACTAGGACGCTACTTAATTCTTACTACTGGATTGAGCAGTTGTCAATATCAATAAACCAAAAAAAAAAAAAAAAAACAAAAAACAAAAAAAAATATCAATAAACCAGAATTAAGTGTCCAGCTTTGATCAATTATGCTGTCGTAACTGCCGCTACATGTCTCTTCTTTAAATCAGGTCATCTACTACATGGGCGAAACATGGATTTTGGAATATTTCTTGGGTAAGTAAAGATCGTGGTGAGTATCCATCCTTAAGGAAGGGTATGTTGTATTACAAATCGATGAAAAGTAAATCCCAAATCATGCCCAAAATATGATCAGAAGTGAAGATACTGGTTTCCTTAGTTTTTTGTTTGTTTGTTTGTTTTTTTATAAAGATTTTATTTATTTATTCATGAGAGACACACAGAGAGAGGCAGAGACACAGGCAGTGGGAGAAGCAGGCTCCATGCAGGGAACCTGACATGGGACTTGATCCAGGATCTCCAGGATCATGCCCTGGGCTGAAAGTGGCGCTGAACTGCTGAGCCACCCGGGCTGCCCTGGATTCCTTAGTTTTGAGACAAGATGGGCACAGTATTTGTGAGTCTGTAACGGAGCTGAAGCTAGTAAGCAGAAATCTAGAGCATGTTTGAAGGTCCCAGATGCAAGTCCGGTTTATTGCTTAGAAAGGAAGAGCATTCTATTCTATGTCTACTTAACATTCCTAAAAAAATGTAATGGCTCCTTTGCTGAGTGGGCTGTTGTACTGGGTTATTTAGATTTAGCCTCCGTTTTATCATATGGAAAACGGAGAGTAAAACCACTCATGTCATAGAGTTCTTGTGAGGCTTGCTCATTATGGAGTAGGGAGAGGAAGCGCCTGATACAATGCCTGGCCATCATCATTATTTTTAAACGAAATCTGTCTTTTGTAGGTGGAACATAAACAATAATACCTGGGTCGTAACTGAGCAGCTCAAACCTTTATCAGTGAACCTGGACTTCCAAAGAAATAATAAAACCGTCTTCAAGGCTTCAAGCTTTGCTGGCTATGTGGGCATGTTAACAGGATTCAAACCGGTAAGGAATCCGCTGTTACGTAACTTTACAGGTAGCTCTGTGTCCTCTTTTTGCTGCCTGTGAAAGATGGGGGTCTAAGGACCCAAGAAGAATATGAAGCCCCGGTTCTTCATCCCTTTGCACTTCCTGTCACCGTCATAGGTGTGAGCTCACGGGATAGAGAAGAGTAGAAAGGGAACGATGGTTTGTTTCTGAGCCTCTTCTGAGGAAAAAGCGTGTGGCTGGCTGTGCAGGGCTGGAATAGGATATAAATCTGGCACCTGGTCTTCAGTCTGCCGCTTAGACAAGTTGGGCGTTTACTCTCTGCATGTCCTTCTCCTTCTCAGAAAAGTGTGGCCAGTAACATCCCACCTGTTCACTTCACACACTACACGCGAAGATGCTCTCAACTTCTAAAAGCTGTTAACAGAACGTGATAATCCAGTTTTGACTCTGCACCCCCAGCCCCCGTTCCAGGGGTTGGCACACCTGGTATAAGTACGCTGCCAACAGGGTGGCTGAGGTTTCTGACTTCGTTGCTTTGTCTTGTTTCCAGGGACTGTTCAGTCTTACGTTAAATGAACGTTTCAGCATAAATGGCGGTTACCTGGGTGAGTAGAGAGTTCTTAGCGGGAATTCCGTAGATGTTTTGAGAGGAAGGCTGGGCTGTGTCTTGGGTGCGTAGTCTCACCCCATTGCAGGCCTGTGACACTGTGTATGTTTGATTTCTTCCAGGTGTCATAGAATGGATTTTGGGAAAGAAAGATGCCATGTGGATCGGGTTTATCACTAGATTAGTTCTGGAAAATGGCACAAGGTAATCTGTTTGATTCCTTTATTATCAAACTTAATATTCATTTTAAGTTTATTTTTTTTTGGAGATATGACAGAACGTTAACATTAGTTTAAGATGTACAACAAAATGTGTGGGGATTTGTATATATTGTGAAATGATCACCACAATAAGTGTAGCTAACACCCATCGCCACATAGTTACAGAAACTGTTTTCTTTGTGTTGAGAACTCTTAAGGTTGACTCTCTAGCAACTGTCATATACACAATACAGTATTATCACCTATTGTCACCACGCTGTCCATGGTATACCCAGGAATTACTATTTTAGAACCGGGAAGTTCGTACCTATTGATCCCCCTTTACCTGTTTCACCCACCCCCCATTCCTCACCTCTTGTAACCACCACTCTGCTCTCTGTATTGATGAGTTTTCCTAGGTTCTGCATGTAAGTGATAGCCTGGGCATTTGTCTTTCTCTGACTTATTTCACTGAGCATAATGCTCTCACAGTCCATCCATGTTGCCACAAATGGCAAAATTGTTTTATGGCTGAGTAATAATCCGTGTGTGTGTGTGTGTGTCTAACGCAAAGAATGAACTGATTTATTTAAAAAGTGCTAGAGATAGTGCCAGCATGAAGGGTACCTATTAATGTTTATTGATGTACAAAAACCTACTCATACCAGAAGAGAATTTGTACAGTAAAATCTTCATTTAAACTGTTAATATCTGTTAACCTAGTTTAATTCTGCGCTGGTGCAGAAATCTTGTAATAGTAGCTAGCACCACATCCAAGTGACCTAGAATAAATGGGTATCTGATTTTTAATGAGGTCAAGGGAGTAAGATATAGTGGCTTTTCTGAAAATCCACTTTGATTTCTAAAAGCCCTAGTTTTCAAGGTTACTGTCTATTCCCTAAGTTCTATAAATAGTAATATTATTTCCTCTTGATCTGTTGTTGACTAAAAGGCTTAAACAATAAGGGTGGAAGATAATTTCTTGAGGCCATTTGGTTTGTCCTCACATTAAGGGGATATTTCAGATCTTGGTGTTTTACCACATGGTGTCAGCGGTTGTTCCTCCATGAGCCATTGTGCACCACCCTTTTTTATTTTTTATTTATTTTTTATTTTTTCTAATTTTTATTTATTTATGATAGTCACCCTTTTTTAAAAGAACATGTTGGGCAGCCCTGATGGTCCAGCAGTTTGGCGCCGTCTTCCGCCCAGTGTGTGATCCTGGGGACCCAGGATCAAGTCCCACGTCAGGCTCCCTGCATGGAGCCTGCTTCTCCCTCTGCCTGTGTCTCTGCCTCTCTCTCTGTCATGAATAAATAAAATCTTAAAGAAAAAATTAAAAAAAAAATAAAAGAACATGTTTCTCAGAGACTTGTGTTCCTTTAGTCTCCACAGCTAAAAATTTTTCATTCCAAGTCACCTAAAAATGTTTACTTTTTTCTTTTTTGGTGTTTCTATGTAGTTACGAAGAAGCCAAGAATACATTGATCAAAACCAAGATATTGGCCCCAGCATACTTTATCCTGGGAGGCAACAAGTCTGGGGAGGGTTGTGTGATCACACGAGATAGAAAACAGTCTTTGGATGTATATGAGTAAGTACACGTGTTCACACAAAGTAAGCAGAAACTAAAGCATAGACTGACGTATTTATGAGTTTAAGGTAGGAAGCCTAAGCAGAATTTCTTCTTTTCTATCTAGACTCAACCCCAAGCAGGATAGATGGTATGTGGTACAAACAAATTATGACCGTTGGAAAAATCCTCTCTTTCTTGATGATCGCAGAACACCTGCAAAGATGTGTCTAAACCAGACAACCCAAGAGGTACATTCACATGTCATATGTAGAAAGAAATGGTGACCTTTAAAGATTATCTTAGTTGTGGCATTTTTCTTTGGCCTTTGAAGAATTGATAAACTTTCTGGGAAGTATCGCTGGACAGTCTGTACTGTTTTTGTTTTGAATCTAAAGATCAAAGTTGTATTGTACTTGCCTTTTTGACTCTGATGCTGGACACCACTGTGTGAAGTTGAATGACAAACAGGCAAGAATTAAGAGGGCAGAAGAGAGAGAAAAAGTTGTTAATGTTAATCCAATTAGCTCTGTTTCTAACTAACAGCGATGCCAAGGGCAGTTCTTTAGGGGGATTGCGGGGAGGTAGACAAGAATGTCATGGTTTCTGATGACCCATTTTTGTGCATAAGGCTACTGACATATGCATTTAATTTAATGAACTCAATTATTTTTGTGTTTTAGAATATCTCATTTGCAACCATGTATGATGTCCTATCAACAAAACCTGTCCTCAACAAGGTATTTAAAAAAAATATGTATATATATATATATATATATATATATATATATATATATACACTTTTAGGAAAATAACTTGGTCCTGTGTTTTATTTTTCCCTGTTATCTTGGATCAGTTGGAGCTAGGACCCCAAGTCCTGTTCCCCTTAAGGTTGATTTTTAAAAATGCTTTATGTGACTAAAACAGTAACTCTTGGGATAGGACAGATTGATTAATGTTGTTATGTTGTTTGATGTCCAAATTGGTCAAAGTACTGTTTCCAGTTTTACTTCCACAACATTTATATGTAGGCTTTTACTTTTGACTTACCCTGTCAGAAATTTCATGCTGTACACAACTAACACCTAAAACTCAGCCAGGTCTGAAGTCTGTTTACAGACAGAGTTTTGTGCCCGCATAGTTTCCCCCACTGTGTTAGAAACGCAGTAAGGGGCGGGGGGTCTGGGGGGGCTCAGCTGGTGAGGTGTCTGCCTTGGGCTCAGGTCATGGTCCTGGGATCGCGCCCTGCTTTGGGCTCCTTTCTCAGAAATCCTTTCCCCCTGGTCATGCACTCTCTCTGTCAAGTAAATAAAATTTTTTAGAAACGAAAGAAAGCAAATGCGCTAAGGATAAGGACAGCCACAGCTGAGCCGGTACAGTCCACGGTATACGCCATTAGGTTTTGCAGGGACCACTGTTGATACTGTTGAGGAGGGTCGAGGGTTAAAGTGTTGTGGCGAAGCAGTGTCCTACTTAGGAATAAGATCTCTAAGGAGCTGAGGGGATTCTTTCCTGAGTCTGTTTATATTCATGACTCGGAATAGTGGCTCTATTGAAGTTAGTTTATTTTTTCAGTTGTATTCCTAAATGGTGAACTATAATTGTTATTGACTATTTGTCTTTGTATATTTATTTTTATGACTATTTATATACAATTTATGTATTATTTTATATTAAGTAACTTCATAAAGCAGTTTGACATGTATAGAAATGCCAGTCAAGACACCTTAAAATTGGAAAGATCCTTAAAGTAAATGTAACTTTTCTTTCAGCTGACTGTATTCACAACTTTGATGGACGTTACCAAAGGTCAATATGAAACTTACCTGCGGGATTGCCCAGACCCTTGCATAGGTTGGTGAGCACACACCTGGCCCCTAGAATGCTCTGTCTGTGGCATGAAGATGGAAACTCACATGCATCCACCTAGTGCAGCCGTCTGATGTCCTTGCAAAGACCAAGACTCGGCAGTTTCTTGTGGAGGCATGGGCTTGTCTTTCTTATGTTTACAGTTCACAGACTATTTTTGCCATAACAGTTGATTCTCCTCATTTACAGGTAACTTCTTTATGTACAAAAATCAATCATCTAGAATTTACAGTTTCTCTTCACTTTGACATTTGGGGATGGGGATGGGCAATGACATATGGGACCCACCTCCATAGAATGAAGCAAGAATCTTGGTGGGTGTTGAATCCAGCACATCTGTACATTGTTCAGTTTTTCACTTTAATCCACATATTTGTATGTTTTTCTTTCCTTCTGGTTCCAACTACTATTAAAATTAGCATTCTGTGTGGTCTTTGCTGTCTGTGACAGCAATGTAATTTCACTAATTTTGATTGGAGGGGGATGAGACAGACATTCAACTGTGTATTAATCTTAATAGGCAAGAATACTTGAGCTTTTGACCCTGAATAGAAGCAATTTTTTAGGTTCATGAAGTAATCCATGTACAAGGCAGCCTTTCATGCACAGAATTGACACGTCCCTTTTTTCATAATTACTCTACCTCCCAGAAACTCCAGGCAGTTGTTAACTTCAGAAACTGAGTTCCAGGTTCTGTGAAGAGGTCAAAGCCTTGTGAAAATTGAGAGGTGAACCCATAAACTTACATAAATATCATTCATGTAATAAATGTTTAGTTTGTTTCTCTGATCAATATTTTTAAAAAACTTAAGTTACTAAAAGTGTTTTTCAGAAATCAGTCTATTTATGAAAGTGCTAATAGAACTTATTAATAACCTTTCAGACATTAACCATTAACTGTGAAATGCATGCCAGTTGGGCGAGACTGTATCCACTTCATTTTGTATAATGTCGTGTACTCATGATGCTCAATAAACAATCCCTGGAAGTACTGTCAGCAGTCACGTATGCTGATTCTCCGGATACCCACATGCTGGTGTGAGGGGGGCGGTTATGGAGAAATGGAAGCTGAACACAGCATCTGAATTAAATTATAAGGGTTATGTAGGTGGGTTCTTCAACTTATGATTAAATGGCCACTATCTTACATGACTAATCTTACCACCTCTAAACCCAGTGGTGTCAACAGGACACAGGTGTGCTAAGGCTACTTTTCCCCTGGAAGGAGGTGCTTCCACAAAACTATAGTGATGCTAGCACTGTCTTAGTGAAATGAGAGGGTTACAAGAGGACTTGTATTAAAATAAGATTTGATTTAAAAAAAAAAAAACAAAACCTCAAGAGTGCCTGGCTAGCTCAGTCGCAGGAGCTTGCGACTCAATGTTGGGGGAGTCATGAGTCCAAGCCCAATGTTGGGTGTGATTACTTAAAAAAATAGATAAAATATTAAAAAAAAAAATTCAGATTTTGTCCCTCTTATAAAAATGAAGTCAGGTTAACTTGTATTTTTTTCTAAAGTTGTAGCTTTTGATACTCATAATAAATACGTGAGATGCTGTTTTAGACCAGTTCCTCAGGACCACATCAAATAATATGGAGGAAGTAACAACTGGCAGTAAGATTCTCGGTAATGATGCTCAGTGGTAAAAAAAAAAAAACTTATAAAATAGGATATAGAGTATAAGCCTATTTATAGATGTACTTAGGCATAATTAGATACACATCTAGAATATAGAAAGAGAACGGGGAGGGTGTTTATCAAGATGTTCCCACTGGATGGTGGTAGTAACTGCTGTGTTAATTTGGAGAGGACATTAGTAAGAAGACTACAGGTGTACTTCGTTTTATTGCACTTTGCTTTAACTGTGCTTCACAGATACTGTTTTTTACAAATAGGTTTGTGGCAGCCCTGTGTCAAGCATGTCTAGCAGCACCGTTTTCTAACAGCATCTGCTATTTTGTGCCTGTGTCACATTTTAGTAATCCTCACAAAATTCCAGGCTTTTTCATTGTTACTGTATTTGATTTGGTGACCTACCTGCCGCCCACCCCGCCGTCTGTCCTTCTCCATGGGCCTCCCTACTCCCTGAGACACCACAGTATTGAAATTAGGCAAATTTAGAACCATACAGTGGCTTCCAAGTGTTCAAATGTCCATTTATTTATCGATGGACACTGTGTTGCTTCTATGTGTTGGTTACTGTAAACAATGCTGGTATACATAGGGGTGCAGATAACTCTTTGAATTAATATTTTCATTTTCTTTGGGCAAATGGCCAGTAGAGGCATTACTGGATCGGGTGGAATTGCTGTTTTTAATTTTTTAAGGAACCTCCGTACTGTTGTCCAGTACTGTTGCTGCACCAGTTTGCATTCCCAGCAGTGCATGAGGGTTCCTTTTTCTCCACAGCCTCACCTACACATAGATGTTAATCTTTTTGATAACAGCCATTCTGACAGGTGTGAGGTGATATCTCATTGTGGTTTTGATTTGCATTTCCCTGGTAATTAGTGATGTTGAGCATCTTTTCATGTGTATGTTGGCCATCTGGATGTCTTCTTTGGAAAAATGCCTATTCAGATCTTCCACCTATTTTTAATAGGATTTTTCTTTTTTGTTATTGTGTTTTAGGTGTTATGTATTTTGGATATTCTTCATTGGATAAGTCATTGGCAGGTATCTCCTCCCATTCAGTAGGTTGCCATGTCTCTCACTGTAAATGAAAAAGCTAAAGATGACTAAGCTTAGTGAGGAAGGCACATAGAAAGCCACGAAGGGCTGAAAACTAGGGCTCTTGTGCCAAACCTGGCAAGTAGTGAATGCAAAGAAAAAGTTCTTCAGGGACATTGAAAGTGCTATTCTGGTGAACACACATAGGTTAGAAAGCAAAACAGCCTTACTGCTGATACAGAGAAAGGTTTAGTGGTCCAGTAAGAAGATCAAGCCAGCTACAACATCCCCACAAGCCACAGCCTGATCCAAAGACTCTAACTCTCTTCAATCCTGTGAAGGCTGAGAGAGGTCTGGAGAAGCTGCAGAAGAAAAGCTGGAAGCCAGCAGTGGTTGGGTCCTGAGGTTTAAGGGCAGAAGCCATCTCCATAACATAAAACTTCAGGGTGAAGCAGTAAGTGCTGATATAGAAGCTGCAGAAAGTCACCCAGAAGATCTAACTCAGATAAATCAAGGAAAGTGGCTCCACTAAACGACAGATTTTCAGTGCAGATGAAAGAGCTTTCTTTTCGAAGATGCCATTTAGGACTTCCATAGCTAGAGAGAAATCAAGGCCTGGCTTTAAAGCTTCAAGGGACAGGCTGTCTCTGTTAGGAGCTAATGCACCTGGTGACTAAGTTGAAGCCAGTGTTCAATGACCAGTCTGTAAACAAAGCCCATGGTTGAGGCCTACAGATCAGAAATAAAAGACTTCTTTCAAAATATTACTGCTCATTAACAATGTACCTGGTTACCAGAGAGCTCTGGTGGAGATGTACATGATTCCTGCTATTTTCAGCCTGCTAACACAACATCCATATTCTGCAGCACATGAATCAAGGAGTAGTTCTTTCAAGTCCTATTATTTAAGAAATACATTTGTAAGGCTGTAACTGTCCTAGACAGTGATTACTCAAATGGATCTGGGCAATGTAAATTAAACCTTCTGGAAGGAATTCACCATTCTAGATGCCATAATCAATTGTGATTCATGGAAGAGGTCAAAATATCAGTGTTAACAAGAGTGTGAAAGATGCTGATTCTAACACTCAAGGATGACTTTAAGGGGCTTCAAGACTTCAGTGGAGGAAGTAACTACAGATGTCGTGGAAATAATAGAATTAGGAGTGGAGCCTGAAGTGGGGGGTGGGTGCCTGGCTCAGTAGAGCATACAATTCTTGATCTTGGGGTTGTAAGTTCAAGCCCCATGTTGGGTAGATACAGGTGTGTATGAACTGCTGCAATCTCATAAAACTTGAATGGCTGAGGAGTTGCTTCTTATGGATGAGCAGAGAAAGTGGTTTCTTTAGATGGAATCTACTGGGGAAGATGCTATGAAGATTGTTGAAATGACAGGAAAAGATGGAGAATATTACATAAACTTAAGGAGCAGCAGGGTGAGAGGACTGACTCTAATTTTGGAGGTAGTTCTGTGGGTAAAATGCTATCCAACACATCAGTATGCGAAAAAGAAAGGAAATCATTTGATATGGGCAGACTTCATTGTTTTTTATTTTAAGAAATTGCCATGGCCAACCCAGCCTTCAGCAACCACCAATCTTTATCAGTCAGCAGCCACCAATATCCAGGCAAGACCTTCCACCAGCAAAATGATTATAACTTGCTAAAAGCTCAGATGACAGCATTTTTTAGCAGTAAAACACATTGTTTTTTCAGTCATAGAGCCATTGCACAGTCAATAGTCTACAGTGTAAACTTTTATATACCCTTTTATGAAACCAAAAATATTTGACTCACTTTACTGCAGTAGTCTAGCACCAAACCTGTAATATCTTCAAAGTATGCCTGTACTACTTTCACACCATCATCAAGTTGAAAAATTCTAATTCCAACCATCATTAAGTTAGGGACTGTTAGTATATTAATGAGGTTTGTAAGAGACAACTTGAACTCAAGCTCTATAATGCAATTTGTTTTCAAAATATTCAAATCCATAACTTTCTGTAAATAGCTGGCCCAAACATTATGAGTCTGGGCAGATGAACTGATAATTAAAACTCTACATTAATCAAAGTTATTTAAAGGCACAGGATTCCCTTCTCTGTTCCTTAATGGAAAATGAGCCAAGCAGAGACACCAATGATTCTGAGGAAGGAACCAGATGTATAAAGACAACCAACATTAAAGTAGCAATTAGAATTATATGGCAAGAACAAGAAATGATCACTCTTCCAGACAAGGCAACTGGGCAGCTGTATTTGCACAGTGAAACATGTGACATCCAGAGCTCATTGTTTCTTACAGGTAAAGAATAAACTCTTTATATTAAGTAAAACTGGGCAATAAACAAGAAACATGCCAGTCTAACTTTTGAGTAATATGAGAATGTTTTCTACATAGTATATGAAAGAGATATAGTTAGGAAATAATTACAGAGTAATTCTATTATTTCTATATTATTATAGTGTAATTATATGTTATTTCTAATATTTATATTATTTATTGTTCCTACTGTAAGAAAAATGCTCTTAAATTGGTAAGTCCTCCCTGACTAGATGTTGGGTCTCTATTTTTCATGTCTTAGATTTTTTGTTTGTTTGGTTCTTTTTTTCTTACATTTAAAATTGTCAAGCCATAAATAATTCTGGAATAAATTCTAAGGCATAAATGATTATGTCAGTTTAAATGAAAATGCAAATTCATGGTTGTATGGAGGATATACATTTATTAACAGTGAAAAAGCAGCTATGCAAAGTGAATGTTACAAAATACAAAGAGTACCTGCACAGTCTGGTGAGCTATTTTAAGCATTCTCTCAACCTGCATAAGGTTCTCTCATTTTCACCTTTTCTTCCTCTTTTATCTATAACCAGATTTTCAACCTAAACATTAACGAATAGGAATATTTATTGCCTAAACTTTGAGCAACAATTACTAAGGAAAGGGTCAAACAAGTTATCTGATCTTCAGCCCCAGAGATTTTAAAACTGAATTATCTTCTAAAATAAAAAAGAGAAGATGACAGCAACTGTAACACAAGTCACAGGTGCTAGGAAAATAACTCCGATAGGACTGGTCTTCCACTGGATCGCACTTTAATCTGCAGGTAGAGAGACACAGCCATAATATGCGTAAGGCTTGGTTTGAATGTCAACATGAAATTCTCCCCTTTTTGTTCAGAGTCTAGAAAACATACATGTATAGAAACTTAAGTATACATATAATCTAATTTGTTTCAGCTTCCCAGGAGTCAAACTGGGTAAGAATTCCTGATTCTGAATGGTTATCTGAATAGGTTTTTAAATTAATGTTGGGAGAGCTATACTTCACATAATTAGCAATATAGTAAATGTCCTTAAAGGGAAATCCTCATTTAACACTCCCTGACTGGGCATTATAATTTTACACTGAAGTATACAGCAAATAAAAATTTTGAAGGAATACCAACCAAATTCTTTGGGTATTTCAGTAAATTGTTAATAAATTTTAAAGACCACTAACTGAAACTAATTCTTCATATTTTATTCAACAAAAAACCTATATGACTGAATTGTTAACTGGCTGTGAAGCCTTAGTTGGGTATATTGCAAGTTTGCAAATCTAAAGATAATTCACTTTTGAAAAACTGAGTTACTTGGTGATGAAGAAATTCCATACATATTCATTGCTTAGTACTTCATTTGCAAATCTGCTTCTCTCTCACCACACACATAATCAACTGCTATGCTTTGGTCTTAAAATTACCATCTCAAAAGGCAAGCTTGTCTGAAGACATATAGAGCCTTAACATTCTGGTACATAAAACTTAGTTCTGTAAATCCCTACTTGAGAGGGTTTGGTTCTTCATGTAAAATTTATCACAGTGTTACTTGTTTGTGCAGAAATACTCCCTAATTATATAACTTTTTTTTTTTTTTTTTTTTTTTTAAAGACCGTGGCAACATAGATAGGAACTGAATTCTGGAAAATACTTATCTGATAAGGACATGTGTTCTAAACATCCAATTTGAACAGAATATTTATATGCTATAACTTCACCAATGTCCTGGATACCTTTATAACTTGCCTGTTCTTGCACAAGAATAAGACATGCAGGTGTCTAGACCCAGCAGCAGCAACACTGACACTATTTGGAAGCCTGGTCTAATGGCTGGTCTTACTAAATTCTGTATTTCTCTAACTCTTGCTCTTCTCTGAATATCCGAATCATATAGAAGGGTGACTTACTGTATAGAATTCAACATAATTTCCAAAAAAAGTACTTTACAGAGAAGTCCAAACTTTATTTAAAACTACATCTTAAATTTAACGATACCAAACATCACAAAGGAAGGGGAAAAAAAAATCGACAGAAAAATTTTTAAAAAAAGGAAAGAAAGAAGAAAACCCCAGAGTGTATCAAGGCTGGAATCTGTCCAGAATTCAGTTTCTGATGTTTTAAACTGCCACGGGCAGAAATTAGCACACCTATCAAGAATGCAGTGTCAAACTAATTTACATCTTTATACAGATCAAAACAGATGTTTATTTAGTGCCAAGTTCATATATGCATTGACTATGTAAAGCGAGTTAGATGAGCTTCTGAAGACCTCTCATACGCTTTGGGCTCCCACTGTTTCTGAAAAACAGAATAATGCGCTTTAAGTTACTGAATTAACACCTTACTTACTAGAATTTAATACTGTTCTCTTTCATTAAAACTTTTAGCATAAAGTTATTATAAAGGAGATACTAATTTAGTTTAAAAATAGGTGACGGGGGATCCCTGGGTGGTGCAGCGGTTTGGCGCCTGCCTTTGGCCCAGGGCGCGATCCTGGAGACCCGGGATCGAATCCCACGTCAGGCTCCCGGTGCATGGAGCCTGCTTCTCCCTCTGCCTCTCTCTCTCTCTCTGTATGACTATCATAAATAAATAATAATAAAAAAATTCAAAGCATACTTAAAAAAAAAAATAGGTGACGGTTTCCATTTGAAGATTGCATACTGAGCAGATACTTCTTAAGAAAACTACCCACCAGAAAAGAAAACTATATAAAACTGACTAAATATCAACCAACAAGAGTGGCTGGGAGGGAAAGCCGGCCAGATGACAAATCCCTGGAAAGTTCAAAGCAGATGGAGACAAGATGAAGGGGGTGGGGCTCAGCCTGGACCCATTAGGGGGCAGCAGGTGAGATTCTAACAAGGAGAACTGGGCTCAATACTGGGAAATTAATTGAAAGTTTGAAATTTAGTCTATGCTTCTCTTCACACCTCATTTCTAGGGGGAAAAAAAAAAAAAAAACTCTTGTATGATTTTTTTAAAGATTATTTATTCATGAGAGACACACAGAGAGAGAGGCAGAGACACAGGCAGAGGCAGAAGCAAGGTTCCATGCAGGGAGCCTAATGCGGGACTCGATCCCAGGTGTCCACGATCAAGCCCTGGGCCAAAGGCAAGCGCCAAACGCTGAACCACCCAGGGATCCCAAAATCTTATATAATTTGATTAATGTATTGATAGAGTAACAAAAAGAAAATCGTTTGATTTTTTTTAAGTTTTTCTTTTTCTTATTCATTCATTCATTCATTCATTCATTCATTCATTTATTTATTTATGATAGTCACAGAGAGAGAGAGAGAGAGGCAGACACATAGGCAGAGGGAGAAGCAGGCTCCATGCACTGGGAGCCCGATGTGGGATTCGATCCCGGGTCTCCAGGATCGCGCCCTAGGCCAAAGGCAGGCACCAAATCGCTGCGCCACCCAGGGATCCCTGAAAATCGTTTGATTTTGATGTAAGACACATTCTCCTCTGGGTGGCCCAGGGGTTGCGCTATTAGATCCATAGAGAAGGAAATCTGGGATTATCAACTGGCTCTCCAATGAGTCATCTTTACACCAAATGGTCTTCAGAAAAAGTAACTTTTAACTATTAGTTACAAAAATGTGTTTTTGTAACCTTAATGTAAGAAGATGAGTAAGAGTGGACAGAAAAAGCAGAAAGAAAAGGCAGTAGCCGCGGAGTCATGACCAAAGCTAATGGAACTAGAAAACAAATATATTTAAAATAAAGGTCATGAACAGAAAAACCAAAAATAATAAAGATCCAAATGCTCACTTTTCATATGGAAGAGAAGAGATGTCTGAATTTTTTAAATTAAGAAAATTTATAAGTATATTAATTCAGAAATATACAAGATCTCACCCAGAAGAACTAAAAACCAATAGTTAAATGGGATACTGCCAGGTTATCATGAATTCTTTTGTATCTTTCCTTCTTAAATTAATGTGCATATCTTACACTGCTAAAACTCAAGATTTTAAAAACAAAAAAATTATCTGATAATACCATTTTATAAATTAGGCAATGGACCAAGACTTTTTACAGAATTAGGCTTCCCTTCCAGTATTTGGCTTAAATCTTAAGTACTAATAGTGGATTTAAAAAACAAAATGATGGTACCAAGGTTTCTTAATTTTTCAGTATGATATGGTTGAAACTCTTACCAGGTTCTTTTAGTGTCTGAGAATTCCCAGCTAATTCTTCGGTCTGCATTTCACATAGTATTTCACCAGATAAATGGTTTTTCTCTTGCTCTTCTACCATTTTCTTCCTTAGATCTGCCTTTGAAATGAAGGAAAAAAAAAAAAAACCTGAAAAATCAGTTTTCATCCCAGTAGTATTTGTTATATAAAGACAAGTTTAATTAAAGAGAGCAAAATACCTCTGAGTATATTGTCAGTTTAAGTGGTAAATCTTCAACTTTCACAAAGTCTTCTTCATCAGATTTTTGACTTATGTTACCAGATTCTGCTTCCTGTAAGATAAATTATATTTAATAAAGGCAATCTACTCTATCTCTGGATCTAAGCCTTTAAAATCATCCATGTCAACAGATAAAATGGATTCTTATATAGGAGTATACAGCAGTAATTCTTTTTTTTTTTTTTTTTTTTTTTACATCAGTAATTCTATCCTATTTGGTTTTTCTGTGTTCAGCTCTATGAATAAAAGCAAAGCTGGAGTGCACAGGACAGGTCGTGCACTTGCAGTTAGGGGGAATGCTGTCAAGCATTTCTGTCTCCATTTGAAAAAAACAAAGAGCCAGCTTATTATGAAGGTTAGAGGAAGAAACAGTAACACTGAGGACTAAAACAATCAGAACAAGAATTCGGGTTTTTTGATAATTTTGTGGAATCCCATCAGAGTGTACGCAGCAGAATATAAGTAAACATTTACAGGCTTTCAGTATCAACTCTATGGAAGTTCAGAAAGATGAGGCATGAATCTAGTAACTCATTTCTGTGATCACTTCATTATTTTCCTACTTCTCCTTTCTGATTTTTAATGGTATCATTTTACCAATTACTCAAGTGGAAACCTTAGATTTTTCCTCTTTCAACATTTCTCATCCATCTCTATCTCTCATTAAGCTTGTGCTTGATATTCTTATGGTAAGGGAGCCTCCTAACAGCATTCTTGACATTATCTTACACAGTCATCAGATTCATCTTCAAAAACCATGACTTCAGCCATTTGTTATTCTTGTGCAAAAACCTTCAGGAGTGTCCCTTGCCTAAATTTCAAATTCAAGTCCCTCTATAATCAGACTTAATTTCAATTGACTGCCTCCTAGAGCAACTCTGTAACAGAGGTAACTTTCAGAGTTGTAAATGCTAATTTTTTGTTTGATGAAGCCATCAAAACAGTTAAGTTACTCTACTAATGTTTTTGAAATATTATATAGACTTCCTTAATGAGAAATTATGAAATCATAATTGTAAACTATATCTTTAGGAAGAAAACTGATGTTAATTAAAAAAAACAAACAAACAAACAAAAAAACACACATTCCTGCTTAGACCTAAAAGTATATTGTTAAAAATCCCTCAATTTTCGCCAAGTCTATAAAACATAATTCAAGATCCAAAAAATAACTTACTATAAAATTAAACTGAAATGAAAATGTCCAGAGTAAAACTTATCTACTTACATCCTAGGTACAGATTTGCTAACATATATGTCTTTCATTTGCCATATATAGAGAAGGGAGTCTTCTGCTATCAAACTGTAAACTTTCAGGTTTATCAAAGATTTATGAAATGTTCTAAAACTATTGAGATGTCAAGCATGGGTTCTGTAAGAGATTAATGATGATTCACAAATCTGTTCAAGATCTGAACTTGAACTCTCTCAAGGTTGCCACCTAAAACTCAAGATCTGGGTCATAAATTTATAAAGAAGAATAGGTTTTGAGATGATCATCCTAATTCACTATCACCCTTCTGTTCAAGTTTAAAGTAAGTTTGAGTAAGAAATATCTTTCAGCAGTTTCTAAACCTAAATACAAACACAAACACACCTAGTCTGTGTTTACAGACTGAAAATGTTAACCTGAAAATGAAGAAATATGCACGGAAATGAAATGTAAATGATACATACATAGTCATTCACTAACACTGGAGATTCAGTATCAGGACTTCCAGCCAGAGAGCTTTCAGGAGTTTCTTGAGCAGATTTAACTTCTTTGACTGTAGGCACCAAGGTTTCGATTTCAGGTAAAGGTAAAGGCAAAGGGTTAGGCTGTTTAGATGAATCGATGGTAGTCAGAGAGTCTTTTTGGACAGCGCTATTCAAAGGCTGCTCATTTTCCAAGATATTGAGGTAACAGGGTTTCACAGGAGTACTATCTTGGTCATCTGTTATGAAAAGAAAGTCTTATCATTAGTGTAATGCAACAGCTGTTAAATTTTAAAATTACACCAACTAGTATGTATGAATGAATAATCAAGACATTTAAGACCCAAAAAAGAGACAATTATAAATTTTTCCTTATCAGTGATTCCTAAAATTATTGATCAGATTTAACAGAAGATGTTTTAAAAATTAGACTCTTGACATCCACCCAATTTCTAATTAAGCAGGATATTCATGAGTAATACCCAGGAATGGGTATTCTAAGAAATCCCCCACATTTATATCTAAAGATACTTTCTTGTAAGATTTTTTTCTATGTGTTTAATTATTTATCAGCTTTTCTCGAGCAGCTATTTGAAGGAAAAAAGTCCTGTTTTCTACAAAGGATTTAGGAGAAGAAAAAAGACATACATCAGGTCCAAAAATACCTTCAAACTTACATTAGCTAAGAATTTATTTTTTTAGCTTTTAAGCACATTAAGGGCACTTTAGATAATCTTAAAATTGAACACTTTACATTTCTTGCCTTTACTAGTAGTGGGATCTTGTTCTGATGGGACATTTTTGCTTTCTCCTGATTTTTCAAAGTCATGTTGTAGTACCTAGAAGGAAAAAGTGATGTCTTAATAGCAAGGCCTAAAATATATGGCCATTATATAGGAGATGGTTAAGAATGTAAGGTTGTCTGTCCAACCTGAGACTTTCATACAAGGGAATTTAAAAATATCTTCTGAAAGTGTTCAAGAAGGCGGCTGTAGTTGAAACTTTAAGATGGCTAAGTAAAAAGGTTTTACTTTTTCCTTAACCTCAAAATAGAGAACTAGAGTATTATGGATTTCACTTTTTTTTTTTTAAATTTTTGTATCAGACTGTCTTGAATGAAACTAAGAGACATCCATTTATATGTAGATGTTAAGTGAATGGAAGAGTTGAGGGGAGAAAGATAAAGCCTAGTGCCTTTAGCAGGAGGAGAGAACAAAATCAGAATCCCCTCATGCACGGAAGGGGAATAGTGTGGATGAAAAGAAGGTGGTGCTGGTGGTTCTTGAAAGCTGTTTAAAGAAAATGCAAACACTGAAGTTCCCTCCCCCAACTTTGACAGAAAATGGGAGATTATATTTTGGATAAGTTGAACTAGTAAGCCTCAAACCTCGGGGGTTGCCAGGGTTAAGGGTGGGGTGCAAAAAGCACAAATAAGGATAGGGTAAAATGTCATGCTGAAAACAGAAGGATTCAGCACAAGTCTATTTGAATAGTGATGGGACCTTCAGCACCATGCCCACATCTAGCTCCTGAACACAGGCACCAAGAAGTATAAATATAGACCTCCTCCTAGGCAGGAGGAGAATAGAAGACCCTTTGCAAAAACAAACCACTCCAGAGAAAGGACCAATAGCTATCAACATTTGGAATTTTCTGTCAAAAAGCTATCTACCCAAATGCCTGACAGTGAAGCCCAGAGCAAACTCAACCGGCTTTCTAGTGTATCTTTTTAGTATAAACAATGAAGGCACCACTGACATTTGAAGAAAGCCTCCAGATGGGTAATAGAAGATAGTGCCTCTCTAAACTAACAGGGTGCTATAAAAAAGTAATCAGAAAACAAAAATATTTAGAAATTAAAAATATGACATTTGTATAAGTATTAAATCTTCCAGAAAGTAAAACAACAACAACAAAAAGCAATGGGACAATAAAAGGAAGAGGAGAAAATCAGAAAATCAACCCATGAGGGCTAATAATATCTGACAGTATTAATTCCAAGAGGAATGAAAGAAAAACGGTAGGGAAGAAATACAAAAAAAAAAGAACATTTACCAAAATAAAGGACATGGTTATTGATTACTTACAGACCCACTAAGTACCCAGTAGAGTGAATGAAAGTAGAGGCACAACAATGCGTATCACTGTAAAACTCCAGAACTCCTGGGGGCGGGGGTGGAGATGGGGATGGGGTTATGTGGGAAAGAAGTAAGATACAAAGAATCAGAACTAAAAAAGGTATTAGCCTTCTCAACAGAGGCACTGAAAACTGGAATACAAAGGAGTAATGCCTCAAAAATTTGAGGGAAGATAATGGTTTAACATGGAAGAATTTAAAGATTTTATTAGACATTTAAAGTCTCAGAATATTTATCCTTGATGCACTCTTTCTCAGAGAAGTACTAGAGATCTGCTCTACCAAAATGAGGTAAAAGGAGAAGACTGGATTTCAGAAACAAATGGAATAAAGAATGACAAGGGGGATTCCCAGGCTGCTAGCTAGTGAGCAAGTCTAATGAAGAGCCAAAGCCAGGATGGAGCAGGAAGGGTATGTGCAGAAAAGTCTACTGAGAAGTTTATACAGCTATTGGTGGGCAGAACAAAGACTTCGGTGTGTGTCAAAGAAAATTAGGCAAATAAAAAATTGAGACAATTATTAATTTCAGGTGAAAAAATTGTATAAGACTAAGCTTTTGCTTAGTTTGGCAGTAATATTTACGTAGTCTGATAAAATCTATGGTTAAATGTAGATTTAAGCAAAAGATACAACTGAATGAGGATAGGATTAATATAATTAAATGAGTCATAAATGATCTAAAAAGTCTTCACCTACTATAATAGGAAGTCAAAAGAGAATGTCAAGTGCATAAGTGAATAAATAAAAATACACACATGCTATTCAGAAATAGAGAGTCAAATAGCCAAAGAAATCATACAAAGTGCTGCCTGTGGGACATGATGAAGTGGAGGTAGCAAAGGGAATGATTTTGTTATATACTATTTCCATGTATGAGTAGGAAATACATAAAGATAAATGAAAACTCCAGATCTTCCAAGTAATGTCAGTTTTTAGGATTTGTTACACACACAAAAAAAAAAAAAGAAAAAGAAAAAGATTAAAGTGCTATAAATATAAGCATTGCTAAATACAAAAATAAACTAGTGTTTTAGATTTCAATAAGGATATTAATGAAATTTGTTTATTCATGAAAACAAGAACAAGGAAGCTGTAAATTTTGACATCTTTAAAAAGATCTGCCTTCAGTAATTAAAGAAGACTGGAGGAAGATGTGTTGGTCTGGAATACCTGATCATCGTGTTCAGTTTCTTCTGTAGCTTCAGTGTTAGCCTGAAGTGACGTCTGGACATCCACAGGTCCCTCTTCAAATTCTTCTATTTCTTCATCCTCATTCTCATCTTCTCCACTTCCATAATTAGTCAAAGCCTGAGTTTCAGCTTTGGACAAGTCTAAGTTAATTAATACAGAGATTTTAGTAAATTTCCAGCACTGAATCTTAATAGAAGCTACCATGTACTGCATTCCTGCATTACACAAGTCCTTTACATATGGTATCTGAGATCTTCAAAAGAGTAAGCAGCTGGACAGCGTGGTGCTGAAAGGACAGGTCATTTGGTCAAGTCCACGCCAGACTGTTCAGAATTGTTGGACACACAATTCTACATCCATTACATTCCACCCAACTGTTTGGATAAGTGACCTAAAAAGGGCTAACGTATACACCCGGTATGGAATCTTTACACTTACTAATAGACACCGGACATTCTTCACTTTCTTCATCTTCCTCTTGATCAGAAACATCTGATCTCACATTTTTGGGACCATCACCATCATATATCTCAGATGTCTGAGTCGGCTTAACTGTTTCAGTTTCATCCTTGTCCTAGCCACAAATACATGTAATGAATTCCTTAAAATATATTTTAAAATATATAAACTTATCAAAAAAATTAGTATCTAATATAAAGTTTTTTTAAAAGAAAATTAAGTTTCGTCAGAAGAAAGGACAATTGATAATAAAGTTTTCTCTCAAACAGGGTAAAAGCTGTTAAAGTTATTTAATCTTTTGTCTCAAAAGCATTATATTTAGACATAAGTTAATTAGCCACATACTTTGTCTTCATCATCAATTTCTCCAGCAGGTGAGCCATGATCTCCTTCAAGAATCCTTTTGGCCTACAAGCAAATTAAACAGAATTTAGGGATGACCTTTCTTAGGATTAAACTTAGATATTCAGTAATTTAACAAATGCTGCATTTTTACCACAATCCAAAGAGTTGAATGCTTTCTTGAATTCTTTCCAAATTAAACTCTTTCATTAAAATCTTTTAAACTAACCAAACTGCCTACCAGACATCTCCCTAAATAATGAGCAGCTCTAATTCAGTAATTCTAAAACAAAAACCTTCACTTCCTCCCCAAACCCCAGCCTCCTTCAGTTTTCCCAATCTCAGTAAATAGCTCTTCAATGCACAAGTCAGACACCAGGAACCAGCCTGTGCTCTAACTGTATTATCCACGTCTCAATCACAAGAATGCCTCACTGACTGGATCGTCAAAATGTTGGTGTGCACTGGAAGCTAATCACATTTCCTCCTGGACTCGTCCAACAGCCTTACCACTGGTCTCTGCTTCCCTCTCTTCTCTCCTACAATTCCAGTATAATATGATAACTAGACAAATCTTCTGAACTGCACATGAGAGATCACTCCTCAATTTCAAAATTTTCCATGAGTTTCCATCATGCTAAGAATAAAATCAAACAGAAGGTCCTTACCATGGTTGCTGAGGTCCTATACTTTTGGTCTTACCTACCTAGGTGACCTCATCTCCTACACTCTCACCTCATGGGAGGTGTTCCTGCTGCCCTGGCCTTCTTTCTGTTTTCCAAACTGGTCAATTCTGCCTCAGTGTCTTTGAACTTATAGTTCTCTCTGCCCGGAATGTTGTTCCCTTTCATTTTCATTATAAACTCTTTGTCTTTCATGCGTTAGTTCATACTTCACCCACTCAAATGGCCTAACAGGACTGCCTATTTTTTTTTTCCTTTAAAGATTTTATTCATTTGTTTATTAGGGACAGAAAGAGAGGCAGAGACATAGGCAGAAGGAGAAGCAGGCTTCCTGTGGGGAACCCGATGCAGGACTCAATCCCAGGACTCCTGGGATCGTGACCTGAGCCAAAGGCAGACGCTCAACCAATGAGACACCCAGGCATCCGAGACTGCCTATCTTAAAGTAGTCTTTCCGATCATTTATTATGGTTTTATCCTGTTTATATTTTCTTCAAGCTTTTAGCAATAGCTGGAATGATCTGAAACTTATCTAGGTCAGGAGTGAAAGTATTAAGTGTGAAATGGATGGCTTGAACCTTATTTTTTAGGTTTCAGGGAGAAGGGTTTTCTCCTTGTGTTTTGGTTCTCAACATGCTTTCCTTCTCATTATTAGAGAGTCAAGAGGAGGGAGAGGTCTAAGGCAGAAATCTTTTGGTGATGCCTCAAGTTAAGGAGAAAAACCCCATCCAATTTCATATGGAGACCAATTTCATATCAAGACCAATTTAACAGGGTGAAAGAAGCTACAGAAATATGCAACCAAAGCCTTAACTTGTAAACAAGCATGTGTGTTGGCCAGAGTGATAAATATTCCTGGCAGATCTGAGATCTATCGAGGTTGAAATAGCTACTGCAGACAGCTGGCCAAGGATCAGATCCCAGTCTTCCTCTCTTCTCTGAAGACTTAAATGACAGTAAGGTAAGGTATCTGATAATTCCTGTCACCAATTCCTGTCTGCATTCCTGATCTTTGAGCCACTGCTGTTATATCTGAGATTCAGTGTGTGGCTAGCATATGTACTGATTTATGTAATCTGATTAAGTGCCATTACTTAGAAAATACATTGGCTGAGGTCTAGTATAATTTTAGTTAATAACGATCAAGAACTGTATTTTTAGGCTTATTATCTACTCCTAAAATCAAAATAAATGTCACTTACCTCTTTGGCATAAGACTGTATCACTCCAGCTGCTTCTATTTTCCTTTTGCACTTCTGTTTAACAGTTATACTATTATTATCCAAATCTTGCATGAGCTTAAAGAAAGCCAATTCATTAAACAACACTTCAGATATCTCTACAAGAAGATCTTCTCCACAGTCTTTCAGTTTTCTGCCAGCAAATTTTGCCAGTGAATCCTATTCAAAGGTAAACCAAGTAACTTTAAAGATAAACTTTAACTGTGAGTAGAGCAATACAGAGGATTAACAAATTTAAATACTCAGAGAAAAACTATTTTAGTACTTTTTAGTGTGGAAAAAAAGCTAAAACTAATGGGTAAGATCAAGCAGACTCCGCACTGAACATGGAGCCCTATGCTGGGCTCCATCTCAGGACCCCAAGACTATAACCTGAGCTAAAACCGAGAGTTGGACATTTAGCCGAATGGGCCACCCAGGCACCCAAGATAGTTAATATTCTAAGTAGGAATCATGCTAGTCCTGCTTAAAGAGTATACAAAAGGAAAGAACATGTGATCATCCACAGCTTTTGTCCTAATTAATAGAACTGGTAGCCACAAATGAGCAACCCAGGGGATACATATTTACCACAGTGAGAAGCTGAGGTACCCAGAGAGGAAAATACAAAGTCCTCTCTAAATGTTAACGTCAGAGTACTTTTTAAGTTCTCCCCTTTTATATAAAGCCAGCCAGTCATTCTAATTTAAACTTTCCCTTCAGAATCAGTTTAAAAACAATGGCACTTTAGCTCTATTCAAGTTGAAATACAGCATCATCAAATGAATAAGCCAACTATATTCTACACTTTTATTTTTTTAAACATAAAACTGCAGTTCTTTTTCTTCCTAAAAATATGGACTGTGCCATTTAGAAAACAGGTAAACAACTATGTTCTGTGTCTCCTCCTTCCAAAAAACCACCTTATCTAGCACAATCTTGGAAGAAGCACAAATGAAGCTGCCTCGTGAAAAAAAAAAAAAAAAAATTCACTGAATAGGTTTCTTAGAAAAAATGTAGAAGATGGTATTTTAAGCTCTACCTCATGAAAGATTTTCAGTACTCTGGGCAAGATTTACTATAAACTGAACTTTATTCTTCTCTAGGTCCCCTTGTGGGGGAAAAAAAGAATCAGGAATAGCATTAAAAGAAAAGCAGCCAGATTTTCTTAAGGAGAAAAAAATTTATTTCCAAATTAATACTTTGGCATCTGTCTCAATTATGGTAACAGTAGACAAACTGAGGTAGGATTACATGGATCTTGATAAACAAAAATACAAAAATATTTAATTATAAATGATTTATCTTTGAGCCTGATTCTAGAATGGAGTTATTTCTTTCTATAGGAATAAACTACTTAAATTTATAAAAAATAATAAAATTATCCTAAACAGTTTTAAACTGCATAACACATGTCTTATATTCCTTATAGATTATGTGTTAATAAAATTAGAGACAGCACAACTTAAAACCTATTATTGAATTTATAGTTTAGCCTTAATAAAAACAAAATGGAAAATTATAGTGATGGAAATTTGCATCAAGCCTAAGGTTTTTAGAAAGTTAATACACAAAGTGATAATAGTCTCTCTAAAACACAAGAATAAGAAGGAACAGTTTTATGGAAAATTTTTGTAATAAAGATAAAAAGAAAAACCTATTTCCTAGTTTGGAGTAATAATAATACAAATCACTAAACTATCTCAATGGAAAAATACATGAGTGTATTTAACTGTAAAGATGTTTATCAGATGAACTAAGGTAGCCTTACTTAACAAAGGGATTCTTAACCCCAGCACTATTAACAGGCCACATGATATAGTACCAGCCACTTCCTGCCTGACAAATGTCTGCAGGCATTGCAAAATTGCCCTCAGTTGAGAACCATGACCTTAACATTAATTTAAAGTTACTCATACAGCCTAAGAAGTCTCTATAATCAACAGTTTTCTAGTTTCTATGATTTCCCACACTGATAAAAAATTATTTTAGAAAATATCATAGAATTACTTTCTAAACATCCCAACCTTGAAATGTTCTTACTGGGAAGGAGAAAAATCAAAACAAAATTTTATCATAGTTTGGACAGGCCTTAGAAATTATCGAGTCAAATGAAGATGCAGGCCCTAATACAATTTTTTTAAAACCAGGTAAAGGAATAACCTCAAAAGGTACTGAAATGTCTTCCCCAATGGATGCCAGAATGAATATCTATTTGAATAAATTGCGTACTGCCAGAAAATGACAACAAAAAGTTCCAAACTAGAGGGTAGGCCATATAAGTATAAACTCTTACCTGTAATATACTTCCAAGTTGTTTATGAAAGAACTTCACAAATTCTTTGCTCTCATCATTTTGTTGGGTGAGGGTCAAAACCATACGCCTTACTGAAGTTAGAAGTTGAGAAGAGCATACTTCATCCATGTGCTCCTGAGAAAAAATCATAGTTGGTTAGGATAAAAACTTAATATTGTTTTAAAAATATTAATTCACATGATTTTTTTTTCTTGCATAGATGTTTCGCAACATTCAGATATACATTTACAAATATACATTCATAAGAAGAGCCAAACTCCTGCACTACACGTTAGGGATTTGTGTATTCTGACCCACCACAGCAGATTAACAGCCAGTAAAAGAATCAGGCTGAATTAATACTTTTTATCACTTCTTTTCTATATCTTAAGAATTACTCATGCCATGGTTTCCATATGGCCTGTCTTCCCATTTGCAGTTCAGTTCATTTCAACCATATTCTTTCAACTCACCTGCTCCCCACTTGCTCCATGGGTCTTCTAACTCAGCTTTCTCAGTCTTGGCATTAGGGACAGTCTGTGTGGTGTAGGATGATCAGCAGCACTCTGGCCTCTACCCACTAGATGCCAATAGCACCCTCTACTCTCCTAAGAGTCCTGAGAACTAAAACTGTACGTAGACATTACAAAATGTTTTTAGTGTCAAAGTCACCCCCAGTTGAGAACCATTGTCCTAACTTCCCTAACAAACCTTTCTGGGCAAATCTCTTCTCCCTCATCTTCCTTTAGAAGCATGTGCAAGCTACCTAATAATCCAAATCACGGTTTACTTGTGGAAGTGAGTCCATAAAACATCCACATCAAGTATGTCATGATTCTAATCCCTCTTCTGCCGCTAAACTCATTTGGGCAGATCTTCTAACCTTACTCAGGTAAGTTTATGTTCTGGTTTTCTGTAGAAATGTGTAAAATGAGGTGGCTAAACCAGATGATTTCTAGGGTTCCTTAAACTGAAGGATTTAAGGTCATTTTTGAAAAAATCATGTGACAGAAAAGGTAGTTAAAAAAAAAGGGGGGAGAAACAATCCCTCGTCTTCAAGGGCTCAAACAGCAGAGGAGAAAGTCAGATAGATGAATAATCACTACATGCTATGCACTGTCCAACTGATAACACTTTTTAATTCCAGGGGCTATTTCTTATTTATCCCCTAGTACTGGGGCCAGCTCACAGCAGACACTCAGTACTTGCTGAATGTACAGATATCCTAAAAGCAGCACAAACCAGGTTCTGTAAGTAGCTGTGGTAGCAGATTGGAAACAACAATTATCTCTGAAGAAAGGATATTTTAGCCAAGCAGAAAAGAGTGGAGCATTTAAATTTTCGATAATGGCAAACTGTACTAAGAGCTGATATATGAAAATGCAATGGCAGGAATAGGAAATACTGAGTAATTTGAAGTGAGTGAGTGAGTGGAACAGTAGGAGAGTGGGGAGAGATAAAGTTGGGAAAGTATGTATCAGGTCCAGTAGTGAAATCTCTTGAAGGCTAAGGAGTCTCCTGAGTAAACATTCATTTCATGCCCATTATGATAGGCTGGCTAGGCAAAATATGAGAATCTGAGTTAAGATTATGTATTGGAAAGAAGAAAAGTGATTGCTCTTAAGATGAAAATCAATTTTTGACTTCTGGTGACAGAAGTTGTGAGAGTCAAGAAGTCTAGCTTAGGTGACTGGGTATAATGCTGACTTTAACAAAGAAGTTCTATAATCCTACCAAGAAAGTCAAGATTTGAAGTGAAATGAGACATAACAGTTAAAATCTAATCATTAGTTCTACTCACTGGTTGGCCTCAAAAACTTCCTGAAATGCTAAATTTAGTAAGTGAATATTTATGAGAGGACATCAATTAAATCAGACACAAAATGGTAAAAGCAATAAAATTTCCTAACTGCAGATGACTGCATTCCCTAAGCATAAAGCTAAATCATCTAGATATTTTAAACCTCAGAAAATAATTACATAGTAAATAAATATTGCTACCAATAAAGGTTTATAAGGTTTTGATATTTTTACATAAAGCAGGCGTGGTGGTTAGAATTGATTTGTTTATAATAAGAAGGGAAGTTAACCATAAACCTAGATCCCCAGGAGATCCCCATAGCTCAGTGAAGTTCACATAAGAAAGAGAAATAGATGAACTCTGGGTTCTTTTAGTCATATAACTTGCTAGCAGATGCCTCTTGTGCGGCTTAAATTCTTACCCTGTGGTGACAAAGATGCTCTTCTAAGTATCATTATCATCTGACATTCTTAAGCATTAAAGCAAAACTTTGCCAAGCTGCAACTGGTTGTCATTAGGATTTTAGAGAAATCTGCTTGTCCTGAAATCACATATTTCTTCCTTTTTTTTTTTTTTTAATATTTTATTTATTCATTCATGAGAGAGACAGAGAGAGAGAGAGAGGCAGAGACACAAGCAGAGGGAGAAGCAGGCTCCATGCAGGGAGCCTGACGTGGGACTCGATCCTGGGTCTCTCAGGATCAGGCCCTGGACTGAAGGCGGCACTAAACCGCTGAGCCACCCAGGCTGCCCTGAAATTACATACTTCTTTTGAAATGTTAAAGGAAGCACTACATTCTGGGCAGACTCCCTCTAGAAAGTACTTTATTCCAATAAAACACATTTTGATTACTGTATTCACTAAGAACTCACTGAATCCTAGTAGTCTGATAGAGAAGAGTGGGTAGTAAAAAGGGAGTACTCTTTTCTTCCCTTACCTCCTTTTCCTCACTATGACTTCCGCCATTATGGTGCTACTTAATTATTTGATAAAGTTTTAGGAAAGGACTATATGAATAAATTATCTCTGATCTTTGTATTTTGGAAGGACCTACCAAAATCTGAGGAAATTCTGAAAGTCTTGTTTTTTTCCTCCCAATGACCAGTATGTAAATCAGCGATTCTATCCATCTGAGGATCTGTAAGTAGAATTTTCCTGAAGAGCACATCAATGGTAACACTCTTCCTGTACTTTCCTTCTGCACAGATTATCCTATGCTTAGAAACTATAAACGTGAAAATTTTTGTTTTCATTTTCTCTTAAGGAGTTTTCAACTGTGTTCACTTTGGAGCATGAGTGGCAGGGAAGGTCTGACATAGAAAAGTAGTATGTAGTGTGACTTCTTGTTGCTTTATGAAGTAAACTATACTTAACAGGAAGACCAGATGGCATACTTTTTTATCATCCTATTGGAATACAGCTGTTTTATTATCTACTTGATTACACTGCAATTGCCAGCAGGAAAACAATGTGCAGACATTTTTAAAAACACATTTAAAATGAGAGGCATTCTGGTGTCTTTTGGGGTTTTTTTTAGTCCTAAAGTAAAATCTCAATGTCTCAAGTCTGCATTTAGGCAACTCTATTTATCAGGATTTTAAAGGCAGTATGTCTTAGCATATGGGTTTTTTTTGGGTTTTGTTTTACTTAAATGTTTACTTCTATCTTGAGGTTTTAACATGGTCTTCTTTTGTAATGTCAATTTTATTAGACACCATACATACATTTTCATTCTTTAGCTAAAACATGTATTTGTGTGCACTAAATTTTAAAACATTAAAAATTATTTCAAGATAAAAAATATTGCAAATATACTTAGTATATTACTAAGTAATTATAATTTTTTTCTAAGTAATTATAATTTTATCAAAAAAGCCATGCTTAAAGGTATTTATTGGATCGCTCATGATAAAACAAAAGCATTAACACAAAAAAGGCAACACTTATCTATGCCTAAAATGAAAGCAAATAAATGCTTGCATAGTTTAAGTCAACTCAACCTCAAAGAATGGTTTCAAACTATCAAATGTACCCATCTACACAAATATATCTATGTAAATATATATACATATTCTTATAACTTATAGGAAAAGAAATATCCTTTTCTGGGGGGTGAGTATATATTTTACAAATAACAGGAGATAAATTTACAGAATAATTGATGAAACCAATGTGTTTTTAGCTTTCTTTTGTTTACCTGTTATTTTCTGAATTTACTACAATGAAGTCTTTTATAAGTATTAGAGAACAAAACACAGAAAGTATTTATTTAAAAAAAAATATTGCTTACCTTCAAAAAAGGAATGACTTCTTTCATAATGGCTTTAATTTGCCGGTCCAGCTGCTGAGTATCAATTCTAGGACATGGAACAGTAGAAACTTCACTTACAGGTTGTTGTGAACCATGATTTTCAATAGGAGTTTCTATTTTTAAAAAGAAAATGATTCATTAGCAAAATAAAGCCTGTGACATTAGACATATGCGTTATTCAGAATTCTAAATATTGAAATCTGATGATTTTATGCTGAAATAATACAAAGGAGAATCTATATAGTTTTAGCACCCTTATTTAAAAGAAAGTGGTAATAAAACTATTAGGCATCAGGTGAGGCTATACATTTTCTTTACATATAGAACAGTTTTTGTACTTTTACTCAACCGAGAACACACCTTCTAAATTAGTAACCATACTTGTGGCGGCAGCACCATCCTCATCCTCAAGAATTCTGCAGGTGCATCTTATATTTGTGCTACTTTCAGCCTCAGTCTTCATACGCTCGTATTCCCTCATTCTGGCTAATGCCTGATCTAAGTGAATCACAGTGTTACCTACATATGAAACAGAAACATTTTGAGAATATATAAAGCAAACTTTACCATGTATTCCTCACAATGTATTAATTAAAAAAAAAAAAAAAAAAAAGGTCTGACCATAGGTAAGGAAAAGTAGCAAGTTCCAAACACTATACTAGTTGGGTGACTTGGCATATATTACTCTTTTAGATTCTGAAGCCCATATTGATTTCATAGTCACTATGTTGCTTCATGTAAACAGTACAAAGAAAATAAATCCCAAGATGTCACCCAAATTCTGATGAAAAGGATCTAACTGAATGCAAGTAAAGAAGGTAAGGAAAAGGCCTAAGAAAGAGTTCCCAGTTTTCATCTACTTTAGGCAAAGCTAGGTAGGGGTGAAGGATTTTGAGAAAAAAAAATCAGTAAATGAAACAAAACAGAGAGGACTCAAAGTCATTTTGGTAACTCAGAAAGGGGGAATAAATGAAGGAAACAGAGCGGGACACAGAGAGATTTGTCTCTATAATGGGATGAAATCAGCTCAGACTTGATTTCCTCAGAAGAGAGCTAGGCTTAGAGTCCGTGATAGTCACTGTAAGGCAAAAGAAAGACTTACTGCTTTGGTAAAAGGTGCATACCTAATAACAGGGCAAGGCTTGGCCCCTTTCTTTGTAGGCCTTTGGAATCATCTAAATCTAATTATCCTATGAGCAAACACTAGAATAATAGGACGTTAGATCATTTTATCAACTAAGTACCCTAGAGGTCTGAATGATCGAACCTCTGGTATCTGAATTGGCCACAGCCAGGAAAACAAACTGAGCATGTGTTTCTTTTCCCGAGTCTCCTTTCCAAGTCCTGAGATTCTGGCTTTTATTCTTTCCTTTGAATTATATACCCCACCAAGCATCTGTTTTACTAATGATGAAAACAAAAAGTAATGCATCAATGTACATTCAGAATTAGCTGGGTTTCTCACTGTATTATCTATGCTAAGAAATTTCAGTTCTTGCAAATTAGGAAGTGAGTATTATTGAAAATGTGATTGGATGAAGCCCTGATACCTCTAAATTTTTCCCATTAACTAGAAAACCTTAAGGGAAGTAAGTTAACATTTCTTGAGCTATCAGACACGCTAGAAAGTTCTATATATTTTTCAAAGAACATAGAGCAAGATAGGTTAAGACTCCCATTTCCTTAGAATATGCAGTCAGAATATGAGATGATTTGTCAAAGGCTAAAGAGTTAACAGAAGATTCTTGATTTTACACTGATAGACTTTTAAGTCCAGTCTTTCCACCACATTTTGCCTTTTTTAGACTTTTGTTTCTTAATCAATATAATTCAAAGGCTGTATTAAAGTCATGTTCCTAAGATTATAAAAAATTCTGCTTACCTAGATCATCTGTTGCAAAAGGCTCAAAATTTGAAGATACAGACATGACGCTAGCATTATCAGCATCATTTTGCTCACTTATTTTATGTGTTTCTCTCTCAAAGTTCTTCTCAAAAGTTTCCTAAGTTATAGTTTAAAGAAAATAAAAATCACTAATATTTCTTTTAAAAATTTTATGACAAATACTAAAGATTTAATATAGAAGCTAAGTATTTGCATAAAACTATATACTTAAAATTGTGATATAACCAAAGCTATTAAAGGTTGAACAGCCACAAAGAATATTAAAATATTAAGTAACCTTTCAGAACATGTATCATTAAGTAGATGAAAATACACAGAGCCAGCTGCTGATTAAATTCTAACTTGGAAAAGTAAACATTTTAAATTATTTCTACACCCTCAGGGAAATTCTCCCATCTCGGAAGCCTAACAATGCCTAGGACCTTACTATATCTGGTTTTATCAAAAGAAAAACATGACAGCATCATTCGTATTTTTTAAAATGAACTTTATTGAAATATAATTTACATACAACAGTGCACCCACTAAGTGTACACAGTTTGAGGAGTTCTAAAAAAAACATACACCCATGTAACCACCTTCCCTAAAAGACCATTTCCATCAGCCCAGAACGTTCCTTTGTATCCTTCTGTAGTCAGTCTCCACTACACCCCACTCATAATATTTCTATCACCACAGATCGTCTTGCTGGCTCTAGAACAATTCAGTATATACTCTTCTGTGTCTGGCTGCTTTTCTTTCATTCAATATGTTTCTGAAATTAATTCATGTTGTCATATTTTAGAAGTTCATTATTTCTTAATGGCTGAATAGTATTCCACTGTAAGCATATACCATATTTTATCCATTTATCTGATGCTCCAGTTTGAGGCTATCATGACTAAAGATGTTATAAACATTAGAATACAAATGTTTTTGTGGACTTAGGTTTTCATTTCTCTTGGATGACTATCTATAAGAAAAACTGGTCACATGCCAAGTTTATGTTTAACTTTTTTTTAAGAAACCGCCAAATTGCTTTCCAAAGTGGTTGTACAATTTTATAATCTCATAAGCAGTGTGAAAGTTCCAAATGCTCTACATTCACACCAACACTTCTAATTGTCAATCTTTTTAATTTCAGCCTTTCTCGTGCATGGGAGGTAATTTCTCCTGTGGCTTTAACTTGCACACTGACCACTGTTTAGAGATCTTCTTCCTGTAGTGCCTGTTCAAATCTCTTGCTCCTATTTTACCAAGTCGTTGGTCTTATAAGTGAATTGTAAAAGTTCTTTATGTAGTCGGGATTTGTCATTTCTATATAGTCCTTGTCAGATATATGTACCAAGATTATGTTCTCCTAATGGTGTCTTTTGAAAAGCAAGATTCTATTTTTTTTTTAATTTTTATTTATTTATAATAGTCACAGAGAGAGAGAGAGAGGCAGAGACATAGGCAGAGGGAGAAGCAGGCTCCATGCACTGGGAGCCCGATGTGGGACTCGATCCCAGGTCTCCAGGATCGCGCCCTGGGCCAAAGGCAGGCGCTAAACCGCTGCGCCACCCAGGGATCCCGCAAGATTCTATTTTTAATTAAGTCTAGTTTGTCAATTCCTTTCTTTTCCAGTTAATGCTTTGTGCACCCTAAGAAATCTTTGCTTATGTTAAATCATGAAGATTTTTTAAAGACGTTTTATAGTTTTAGACTTTTCAGGACTTTAATTTCAAAATAATTTCTGTGTATAGTGTGATTAAGGGGAGTCTCACATTCTAAAACTCATTTCACAACTGTGTTCTTTCTCCTAGCTATTAATCTTTTAAACTTTTCAATTATGAAATAAAAGTTCTTTCTCTGATTAAAGGAAATTTAGGCATTATGGAACATGTTTTAGGAAACGGAACCATTTTGTTCCTCCTTCAATGAAAATTGGAAAGTAGATGTGCTTTTGCCATTTTACGGCACTTGGAATACAAGATAAAAAGTGTTTCTTCCTCTCCCTAAACTTCAATTCTTAATCCTCTTTGACTTCTAATTCTCAGATGCCTTTTACTTTTCTCTTTCCTGGCCATAAAGGCTCTTACACACTCTGAAATATGTCTCTGGAATATGTATATGCTAGCTCAAAAGACCTTGGCCTGGGGTGCCTGGGTGGCTCAGTCAGTTAAGTATCTGACTTTGGCTCAGGTCATGATCTCGGCATCCTGGGATCGAGCCCACATTGCGCTCTCTGTTCAGCAGGGAGTCAGCCTTCCCTCTCCTTCTGTGATCTCTCTTGTTCTCTCTCATATAAATAAATTAAAATCTTAAAAAAAAAAAAAAAAGACTTTGGCATAGAAACCTGGGAGAATGAGAGTCTGTATCTGTTCAACAGGGAAACTACTAGCCATGTGGCTATTTATGTTAAAATTTAGTTCCTTGGTCCCATTACCCACATTTCAAGTGCTTGATAGCCCATGTAGCTAATGGCTACCATATTAGACAATGCATATATAAAACATTTCCATCGTTGTAGTAAGTTCTACTGGACAGCACTGCTCTAGATAGCTGAGTAGGAACACTGGATGTTGTGCTGCTGCTGATTAAAGAGCACTAATAAAGGGAGGATGTTAAATTAATGACAAATTTAAGTTCTGGATGAAAAATTAAAGAACTGATTTAGTTATTTAAAAAATGATACTAAAATAACAAGTACAGTTATTTGTGCCGGGTCTGTGTGGTTATGGGCTGAATCTCTGTGTTCCCCCCCCCAAATTCCTATGTGGAAGCCTTAACTCCCAATGTATTAGGAGGTGGGCTTTTGGGAGGTAATCAAGTTCTTAGATGAGTTAATGAGAGTGGGATCCCCCATGGTGGCATTAGCGCCCTTTTAAGAAAAGACATACCAGGGCAGCCCTGGCGGCTCAGCGGTTAGCGCTGCCTTCAGCCCAGGGTGTGATACTGGAGACCCAGGATTGAGTCCCACGTCAGGCTCCCTGCATGGAGCCTGCTTCTCCTTCTGCCTGTGCCGATCTCTCTCTCTCTCTCTGTCTCTGATTAAATTAATGAAATCTTAAAAAAAAAAAAAAAAGAGAGAGAGAGACATCAGAGCCATGTGAGGACACAGGGAGAATGTGGCTATCTGCAAGCCAGGAAGAGGGTCCTAACCAAGTACCAATCTGCGGACACCATGATCTTGGACTTCCCACTCTCCAGAACTGTGAAAAATAAATGGCTGTTGTTTAAGGCATCCAGTCTGTAGTATTTTGTTGTGCCAAGCCCAACTAAGATACCTACTTATTAAGGTCAGTATCTTTACATTTATTTAAGTTATCAACAGTTATAAGGAAAAACTTCTAGAATCTTGTCAGATTAACTTTATCATACATCGTATCTCAATTTTCAACTTGCTATTTATTGATACTAAAGGCCAATGTGCTCAAATATTTTAAAATAACAAAGTTAATACCATCTATATAAAATCTGGATAAAAAGGGAGGCAATGGAGTTATGGGAGGCAGAGAAACCATTCCTGCTCTCACCAAGTTATTTCAGTGCATAATAAACTTTAATATAACCACATATTCCCTATTTATGTATATGGCTGGACCACACTTCATTTTCTACAAAAACAAATATACAATTTTCATCAGTTATAACAACAATCCCAAGAAATACTTACATTAATTTATATTTGACATTGTAAAGTGATTTAAAACTGTTATCATTTTTGGACACAAGTTTGTGTTCAGCATAGTAGTGGAGTTGGAGCAGAAAAGAGGACTTGGGGAAGTAGTTTTTAAACACAAGTTAAAAAAAAAATAAACACAAGTTAAAGAGCAAAAATTCAGAAAAAGTCCTCAACAGTTACAAGGAAATTACTAAATGTGAAAAAAAAAATCTTTTGAGGAAATACTATCTTATCAAAAAAACATACAATGCTAGTATATCAGCAATGGGCAGAAACAAAGTAATACCACTTCCAGCTCTCTACATAGAGCAGATATTTGGCATTCTTATCCATGAAAATCAACATACTAGAGCTGGCATAGAAAAGAAATGTATTTGCCATCCCAGGACCCCATAATATCTTTTATAATAGAATTACAGTCCAAACCTTTAAGTAGGTGTTTTCGAAATACCTAGCATATTACCTCTTCACTATCCTAGCAGTTTGCCATCAAATCATTCACTGGCTTATGTGCTATGTGGGGGCTACTGAAGGACACAGTTTATTGAAAATATATGATTTCCCTCACCACTCTCCCATTCCCAAGCTCCTTTACTTCATTCAAAATTTTCTTCATAAAATTGAATACATTAAATTTCATGTTTTTTCCTGGATGACATTCTTTTTGCCCAGGCTTCTCTTCAAACCCAAAGACTTGATTTATCTTGTATTTATTTATTATAGGGTTCTGTGATCTGACTACAGTCTGGTTTACTGAGTACCTTAAATAAACACAAATTTTTACTAAATGTCTGTTGTGAGTCAATTCCTTATATTGGGCATCAGAAATACAAACACAGCTATTTTACACTTTAGCATTTATCTATAATTTTTGGTGTTTGCTGATATATTTTGAGTTATATACCTCACCTCAAGATAATGTGCTACACTTAGCTTTTTAAGAAAGCTAAAAACCAAGTATCGAGTATATTCACAATTTATAACAACTTACTTCTGTTTACTACATACTAAAATTACAACTACATTCATTAATCATTATCAGCTTACATCATCAGTGGTAGCAAGGCTTTCACTGGGGGTAAGCTCTGAGTTTGATGCTATCCAAGTACCAGAATTCACTGACTTTACATTTTCTCCTTCTTTTTCATGGTTCTCAGAAATATGTCTGGTTACTATGTCCTAAATAAGAAAATAAGATAGTTACTTATGTAAAACATTTATTTTTTATCACCAATTTAAACGCATAAGCAAACAGGTAAGTAAATACAATACTCCTTATCTCATACCTTACTTATGAGAAAGAAGTAACATTTAAGGTAAAACACTAAAGAAACTTCTCAGAGAAAGACTTTATCTAAAGGCTACTTAAGCTATACAATAAGTTTTAAAATGGCAAGGAAGCACACGAAAAACATCATAACACCTATGGAACAGGATGTACTTCAGTGTAAGAAAGCAAACAGTAAAATCATGAAGAAAATCGGTACCAGAAAGGGTTAAAAAAGAATGTTGGGTACCAGATACCTGCAATGCATATAAAGCCCTTTGTCTCAAGTAGTCTGTATTAAGTAGCTGAAGTTCATGGAAGAGTTCAATAAGAAAATGTGGATGAGATTCATTTTGAGAAATTAATGTAGCTACTTCAGAATAAATAGTATCCCGCAAAGCTTCAAACATGGAAAAATCACTCCCAGTTTCTGGAAGATATAAAAGATCAGGAAGGTAATAATGGTAAAATACATTCCTAACAATTTCTATTAGCTGATATCATTATTTAGGTTTAAATTACTTAAAAATCAGAACAGACTCAATTCTATTTCAGGACTTCTAAAGTAGAAAAAGAATCTTAAAAATTACCAAGATAAAAATAGTCTCAAAAATATCAAGATATATACTATAGAGAAAATACTTAAATGTATGAATAATATTACCTAGCATTACTCAGGCCATGCTTATTTCTCAAAAAAACTATCTGGAAAATTTTACACATTTCATAGAAATGACCAGTGGAAATCTTTCAGCACTTGAACGGAATTAACTACAAATAACCCTTTTTTTTTTTTTTTTTTTTTGCTAATATGAACTTTGTTACAGAGAAGGAAATTCTTTTAGTTAATATTTAGAATAAACTGAATGCTGGCAATAAAAGTTACTATTTTAAGGTCTATTTAGTTAGGACTACTAATTCTCAAATCAGCTATGTTGCATTGATGAAAAATTGAATTTGTGAGGGTACACAATATAGGTCAATTTTGCTAGTGTCTTACTGACCCCACTCAGTGTAAGTCAGACTGGCATGATCCAATGCACATTCTCAGTTTCACAAAATCGGCATCACTCAACAATTCTGCTATATGTGTTTGTTAACACAGAATTATCACTGTTAAAGGTATATATTCAAACCTTTATTGTTAAGAGTGCAAATTAGAAACTTCCCATTTTGAGTTCTCTATTAAAAAAAAAAAAACCTCTAGAGCACCTGGGTGGCTCAGTCTGTTAAGCATCAGACTCTTGATTTCTGCTCAGGTCATGATCTGAGAGTCATGAGATCAAGCCTCACACAGGCCTCCACAGGCCTCAAGATTCTCTCCCTCTGCCCTCACCCCTCCCCACTCTCACACGTGCACACATGCACTCTTCTCTCTCTCTAAAATAAATAAACTCTTTAAAAAACAGAGTTTATTTATTTTAGAGAGACACAGAGACCTAGGCAAAGGGAGAAGTGGGACTTGATTCCAGGACCCCTGGATCACGACCTGAGGCAAAGGCAGATGGCTCAACCACTGACCTACCCAGGTGCCCCTAAAATAAATAAAATCTTAAAAAAAAAAAAATCTCTAAGTAGCTAGTCTAGCTATCAAACTCTGTACCCTTTCTAGAGCAACAGTAGAACCATGGGTAGCTAAATATTTGGGTTCCGCAAATATGTGTGACAAGTTACCAAAGAAAAAGAATTTAAAATATTGAGTGAATATATTGTGCTTTTTAAATAAATATACAAAGATTGTAAATATTTAATTCACTTTTTGCAAGAGAGGGTAAAAATATGCAAAGCAAATGAGGCCTAAAGAAAAAGCTTCCTACTAACTTACATCTTGTATCTTAACATCTTCAGGTCCTAATTTCTACAATTATTATAAAATAATAATAAATATAAAATATTAAAAGTTATGTTAATAGTTTTAAAATATTCAAATATGGTATAAGTAGGAACTAAAATTATCTCTGTAGTAAATCTTTACTTAAAGGAAAAATCCAAGAAGATATAATTTAATATGCAAACTTCCAATTTATATACTGTAGTTTGACCAATTAGAAAATGCTTATTTCAAAGATATAATAAAGCATATTTAATGGCATCTGTCATACCTCCATATATAAAATTATCATTTTAAATTATGTATCATTAAAGATGAAATTATTCCTGAATAATGAATTATGCTGACTGAACACATGCTTCACTGCCCACACTTCCCTAGCCCTACAATAGAGGTGGAGAGTTTTTGCCAGTTTCTCCTCCTAAACTAAAATGCATTAGTGTAGGCTAGAAAAACCCTTGATCTTACTCAGGTTTCTCTGAATCCATCTTATTTTTATCCTATTTTCAGAGTTCTTTTCTTTAGGAAGTGTCAAAAATATAATTCAAGCGTTGTCTGTGCTAAATCTTTGTTTTTCTTTTTAGAATCTCCTAAGATTCATAATAAGCTTTTATTTTTCACTTATGTATAGTGCAGGAGGCATTAATATTTATAATTCTAAATCACACAGAAACATGTTTAAAGAAAATACACAGTGTAAAGACAAAAACGGTATTTTGGAATCTTTGTAACTTTCCATGTATTTTTATTTATCATGGTCTTTGCATGTCATCAATTTTATTTAATGGTTTATTGGCTTTTTTTTATAGATACTGACTAGTAATGAAAAGTAAGCACAACAGAAGTTACACACAATACTTAACACTGCAAATCACTGTAAAGCTAGGGAAAAAATTGTTTCAAAAAACATTAATGCTTTTAAGCATTTAAGAAATATAAAATAAGTAACTTCAAATAAAACAATCAATTTAAAAAATTTTTTTCTACTATCTTTATGAATGTGTTGGTTATGTTACATACAGTAATCGAAAATGAGAACAAGAAAAGCAGCTAATTTTACCACCCAAAAATTACAAATGAAAGCCTTCAGAATTTTATGAATATGAATTCTCTCTCACTTTAACTAGCCAAATGACATATATACACTAAGCTATATCTTAAAATAAAACTAAGAATAATATTTAAGACTAATGGAAAAAAATTAACAAAAAGTGGACACCAAAACTAAGCAGGTTGTTACCTGGTGCTTCATTGCATGCATTTCTGTTAGACTGCTGTAGTATTCTCCTAGCATGTGCTGTAGGAAAGGGCAGACATAAGGATGAACATAAAATGTGTATGAATAGTAAAGACAGGGTATATAATATGAGTAAGTGAATTTTTTTTAAATAAAAGCAAATTTCTTTAAAACTGCTTGCCTGAACTGAAATATTATCACAAAATATGGTTTATAATTTGTTTAAAAATTTTAGTAGGGAAAATATCAGAAGACTTGTTATAAGCTTATATATAAACTTAATGTGACTGATGATGACTATCATATAATAAACTTCTGCTGTTCACTCTCAGAAGCATACACATCAAAGTGAACCTCCTACAACCCCTGAGGGACGAGAGGACTGTAAAATTCAGTACTAGCAGTCAAATATGCTGCACTCCAGTAATCATATAACAAAAACCATTAGTCTATGTTATAAAGAATCTGAAAGTAATGATTAAATCTAAAAATAAGTCTTTGATGAAAATGAATATGTAAATACACACAAGGTATATTTTATACAATTCAAGGATTTTTTTAGTGCACCAAAATTCAATCATTATAGTTTTCTAAGTAACAGTTATAAGGTCTGAAGTCCTATAACTATTATTTAGGTAACTTGATAATATCCAATTAATTAAACAGCCCGCCTTTCAATTTAGTGCCGTTCCCCAACTTCCACCAACTGTTTACTCTTTGAAGATCTCACTCTTCGATAAAGACAATGAGATGAGATAAAAATTACTAAATTTTGTAAAATGTAGGGGTTGTGTCAGAATTGATAGTTTTGCCAAAAGGATCCTTTAGACTTGAGAGAAGGCCAGGATTAAAACTTTCACTCTGCCATTTCCTAGCAATATGACTGTGAGGAAGTTGATTCGAAATACAAACAAATGTGAGGTTTCTTTTCTGATTAAATAAAAAGAAATACTCAATTATGAAAGGTTTAGAAAATACAGAAGAGTTTAAAGATGATAAAATCACTCTTAACATTTTGATATACTTTCTTCTAGTCTTTATGCATTCCAATTTTTGTTTAAACACAGTTGGAATCATACTGTTTAGACAACACTGAACCCCAACTTTTTTTCCTTTTTGTTTCCTTAGCATAGATAAGTACAATTACTGAGATAAGGCCACAACTTTTGAAGCTTTCAAGAAAAACAGTACCAGTTTATGTTACTAGCTGTTTATGAAGCTGGGGAAAAAGGAGGGATACTCTGACCATGTTTCCTCATCTACAAAATGGAAAAAACAATTCAAAGCACTATGAGGCTCAAATGAGAGGAGTACATTTGTTTAGTTTTTAAGTAGTAAAGCATAATACAAACAGTACTACTATGATTTTTTACCAAAGCTCTTATTGACACCTGAGAGCTGAGGATCTCTATTTACTGCCCCCTCTCCATGTTTCTTTGAGATGCACTTGTTCTTTATGAATCAGGAAAGTACCAGTACTTAGAGTACAACAGTGGCAAACATGTACAACTCCATTCCTTCATTCAATTAGCACATACTAAGTGCCTACCATGTGTCCAATGCCATGGGAACATTTAAGGCACAAATATGAAAAGGTATTTATCTGCTGCCAAGAGGCTAAAAAAGGTGACAAAGACACTTAAACAAGCACGAGATGTGACACGGGCAACGGAAGAGATTTACAAAGGCTACAACAGAAACAAGAAAGGGGAAAGAGAAGTTCTCTTTCTCAGATAAGAGAAAGTTATCTGAGCTTCGATGTGATGCAATTTCAGAGTTGCAGAATTAATCTTTAAGACTCCAGTAGAGAAAAAGGCTTACAAAGAGCAAAAAGGACTGAAGGCAGAAGAGACACCTGCTGCGGTGAGTAACAGCATGATAGCTGTGGGAAAACTTCAGTTCTGCGCCAGGGAAAGAGGCAACGTCAAGGCAGAGGGTGGGGAGAAAAGAGCCTAGATACGCAAGAAAGAGCCAAATCTCCACTGGCCAGATGTTACATTAAGGCACTTGGACTCTCCCCTGTAACCACAGTGAAGCCAAAGATTTGACGCAGGGAATGATATGATTTTATATCAAATTCTTATCTGAGATTTTTCAGAACTTCAAATCAGCTCCAAATTACTATCAACTATACCTTTTTGCTTAGAATTGCATCAGAAAGTGTCAAAAGCTAGTATCAGAATATTAAAAAATATTTCCAGTTTACATTTCTTGATGTCAAGGACTTGCACATGACAGAAAATTGTGACACACCAATTGCTTTTCAAATCCAAGATGAAACCCTTAAAGCAAACCAAAAAAGAACATACCTGAAGATATCTCTGTAGACCTACTATATTTTATTATTTTTTCCAGCTGCTCAAGATTCTTTCTGCTGAATACTTTTGCTTGAACAGGCTCTTCAGTCTGGGCTGAATGTCTGTTCCTACTTTTGCAAGGTTCACATGTGCTAGACACACTGGCACTTTCATACCCTTGAGTAAAAAAAGTGATAACTGTTATCATTTGCAACTAACTCAAACTGAAAGGGAAATTGATTTCCATAGTGAAACAGTACAGGTAACTCAATTTAGAATGCTGTGAAGGCCTGGTATAAAGAGAATTCAAAACAGTAAATACAGCATCTTGTGATAACCTTGAAATCATGGAGTAATACTACTATATTCTAACACTTCATCATCCTTTGACACCACCTTAATAAGTACATCCCACCTCAAACTATACTGTAGGCCTTGTAGGACCCAAAATCTCTGCTAGTCTCCAAGTTAACCATTCTTCAATATTAGGAAAGAATCACATCCAATCTACATAAAATGTCTTTAACCGAGAGAAGAGTAATGGGCATACTAGCGTTAGGTATGTCTGCCTTATTATAACTTGTGTATAACAGGACTTGATTTAAAATATCTTACCCACTCATAGGTTATCCATATATTCTACTAAATTTTCCTTGCTATATGGCACAAGTTAGAAATTGAACTATAGGGATTCCTGGGTGGCGCAGCGGTTTGGCGCCTGCCTTTGGCCCAGGGCGCAATCCTGGAGACCCAGGATCGAATCCCACGTTGGGCTCCCGGTGCATGGAGCCTGCTTCTCCCTCTGCCTATGTCTCTGCCTCTCTCTCTCTCTCTGTGGGACTATCATAAATAAATAAAAAAAAAAAAAAAAAAAAAAGAAATTGAACTATATTTTGTTTCACATGGATATTTAGTTATACCTACCAGACTCCCAGTGAAATGAAATGCAACCCTGGTCAATATAGTAAATCTCCATGTTTACTGAGGTTTATTTCTGGGGCATTCTATCTGTTTAACTTATTTATTCCAATGCCATCTTCATTCTTTTAGCCACATAAGTTTTACAGAATGCTTAAACATCTGGTAAGGCAAGTCCTTAAGTAGGTAGTTTCTTTTCTTGGCTATTCTTAGACTTTGTCCTTCCATATAAGCGTCAGGATTTTTTTTTTAATTTCAAAAACAGTCCACAGGGATTCAAAATGAATCACATTAAAGGCATTTATTAATTCAAGGAGAACTGATATTTAATAATTTTACACATTCTCTTCTAAAAACACAGTTATATTTTTTACATCTGTTTGATCTTGTTTGGGGTATTTCAAAAACATTTACAATTTCTTATAGATCTAGTACTTTTCCTTATTTTATTTATTCCTAAGAATTCCCCCCCGCCCTCAAAAAAAAACCTTGGATACTATGGGAAGAGTATTCTCACCAACCCTAATTCCCATTCTACAGTTACTAGGTTAGAGAAAAATATTTGCATACTTATTTTATAACCAGCTACTTTATTAAATTTAGTAATTATTTTCCAATGTCTCTTGGCTCTCTCAGAAAATATAAAAATGTTTCCCTTTTTCAATATTTATTCCAATTATTTAATTTGTCATAATGCTTTCCAAACAATGCTAATGATGATGGTGATAGAGCAGAAACCCTGTTTAATTTCTGAATTTGATACAGATTATATCTGGAGTATTTTCATTTACAGTGGTGTTTGTGACTGGCATTCGCTAACGCTTTTCATTATATTAAGTAACTGCCTTCTTAGGTGCATTTTACTTGTAATTTTTATTAGGAATAATTCCAAATTTTATCTCATCTACCACTAGGATTATGAGACTTCTGTCCTTCAACCTGTTGATATGAAAATGATGTTGACAGATTTCCTGATAATGAACCATGGTTACATGTCTATAATAAATCCTATTGACAACAGTCTGATATTCTTCTTGATATACTGGCAGATATATTTGGCTCTTTTACTTTTGATTTTGTATTAGTAACTGAGATTGATCTATTTTCTTTACTGAACTGTTACCCTCTCCTTTTTACCTTTCCCTATAAAGAGGTCTAATCTGACTCATATGTTGTTTCTGATAGGATATACCAAGATCTTTTCATCATGACAAGTGAAGGCTCTAGCTTGAATACAGGATTCTTGAGCTGTGGTACTTTTGCCTGTATGGACATTATTTCACTGTCTTCTACTTCCTCTGTTGTCTGATATCTGTTCTTTCTACTGTGTGTAACTTGTTCTTGCAGTCTGGAAGCTTAGGAGGTTTTTACCTTTTACTTGGAATTAAGGAATTTTATCAGAATACACACAGGAGTATGTGTATACTTTCCCACTTGCCTGCTGGCTGGACAATAGCTTTTGTCTGCAGTCTCCAGTCTCTCTTCATTAAAGATTTGATCTGCAGTCTCCAGTCTCTCTTCATTAAAGATTCTCCTTTCTTATTACTTAAGGAGTACCTTTCTACCCATTTCCCCCCCCCCCACCTTTAGTATTTTCTATATATCCTCCTATCTCCAAGATTTGTCATTAAGCCTCTAATCATTTTCCTCCTGATTTTATCTTAGTCCTTTTTGCCCTGTACAATGGCGTAATTCTTCCCCTCAATTTTCTAGGCCAGTAATTTGGGACCTAATACCAGTCATCTTTTTTTGAACATTTGTTTAAACATTAAATGTGAAAATCACTTTTTCTAGTCCTACAGAACTTGTTATAATTCAATCTGCTTAAATGTTTTTAGGGTTTTGTTCAAGTGTGTATTTCCTTCAATAATTGCTTTTACTCGATTTTACCTGTTCCAGTATTCTGCTTCTGTGTCTTCTCTCTGGCTGTTGGTCCCTTTTACATGCATTTTTATATTCATTGGGTTAGTGGGGACTCCTATCTACCCTTAAGGCTGGACTCAACTGCTGCCGAGTTTCACTGGCATGCTGACAGTTCTTGGCTGTCTCACTCCTATGGTGAAGCAACCTCCAACCAAGTTTTCTCCAGGAACTGTAGAGCTCTGATCTTTGCCTGGCAGTAACTGAATGAGCCAACAGAACCTAAAGCCTTGCTACCTACATTCTCCAGACTATAGCCACTCCTCTGCTAATAACAAGTTCCCAATAAACTGTCAATTTATTCTCTGTAATATCAAATCTGGAGTTAACCTTCCCTTTTTATTTTTAAGGCTGTCATTCAAGCTAAGACTTTATCATCTTATACTTCGGTTCCTAGTTTCTTTGTTGGTCTCAGACTTAAAGTCTAGCCACTCTGATCCATTCTGCATGAAACTTACTGGAAAAAGAGCCCTCTTAGTTATTTTTGACCTTCACATAAACAGGTCCAACAATAAGGATATCTAGCTGCCAAAAGTAGTAGAGAAAATGGAGAATTAATGAAGATTCAGGATACCTCTGAGTTACACTGCCTACGTCAGCTACTGTAATACCACCACATGATGGTCATTGCCGTTAAGGGTATGACCTCCTATCCCACTCATTGCTCTTTGTCTTGAACACAATCTGTTTTTCGCAGCATGAGTGGTGAGATATTTAGAAAAAATAGTTCTAGTTATGTCTCCACTTTAGGAACATGACTCAGTGTGTCCTCTGGTGGCACATACCCGTATAGGCCACAAAGGTAAGGACTGCAGCTGAATGTCTTGCCAAAAGGCCTGATGAGCCTCCTGGAGCAGGGAACTCAAAAACATAGGAGGTTTGTGAGGAACTGCTACGTGGCCATTTTTTCATTTGCCTCCTCCCGCCTCCTCCTGTCATGAAGAGTTTATCTCCTCCTGGGTTCTGATGAAATAGGAGACCTTTCCTTCCCACACTTGGAGGACACACCTCCAGACTATAAACTGGTTTGTAGTTGCAACACAGCAATGGCTCCTCAACAGCAGGGGTCCCACCATGCAGGCCGTAGTTGTCACGTGGCCTCTTCTGTTTCAGCGTTCCCCTTGTGGCACATGGAACAAAGAACACAAGGAGCTGGGACTCCTTGTTACTCTTTCTCTGCCTGGGTAAATAATAAACTCTCTGAATCTAAAAAGGATTGTTTCTTTCCTGGCCACAACTGTCAGGCCTTGGCCTTCCTAATGCTTGATAGCCATTTCATCTCTATCTTTGTTAGTTAACAATAGTAAAGGGAAGAGAAAAGAAATGAAAACACTCAGGAATGGTTACAGTACATTAACAGTTCTATTCAGTTTTCCAAGAAAAGAATCAGGAAGGTCTAGACTATATGATTCCACTGCTCTCTAATAATACCAAAAAAAGGAACGGACCTGGTAGACTGTAGCTAAATTACAGATCTGATACCTGAAACACAGAAAGGCAAAGAAAAATGTTCAACTCAGAAAGCCTTAATTAGAATACAAGTTTAAAAAGATTACCACTATCACATAATTTGTAAAACCTTACTTCACATGCAGTGATATATACCTTTTCATATGAAAACCTTCTAAAGATTAAAATACATTAAAATACATACTATCACTGGAAACAAAGTTACATGACGATTTCACATGCCATTTCTGAAAACTGTCCAAAAGTGCAAAAACACACACAAATAGTTCAGTCCAGTAAATCTGGGACAGTATAACTGGCTGTGCTGCCTCTCTCAAGGCAGCAACTTAAGTCCCATCACGCTGGTCTATTTGTCACATCCTATATTTCCTTCCCCAGCTGCTCTCATCTTTTCCTGACTCATCCCACCTTAACTCTTTTTGTTACTACAGTTTGCCTTCCAATATTCTCTCCATCCACCTACATTTAAGACAAGTAAATATTCTTTTGCCTAAGAAATCATGGCTGCTCCTATCCCATAAAACAGCACTAGTCTAGCTCAGTGCCTCTCAGACTTTAATGAACACATATTCATATTAAAACACCTGGATTTGGGGCACTTGAGTAGCTCAATGGTTGAGCATCTGCCTTTGGCTCAGGTCGTGATCCCAGAGTCCTGGGATTGAGTCCCACATCAGGCTTCCCACAGGGAGCCTGCTTTACCCTCTGCTATGTCTCTGCCTCTCTCGTTGTCCCTCATGAATAAATAAAATCTTAAAAAAAAAATTTAATTTAAAAAAACACCTGAATTTTTGCTAAAATGCATACTGAAAAACAGTATATACTCATTTGGTTGGCATAAGATGGAACCCAAGAGGTTTTTTGTTATTTTAAAGATTTTATTTATTTATTTGACAGAAAAAGAGCGCATAAGCAGGGGGAGTGGCAGTCAGAGGGAGAAGGAGAAGCCGACTCCCTGCTGAGCAGGGAGCCCGATATGGGGCTCCATCCCAGGACCCCAGGATCATGACCTGAGCCAAAGGCAGACGCTCAACTACTGAGCCACCCAGGTGCCCCAAAGAGTGCATTTTCAATAAGCTCCCAGATGATGCTGGTGTTGCTCATCCATGGTTCACACTTGGGATACCAAGGGTTTAGCTAATTTGATTTCACTACTTATTAGCTTAATCTGCATACTAGTTGCAGGGTTTAGCTAATTTGATTTCACTACTTATTAGCTTAATCTGCATACTAGTTGGATTCTGCTATCAAGTCTTTGGTGTATGTTTTAAAGTAGGACTCTGACAGATGGGCCTTGAATGCTTGTCAAAAAAATGTGTATGTTAGGTTTCTGGCAGGTATTTTTATACTTCTACAAGAAGAGAGCACACATCAGAATGTCAATCTTTGCTTGAGGCAAAAAAGCTGCATTGTATATACAGAACCGTAACTCCTCAGAATAAAGGGGTTTCAAAAATGCAAATATACCAATTATTTCTAGGTTTAGGTAAACACAGCCATTAGTTGGCTTAAGGGTCCCTTAAGACCCTGGTACTTAGAAGTCCACAAACCAAGATCAACAAGACATGGCACTTGTTAGAAATACAGACCTTTCGATCCCTACACCTAGACAGAAGCAACCTGCCTTTAAACAGGTTCTCAAGGAGAAACTTAAAGTTCAAGAAGCACTGCCACAGCACACCCACATTAACTGGCTAAATATGAAAATGATGGAAAATAAGTATTAGTATTTCTTCATATGACAAAAAGCATTTCTATAGGGGCAAGGTAATAGAGAATAAAAAGTTTGATGAGTTACCGAGGGAGCCACTCTCTAAAAATGGCCGTGGTTCATTACCTATTTAAATGTCCTCTGGTGGCACCAAAAGTAGTAATCTTGGAGAAAGCAGAGTAGTTGGATTTCCATTCATTTGAATCATTGACTGATTTGCTACATAAAATCAGCTCCTCCCAAACCTACTTAACTGATACATTTTTAAGAATAACTGTGTGTGCTGCGAAAACTACATCCCTGTTTAAATTTGCTTGTTTCACCATCAAATCAGACTCCTCAATAGGAGTAGGGGCAGAAGCCAAGGACATGAAGGATACATGAAGAACTGAAATGAAATAAAGAAGCAGGTATTATTCTTTCCTATATCCACAGTTTTCATTAGATTTTTCAAGCGTTTCATTAACCATTATAAGATGAATGCTGCAAATGTTTACAAGGGGTTTTTTACCATCGAGTTTCCTAGGACCTTCATATCCTTGCATATATTGTGAACTTTTGAGAGAGAGTTAGCTGTATGTGGTGATTTTTCAAACTTTTGTCATTATAAGTCTGAAGTACTTTGATCTTAAGCACCAAATACTAACTCCTCAAATCCAGAACAACCTCTCAAAGCCACAGCCAAAAATCATCCCTTGCAAACTTGCAGGAGCGTCCTTTAACTCGAATATTCCGGATTCTAGTTAATAAAACTATTTTTACCTAGCACTAGACTTGAGTAAATTCTTCAAAAATAAAAGAAAATCTACTTTTTAAAAAAAATTACATGCAATAAACACTACAATGACAAGATTCAATAAAACATGGGTTAATGTTTCACCTTATTTAACCAAAGTTAATTTCCTAAAGGACTAAGAGCAAACTTGTTTTAAAAGTGGTTTCATCTACAATATTCAAAGACAGCAATGTAGTTACAGGCCCAAATTTCTCTGAATGAATCAACCAAAGATGTAACAATAAATCATAACTGAAGTGTTGGGTATAGGACAAGATGTAATATTCAAATAGAGTAGTAAAAGCTGGGCATTTTGGCAGTTTTTAGTAACCTACAAGATTTGGAAAACATCTTCTATGCTCATAGTAACCACACAAGCAGGAAATACAAGTTTTAAGAACCACAGAAAAGAATAAATACGACGTCTTAAAATATCTACATTAAAACCTATTTAATAGGGCAGCCCCGGTGGCGCAGCGGTTTAGCGCCGCCTGCAGCCTGGGGTGTGATCCTGGAGACCCAGGATTGAGTCCCATATCGGGTTCCCTGCATGGAGACTGCTTCTTCCTCTGCCTGTGTCTCTGCCTCTCTGTCTCTATGAATAAATAAATAAAATCTTTTAAAAAAATAAAAAATAAAAATAAAGCCTATTTGATAAATTTTAGATAAAAATTGTAAGAGTGACTAAAAATAACTTCATTCAAACAGTGCTTATCCAATTAGCCATAATGAAATGAAGTATGTCAACATGCCAGAATAAAGTTACCAACATTTACACTGAACAATATTTAACAAATTTTAAGACTTACCAGTATTTTTAACTCTGCTTTTTAGTTGAGCAGAATGCCTTTTCTTACTCTTTGATTTAGGAGTTTTATCTTTAGATGCTAGGCTGGCCTGTGCAGATGCTTTTCTCGTCTTGAATGTTTTGGTTACTGTTGTCGGATCTACTGGATCAGGCATACTGCTAAAGCTTTCTAATGACTCTTCATCAAACTGGCGTCTTCTTCGGCCGGTATCTAATTGATTTTTGCGATTACTATTTGTAGTTTTCTCTACAGACACTGGAAATCCAGTCTTGATAAATGGTTTTTCTACTTCACCTTCTTGGTCATATAACCACGCTGTCCTACTGTTTTCCACCTCCTCTCCAGGCTGTTTTTGATTCCTTACCAATGAAAATAAATTTGTACAGTTATGATGATAGAGGCTATAAAAACATTTTCACAGAAATATGTAAATATTATATAGGCTAATGTACTAAATTCCTTTAAACTTTTTTTTTTTCTAAAGAAAGAGCAGAGGAGAGGGAGGAGAGAGAATTTTTTTCTAAAGATTTACTTGAGAGAAAGAGTGTGTGTGTGTGTGTGTGTGTGTGTGTGTGTGTGTGTGTACAAGTGGAGGAAGGGGCCGAGGGACAAGCAGACTCCCCGCTGAGTACAGAGACCCACTTGGGGCTCAATCTCAGAACCTTGAGATCACAACCTAAACTGAAGTCAAATGCTTAACTGAGGCACCCAGGTAGGTACCCAAGAGAGACAATCTTAAGCAGTTTCCATGCCGGGCTTGGAGCCCAACACAGGGCTCAATCTCATAACCCTGAGATCATGACCTGAGATGAAATCAAGAGTTGAATGCTTAACCAGTTGAGCCATCCAGGTGCCCCTCTAACTTTAGTATTAGATCCTTCTCACTAAACCATTTTCACCGGCAGAAATTCCAAACAGGTCTAGCATTCATGAAGGGGGGGGGGGGGGGGGGGAGGGTAGAAAGTTTTTTTAAAAAGGATGGGACATACAAGGAAAAAACAAAACACTTGGAGGAATAGCTGAGAAAGAGTCATATGTAGTAGAGGGTTTGGGAATATACATGGATCTGTGTCACTTAAATCCACTCAAACAGAACTGGAATTTGGTGAAAACAACTGTTGGTATAATTAGTAATTTATTTCTCCACACATTAAGTCTAGTTTAGTTCTGATGGTCTGGTGTCATTTTCCAAATTTTATCTGCTAACCATTGGCATCCTTTAATATGTTAATAAGTACTTCTTGATCATCTAAGTTTGGAAAATAGACAACATTAAATATGTCTGCAATATTTCTCAAAACTTTATACATGCCAATGTGCTAGACAAATGTCTTAGAAGGGAACACAGTGAGCAAGATGTCCAAGATTTTTATCACAGAATCTCACAGGAACAACAGTGTTCCAAAGAACATGATTTAGGACACTGACCTATGGAGTTCAAATTAAGACAAGATTAGCAAACTTACAGTCTACAGGCAGCCAAATTCATCCTGCTGACTATTTCTTATGGCCTGAGAACTAAAATGATTCCCTTTTTAAAAAAAGATGTTATTAAAAAAATAAATAAAAATAAAAAATAAAATAAATAAAATAAAAAAGATGTTGTTTATTTATTATTTATTTTGGTGGGGGAGGGGGGAAGGCAGAGGGAGGAGAGAAAGAATCTCAAGCAGACTCAGCAGAGCTCCACACAAGGCTTGATCCCACCATCCCGAGATCATGACTGGAAATCTAGAGTCGGCGACACTAAACCAAGTGAGCCACCCAGGCACCCCTAAAATGATTCTTCTACAAAAATAAAGTAAAATAAAATAAATAATTCTTATATTCTTACATGGATGAAAAAAATTAAAGAAAAATAGTTTGTGACACGATTTATATGAAATTCACATTTCAGTACCCACAGATAAAGTGTTACTGGAACAACACAGCTGCTTGTTCACATACTGTTTATGGCTGCTTTTGTGCAAAAATGGCAGAAATAAATGGTTACAATAGGCACTATATGGTCTGCAATATTTATTATCAAGTGCTTTCCAGTAGGAAAGGTTTTCTGACCCCAGCTCAAGACTACAATGTTTCATCTGACCTCTTGTTATCTCCTGTCATTTAATTCAGGGAATCTACCTATAATAGTTGAGATATTGGGGAGGAGATGAGATCTAATCTAAAGTAGGTCAAATATCTTACAACCTTCATCTAGTAGTATTAGTTTCTAGCTCTCAAGTGAACTTAAGGACAGATATCAAATCAAGGCAAAAGACACTGTGTCAGGTCTTATCCCTCCAAAATGAATCCCCTCGGACACTCTGACTAAAACACTGAACTGTTCTAACAGGATTAGTGGCAAATGTATGCCTGAGAAGACACTTGGTAAGATATCAGTTTAATATTCTCAACGCTAACAAGCTAAACAATAACAAGCATCCTCCCTGTGTTTTCAAATTGTGTATATAAGATATAATCACAAAAGTGATATTTAAGAATATCATGGATTATGTTCACAATCAAATACCTTTGTTTTTCTGCTCCAATAGAAGAACTGCTTTCAAAAGGTTTTGGAAAAGCCATATATTCTGTTTTCCCTGAAGAATTCTGGGCTAATGGTTGCTGCTGTTCAGTAGGTGTAGAAATATTCTGAGAAAATTCTCCAAAATTAGAAGGAAATAAAGGGCTAAAATTCATACCTAATAAATAAAAGAAGTAAGATATCAATAAAGAAGTACCTAAAGGTCTTATGACGAAATTAAAAGACAGTTTTAAGTAGATGTGTGGCTCAAATCCATCAGAATAACTGTTATATATAAACTAACACTCATTTGTTCAATCACTGTTAGAGAGTTCAGCCCACTAGGTTTTTGGCATTGATAATACGAAGATAAATAATCCCCTTCAGAGCTAAAAGTTAGAAGTAACAGTACTTGACGTTCATCAAATTACCAGTACCACACACTCTTGTAGGCATTTACCTATTGTTTTGTTTAATGCTCGGAACAACACCATGACATAGGTATTAATTCTATTACGGAGAAAATCAGCTCAAAGATTAAATAGCTACTAACTGGAATAACTCATTCTTTAAATAACATGCTTGGCGGGGGTGAGGGAAGGAGCAAACGACACAGGACACATGCTGACAATCTTTTGCTCTAAGGAAAGGAGGCCACTCCCCTCATTTGTACCACTACTACCGCACCCATGGCACTCCACTAAGCACTACTGACATTCCTAGCTTCCTCACGAGACTCTAAATTACTTTATTATTTTTTTAAGATTTTATTTATTCACGAGAGACACAGAGAGAGAGGCAGAGACGTGGGCAGAGGGAGAAGCAGACTCCCTGTGGGAAGCCCAACGTGGGACTCGATCCCAGGACCCTGGGATCACAACCTGAGTCAAAGGCAGATGCTCAACCACTGAGCCACCGAGGTGCCCCGACTCTAAATTACTTTAAGCTGTTAGTTTTACTTATCTGAATCCATCATTTATATAGTATCTGAGACATACCAGATGCAGAAAAAGTCTGAAAAAAAGCTGAAGCTGAATAAAATTAAATCTAAGCCTACGCTAAGCTTTAGTCTAGAAGTATATCTCCCTACCAAGACTTGAAGCTCCTCTGGAAGAGCACTGCTTTAATCATCTTTTATCTCCTAATCTTCTACACAGGGCCTCGTGTGCGCAGCCACAGGATAGGTTAATTCCCTTTTTCCTTGATAAACAGTTGCTGAATAATTCAAAGGTGTAAGGCTAAGCAATCATTCCTAGTAGTTTACTTAATTTCATTAGCAACCATTTCAACCTTTTCACTATAAAGAATCAACACAGAAGGGTTCGTAACTTTCTGTGCACATACCTCCTACCATTCCAGGAGACTGATAAAAATCCACGCAATAGACAAACAATATTCTCAAGCACTTTGCATTTATTTATTTTCCTCTTAAGTTTTCAGTCACTTACCTGGTGCAAATGATGAAAAATTAGTAAACCCGGGTAGGTTAAATAGATTTACAGGCTGTGATGGAAAGCTGAAAGGACAAAATAAACTGGGAGAAGAAGGCTGTGGTGCACTACTGCCTCTTTCCTGGCTTCCAGGTTTTTCTGGGTGCTGATTCTGTTGGCGCATAAGTTCATTTAGCATTTGTTTCAACCTATAAATATTTAAGAAGTAGGTAACTCAAATCAGTTATATAGCCTTCTATTTACAATACTTTTAGAAAAAATACATGTAAAAAGTGATGCAAGAGCATGCAGAAGAGGTGGACTGTCTTGATATTTACTACCAGAAACACCTACTCATCTGGCAGGCTTTCTTCAGTAACTTGGCCTTTGGAACGACAACTGCACTTACCACTTCGGCCACATAGTAAGCAAAACATAAGAAACTCATTCACTTTTGTTGTTAAAAGCTTTACTGAGAGAGAATTCATATACCATACAGTTCACTCAATATAAGTATGAAATTGAACACTGAAAATTTTTAAAAACTAAAGTCTATAGTATTAAAGGGAAACATTGGGCAAATCACTGTTTACAAAATTCTCAGAAATAGAGAATACTTGAATATTCCATTTTGCTTCTACCCTTTACTCCCAGAAAATAACCATAACACACATGCTCAGTTTTAGCATTTACTATACAGTGTTACTGCTTCTAATAAACAGATTACCTTTGCACATTATTCTGTTGCCATGTTAGCTGAGTATAGCACTGATTCAACTGGTGCATTATAAGGTGTACTTGAGGAGAAGCTACATTGCTGGGCATAACACTGTAAGGACCTGTGAGAAGAGTTTGCAGCAGACAAGACAGCGTCTGTGGAAAGACGAGTTGTCATGATAGTTACTGATGACTTGAGGAAAAATGGGCGCTGCTTCAAAAACAAGATGTAAAAAATTTACTTTCATAATAAACTTTACCTGCTGGTCTTGCATCAAAGTCTGACAAATATTGACACTGAAATCAAGTTGTTTCTTCAGCTGATTAATTTGTTCTTGCCATTGTTCTTTCTCCTCTACGTAAGAGAGTTCGGACATCCAACGAAGGTTTTCCTGACGTTGCATGCTGATATTCTGCTGTCTTGTCTTGGCTAAAGGACGATAATTTCCATCTGCTGTAAAAGGGCGACTATTCTTCCACCTAACACAGATATAAAGCATTAGGTCACTATATGTGATTAGTTGGTTTTTTAAATCTGTAATACATCCTGATACCATGGTTCATAGACCAGTATTTTCTTAAGATCAAAGTTTAAGTTCAAAGGACTTCAAAACTATGGTAATGAGGGAGAGGTGGAGGGCAGGGGAGAGATCGGAGAATGGGAATTCCAGATTTCTAGCTTTGTGCAATTATTTTTAATTTTTTCCACTATTTTTTACTTATGTCTTATACAGAAGTGTCCATGTAATTCTATATTTTACAAAATGAAAATACTGTATCACAAGCATTTTTCAATTCTTCATGTTTTAAACTTAGCCACAAGATATTCCATCATCAAGTGGAACTCCTTAACCATCTTTTGTTCGTGAAACATTTTTCATTGTTAGAAATAACAATGTAAACGAGTATTTTGTTGATAGGCCTTTTTCAATTATCTATGATTTTCAGTTTTGCTTAGCTCCCCCAAACAGCTTTGCTTAGCACAGATCAATGCTTATGAATCTTGATCCAGTCTAGCTGGGATCTTGACAAAACTCTTATGATACAATTAAAAATATATTTGGTCTTTTACCAGTTGCCAGCAGAGCTCCCAAAACTCTCAGCAACTCCTGAGTGACAGAAGTATCTTTTGATATTCATAATGGCCCCCTTTCAACCATAGCTAAATTCATGCTCATGACTCTTGGCAGGCCCTAAATAGCTTCATGAAGGGAATGGGTCACTAGAAAAATCAACCAGGTGTTTGCAGGGTTGGAACTTTCAGCCCCACCTCAATCTTCAAAAGAGGGAGGCACTAAAGTGAGTTTAATGTCAATGGCCAATGCCTAGGGAATGAGACTTCTACAAAAACTCCTTACCAAGCTGGTTAGGAGAGCTTCTGGGTTGAACACATTTAAGTGCTGGGAAGGTGGCGCACTCAGAGAAAACCCTCTTCCCCCAGCCATTCCTTGTTCTATGCATGTCTTCCATTTGGCCGTTCCTGAGTTGCATCCTTTATAACAAGCAGAGTTCATGAGTTGTTCCAGCAAATTATGAAACTTAAAGAGGGCTCGTGGGAACCCCCAAATTTTTAGCCAAGTCAGACAGAAGTATGAGCACATGGAGACTTGGGGCTTGCAACTAGCACTGAAGTGAGGGCAATCCTGTGGGACTGAGCCCTTAACTTGTGGCAACTGCCCTAACTCCAAGTAGTTAGTATCAGAATTGAACTGAATTTATGATACCCGGCTGGTTCAGAGAATCAGAGAAGTGCTTACTGTCACAAAGACTTGAGACTTCAGGAATCCAAGAAAAAGTTAAGACAGTGAAACTAACCTATTCTTAGTTTCTTTTATGTTGTAAGAGTTATGATTCGCACTGTTAGGAGGATACATAGAAAAGTTATCATTCGAACTTGCATCTTGCTCTTCTTCTTCCTCCTCTTCATCTGTCCGAACAACTCCTTCAGAAAGGTAACCATCTTCATCTCCTTCTTCATCTAGTGCACACTGGGTAGAACCTCCCCATGTTGCCATGGTTCTAGAGATTAAGAGCCAAAAAGTAAGAGATCATTTTGGAGATCAGCTAAATACTTTACTATTTACTATGTGCCAGTCATCGTATCATGTATACATGTATGCATATGAACCTTGTGTGCCTGTATAAAATTTCACTTAATTATAGTATCAAGGTGGGTGGTACTCTCTCCACTGCTAATACACAGAATATGTTTACTGTGCCTTCCACAAAACAATTCTTCAAATAAGTTATAAGTGTATCCCCTAGAACTTTTTTCCTAAACTAAACCCCTTCAATTTTTAACTTCTTGAGCAACAGTTTTCTAGATCAGAGCTGTCCAAAGAACTTTCTGCAATAGTAATAATGACCTATATATGTGTATCCAATATAGTAACCACTAGGTACACATGGCTAACGAGCCCTTAAAATGTGGCTAGTGGGACTGAGAAAGTGAGTTATTAATTTTATTTAATTATAATATGAACAAGTACATATAGGTATGGTGGCTGCCACACTGGAAAGCACAATTCTAGAGCCATGGTTCCCAAACATAGATGCTTATCAAAACTATCCAAAGAACTTTTCTAAAGTTCAGATGTGTGGTACTCAGAAGAGAAAAAAAATACTATGATATAATTTGATAAAGTGTGTTTGGGACTTCAAAACAGAATAAGCTCTTCCATGAGGAAAAGAGGTTTGGTGCAATGCTCCAGAAATGCCACTGGAGGATACCAAAAGGTACAGTCACAACAAATGTGCATTTCAAAATGTTATCTCTGAATATTCCCATATAGGTAAGTAATTAACCAACCTTACAGATGGCTAATTTTTTAGAAATATTCTAAATAGGAAATTTCAAGTGAAAATTCTAAAAATTACATTTTTTAAAGCATTACTTTTTTTTTCCTTAATTTTTGAGTGAGTGAGCAAGCATGCGAGGCGGTGGGTAGCAGAAGGAAAGAGATACTCTTAAGCTCCACGGAGCGTGGAGCCCAATGCGGGGCTCAACTTCATGACCCAAGACCATAACCTGAGCTGATATCAAGAGTCAGCCGCTTAACCGAGACACCCAGATGCCCCAAAACTAAATTTCTTAATCCTTAGGAAATTTACAAACAGGAGATTCCTCATTTAAGTAAAAATGTGCTTATTTCTGGCCTGTTGGGTACTACAAAGTAACAAGTGTTTCACTTTCATAAGCGTAAAACTTAACTAAGAAAATAACGTTTATACGCTCAAGAAAACCTATTATCACCATTTGATCAAGTGCCTTGAGAAGTCAGAAAAGAGCTGGATTTAGTTAAACTGAGTCACTAAGGTGATGCTTAAGGATTAGCCTCACTGGAAAGAGCAGATTTGTGCTAAGAGGGGAAATGAAGCTGCCTGCCCACCTCACATGCCTTAGGTAGGTGGTTTTGTTTTTCTTTTTTAAGATTTTATTTATTTATTCATGAGAGAGAGAGAGAGAGACAGAGGCAGAGATCTAGGCAGAGGGAGAATCAATGTGGGACTTGATCCCAGAACCCCGGGATCATGTCCTAAACCAAAGAAAGAGACTCAATCACTGAGCCACCCAGGCGCCCCAGGTAGGTGATATTAAAAGAAGATTTAAACACTTCTCTTACTTTTCTGTTCTACTCTGTTGAGGCGTACACAGGTTCTCAGATCCATCACTTCTCAATGACACAGCCAGAGGGGATGTAGTTTCAGCTAGACCTTGCCTCCTCTGATGTTCAGCCATCAGTGCTTCAAGCTGCTTTCTTCTCTGCCGTAGCTCTTCCCTTAACATCTCATGTCTTCGCATTTCTGACCACAGCTATTATTTTAAAAATCAGAGTCAAGTTAGTACGAATATCTGGATTTGTCTTAGCCTTAAAGAATAAAAGACAAAGACTTCTATTTTCACTCTATGCTTTTAACACTAAGAAATCCCATGGTTAAAATAATATTTTTGTGATGCGTAAGAAAAAATGAGGCATTAATTCTAATGAAAGCAAGTAGTAGTCAAATATACTTCATCAACTATTTGGAGAAAGTCCTATCTACAAATCACATATAAATAAAAGGCCAAAGAGAATAGGTCTTTCTAACTAAAATGATTATGGTTTGCTGCAGGTATTCCTGAAATACAATTCTGCCAAATATTTGCTAATAATTTTGAAATTATTTTGAAAAGAGCCCAACTTAATTACTTTTTTGAAACAATTATTTCCTCTCAACTAAAAGACACAAAACAAGCTGCACTTGAAATCATCTTTCACAGATACTCAGTTTTTCCTTCAAAACGTGATGTAAGACTTGGGAACAACAGATACAATATACAATACCTCATTATCCACTCCTGAAGGATCTGCAGGCTCAAAAGCAGATTTGCTTGTACTGGTTTCATTCCCATTAACAACTGGGGTTGAAGTAACAGCTGGGATATATTTTTTTGTGGGACAATTACCCGCACTAGTGGCTGACAGCTAAAAAAGGATTAGTAAAAAACTATTATGAGGAATTAAAGCAATTGTTAATTTAATTTCATAAATGTAGGTTATTTTACCATTTTCCTGGGGCTCTAATATCAAATTTAATTTGTTACTATCAGACCTCAATTGCTATCATGAGCCAAAGAAAGCCTGACATAACAAACGGATGAAAAGAGAGGGTAAAGTGGATGAGTAGCAGCTACACCTCAGAAGTGGCAGAGACAAGAGGGATAAAATGCTACTGTGCAAATTTTTATATACTCAACCCAACCCTCATATATATTCTTCCAGATGTTAGACTAGGGAGAAGGGAAAAGGACTAAAGTAGAAAAGATGAAGAGTTTAGGAAAAAAAAAAACTCGTTACAGAGAAACATCATTTAATGTGCTTCCCTTTCTTTGAAAATAAAACCTGACAGTAATAAAGCTAACCAAACATTTTTCTTTTTTTAATTAATTAATTAATTAATTTATGATAGTCAGAGAGAGAGAAAGAGAGAGAGAGAGAGAGAGAGAGAGAGAGACACAGGCAGTGGGAGAAACAGGCTCCATGCACCGGGAGCCCGACGTGGGACTCGATCCCGGGTCTCCAGGATCGCACCGTGGGCCAAAGGCAGGTGCTAGACCGCTGCGCCACCCAGGGATCCCAAGCTAACCAAACATTTTAAGAAAAATCTCAAAAGAAACTGATGTTCGTGTCCTGTGTTAACCTTACTCCTACTCCTGATTATCTGACATGGTCAAAACTTACTCATTCTCTGTCCAGTCTCAAAGGGTATTATTTAATAAGCAAAGTACAAATATTTAAATTCATTTCCTTAGATAATTCACGATGGTTTAAGAGCTTTATTATGCAATTTTAGGCCAATAAAAGACAGAAATGCTATTCCCTTAAATGCAAAGCTGCAAACAGAATACTTTAATATATTAGTTATGAATACTCCTGTTCTGAATATAAAGTAGCTAGCCCAACAAGTGAAAAAATAGAAGTAATCAGAGTCAATTCCTATGTGCTAACTTTCACAGTAATAAATGTATATCCCTAACCCATTTCATTAGTTCACACATTTCATTAATCATAATAGTGATATAAATGTGTCACCTCAATACTAGAAAAGAGAAGAGTACTTTCCAATGACATTAGGTTTTAAACATCTTTTTTTCAGACAAATGGAAAGAAAGTAAGTTCCTAATTACCTGTAAGTCAGGGCATGCCTTCTGTAATGCTTGAATTTTCTCTTGAATCTCAATCAGTTTCTTTCTTTCTTCCTGCAATTGTCTGAGCTCTCTCTGTTGCTGCTGTAGTTTAGCCTCATAAAACTTCTCTCTATAGTTAAATTGACATTACATTTTCAGTCTCCAATAAATCCGATGGTAGCATTAAGCATGACCTAATACAGTATCTAGCCAAGTAAGTACCTTCTCTATAATAAGCACTAAATTTTTATTAAATTATGCCAATGAGCTTAACATACCTTGCCTTCTCATTTATTCCAGCATCTTTCTGTGTTTTATTGGCATTTCCTCTAGTATTATTTGCACTTTGTTTGTTGTCTTCTTCTGCTGGGTAAAAATCATCCAAATTTGAAGTATTGGCAGAGATAACTCCATGATCTGCTGCATCATCATCCTAAAAAGCATCATTAAATTAAAATAATCTGGAAATCTGACATTATCTGATTCATACCTTAAATACCACTATTTTGTAAAATTTATAGAACATAAATATTAAAGTAGATTAAGTAAATGATTTTTAGAGGACACTGAAGTTCATCCTCTACCAATGGCAGCAAAAGTACTAAAACAAAAAAAGGGTATATTTATAATCTGAGCCGCCAATTACCACTAATGACAAATGTTAAGTTGCCTTTTATCTTGATCAGATACTGAGGTATCAAAGAACAGATTCATAGAGAATATGAAAAAGAACAGAAGCATACCATGAGAGCTGGGAACTCTTGATACTAAATTTTTCTTAGAATGTAACTTTTAAAAAAAATTGTATTTATTTATGTGAGAAAGAGAGAAAACATATGAGTTGAGGGAGGAGTAAAAGGAGAGGGAAGACAATCTTAAGCAGACTCTGCACTAAGCAAAGAGCCCAAGGCAGGGTTCGATCTCACAACAGAGATCACGATTGGAGCTGAAACCAAGAGTTGATGCTTAACCAATTGATCTACTTAGGCACCCCTTAAAATGTAACCTTTACATTTATTATTCCAAATAATCATATCCACTGTCACTTGCTTAAAATTTTCTATTCTCAGTTTGGTCTTTAATTTGCCTAACCAGTGCCAATGGCTCATAATACAAAAACTAATGAAAATATGTGTCATGATTATTGGAAAAACAACTCAAGTTCTTAGCTTCCTAAGGATAGGTCTACATCTGTTAAAATCAATGTACTTATCCTAAGGGAGGTGGAAGCTTGTTGGATAAAACTATTGCATTTTTTAAAAAACATTTAACTCTACATAATTTTATATTTACTCATGTTTTCTCTGAGGACCTCAACTGAAACTTTAGCCTTTGGAAATATCATTCTAATAAAACCTTAGAGAGAGCAGACTCAATTATAAAACTGACTAGGCAATTTTAAGTTTATAGACAGTGTTATTTGGTCTTCTTACTCATCTAAAAACTAACCTAATTCATTCCTAGTGTGGATAAGAAGATTGGAAAGAAACTGAATTGGACTACAATAATAGAGAAGCTGCATCATTAGGCCTTTTCACATAACAAAAAGTGGAAAAATTAAAAGTACAAGAAAAAATACAAAACAAAACTGCCTGATGTTTCAGAGCCAGTGAGAAGGTACCTGAATAACTGTATATCAACTCCAACACTAAAAGAAGAAAGTGACTCAAAACTTACTGTTTTACCCCAGTTTTTTGAAAAAAATCAATCAGTATTTACCTGTACCATAGCAACAAGATCTTGTAACTGTCTTAATTTCTGTTTGGCAGCCATAAGTCTATTGATCTTCTGTTCAAATTCAGCGTCTTCTGCAGCCTCATCAACCAGACTGCTCCTATGACTAGTTAATGAAGCCCCACTGACTCCTTCATCTTCTGCTTCTTCTTCTTCCTCATCGTCTTCACCTTGTGCACCATGAATCCCCTGTTCTCCTTCTCTATTATAGTGACAATCTGCTGAAAGCATGTGTCAATGAAATTAAGACTTTAATAAACTTAAGGAGAGTATTAAGAAAGAAAATCCACTTCAAAAAAACCATTAATAGTCAATCATACCTAAAGAAGGAGGCATGTTCAGAGTCCTTATGTTGGCAGCAGATCTGTTGTTAATTTCACAATTAGAATTAACTGATCTCCCCTCTCTATTATTAGAAACACACTGTGCATTAGAATTACTATTTACTTCATTCCAAGTGGCAGCTACTTGAGGATTTCTAAAAGAAAGGAAACAGCCTGAAGTTACTTAAGGTAAAAAAAGAAGAAAAAAGAAAATCAAAGTTTTAAAACTGCTGATAAAATAATCCCAAACTATGAACATCATTGGCTATTTTTCCATTTAAATTCATATTCTGAATAATCGGCTCTTGCTTTCCATAAACGTCTGCTATTTAGAAATTTAAGAAGAAAAATACCCAAAAGAATCAAAATTATACCTAAAAATAAAGAGGAGGGAAAATGTTAAGTTAGATACTTCTTTATGATTTACTTGCATTTGATCTAACAAACAGCAAATTTACTAACCTACTATACTTAGTGCTTCTCTATTTGTTTTTTTTTTTTTTACAGGGCAAGTAAGATTACACTGGCCAAAACAGGAGACTTAAGCAGACTTACAAGAGAAAAGCTTAAATAAAAAGGAAGTACCATTCTATTGAGGTTTTTTGGTTCCATGTTAGAAGCATTCAGTTAGGAGAAACATGTTACAAAAAACAAACTTTAAGTTCTTACCGAATGTTAGTAACAGGTTCAGGGTTTTCATGTTCAGAATCATATTCTGACTCTTCAGTTTCTTCATCTTTTGTGTTTTCATTTACAGCATCTGTCATCATATCTGATGTTTGTTCGTAATAATGAACTAGTTCTCTTAGTTCATTCAATCTCTTTCGAACTTCATTTAACTTCCTGATAAACAACAAAAATGTATATATAAGACCCATTTTAGCAAAATAAAGTATGCAGTATTTCCATATAAGAACAGCCAGCAGAGACAAAATCCAGACCTAGTCAAATACCCAGGGGGTGTGACTACAAAGTAATGAATTTAATTTCAAAGATAGAGCTTACTCATCACTCTATTTTCTTATGACTATTTATTTATTCATAAGAGAGACAGTGAGAAGCAGAGACATAGACAGAGCTATCTATTTATTTATTTATTCATGAGAGACAGAGAGAGAGAGAGGCAGAGACATAGGCAGAGGGAGAAGCAGGCTCCTTGCAGGGAGCCTGATGTGGGACTCGATCCCGGATCCCAGGATCATGCCCTGAGCTGAAGGTAGACACTCAACTGCTGAGCCACCCAGGCATCCCTATTTTCTTATGTCCTATCAGGAACAAAAGCATTAAAAAAAAAAAAAAGTTTCAAGAGGTTATTTGAAGCAGGCTTGGTTTCTTAATAAATAGTGAAGTACTAAATAACCAATTTAAATACTATCTCAGGCAAATCAGGGATGCAGACATTATTAGGCCTTTATAGAAGATTCCTGTTTATAACATATAGAGGTCTATAAAGTGTATAACATGTTTACTCAAAATATTAAGTTTGTTGAGTTTCCATTAAGTGCCAGGAAATATGCCAATTTTTTTTTTTTTTTTGCCAATGTTTTTTAATCTGTCAAACACCTGTATGAACAGGTATATTATTATTCCCATTTTGCAGATGAAGAAACAAGAGGCTTAGTGAGGATAAGTTATTTGTTCATGGTCACAGAGCCTTGTGAGATACAATTTCAAGGCTTTCTGACTCTAAGCCTGGGCTCTGAATTTAGAATCATTTGAATATAAAAATCTTTTGTTGCAATCCCAGCTATTTCTAATCTTTTTTTTTTCTTAAAGATTTTATTTATTTATTCACAAGAGACAGAGAGAGAGAGAGACAGAGACACAGGCAGAGGGAGAAGCAGGCTCCATGCAGGGAGCCCGACATGGGACTCGATCCTGGGTCTCCAGGATCACACCCTGGGCTGAAGGTGGTGCTAGACCGCTGAGCCACCTGAGCTGCCCTATTTCTAATCTTTTAGCTAGAAAATGGGAATGCATTAGCTCACAAAAATTACCTGTATTACAATGTCACATTTCTCTTAGACAGCTCAAAGAATATAGGTGTCACACACACACACACACACACGCACACTCACTCTTCTACCACCTCTTCAAGAATATTTATCATTTGGGACACCTGGGTAGCTCAGCAGTTGCGTGTCTGCCTTAGGCTCAGGGCATGAACCTAGGGTCCAGGGATTGAGTCCCACGTCGGGTTCCTAGCATGGAGCCTGCTTCTCCCTCTGCCTGTGTCTGTGTCTCGCGCTCTGTCTCTCATAAATAAATAAATAAAATCTTTTAAAAAAAGAGTATGTATATTATGTAAATTCGGTTTTTCCAGAATTTTCAACAAAAAAAAAAGCCATAATTTATCCCCATTATTCAATTCTAATCTATGTAAACAATGTTTGTAAAAAGGTTTTACTGGAGTTTTTCAGTTGGATTTAGATGTCCTTCGTTTTCACTCTCATTCTGAGAAACTAGAGAAGCAACAGGATAAGGAACAGATGATGTGAAGCTGTTGGATTCTCCATTGACAACTGGTGCTAAGCCTATAGGAGCAGAGGGTGCTGAAGTTGTACTTCTCTGATCCACACTTCTTTGTGGAGAAGCTGAAGAAGGCACAACTACAAAAAAAAAAAAAAAAAAAAAAAAAATTAGACAAGACCAGGTAACGTAAGTAAACAAATACGGCATCAAAAAATATTCACGCAGCTTGCTTATATCTAAAACTAAAAAGTAAAAACCATTAACATCTTAAATTCTGTAGCTTTAAATTTCAGAAACTTAAGGACATAATAGCCAGGCCACTTGTTCAACCAAAAACATTTAAAACAGAAAAAAAAAAAAATAAAATAAAAAAGGAACAAGGTGGAAATTGACAAGAACTATTACATTCCATCTTAAAAAGTGACCAACATGTTCCTCTGATAAACCTGATTCTAGGTTAAGTTATACAGGGCAAATGTGTATGATGTTCAGCACCCCATCTACAAATCTTTACAACCCTATCAGATTAGGTCCCTAAGAGTGTTCCAAATCCACAGCTCAGAGTAATTATATCTGGTCTCCAGGATGAAATTTTCCTTGCTCCAAAAGATAAAACAAACTGTTAAAGTGACTGTAGTAAATTCATGCCATAAAATACAACTCAACAATAAAACTTTCTAATTAGATGATGGCTCATCTTCTACAGTCCTTGAACTCTGTTAATTACTTTTCTGTCCACATGGATCAAAGATATCTCATACCTTTAAGGCAATGAATGATGATTAAAAAGCTTTGCACTTCTCCATCTCCATCACTTTAAAACTATGTCATTTATCTCTTTCTCAGAGGGACAACTATAATTATTTGTTGCTCATATTATCAATTGCTACAACTGGTTTCCAGCAGTCTCTTTGCTCTATTCCTGACTGTTGTACCTTTTGCTGCTGAAAAGACCTTTTTTTTAGAGTCATCAGTAGGCAGAGTGCTACTTTTTTATGTATATAAAACTGACCACAGGGCCTTGAGTACAACTTTGGAGTATTAAGTTTTTCTTAGCTGTGTCCATCTGTATAAAATAAGCACTGGGATCAGATTATAATCTAGAGGAGAGACTAGCAAAGGTCTGGGAAAAGAAAGGATCATGTTTTAGGCAGAATTATTAAGGTTTTTCGAGGGGATAGCAAAGAAACAGGAGAGGAGTAAAGAACAAGGAACAGGGACTCCAGAGAGGTTTTTGGTATCCCTTGTCTTTTTTTTTTTTTTAAATATATTTTTTAAAGATTTTATTTATTTATTCATGAGAGACACACAGACAGAGAGAGAGAGGCGGAGACACAGGTGGAGAGAGAAGCAGGCTTCCATGCTGGGAGCCCGATGCGGAACTCGATCCTGGGTCCCCAGGGTCATACCCAAGACAGGCACTCAACCTCTGAGCCACCAGGCATCCCGTTATCCCTGGTCTTTTCTTTAATAAGACAGCTGGCATGTTGAATAATGACCAGCTAAGGTTGACTACAGATCAGTTTCCCATACTAGAGTTCCTATTACTGTTTGGGTAAGAGGCAGGGACCCGGCTTGAGAAGGTGTGAAGACAGGAACTGAGGAACAGTAACTGGATTTGAATCAGACAGAGGCAAGTAAAATATCTGTGAGGCAGGAAAGGTAATTCCTAAAGCATAACTAGTAGGACTATGCTTTTCCTATCCCTCTTAAGATGATTATTTATATACTGCAAAGAAGTTGTAAACTTTTTAGTTATATAGTCTACAAGTTATAAACTATAGAAGTTACTAATTTTCTGCATTAAACTGTATGTACTATATACGTTTTTCATGTCTCCTTTTTGTATAAACACTTTCTAAATCTGTTTCAGAGTTTTTAAATCCAAGTACAAATTTGGATTAATTTTTCCTTTAAGGGAAAATTAAATATGGTAAAAAATCCAGTAATGTATGTTCAAGTATCTAATAGTTTACCTTCTCTTTTTCTTTCCCCTAAATTAAAATCCTACCTAGTTTCTAAGGCCTAACTTTATTCTTTCCCTTTACTGAATTATAGAACAGATCTACCATCTATTTGGTTATCATCATATATTGCTGTGTTACTTATTGCCATGTTACTTAAAAACTTTCCCCATGCAAGTCCTATCTCCCCTCAAATACTGTAATTTTCTTGAGGAACTAGTTCATTCATTCATGACATATTTACTAAATAACTACTGCATGCCAGTACACAGTCATGTGTCCTCTACCTAATATTGCAGAGCCAGATTTACTTACATGATGAATTGTTCAGATGTTGATCTCGAAGTGTATGAAGTTCTCCAAGTAGTTTGTCCATTTTTTGTTTCTTTTCCTGTAATACTCTCATTTTGCTAAACAGTTGTACTTTCTCATCAGGTAAGTGTTCTGAAACTGATGGATTCCTGCTCTGGGATACCTCCCTAGTTAATGAAAGACTTTCTGCTTGTCTTCTATTGTCTGGAACAGTTGGAGGCTTATTTAAAATAAAAAAAGAAGACGAAGACCACCAAAGTAATTAAAGGTTTCATTCTCCTTTTAAAACACATTAATACTCTCCATAAAAAGCAATAAATATTTGTCTAGGTTGTGCTGGTGGGTAAGCATATGCCTTTCCAATTCCAAAGTTACACACTATTTCCTAATGTGCCACTATAACATATATATGGTTCTATGGACACACATAACTACATAGTGGTCTTGAATTCACTAGACTGAATTACTATCTGGATCTAAATTAAGTGCTAAAAATGTCATACATTCTGAAATTAAACTTAAGAACTTTCTCCAAAATTGTTAGTAAAATGTTTAAGGACAGATATTCAAATATAACCTAAGCTTTAGAGGTTAAGATGACCATACAGAATCATTGAGAGGGAAAAAGAACATATTATCTAGTAGCACACAAAAAGAAAGTTTCACTCATCACTCCATTCAAAGTAGATTTTCCTCTAGTTTAGTGTTTCTCCAACTGTAGTCCCGACACTGCCAGCAGTGGAATCCCATGGTGGGGAAGCCCACCTCAAATATATGAATCATACATACTTTTGGGGGTGAGGGGATCCCACTGATCAGAAAACTACGTTTTTGGTTTTTTGTTTGTTTGTTTTTAAACAAAACAAAATGCCAGGTGATATTTATATGCTTAGTGAAGTTTGGGAACCACTGGTTTAATTACTATGATTTTAAACTCAGCTATACTAAAAATAATTAAATTACCTGAGAATCACGAAGCTGATTATGAAAACGCTGAATTAAATCATTCAATTCTTCATTTAGTTCAGAGGTGATACTAACTCCAGATACGCTACCTGTAGTTTCTGTTACAACTGGAAAGAAAATTAGCCATTCATTAAAGCAAAAAAAAATCAACAGATCTTTTCAATTTCTGTGAAGCTAAAAATAAATTCTGGAGGGATAAAAATGAATAAAAAAAAAATCTTACGAAAAAAAAATCTTACGTAATAATTTAAAACTAGTTAACCCTCAGATTTACCTCTCAAGCAATCATTTTAATAGAAATTTCCATCTAATCTGAAAACAGAGACACAGAAAACTCTGGTATAGTGGTTTATCTTTTTCTGTCCCATCCAATTAAGAATAGTGACTCAATGGAGCAGGGAGAGGACAGGCCTATCAGATTGGGTGAGGGGAGTGGCAAGGAGAGTGGTTAATTTGAAAAAACACAGCTGATGGGGATCCCTAGGTGGCACAGCGGTTTAGCGCCTGCCTTTGGCTCAGGGCGCAATACTGGAGACCCAGGATCGAATCCCACGTCGGGCTCCCGGTGCATGGAGCCTGCTTCTCCCTCTGCCTATGTCTCTGCCTCTCTCTCTCTCTCTCTCAGTGACTATCATAAAAAAAAAAAAGAAAAAAGAAAAAAAAAAAAAACCCACAGCTGATACTGACAGGTCTCAATCCTTACTTCTCCCACAGAATCAAGACAGGTGCTGGCAAACTTTTCCTAAAGATTCAGATAGTACATGTGTTAGGCTTTGTGGAAATATAGTTTTTGTCCCAACTACCCAACTCTGCTATTGCAGGGAAAAAGCAACCATAAATATATAAACAAGCATGGATATATGCCATAAAACTTTATTTTACACAGTGGGCCAAATCCAGCTGGCCACAGCTTGCTGACCTTTGCAGAACAGATAATTTACTAAGTAGCTGCATATGATACAACTCATACTACAAGACCATAGTCTTTAGCTTCCTATGGCAGTATTCCTGAGGCAGTATTCTGAACACAATTTTGATAATGGTTACTGCTCTACTACCCAACCAACCCTTGCTTATCCTTTCCAGTTCTAAAACAGACATTGGCTATAAATTTTTTTTTATTTTTAAATTTTTTATATAAATTGTTTTATTTTAATTTTTTAAGATTTTATTTATTCATGAGAGACAGAGAGAGAGAAAGAGAGAGAGGCAGAGACACAGAGGAGAAGCAGGCTCCATGCAGAAGCCTCATGTGGGACTCGATCCTGGGACTTCAGGATCATGCCCGGGGCCAAAGGCAGGTGCCAAACTACTGAGCCACCCAGGGATCCCCCAATACCTTCTGTTTTAAAGAAACGTATTAGCCTTTTCAATAAGAAGTTAGAATTACAGGGCTAAACAGAAGCCCAAGTTTCTACTGCAAACTCTACTTTGAAAAGAAATAAATTCCAGTGTAGATAACTAAAACATTGCTAATTCAGTAATTACAGAACTCTCCCATGACTATTATTTTGCCTTGCTTACATACAAGAAGATTAAATACTATCATTCTAGTTTTTTACCAGAAATCTCATAAATACAAGAGAAAATATTTCAAAATTACTAACCTAAAATTCTTTTTGAAATAATATAAAAAACAAATTTAATCTTAAACTCTTGTTCATTCTCCTGGTGCCTGCCTCATTAACTTCAAAGAAAAAGGAAAGGTTCATATATTCAGAAAAAGACAACCTCTAACCTAGAATTCAAGAAATCTGATCTTTCTAATATTTCATATTAGTACAGGCAAGTCACAAACTCTTGTGTTAGAGCTCCTTCTCTACAAAATAAGACTAAGAGAAAAAACTGATGACTAATCTACAATTTTGTGATAATCAAAATGAGATGATATAAACCTAAGTATTTCAAATAACATCACCACCTCAGGCAAATCTCTGAAATCTAGATCTTGGAAAATATTTAAAAGGTTAGTCATTAGCCATTAACTAGTATTAATAATTATTTAAATATTTTATTTTAAATTATCTATTTCCTAAATATAAATGTAAAAGCTAATGAGCTCTGGACTTTTCAACGAAAAAATGAGTTGAAAAAATATGTAATCACTTCTATATATTACACATACATGTTAAGATATACAATTATATAATTATTACAAAAGAGTAAGTTACTTGCAAGCCATAAAGTTCCATATGCAAATGCATAATTAAATTATATGTAACAGAGATCAGAGGGCTAAGCCACTGGACTAGGTGTGGACAGCAGCATAAATTGAGTAGTAGTAACAAGGTAACCTCAGTGAGGACCTAAAATATAAAATAGTTCACAGGAAATAAATTATTAGTACCCTAGGATAACAGACTGGAAAATATACCTTAGTTTTACTGAGTTTTAATAGGTGACAAGTTGTTTTCAACTTCATGAAAAATTAAACAGGTTTGAAGATGATGAAACAAACTATAAATTTAGATTCAATACTAAAGAATTCAATGCAATTTCTACCTAAATGATACATGGCTATAAAGGAAGAAGGAAAAGTGAAAAAAAAAAAAAAATGTTTGAGTCTCAGAAAAGCTATATATAGAATATAAATACAGTTCAAAGGAACTAGTGTATACAACTGAGCACCTGACACAACAAAGCTACTATGGACATCAGAAGCTAAAGCAGCTCTACAAATGTACTCACTGTCTCCCTTGAGGTTTTGACCTTCCCTTGGTAGGCAAGAAAAGTATGGTAATCCCAAGTGAATAGAGTACAGAAGGTGGGGAAAAAAACCATGAAGAGCCCTATCAATGCAAGGTACAAAAACAGAACTACAGCCTGCCCCTTTTACCTCTTAAGGGTACTCTCTGATGAAAAGGAGAGCGAGCTGGCTGGCTGCCCGGTACAGTATGATGGCCAGGTGTTGTCCCTGCAACCTTTTCTGCATAACCAGAGATAGAAAAGCACAGGACAGCGTAAGCCTCATATGTAGGTTTCTAAACTAGTCAACAATCAAGATCTGACTATATAATAACCAGCATCCACCTTGCAATACCATTATTGAGACTTGCTTATAACAACATGCTAGGCTGTAGCATACCAGAATCATCCATCACAGCAATAGCTTGCTCTGCTTTGTGCTGCAGAGCAAGAAGAGCAGCCTGTCTTCCCTGCAGAGCTCTCAGTTGCTCCTGCTGTTGTAACATCCTTTTTAATAAGTCATGCTGTTTCTTCAAATTTTCTATCTCTTCCATAGGCTCCTGCTGAGGATCTCTGGCCTGGAAAATAAGACCAACAATACTTATATATCTGATCATTAAAATTCATACTCTTGTTTCAACTACCAATGGCACAGTACAGATATAGAAGATAAATTAGTATTAAATACTCAATCCCAGATACAGTTTTAGTAGACTTGAAGAAAAGAGTAAGAATAAAATGATGACATAGAGATAGCCTGCCATGTTAAGTAGGCTAGATAATTTCACAGTAAAAGATAAGCAACAGCTTAGCATGAAGAGGAATTAACCAAGATAAAAAAGGAAGTCAGAAGGTCAAAAAGAGCGCACGCACATGAGCACACACAAGTGTGTGCACTTATAAGGCTACTATTTACACACACACACAAATCCAGGCCTTACAGCAAAGGAAGAATAGATCATACCAGGTTAATATCCTAAAATATCCTTGAAGATCAGACTAAAAAAACCTATTGCCCCACTTCTAGAAGCAATATTAAAAAACACTAATAAACGAAAACAAACCTACTATTTTCTAATCAAGGACAAAAATTGCAGAAACACATTTTTACTTGGCAACTTGATGTAAACAGCTTTCATTTACTTGCATCTCATTCCATAAGCATAAAATAAAGCAGAAAACTTCATATTTTGTATCCAAGATATTATGTTTTCTCTTAAAATATGCTCATTTAGCTGAGTCTGAGAACATAAGGAAGTAGAAAGACTATGATTGGAATATTTGATGTAGAAATCAGAGAAGCCCAGTCAGTGCTGCCTCAATCCTGTACTGACTGACTAGACTTCATGAACATGGAAGATAAGTAACTATCTTGGTCAAATCAGTATTTATTGAAGATTTTCCCATTGTCTTGAATTGCCAAAAAAAATTAAAGCCCTTTTCAAGTTAACTTCTATGTACTCAGTTCTCTCCCAACATTATGCAAGAAAAAAAAAAAAAAATATATATATATATGCAAGCAGAGTTAGGTTGCTAACATTTACATTCATCATTCATTCCTGTCAAAATTGGTCTTAGTTCTGGTTTATTCCAATTTAAAATCCTCCCATTTAAAAAATACGTAGTTCAGACCTCAAGGTAACCTTAAAGCTAGCTAATTTTAAAGCGTTTAAATAACATTCTGGAGTTTTACCCTTTAAAAAGCAAATTTTTAAAAAGAACTTTAATCCTTGTTAGTCACATTTATTTGCAAAACTCTGATACTCAAATTGTAAAGATTTCTGAACTTTTTAAGTAAACACAATTATCTTCAAATTTTTCACTAATCCAAAAATGAATTCTCAAATTTTGAAATTAGTAGTTTATTACTGTTTAATAAACTCTGCATCCATATAAGTAACATTTCAAACTAATACTCAGAAAATCTGAGCTGAGGGAGGCAAGAAGTGACTACAGTAAAATATAAAGATGAGAAAATGGAAAAAAAAAATACCTAAGGATTAGAACATGCCAAACAGATGGTGCATGGAATAGGAATCCAAAAGAGAAGTGAAGAATATATTCACCCTTCAAACACATATTTTCACTTTCACTTAAACTTTTTGAGTCACCTCCAACATGTACATTTTTAGTTTACAGATAAAAAAATATCTTAGACATGAACTCCAAAGTTGCATACAGGTAACAATCCAACTTCAGAAAACTCTTATCTTCCTTTCCTCTAGTCAAGAGGTTCCTCCAATCATTCTTCATGATCCAAATATACATTTGTAACTTTAAAGTACTTCAGAAAATATGTACTCCATTTTTTTTTCATGTGAAAAAGGTGAGGAACTGTAAGTCCAGAGAAGATAAAGCTGTGATTTATCCAATTATCACAGTTAGGGCAAGTCAGGTTCCTAAGCTGTAGGTTAGTGTTTTCCACACCAGATGGCTTGCCCCAAAATTACAGGCTTTAGATGGTTTTAAATACAAACACCTAAGACACAATGTCTAAGGAAACAATCTGGTTTGGGAGACAAAATTAGGCCATGTGAAATAACTAGAAATGATGAAAATAATATCAGAAAAAAGAGAGCAGATAATATCAATAAAAGCTTTATAAAGTTTCTAAAAGCGGCAAGCAAATGTGCAGGAAAGAGAGAATGGAAAAATGATGAGGGCATGGGTACTTGTGGAAGGCTTCTTTTTTAAAATTATGCTAAGTGTTATGTCTATAAAATATTCCATAAAATGGATTCTGTCCTTATAAGCAGCTGGAGAATATCAACCATTTCCCATCAAGCCATTTCCTATTCAAGGCTGCCCTTGAATCTCAACTTTTTTTTTTTCATTCTTTCCTAACAGAAAATGGTATCTTAAAAGGATAAGTAGGGAATGAAGGTGAGGTGGGGACAACACAATTCTGCACAGCAGAGGAAAAATAAAGTCAGTTGGCGAGAATGAGTGTTTTCCTAATAAAAAAAAATACTATGAACAGAGTATTCAAAGAACTACCCTAGAATAGCTCTAAGAATCGAAAGATTAAAAGAGAATCAAATTGAATAACCTCCAACAAAAGAGTTCAGTAAAGAGTAATATTCACTTATAAGGCTACTATTCAAGGAAACTGAAAAACAGAAAAATGGTTTTTAAAAATAAATATATCACCTTAGGAAAAAAAAACTGGCAGATATGATACTACGCTGTAGTTACTTCAAAAGTTCTGTTTGTCACTGTTCAGACTTAAAGAGAACAATAAGTTCCAAAGAATATTTATTGTATAACACTTTCTCTTTTCCAATGCTACTAGTTTTAAAAATAATCAGCTACTTAATTTACTTTTGGGCACCTTTTGCTTACTACTTCATAGTAAGATCATTTTAGCTGATTTCAAGCAGTATCCTCAAATTCTTATAGGAGCCGGGGGGGGGGGGGGGGGGGGACTGCAAAAATACTTAGAGGCTTTGTTGTTTCCAAACAGCCAGAAAAAAAGTATTATGTACATAACAAAATAAAGACTAATCCTAGTTAATACAAGCTACTAAAAAAAACATAAGAAATTAGTATAATCTATACTTAATAGAACTGTATTTTATTCTTGCCAAATGGATATGAACACTTTTTTATAAATGCTTTCACTGAAACTTGTTTTAAGTGTACTACACAAAGAGCGGTCTTTAAACCTTTCCTAAGGGTCTTTATGCAAATCACAGAAAATTAAAAGAATATTGGGAGCAAAAATTGGAGGAAATAAACCAGCAGAAACAATTAACAGACAAGTCAACTTTTAAGTATTTTTCTAAAAAAGAAAAAGAATGGAAGAGGTTTTCATTTTCAACAAGAACAAAAATATACACTACAAAAGGAAAAAAGGGGAAAAAAAGCACTATAAAAATACTTCATTCTTAGAAAAAACAGGGAAACTAATAGCTTACTCCATTTTTTTTTTTAATGAATGACTACCAGAATTAAAACAAAACTTAAAAGTACCATGTTCATCCATGAATGCAAATATCAAGAAACAAAAGGCAACTAATGGTTAAGGTTTAAGAATGTTCTGAGTTCTCAACAGCAAAAAAAGAAAATGGATTAAGTCCTTTGTTAACACAAATTAGATACGGCTGCCACACATAACCCATGGAGTATAAGAAAGCAGAGAAGAATAAAAACACTAAGGGAGAGCATTTTTACTAGGGCGAATTACAATATAATTAGCCATGTTAATAACATATATTTAAGAGTAATAGCAACAACAGAAAGGCAAATAAGGAAGAGGAAATGTGAACAAAAGAGGGGCTCATTTTAGAGACTTCCCAAATTAATATTGTGAAATATACCTTTGAGGGAAATCCACGTTTTCGGTTATATTTCCTATCAGGCCTCAGTTCCCTGTCACTCTGAGGAGGTCTGTCACCTTTCCCTTTTGGACTTGTGGTAACGTCAATGTCTGAAACCTGTTCTTGTGAAGCTGAATTCCCTAGTTTGTCCTCAATGCACGGCCGAATTCTCAGACTAAAAGATTCCTCCTTTATTAAATAGTGTAGCATATTAATTTCTTAACACAAACTCCTGTTTAACATACAAGCCAGCCTTGTGAATAAATACAAAAATTTTACCAGTCCATCTCTTTAAAAATCAATCCACCCTCCCCCAAGTGGCAATAAACTTAGACTTTTAAATTTTTGTAGACTAGACTAATGCTTACTATAATCAAGTATCATATTATATCCTAGGCAGGCAATTTCCAAACTATACAACTGAAGCACTTTTAATATTTATTCTGCTGTTATTAATATCAACTTTCATTATGTCGTTTTATGCTTAAAAAAATTCTCATCATGGTGAACACTTTATATGCTAGTATATAAATCAAAATAATAAACTATACCATTTCCCACCCCTCCCCAACAGAATTCCTTTACCCACATTCCCCAACTCTTCCATTTCTGCTAGAATGAAATATGAGGAAAAAAATTATTCTCAGCACCACTGTAAACAGACAATTTCCCCACAACAGAATCTATTTTCAACAGTTGTTTGGATCAAGTCCTATGAATATCTATCTCCTGGTGAAAATATGTAGGAAAAAAAATTCAAATTTCCTCTTCAAATTAGGAAGGGCAGGGAAGAGAAAGGATGCAGGTAAGAAACTATGCAGGCCAATACTAAAAGGAAACAAACCCTCAAATTTCTCATGCTGAATGGTATTTTGGAACGTATCTCAGAAACAAAAGATATACACACATGGTCATCATTTCATAAGAAAAGCTTTACTGGTAATAGGTTTTGAAGTTTACTAGTGCATGGTTATAGTTGCACCTGCTAAAATAAAAACGCTTAGAAAGCATGTTTTGAAGCACACTACCTTCTATGAACTAAGTTTATTTTACAAAGCTTTCCTCAAAGTTCTGTAAATCCCTGATTATTTTTCCAAAAGATAGTATTTTGATAAAGTTCATTTTACAGAGTTAGAAATTGTGTTTTTCTCACCGTGAATAAATCATAATGTAAATGCTACCCTGTACAAACTTTATCTCCATATTTCAGGTCATCTAATTTTGCTACAGTTCAAAGCTAGCCCAAGGTGTGAAAAATCCTAGTGGCCTTCAAATGAGTCCTCAATAGCAAAAGAACTTGGACTCTTCCAAGAGACAATATACTTAGTAATGATACTTTGTACTTCTAGCTCTTATATCCATGATGAAGTTTAACTTTCCCAATGCTTCTTAAAATGAGTAAAGCTGTGCTAATGAAACCAAGAGATCTGCAAGCAGATCACAAATCATTAGATTTTCAAATCAACCATGAAAACATTTAATGTCACTAAGTAAAACTTTTATACTTCCACGTTTAAAAAGAATATATACAGCATTAACAATTTGAGGGTTTCTTCCCTGAAATATACTTTTCATTAAGGAATGCCTATAAAAGATATCCTCTTGAAAAATAGGGGAAAAGTTTAAATCTTCATTTCCAGCACTTTTAATTACCAAAAAGCCGCTTACCGTGGTATCTGAAGCCTCAGACTGCACATCTATGTTTAGCGATGTGCTCTCAGCTACAGAACCAGATCCCACAGCTGAATCTATAGTCCGAACATCCTCCTCCTCATTTTCTCTAGCCTGAAATATTTTAGTGGTATAAATCATACAACTATTAAAAAGGGCAAGAAAATGTTATAATGGATGGCACGATTTTTTGAAAACATATTAACTCCTCTGGGGTGGAATCAGAATGTCATCAGTATATGTATACACTAATAATACCAAAAATATAACTCAATATATCACTTAAAAGGTCCAAAACTTACAAGGATTTTTTGAAGAAATTTCATATATGACTTTTCTTGTTCTTTAAGGTGATCTATTAGATGAGTAAGGCGCTCAACATTAGCAGATCTTTCATTTTTCTCTACAAGATCTTCCCGCATGGAACTAGCTTTAGTAATATAATCACGAATCTGAACGAGCCTGCTTACAATCTGCATGAAAAACATTTGGGAGTAAAAAAAAAAAGCATGAAAATAAAGAATATGTAAAACTGAACATAATGCATTTCACAGCAACACTTCTACATATTTTTTTATTTCAAATATAGTAACCAAAGATGTGTCTAGGTTTTATCATTTGAATTCATACATGGAAAAGATCTGAATCATATTTAGAATTTAACCAAAAAATAACTGTGAATTTAAAATTTTCAATAAATAAATTTCACAACTGGTTTTAATTTATATTACCTAAAAAATTTTATTTACAGAACTGCATGCCTTTAAACTGCTACTGATGTAAATTTTTTCTCATGTTTACTTTTTCCTTATAAGTATAAATACTTTTTTGAAAGTATTTATAATGATTTAAGAAAATTCTTACAACAATTACTCACATTGTAACTCCTCTCTACTAAAAATTGGCAACACAGACATTGGCAGGTAAACAGAAGATTTTAATTTACAATATGCCATTTCTACAATCATTTTGGGTAAAAAGAAATTTATACTAGATTGAATAAATCTGAGAGATTAATGAGGAGAGTCTGGAAATACCTAACTAAAATTCCTATGTGCATAACTCAATAAAAATTTCTTAATATTTCTGCTTTGAAGTTCGTGAAAGGAGAAAGAGTGAAAGAAAACATTTTTCACCTGGCTGCTCTCCATTGCAGGCTCTCCTCTTCCATCTTCTTCAGAGACTTGACAGTTTTGCAAAAGATCATTACTTAAAGCGGAAGCAAACAACTCTTTACATTGTGTTGACCCAATCATTTCTCTCTTTGGAGGACTTATAGCAGCATCTTTGCTCTTGTTAGTATTAATCTGCATAGGTAAAAAGTTGAAGGGCTTTCGGTTCTCACTAAGCTGACGTTTGTTGTTAGCAGCTGTTGCTCTCCCTTGAGAATCGCTTCCAATGCTTCTCTACAAATGAAAAAGAAACCAAATCCCACAAACATTAATTTTTCAACAATGAAAAAAAATGCCAATGTTCTTAATTAGTTTCATCATCAGATATTGATTCAGGAAGTAAACATAAACAGCTCTGTCCAAAGATTCAAAAAAGATTCAAATCTACAAAAAAGTCTTTTACTAAAATATCAAAATTTGATCAACAACTCCTCTTATTCCTCATTTTGTCAGACATAATTCAACTGATGAATATGAGGAAAATCAATCTAAATGAAGTACCAGGACTACGAACTGTATTTATAACTTACATTGCTAATCATACTTGTTTACCAAATTCTGTATGGGCTATGGACCCAATGAGTAGATCTTAATATAAACATTAGCATTAGAATCTCTCTAGATGAAGCACTGCCTGAAAAACTGCTCAGCTCAGTGCCTGGTATGTAGTAAATGTTCAGTAACTGGTAAATAGACAACTAAATGGCAGATGATGACCACCATCATCGTACCAGACTTGAACATAGCTTTATGCATATTTGGTAAACTGTTTCTCTCTCTAAAGCACAGATGTTGACAATAAAACATCTGTTAAGAGTTCATTATCATATCCATTTACTTTTAAGTTCCAAATTTTATTCCAGTGATTATAAAACCAACCAGTTTTATTTTAAATTTGAGGTAATCAAAATTAATTAATTAATTAATTAATTTGAGGTAATTAGAACATCCCACACTTAGCCAATGATAAATATTCTAAACTGGATCTTCCCTGTTGCTTAATAGCAATCTTACTCACTAACATGTAAAATTTAGTTTCATGATGAAATGATTTACATTAGTCATAGAGTAGTAGTAATAAATAAAATCACAAAAGAGTTGTCCTTAGCAAGTTTAGAAACAAAACCTTTGCTGTCCCAAAGCTCATAATACCACCACCACCAATTAAAATTCTTTCCATATATGAAGAAATTAAGAATAAGGAAATAAAGAGCTCACTTTTTATTATTAAATTATTAAACCCATTCTAAATATTTCCCATAGTTATAACTTCATTTTTAAAATGCTTCACAAACCTGATCTAAATCACTGAAGTTTATCCGCTGTTTAAGTTTCTCTAGTTCGGCCTGCTCTGGGACAGACATCTGAGTCACATATCTACTATGTGGAAACGAATGTGGAGTCTTTGTTCTTCGCCTTCCCACTCCTGGTGATGACTCCGGAGAAATATCATTAGTTACCCTTTTATCACTTTCTACACCAAACTTTTTCTTATTCTTTTCTGATGATTTATTTGCTTTCTTCTGTTGGCCACCCCAATCCTTTAAAAAAGTAAAGGCACAGGTTAATCCAGCCTCTGTCAAACCAGAAAAGTAATTTTATATGCTTAAAAATTTGTAGTCAGTCTTAAAGATAAAAATGACAAAATATTTTTCACATAAACATATAGCCTCACAATTACTTACTTCTACTACTGTGTTTTCTTTCCCCCCGTTACATCTAACCTAAACTTCACAGATGGTCCTTCAGAAAATAATTACTTTCTATCATAGATTTTTAACAAACATAAATCCCAAAATCCAACCATAGACTCAGTCTGAATATTTTCAAAAGCATTTTCTAAAATGGCTACCTACTATTTATAAATTGGATAGTGAAAATAATTATAGATACCTTTACTGGCTTCCTTTAAAAACAGTGTATAAGAAGACAGATCTAGAATCAACCTGGATCCTAAAGTAATTATTGTTATCTATCTGAAGAAATGCTCACTGTGTGACCCTCGGCCATTTACTTAACTTCCCATAGTCTCGTTTCCTAATCTCTAAAATAGTGACACCTTTAAAACATGATTAAAAATGACATTTATAAAATATCTACTAGCATGGTGCCTAGCATATAGTAACCAATAAACAGAACTATTCTTACTTTTCATAGACAAGAGTGTACTATATAAGACCTGACATGAAATAACAAAAACGATTCATGTTTTACCAGGAAAACATTTTTTTTTTTTTTTTTTTACTTAGTTATACCCACATAACCTAGATCATTCAACAAAAAGGTCTATATAAATTCTTACCTTACCCATATTGAAAGAATTGTTTAGTTTTACTACCGTACAACGCTTTGGGATATTCTCCTCATTTATAACACAACTATTTCTCTAGGAACTGTCCGCCCACCCCAATCCATGTTTGAGTGTTCTTTCCAACCTGTTGTTCAACTTACCCTACCCCTTCCTGGCCACAGATGATTGGAAAAGAGATGCATAATCTCTAATCCAAAGTGGGATAATCATACTTTAAAATTTCAAATTGGAACTAAAAGATAACTAGTCAGTATATAATTGTAGTGATAACTGAAAAACTTTAGAATGAAAGGTCAGCCATAGTACACTATATAAACCAGAGAAGAGAGAAAGCTGGTGTGCAAAAAGAAAGTTATGTTAAGCAAAAGCACACAGAAGCAAAAAGTCAGGGCAGTGAAAGTGCAATTCTTGACAATTTTCTAGTTCCTTTTTCTAACCCCTTCCTAAAACCCAGCTTCATTTAATTAACTTGTTTTCCATAAAACATCTTTATACACTTAGAATAAATCTCCTTTTTGGCTTAAGCTAACTTGGGTTGATATCTGTTACCTGCAAACAAAAATGTCTTCAACTAGTTTAACAAACAGCTCAGGGTTATTTAATGTCTTGGTCAAAAAGAAAAAAATGTGTTTATAAAATGTCTAAGTGAATTTGATTTGGCTAAGTCAGGGGAAAGTTTCGTTTTAATATTAGTAATTATGACACACCATCAATAAATTATCATACCATATTGTTGAGTCGGTCATCAACACCCTCATTGCTCCAGTTTGGTAAATCCTGATCATTTATGCCTTCTTCAAAAGGACCTCCTCCTGTGGCCATCCTAGTTTTACCAATTAATTTTCTGTAAAATAAGTGAAAACATCTTTAACATATAAAAACAAACTAATTTTTAAATCATCTCCTGAAACTTAGTGATATAAAAGAATCTCAAAAAAAGTTTATGCAATAAAAAGTGGTAGTATCAACCACATATAGACAAATCAATTTAGCTGCCATATACACATTATGATTGACTAAAGTTAAGTTGTTGGAGTGATGGAAAGGGGAAGGAAAACTTCAAAATACCTACTATGTGTATTGGCCTGCACGCTTTCCAGGCTATTTTATTTAGTTAATTGAACACAGTCTTAAAAGGCAGAGCAATGATCATGTAGAAAAAAGTTTATAATGGCTTGAACCAAAACAGCTCTTAGGGAAAAAACCTAATACTCCCAAAGACCTGGGAATTTGTTTGGTGTCAAAGTTTCAAAGAGGGTAGAACTGCTCTGCATAGAGAAAGGTTTGGTTTTAACAGGAACATATGGTAAGCAAGATAAAGAGAAGGCAGGGAGAGAGAAAAGCAGGCCTAGGTGGGTGAATGGGCAAAAATACAGTGGCCTAAAATATTTTAGAAAAATGTTGCCTACTGCTTTAAATTGTATTGCTTCTACCTCAGTTTTGCCTAAATCTTGAATGGTCTAACAAAGTCGCAATTTCTCCCCACTATAACAAAACAAAACATACTAAGAATTTTGTGAATATCAAGGAAGGTACTGAATTTCATACCTGGGTCAAAGAGATGAGAAACAGAAAGAGGAATGGTAGAAACAGACATTCAGAAGCAGAGATGATCAGCAGAAATGAGATTTCTACATAACCTCGTGGAGGACTGTGGCTTTGCACTGGATGTGGAACTGCGCAGGATGGAGAAAGACTGAGTGAAAGAGATGGGAAGATAACTTTATCTAGAATCCAAGGGGCAGAGAAAGCCATTAGTATGGTTATAACAGGTTTCTGATTTTACAAATAACACTAATACTCAAAGAGGTTAGATAATTTTGCCAAGGTCACTCAGCTAAAAATGTCAAAAGAAATTCATATCCAAGTTGCTTTGACTATAAGATCCTAACTTATCCCATTCACTAGAGAAAAAATTAAAAGCATTACCACCCATGACAAATTAGGAATTATCTATGTTCTAATGCTAGAATATCTACTAGAATAATAGATATGCATAGAGTAATAGATTACAGAGTAATCAATAATAGAGTACAGAGAGGTTAAATTTTTATCTCAAAAAAATGGTGATAAAATTCAACACTTAATTTGGGAAAAAAAAATTTTCTTTTTGGAAAATTTTTTTAAAGTACAAATACACTGATGCTTCCTTACAGTTATATGTATTATTACACTATTTGTGGGTTTTTTTAATGAGCACATATTACTTTAATAATCTTCTAAGGAGTTGAAAAAAGTATACTTTAAACCAATAGCCAATAATATTAAAATAAGATAGTAAGGACATCTCTATTAAGATAAAGACCAAAATAAGAATGGCACATATCAGTTATTTAGCATTGTTTTTAAAGTTCTACAAAATGGAAAAATATGAAACAGAAATATTAACACTGAGAAGACGAAAGGTGGTATTCCTAAAAAATATGCATTAAAAAACAGAGAATGTCAAAATATCACCAGCAAGCACACAGAAAACATACTGGAGAAAAATGGTGCCACTTGTAATAGTGACAAAAAAAAAAAAAAAAAAGAAAAGAAAAGAAAAGAAAACATCTAGGAATAATGTAATTTCACCCCCCCAAAAAACACCAGTAAACTATAAAACAGCGTAAGGGAAAATTCACTAAGTAGAAAAATAAACTATCTTCCCTGATGGGAAGACAAATATTATAAACATACCATTTTTTCTAAATATGGACTTAATGAATTCCCAAAGGGATTCTTCTTAAAATGTGACAAAACAAGTCAGTATAAAAAATTTAAATATCTGAAAAATAAAAGCAAAAGTAGCAATAGAGGTTGGGAGGGTAGAAAACTAGTCCCAAGAGATATTCAATCATACTGAGTAACTAAATGATTAGATTAGTATTAGTTCCCCCACGAAATCCTGAAATATACCCAGTTAGAAAAATGTAATGAGGAAAAATCATCGTAGCGAACACCTATTTTGTTCACTATATGCTAAGCACCATGCTAAATATTTTATAAGCATTCTGTCATGTAATCCTCATAAAAATACTATGATGTAGGATGATCCAGGATTATTCAATTATTGAGACAATTTGCTAACAATTTTGAAGATTAGAGATTTCATATAGCATTTCTCAACTAGAATCCTTCATCTCAAATACAGAACACAGAAAAATGAGCTCAGTAACAATTTTTTTCAATTCTTCAAGGATGGTACATACCCAGTACCATTCCAGACATAGAAGAGGTTTTAATCCACAATAAACAGTAGATGCCTTAAGAGCTTAATACCCTCCCAGTTGAAAAAGGCTGCCTTGTACCAAACACCAAGAGAGTAAGTAGATTAAAAATAGATAAGGAAGATTTAAAAAATCAAACAACAGACAGACAGGAAAACAGGATGGGACTTAATCAAAATCTTAAAAACATGGAATGCAGAAATAAAAGGGAAAAGGTTTAACAAATTTTTTTTTTCGCATAAAAGTAAATCCTACGTTTGTAAAGAATAGTAAATGATAAAACAGGAAAAATCTGAAAGAATGTGAAACATACTGTCAATATCTTTACCTCATAAAGAATTCATGGGGGAAAAAAACAAAAATACATACACATACACACACACACACGCACGCACACACCCAAACCCAAGACAGACAAGTATACACAGGTAATTTAAAAAAAGTCAGTAAACAGAAAATGATAAAAATATTAATAATGAAGTCCAACTGCAAATTAAAATAAGGGACCATTAAATTTGCTACATTACACGTACTTTCTAGTCCTGATGACAGCAAAGGGAAACGAATTCTCAGTCACCGTGGTGGTGAGAGTGTAAACTGGCATAACCTTTCTGCAAAGTATTTTGGCAATACTGCATCAAGACCTAAAACTGAGTTTTGACCCAGTAATTCTCTCTCTCCACAGCTAATACAAGAAAACAACTTAAATATGGGGGGGAGAAGGGACTACAATGCAGGACTACGCTATAATTGGGCTAAACTGAAAACAAACTAAATGTCAAACAATAGGCTGGATGCTATTAGACAAGAGTACCCTTCAAAATATAAGTATGAAGGCTGAACGATATTGCCTGTTTATAAAATCATAGAGTATAAAAGGAAAAAAAGAAATGTAAAATTGCATATAGATTAAAAAAACTAAGAATACATACTAAAGTGCTTACATGAAAGCAACTGTTGGTTGTGGGGGTAGGAATGTGGTAATTTTTCCTGTCTTCTCATATATTTTTAGTAATATTTTGCATTATTTTTTACACTAGAAATATATTTAAGAACTTTACAAAATAATTGATATCCATAGAGGTATGTCCAGTGAACTGAAATGACATTTAAATGAATCATTTTGCACCTATTTCCAAGATTTACCAATGTATTTTATAATATTAAAGAAAAGGTACTGCAGAAATTCCATATGCAGTAGAGGCAATACCATCTTCAAAAGTGCTAAAAGCTAACTGTAAAATGTAAGTTAAATGGAAAATTATTAAGATATTCAAGTAAAACTCCTACATACCAATTTTTTCCTAAAATAGTGTATGCTAACGCTTTCTATTAGTAGAGTAATAAAATTTACTTTAAGATAAATTAAAAATGTATCTGGAGAGAGAATGGTTTACATTTTATTTTTATATTATGATGAATTTCCCTAAATGAAGAGCTTCTTCTAAGAACCTATTTATAGGCTACAAGACTGTGAAGACTATTAAGGTTAAGTTTTTAAAATAGCTTATAAACTAAATATTAGTTTGGGAAAAACAGGTCAAATTTCTTAAAAATCTTTTTAAAGACTATTTACTATGTAAAGTCTATTGAATTTACAGAATCAAATAACTGTCTATAGCTACACTGTGATGAGATAAATACTCATGAGGATAGAATAGTGACTTACTGATACTAAATGTGTTTAAAAGGCACACTCCTAAAAAATTTTTTTCAAGTTAAATAAAATAAAAATAAAAGGTATATTCCTATAGGAGTATTACTATGAAGCTAAAGAAATAATAGCATGTATATCAAAATGATAACAGCTGATTTACCTAAGAGGGTAAATTAACTCCCCCTATAAAACACAGGCAAGGATATTTCTCTTCTTCAAGCCAACTTCTCTAACCACCTTCAAGTGACCTTTAGAAATGATGCCTGTTTTTTTTTTAAGATTTATTTATTCATGAGACTGAGACATGAGACAGAGAGAGAGAGAGAGAGAGACAGAGACACAGGCAGAGGGAGAAGCAGGCTCTATGCAGGGAGCCCAACATGGGACTCGATCCTGGGTCTCCAGGATCACACCCTGGACCGAAGGTAGCACTAAACTGCTGAGCCACCCGGGCTGCCCCGATGACTGCCTTCTAAATTTTGTTCTGTAGACACATTAATGTTATTATTCAAATAGTCTGTTATTATTTAAACTATTATATGGGATGACTTTTAATAATCAAAATACTAGGTATGTAGACAAGAAGACCAATTCAAGTAGGCTTCCAATGGTAGAATCAATAGGACTTCGTGATTATTATGTGGGAGATGAGGCAGTGAGAAAGCTGTTCAAGGTTGAGTCCTAGGTTTTGAGCTTGAACTGGGTGTATGATACACTCACAGTGACTGGAAAAGGAACAGGTTTTTGTTGAGAAATTATGAATTCAGTTTTAGCCATGCTGGGTTTGAGGTGAAATCTAGGCTAGAGAGAGATATGCAACTCATCTACTAAGAAAGGTACCTGAAGTGGTACAGCAGGCACAGGGAGGAGAGAAGAGTAAGACTGTGCCCGGAGGGACACCGATATTTAACAGACCAGAAAATAGCACTAAAGAAGGTAGAAAAAGATAGGAGGGAAACCAGGAGAGTGGGTGAAAATGTACAGAGGAGGTTATTGGTAAGAATGCCAGATGTTACTCTGTCACATTAAAAAAAAAAAAAAAAAAAAAGTACTGGTAAGTGTCAACTTGGATTTAGCAACAAGGAAGTTACTAATGACCTTGGTACGAGCAATTACAGCAGGGTGAGGAGGATCAATCCATTAACTGGAAAGCACTTATTGATGGGAAGGGGCAAAAATAAAGGTCACTAGGTAATTTTTTCAAGGAATTAGTCTGTGAAGGCAAACAGGCAGAGAAGGGTATGAAGAAAGTTTTGTTAAAAGCATGTTTAAAATTTGTTTGCCAGGAGCTAGTAGAGAAAGATCTTGAAGATGCAGAAAAGAAAGGAGATAGTATGTGGCCTCTGAAAAAGCGGGAGCAACTGGGACTCAGGGTGTTAAGAAAATGACTAGCTTTAGACAGAGGAACACCTCTTTTGTTGAACAAAAGCAGGACAGATGGAAGTAGATAGAGGCTAGTCAGCAGATCTGTTGGCAGGAAGCTGAGAGAGTCTCTAAGTGACGTGAAGTAGAAAGAGTTGATTCTTAAATGTGAGGGTGAGACAGCAGTGTCGGAGATGTGAGAGGAGTAAAGGAGAATGGCTGTGGGCAACACTAAGGACTCGGGAGAGCAGAGAAATCACTAATCTGCAGTGTGGATTTCTTTTCCCCAGCAGTGCTCAAAAGTATTCAAAGTATTCAAAGGATAGAAATACTCCTTTGAATCCATTCAAGGGGTGGAGAGAGATCTTGCCAGGCAGATTTATTAGAAAAACAATAAAATGGAAAAGCTGAAACCACTGGTAAACAATTAGCGTAACGGATGGAGAGGAGTATGGGAAGAACTAAGGATAAAAGTTAGATTCTTCTACTTTAAACAAGCACTTTTACCCATCCTATGACCTACTAAACTAATTTGCAACTAATTAAGTTTCATTTAGCTATTTTTGAGAGCCTTATCTGGCTCCCTTTTCTCGCAAAGGTACAAAATGCAAAAATACTATGGCATTTACAAACTTTCCATGACTGATCTTATTGAAGAAAATCCTGCCGCAGGACTCTTACCATAGAAAAGTGTGTGTGTGTGTGTGTGTTCAATTACAGTATTAATTGCCACAGGAATACCTATGACTGACCTAAGGTTAATCTTTGAAATAAGAATATAAAGAAAAAAATAATTAAGTAGAGAAAAAAATGTTATTTTTCTAAATTCTTTAAATTCAGATATTATCTGTGAAACGGCATTAAATTACTCTTAACCATCTCTGGAAATACCATCTTGACGACTGTAAATGAAGATTTCAGAAATACTCATCCAAATAATAATGTAGGAAGTACTGTTTTTTTTTTTTTTACTCAGAGTCACAAAAATAACCAAAGGTGGTACTTTATATATCGGCACAAGTTTTCTAAAGTTTGCATTATTTGAAGTACTTCTTTTACTTTATTTTTAATTATAAAAATACCTGGTACACGGTTTTGAAAGTCTTCATACAGTGTCCAAGTGTATTAAGCACTTTTAATGGAAACTGAGAAGAAAATGAGTAAGTATTTAGTTTTAGGTGTTGTTTAGTCAGTTTCATTTGAGGAACTTCTCAATTTCTTCTCTGTGCTTAAGATGGTCAAGTACCTAGAAAAAAAAAAAGAAAAAAAAAAAGGATTAACACAGGATCTTCCCCACAGCACTTTCAATTTGAGACCCTCTAGACTTTCCAGAACTTAAGATATCTTGGTAATTACCCTCTTCAAATTAAAAAAACAAAACAAAACAAAACAAAAAAACCCTGTTAAGACATTGAGGGGAGGATAAAAAGACTAACAAAACATAACATTCCATTTGAATCAATAAAAACCATATCAGAACTATGTACTAATTATTGCATCAGGTCTATCTCATGGTATAGTTATTCTGTGTAGAACATTTCACATCAACAAAATATACACGTGCTCAGAGAAGTGAGAACAATGAGGTGAATTAAATTCTGCTTGCTAAGACATCTCCCTCCCTACAACTTATATTCAAAGTCTATCACTTCCTTGTCATGGGTTACATATAACACCCAAATAAATCTGCAGGCCCTGCTATCGCCATTAACCTGGAATCTCAGTCTTCACTGCCAGTCCCATACTCACTGGTAACAGCTTCCTATTATCCCCTTCCACTAGAGCATTACAAACTTCCATACATCCCCCATCTGTCCCCCAACGTTCCTCCTATTTCTTTAGGTTCAATATAATTCCAAATCCCTCTAAAATCACTATTTCCTCAGCAGGAAATCCTTTCTAAAAGGAGTTCTGCTCTTCCTAGTCCCTCAGATTCACAAGGATCACATTTACCATTCTTATTTAACTAATGCTTCATCTTCCTCTTCTGAACAAATTAGTCATCAAAATCTCACCCCCCTACCTTGGGTACCACTTCCTACTATCCTCTCCAAGACAGTCTTGCACTTTTCTTGGTAACAACTGGCTCGTGGTTTCATCCTCCATGTCATTTCCTACTTTCCTGATTTTTCTAAGACTGTAAATTGAGATCTAATGTCTATCTCATCTTCTCTATTCCAATACAGTTTTCACTCTGGACTGGCAATTTGTTCAAGGTCCTGAAGTTCTGAAATCCTTCCTTCTGATTGTTAAGTCCTAGCATTTCACTTTCTTACTTGGTCATTCTCCCTGAACCTGCTCTTGGCCCTGCTGCAAACTTCCAGTCCCTTGGTCATTCTTCCTTCCAGAAACCCATTAATCCCTTGCTTCTTTACTCAACCCCATACACAAGCCCAAGTAAGTCATTCCAAAAATGCCTTGCAAACATCCTTGACTTCCTCACTGATTTAACCGTCCTATCAATTCAATTCTGGATAAACCCCACTACCTGCTCTTTGCTTCTACTTGCAAACTGTCAGAGAGCAGAAAAATAGTTATAAAATGTCATTGGCTATGTTCACTATTAAGGTACACTATATCATACTGCACACACACAAATGAACACTTTCAAAACGTAGATTTATTCGATAAGGCACCTTGCCTGTTTTGCTCACTACCATATCTCCAGTACTTTACAGTCATTAAGTCACCCACTGTAGGCACTCAATTAAATTTGTAAGATGAATGTATTACAATGTACTCTGTTGGCTTCTAAATGAATCCCCTAGTGTGATTTCTATTTTTCCCAAGTGTCAAATAAACTTGTCTCTTTTACAAATGGTCAAATCCTCTAATGAGAAAATCAAGGCCTTCTAAAGTGAGTTAACATAATTGCCCTATATTTTTATTCCATCTCATACATCTTTCATAATGTGTCAAAAAATAATTATTTATAACTGGTTTTATAATTCTTTTTATTTTACTAAATGCCTGCTGTATCAAGAACTCTAATACGCAAACATTTGACCTTCCCTGAGTTCTATTTTTCTTGTCCTGTTAGTCTTCCAATTAAAAAAAAATACTGAAAACTGTAATAAAGAGATAAATCAACTGCCAATCTGTACTTTCTCACGTTAGCTTAGTTCATAAAGGAACAAAGGACTTATCTGCTTTCCTGGAAAGCAAAGATATATTAGATTATATTTTGAAAATGGGTTATCTTAAAATTTCAACAGTGGACTTAAATTCAGACTCTGACACTTCTTAAAAGAGCAATTACTTCTTAAACATTTAACAAAAATTTCTTCTGATCCTCATCCATGAATCATTTAATTTCTCAGCTGCCCTTGGCAAATAACTACTTAACTTCCCTCTGAACTTACATGGACATTTTTTGCTGGTCAGAGAGTATCTGTACATAACCAGCATTTGATAATGCACTGTGCATAAAAACTTTAATTCTAGACACCTAAAAGAAAAAAAAGCAAAACTTAAATCAAAAGTGGATGTAACAAGTTCAAGAAGTAATCTGTAAATAAAAATTTCTAAAATCAACTAATAGAAAAGTTGTAGAAAAGGACTTAAAATTACATAGATTTGTAAAAAGAGGCAATCCAATAGCTGTCATAGGACAAATCTAAACTCGAACGACCTGAAAAAATTCTGGAAAGAAAGACATTTCAAAAGGCATTGCTTAAATTTTTCCAGTATTTAATAATTAGGAATGACATGGCTCTTTTCTAGCAAAAGTATGAAAGCAGACCAAAGTGGCATGCCAAAAAGCAATGCACACAGGGCAGCAACCCCTGGTCTGTTTACTAAATACAGTGAGTGGGTCCTCAACCACGCACTGGTATGTTGATAGCAGTCTCCATTTTAAAGTCTCCAACTATCAAACAAAAAACAGTAACATAGATAATGTCAAATTACCTGTTTAAAAACTAGTTTTAAACTACTTCAGAAATGGCTCCTTCCCTGCTTCAGGCTTCAAAGCTGTTGCCTGCTTGTGATTTAAAAAAAACAAACAAAAAAACCACTTTAGTAAATTTACTTATACTATGGAGTATAGAATAACAAACACTAACTATACTTACAACCTAAAATGTCTAGAAAAATGAACAGAAAAGGAAAAATCCAACTTATCAATATTTTAGACTGGTTACGTTAGTGCTTGTGAAAAAACCACGTGATCTACGTAAACGTTTAAATTATCCATACTTCTAAGATTCTACCCAACAAAGGGATACGTTAATAGCTACTCTGGGATGTGGTAAAAACGGTTAACTCTAATTATCCTGAAAAGAGCCATGCCAAAGTTGACTGCTCCTGTTGTCATGAACTTTCTGCCACTCCCAACCATTCAAGAACTTTGTATATCCAATAATAATAAAGTTTCTTTCCTTGAAAGCTACCCTACAAGAAAACAACTTTGTCACTGGAGACACACAAGGCTTACTGCCTTCAGTTTAGACCCTCCGTCTTACAACGGTTTCCAGGACGCTCACCGAGAAGGTGAGACTGAAAAGAAAAGAGCAGGTGCACCAGAAGCCCTAGGGCACCCACTCCAGTAACCAGAGAATACCAGAGGGCGGAGTCTGGAGGGCAGTAGTGGGGCGGGGGCCGCAGGGGGCCCAGCGAGCCCGCTGCTCCCAGCGCCAAACTACCCTCCGTTCCTCATAGGGCGCACGACACGGACCTCAAAACCCGCCAAAAAGAAAAAAAATAAAAAAAAATAAAAAAAAGAAAAATATCCGACGAGGCGAGGTCCTCCGGAGTGGGCCGCAGGACGAAAAGTTTGGGCGACCCGCCTCCCTGGCAGGGCCAGTTCTCCAATCCCCAAACGCCAGTTTCTGCAGAGCAAGCAAAGCTTCCCGAATCCCCACTCCGGCGTTTACGTTCCCCGACCCTCGGCCCCTTCTCACCGGTCCTGCAGGACACACAGCTCGACTACTCCCGCTCGCCGCATGAAGCACCTCTTGGCCCAGTCGGGGGCGCCTCCCCCCCCCGCCCCAGGCCCCTACTCCCACCCCGCCGTCCCGCTCTTCTGCTCGGAGGATCCCCGAGACGGCAAACCCCGCGCGGCTCACGGCGCAACGCAGAAGCGGCGGCGCTCCTCACCCGGCCTTCTGCACCCCAAAATCCGGACGCCGACGGGCCCCCCCAAGGGAGTCTGGGAGTGGGGTTGGGGGCGGGGCGCGGTCACGTCGGCCGCGGCCGCTCTGGGACCCCAACTAGAGCCCCGGCGCCCGAGCCCCAGGGCGGCCTCCTCCTCGGGGCCAGAAAATGAGGGGCGGGGAGGCACGGCCGGGGGCTCTGCAGCCACCAACGCGTCCCCCGGTGCCCGCCCAGGCCGAGCCCACGTCCTCCGGCCCGACCGCCTGCCCAGGGGACGTGACGCCGGAAGCAAGAAGACCCAGGCGCGGGGCCCCACAGGGTCGCGCGTCCAGGAGCCGCTGCTCTCCCGCCCCTGCGCCGCGCCGCCCTCCGTTGCCAAGGGCCGGGGACGCGCAGCATTACCTGTAAACGAAGCCGCCGCTCCTGCCGAAGGTAGAGTAGCGGTCAGGCCCCACGACCCGCCACCTTAGAGACCGCAGCAAGGAGCGCCCACAAGTTCCCCGGCTGCCTAGGGCCCAATGGCCGCCTTCTCCACCTCAGCTACTCGGCGCCAACCGCCGCAGCCACCGCCATCTTAGATCTCATTGTGGTGGGAGAAGAGGGGCGGGGGGGGGCACTGCAGAGGGGGCCGCGCGCCGGGAGACTGCGCCGTCGCCTCGGCAACGGCCGCGCGGGGGCGAGAACTCGGCCGCGCAGGAGCCGCAGTGCGACCGACGCGCTAGCCCGGAGTCACGTGACCGCCCGAGCCTGTGGTGTCACCTCGGGGGCGCTTTGAGCCCGGCGCCGCTGACGCAGAGGAACGACCGGAGACTACATATCCCAGAAGGCCAACTCGACCCTGGTTTATCGGCGTCCGCGCGTCCATCGCGAGAGGGAGAACTACAAATCCCGGCATGCTGTGGACCTGCGGGCGCTGCTCGGCGACCTGTGCGGAAAGGGAGTTCGAGCCTCCTCCTCAGCTGGAAAAAACGGAGGCTCGTTCTGGGTTTCTGTGTGGCTGGCTGTCAGCTCCGGATCCCGCTGCAGGGCGGGGAGAAAGACCGAAGTCCGTCTTCTGTTTCTTGCCCACCCACATCCGGGTTACGAAGAGACGAAAACCAGAAGGCCCTTTAGCAACGAACTAGTCCTGATTGTACACAGTGGCCGTTGATAATGGGAAGCTAATTGGGTAAACCAATTAACCAGATAGCTAGCTACTCGGGGAGAATCCTAAATGTTAAGGATGAACACCACCTTGGATTAATGTCTTCCTTTTTTTCCTTTGGAAGAACCAGATGATTTTAATCAAAATTTAGTATTGGGGAATTTTCTCTTAAAACTAAGTCTCTGAATTCTCTTTTTATTTATGCTCCCACCTCGGCAGTAGCTCTATCAAGAACGGTATATGGACAGATTTTTCTCGTTTAAAAAAAAAAAATAAGGAAAAATTGGAAGAACCAGATGGTTTTAATCAAAATTTAGTATTGGGGAATTTTCTCTTAAAACTAAGTCTGAATTCTCTTTTTATTTATGCTCCCCACCTCGGCAGTAGCTCTATCAAGAACGATATATTGACAGATTCTCTAATTTAAAAAGAAAGAAAAATTCAACCGAGTGAATGCTAAGATCCAACTGGCTTTATTGGACGAATTAGGAATTAAGCAGCGTTCCATCTAGCAAATAGGGAGATCCTGCAGCTGTAGAAACGGGAATGTTTGTAAGGGCAGATTGGGGGTGGAAAAAAGGAAATTATTAGCAAAGAATGGAAAAAAGGAAATTACTAGCAAAGAATGCATTGATTCTGGCAAGGTTGCCTTCCTAAGTGAAAAGGAAAGCCCTGCCAGGTGGATTACTGACCTACTGATGGCCAAGTAATTCTGACTAAAGGTTACGTTTACTGGGGTGTTGAAACTGCATTTAGGTCAGATATTAAGGCTGAGTTGGTTGAGGTGGGGTTTAGCATACACGTTCCATTTGGGGGCCTGCTGTTTCCCTTCTAACACTCCTAACACGCCAAAAAAAGGGGGGGCGGGGGTAATGACTTTTAAGGCCTTTCGTGTACTTACCTGAAAAGTTAAAACACTTCCAATTTTACCTGAGTGCGAGGGCATTCTATATTTCAGACAGTTTGTGAGATGAGCTTAAGCAAAGAGTAGAATGAATGAATAATGGGCATTTAGGTTCCAACAACAAATTGTTCTCAATCCCCAACAGAAGTTGTTCAAAGAAGCCGAGTAGTAGTAGAACTGTTATCTCGATACATAATTCAGGTAAATTAAACTCTTTCTGAGACTATATTCAGGTTCAAAGTCATCGCAATGATCTTTGTCACTGTCTTATGTTTTTGAGTACATTTCTGTGTGTCTAACGTTGATGATTAGGTGACGAATTCATAGTCCCTGCCCTTGAAGGCTAATATTTTAAAGAATGATGGAGAAGTAGGATGTGATGTAAATAAATTCTGTTTTGTAAGAAAACAAAGTGCTATGAGAATCCAAAGCACAGGGTGCCCTATGCCCCATTCTAATTACACCACTAGATAGCTCTGAGATCTTGGGCAAGTTTCTGAACCTTTCTGAGTTTCAACTGCCCGCTCTATAAAATAAAGGGGAGGGAACAATAATATTGCCTACCTTGCAGGGATTTTTTTAAGTAGTATTTGATAGAAGGCACAAATTAAGCATTTTATCTGTTGTGATTTTCTTAATTCTCCTGACTCTCCTGAAGAGATTGATTTCACATTTGTTCTATTTTAGAAACAAAAGGTTAAATAAATAACCAAAATTCTGACAGCTCCAAGTGGTAGAGTCTAGGTTATACTGGGGTCTACTAAACTTGGAGGGATTGGGGGGGGGGGACTTTTTTGATTAAATAAGAGAATGAATGGAAAAAGTTAATATGTGGTAAGGCCTCAAAATATTAGCTATCTTTATTATCATCACCGTAATCATCTTTTTGTTTATATATACCTATTATTTTTAAATATGTAGAGGCTATTGTCATTAAAACAATTCAAATGATTAAAAATATTATTTAAGTCAATATGGTCATTATGCTTTCAAAATTCATGGTCTCTAAAAAAAATGTCAATACTATTATGTCTGTTTAGCAGGGGGAGGAGTCTGAGAAATTTTTACGTTAAAGAGAGATCCTCAAACTCAAATATGAGCATACTGATCTTAGCAGAGAACAAGGGAAAGAAAAAAACATGAAAAACTATATAATTATTCCAGATCTCCAAAACCTTAACATTCAGAAAACAAACCTTATACAAAAGAATCAATTTAGTATTAGTAATGTATGAATATCGCCAATAAATGATACGATAGTAAGTGCTGTAGGAATTCAGAGAAAAAGTATTGATGCATTGCTTCAAAGATAATGATGGCTTCAGGATTTCTGCATAGGATGAAATTAGGAGCAACAGGTGGAAATGTAGATGGGGAATATAGTGGTCTCTCAGAGATACATGTTGAAACTACCTCTCAGTTTTCCACATTTAAGAACAACTTGATATATGTATTAAACATGGGAGAGGAGGCCTAAATGGAAAGCACGCTTCAGACATATATTTCATCCAGAATTAGTGATGGATAAAGCAGAAATGAGACTATATGAAGCAGAGGATTCCTATGGGGGGACAGGGAGAAAAGAAAGAACTGATGAACAGGTTTCTATCTATTTATACAAACTCTAGAAAATCTTAAATGGTGATCTGAAGAGATTGGACTTTGTTCTATAGATAGTGTAAAATCACATGGAGTCTTTGAAAGAAGCAATGATATAATGAAGTAGTTATTTTAAGACTTTAATCTAGTAGCAATGTTTAGAACAGGCTAGGGAGAGCAGAGACAAGGAGAACAGGTGGCAACTGGCATGAAGTAATTAAGGTCTGGCCTAATGTAGCAGGATAAATCAAGTCAAAGAGTTGCTTTCTGATTGTTGTGTAAAATAGCATTTTTATGATCAGGGGGTGCTTACAGTAGAACATTTTGGGCTATCTCATTTATCTCTTTAATGTGTTCTGTGTTCTATATCCACAGGATTTAAGTACAGTGAGAGCAGAAACTGTGCCTTTTGTAGTTCTTTATATCACAAAAGCCCAACAGAGTTCATTTACTGTATTTTGATATTCACGAATTTGGTCTTTGAAATAACAAGTTTTCGCAATACCTAGGTTTAACCTGCAGGTGGTGATAGAACTTAAAGGAAAAATCCTTAGTGACCACTATACTATTATAACTGAATTTTGTGGTTGTTTTTATATGTGATTTTTTTATACACCCAAGAGACTATATGACACTTCTGTAAATTATATAGCACAATAATAAAAGAAATACTCAATAACCCACCGCCTAAGCTAAAATATAGAATATAATCAATCCATTTAAGGACACTTCGTGCTTTTCTCCAAACTCATTCCCCTTTGCAAACATAATTACTATCCTGTATGATCTCGGTGTTACTATTCTCTCATTTTCCTCATATAGTTATATGTATATATGCCAAAATAATGTATTGTTTGGTTTCACTTGTTTTCTAACTATAAAAACGTCATCACACTGAATATATTCTTGCTTAACTTGCTTTTTCATGCAGCCTTGTTTCTGAGATTCATCCATGTTGATGGGTGGAAACTCAAAATCTTAAGAGCAGAATGTAAAATTAATTTTGGAATATTTCAAAAGTTGAATCCAAATGACATTATCTTTATTCTTCATATTAGCTTTGTGAGTAACTTGATGGAGGAAGGAATTGATTATATAAACAAGAAATCAGTTGAAGAACTCTGACCTAGTTCTTACATTTTTTGGTTAAATTTAAGCATTTCTTTCCTTTAATATAGCCCAGAATTTCTCAATCATGGCATGATTGACATTTTGGGCTGGATGACTCTTTGTTGTAGGGGGCTGTACTGTGTGTTATAGTATATTTATCTGCATGACTGACTTCCTCCCCTTAGATGCCTATAGCACCCTACCTACCCTGATGTGACAACCAAAAGTGTCTTCTGACATTGCCAAATACCCCCACACACACACCTAAGGAGGGTAGGGTGGGGGCTGAGGGCAAAAATCATTCCTGAGTGAGAAAAACTGGTCTAATCTTTGCATTGAGAAAATCATGTTACTGAGGGTTTTTCTTTTTCTTTTTTTTTTTTTTTGAGGGTTTTTCTTATGTACCTCTTTTGCTCAAAAACCTAAACTTTCAAATACTTAAATCCATTAATGACTATATGTAATTATATCGACTAATTATATCAAATCTACATACATAAGTAATATTTCAAGGCTCTTCTTACCCTCCTCCATTTTCTCCTTATCTAATTACTTTGACATCTCTCATTACTGCCTAGTTCAGACTTTCTATGACTGGATTCCAAATACCTAATTCCTGCTCTCAACATACAATGTTAATATTTACACCAGTCTGAACTACCCTTTCCTCCATAACCAGTTTATATCCTTTTCTTTCAAAAATCACTCATTCAATAAATGTACATGACAATCCTAACCATATTTGCATTTCATCAGTCTCAACATGGCTCAGCTCCTAGAATTATGATATGCTGCTGCTTAAATATTCTTCTGTATATATATATTCTTGGGGGTCTATATATTTTTACTCCACTTTCTCTATTCATCATGAACCTAATTAGAGCTGCAATAGTTTAGTCCTATGTGGAATGCTTACTTCCAAGGACATATCAAGTTAGAGGGGCTTAAATAAAGGGATATAATAATTTAAAAACTACAAAGAAAATAATCTGTACCTTATTTCCTAGCCTCCCATCACCCCTACATCATATAATATTGAAAATATTAACTATACATAGATGTAAGTTAATTAAGTAGAGAAATCAGGCAATTAGGTAGGTGAGTTCCCAAAATATGGAAATATAGGCTGGTATAGATTTTGTTTTCTAATTATATGAAAGATGTTAGAAAAGTATGAAAATTCAGGGTGCCTAGGTGGCTCAGTTGCTTACATGTCTGACTCTTGGTTTCAGCTCAGGTCATGACCTCAAGGTCCTGCAATCAAGCCCCACATCTGACTCTGCACTAAGTGGGGAGTCTGCTTGAGATTCTTTCTCTCCTTCTCCCTGTGTCCTCCCTCCTACCCCTGCTTTTTCTAAAATAAACAAATGAATCTTAATAAAAGTATGAAAGTTAGTCCTCAGCTTTTACTTTAAAAACCTGTTAGTTGAAAATAAAATTATGTAAAATGAAAACTCAACAATGCCGTGGTTATAAGAGAGTAATCTGGAATGGAATGACTTTATAAAAGATGAACCATGAGCCAGAAAATTGTCTTTTCTCAAATAAGGAGATCTACAAGTGACAACTGGATTTGGTATATGCTTGCATATAAGCATGGGCTAGTGAAGAAGTAGCCAATGTGATTTGGGTATAGTGATCTATATAATATCCCTATTATATCATATGTTGGGAACCAACAGATGCATGTGTTATAATTTTTGCTCTTTTACCATAAAAAGGCTTCCCACACTGCATTTTGCATTCTGTAAGAAAGATTCAAAGGTAAGGGAAAAAATGGCAACACATATGTGAACTCAGATCAACCAGCAAGAGGTTAGAATGCTCTTTCTTTACTACAAGATCACTAAATAATTTCCAGTGTTAAAAACTGGGGGAAGCTGGGTGGCAGGATGGACAATCCAATCTAGATAAGGAAAAATGTAAAACCTTGACAACAGGTGCAGTAGAATGATGTAGGGCAAAGATTGACAAACATCTTCTGTAAAAAGCCAGATATTAAATATTTTAACTATTGTGGGCCACACAGTATCTGTCTCAACTACTAAGTTGTGTGATTGTAGAGTAAAAGCAGCCAGGCAATGTGTAATGGACGAGTACAGCCGTGTTGCCATAAAACGTAATTTTGGCTACTGAAATTTAAACTGTATATAATTTTCTCATGGCACAAAATATTAATCATCTTTTTTTTTCAACTGTTTAAAAAATATTAAAACAGGCAGTGAGCCCAATTTAACCCATGGGCCGTAGTTTGCTGACACTTAATGTAGAGTACTCAAAATTGAAAGTTTTTCGATAATTAATGATAAATGGAAGGAGAAATTAACAATGCAAGAAAATGCAGTTTCATTACTTTGCAGGATGGTTATTTTACAAAGAATAGTTTGAATAAATAAAGGGAAGATATAAAGCAAATGTAACTGAACATTTGTAGATTTTAGTTTATACTATTTTCTTATATATTCTGCACACACACCACACACACCCTTGGCTAGTTGCAGCCATGCATTGCCTCCAGGAAGGATTGGCAGCCACTAATACCAGAAACAAAAGATACAACTTTTAGACCTAAGAGAAAAGATTAAAATAAGTCAGAGCAGTTCCCACTGCCTGGGTGGAAAGAGGAAGAACTGCTGGGAAAGTTAAAGAATTTTATGCTTTTCCCTGCATCTCTGAAAATAATGAAGGAGAGGAAAAGAAACTCTGTGGGGATCTGTGACCAAAGAGAGCCTAGAAAGCTCTATGGTTGCAGCAGGGAGCTCTCTGCAAGGCTCACCCACCACAAGCCCAGGAAGTCATGTGGAGCTCTGGGAGGAGAAAGACTCTAACCAGCTGACATAATGGATCAAGAATGAGTTTAGAACTCCCCAAACCTATCAAATAGTCTTGAAATCCAATCAGAAAAACAAGAGTTACATTCATCTTCCACATGTGAGTTTGTGGCATAAGAAACATACCCACTTTACTTACACAGTTCAAATGTCAGCTACCTGAGTGTTCCCAAGTCCTCAAGGCTGTTGGGGTAACCATGTCTCCATCATATGTATTAGGAAATCTAATATAGGAAATATATTAGATTTATATTAGGAAATCTAATTTCATATGCTGACATCTTCTAGAATGCTTTGAGCTAATGTTTTTCTATTATTTCTGTTTCTGCTGAATTCTTGATTTCTCTCAAGTCTAGCTTCTTTTGGCTGTTCTTTTTCTCCATCCCACATCATTCCCAAGACAGAACACAACCTCTTTCCCTTTATTTTCTCAAAATACCATGGAAACAAGGCACCTCTGTGTGGAATACTGCTTTCCACTGAAAATTCACAGTTAATAGTGTAAGATGGGGAGGAGGAAGAGGAATTTATACTGCAGCCATTTGGACACCCCTGTTCTTCAAAGATCTTTGGCCATAGCCTTGTACTTCTCTCTGGCTGCCTCTCACCCAACTCCCTGTCATTTGGATACATTATTTCTTCACATTCTACTCCCCACTGTCATCTCATTAACTCCTTCTCTTTCACCCTTTTTCTCTTGGGATACACATGGAAACTCTAAATTCTTCATTAAATATTCATTAACAAAACAATTTAAAAAAAGATTTAATTTATTTATTCATGAGAGACATACAGAGAGAGGCAGAGACACAGGCAGAGGGAGAAGTAGGCCCCATGCAGGAAGCCTGATGTGGGACTCGATCCCAGGACCCCATGATCATGCCCTGAGTCAAAGGCAGGTGCTCAACCGCTGAGCCACTCAGGCGTCCCAACAAAACAATTTTGTTCTCTTGGTCTTGCCTCTAGCTTATCCCAGTGAGACCCACTATTAGAATAATGCTCTTCCTCTGCTGATTAATATGATCCATTTCCTCAGCATGGAGCTCTAAGAGAATTATGTCTTTTTTGAATGCTAAAATCAATTGCATAAGGCTCTTCACTATCCTGATTAGCAGAAATTGTAGGAAGAAACATCTTCATTCCCCTGACATCTCCACCCCTAATCATCAGAAATGGGGGGGGGGGGGCAGTGGCTAAGTTAGTTTTTAGTAGCCAGTTCTTAGTCTAATCCATAGTGTGGAGAGGTCTCTAAATACAGAGACTGTATCTAGTTTTACAGATAGGTCCTGGGTTTTATTGTTGTTGTTGTTCTTTGTTATACTGCCATCATCTTGTCATTTTTGAAAACCTTCCCACATAGTCTGGGGCCATTATTATCCTCTACACCAGTGATTCTGCTCCTGATCTCTCAGAAGCTTCTCATGGACTCCTGCGTGTGATGTGTGTGTGTGCCTGTGTGTGTGTGTATGTGTGTGTGTGTTGGGTAGAGGAGTTGTAGGACATTGAGGTTGGGGAAACAAAGATTCTCCTTATAATGTTATGGTCCAGGTTTAGGTTGTCCTCAGCCATGGCTGGCTTGGGCTTCCACCCTTTGTCTCTGATTAGCAAAATCCCTGCACAGGCTATAATCATGTTCTCAGATTGGGCAACCCCACTGCCTCTTGTAAAGCTAGTGAAGCACTGTAGCAAGTGGATAAGAGCATGTTTCTAAGGCCACACTACTTCAGGTCAAATCCTATTGTATAGCACCCTTTCTGTCTCAGTTACCTTGTTGACAAAATGGCAATAGAAATAATAATGCATATCTCAAAGGGCTGTTATGAGGATTAAATGAGTTAATATACTGCTCAGATAGCACCTGGCTCACGGTCAGTGATATATAAATGTTTATTCTTATTAAGTTTACAAAGAAAGCTTTGTGCTAATACTGACTTGGGCCTCCATGTTTTTGGAATTCCAACCTGCACCCCCATTTTAGCATAGACTTCAAAACATTTACAACTATACTTCATTGGTTTTAACCATAGGGACTACATGATAGAAACTACTATGAAGACACATGTGGTCTCATTATGAGCACTTGCAGTTAAAGGAACGGGTAAGAAGTCACTGGCTTTGGCTGAGAAGTTAATAGGAAGTGAGGCCCTGGAGTCCTTGAGTGTATATCATCCTCTTTACAAAGCTTGGTGGAAAGGGAAAGAAGAAATCAGAGGTAGGTAGAGACAAGAATTGAGGAAGATTTCATTTTCTAGGGCTTAAAAGAATTAAGCTTGTTTATAGGGTAAAAGAGGGATGAGACTCTCAAAGGAGGTGATATTAAAAGTGAGAAAGGGGAAATGTAATTAAAGAAATGCAGTTCTTGAGAAGAAAGAAGCAGCTGGATTCAGAGCCCAGGTGGAAGAAATAGACTAAAACAAGAGGAATTAATACCTACAGAAGCAACTCTCCAGCAATGGGGGGCTGGCAGTGGTAGACATACACTCCAGGGCTCTGGTCACAGGAGAGAGAAATTCTGATGTGGGCTTCTCAGAGGCCCAGTTGCTGAAGGTAATAGCACACTGATGAGACACCCTTTATTGGCTCTTCTCCCTGTTCCAACTCACTTCACTATTCCCTTGCTTATGCTTCCTGGAATCACCACTCAAATTAATTACTTGCATCCAAATCTTTGTATCATGCTGTGCTTCTGGGAAACCCCAATTTCAACAGATTGTGAGAAAGAACGTTATCTCAGGCTTTCTGATTCCAGGTACTTGGATTTTTTCAGCCAAATCATGCTTTATCATTGCCCAAATTTAAGTTGTGCATTTTGCTTCTATGTCTGGCATACCAGTCATGCTATATCATCAGAGGAGTAGCCTAACATAAGGACATTCTCAAGAGAGATGTGTGGAAGCAGTAGAAGCTAACTGTCAACATGTGTCATTCTCCTTCACTTCCATTTTTCTGAAAATGACTCTTCATTTTGGGGAATAGATGGGTATGTTATCTCTATGTCTACTCCTTCATCTATGTCTAAAGTGATATCTACATTTTCATCTACATATATGTCTGTACTAAAGTGTGGATATATGTTATCATATATATATATATATATATATATATATAATATGTATATCCACATTTGATAAAAATAGGTATCAGCCAGGGCAGGACAGGCAGTTGGGATATGAATAGGAACAAGGAGGTAGTGATGTATCAGAGTTCTTTATTGGTTTCTGGCTGGCTAATTTAGGCAAAAGTAAATTTATTGGAATTTACGGGAGAATGTGGGACTCACAGAATCAAAAGATGTCTGGGACATCAGGCTTCAGAATAAACAGGAATTAAAGGAGCTATGGGAAGCCAAGTAACAGAAAGCAAGGAAAGAGCAATTGTGTCATAACCTGAAGTGTTTAGCCAATATACTGCTGCCTCTGCTCATTCTGGAATGAATGACCTTCCTTGGGTCTCTTCCTAAAGATGCAAATTCCCTGGAGAAAGTACTGAACTTCCTCATCCCACTACCCACCAGTGTCCCTGATAGGGTGAGAAGATCTAGCCATTTTGGCTCCTGCCATGAAAGTCCTGAATTATTTTTCCCAAATGTTATGGAGAGGCTGTGGCTAGAAATAGAGCTGCTATTAGAAAGGAGGAGCAGAAGCCAGAAGACAAAAGAATAACAAATGTCAACTGGAAACCTCATCAGGTAACCAGGCAGGGCTTTTGGCTGGGGCTGCTTACTGACTGCAGATGAGATAGGACTGGTCTTTGATAAGTGAATAACTGTAAGAACCTTATGATCTAGAGTACACAAGAATCCTTCACTGTAATATGTATGATATAACATTTAAAGGACAAACTTAGAAATATGGGAATACATTGAAATAAGCTTTAGTAATTGAATGAAGTGATGCTAAATAAAATTACCTTAGAATAGGAAAATAATTATTGATATTTTGCTGTGTTCAGACCTGCAGGTCAAAGTTGGCTATCATGGTGCTTCTGAGAAAAACGTTCTGCAGGCTGAACGAGCACCAGGGGCAACAGCACAGAAGTAGAAAGTATAACTTGAGTTTGAGGAATGGCATATATCCAGTCTGGCTGGGGTGCAGGGAACATGAGATTGTTCAGATATTTTCATGCAGACTTTAATTCTTTTAAAAGCTGAACAAATCTTTTAAAGACAATTACCTGCTTTACAAAATGGTTTTTAATTCTCACTTAGCCTGCATGATCAAATACTCAAAATCTGACTCTGGATCTCACCAATTGAAGTTCATAGTTCATCTTTTGGCCTCTTGTCATCTTTTATTTTTTAGCAGGCACTAAAAGGAATTAAAGGGCAACTGACATATTTGTACACCAATGTTTCATAGACACTATTAACAATAGCTAAAAGGTGGGAACAACTCAAATGTCCATAGATGTATGAATAGACAAAATGTGGTCTATACATACAATAGAATATTATGCTATATCATCAGAGAATGATATAGGCAGGAAATTCTGATACATGCTACAACATCAAAACTGGAACCTGGGAGATATTGTGCAAAGTAAAATTGGACACAAAAGGACATATACTGAATGATTCCGCTTGTGTAGGTAACTCGTGTAGTCAATTCATAGAGACAGAGTCAAATGTGGTTCCCAGTGTCTGTGGGCAAGGAGAAGGGGAGTTAGTATTTAATGGGGTCAGATTTTCAGTTTGGGAAGATGAAAAAAACTCTAGAAATGGATGGTGGTAATGGTTACACAAAAATGTAAAAGTTCTAATGCCACTGATGTATACACTTAAAAATGGCTAAAATGGGAAAAGATGGTTGGAATGGTAAATTTTGTGCTGTATATATTATATTACAACTCTTTAAAAAGGCAACCGATAGTTTTTCTCATTGAATCACCAGAAAAGTACAGCAATAGACACTCTCTAGGGTATCTGGACTCTGCTTTCTTCCCCAAAGCCAATGAATAATTCCTGCAATTGCATCCAAAGATGTAGTGGAAATGAGAAAGACTACCTCCAGATCCCACCTTCATGGAAGAATTTGTTGCTCCATTACTTGGTGTTTGTGGTCAGCAGTCTGACCCTTTAGGGATCCTCTTGGCTGTGGACAGCCACTTCCTGCCAAGGTCTCTCTCCTTTCTGGGGCAGCCCACACATAATGATCCATCTAGCAGGGGCTAAGGCCCAACCATTCTGGCCCAAAGCAGGATACCTCTGATGGACCATTTTAGTTCTGGTCGACCATTTTAACTCCCCATAGGTTCTCCCTTTCTCTAGTTCTTTTTCCTTCCTCTCCCTTCTAATCACAAAACACTCCCTCATAAACATCCTGTGCACAAAATTCTATCCCACAGTCAGCTTCCTGGAGAATATAGCCTGAATAAACAGACCAAGTTCCTTAAAAACAGAAAGAAAGGAAAAGATGTACAAAGGAACAAGGATGACAGTGGATTTCTTGTTGGAAACAATGTAAGTAAGAAGCAATGGAGTAACCAGGATGCTACATGCAACAGAACCCCTTTCAGAGTCTAAGCCACAAATATTTTCAGATATGCAAAAACTAAAAAAATCATTCACCAGCATGTCCACACTACAGAAAAGGTCAGTTTGAGAAAACTCATGAAACTATATGCTAACAATTTGTGCACTTTTCTCTATTTTTTGCTTTGATGAATAGTTCATTAAAAAAAAAAAAGGGATCCCTGGGTGGCGCAGCGGTTTGGCGCCTGCCTTTGGCCCAGGGCGCGATCCTGGAGACCCGGGATCGAATCCCACATCGGGCTCCCGGTGCGTGGAGCCTGCTTCTCCCTCTGCCTGTGTCTCTGCCTCTCTCTCTCTCTCTGTGACTATCATAAATAAATAAAAATAAAAAAAAAAAGAGGCAAGCAGAGTAGTTGACATTTGTTGTGTTATGAGTAAGGATAGCTTTCTTCTCTACACAACCTGATCCTTTGTCCTGGCTGCCTTAATAGTCCCTGATGATTTTGTACAGATGGTACCTCAGTATCTCTCTAATCAATCCAATTATTTTTTAAAATTTTATCTAATTTTTCAAGTTTTTCTTGATAAGAGTGTTGTGCTGATATAACCTCTTTCATTATAGATTAAAGCAGGGTTTTCTGTTACCTTTCTTTATTTGTGAAATTCTTGTTCTGCTAAAAGTGTGAATGAATTTGGCAATATTAGAAAATGATTTTAGGAGAAGGGTATTGTTTCCATCTATACTCACTGCTTCATGTATATACTCTCAATAATAACAAGGGCACAGATAATTTGGTTAATTCATTGGTGAAAATAGTCAAGGGACATGAGATAGGTTTGTCAGGCATCTTGCTGAATGAGACAATCTTCTACTAACTCAGTGGATCGATCCTCCTTTCTTTATCCTTTAAATTCCCTGATTGGCTATTAGGTGAATGGTACATACTGGGAGCCTCCCTTACATATGAAAGTCACCATAGCACTCATGTCTGGCAAAAATTTCTATCCCTGGATCCATCAACTGTGAAAAAGACAGCAGAAGTGTAGCCTGGATGTATGAGTGTTATATGTCTATGGTACCCTAAAATATAGGTGACTGGCTAATTGGATTTTTTCTTTTAGAGATGTGGAATTTGTATGGAAAGATGTAGGGACTAAATTTCCAGTAAAACTAAAACATTTTAAGGGCTGCTGCTACAGAATAAATTGAAGAACTCCTCTTGTTATGGTTTTTAGAGCTGTCCTTATTCTGCCTTCCTTCAGCTTGTTTGTGGCAGCCTGTTATTGATTCTGCTACTTACCTCAACAGCCCTCTAATGAATCCAAATTTTTTTTTGCTCAATATGGCTGGATGAAGTTTATTTCTTTAGCTTGCAAACAAAAACAAAACGAAAACCAGTGTAAGTGAATTACTCTGAAATTCACCCTTAATATTTCATAACCTTTCATTGCTGGAGGGAGAGACAAGGGGTCTACTCTAAAAGTTCTAGAATTTTTCCTCAATGTCTCTAAGAGGGAAGCAGGAAAAAAGCACTTCAATCTTAGAGAATCACTTTAGTGTATACTCTTATGTCATGCACACATGAGTCAGGTCCCTATCCTTTGTTTTTTTTTATGCAGACCTCGTCATTGGTATACCTGGTAAAGTAATTCAAGTATAAAATGTAAACTTTTTAAATGTAAAATTTTAAAAGTTTAATATGCCAGCTTCTGGTCTCAAATGTACATGCAGAAAAATAAGTTCATTGTAGTGAGCCATGTGTGGGCTAACCAAAAAATGAGTTGGAATGCGTGTATAATTGTATAACAATGAATTTTTCTTTCTCCCCAGAAGATGTACAGTTAATTTGAAGTGAAAACAAGGAACTATATCTCAGAGTATTGTATTTAGGTGGTCTTATTTTTTCTAAGAAATAAAAATAATAATAAAAGATGAATACAAAATAAGGACAAATTTTAAATTCAAATGTGCAAATATTTTTTTGTCAAATGTATATTTTCAAAATCTATCCAAGTGTCCAGAAATTTTGTTGGAATAGTTGGCAACCCTAGGAATTTTACCTTTAGATGTGGTCATAGAAACATGAATCATCATGTGTTTTCCAATTAGTTGAATAACGTTTTAAGAGGAGATAATACTTAAGGAATCTAAAACCCAAAGGATAAAAAAAAGCACACATCGATATTGGACTTACATGTGTGAATGAAAGAGATTTATAGCAAATTTATAAAAGAAGGCAGGGAAGTCATACGGTGGAATAGAATGAAAAAAGACATCTTGTGTTACTGCCTATCTCTCTTATGTACAAGGGCATATTTTAAAATGTGATTTTACTTAACATGAACTTGTTTTCTTTTTTTCTCCTACATATTTTTATACGATATAACTGAATTTCTTCCTCATGTGTTAAGTGTAAAAAATATGCCTTCTATTAAAATTCAACATTTATTTGGTTGCAATTTTTTATGACATGTTATCTTATGGAGAGAGTCTTCTTTAATAAGAAAGATGTTATTTTTCAGAAGCATGAAATAAATGTAATTCTGAAGTTCTTGCATACACATCGAAAGAAAAACAAACATTCCTTAGCCAGAGCTCTTTTTATTCTTTGCAGGGGGAAAAAAATGAATAAGAAAACATCTTTTGCACTTTGCTGTGTTATGGAACCAAGTTAAACTTGGTTAGATACCAGAGGAAACTAATTTCAGGTAGACAAGAAACCCCTGAAAAGAAGAGTAATGAATAAGCATTTCATTTTATCCTAACTAGGATGCAGGCAAGGATACTCTGCAATCTGAAGCTACACATTTTGGGGGATCTGTCAAATGTCTGTCAATATTACTTTTTACATGCTTTGTGTAGCAGGCCTAGAGAGTGAGCAGTCCAGGTTTGAGCAAAGGAACACAGGATTCTGGGACAGAGTTCTCCAGGAAATAACTGCATTTGGAGAAGTTCCTCCTCAAGGATTTGGTTTTCCTGTTTGGGATCCTGTAACAGCTGGAGTTCAATCAGAAAAGCAGAGCTTCTAGAATATATAAGGGATGACCTTATGCAATCGTGGGGTCTGGTGAAGTGGTCTCAGAAAGCCCCTTTTTTCACATTTGATGCTGGAGCTACACAGCAGGTCAGTGTAAAGGGCAGTTGTCTGGCTGTAAGGGAAACACTTATCCAAGAGGATGAGCTGAAACCTATATCAGTTCTTATTGCCTCTGACCTTGGGTGTCCCATAGGAGCTGAACCCTAAGCCATGAGCTGAAGGAAGATCCAGGGGAAGGCAGGGCAATTCCAGGCCTGACCGAAATCTTTTGCCACCAGGATGAGCCAACGGGTAGGCAACAGCACATGAAAGCCATATCTGTAGAAAGCATTACTATATTTTAGTATCATTAATTTTTTTTCTATGGGACCATTCCATTTCTCCCAAGAATTCCTGTCTCCTGTCAAGAAATATAAGGGCGTCTGACAGAAATCGGATTTGAAAAAGGTGGTTGGGCACACTCTTTCTATCCATATTTTCATTTAATTTCTCTGTGTATGGCTCCTACCTTCCAATATTCCTGATGTATCCAAATGAAATGACTTTCCAAATCAGATTCTTGTAGGAATAAAAGATGGGCAAGTGGTAAGTAAATAAAGGTGACACGGGGTGGGGAAAGGCTATTGGGCCCAACTACACTTTATATATTATTTCATCAATTCCACTGCCTACCCTCCCCCCATTTTCACCCTTTACAATTACCCTTGAATTTTGTAGTTCCTCTAAAACCTCTACCAATAAATTATAATCTCTTATCTTCTCATGTATCATTTCTGTTTGCTTAGACATTGCAGATATGTGCCTTTTTGTTTCTTTACTGTCATTTTAAAAAGATTTAGGGAGAAAACATAGATAAAAGTGTATAGTCAATCCACCACATTTAACAAGGTTTTGATAACAATTTTCTGTTTAGTGACAGGCAGATCCATATTTATCTTCGGTAGAAAACTTTTCTTCTGCTTGGTGGGTGACATTTTAATGAGCTTTTATTATACAAAGTACAGCCCATATTATATTCTAAAAGGAGAAATTTTTTTGATGTAAGAGGCAAAATTTCTCTGTGTAATCCTGTAAGTGGTTTTCTTTAATGTGGGCATAGCTATATCACCACCAGTGCTTATGACTTAATTGGCTGGGAAGATAGGATTTTTCCCTTTCTTATGAAGAAGGAGAGGAGTTAAGGGTAGGATCTGGTCAACGATACTTCTACCCATGGAAGGTTACATAGCCCCTTCAATATGGGAGTAGTTTGGGTCCATGGATAAAATGAGAGAAGGCTCATGGGGGACCTCTGTGGAGAAGAAAATAGTCATAATTATTATCTCTGTTTATACTTTCCTTCTCTGCATCACAATTTCCTTCTATTTCAGAACAGTTTTGCAAACATCACAGCCTGTTAAAAGCTTGTTTTGGGGTTTCAGAAAGGGACTTATGACCAAGTCTAGGGTAGATTAGGAAAGGAGAAAGTAGCCTTTTCCCACAACCACCACCTCCATCTTGAAATCTACCTGGTAGCAACAGCAGCATTTCAAGACACTACCATGGTCCCAGAACATCAGGAGCTGGCCAAGAACAGAGCAACAGTTTTTTAGTGTAATAATATGGGTTTTCCATTATACAATGTTATGTATCAGTTATACTTTAATTTAAAAAAAGAGTTTAACTAGATAAAATAATAGTAATATGGGTTTTCCAACTTGATAATTGCAGTAGCTTTGTCATTGTCTGTTTAGAACACCAGAGAAGCTGTGAAGGAGTCTCTGACTTATACGACTCTGTGTCTGTCTCAGCTCCAGCCTAGTTGATTCACACATTACATATATTTATCAATATTGCCTAGTTATCCACGAACTCCCCTATGATATAAAATGTTAATCCTCATTATGTTCTCAGGAGGTTCCTTGTAGATGATAACAAATGAGCAAAAGAGAAGAATTTAGGGGCACCTGGGTGGCTCAGTCCATTAAGCTTCCAACTCTTGATTTGGGCTTAGGTCATAATCTCAGGGTTGTGGGATCAAGCCCCATGCTGAGTCCCTTGTAGGGCTCTGTGCTCAGCATAGAGTCTGCATATTCCTCTCTTTCTGCTCCCCCCCCCACTCGCTCTTTCTCTCTCTCAAATAAATAAAATCTTTAAAAAGAGAAAGAGAGAAGAATTTAAGAGTAGGAGTGGATTTTAGGGACTAGTTGATCTAATAGCTTTGTTTTACGAGGAAATTGAGGTTTAGAGAGCCATGACAGAGCATGAATATCAATGCAACTCTCAATTTTCAGTTAATTGTTTCCACTCATTTGACTGTACCATTCATACTGACATAACATGGATTAATTCCATGTCTAGCACATTCCAGAGCTATTTACTTAGGATCTATTAATTTTTAGTTTTCCCTAGTTATATAGACAATAGAAATAGGGTCATTTACTACAACATTGGTTTAGTTTTACTAATTCAAAATGCTTCTCTAAAGAAATCTCTCAGACCCGTGCTATGTGAGAACAAGTTTTGTATTGTTTGAGGACTCTGCCTGTGATGATATCCAAACCAACATTTTAGGAAAGAGTTTTGTTACTTCCCCCTGAAGAGGCTCTGTTGCTTGAATGAAGACAGTTCTTGATGACATTTTTGCTTGATACTTACAATATACTTCATTCTAAATATTTCAGTAAAAGGCAAATTTTAAGTTTAAAATGTGATCATTGTATTCAAAGCACAGGATTTCGAAAGTTCCATAAAGGATGCATCTCTCTGAATTGAGAGTTAAGGCTGGAAAATATAACCATCAGAATATCTGCATACATGAAAGGATGTAGGATCAGCTCTCTGAGTCTAGTTCATAATGGGGCTGAGAACAGACATGTTTGATGCTGCAGCCTTGAGCAGATTAGAGATGGGGAGATCTGGAATTAAACCTTCCCACTGGGACTGGGTCAGGTATCAGATAATGGACAGGTGTCCAATCCAGCAGACACAATCCAGGATCCAGAGGGTTTGGATGACAATTGTACTAAAACTGATGTATGAATTGAGTTCTCTGAATAAGGTCTTCCAAAAGAAGAGGGAGAGAACTTGTCAGTGCTCATCTAATCCTGTCCTGGAGCCAAAATGACCTGATCTTGGTGCAACTGTAACTGTTGTCCAGTGGAAATATTCTCAGGCCAGAGAAGAAAAGTATATCTAATTACTTTACTGTGGAAAACAAACAAACAAACAAAAAAGCCTCTAAGATTATCAATACCTTTATTCATGTTCTTGGTGCACCCAAACTGCTTTTGCCTCACTCTCCAGGGTGATTTTGCCCGCCCATGAGGAATCTTCTGTGCAAATAACTAAACAGATTATCTTACTAAGCAATTCTCTTTTTCTAAACTAATGAGCTAGTTTTTCTGTTTTATGTATCCCTTGATAAACTGTTGAATGTAAGTTAGTTCCTGAGAAACTAATCACACTTAGGGTAAGTGAATTAAATCCAATTTCTTAGACAAGCTAATTTAAGATATAAACCTTAATAACCTCACTATTCTGTTCAGTGAAGCTGTCTTAAAAAAAATCCCCAAACAGCCTGAAAGTATGCATGCCAACCCTTCTTCCATTTCTGGTCCATCTCCTCCAACACTGAATCGAACCTGCTCCTCTTAGAGTGTTTTCTCACTTCTTTCAGCCAGTTATCTCTGGTCCCATTCTCATTTTAAAGGTTTGGTACAGTTAGCAAGGTCACAAATTTGACTTTTTCTCTTGAGAATTCTTCCCCCATATTCTTCAATGCATCTGTAGACTAAAGGAATAATATTTCTCCTATCAAGCTCAGTGTCTGTCAAGCTTTCAGGGAACATTGACCCTAGATTCTATCCTTATTGTCTGATTAGCTTTCTCTGGGTTTTTCTTGAGACAATGTCCCCAAAGACCACGTCCCCAATAGACAGCATTATCTATCTTTAATGATGAAGAGCGCAGACTCTCAGTATGACTATCTTTGAATCCTGGATCCACCTGATGCTACTTGTGTGACCTTGGGCAGGTTGCTTAAACCTTTGTGCCTTGGTTTCCTCATTTGTAAAATGGAGATGGTAACAATATCTTCTCATAGGACTGTTGTGGCTGACTGAGTTACTATATTTACCATGTCTAGCACATAAGTGTGCCACATGTAAGGGGCATTGTTATGGATATTATTGTTCCTTCTCTGATGAAGTGAGCACAGTTTATTAAATGCTTGACCGAGGAGAAGGCAAAAGGGATACAAGGAGGAAAAAACAGGTTGTATTTCAAAATATTTCATTTTACCACAGCCAAATAATCCCATACTTTTGCTTTTGACATTTAATGCCAGCAGCTTGAATTCTCTATGATTATGAATGCATAATTTTCACTTCCGTGTGTGTACATCACTGTCAGGGAGGAAAACTTCTAGTCAACCCGTCTATGTTCTTTGACTAGCCTAATAATTAAATTAACATAAAACAGATTAACAGGAAAGAAATTAATTTTGTATGTATGAGAGGCCCAAAGACAGAGACGCAAAAGGCAGTCAGACAGTTGAAGCATGATTAGCTAAGGAGAAGCAGGTAGTGGTTTGGGGCTTCAAAAGGAGAGGAAGAAAAGTCACTGGAAGAGGAGTAGGGCAAATGTTTGATAAACAAATGTTTGCCATGCCATGCAGATATATCTTTCTTTTCTTTTTTCTTTTTAAGATTTTATTTATTTATTTGAGAGAGAGTATGCACACAAATAAGCAGGGTTGGGGTAGGGGGCAGAGGCAGAGGGAGAAGCAGACTCTCAACTGAGCAGGGAGCCTGGGATCATGACCTGAGCCAAAGGTAGATACTTAACCAACTGAGCCACAGGTGTCCCCAAATATGTCTTTCTGACAAAAAGTTCTCTTTGGTATTAACTCCCTCCTGGTACAGAACCTCTATTTAAATTCTTTTAAGCAATTAAAGGAAAGATGAACAGCTCTTCTTGAGTCTGTTGAGATTTGATGGTCTTCAGCTTGAAATAATCCACATGTCAAAGTGGCATATTTAGGGGTCACGTATTCTGTTCCCCACTCAACTTCAACCTGTTTTCCTTTCCAGTAAATCATCAGGATTAGCTTTTTCTTCATAAACTTAAAATTTCTGAGTGAATGACAGGAAAATGTTTAATGGGAAAGTCAAACACTAGCAATACTTGAGTGTGGAAAACAACAAACGACAGAAAGAAAACACAACTCCTGTATTTTACTGGAATCTGAGTTAATAAATAGGGATCACAGAATGAATAGCAAACAACAGCTTGAGTTACATCACACAAAAAAAGAAATGATGAACCTGGTTTCCAGCCTGAAACTATTACTCAACCAATAGAGCTAGCAAGTTGAGTGTTACAGATTTGAAAATCCTCTAGAGTTTAAAACAAAAGGAACAACTCGTACAGGGTGTGATTGATGCATACAGATAAATTTCGTAATTTTGCACCTCAGGGAGTTTTTGTTTTTCTTAAAGATTAACTAAACTGACCATTTCATCTTGGCAATTATTAGCTTGCCACATTTTTTATAACTAAGAAAATTTGGACATATTGTAGTCGAATGACACTTTAACCCATATCTTTGTAGGTAAAACTTTATTATCCTTAGTACTATAAAGCAAAGCTTCAGCTGAACGTTGGTGTTACTTAACCTTCAAGTGAGAATTATCAAAGTTCCAAGTACAGAAATTCTCTGGATGAGTACAAAAATATGAGTTAAAAAATGAGAGATGAATTTTCATGAAGATACATTATTAGACCTTTCATAAAAAATTCATACAAATAGAAAAAAAGAAAAATATCTGAGTACTGTGATTTGTCATTGAATTTCCATTTTTAGCTTTCCTTCCAGTTAAACTGATTTCCTCATTTATTTGTTTCTGGATTAAAGCCAGAATCAACATTCTCCCTATTTCTAATCAAATAACAGGGAAGCAATTACAAATTCTGAATGCAGTTAGAGGATCCTGGGAGGCAGAGTGGCGGGACCTAGTCTGAGCTGTGTCTCTGACTCATTTTTTACTTCAAACAAGGTATTTAACATCTCTGTGCTTTTGACATAACTGTAATAATGCTAATTGATTTCATAGGTATGATATTAAGCATAATTCAGAAAACAACCATCGACTCCTAGGAGAGGTCAGGTTAACTACAGAGAAGACCACCTCTGCAACTTGGAAAATAGAGTTTTATCTCCTTTCCACTCCCAGTACATCTTGAATGTATTGGATGGGAATATGATGCAAAAAATAGGATTTGCAGTTTTAATATACAAGACGGGGACAATATTATAATTTCCATTTCAGAAGCAAAATCTTCAGAAATGCTTTTCTTTACTTCTCTTTTGGGAATCAAACGTATTTAGCTTTTTAAAGCTTTCACTGAGTATAAATGCTTAAGATAGGTAACAAAGATACTGTTATACTTCACCTTCAGAAAAAGAAAAAAAAATAGAAGAAAATAGTCTAAAAGGAATGTCTAACTCTGTGTTAATGGGCAAACTTTTAAGTAACTGTCTTATATTAAGGGTATAGTCCATTTGTGAATGCTAACTTACTAAACATGTTTCTTTCCAATAGCTCTCTCTTCTTATAATTTCTTATATCTTGTATCCTTTCATAATAGCTTGCTTAAAACACCATTTAAAATTTTTTTACATTAATATGTATTTTTGTTTTGTAATTGTTTTAAAAAGTTATATATCAGCTGAACAACATTTCAGTTTAAAACATAATATTTTTGTCTTTATTTTTTAAGATTTTTATTTATTTATGAGAGCTACAAAGAGAGAGGCAGAAACATAGGCAGGAGAAGCTGGCTCCCTCTGGGGAGCCTGATGCGGCACTGGATCCCAGGACCCCGGGATCACACGTGAGCCAAAGGCAGACACTCAACCACTGAGCCACACAGGTACCCCTGCCTCTAAGTTTAATTCACTATCAACTGACCTAAAAAAATTTTAGTGAGGGAGAAATTGCACTTTAGAGACCTAGAAAAAATTATGTCAAATAATACAGTACATCAAAGAATAGTCATTTGAAAACTATTTTTGTTTTACAAAAATTGAAAGTTTTGTAACAGCCTAAAGCAAAAACACTATAAAAGAACTACAACTGTATAGTAAGGAATTGGATAATCTGATGCAATTTTATCATAAGCCAGATTTGCAAAATAATAATGGTTTACTATGATGAATGATAGATACCAGACTTTCAAAGCATTTGAAATACTCAATACCTAAGCATTTCTTCAACATTGTAGAAGATATCTAGAATTACATTGGATGGAGGGTTGTCTGGGTAGCTCAGGACATGATTTCAGCTCAGGTCATGATCTCAGGGTCCTGGGATGGAGTCCTGTGTCAGGCTTTAGGCTCAGCAGGGAGCCTGCTTAAGATTCTCTCTTTCCCTCTTCCACTTCCTCTACCCACCCCCACCTCCCCACTCCTGCTATCACATGTATGCTCTCTCTCTCTCTCTCTCAAATAAGTAAATAAGCCTCTAAAAGAAAGAATTATAATTGGGCACTGAGGAATTTATATGATTTGAGACATTATCAGGAATTATTCTAAAGATTATCAAATTAAAAAATATATTTATAACGACATCTTGAAATGCCTTATTACTGAAGGAGCTGCCAGACTAGAGGCTGCCTCCTTTCTCTGGGAAAGATCAGATTTGATTATTTTAATGGCGATGAGATGGAAATTTGAGGACACCAAGAGTCAGAGCCTGCCAAAACATTTTATTGACGCTTTATTTTCTATAACATCTCATGTATAGCAATATGTATACATGCTATATAATCTCCCAGCATCTCCCAGAGCTCTTTCAGCATACACTGTCTCTTATACAAGACCTAGAAACAGACATAGATGTAAGACCATAATTTGTTTTGAAGCTCTTTAACTTTTTAAGCTAATTTATTCATTTCTAAAATAAAGTACTTGACCCCAGAAATAATAAAGGAACTTGATGAACCAAAGAAAATATGCTAATTTCAATAGACAGTATAAAAGCAAAGTCTGGAAGGCACAAAAATTTTGTGACTTTGAATTCTTGACTCCTGAATAATTTATCTGATAGCTGGAAGTGGATTAAAATAATGAAGATTTGGTTGCTATCACATTAGAAAAACGAGACATTCTTTTTACTACTGGAAAGAAAAAGGGAAAGTCCCAATCAATAATCCATTAAAATATATTGTTTCTTTTCAGTCAGAAGACTAATTTGAATCAGAGTCACAAATGAATGGTAGTACATCATATTTTTATGCTAATCTCCCAAATCAATGTGAATATACTTAGTGAAAATTTATTTTATTTCTTTAGCTAAATAATTTTCCCTCTCTGAGCCTTGTTTCCTAAGGTGTTAATGATGTTTGGATGATCTCATTTCCTTTTATTATAGTTTTATTATAGTGTACTAGGTTCATGGGATAATGCTTTCTACTTCCAAAATCTCTTTATGTGTTTTTAAAAAAAGATTTTAATTTTCCATCTTCATTTTCTTTTGCTTGCTTATAATAAAACAATTATTCTTGCTTCTTATTTCCTGTAACATTAAAAAATTTTACATGTTTATGACTCTGCCACTGATTAAATGTTAAGAAACTTCCCTGATGTGGAAGGGTAATTTTTTTTTAAATTTTTTTTTTAAATTTATTATTTATTATAGTCACAGAGAGAGAGAGGCAGAGACATAGGCAGAGGGAGAAGCAGGCTCCATGCACCGGGAGCCCGACGTGGGATTCGATCCCGGGTCTCCAGGATCGTGCCCTGGGCCAAAGGCAGGCGCCAAACCGCTGCGCCACCCAGGGATCCCTGGAAGGGTAATTTTTTACTCTTTATGACTTGAACTTTATGACAAATTTAAAAATTAAATGATAAATAACCATAAAGGTACAAATGAAATTTTAAAAAATTAGCGGTATAGCTGTTGTAGTTCTGCTTGAGAAATACATTTATTACTGGGATGCCTGGGTGGCTCAGTGGTTGAGGATCTGCCTTCAGCTCAGGGCATGATCCCAGGGTCCTGGGATACAGTCCTGCATCGGGCTCCCCACAGGGAGCCTGCTTCTTCCTCTGCCGGTGTCCCTGCCTCTCTTTCTGTGTCGCTCATGAATAAATAAATCTTTAAATATATATATATATTTTAAAATATTTAATATGTATATATTATGTAGATAAATATATTTTTAATCTTTTAAAACCTTTAAAATATATATATTTATTACCAACTGAAAAATATGAGTCAGACTAATAATTTGTATTGAGTAGGTATGATAATATCTTTAGCCCATTAAGATAGCCAAATTTTAAAAATGTAAGGTTTTAAGTTTTCAGTTATTTATTTATTTATTTATTTTAATTTATTTTTTATTGGTGTTCAATTTACCAACATACAGAGTAACCCCCAGTGCCCGTCACCCATTCACCCCCACCCCCCGCCCTCCTCCCCTTCTACCACCCGTAGTTCATTTCCCAGAGTTAGGAGTCTTTACGTTCTGTCTCCCTTTCTGATATTTCCCACCCATTTCTTCTCCCTTCCCTTATATTCCCTTTCACTATTATTTATATTCCCCAAATGAATGAGAACATATAATGTTTGTCCTTCTCCGACTGACTTACTTCACTCAGCATAATACCCTCCAGCAGTTATTTATTTTCTCTTGGGATTTTATAAATTCAAATATCTCTTTTTAAAACCAATATAAGCTAGCACACACCACAATGTCATATTTGCAAATCAATACAAACTTTAAAAAGCCATAGTTTATGAATGTTCTCTGTCAATGCTGAAAGAGGGGAGATGACAGAGGCAATCTGATAGAGACATCTAATAAATTCAATAGACAAAAAGAATTTGGTCTCTAATAAGCAACTGTAAAATTACAATAACAGAAGTTCTAAAATTCTAACTTTGTTTCATAAATTTTCTTCTCATCAATTCACCAAATATTTTGTTGAGTATTTGACCCAAGTTGAATTGTTTCCCATAAAGTAACATGTTCAATCCTAATTTGCATTATCTGAGAATGTAACCTTATTTAGAAAGAAGTCTTTGTAGATAGAATCGAGTTAAGATAAGGTCATCTGAGTTAGGATGAACTCCAGTCCAGTGGTCTGGTGTCCTTGTATGAAGAGGGAAATTTAGACACAGGGAGACACAGAAACATGTGAAAGTGGAAGCAGAGAGTAGGGTGTTGCTGCCACAAGCCAAGGGATGCCAAGGATTCCTGGCAGCCACCAGATTCTAGAAGAGGCAAGGAAGCATTCTCTTCTAGAGGCTCTCAGAGGGAGCATAGCCATGTTGACTCCCTAATTCCACACTTCTATCCCCAGAAATGTGAGACAATAAACTTTTGTGGCTTTAAGCCACCCGCTGTGTGGTCATTTGTTATAGCAGCCCTATGAAACTGATACAGTACCTAACTATCTACCAAGCACTGGGATATGGCAGAAATAAAAAGGGTCAAGTCCTTAATTTCATGGCACTTACATTGTAGACAGCAGTGGAGGTGGGTAGACAATAAACATATGTATAATATTTCATTACATTTGAATATATTTATAATTTCCTTAGTGCCTAGTTGTCCTTTCTTAATTAGGTTGAACTGTAAGAAATGTGTGTTTGAATGTTTTAGGCCTACAAAAATGACAATTTCTTACACTTCAAATTAATATACATAATTCATCTCTAGGAATTTGATTACTCTAGGTACTTTATACGAAGGGAAACATACAGTATTTGTCCTTTTGTGTCTCACTTGTCTCACTTGGCATAAGTCTTCAAGGTTAATATTTCATTGTGTATATATCACATTCTGATCATCCATTAATCTGTGGATGGACATTTGGATTATTATTCACAATACCTTTTGGCTGTTGTGAATAATGCTGCTATAAACATTGGTGTACAAATAACTATTCATATCCCTATTTTCAATTATATATGTTTTTTAAAGAATGCAGTTTTATTTGTTTTTCTTCTTAAAATTAGAATTAAAAAATATTTATTTATTGGGGTGCTTGGGTGACTCAGTTGGTTAAGCATCTGCCTTTGGCTCAGGAACCTGGGATCAGGACTTGTCCGGCTCCCTGCCCAGCAGGGAGTCTGCTTCTCCCTCTATCCTGCCAGCCCCACCGTCATGCTCTCTCTTCCTCTCCCTCTCTCAAATAAATAAATAAAATCTTTAAAAAATTATTTATTTAAGTAATTTCTATACCCAATTTGGGACTCAAACTCATGACCCTGAGATCAAGAGTCACATACTTTTCTGAATGAGCCAGGCAGGTGCCCCTAAAATTAGAATTTTAAAATCATAATTTTATCACAATTTTATATAGTACTGAAAAATATATTAACTGAGAGAATTAGCAATAGTATTAAAGTCTAAGGATAATTGCCTCTTCTATTTTGCAAAAAGATAGGTAATTCAGAAGATAGGCAATGTAGCAAAAAACAGTGCCCTTCGAGTATTTATGATTCAAGTAGGGAAGTACTACATAGATTTTTATAAACAACTCGGCAAATTCAAGTCTTGCATAGATAGCTTTTCCTTTCTGATGATCCTTAGAATGTACAACTCACCATTTCAGCTTTTCTTAGGAAAGATCAGTCCTGTTTCCAATGAAATACTTTTAATAATTATGAAAATTTAAACAGACAACAGTAAATACATTGTCAACCTATATCATTTTCCCATATGATTTATGAAGTATAATCATTGAAAGTAATTTGCTTCTTTCTATTTTTTTCTTCCTATTTTTTCTGTCTTTCATTCTGATGGAGGAAAGGAAGAAACATGTTTTAGGGGTTGTTGTATTTTATAAGGCCTTAATTGCATATAATTATGTTTAAATGAACAAGAGTATACAACTGGTATAGCTATATCTATATCTATATCTACAAGAAAATAAATCTTACTGTAGTAGTGTTTGATTGCTATGCCTAATTTGAAAGATGGAAATGTATTCATACCTAAATATATACAATATATCTAAAGTAAATTATTATAATTGTAGGAAGAATTTATTTTTCTGCTGGCTCTTTTTCCACCAACAGACCCTTGACAGGTAGAGCAATTATAATCACAGTTCCTTCCAAGAGCTCCTGGACAAAAGAAACATGAAACTAGGCCCACAACGAGAATGAAAATGTGTTTGTTTAAAACATCAGATGCCCTTGGGTAGGGTATTCATTTCTGTCTGAAATTTTGCTAAATGTGCAAAATCTCAATATCTACAATGCAAAGTTGAGGACACTACTGTATTGTAAATAAGGTTTTTAGTATAGTTGATGTTGGCATCTTAAAGAAGATGATTTTGTCTTTCATGACAATAGTAAAAGCCACCTAGAAAAGTTTTAAAATTATAATTCCAAGGTTATTTTATCAATTAGAAAGTACTAGTTGATAGCAAACCATTCATCATACTTCTGTTTCTTGGCAATTCTCTTCTCATTTCTGTCCTCTCTAAAAGCTCACAGAAAGGTTTTTTGTTTTTTTACATTGGAAATTATTTTAAATGTCATAATTAAACCTCATTTTATGTATATTTTAATACAAGCTAATATTTTATGTTTGTTTATTGAGAGAGAGCATATGTGTGTGCACGCACATGAGAGGGTCTCCTTTCTGGTCAAGGAGCTTCTCTAATTGATGGTTGATATTTTGCAGGTGGTTTTCAGCTCCCAAAAGGGTTCTTGCTTTGAATAACAGATCTGGAAGGCTGGATGAATCATATGTTTCCTTTACACGGGGTTCTCTCTCTTGAATATCCGAATAATCTTGATGAAGCTGTTTTTGTTTAGATAAGAAACCTGTGGCATCCCTAAGGGAAGATTTTCTCTCTGTAAATTCATCATACTTTATTTGAGTATGATGAACAGTTGTTTCATCTGTGGTTCTAACCAAAGCAATTCATCCTGGAGTTCAAGCAGACATTGCTTTTCTTTTCAATATCTGAAATAATCTTCGTGTTCTTCCTTTTCAGAGTTTTTGACATCTGGACTTCTTTAAGCATTTTGATGAGCTTTTCTTTCATATGAGAATCAAACTTTTTGATGGCTTCCTTACAAATTTTAGATTCTACTTTTTTGTTTATAGTCTAGGATGGTTTTCTCAAATGCATACAAAATGACATCTAGTTCATTAGATGTCATTGGCTTTCTTTCCTTTCAGACACCAAATATGTACACAGTCAGAAATATCTGAGTCTATGGCTTGGGGTCAGAGTCTATGGGGGATGGCAAGAGGGAGAGAGAGAGAATCTTAAGCAGGCTCTATGCCCAGTGCAGAGCCAAAATGGGACTGGATCTCATGACCCTGAGATCATGACCTGAGATGAAATCAAAAGTCAGATGCTACTGAGCCACAAAAACCACCCAATGTAAGTTAATACTTTAAATGTAATTCAATATCTTTAATATAAGCTATATATAAAAGCATCTAGTGTACATAGCACCTGGCATAAAGCAGTCGTTCAATACATGTTTGAATTTTAAATGGTTACTAAGATCACATAGTAAAATATCAGTTTTCCTAAACTATGTTGCTCTAAATTATATCATATGAAGTCATAAAAGGATGACTAACTGAAGAAAAACTGGATCTACAAATACTTACTAGAGCTTTTCTGCAATGAGTTATTGTATGTGTTCTTCTATTTTGTCTGACTTCTTTGCCCACTTAGCTGTGCAATATACACAGCACTCCACTTCTTTCTGTACATTTTGATCATTTAGTTTACAATGTTAGATGAAAGGATTAAGTTATAACAGGTAAATTATATATCTTCGTGGTAAATTGATTGCTATTGTATGGATTTCTGCTCAATGATATTATACAGAATGTTTGGTCTTTACATGTTTCTCACTTTATTTTTAAATTTTTGAGAGAGAATGAGTGGGGGGGTGTGGGGAAGGGACAGAGAGAGGATCTTAAGCAACCTCTTTGCTCAGCGTAGAGCTGGACACAGTGCTTAATCTTACCACCCTGAGATCATGACCTGAGACAAAATCAAGAGTTGGACACTTAACTGATGGAGCCATCCAAGCTCCCCTTTAAGTGCTTCTCTTTAGACTGTTAAGTAAATATGGATATAGGAAGAAACTTAATATATGCCTGCCTTCAGAGAGAACCCTTTTGAAAGAAATAAACAAAATACTGTGCTTATACCTTTCCTGTGTGCATGAAAGAGACTTGTCAACCGGTGGAGTTCTTTGGAGAATGATCAGGCAAGAACAAGGCTCTTCTGTTGGAGTATCACTCAATGTTAGCCTCTGATTATCTTTTCTGTGAGCTTGTTCAGTCCCCCAGAGAGGATCCCCATGGTCTCTGGCCTGGAAAGTGATGGAAGGAGTAGAAAGCAGGTTTCCTGGCCGCCAGGACAAAGTATCCCAATTGTGTGTGTGTGTGTGTGTGTGTGTGTGTGTGTGTGTAGGTGCGGGAGTGTTTGCAACTTATAGAATAAAGTACTCTCCCTTGACCTCTAGTGTGCCTGTGGTCATGCTACCCAGAGACTCTCTGGTTTAACTAGTGAAAAGTAAGCCTGTCTGATGGGGTGAGAGAAACAGTATTCACAGACTACTCAGGGTTTAGATGAGGATTTAGATGAGGTTTAGATGAGGATTGAGTGTCAGCACGTCACCTCCAACCCTGCATTTGAAGCTAGCCTGATGCCTTTAGCGCTGTACCTGGCTGGCACATTGCAGTGCAGCTTAGCTTGGTGAGAAAGAGAAAATAAATTCATGTCAAAAGTCTCTACCTCCTTCCTAACGCTTACTTTCAAAAATACACTGAGCCCATTGTTTTCCCCTTGACCAGGATAAACACAGAGAAGGAAGGAGGATGTATTGTCACTGCAAACAGACTAGTTTTATGGCAAGGGAGGGACATTTTCCCCTCTGAGAAAGATTTTCCTTCCTGGGGAATATTTTCTACAGAGACAAATGACTTTTTTGGAGGTTACTGTAACAAGTTAGATGCGGGGGATACAATTAGCAAGGTGGTGCCTTTGCCTTCAAAAATCTTATTCTAAGCAGTTAGAGAAAGACACGCAAAAAAAAAATCACTCCATCATTTGGCATCGTGCCTGGAACAGAGCAAGCATGCAAACAATGTTTATCCAGTGGATAACTGCTATTTTGGTCTGTAAATATAGTATGGGGGGTCATGGTAAAGGAAGTAATTAATTTTGTCTTGGGGGTGGTCTGGGAAAGTTCAGTTTTTAAACTTAATCACATTTGGGTTCACATATACTTAATTCATATGGTCCTTAATTTCTTTTTTAATAGTTATTTTCATTTCTGACTTGAAACATTGCCTTGCTGAGGCTGCCCTGTTTCTGCTTCCACAGCATGCAGCACAGTGCAGAGCGCAGCAGATTGCTGATCATCAGTAAAGGCTTGCTAACGCTGCTGTTCCCTGACATTGCTGCTGCTTTGGTGCAGCTGTCTCCTCTCCTACCAGATTCACCTGATGTTCCTTTGCAGAAGTGCATGGCTCAGGAACAAATAAGTCACAGCCACATACAGGAGTGAGGTTGAAGTTCACCGGAGAAGGCCAAGTGGGATGTCCCCCATGTGTCCATGCAGTCCATTTCCCTGTGCGTTGCAGGCACATGTGGATAATGGGACAGGCTGTGTGGAGTTCAGGTTAAGGTCATGGGTGGTCAAGGTGGAAAATCCTCCACTCAACTGCCGGGTCTTATAAACTGCTTGTGTGATCTTAGGGAAGTAACTTAACCTCTCTTATTTATTCGTTTGTATGAGGATAGCAGTACTTGCCTTGGAGAGTTATTTGAGAATTAAAGAAGGTGCATCTAAAATACACAGCACAGTTCTAGATTCATAGTAAAAAAAAAAAAAAAGTCAGCCAAAAGTAAAATTATACAGTTATATCTAGCAGACTTTTTATTACTCCCTGTAATGCACATACTCTAAAAACTCATATTCTATTCTATGGTGCTTCCCAAGATGGCATGTGCAGTATTTGTCCCTGAATTTAAGTGTCTTTCCCGTTGTTCTGTAACTGTTTTTGTTGGCCTCAGAAGGACTGAGAACGAACTACTTTGTTACAATATCCATAAAAATTTTTGAATATTAAGTCCTTAAATCATCGCTTCCTGAACTTTGCTACACATTGGAATCAACAATGTTTTAAAAACCCCATGCATCTGACTGCCACCTTTAGACATTTGACTAAATTCTTGGGTATGGAGATTTTTTAAAAGCTCCCCAAGTGATGCTAATGGGCAGTAAAGTTAGGGACCACTTTTTTAATTACATAAAAGTTGAGAAAGAGATACATGAAAAGACCTAGTGGTCATGGGTTCTATAAGAATAAAAATAGGCTAACAATAATTCAGTTGATTCCAGTTTTCTTTTTTTCAGTGGAAACTGTAAGCATAAAATTTGAAGATTATGCAAATATTTCTTCCTGTCTGTGCTCCTTATCTTCCAAAATGTATGAAAAATCACCACTGGCAGCACATAGAAGTTATTTTGAGATGAACAAAATTTTTCATCAAGACTCATGACCTCAAGAGTGATTTATTTTATTTTATTTTATTTTATTTTATTTTATTTTATTTTATTTTAGAGAGCACATGCATGTGGTAGGGGGCTAGCAGGGGAGGGAAGAGAGGGAATCCCAAGCAGGCTCCACATTCAGCAAAGAGCCCGATGTGTGGCTTGATCTCACGACCCTGAGATCATAACCTGAGCCGAAATCAAGAATCGGACCCTTAACCTACTAAGCCACCCAGATGCCCCTCAAGAGTGATTTTTTAAACAATCTCAAGAAGTGGTAAAGTGAGTTTTTCTCTACAACTTTAAATAGAGCTTAAAGACATATCATCTTGTTAGCTTGCTTATCCATTAAGACATCAAGAAAAACATTACCTATCATTTCTTTAGTTGTAACTTTTTTCATTTTTCTTTTTTTAAAAATAAAAGCAGTCTTCCATATACAATATGAGTTCTTGTTCATTAGGCAATTATTGTATACCAGGGTATCTAAAAGTATGTCCAAATGGCCACAGTCCTATCGGGTAGAAATTGTGATTTCCATTTACAAATCAGAAGCATTTTAGTAGGTTGCCTAAGGACTACACAACTAGGAAGTGGCTCAGCCAAAACACTGGAGGCAGGGCTTTGTGTTTACAGAGCCTTTGCTTTTTCTGCAAAAGCAACACATGAACAATAGAACACAGAAGCAGAGTCCTTTCTCTATTTCTGCAATTGAATGGATTCAATCTATTTAAGGTAACAGCATCATTCTGTGGGAAGCAAGCATGGGAAAGTTCAGGAGAATTTCCTTGAAGACTCTCAGATTAGAGATGAAGCTGCATTGGACATCCTGGACTCTGCCAAATCTGAACCCAATTCTGGTCTCATGAATAATTCGCAGTAAATAAGTTTATGAAATTTCTTTTGTTCTTGTAGTTGTTTCAGTGAGAGAAGTGTTGAAGATGTTCAGTTTCATCCTTGTCACCACCATTCTGGTAATTGGCAGGGAAAGCTGGGTAAGATCATTTATTTATATATTTATAATACCTGCTTTGACCTGAGTTTTCTTTTATTTTGCAGAAAACCTTTAGTAATTTGGTGTTGAAAAAATTAACTAAGGGAAAAATAATGAAAAAGGTTTCTGGAAGCACCTGGCACATGATGGACACTTAAAAAGTGACATAAACTTTTTTTTCTGAAAGTAAAAACCAGTATTCACAATAAATGAGTAAAAGCTTTTTTAATTTACTGAGGCTATTTAGATAGTTAAATAATCTTAGAAATTCAAAACTATCCTTAGTGATTAAAATTGACCCGGGGCTTTCCCAATATTGAGCTTTCCAATATTAAACCCTATTAGTGTAAATTAAACAAATTATTTGAAAGTAATTATAATGAACTCATGTCTTCCTCCATAAATAAAAGGGAGAAATACTCATTTACTCAAAGTTCTAGGAGTGAGAAAACTTCTAAATTTTAAATAAGCTCACTAAAACCATACATGCAGTCTCATAAAGATTGAAGACCCTTGCCCTGTACTTTCAGTAACTTTTAAATTACACAGTGCAATTTATATTTAACTATATTTAACAATATCACAACCAATGTCCATTTGTTGGAAAACAGCACAGGATTCCAGACACCATGAAATGTCCTTGCTATTCATTTTTGAGACTAGTAGGAATCAGGGAGCTAAGCAAATAATTCAGAGTGGATAAATCAAGGAGTATTGAGGAGAGAGCACCAAGTGCAAATAAGAAATGGTCCTTGAGCAATAGCCAGGGGGGATTCAGCAACGTGGACTTAGAAATGGGAGAAGACCCGTACCACCATTTCCCTATTTTCTTGCTATGTGACTTCCAGTTTTGAGGCTGAATTTTTGTGTTTACAGTACAGGCCTTCATAAGAAGGGAGTGTACCATCCAAATAGGGTGTCTAGTTGTGCTGTTCCGGGCCACCGAGCAGCGGGCCTGGAGTATAGTAGCTCCTCCTATTTATGGAATGAATATAAGGCAGTACACAAAGATATGTACCAAAAGGCAATTGTAAATGGTGAAATCTATCTGGTTGCTGTTTTAGGAAAGAATGTGTATAAAGGTAGTAGTGAAAGCAATCACACATGAAAACATAGAATTTCTCAGAAGTGAACATTGACACTTATCACAGGAGATCATGACGTAAGTTGAAAATAGAGATGTCAAGGTAAAAGAGGCAAAAATTGGTCTTTTGTCCTTTTTTCCCCCACCCTACCTCCAGGAACTCTTCCAGCACCAAGTACTCAAGAGCCTTTATTGAAGCTTCTAGTCCTAGTACCTCCACCAGTTTACCTCCCCCCGACCTCACCTTCCCAGTGAACCCCGCCCCACCATTTTTGCTTTCTCTTTGGAAAGTTCTCAGCCAGAGGCTGAGAAAACTCTTAGAAAGGAGCTGATAAACTCTTTCACATTCAAAATTCTTGGGATGTTTGCCCTTTTAGAGAAGATAAACGACTTCATTGGAAAACTCAGGCTCCTCCCATCCCTTTCTGAAGTAATTGAAGGAAAAAAAAATACACAAAAAGTTAAAGTGACTTCATAGAATTTCCACAGGTAAGTGGGTGAGATACTCAAGGACATGAGGGTCTAAACTAGCATCCTTTATAAAGGCAACCACATGTCATCAGATTATAAATCAAATTTTTAAAACAGTAATGCCAAAAGGTCATTCAAAAGCTTGTGTATTTTAGGGATGGATACACCAACAATGTACAATGGTGCCATAAAAACTTTACTGTCAGGAAAGCATTTAGGTGGCATCATGTAGTAACAGAGTAGGGATCTTGAACTGGATTTGAATCCTGACTCTTTCTACCTGCTAGGAATTCCTGAGCAAGTTTCATCACCAGGGTTGAGCCAATTCCTTCCTCCTGGAATCATTATGAGGATGGAATGAGACGAGTCTAAAGCTGCTAGCATAGTCATTCAGATTACTTTATATTCATATATAATTTTTTAGTAAGCACTTTGCCATAGTTATAACTACTTATTCTTCAAACAACAAATGGCATCAGAACTTTCAAACTGCATTCTGGTTAGAATAATATCCTGAAATTGGAGTTGGGGACAAAATTGAATCATTAATTTGTCCAACTGGTTAGGAGCATTTATTTCCCAATGAGAATGAGATGCACATCACTTTGCAGGCTCTTGAGAACTGTCTCCAGGAGCAGGCGCGGCTCAGAGCCCAAGTGCACCTGCTCGAGACCCGGGTCAAACAGCAACAGGTCAAGATCACGCGGCTTTTGCATGAGAAGGAAATCCAATTCCTCGATAAAGGAGAGGAGAATAATGTCATTGACCTTGGAGGCAAGAGGCAGTATGCAGGTCAGAACCTATTTTTCCTAATTGCTTCAGGAACTTAAAATATACACCCATGTGCAAAGGTGATGCTCATTGTTTGGTACTTCAGGTTTTGCTAAAGAGCTTTTCCTATTCCAGTAACGAGCAACATGAAGCATTATACCAAATTTAAATACCTTCTACCACATTTAATCCTTTTCTCTCTATAACCTCTGCAGGCGATATATAATACCAAAGCTAAATATCTCAGAATTTATATATTTTAATGAGAGATTAAAGACAATAGATTATTTAGATACCGGTGGGCAAATAGTCAATTATATTTGTGAAGTTCTACAATTGAGTTTTGTTTTTAATCGTGCATCATTTCTTGTTACGTTTATACAGTTTTCCCTTCTGAAACTGTTACGTGCTTTAGGGTAGTAAGTAAGGTAATAGAATAAAAAGGCAGGGAAAGAAAAAGGGTCACAATTATTTAGGGAAATACAAGGGCTGTTTTTCCCTGTATATTTTATGGTTTGGTAATTTCCTTGTTGATTGGGTCAGTGTTTCCACCCGGAAACTTAATGACCTTAGATTGTCAACACATTGCACATATCATTGTTCCAATAGAAAATTACTCACATGCCTTCCTCCAGACATCTTTTAAAGTAACCAAACCATAATTGTCAGAAACAAGAATGTCATCTAGAGCACTTTGTTTCTATGTTCGCTCTAGCTACTGCAATGATATGTTATCATTTCTTTGTCTATGTGTCTGTCCTGATCAATCAACCAGGCACTTTGTAAGGTCTAGGATGATGTTTCATCATTCTTTCTTCCCTCTTGCCTATTAGAGTACCTGGAATATAATAGAGCCTCGCACTTATGAATGAAAGCAAGGTAGTACATAGAGATAGGAAGAGCTAGATAAGCAAATATAAGTTGGAAAATAGATCTGACTATAAATGGAAAACTGTAGAGGCTAAAGAGATTCCAGGCTGATAGAATAAAGACATCTTTATTTTGTGTTTCTAAATACACTCATCAGTGTAGGATATAAGAATTGGGAAGATTTTAGAAACTATGCTTCAACAAAGTGCCCCCTTTTTCTTTCTTTACCAAGAACCCAATCTCTTTCTGGTCAGACTTGCATCTAGAGGCTCCTGACACTCTATTGTCCAGCCCCTTGATCTCCTACCTTTGATTCTTGGGAGTCCAACTGCCCTTCCTTCACGTAGGGATCAGAAGAAGGCCTGTGGTGAAGGGATTGAAGGTAGTGTGAGGATGGCCGGTGGCTCTGCGGCATGCAACAAAGAGGAAGCAAGGACAGCTTGGGTAAAAATAGGCTTGGGAAATAAAGGCACTGTCTGAAGCAATCTCAGGGGCAGAGAGCCAGGAACTAGAATCTAAGAAGAGAACCATGGTGATGATTAGGCAATACAATGAAAGAAAGCTCAGGAAAGCCATCAAACAAAAACAGAATCAGTAGAAATTCCTTGAAGACCATGATCCTCAGCCAGGGCTACCCATCAGAATCACCTGGTGACCTTGTAAAATGCTGATGCCAATAAAAGAACTGTGAAGGGTCTGAGGTTTTACTCTATTGGCTGCTTGACAAATTAAACTGCCGCTGTTTTATGGATGCCAGGAGAAGATAAGAGACTGGGTCAGGAGTCTTCATGTTTGTACCAATATCCCTTGCTTGCAAATACTTCGGGAGCAGAGCAGAGTAATCCAGGGAGAATGTGGAGGCACTGGGCTGTGTCCCTGCTGAGGAACCTGAGTTTAAGAAATCAATAAAAATCAATCTTTTATTATGGGTTACAACCAAATTAGCCCATTCTTTTTTCCTTTGTAAGAGACGTTATTGTTACGAAAGTGGACAGAAACGAAACTGTCATCTGCTTTAGAGGGAGACACTGTCTCTATCTTCTAAGGCTATTTACTCTATGAAGATCCTTGAAAAAATAGTCCAGAACATAAACCCTGCTTGCAAAACGTGTAGAAAGGCAATGACCCACGGGAAACTATACATATAGTGCCTAGGTTCTATTCCAATTAAATGAGAATTTAGGTCGCATTTAATGAGAACCCCTACAGCACTGAAAAGGGATGTGCTTTTGCTGATGGATGTGGATGAGATTGTTCAAGACCAGAATCAGGTCAGGCTTCTCCCCAAAGTTCTTTTCATAGGCTGAGGAGGACCATGATTTCCTGGGGTCACCTGGTAGAAGGCTTTGCTTCCTTTCAGGTAGGAGGTAGGTTATTGGGGCAATTCAGTGCCTTTTTCAGTTGATGATGCTTGGAGCCTCATGGTAATGTGGTCAGTTATCCACTTAGCAGGTTTTAGCTACCTATCCTGAGACTGTAGAAAGTGTAAGATACAGATGTTGGGGTAAGATCTCATTGGATTAATTAGGCCAATCATTGTTGATAACAGGGTTGACTCAGAGAAGGGAGTAACTAGAATGGCCAAATGGCCATTTGATTGATGACTTTGTCTTATGGGCTGAGTTGTGCCCCACTCCCTATTCATATGTTGAAGTTCTAACCACTAATGCCTAAGAATATGACTGCATCTGGAGACAGAGACTTAAAAGAAGAGACTAAGTTAAAATAAGGCCATTAGGATGGGTCCCACCAATCTGACTAGTATCCATGTAAGAGGAGACACCAGGGACACTGGTGCACAGAGGAAAGACTGTATGAGGATGCAGCAAGAGGCAGCCACCTGCAAGGCAAGGACAGAGGGTTCCGAAGAACCCAACCCAATGCTACTGGAGCCTTATATGATTCCAAAAGTGGTACACAGCTAATCTCAAGGGCAAAGAACTGACGGGTGGAAGGGAAGTTCCCATTATTCCAAATTCCAAACTAAGCTCAAAACCCAGGGTATCTACTCAAATATAATCTGAGCAGGTTGTGAACACAGATTCAAGTGTTCAAGTGTCCCATCATGCCAGGAGGCAGGTGATTGGATGATTGTTACTAGTACTGTGCAACCAGTCATGGGAAGAATGAGGTTTACGAGTTAAAACTCCAATCCTTGTGTCAGGAGCGCTGCGTGGAGTCCTTGGGAAACGAGAAGTCACCAAGGAATAAAGCACAAATTAGTTACTAGGAAATGGAAATGCCACGGTCAGTGGAAGACTGTATAAGCAGGAGTTGGATGGAAGAACACATGGACAGGGTCCAGACAAACCATTATAGTGTGTGTATGTCTTATAATGTTACAATGCATGTAATTAGATAGACATTTTCTGGTTTTGGATATAACATTTTTTTAAAGGTCTTATTTATTTATTCATGAGAGACACAGAGGGAGAGCCAGAGATATAGGCAGAAGGAGAAGCAGGCTCCCCGCAGGAAGCCTGATGCGGGACTTGATCCCAAGACCCTGGGATCATGACCTGAGCCAAAGTCAGATGCTCACCTGCTTAGCCACCCAGGCATCCCAGGATAAAACATTTTTTTAAGAACCCAGAAGTTAGTAGATCTGTGTAATATTCTTCATATACAGTAGAATCATGAGGGAAAAGGAGGAATAAATTATAATTTGGCTTTATCTTTTAGCATATAGGCACATAGTACTGGAGAGCCTGCCAAGGGCAAACCCTGGATAAATGAAATATATAACAACCATAAATACTAAAAATATATTTAACATAATATATGTAATATTGTATAAGATATATAAGAACTTGCTACCAAAGTTTGTTTTTGGCTCCCTTAAATTAAAAAAATTAAATTTTCATGTATACCATCTGTCAAAATATGAGTTTCTTTGTTTTTATTTACAAGTTGCCGTATTAGTACTAATTTGTTTTCTGAATTCTAATTCATCTCATGGTAGAAAACACCTGGTTGCATACAACTTAGCAATTTGTACAAATAATGCACAAATCATGTGATTTTTATACAACATATAATTAAATGCATCTTTTGTTGAAGCTTTTGGCTGCTATTGAATTATGTATATAAATTAAAAGATAATAGTGGTACAGTCACATTAATTGGTGACCATCACAACAGCCTGTGGCATCATATCTATTCAACCAACAAGATCACTGGTTTAACCAGATCCCCTTCTGCAGGGCCCTCAGTCTTTATGAGACAAATCTCTTGAGGCAGTACGTGTAGTGGTTAAGGTCAGAGGAGGCACTGACTATATAAGCAGGAGTAGGATCGAAGAATCCCAAGAATAGGGTCTAGACAAACCATTATAGTGTGTGTATGTGTGTTTGTCTTATAAAATTATAACACATATAATAAGATAGATGATAGTCATTTTCTGGCTTTGGATATCACATTTAAAAAAAGAAAACCCAGAAGTCACTAGGTCTGTGTAATATTCTTCATCTATGGTAGAATCATTGAAGTCTGGTTTCAAATTGCAGCTGCCCATCTTGCTAGCTGTAGCCTTTGAGCAAGTTACTTAACCTTTATGGCCCTCATATTCCCCATCTGTAAAGTGGAATTTTAAGAATGCTTCTTTATTGTAAAGATTAAGAGTTACCACATGTAACATGATTACAATAGCAGTTAGTACAAAAGAACCGCCCCATGAAAGTCAGCCATCTATCTGCATTGTGTACTCTCTCCCTTGTTTTCACAGGAGAGAGCCCACACTCCCTATCCCTCAAGAATCATGCCCTCTCCAAAGAAGCAAGATCCTTTCTTCCTTTAAGTTTCCTTCTTAATGTCACCTGGGGGGTGAGAATGACTATAGCAGGGCTAGCTCTAGCATTTCCCAGCATGCCCCTGAGTGGCTGCTGAGCTCACATTGGCCTTTCTTTGAGTTTAGAATGTGGGGTACACTGTGTCTTTGGTTCTCAGCTTTGAGCTCAGCCACCATCCCGGGACAAGAGGGAAGTCCATTTGGCAGGCTGTCATGTCACTTTGTGAAGCTTAAATGTTTAGCCTTCCAGCATGTCTTGCTTTCTGCATGATCAGAGAAAGTATTCACCTCGTCCAGTTTAGTGCAGTGTTTGTCAGAGGGCAGGAAATCTTGGCCTCAGTCTAGTATTATGTAAGTGCCCAAAACTCCCTTTTTGTTTTTTTGAACTCCTATGAACACAGAGCTTTGTAACCCTGCCTTTGCCTGCCTATTATTCTTCAGAGAGTTGAGTGGGTCGAAAGATTTTGAAAATCATAGTTTTAAATACCTAGTTAATGTTTCACAGCCTACATTGCTTGACCTTCCTGCTATCACAGTGCAAGTCACATTTCCCCAAGGCAGGTTCCTTGTTTCTAACTTATTTCTTATGAGCAATTTTAATACTGGTGGGGTTTTTTTGTTTTTTTTTTTTTTTTATGTTTTTTCACTTGATGGGTATTTTTGTGTTTATCCCCCCCCCTTTTTTTTAAGTTGAAAGCTTTCCTCTGGATTTAAGTTGTGTTTGGTTTTTTCCTCTGGGAAGAAGGAAAAAAAAATTTTTAAACACAAACAAACTTGCAGTTGGCATAAAATAGAAACAAATAGAAAATATTGGCTGCAAATGCTATTTTCACAAAGTTTTCCAGAGGAAAAAGTTATAGCTAATCATTTCCATATTTGCCTGGAAAATAGTTTGAATCTTTGGAGTCTTTACTATTCAGCTCTTTGGTAGGAGATTATATGTAAGCAAAGAGCTCCTTTCTTAACAAGGTTAAAATCTGCTTATTTTAATGAAAAGTGTTGTACAATTTACTTGACCACAAAATGTAAGCTTTTGAACAACACTGAACCAATTTTAGGTAATGTTTTTCTTCTTGTTTAATTGCCAAAAAAGGATTTTTTTTTAAGAATCTAGCACACATAAAGAATGAGCTTCTGAAACTCAGAAATAAATACACAAATAAAGCCTAAATCATTACAAAGATGAACATCTCACCAAAGCAGTAGTATATGATTGGTCTCAAGCTGGTGAGGGCTTTTTTTTTTTTTTCCAAGATTTTATTTATTCATTCATGAGAGACACAGAGGGAGCAGCAGAGACATAGGTAGAGGGAGAAGCAGGCTCCCTGGGTGGGGGGGGGGGGGGGGGGGAGGCAGCCAGGGTGGAACTCGATCCCAGGACCCCAGGATCAGGCCCTGAGCGGAAGGCATACCCTCAACAACTGAGCCACCCAGGTGTCCCTGGTGAGGGCTTTTGGAAGTGACTAAGTTTATTTTCCTTTCTCTTTTAATTCATATTGCCTATTCACCAATTTAATGTGCAGTATATTTTATTTGTAACAAAATAGAGTTGTAGACAGTTTGGCATCAAAACAGTGAAAATGAAGATAGAACTTTAAAATATGCTAACAGAATAGAATTATCCAATCAGGAACAGAAATTTTTTTTTTTAAAAAAAGAAGGAAATTAACAAAATGATAAGGGTAAAGAGTGAAAGTTAGCTATAGTGTTAAGCTATAGTATTTTTACTCAAAAGTCTGTAACCATCTGAGACCATCTCTTAATGCGACCACAACTTCAACCAACCTGTAAACATAGCTTCCTAGGCATCGAAACAATGGTGAAGTCCATTCTCTCGCCATATTCTCTAAATGTGTATGTATCTGCCTAGATGAGACCCAGGGGCAATTAATTTATCCTACCCTCAAGCAATTTAAGAAATTCATATTACTTTTTGATAACAAATTGGTATCTAATGCTTGCTTCAATAGTCAAAGAACTATCATGGCAAAGAAGAATACAGGGATAAAAGGAAGAGTGGAAACTTGCAGTTTTTAGCAAAAACATCTAAGAATGCATGGACTGTTAGAAATTTCAGTGGGTTAGCCTGGGAGGTTGAGCCTGGGAGGTTATAAGACTCTAACAAGAAGATTACTATTTTGAATTCATCTCCAGATGTTCAGAATGATTTATAATGCTTGAAGTCAAGATAACCCATATTAAATTGTTTGAGGTTTTATTTCTACTTCCATTTCAGCATCATAGGAGTGATCAGTTCTGTTATCCTGTCAGATAAAGCTATAAGCTCCACTTAAATATACTGTAATTAACTGAATATATATAATTTTTTCATTATTTTCCACAAAAATCAGAAATAAGAAATCAAATCCCTATTTTATTTTTGTGATCATGTCAAGGAGTCAGATGATCATTAAATACTAGGAAAGGAAATGAGACTTGCCTAATATCTACTGGAAGACATCCAAGATGCAATTTTAAAAAGCTGATTATCTATACCATGTGTTTATCTGTCTCCATTAGTATTGAGGTAATCTTATCCAGAGGCTCCCATGGGGGTGAAAAAAGACACATAACAAATGTTACATTACTTTGTTTTGCAAACAGACTGTTCAGAGATTTTTAATGATGGGTATAAGCGCAGTGGATTTTACAAAATCAAACCTCTCCAGAGCCCAGCAATATTCTCCGTTTACTGTGACATGTCTGATGGAGGAGGATGGACTGTAATTCAGAGACGATCTGATGGCAGTGAGAATTTTAACAGGTGTGCTAATTATGACATAAGGATTTATTTGGAGTAGCATGTGTGAGATTAGAAACTAAGCCTTTTTATTATATCCTGAGGTCTATAATTAGAATTTCACTCTCTAAGTAAGAGACTGAAAGTTCATTTAGTAATCAAGAAAATGTTGGGGGTTGTGAGCAGTAGTTAGGAGGGGTGGGTACCTGGGTTACTCCAAAGGTCCTTTCGGGTTTTGCTAAAATCAGCTTTTACTTTAAATTTTTTTAGGGGCTGGGATGACTATGAAAATGGCTTTGGAAATTTTGTTCAGGAAAATGGTGAATATTGGTTGGGTAACAAAAATCTTCACTTACTGACCACGCAAGGTAAGGTTTGCCTGTTACCAAATTCACTTGAAGTACGATTAAAAAGAAACAACACTAAAATGTTTTCACTAAACCATAGGCAACAGAACCAATTCAGTAACTGCTGTGTTTTGCAGATGGCCACGATCCCTTCTGGGCAATAATCCCCCTTATAAACTGTGGTCACTTAAAACTAGGACCAGAAGCAAAGAAAACTAGATCTGGACTGGAATGGGAGATTTCTCATATATTTATTTTCTATTTCCAGAAAGGAAATATAATGTCATCATCTTTTTTTTTTTTTTTTTTTTTTTTAATGCTTCAAGTTCCTCAAATTATACTTGGGTCAGCTATCTACTGTCACAATAATAGTATGTAACAAACCACTTCAAGATTTATTGGCTTAAAGTCACAAACATTTATTATTGCTCACAAATGTACAAGTTGGCTGGGCGGTGTTGCTCATCAAGGCTGCGTGCTGCCGATCTTGGCTGGGCGTGCTCATGGGTCTGTGACCCATGTCCTGGTCTGCTGGAGGCTGGCTATTATAGTGGGTCTCAGATGGAACCACTGAGCTCTGCTCTTTACCGTCTCTCACCTTCCAGGTAGCTTGCCTGGACCTGTTCTTGTACTGCAGGCAGTGTTCCAAAAAAGAGAGAGTTCAAGTACCGAAGTTTCTTGAGACCTAGCCTTAGAACCGGCACATGATCATTTTTACTGCCTTCTTCTGGTAAAAGCAAGTCACAGGAGCAGCGCAATTTAATGGGAAACAAAACAAAACAAAACAAATCAAAAAAGGGAAACAGACTTGATGGAAGGAGTTACAAAGTGGCATTGCAAAGGTTGAGGCCAACATTTAGGTCATTGAGGCTGTTTTTGCAAAAAACACCATAAGAAATCTTCTTGTCTCTATCCCCTTCAGCTTTTATTTTGAAAAATTTCGAAGATACAGCAAAATTGACAAAAGATTCAACCTACGACCTAGATTCTACACTAACATTTTAGTGTTTTTATTATTTTAATCACATATCTAGCCATCCATCAAGCGGTTTTATTTTATTGACACATTTCAAATTGAAGACATCTGTATGATTCCCCTTGTCTTATGTACTGCATGGGTATCTTCTGTTAGGGTTCAGTATTTGCCTAAAATATCATTAGTTTGATGAATTTTCTAAGTTTCTCTTTCCCATGATCAAAATTTACTCCAGCCCATTGCCTTCCTTGTCTCAAGTGTAAAGCCAAGATCATAGGCAGCCCCACTGAGGTCTGATGCAGAATGTTTTATAAAAGGCAATTGTATTGCTCAAGAAAGTATGCTATATCATACTGGCAATGCATTAAACATAAAAGCAAGAGTTTGCTTGTTTCATCCAAGTTAAGGAAAGTTATTGGTATTTCTATATTCATAATTCATAAGTAGGATTATAATTATAGGGATCTTTGAGACACCAGAATAATAGACAGAGAGAATAGATAATCTTAGAATCCTGAGAACTTTCTTTGCTTGTCCTTCTTGTGATCAATGCTCTCTAAATTTATATAAGATATCCCTTCCTTCAATGTATTTATTTTCATAGTTTTGAGTGCTTTATGATAGATATATAACACTTATCATACCTGCTTTTTTTGGGACACATTAATAGTTATCTGGTTTCTTACTGAAACTATGAAAACTCTAAGAAGTAACACTTGGCTCTTTCTAAATACACAAAGTTCAAAATTATTTGTCAAATTATTATTTTTTTTCAAATTATTGTTAAATGCTTATTCACCCAGATGTACTTTGCCAACACATCTGCTTCCCCTTTATGTTTTAATTGGTGTTCAGTCTCCTACTCTCATGACAGCAAAAATGTATTTATCAGTTCCAGGCTTCACAACCACATATCACATCATCCCAAGGAAAACCCATGCTTTGTCCCTGCATTCTTTAATTGTGAGAGCACTTAAGGCTAGTGAATTTCCTCTGAAAATAGCCTTATCCCCATTACATAAGTTTTGACTGGAAGTGTTTGCAATAAAATGAATTTAGGAATGGTCTGTAATTGCATTTTGATTTAGTTATTGACCATAAAGATATTTAGATGGTTACCTGAAACATTGAGACTGAGACTTCGTATCTCTCCTACAATGTAAAGTATATTTTAGGAGAGTTAACTTAGCCTGCCTTACTGTTCTCATCCACTTCACAGTCTTGGTTCATATAAGCTCTCCTGCCTTTCGATAAGATTAGAGGGGTTTCTTCCAGAATTCCACATTAGAGAGCTCCAGGGGAGGAAGAGTCTGGGGGCTAGAGTGCCACCGCCAACAGAAGCCCACACTCCTCCCACACTCAGTAACAGCCAATCCAGCATTCCCTGCCCAAACAGCCCTGAGCTTGTTTCCAGGACCTGTTCATGCCTCTTTTTATCTATCCCCCTTGAGAAGATTGTGTTGCTGGTGGGCACATCCCTAAGCCTGAGGGGAGGTAAAGCAATAGCTTTTCATGTGGGTGTAAAGAGAGCTTGGATGTGCGGGCTGGAATGTCCACAAATGTGGACAAGGCCCTTTTTGTGCATGATGGAGAATAGAGATAGGGAAAGGAAGAGAGGAAGCAGACCATACACGAGACCCGTGCGATGGAGTCCAGAGGGCCTCTCCCTCTGGGCTTGCAGGTTCTGACTTGGAATCCCAAGGAGACGAAGACACTAAATTCAAACCCAGCCTCATAGGTCATTGTGAAATATTACCTATCGAAGTAAGAGGATAGAACGTATATTATCTAAGTTAGTTTGGTTTATAACTCTCTGGCTTTTGACAATAGTTCTGTTTTCCAAAAAAAGAATAATCTTTGTGATTCACAAATGATGGGACAATGGAGAAAAGATCACTTGATGATACCAACTAGTTCAATTATTATTTACTTTTATGATCAACGTTCTTAAAGAAAAAGCAGACAAATCTTTAAACTTCTTAAAACTAAAAAAAATAAAAATAAAAATAAACTTCTTAAAACTTCTATTGTTTCATTTTTAGATTTTTTTTTTTGAGAGAGAGAGAGATTGAGAGAGCATGTGTGTGTGAGCAGGGGGAGGGGCCGAGGGAGAGGAGAGAGAGAATCCTAAGCAGGCTCCATACCCAGTGTGGAGACCGATGTGGGACTCGATCTCATGATCCTAAGATCATGATCTGAGCTGAAGCCAAGAGTCCAATGTTTAACCCCCTAAGCCACCGAGGCACCTCTCATTGTCAGATTTCTTAATCTGGTAACTAAATAATGACTTATTTTCTATTGTTCTTTGTCAAATGGATTTCACTAGCTTTTACCAGTAATAGATCTATAAAAAATTTCCATCTTTAATATTTTGTCCCTAGCTATTTTCAAGTAAAATACACAATAAAATGTTCATGCTGTAAATACAATGGAGTCACTGTTTATTCTTTGAAAACTGACTCATGGCAGAAGGAAATGGTTCAAGTAAAATAGAGCCTTGAATTGTTTTTAACCTCAATTAATCAATGTCATCTCACACATCAGAAATACTCAATAACTTCTTGCTTTTTTTTTTTTTTTTAGGAGACTACACTTTAAAAATTGACCTTGCAGATTTTGAAAAAAACAGCCGCTATGCACAATATAAACTTTTCAAAGTTGGAGATGAAAAGGTACTCAAATTTTCAAATAAGTAGCATCAGGAATTAATTGTGTAAAATATAAACCCTGAAGCCAGAGGAAACAAAGATATACAGTAAAACCTGTTCTTTTGTTTATTAAATAAGCAATTATTAACATTAACTTAATTATTAACAGTAAATAAAACATTATAGTGACAACTAATAGTGGAAGTTGCCTCTTTTCCTTTAGAATTCCTATGAGTTGAACATTGGGGAATATTCTGGAACAGCTGGAGACTCCCTTGCTGGGAATCTTCATCCTGAGGTGCAATGGTGGGGTAGTCACCAGAGAATGAAATTCAGCACATGGGACAGAGATCATGACAACTACGAAGGGAACTGTGCAGAAGAAGATCAGTCTGGCTGGTGGTTTAACAGGTTTGCATTTTATAAACATAGTTGCGATGGCGTTGATGATATCTTACTGGTCGGCATTAATTATAATATGTGAGGTAATGCTGTCTTCTTTGTAGTACTGGTATTATTAAGTAATCATCCTTATTAGAATTCTTCAGTGATGACGTATTTTTGAGGATTTGCTCATTGTGTGCATTAATAAAGCTTGAAAGGTATTATAGAAATAAATCAAATTACTGCTTATACAAAGATTGCTTGCAAACTGAATTATGGGCAAGTTATCATAAACAGTTGACCACATGGACATGAAGATATAGAGAGCATTTATATATGAGAAATATTTTCAGCGCTCTAATAACCAGTTTGGTCTTTCACCTTCTCCTATCTCATGAAATGGCTATGTTATTTTTGCAATTTTTTCTATGTGAAACTATTTTTCAATCACTCTGCCTTTGGCTCAGGTCAGGATTCTGGGGTCTGGGGATTGAGTCCCACATCAGGCTCCCTGTAGGGAGCCTGATTCTCCCTCTGCCTATGTCTCTGTCTCTGCCTCTCTGTCTCATGAATAAATAAAATCTTAAAAAAATTTTTTAATCATTGAATCCAAGGTCCTCCCAATACAGAAATTTCCTCTAAAATGTTCTTGACACCTAATTCCACCCTCTGGCTGAATACTTCAAAGTTACTTTATCAACTAGCTCATTCTGTTTCTTAATTGTACTCAGTTTTTCCTTTTATTAGCTTGAAATCTGCCTTCTTATATCCTGCCAGATTTTTTTTTTTCTCAGTAGTTATAGAGAGTTGTAATTCCCTTTCAACATAACCCTGCAGGCAATGGATGAGAAGATATTTACTGTATTCCTCAATATTTTCTCTTCTCTTGGCCAGATATCCTTGACTCATTTCACTGTTCTCCACCCAAGATGGTTTCCAGATAGCTCCCTTTGTTGTAATTACAAAGTTTAGGCGAGAATGGAAACTTCATACAGTCTTCCTTAAAAATAACCTGAGGGGTCTGCTCTGTCTGCAAAGCAGATGTTCTCCATTAGGCAGTGCATGAGTTTTGAATGTCTTTTCTCTTTAGAAAACAAGGACCACCTCAAAATGTCTGAACATTTAGATTTTCCATTATAGAATCTTTAGTGAGTGAGTGTTTCTGGAGTGTCAGGTTTTCCTATTTTTGAAGACTATCCATTAAGTTCCACAATCCAAATTTTAACCTTATTTTTGTGATGTAAGTCTTTTAAGAGCATTCTGCAGTCCTCTATCTTATTAAGTGGAGGTATATCAGGCATAGTCAATTTTCCCTAAAATGAGAGTCCTTCGTAGGAACATCAGTTATTGTGATGTAGATTTTAGAGTCGAAGATTCTTTTTTTTTTTTTTAATTTATTTTTTATTGGTGTTCAATTTACTAACATACAGAATAACCCCCAGTGCCCGTCACCCATTCAGATTCTACGGAGAGAGAGCTAACTGTAGGTAGTGTGCTGTATGTGTCATGTTGAAACTAAGTGGTTGTAAAAACAGTATTTCTCTGGATTTTGCTTGTTTAAAAGTTTTAAAAATAAAACAGTATTTCTCTGGATTTTGCTTTTTTAAAAGTTTGAGTTTTGCATTTAGTTTTTGGTCACTTGTAAAAGAATTGGAACAAATACAGCAGTGAGAGAGGACAGAGAAATAAAGGGATCTTTCCTTCTTACCAAACCAAAGGTGATGATAGTCTTTTCCCTGGTGGTTTTCTTGTGCTTTTAAAATGCCGTCTTTGTTACCGTCTCTTCCTCCTCCTTATTCCTCCCCTGTCCTTTTAAGTTAGCATTGTGTAAAAATTATCAGCATTATGTAAAACTTACCTATAACTCACTAAGTTGTGAGATCCCTTAATGTTTGATTTTGAACGGAAGACCACACACAGAAATAACAATTATATCTGTTAACAGTACCATGAACCGACCTCGTTGACTGGCTGCTATTGTGTCTAGAGGACAATTGGCACACATATCAACATGGGCAAATAAATGATTTACTTGACTTTAGATATAGGAGTTCAGACATGATAAAGAAAGGCAATTCAGTAGCTGAGGCCGCTGAACTTTTCATTATCCCTGAAGTCAAAGAAGATAAGTCTGTACAGATGGAAAACCAGTAAAGCTGGAGAAAAAGTCAGTTGTTCCAGAAACTTGGTGCTACTTCTGCCATGCATTCTATTCCTCTTACTTAATCTTATCATTTTCTTCCCTCTTACCCTCTTAAAAAAAAAAAAAAAAAAAAAGCTTTTTTTATAGTTCTTCTTTGTTTTTAAATTTTATTTATTTATTTATTTATTCATGAGACACAGAGAGAGAGAGGCAGAGACATAGGCCAGGGAAAAGTAGGCTCCCTGTGGTAAACCTGATGTGGGACTCATCCCAGGACCCTGAGATCATGGCCTGAGCCAAAGGCAGATGCTGGACCACTGAGCCACCCAGGTGTCCCAATCCTATAGTTCTTCTGAGTTACATGAAATGTTGGCACTTCATAATTATCACTCACCTGCAAGATGTTCTTTCTCCACATAGTAAACCACTCACAGGGTGTTTATTAATGACTTCTCTGCTTTGCTCACGCAGAGCTCATGCTTTGCTTTTCAACAGTGTAGCCCTAGCCATCTTCCCATCTAGTCGCAAGTTCAGGGTTTTTCAGAAACTGAAAGGTGCTATAAAATTGGCCTCAGAATAGCTAAAAATTTTTATGTTGACCATGCTGTCAGTTTTCCTAATGGGATTCAAATCACAGACCAAATAAAAATTGTTTATGTCTCTAGGAATATAGAGATAGGCCAAAATATATATTCTGGAGGCTTAGAGTATTTTTTTCTCTAACATTACTTTCCATGTAGTTTTAAAAACACAGTAGGCTTTTGATTCTTGCAGATTTAGCATACGTGGTTTCTGTTACATCCAGTTAAATTAGGAGACTGTCCAGATGGTCAGCAGGAGCAAATCACTAATCTGGTTAAGTGATCCAAGCCAAAAACTCAGCATCTATGGATAAATTATATGCTCTTTTGATTCAATAATTTGGGTACTTTCCATAGATTTTTCAAGACTATCCCTTGTGAATGTTCTCCTTATATCCTATTGTCCTTTGTTGGTTAACCAATAAAGAAATATGTCGTAACTCATTCCCAACAGTACACAGAAAATTATCACATACTCTTAGTTATCCCTATCAGGGACAAAATTTATAGATTTTAAAGGAGGAAGTGGGACATTTTGAAATTTGTGATAAGCTAACTAACTTATCTAGATTGGAACAATATATGTTAAAAATTTAGCTCTGCAACTCGGACAAATGATTATTGGTTGATTGCTGGGAAAACTTTAAACAGTAGTTTAGGCTTTGTTTTCCTACCCTTGAGGTTAAAATAATGGAGATGTTGGCGATTTTTAAAAGGGGAGGAAGGGAGTTTGCGGCGTGAAAGCTAAGTCTTGGCAGCAGATGGATGAACACGTAAGAGCTAATTATCCAGGGAAGCTGGCAACAGAGTACCATGCCACACCTTGTTTTGTTAACCCATACCACTCTTGCAAAGGCCAAAGGTTACAAGGTCATGTTTTTGTTTTGTTTAAAAGCTATTAAGAACAGAAATGCTTCTTTTATAGTACCTACAGGTGACCTGGGTTGTATCCTAGGATTGGTTATGGCACTAAAATCCATCACTTAAAAAACCCATCTGCTGATGAAATATCCTGGCTTTGGAAATTAATAAATATTACATTTTCTAAAAAATACATAATTCTTAGTTTTATTTTATTTTATCATTTGCTAGCAAATAAAAGGGCTTGGGACATTTATTTTTTCTAGTCCGACTGTTCTGTGTCTTTTTCTTCCCACTAGGTGTCACTCTGCAAACCTGAATGGCTTCTACTACCCTGGCCCCTACACGGCTAAAACAGACAATGGGGTTGTCTGGCATACCTGGCATGGATGGTGGTATTCTTTGAAATCTGTGGTTATGAAAATTAGGCCAAATGATTTTATTCCAAATATTGTTTAATTTTCCCTGCTGGGCTTTCTTTCTGTAATTCATCTAGGTTTAAAGGGATTTGAAAAACAGCAGGCCTAAACACACACATGCATATATGATGATGGCAATTGTTACGTGTACTACTTTTCATTCCTACTTACCTTTATTACTTAATGCACTTTCAGTACAGCAAATATGTGTACTCTTCAAATATAGATTAATGAATTCCTATGTGCAGAAGGTTATGATAAGCACTTATGTTGAACAAAAAATAAAAAGCACAGAATATATAACATGTCTTGGGTAAATATATAATAAATTAAGTATGAATGCAGTTGAAAAAAACACATGAAAAAATCCAGTAAATAACGAATTGCCAAATCCACTGCATGGACAGTAAATATGAGTTCGGATTTGAACTCAGGTCTCTGACTACAGAACTGGAACTCATAAACACGATATAGGGTCTTAATCACTACAAAACATATTTTGGGGATGTTTGTGTAGGTTAGACACTTCTTTCAGAAGATTCATTTTCATTCTTACACTAATCCTGTGGGACATTGTTATCCTCCTGTAACAGAGCTAAACATTTGATGATCTGAGATTTTGTGACTGCTCTCAGTTACAAAGCTAATGATTCAAGGAACAAGGACTCAAATCCCAATTCATTCAAGTTCCAATCCAAAATTCAGTGTTTAGCTATCATGCTACAGCTTCTTGTGGATAGAACTTGGATGAGGTGTAGTAAAAGAGTAAGAGTAAAAGGGTAAAAGTAAAAGGGTAAAGGCAAGATATTCTTAAAAATATTTGAGTGCTGGGATCCCTGGGTGGCGCAGCGGTTTAGCGCCTGCCTTTGGTCCAGGGAGTGATCCTGGAGACCCGGGATCGAATCCCACGTCGGGCTCCCGGTGCATGGAGCCTTCTTCTCCCTCTGCCTGTGTCTCTGCCTCTCTCTCTCTCTCTCTGTGTGACTATCATAAATTAAAAAAAATATTTGAGTGCCAACTGTCAGGCACAAAGGACATAGTTCAAGCCCAAATGAGGCTCATTCTTTTTAATTAAGACATGCACTATAATCAGAAATATAGAAATAATTTTAAAAGCTGATTAGTATGAAGGAGAAAATATGTTCCTGGGGAATGTACAGCAGGGGACCTGACCTGGCTTGGTGGGAGGGGATCCAAAAAGCTTCCTGGAAGAACTAACATTTTGAGCTGAGATTTTTAAACTTGGTGTATGTGGGAGATCATTGCAGGCTGAGAGGGAAACCTTGTGTAAAGAACACAAAGTAGGAAAGTGCACGAAAACAAATAAAACAGATCAGAGAGACAATAGAGTTTCGTGATCCTTAAATCCTTAAACCAAGGATTCTGCTACTTGATAGCTGTGTGACCTTCGGTAAGCTACTTAACTTCTCTGAGCCTCAGCTATCTCATCTATAAGATGAAGATTAGGATAGTACCTGCCTCACAGGGTTAGGTTGAGGATTACACAAGTATTTCAAATAATGCCTTGCATATTATAAGCAGTGAACAAGTACTATGTGATTATTAGTGTAGTAGGCATTCAGGGAAATAATAACAGATGACTTGAATAATAGTTCACATAAAAATCCTAAGGTTAGTTGTACTTTATCCTCTCTCCAACCAGTCCTCCAGAAGCAGTGCTTCTCAACTTTTAATGTCACACAAATTACCTGGGGTCTGATTAAAATGTAGATTTTGATTTGGGGCTGGGGCCTAAGGTTCTAGTTTTTTAAACAAGTTTGCGGACGGCGCAGATGTTGCTGGTCTAGGGATCACAAGCTGAAAGCAACAGGGTAGGAAACTGAGTTCTATGGGGAGAGTCATAATACAGGAAGAAAAGGGCTCCTTGTTCAAATGACTTTAGGAGATGATCTATTGAACAAAATTAAACAGATTTCTTCTTTTTAATATTCTACTTTGCATTCTGAATTCCTAAGAGGGACATATACTATGTTGCATTTTTATATCTATTTAGGAGTGTGGTCAGCTGCAAGGTATAAGTCACCTGATTCTGGCAGTCCAAACAAACAAGGATTTGTTCATCTTAACAAGAACTCAGAAGGTGGAACATTCAGTGCTTTGCAATGTGGAAGTGGGTATCTCTGCAATTCACTTTGCTTTTCCCTCAAAATCACAGGTTGTCCACCGCAGTTCCTGCTTTGAGTCTGAGTCAAAAACAGGAAGAAGGGTGAAGGGTCAACAGACTTCAATTTATACCCTATTGGCCAGACTTGTGTTACGTGGCCACCCCATCTGGAAGTAAGATCATGAAAGAGCATATCTAATTTTTCAGTCTTCAGAACACACAAGCAAGAAAAGTGTCTGCTGTGACTCCTCAATGTTTGTCTTTTAATGCAGTCTTGTGAGAACATGATTTCATATGTCACACTTTGGGAAGGCATAAATAATGGGGCACGAGTGATAATTTTAAATATGGGTATTATTTGCCCAAGTAGTAGCCTAAAGAATTCACACAATTAGAAGATCAAAAGAAAAGCTTCTGAAGGAGAAAAGAAATGACTCCACAGAAAAGTGGGAGGGAGCTAAACAAGTATAGTGTTACATAAATCTCAGAATAATAGTTTTTCAATGCAGAAGGAATGATAAAAAAATTAATGCCATAAGAAGATGGAAGAGAAAGCATTCTAACGAAAGACCACTGGATTTAGTGATAATTTTTTTGTGCCTTTAATTTCAGTGGACTAGCGGGAAAATAGCCAGAAGCCAGAAAATAAAAGCAGTTAGAAAAAAGTAGATCATTTGAGGAGTTTATACATAAAAGTGGGAGATTGGACGGGTGTACCCAAAGTCAAGACATGAGGAAGACCCCAGTCCAATGTCCTCTGAAATTTCACCACTAAGGAGTCATTTATTAGGCTTTATCGCTTTCTTTTTAAAATGCAAATATGCTTTCAATTTATATCAGCTGATTACATGTTAGGGCCAATAAACTCATGAGTGCTGTGTGTGTCTGTTTTAAATAGAGCAAAGTATAGAGAAAATGCAAGGACGCTGATTGGCTGACATGGGCAGAAGGAGTTTCTACTAAGAAACAAAAGGTATTTTTAAGAAAAGAGAGGGGCTATGTTCCTGAAACCTGAAAGTACTCACTCCACAAATCTGCCCAATACCTAGAGTTTCAGAAAGACTGAGTCATAAAATCACAACCCATCCATAAAGCCCATAATCTCTCCTTTGGCCAGCACAAATTTAGTTGGGGAGAAAGACAAGTCAATCTATAGGATTGACATGAAGCGATAAACAAGATGGTTAAGTGTTTAGCTGTTGCCCAAGAAGATTACAGTCAGACTGTTAAGAACTTAAATTTTACCTTTGCCATTTTTTAGGTGGCAAATTACATCTCTGTGCTAAAATGTGAATAATAATACAGCTGTCTTACAGTCATGTTGCGAGGATTAAATGAGCTAATACTGTGGTTGGCACACACAGAAGTCCCACCTTCTCCACAGTTTCCATGGCTTCAGTTATCAGCAGTCAACCACCAATGGGAACCAGATGATCCTCCTCCTGAAGTATTGTCAGGTCAATAGCTGCCTAACAGACATCACAACACCTAATCTTATCATGTAGGCATTTTATCATCTCGCAGCATCTCAGGAAGAAGGCTGTGTACAGAGCAACAAGCAATTTTGAGAGAGAGAGAGAGAGAGAGAGAGAGATGACATTCACATAACTTATATAAAAGTATATTGTTATAATGTTCCATGTTATTAATAATGGTCAAGCTCCTACTGTGCCTAATTTACAAATTAAACTTTGTCATAGGAATGTACTTATAGGAAAAACTTTGTGCTCCTAGGGCTGGGTATGATCCACAGCTTCAAACATCCATTGGGGGTCTTGGAACATACATATACCCCATGGATAAGGGAGGATGACTGTACTGCGTTCTCTGTAAATGCTTACTGTGATGATGATGATGGTAATGCTAACGAAGAAGAGGAAGGTAGAAAGGAATATGGTAATGGCGAATTCTGTGTTCTGTGAACTTCTCCAAGGGTTGAAGGTGTGAGAAGAGAGGAGATGGTCAGACATTTTCCTGATAAGATAGTATATAAAACGAATTACGACTCTGGGTATACTGTATCTTTTTTACAAGCTCAGCAGTTCAGTGTCTTACTATTACTGGGATTTAAAATTCTCAACAGCAACAACAAACAAAAAATTAGACACCTGGCTTTATCACTTTTTGGCTCAGTCGGTTAAGCAAGCACCTGACTCTTGATTTCAGCTCAGGTCATGATCTCAGGGTTGTGAGATAAGGCTCTCAGCAGGGAATCTGCTTGAGATTTTCTCTCTCAACTGGCCCTCCCCACCCTGCTCTATTTCTCTCTTTCTCTCTCAAATAAATAAGTAAATCTTTAAAATCCTCAAAAATTAGAGGTTGACAACTGTTGTAGAGATTGTCCGGTCCCGTGGTCTCTAATATGGGCCCCAGGGGAGCCTTAGATTTTGATAATGTACCTCAAGCTTCTTGCAGGGAACAGGAAGGTCTTCCCCTTTCTCCTTTCATTTGCTGTGGCTTAATTTGTATCTATTTTATATGTTTGGGTTCCAGGTAACACTTTGTGATTTTATTTTGTTTGAAAAAGAGAAAAAGAAAGAAAGCTTTCATCTCTAAAAAAAAAAAAATAATAATAAGTTCAGATTTCTCCCTTCATTTTATAGATCAAGAAATTTTCTGCATTTTTCAGATGACAGGTGTTTCTGGGAAGGACTCTTACTCCCCTGACTCAGATGAATTAACAAGCGTTGTAAACCCAAGGCTGTACTCTGTTCTCACGAATGTTGGCACTTCATTTAGAATACTGCCTTAAAAAGCATATACACCCAGTAAAAACTGTGCTCTATGGTGGGCAAGCCCAAGACAAGCTGCAACCTTTCAAAGAGGATAAAAGGGGGAATTAAGCATTCAGTCCTAACAAGCCAACCTCATCTCACAGAGAAAATGACATAGGGTATTGTCTCCTTAACTCCTGGGGTGTTGGCACTGGTTGCAGTTTCAAGGCCTTTCTAATTATAGATGTGCTGTGTAACATTGCCTCCACCTGTACCTATAACACTAACAACGTTCAGCACTTAGCATTATCAAAGACTTTTCCAGCTTGAACTAATTAATTCATACAATTCCAACCATCTGGGACAGATAGTATTATTACCCAGGTTTTACGGACACAGAAAACTTCAAAAGAGGTTTCTCCAAGGTCACATAGCAATTGGAATGGGGCCAGGAGTATATTTTAGAAGTACTAGATTTTTCCATTCATTAGAAGGTGACAACATTACAGTTTAGATTTAGGGGTAATTTGATTTTTTTTTTTTCTTCAGGGTGCTAAACAGATACTGCTTTGTTCAATACCAGCTCACTCTTTGGTTTCTTTTGTAGCTTGTCTCCCAAATGGAATGATTATACCCTTAGGAATTATCAAGTACGTCAAAATTCTTCGGAATACCAGGTAGTTTGGAAGCAATTAAAGGTAGCTAACATGAGCCAGCTGTTTCAACTCTCTTCTTTTCTTCCTGTATTACACCTGTAGTATCTCTTTTCAGTTGAGTGATATTGGAACACAGAGCTCTTGAAACGTAAAATGAAACCTCAGAAAAGTCAGTTATAAAGGCTTCTCTGTTCTCTTCTGGTAGCTAACCAACTAATTCAGATTCTTGGGAAATCGCATATTCCTCAAAGAAGGTCCTTTAGAGATAATACTGGCTTTTTCATCACTAGTTTTAGAAAGATTAAAAATAGCCCATGTTACCCAGTTATGAGAAAGTTAAATTTGAAACAACACTAACTCGTGAGTAGAAAATCACCACCATCCCCTTGCAGCTTTTGTGCTAGTCTAATAGTTGTGACTTGAAAGCATATTGTATCCTCCCATGTTTACTCATGGTGAAGAAGTAGTAAATCATATACTTTGGAAAAAAGATATATATGTATACCTTTCCAAAAAGTCAAAAGCCAGTACATTTTTATATAGACAATAATTATGCGAAGCAAGCAATGTCAAGTTAACATATCTTAATCAGAGTTCCATGTTGACTCAGACCAGTAGGACCAGAAAAGAAATTATTGTAAAAACTTTCAGAATATAGAAGGAATTTGGTGAATATGATTAAGAACTTTTTCTAAATAGGCATCTTTTGAAACACAAGGTCAAAGAACATCTGCATATTGTTTGTATGTGAGTCAGCATATAGTAGGATGTATAACTCAGAGGAACTTAGAGTTTGGAAGGATAATGTTTTACTATCAAGCCTATTTTCAATATCAAGTCATAGGTCTAGGCCACTTAATTTTTAACAACTTCCATAAATACGTCTGATTCACCCTAAACTTTAGAGATTCTTGGTGTCATTCCTCAGAACTCTTCTCACTCAGAGAAGCTGAGCAGTTTGATGTATTAGTTTCAGTTCAAGGCTAATCTTCCAGGATAAACCTAAATGTGAGAAAAGTTTATGTGAAAAGTTCAGATCTATATTCTCACACCATTTTCTGAAACAGAGCAGGAAAATGCAGTGGTGATTGCAATATGCAGATGGCTCTCAGGTGTGCTGCACAATCCTTGAGCAACTCCTGAGGATCAGATGGCCTGGGGCAGGATGCTGAGACAGCTGGTGGCTCTTCACACTCATTCCTTCAGTCAGCAAGCCTGTATCAGCCTACCTGCCAAGGGCATGGATGCCAGCTGTCCCTCTCCTTGTTCCATAATTTAGTAAAATACTAATCCCTGGAGCTCACTGATCACTTTATTTTTTTCATAGGAAAACATTTATCAAAGCTGAAGCAGGGGTGACACACTACTTTTCTTTATACCATCTTTGCCATCATCCAAAACTTCCTGAAAGAGCCTTTTTAGAGACTCAAACTTTTCCATGCTGGATATAGGCCCAGAGGGATCTTTTTCTTTCTTCTAAAGTGTGGGGCGGTCTGTTTGGCCATTTTCAGTTACACTTTCTTTCCCCCTATATCCATAAATAAAACCTGTCAAAACAGCTTTCCATCCCAAGATGTGACAAGTCCTCAATAAATAATACTTTTGGGGCCAGCCAGCACTTTAAAAGATAAAGATTTAAATATTTTAAAATAAATATTTGTTCATTTTACCTAAAAAATAATTCGCTCAAATTTCCTAAATTAATCTTGCTGGAAAATCTTGCTCAGAAAAATATAAGGAAACTCCTTATGTATGAGGAGGGGATTTTGCACAGTGGTTGATGGAGAAAGTTTCCAGAGGTGGCAAGTTATGAGGACACTCTTGTTTGCCTTTTTTTTGTTTTTTTTTTTTAACCACTGGTGTTTATTGGCAGGAAGGTAATACCAGACCTAAGGCCCTTCATAGGGCTGGGCTCTGTCATCTTGGTAAGACACTGTGGCCACTGTTTCCAGAATCAAATACAGTTTAGTCCTCTTCTCCCTGCCAGTACAATGTGGGTTCTAGCAGGGTGATTGCCTCTACTGACTCACAGCCCAAGGGGTCTGCTCCTGCTACTTCTTGGGGGGATTGTACTGATTCGCTTACCCTGCAAAGTTATAGTGGCAGAGGACACCATCCATTGTCAACTTTCTTCACAGATCAAATCCTAGGAGAACCCAGGCTTTTTCCTCTCCTGTCTTTGTTCTTTCCTCTGGAAGAGGCCAGCCTGGTGAACTCCCTAGACATTGGCTGAGGTCTTCATGTTCCACTACTGCTTGACATTCTCTGCCACAGCTGCTCAGAGTCTCCAGAAAGGCTCCATGTGTGGGCAAGTTCAGTCACTAGGAGCTGGGGTTGGAGACTTAGTCCTTCAGATAGGTTCTCTCTTGTGCCTTTTCAGATGCTGATTCACCAACGCCTCGTAAGGTAATAAGAAGGAAGGGCTGGAATGTCTTCCCTTCCTTCTCAGGTAATGGAAATGCCCTTCAAGCAACAGCTTTAAATTAATTTTGGTTCTAACATTCCTGTTGGGAATTTCCAGATAGAGAGGAAGGGAGCTTTGATGGGATGCACCCTGTATATCACATCAAAGACATGGATGCCTCCTTTTTCAGTGTTCCAGATCACCTGAGTGCCCACAAGAGCTCATTGTTAGAACTTGTTTCAACATTTTCTATTATCACTTGGAAATATTGCTATCAAAGTTAAGCTGGAAATTGAATATCAAGTTTGCAAAACTGTGTAGAATTTAAGGTCTTGAGATAGCTGTTCCTCTGTGTTCAGTATAGCAGTTGTTACCAAAGACTACATATTGATCAGATAAAATAAGAAAAAGCATGAAGTACCTATAAAAACATAGGTGACATAAATACAATATAAAATCATCTAGGCCACCAGTGTTTAGTATAAGATCAGATTCATTGTAATCTCCTGAAAGTCATGCTTATTCTCTAAGTAAGTTTTCTTGGTCCAGACTGTTGGATGGCATGTAACTGCCAAGGCAGCAGAATTCTCTGAAAGTTTCCAGCATCAGGTTTCCTTGGAACAGGTCCGTGCATGGGTCAGTCTTCTAAAGCAGATGACCTTGCCATGGTTGGTGCTGACTGTCCACTGTAAGCCATCCATGCTCTTACATGTTTCCAAAGGTTGTACAGTTGGAAATATGCACAGGGCATATACTTGGCCAGCATTTGGGTTTAATAATCCCTTATCTTGTTGCTGATTAGATCCAAGTTATACAATCTTTCAGCTGGATGGTTTGGTATAAGCAGAACTCTAAGAAAGAGGATGGGTTATTCATTTCCATGGACCTCTTCTATCAAAATTTTCATGTGACATTGATCTTTGTTAACTACAGTTACCTTTAAAAAGCAGTATGAAGGGATTAGTTCAATATTTATTTGACAAATGTGTTTTGAGCAACAGATATGTTATTATTCACTACAAGAAAATAATGAAAAATGAACCTATGCAGAATTCATAGTCGAATGCAAAAACACAATGAAATAAATAGAATGACTTTTTACTTTGTCTTACAATAGTAGTCTGTACAAAATGCTATGAAACTTCCAAGGAATGAGCCACTAATTAGACCTGAATCAGTGAATTGGGTAGAATTAATACATGTTAGGGCAGCCCGGGTGGCTCAGGGGTTTAGCACCGCCTTTGCCCTAGGGTGTGATCCTGGGGAACCGGGATCAAGTCCCATGTTGGGCTCCCTGCGTGGAGCCTGCTTCTCCCTCTGCCTGTGTCTGTGCCTCTCTCTCTCTCTGTGTGTCTCTCATGAATAAATAAATAAAATTAAAAAAAATTAATACATGTTATTTACAAAGATGATGTAGCTACCAAATATAAGCAAATATGATCTTGGGTTCCATAATAGAATTATAATAATTAGCATCACAATAGTAGATATAGGTAGTGACTACTTGGGCTTATCCAACTATATATGGAATACTGGGTTCAATTTGGGGCCAAAATTAAGAGGATTTTAATGAACCATAAGCTGATTCAGAAGAAACTATCCACAGTGAATAAGATGAGTAATATTTAGCTCAACTGGTATATCCAGAGAGAACTTTAGGAGAAACATGCTAGCAGTCACAAATATGTAGGGGATTTTTATGAAAAGATGTGTTTTGTTTATCGCACAGGACCTCAAGAGTAAAATAAATAAATCGATTAAAATATATGATGGATGGAAACTGAAAATATACCAATTTTGGCTAAAGTTAAAAGAATATCCCAGAATCAGAGCTCTATAAAAGATAAAATAATCTGCCTCTTGAGTTCTTAAGCTATTATCATCAGGGAGCTTACTTAATTGAGGCTAGACCTTTTGTAGACAATATTACAAATGCACCTAAGCACTAGTTGGGTAGTTAAACCAAGTGACCTTTTTTGACTCTCCCAAATCTTAGATTTTATGATTTGGAGTTGTGGTTTTAATATTACACATTATTTCCAAGGAATAACAAAGTAGATGAGTGTTCTTTTAATCTCCGCCTTTTGATTGTCTTATGACCAATGTATGACAGCAGTGGGTGATAAATGAATCACTTAGCAAGTGACAGTCTTAACATTCTATACTAAAGTCTTGGTGGTTAGTAATAAAGTCATTCTCTACCACCCAGAGTATCTTATGATTCAAAACTGTTGGGGAAGATGAATACCAAGAAACAAACAAATGAAGTCAGTATGTTGATGCTGAGCAAAGGCTACATTAAGGCTGAGAGAGAAACAGCACCAAGAGGGGCAAATCATGGAACAAAAGGTACAAGGGTATCCTTCAGCAAGAACAGGAATACAGCTGACACTTAGCATGGTGTTTACTAAATGCCTGGTGTTTCATTTCTGCTTACACAGCAATGAACACCCAAACACCAAACACCCCTATGAACTAGATTCTATAATCATCATCCCCTTTTGATGAATGAAGAAACACGGCACAGAGAGGTTAAGGAATAATGCCTAATATCACATAGCTAGTAGTTGATGAACTGGGATTTGATCCTAAGCATCGATGCTCTAGAATTCACACTCTTAACACCTATATCAAGAACCTCTAAGCTGAGGAGAAAGAAACAAATCATAAAGGAAGCAAGAAGTAAGGGCAAGCATAAAAAAAAGGGAAAAAAATCTAGTTCTTTAAATTCCACCTTAAATAGGTAAATAACCATTATACATGAATGTTTTATTTAAAATCAGGGAAAAATGGGAAGACATTCATAATGAAACCCCAATTCTCCTCTGTTAGAATCATTTTAACAAATTCACTTTTGACTGTCTTTTAGGCACTTGCCAATTGCGACTCATGGATCGCAACACCCCAATGATACAAGCCTGAAAGGATTCCCTTTGCAATTATCTACAAGGACAAAGGAAAGAAAGCACTGCCTTTAATCATAACCTCTGTACCAAAGCCCAAACGCAGGATGAGTGAGAATTGAGGCACCTTCAGATGCAGAGCAATTAGAAAAGGTTATATCTTTCACGTGGCTGGTGGTGGGGAGCAGTGGAAGAAACACACAATATCAAAATGCTATTCCACCCTATAAGCATTAATCTGTACCTGCTGCTACAGGCCAAGGGAATATAAAGTTCAGTTCTTCCTCTGGGTCCTAGGATATTTCTCTCCCATGAATTTGGTACAGTCAGTGTTGAGTGAGGGAAGAGCTCACAAAAAGTCTTTACTATTTCTAATATTCTGGCCTTACAAAAAAGTTTAAGCCATGTGGCTATGCAGAAATTTTAACTTCTCCCTTCTGCCTACATGGTAGGATATATCCTTGAACCTGAGGGTAGGAGCCAACTGAATTCTACTTCTACCAGTTAGTTACATTTGATGTGTTTCACATTAGTTTTACAGAATGCAGAATGATACACCAACACGTTGACATTCATAGAGACATCACAAAATTTTTACTTTGGTAGATGTAATCTTTCAAGCAATTTCTAAAAGTTTGTTAATAAAATCTTGTGGGATTTACCTTAATCAAACACTGCCTAGAGCACTGCAACAATAAGCAAATGAAAGTCCAAAGTAAAAACCCAATTGTTACTTCTTAATTCAAGTCCAAATGTCCAACCCATGTTATATTATGAGTAAAGAGGGCAGAAGGATGGGAAGGGATAGAAGTGGCCCACAGGGACGTCTAGAAAACATCTAAGGCATCTGCAGGCCCGAAGCATGTGTCATTTATTTATACAACTTGTATTTTAGAATGTGGAAAACCATAAAATCTGACAGAAAACCCCTAATAAGAGTCAAAGCGAAGAATTTGTGGTCAGTAGGGGCGCCATGTGGGAGAAGAGGGTGGGGATGATTCCATTTCCTCCTCCTCCAGATTCTGACTCACAAATTTAAAGCAATTAGAAACAAGCATTACTCAACAGAAAGCATATTCACTGTATATTCGTTATTTAATATTCTCCCCCAAATGCTCCAGTGATGCATTACACATAATGGGTAAAGTATAATATTACTATGTCAATTCCAAAGTCAGCTGTGAATCCTTCTGACTAGATGAATATTCAATACTTTTTCAGTCTTTTAATCTTTCCAGAACTAGAAAATATTTAGTGTGGCAATATATATTTCATAATATTAATCAGAGAGATTGGTTTTGCTTTCCTCTTTATTGAGGTGTGACATATGTACTGTTAAGTGCATAAACCTTACTTGCACATCTTGATGAATTTTCACTTGTATTCACCTGTGTGACAACTACCTAAATCAAGATACAGCATATTCCAGTACCCCAAAACTCTATTATGCCCCTCCAATCAATTATCACTACCTATCTTCCAACATTCAACACAATCACTATCTTAATTTCTGCTTGTTCATGAACATATAAAGTTACATATGTGTGTATATGTAAATATGAATGTGTGAATATACATATATATATATACATGTATTGTGGGTATATATACAAATACCTAGACAGACATATAGAGAGACAAAACAGTAGAGTAGTAGAGTAGGTACATTTATGCCTGGCTTCCTTTACTCAACATTTTGTCAGTGAGATTTACTCAATTTGTGGTGTGCAAAGATAGCTCATTCCATTTTATTGCTTGTAGTATATTCCATTGTATGAGGATACCACAACTTTCATATCTATTTTATTCATGAACATTTGGTTTGTTTTCAGTTGAGTCTGTTATGAATACATCTGCTATAAACATTTTTGAGACATTGCTAGGCATGCTTTCCAGTGGGCAAAAACATGAATTTCTCTCATGTATGTACCTGATTCACAAGATAGGCATATATTTAGCTTTAGGAAATCCTGGTAGTTTTTCAAAGTGGTGTTTCAATTTAAATCTCCACTAGCAATGTATGGGAGTTTGACTTGCTCCATATTGTCAACAACAGTTGGTATCATCAGATATTTTGTTTTGTCTTTATTTCTTCTTAATATTAGCCTTTCTAATGGTTATGTAGAGGGGTCTCAACTGGTTTTAAGGCATTTTTCTGGTGACTAAGAGTCTGAAAACCTTTTCATATATATACACCATTATGATCTGTTGTATATCCTATTTCAGAATGTGCCTATTTAAGTCTCTTTCCCATTTTAAAGTTCAGGTGTTTATCATTTTCTTAAATACTTTATATATTTTAGCTATGTGATCTATATTGGATGTAAGGTCAGCAAATATTTTCTTCTCATTTATAACTTGCCTTTTCACTCTCTTAGTGATTTTTTTGATGAATAGCTCTTAAAGTTAACAAGTCCAATTTATCAATCTTGATTTTGTGGTGTTTCTTGTGACTCTTTAAGAAATCTTGGCCTGTAGCCAGAGGATGATGAATTTCTGATTAGGCACAAGATATACAAAGGATTATCCTATCATTCTGAAGTTATAGTGCTTGGTTGTTTAGTGGTTATATTCTATAAGATAGTAATTTCTATGGAAAAAACAAATGAGCTAATGAAATATTTCCTTTGATTTTAGTCAGCTAAATATTTATAAATGATATGACATTCTTGATAATCATTTCCATGTCTATATCAAAAAGACTAGAGATAACAAGTGTTGGCAAGGATTTGGAGAAGAGGGAACTTGTGCACTACTGGTGCACTACTGGTGGGAATATAAATTGTCACAGCCTCTGTGGAAAGCAGTATGGACATTCCTCAAGAATTAAAAAATAGAACTACCATAACAATCTAGCAATTCTACTTCTGGGTGTTTACCTAAAGAAAACAAAAACACTAACTTGAAAAGATATGTACATCCCTGTGTTGATTGCAGCATTATTTATAGTCAAGATATGGAAACAACCTGTGTCCAATGATGGTTAAATGGATAAAGAAAATGTGGTGTGTATATACAATGGAATATTATTCAGCCATAACAATGAAGGAAATTTTGCCATTTGCAACAACATGGAAATAACCTGAGCTCATAGGCACAAAGAACAGATTGGTAGTTGCCAGAGGCAGAGGGTGGTGGGTAGAGGGTAAAAGAAAGAAATGGGTTAAGGACGTCAGGAGGTACAAACTTTCAGTTATAAAATAGATAAGTCATGAGGATGTGATGCACAGCATGGTCACTCTAATTAATAACACTGTGTTGAATCTGAAAGCTGCTAAGTAAGTAAATCTTGACATTTCTTATCACAAGAAAACATTTGTAAGTCTTTCTGGTGACAGATGTTAACTAGACTTATTATGGCAATCATTTTGTAATTTATACAAATATTGAATCACTAAGGTTGTTGTACCTGAATCTAATATAATGTTATATTTCAATTATGCCTCAATTAAAAAATGTTCAGAAAAAAAATTTACCAGAAGCTAAAAAAGAATATGATGCCTAACATACAGATACTGCCTGGATTTTAAGGCTTTCTATTCAATGATCTTATACTACATTTTGTGCACACACAAAATCACAAATTGTACAATCACCTATGCAAATGTGTTTTCCTTACATTTATAATAACTTATATCAGGGAAAAATATTTAAAAAATAAAACGAACAGAAGGCCGTTTATATGTTGGCCTTGGAGAAGCTCCTTAACCTCTCTGGACTTCAGTTCACTGCCTGGAAATGGGGATGATAATAGCACACATTTCAGAAAGTTGTTTTGGAGAATAAATAAATGAATGCATGTAAGGCACTTAGTAAGAGTCCAATAGATATTAGGCATAGTGATTACCATCAAGGAACACCAAACTTGGGGTATGTGTAGTGATATCCAGTTTTACTTTTTTTTTTTTAATATTTATTTATTTATTTTAGGGAGAGAGGGAGAAAGAATCTCAAACAGACTCCATGCTGAGCTCGGAGCTCCACAAGGGGCTGGATCTCATGATCCTGAGTTTAGACCCTGAGCCAAAATCAAGAGTCAAATACTTAACCAACTGCATCACCCAGCTGCCCCTGGACCCAGTTTTAGATGAGGAAACACTATGAGAGAAGTTAAGCCTATGACCTTAGCAATAAAGCTTGTCTTTAAGCCTACATCTGTATTTCATGGGCTTTCAATTCACCATGTGACAATTGTAAATTGTTCACTGGATACTGAGCATGGACATACCTGAATTTGGGTAAAAATTAATGAGAAATAAGTACAAGGGGTACCAAAACTTATTAAAGATTCTTGAGCTATACTTTCTATGTAACTCACTGTTAGGAGAACCATTTAAACAGATCATAAAGGGGCTCTCATTTGTTTAAACTTGTTGCAAAGCCTCTTGATAGCAGAGCAATGTCTTCTATGTCATTGTATTATTCATAATAAATAGCTCAGTGCTGGGCATGGTGTTGATTTATGGATCACTGAGAAGACCTCAGAGAAGCTAGCTGCTGAGACATGTTATCTTTAGATCCTATTACATTTTAGACTTTAAAAGTCTTGCTTATGTTTTCTATAGTCTGATTTCTAACTCATCACACATTTTCATTTTGGCTTTGGAGTGTGAAGAGGTGTTCTACAATGCTGGTGACTCATCTCTGATGGAACTGATAGGACAGTGATTCTCAACATGTATTCCCCAGAGCAGCAGCAGCAGCACGTAGAAGTTTGTGTGAAATGCAAATTCTTAGGCCCCACCCCAGAACCTATGAATCAGAAACTCTCAGGTGTAAGGCCACATAATGGTTCAGAACAAGCCCCCCTGGTGATTCTGACACATGCTAAAGTTTGGGAAGAATGTGTTGGAGAAGGATTACTAGCTTACCCATCTAACCATGTGATGTAACTTGACTTATTTATTAATAAATTGATCACGAACTCTCCAGAAACCATGTAAAAAATAATCATTTTATTTGTAGTCATTTGATTTAATTTATCTGCTTTTTGGACCACTATAAAACTAACATGAATCAAATTTTAAACATACAAAAGAACATACAAAGAAATCCCTCTTCTTTACTCTTATGTCCTAGAGGTGAACCACCATGAAGTCTCTTTTTGTATCTTTCTAGCATTATTTTGTACATATACCAGCAAATAGTTGTGTTTCTTCCTTGATTTCTTTTCTATACAAGGTGTAGCATGCTCTATACACTGCCCAAATGTAACCATCTTTAATAGTGCTCAACATATATAGTTTCCACATTAAGTTTTGTGGTCTTTTCCATGTTTTGTAAAAGAGGGTATGCTTTATAGAACCTTCTTAAAATAGGGATTTGTTTTGCATTTATGTGTTTCCATTAAACAAATTCTAATGCTATACACTAATAATATCTTTTCTTTTAACTTGATTTCCAAACATCCCATTTAAATGATCACATATATAGAATTATCATATCACCAGGTGTAATTTCTCCTACATCACTCCCCAAAACCTCAGCCTTCTACAAATGTCAAGGGCTTCATCATATATAACTAATTTAGTTTTCAGATTTAGATTTGAACCATGTGTTATTCATTCAATAATGCTGGAATTTATTCCGAATTATGCTGGAGGCCCCTTGCTTTTAGCTTCCTATTAAGAATTATATTGAAACTCCTTTTTGAATTTACTTTTATTTTAGTCTTCTATACCTGGCATAATGCCAATTCATTTTTTTTCTAAAAAATGCAACCATATTCTCCTTCTTTATTCTTTTAGCAATATTGCAATCCTGACATTTGATCTCTGCAAGCAATTATCTTGCTTCTTCAATTCTCCCTTTAATATACTTTAAAGGGGTTGAAACATTTAAAATAGCCCTCTGGTCTACGCCAAAACGTTCCCAGCTGTCTTAAAATATGTACCAAATTATACCAAGGGACTTATCTCTTGAAAATAAAGCCCACAGGAATGGTTCTAAATTCCCTAACTTTGAATTCAAGGCCTCCAATATTCTCCCTTTTCAGACATATCTCCCCTAACTAAGCTCTCAGCTCAATAAAGATTGTTATTTTTAGTTTCTTGAGTTTTTGTGGTGTCTTTCTCTTTCCATGGCTTCATGAAGCCCATTCCCCATGATAGCCTGTCAACTTGTTTGCTATCCCTATGTCAAGATTCCTATGACTGAGATGCCCAAGTCCCTAACAATACTACTGCTTGCTTGTAAGCGGGCATATTTTATCTTACTGGGCTTTGTAACCACCTTCCAAGATAAAAATTGTGAGTATCCTTACCCCATGTTACCAATAAGGAAATGGAGACTTATTGGGCTTAATCCTTCTCCTTGATTCTTCTGTGTTGACACACTTGGCACTCACTCTACACTACCTCATAATGTTATCTTTCTATATGTGTATGACTTGTCAACACAGCTCAATTTTCTTAAAAGCACACACTTTATCAGACTGTCCTTCGGTTCATCCCCCTGTGACTTGAACAGGGAAGGAACATGGTAAATGCGAGTTGTTTGACTTGTTAGAATCAAAGAATCAAAACTTTGAGCAAAAAGGGAGCCTTATAGATCACTTAATGAATACTTGTATGTCTCAACAGATTTGAGGTTTGCATAGCCCTGGAGATAAAAGGTACGATGCCACTCATTTTTATTAAAAGATTGGTGATTAAAATTTCTTTAGTTTTAAATAAATGATGACATAGGATAGTATGAAATTTGAAATTTAAATAAGTTATAAGATGAAACAAGAAATGAATTTTTAAGATGAAACGTGAAACTTCAAAGAAACTCTAGAGAAATATCAGAACTGTAACTGGCTGCTTCAAGCTACCCAGACTTCTGGGCGGTAAATTTTTTTTCTCTTCTGCAGTTGGTGCTATTGCTGTTGAAAAAGTTGAGAAACATAAAGTGCAATGTTAATTGAGGCCTGGAGAAGGTAAGCAAATTGCTCCTACTCACATTAACTCAACCAGTATTGATTCAGCATGTGCAACTCACTGTGCAAACACCCAGGCTAAAATAATAAGTAGAACGGACAAGGACACCCACCTTATAAAGTTTGTATCTAAGTGGGGGTAAAGGGAAGAGAGATTCATTAAATTAATATTCAGTGTCTGAACCCATATAACCAGCCGCTCACTTGGTTAGTGCAGCAGAACACATTAAGTAAAACAACTCAAATCTTTGTTGCAGCCTTCCCAGAAAACACCCAAGGGAGAGTCCACTCTCATTGCAAACCAAAACATCTTTAGCATGTTTTCCTGTATCTTACATCCCAATATGGCTTTCAGCAGCTGGTCACTGACAAAAACTTAACTTTCCCAATGTTCTTCCTGAACTTCAGCCTGAAGAGCTCCCAGCACTTTGGCCTCTCCCCTCATCTCTCTTCCCATCCATTTTATTTAATTTATTTATATTTATTTATTTATTTATTTATTTATTTATTTATTTATTATTTAAAACATTTTATTTATTTATTCATAGTGACACACACACACACAGGAAGAGAGGCAGAGACACAGGCAGAGGGAGAAGCAGGCTCTGTGCAGGGAGCCCGACGTGGGACTCGATCCCGAATCTCCGGGATCACGCCTTGGGCTGCGGAGGCGGCGCTAAACCCGCTGAGCCACCAGGGCTGCCCTATTTTTAATTTAATTTAAAAAATTTATTTCAATTCAATGTTATTAACATATAGTGTATTATTATTTTCAGAGGTAGAATTTAGTGATTCATCAGTTGTGTATAACACCCAGTGCTCATCTATCATGTGCCCTCCTTAATGTCCATCACCCAGTTATCCCATGCCCCCCACCCACCTACCCTTCAGCAACTCTCGGTTTGTTTCCTATAGTTGAGTCTCTTATTGTTTGTCTCCTTCTTTCTTTTAATCTTATTTTTCGGGGCATCTGGATGGCTCACTTGGTCAAATGTCTGCCTTCTGCTCAGGTCATGATCTCAGGGTCCTGGGATCCAGCCACACACCTGGCTCCCTGCTCAGCAGGGAGCCTGCTTCTCCCTCTGCCCCTTCTTCTCCCCCTGCTTGTGCTCTCTCTGTCAAGTAAATAAATAAATAAATTTTTTAAAATCTTATTTTTCCTTCCTTCTATGTTCATCTGTTTTGTTTCTTAAATTCTACATATGAATGAAATCATGATATTTGTCTTTCTCTGACTGGCTTATTTCACTTAGCATAATACCCTCTAGCTCCATCCATGTTGTTGCAAATGGCAAGATCTCATTCTTTTCGATGGCTGAGTAATACTCCATTGTGTGTGTGTGTGTGTGTGTGTGTGTGTGTGTGTGTATGTATATATAAAACATATATATACATATACACACACACACATCTTCTTTATCCATTCATCTGTTGATAGACATCTTTTTTTTTTTCCCCACCATCGCCTGATAGACATCTTCTTCCCATCTATTCTTTCCTCAAAAATGAAGCTACCTTCTTATAAGAGATTTCAGTGGTTGTAGTGATGGGAAAAAATGTGAAATCTCATGAACTGATTTTCATATCTCTCACTTTTTAAATCCATACAGCATGGTAAATGTAAAAATGCAAAGTATTTGACCTAGCCTGGGGAATTAGGGCAGACTACTCTGAGAAAGGGACCCATTGAGCTGAGCTCAGACAGTTAAATAAGCATTAACCAAGAAAAGGAGGTAAGAACATTCCAGGCTTAGGGATCACAGTCATTGAAATTTCATGGTGGGAAAAGCATGGAAATAACAAAAGGCCATTGTGGCTAGAATACAAGGTAAGAGGGTAAGGGGAAGAAGCTGGAGCAGGAGGCAAGGTCCTGTAATGCAGGGCCTTGTGGACCATGTTTAGGATTTGGTCCTTTTCTCTGAGAGCAGTGATAAGTTACCAAAAGGAAGAAGGGCAGTAGGGGGATCAGATTTGCATTCTGATGCAAAGAATTGATGTAGGCTAGAGATTTGGGATATTTGTAGGAAGCTCTAAGTAGATTCCTGGTGAGTCAAGGTTGTGTCAGAGGAGATGAAAAGAAGAGTAAAAATTCAGAAGCTTGGGGCTCCTCAGTGGCTCAGTCAGTTAAGTGTCCAACTCTTGATTTCGGCTCAGGTCTTGATCTCAGGGTTGTGAAATCAAGCCCTGCATTGGGCTCCATGCTAGGTGTGGAGTCTGCTTTGGATTCACTCTCTCCTTCTCCCTCTGCTGCTCCTTCTCTTTCTCTCTCTCCTCTTAAAAAAAAAGAAAAAAGAAAAGAAAGAAAGAGAAAAAGAAAAATAAAAAAAATTAAAAAAATTAGGAGTTCTTTGGGAATAAATGGTCAGGATTTAGTGCTTGATTGGAAATGGGTACTGAAGAAGAGAGATATCATGGGTAATGTCCAAGCTTCTGGCTTGGGCAACTAGATGGATGAGAATAATAGACAGAAACAGGAAATTCTAGAAAACCTGATTTTGTGGAGAAATTTTAAAAACTAAAATGGCTTGATAAGACAAAAAATTGTGCTTTTACTCAAGCAGTCATGAAACTTCAGAATTTTTTACTTAGTCTTGCTTGCTTTGCTTTTATTGTTTTATCTCATCAATAACCACTTAAGAAATGCATACAAAGCACTTTGAGTTTACTGGGCTATTTTTTTTTTCACTGCTTTCACAGAATGAAATATACATAGTATCATTTAGTAAAATTGGTAAGAAGCAGATTTTGTTCTAAATTTCTTTGTTTTTTTTTTTATTTATTTATTCATGAAAGGCACACAGAGAGAGGCAGAGACCTAGGCAGAGGGAGAAGCAGACTCCTCGCAGGGAGCCCAATGCGGGACTAAATCTCCGTACGCTGGGATCATGCCCTGAGCCAAAGGCAGACACTGAACTGCTGAGCCACTCTGGCTTCCCTCTTTCTAAATGTCATATGTTGTACTGTGAAATGTAAGCATAAGTATTATCTGTGTTCACAGTAGGAGTAAATAAGAGATGTTGGGCTATTACTGTATAACAAATCACTCCAAGACTTCGTGGCTTAAAACAACTATATTATTTTATTACTATTTTTCATGATCCTTGAAGTTGACTGGATGAATGTAGCTATTCTTTCAAGCTTCCTTAGTCGTATGTCTGACTGGTAATGTGCAGCTTTTGACTGGAATATCCATCTAAGACAACATGTTAACTTCTCCATGTGGCTATATACATGGAGCTTCCACATAGCACAGTGGGGTTCCAAGAGTGATCACCCCAAGAGAACTATGCAGAATCCATATTGATCTTTATGACTCAACCTCAGAAGCCACGTAACAAAACTACTGTACTCACAGGCCCGCCTAGATTCAAGGTAAGGGAATACAGTTCCCACCTCTCAATGGCAGGAGTGATAACTTCACTGTAAGATGAGCAGGTAGGGTGGGATATGTTTTTGTAGCCATCTTGGGAAATAGAGTCTTACAAGTTGAAAGCAGAGGGATATTGGACCACAGTAGAGGAAAAGCCAATGCCACTGAGGTTGGATGAATGTAGCCAGGAGACAAGGAGAGCCTGAAGCCCAAAGAAGAGTCTTGCAAGAGAATCTCCCCACGAGCTCCAGATGGAGCTACCCACAGACACCTTGACTCCAGCCCCCTACAACTTATTTTGCACTTCTGACCTCCAGACTATTGAAGAATAAAGAAAGTTGTTTTGTTATAAGCCATGAGGTTTGTGGCAAATCATTATAGCAATAACAGAAAAGGAATACTGTAATAAACTAATGAAATGGAAGAAAAATAGTTTGCATTTCAAATAATTCAAGCCTATATAGGAAACAAACTGAGGGTTGCTAGAGGGGAGGTGGGTGGGGGACGGGGTAACTGGGTGATGGGCATTAAGGAGGGCATATGATGGGATGAGCACTGGGTGTTATATGCAACTGATAAATTATTGAACACTACATCTGAAACTGATGACGTACTATGTGTTGGCTAATTGAATTTAAATTAAAAAATAATAAAATAAATAAATTTACACCCCTAAAAAAAAAGAAAGAAAAAATAATTCAAACCTATATGTTCTTCTGCTGACATAAATAGAAGAATGATATGGTAAATTAAAATGCTGAATAAAGAGTATATATATTAAAATGAGTATATACGGTTATAAAATTTTTTCTTTTGATACAGGTAGAATAGTAATTAATCCTCCATCTTTTTCACATTACAAGTTGCTGCCTTTAAAATCTTATGGTTTTATTGATATCTTGCCTATGTTCCGGCTCTAAGACTAAGATAAATGGGCCAAGAGTTCCATAAATTTAGATGACTACATTTTGCATAATGTATTATTTTAAAGTGATTTCAAACTTACAGAACGGTTGCAAGAATAATACAAGAAACTTCTGTAACCCTGCACCATATTCACTATTTCCATTTTGCCCCATTTGCATGCACACTCTTTCTGCCTGAGCATGCGCACACACACACAATTTTTGAACCATTTGAGAGAGTTGGAGACATTTTCCTCTTTTACCCCCAAGTACTCCTGTATATTTCCTCAGAATATAGACACTCACTTTCATAACCACACTCAAAATTTCAAAATAATTAAGCTTTGACAAAATGCTATTATCTAACTCCAAACCCATTTTTAAATTTTGCCAATTGCCCCCAGAGTGTCCTTTTGTAGCTACTTGTTCTCCCAGTCAAGCATCCAATCCAGTCACTCTCACTGCATTCAGATGTCATCGCTTTGAGACTTCTCTCCTGTGTGACAGTTCCTCAACCTTTCTTTGTCTTCCCTGGCCATGGCACTCTTGAAAAGTGCAGGCCAATTACTGTGTCCAATTACTGTGTATCCCTCAGTTTGGGTTTGTCTGGGGTTTATTCCTAGTTCAGGTTTGCATGCATCCTAGTTCAGGATGCACAGTACAATGTGCCTCAAAGAGTGTATCTCAGAACATCAAATCAGGAGTCACTTGATGTCAGCTGGTCTCTCCATGTTGATGATCATTTTGATTACCTGGTTAGGGTGATGGCTAGGAGGTTTCTCCACAATCAAAGTCATTATTGTTTTCCTCTTACATTAATTAAAGAAGGTTGTGGGGTGAAACTCAGAGACTCTGTAAACACCCTTTCCTCTCTATACTTTCACTCATAGAATGAATTTCTAATTCCACCATCCCCTCAGTGTTTGGTAGCATAGTAGAAAGCATTTCCTCTTTCTCGTTTTCTCTTCTTTCTTCTTCTTCTTTTTAAAGATTCTGTTTTATTTATTCATGAAAGACAGAGAGAGAGAGGCAGAGACACAGGCAGAGGGAGAAGCATGCAGGGAGCCAGATGCGGGGCTACTGTGAGAAGTGAAATACGTCAGACAAGAAAACAAATATTGTGTGATTTTACTTATATATGGAATCTGAAAAACAAAACAAGTGAACAAATAAAGTTAAATAGAAGCAGACTCATAAATACAGAGAACAAACTGGTGGTTGCTACTGGGGAGAAGTAAGGGGGAAATGGAGGCACAAACTTTCAGGTATAAAATAAGTAAGTCACAGGGGTATAATGCACCACACAGGGAATATAGACAATAATATTGTGATAACTTTGTATAGTGACAGATAACTATTCTTATCATGGTGAGCATTTTGTAATGTATATAAATGTTGAATCGCTATGCTGTATACCTAAAACTAATATAATTTATGTCAACTATATTTCAATTAACAAAAAAATCATGTAAGTGGACTCATACAGTGTTAACTCTTTGTGTCTAGGTTCTATCTTTCGCTGATTATAATGTCCAAGGTTCATCTGTGATTTCAGGTATTCTTTCCTTCTGGATAATTTTCCAGTGTTTGAAGATACCACAATTTGCTTATCCCTTCACCTATTAATAAGTGCTGGATTGCTTTCAGTTTTTGATGGCTATGAATGTTCTTGTTCATGCCTTTTTGTGTATGTACGTTTTCATTCTTCTTCAATAAATATTTAGGAGTAGAGTTTCTGAGTCATAGGGTAGATATATGTGTAACTTTATAAAAAATTGTCAAATGCTTTCTAAGTGGTCGTACCACCTCACAATTTATGGGAGTTCCACCACAATCTGGCCAGTATTTGGTATTTTCAGTGTTTTTATTTTTAGCCATTCTAGTTGGGTATAGAATGGTATCTTATTGCTGTTTTTTAAAAAAATTATTTTAATTCCAGTACAGTTAATATACAGTGTTATACTGGTTTCAGGTGTACAATATAGTGTCTCAGCAATTCTATGCTTTACTCCATGCTCATCATGGTAAGTGTAGTCTGAATTCCCATCACCTATTTCACTCATCCCCCCACCCACTTCCCCTTAGGTAACCACCAGTTTGTTCTTATAGTTAAGGGGCTGTTTTCTTGGTTTCTCTCTCTCTCTCTCTCTCTCTCTCTCTCTCTCTTTTTCCTTTGCTTATTTATCATTGCAGTTTTAATTTACATTTCTCTGATGACTAATAATATTGAGCACTTTATTGGGTGTTTATTAGACATTCATAAAACTTCATCATGTGTCTCAAAGTTTTTATTGAATTTTTTCTTGGATTTATGTCTTTTTAAAGATTTTATTTATTTATTTATTTATTTGAGAAAGAGTGCATGTGCGCACATAAGCAGGGGGAGGGGCAGAGGAAGAGGGAGACGGACAAGCAGACTCTGTGCGCTGAACACAGAACCTTAACTGGGGCTCCATCTCACTACCGTGAGATCACAACCTAAGCCAAAACCGAGAGTCAGAAGCTCGACTGGCTGAGCCACCCAGGAGTCCCTTGGATTTATGTCTTTTTATTAGTGAGTTGTAGCACTCATTTTAAAATTCTGAGTACAAGTTCCTTGTCAGATATATGTTAACATGTATTTCCCAGGCTGTGGTATCCTATTCATTTGCTTAAGTGTCTCTTGATAAGGAGTCTTTAATTTTTAATTTTGAGGAAATTTAACTTATCAATTTTCCTCTGTGGTTGTTTCTTTCTCTGTCTTAAAAAATCTTTGCCTTCCCCCAGGTTTTGACAATATACTTATGTTTTCCCTTTAGAATCTTGAATTATTCCTTTACATTTAGGTTTGTGATTTATCTTGAACTAATGAGGTAGAGGTTATAGTTTTTTGTTTCCATGCAGATACTTAGTTTTCTAAATAATTTATTGAGAACTTTCCTGTCCTCACTGAATTGCTTTGGCACCATTATTAGTGTGGTTTCATCATGCAGTTTGAAATCCGGGAGGATGATACCTCCAGCTTTGCTCTATTTTCTCAGGATTGCTTTGGCTATTTGGGGTCTTTTGTGGTTCCACACAAATATTAGGATTGTTTCTTCTATTTCTATAAATGGGTACCTTTGTACAAAATGAAATAACCATTCAGGTGTTGGTCAATTTCTGCTTTTTATTCCATTCCATTGATCTATTCTATTGCCAATACTACACATCTTGATTACTACAACTTTATATTAAATTTTGAAGCTAAGTGATCTAAATCTTCTAGCTTCATCCTTTTATTTCATTGTATTTTGCCTAACCTAGGTCCTTTGCATTTCCGCATTACTTTTAGAATGAGATTGTCACTTTTACAAAAATATCTGCTGAGATTATGGGTAGGATTGCAGTACATTTCTATGTCAGTTTAGGAAGAATTGACATCCTAATAATATTGAGTCCTCCAAAACATGAACATAGTGTATCTCTATATTTTTTCAGGTGTTATTTAATTGCTCTTATCAGTGTTAATTTTTAGCATTGAGGTTTTGCATATCTTTTGTTAAATTTGTCCTTATTTTATGTTTTTAATGCTACTGTTAATGGAATTATTTCTTGCTTTGATTTTTTAAATTGTTTACTGTTAGTACATAGAAATACATTGATTCTTTATATTGACCTTATATCCTGAAATCTTACTAAGCTCACATTTAGTTTCAGTACCTTTTTTGTAAATTTCTTAAAATGTTCCATATAACAATTATATTGGACAGCCCAGGTGGCTCAGCAGTTCAGCGCCACCTTCAGCCCAGGGCCTGATCCTGGAGACCTGGAATCGAGTTCCACATCAGGTTCCCTGCATGGAGCCTGCTTATCCCTCTGCCTGTGTCTCTGCCTCTCTCTCTCTCTGTGTCTCTCATGAATAAATAAATACAAATCTTTTTTAAAAAATAGAGGAGGAGGAAAGACTTCCTTTAAAAAAAAACAATTATATCACCTGCAAATAGGAATCATTTTACTTCTCATTTTCAATTGTTATGTCTTTTGTTTCCATTTCTTGCTCTATCAAAATTTTTCAGAATACCAATAAAATAGAAGCAAAGGGGGAGTAGACATCTTTGCCTTGTCTCCATGTTTAAGAGAGGAGCAGTTGTTTACCATCGAAAGGGTCCAAAAGATGCTGCTTCCAAATATGTCACTTTGACATAAGGATTATTTTGAATTGAAGGAAGCTGAGAATCAACAGATGGAAGAAAACTCCTCTGCTTTCCCCTTAACTGCCTAAAAGCAAGACATAAATTTCCCTTTATGAAGGTATCATTGGCATAAACTTCCTCCCTCCCCCTGCCATCTTCTGAACCAGGATGAGAGAACAACTCTTATCACCAGAGATGGAGGGCTAGTGTGGAGATGAGGCTGCATGAACAAATTTTACTAAAATAATATTTACCTCAAATTAATTTCCCTATATATTTCCTACCTTCCCAAAATTTATCAGCCCTAGAAGCCCAAACTTCCTTTCTTTTGTCAAGTCACTTTTCTAAAAAGATATTATTTTTTATTTTATTTATTTATTTATTTATTTATTTATTTATTTATTTATTTATTTAGGATGTGAGAGAGAGAATGAGCAGAGGAGATGGGAAAGGGAGAAGCAGACTCCCCGTGGAGTAGGGAACCTGACTTGACTTGGGGGGGGCTTGATCCCAGACCTCAGGACCATGACCTGAACTGAAGGCAGATGCTTAACTCACTGAGCCACTCAGGTGTCCCTGCCTAATGATTTTGTCCTTTGTTGAAATGGTATATAAGCCCCTAAGTCTAACCACTTCTTTGGGTCTTCACCTTTCTGTGATGCTCCTATGTGCATAAAAATATTAAAATTGATGAACTGGGTCAGCCTTTTTTCCTGTTTTCTGTCTTTTGTCAGTTTAATTTTTAGGCCTCAGTCCCTAGCCATTGAACCCAAAAGGGTAGAGGAAAAGTTTATTTTGTTTTTTTCTCCCCCCTCCATATCATATCAAGTATGATATTAGCTGAGGGGTTTTCATAAATGCCCTTTATCAAACTGAGGAAGTTCCTTTCTATTCCTAGTTTGTTGAGAGCTCTATCATGATGGGCTCCGCTTTATCATGTACCCCAAACTTTGCCCTTTAACTTTCCAAGCCACTAAGACTATATTTTTCTTCAATTAAAAAGTCACATATAATGCCTTTCTTTCTTTCTTCTTTCTTTGTCTTCTTTCTTTCTTTCTTTCTCTCTCTCTCTTTCTTTCTTTCTTTCTTTTCTTTCTTCTTTCTTAAGATTTTCTTTACTTATTTGTGAGAGACACAGGGAAGGAGAGAGAGGCAGAGACACAGGCAGAGGGAGAAAGCAGGTTCCATGCAGGGAGCCTGACGTGGGACTCGATCCTGGGACTCTAGGATCAGGCCTTGGGCTGAAGGCGGCGCTAAACCACTGAGCCACCCGGGCTGCCCTAGTACCCTTCTTTCAAGAATTGACTCTCCTCTAGTTTCTATCCACTTCTGGTCACTTTCCAGTGCCTTCAAATAGAAGGCACTGTTTATATTTTTTTCTTAGAGTATAATTTTTTTTCAGCAGCAGGTCTAATCTGATACAAGCTACTCTGCCATTAACAGAACTGAAATTCCAAATGACCACTTAAAAAAATATACTTTTATGCACACATGAAGCAGAGAAGCAGAAGGAGAAGTCACTTAGAATGTCAGGGGATAACACTCAAAATAATTTTGATTTCAAGTGCTTTGTTGACTACTGATGTGTCCACAGTTCTTGAAGGATTGACTACTGATGTGTCCACAGTTCTTGAATCCTTCCTGTAATGTACATCACAAAGTTCATCGTTAAAATAATTTATTGACATTTCTAAGGGAATTATTGTACAGGGAAAGGAAGGATATACATGTTACTTGAAATTTCAGATCACAACCAGAGTAAGAAAATGAGTTTATGAAGTCCAAGTAATAAAATAACTGGTTAAAAGAATAATGAAATGGGAGAAAATATTTTATACGAATTTCAGGTAATTATTACATACTAGCTTTTTTAGGACAGGAACAACATTTTATACATTGTGTTATACTTTATACAGTGGATTTTTAAGAGCATTTGCGCATGGTAAAGCACACAAAAAACATAGTATCCATTTTATAAGTATTCTGGGATGAGTTACGATAAAAGAAAATGACACATTGCAAACTCATATATTTTATCTCAATTTCATCTCCATTAAACTGGAAAAAATAAAATGATTATTACATGTATCCAAGTATTCCTTTTCCATAATAATAATTGGGCTCTCTTAAATATTTACCACAACAAATACGTGATTAACATATTTTAAATTGTAGGGGGCATTATTTTATTTAAATCTACTTTAAGGAAGATAAGACATACTGTACACTCAAACCAAAGATGTGCTCTTCATTGGAAACTGGATAAATCTGCAATAACTGTCCCATAAAAAAGAACTGGGTCCACTTGGAAGGATTCTATAAATCACGAGCTTGGGTTGAAATCGGTTGAAAGTAAATCTTAATAAAAGCACTTCTCAGTTAAACAAAACTATTTAGTTATTCCTCAAAGAAGGCAAAACTATACCTGAAGCCCTTTAGGGGCTTTCGATCTTTCCAGTGACCCCATTCTTCCTTTTTAAACAATTAAAATCATGTCTGGTAAAAGAATGCAAAGTTATTCTGTTTCCTATTTTAATATTCTTGTAAATAGAGTTCAGTTACAGTTTAGTATCACTTGAGGTCTTCATTAATAATGAGAGGATAGACTAGATAAAAAGATCTAGGTTCTAATATTTCATTTTTGAAGCAAGAAGAAAGAAAAATACTTGCCAGTCATGGAATAAACCTAAGAATCTTTCAAAACCATTGAATCTACTGAAAGCTTTTCCTAAGGACAACCCACGATCAATATAAAAGGCACTGCAGAGAATGAATATTTAATGATCAACAAGCCAATATGCTGAATGTAAGGAATAATGGCTTGGGAAAGTAGATAGAAGGATTTTGTTACATTGAGAGATCAAATGAATTACAATTAGTCTAATGATGAAACCTTTTAAGTCTTTGCTTTATTGCTGTTGCCCTGAAATTCTAGTCATGGGTTTATTATAAATCCTATTTTCATGGTCCACTGAGCCTCTCCACATGCATGCAGATAATACAAACTCATTATTATCCACAATGGGTCTATGAACCAAAGATTAAATTTAACATTATTATTATTATTATTATTATTATTATTATGTGGCTTGTCATTTTTACCTTGAGTACAAAACAAAAGACATATCTATAGCCTATGATGTTTTTAAAAAGCTGTTTCAAAGATCTCCCAGCTTCCAGTTCACCTTGGTCTCTGAATGAAAGATAAGGAATAAATCCATCAAGCAGCAACAAAGAAGTGTAATAGGTCAGGTTGACCTGGGAACAGTCAACCTACAGAAGGCTTGAAATCAATCTAATCCGAAAAATTTCCTCCTTAAAAGCAATGGCTTTCTTAATCCATTCCCTTAGAGATGGAAATGGCCAGTCCTCTGATTCTACAAGGATTTTTTTCCTGGAGGTTTTAAACTTTTTTCTAGAGGGAGCCATTCGATTTCCTCAAAGCCTTAGGATTATTGGGGCTCAGTGAGTATGGTGTGTCTTTGCCAATTCATGAGTCAGGGAATTAGGTGGGAAATGATTCTGTGTGTGTGTGTGTGTGTGCGTGTTTATGGTAGGGGAGGTAGCTATGAAAAAGCCTCTTTTTTGAGGCTCTCTATGCAGGGAGCCTGATGTGGGACTCGATTCCGGGTCTCCAGGATCACACCCCAGTCTGAAGTCAACAATTCATTGTTTTCACTTCTTGGAATGCTCTTGAGATTTTCCAGTCTTTTCTTTTTTTCACACTAGAGAAATGAGGATACGGACAAGAGATGTAAGGCCCAAAATGTGGGGGCAAGTTAAAGCAACCAGCAAATAGAAATCGTCTAAACTATTTTAAGGCGCTGTCACTTTGGAACAGTTAAGCTAAGCTGTGTAACCTAGAGTAATTTATTTGACCACTCTGTGCCTCAACTTCTCTGTCTAGAAAATAGAGCTTAAAAATAGTACCCAGTGTATAGGGTATAACCAAGATCAAATAAAATTAATAGATATAAAAACACTTAGAACAATGCTTGGCAAATAGCAAGTGTTCTGTAAATGTTACACATTACTATTGCAATTATTTGCATTAAAAAATCTAATGAACAGTTTTATGCCACTTATATCAATCAAAATCTCTTTATGATATAGATAGTATTTCTATATAATTTTCTATATAAGTTTGTAATGTGGTCATGGGTTCAAGTTCTTTTACTTTATTTTCATACAAACATATCCATGTATTACATCTTCTAGTTACTTGTCATTTTAATTTGTATATGGTAATATAGGATGGTTTTACATATTTAAATATTTTTTGGCATTTAAACTAATGCTTATTCTCCCCATTACAGGTAATGCTACATTGAAAATTTTGATATATTAGTTTACTTCCACCAAGAGAGGGAGAAAGGGTAATGGGTCAAAGAATACGTTATAGGGGATCCCTGGGTGGCGCAGCGGTTTGGCGCCTGCCTTTGGCCCAGGGCGCGATCCTGGAGACCCGGGATCGAATCCCACATCGGGCTCCTGGTGCATGGAGCCTGCTTCTCCCTCTGCCTGTGTCTCTGCCTCTCTCTCTTTCTCTCTGTGTGACTATCATAAATAAATAAAAATTAAAAAAAAAAACAAACAAACAAAAAAAAAAAACAAAGAATACGTTATAGATTACTCTGAAGGAAGATGTAGCCATTTTATATTTCTACCATTAACATATAATGTATATCCTCTGCCTTTCCCCAAAGACTTGTCAAGATTGGGTTTTACAATTTTTAAATTTCTTTCTTTAGTATGTCTGTCAGGGGAGATTTCAAGTTAGCTGGGTTTGCCTTTTTTTTTTTTTTTTTTTCATTTTCAGTACAACTATGATTTTTTTTTAAAAAAAGCATGATGATTTAGTTTATATTTTCTTGAATGTCTACTGTTTGACTATTCACCAAGTGGAAAGTGGTTATTGATTTACATAATTGCTGATTTTCTCATATATTCTTGGAGAAATCCATTACCAGTTTATGTTGTAGTAATCTATTTTATTTTGGAAATTTTCCTTTATAATATTTTTATTCCATATTTTGTCACATGACAATTGAAAGTTTTCAAAATATGTTCAATGAATCCATCATTCCCCTGGTAACAACCTTCATTCATTTCTCCAATGATTAGAAATGCATGTTCTCTTCACATCTGGGATAAATAAGCTACTCTTCAGTTTTTTTAAAAAATCTTTTACTCTTTGATACAGCTGGAATTTATTTTAGTGTTTGAGTCTCATGTGTTTATGTAGCTGAGTTGATTCTTTCCAAACTGTCAGCCAACTATTTGGAAGACCATGTATTAAGCACTTACCCCTTGCCCTATGTTTGTTTTGTCTCTGTTCTAGGTCAAGTTCATGTTTCAAAGTGTGATAACTCAATTCCATATGATTTTGATCATTGTTGCAGTGTGTTTGGTTTTCCAACTAGGCTTGATCTAGGCTGGTCTGAATCTACCTTCATTACCTATGAACATATTTTGACATTTTCATCCATTTACTTTTCACTAGTAATTGTCATAGGAATTTTAGTTGTACTGCAATAACTCTATCTAGCTATTTCTGTTTTTTTTATTTAAATTTAATTAGCCAACATATAGTAGCACACCATTAGTTTCAGATGTAGTGTTTAATACCTCATAAGTTGTGTAAATTAAATATATATATATATATATATATATATATATATATATATATATTAAAATAAAAGATTGGGTAGCCCCGGTGGCTCAGCGGTTTAGTGCCACCTTCAGCCCAGGGTCTGATCCTGGAGACCTAGGATCGAGTCCCACGTTGGGCTCCCTGCATGGAGCCTGCTTCTCCCTCTGCCTGTGTCTCTGCCTCTCTCTCTCTCTCTCTCTCTCTCTGTGTCTCCCATGAATAAATAAATAAAATCTTTTAAAAAAATAAATAAATCAGATTTATTCCAAGGTATTTAATGATTTGTTGATATGGTGAATTCTGTTTTCTTATTGCGTATAATGACTAGTTTTTGTTTGATTTCATTTAAACTTTAAGTATGCAACCATGTAACATGCAAAGTCAGATCTGTTCATATTCTTTAAGCAGTGATAGTGGTGACAAGATTACCTTTTTACATTTCTGTTTTTTGAGTAATTTGACTCAAATGTGACCTGATTCTAGTGTTCCTTTGTTGAGAGATCTTTAACAACAGACTGAACAATTACTCCTGTTTCTTTTCATTTAAAAAATACCATTAAATTTGTATATTATTTTTGAGATATACATTTGGGATTGAAACACAAAAGCAAACCTAACACAGAACCAGGAAGAGTTGGGCTCCTGGGTGACTCCATCAGTTAAGTATCTGCTCCGGTTGTGATCCTGGGGTCCTACTTCCTCTGTCTCTGCCTTTCTCTCTCTCTCTCTCTCTCTCTCATAAATAAATAAACAAACAAACAAACAAATAAATAAATAAAAATAAAATATTTTTAAAAAAAGAACTGGGAAGAGTTATAAAGGTTCAGTTGTTTGGTGCTTAGAGGTCAGATTGACCTGGTTTCTATCCTAATCCTGTATTTATTAGCTGTGCAACATTGGACATATTTATAATTAGACTGGGTTTCAATTTATCATTTGTAAAGTGGGTAAAAATACTCATTTAAGGAGTGCCTGGGTGAGTCAGTCAGTTAAGTGTCTTCCTTCAACTCAGGTCATGATTCCAGGGTCCTGGGATTAAGCCTTGTGTCTCTCTCTCCCTCTGCCTGCCACTCTCCTGCTTGTGCTCTCTCTCTCTGTCAAATAAATAAATAAAACCTCAAAAAATATCTACTTAATAATCCAAAAAAATGAGAAGATATGAATAGACATTTTTCCAAAGAAATAAAGAGATGGCCAATAAACACATGAAAATACGCTAAACATCACTGATCTTCAGGGAAATGCAAATCAAAAGTGCAATGAAAAAAGAAAATCTGCAATGAGATGTCACCTCACACCTGTCCAAATGGCTAAAATCAACAACACAAAAAAACAAGAGGTGTTGATGAGGATGTGGAAAGAGGGGAACCCTCTTGCTCTGTTGCTGAGGATACAAACTGGTACAGCCACTCTGGAAAACAGCATGGACTTTCCTCAAAAAGTTAAAAATAGAAGTACCCTATAATCCAGCAATTGCACTACTGGGTATTTATCCAAAGAATACAAAAATGCTAATTCAAAGGAATACATGCACCCTAATGTTTATAGCAGCATTATCTACAATATCCAAATTACAGAAGTAGCCCAAGTGCCCATCAACTAATGAATGGATAAAGACAATTACTATATATATATGTATATATATAGTGGAATATTACTCAGCTATAAAAAAAGAATGAAATCTTGCCATTTGCTAGACATAGATAGAGTTGGAGTATAATGCTAAGCAAAATACGTCAGTCAGAGAAACACAAACACCATATTGATTTCACTCATATGTGGAATTTAAGAAACAAAACAAGTGTGCAAGAGGAAAAAAGAGAGAGAGAGGCAAGCCAGGAAACAGACTTTTAACTACGGAGAACAAACTGATGATTACCAGATGGCAGGTGGGTGGGGGGATGGGTGAAATAGGTGATGGAGATTAGGGAGACCACTTTTGATGAGCACCGGGTGATGTTTAGAAATGTTGAATCACTATATTGTTCACCTAAAATTAATATTACACTGTATATTAACTAACTGGAATTTAAATAAAAAAATTTAAAAACCTTCTACTTAATAGGGTTGTTATGAGTATTAAAAAATTAACATATGTCAAGTGTAAAATGCCTACATAATGCATTGTACATCATCAAGAGGTTGTGGTGCTCAATAGATTAAATCATATGAAATAAGTATGGAACTACTAGCAAAATATCTGGCACATAATAATCCTCAAATAGAAGAAGATGGTTGCCTTCTGATTTTTCACTTTTATTTCTCTATGGTTGCTTTTAACATCCACAGCAGGCTTCTACAAACCTGTTTAAACATTTTATGCTCTGTGTTGTCAAGGTGTGTACATCATACAGGGCTTCTGGCGATGAAAATCTTCCATTTGATAGTCACTCATGCCTGGAAGATGAGAGGTCATCATTTCTGAACTTGTCAATCCCCCTAGGAAGAAAGAGGAACGAGGAGAGCAAAATTAAAACCCATGGACAATATCTATAACAAATAGATGAAGGTATGTGCATGAAGCCCAAAACACTAGTAGTTGAGGAAAGCTACAGACAGCTACAAGAGCTGAGTGGCATCAGCAGCTGTATTAGAACCCAGAGGGAAGCAATGAAGCATTTTGTCCTACAGTGACAAAAATGCCAAAAAGGCACAACTACCAAAAAGCTTAAAACCACTACCTACTATTTCTACATGAGCTAAAAAAACATTAAAGAAATCATATAAGATAGGAGAGGGTAATAAAAATGGGAATTAGAAAACCTCAGAGAAGAGGTGCTAGAATCAAGGAAAAAGAAGTAGAAACAAAATCAATTCAGAAATGAAGAATACACTAAAAATAACACAAGAATAAATGAGAACAAGAGATATTATGTAAGAAAATAGAAGAGGGAAGAGAAAAAATTAAAAGGAAAAAGTAGAAGGGAAAATAGTAAAAGGATTTGAGAGGGAGAGACAAATTCAGAGACAGGCAAGGAAGATGTAACATATGTTTAATAGGAGTCCCTAAAGAAAAAAAGCAAAGCAGGGAACACACACACAGAAAACAAAACCCTACCCCCCCAAAAAAAAACCCCATAATCAAGGACACTTTCCTGAAATGCAAAACAATTGAAACTTTGAAACTGTTGGAAAGCTACACTAAATATTTATAAAACTTGACCCAGAACTAGTAATATAGATAAATATTATATATATTTAAGCTAGATTTTATTTAAAAAATTGTTTTTCATATTACTCTCTTCTACTTTGACTTTTTTTTAAAGATTCTATTTATTTATTCATGAGAGACACAGAAAGAGAGAGAGGTAGAGACACAGGCAGAGGGAGAAGCAGGCTCCATGCAGGGAGCCCGATGTGGGACTCAGTCCTGGGACTCTAGGATCACGCCCTGGCTGAAGGCAGGTGCTATACCACTGAGCCACCCAGGGATCCCCAGTTAAGCTAGATTTTAAAGGGAAAAAAATTATTGTGGACATTCAGGCAAAAAAGTCCACTCATAAAGGAAAAAAAAATTAGATTTGTTATCAAACTTTTTGACAGCAAATATTTAGACAGAACAAAATGGACTAACATTTAAGATAAAGCAAAAAATATGAGTTGAGGGTTTTCACAGATAAAGACTGCATACAAAATATTATTGCTGCACCCAAACTTAGCAATGGGGTTCCCATGAGCACTTGCTGAGAAATCCACTTGAGAACAAGACTTTTACAGCCAATATGTGTAATATTGAGACATATTGACACATTAATAAGGATTAAGCATTAAACACACACATACACATAGGTATAGATGTGTAGGTATATGTCTGAATACAGTAGTACAGATGGACTAAGTAAGGATATATGAGAGTACAATCTGGAATGGCAACACACTTGACAATGCAGATAAAATACAACTATTAAAAACATGGAAAGATAATAGGGGAAGCAAATACAAAAGAAAATTTTAGTTGTTTTCAGTAATCTTTTTGGAGTTGGTATTAATGGCGTTATATCCTGGAGCCTTGTGTGTGTACCGTGTGTGATTAAGTAAGTTAATAATTGCATAATATTCTAATTCTATCATCTCTTTTGTTCTTGGAAACCAAAATTCTCAGTATGGAAAAATTATATAGGGTCCAGGTACAGATATTAGACAAAATGTAATAGATACATTTATAGAATATTGCCAAATATTCTATATATATTCTATATTCAATTATTGCCAAACTCTGTCCTTGAAATAGTGACTAACCTGCTATCAATGAACTTCTTTAATATCCCGATTGTCCTCTGGGAATACCTTTTACCATTAAAAGAAACTAGCTTCTTAGAGAAATGGCTAATTCCAAGTCTAGGTCAGGAAGTGTTTAAGATAATCCTGGAAAATATTGTCATCTCAGATAGCAAGGAAGTTCTTAAAGGTGACTAATATTACATGATGAGGCCTTAGGAGCCAACTTAAAGAGGTTCTCAAAGGCCAAAGATGAGAAAATTTAATAACTATAATGGATTGAAATACATGAGTTCATAACTGAAACAAAAACAGTGACCCATTTAGTTACTTTTGTGGGATTCCATTCTGGACACTTCCAGACCTCTAGAGTGAGGTTCATCTCTTTATCTGATTGTTCTCCTGTGTCCTTTATATCTTTTATAATAAACCAATAACTGTTAAGTAAATGTTTCTCTGAGTTCTGTGAGCCTCTTTACAAATTGATCCAGCCCAAGGAAGAAGTCACCGGGATCTCCAATTTATAGCCCACTGGTCAGAAGTGCAAGTGACACCCTGGACTTGGATTTGGCATCTGCAGTGGAAGCAGTCTTGTGAGACTGAGGCCTTAACCTGTGCAATCTGACACTAAGAACTGAGTTAAATTTGTAGAGTACCCAGTCAGTGTTCATGAAGAACTGAATTGCTTGTGCTGGGAAAAACAACTGGAGAAGACTGAAAAAAATCCAGCCATGTCTTTCTGGACACAAGGTTTGAAATAGTTAAATTAATGTTTAAACTGTTGTTTCCAGGTATATGTATTTAAATGAAAACCTGTTGAAGTTTCCTTAAATTGCCAAACTGTTAAAATAGGTAACTCTAGGTGTTTACACTAAAAGTGGTATTTATTTTTGCCTTTTGATTTTTTATCAATGGAAAATTTTTCTACACTAAAGGCCATTGAGAGAAATGGGATAATTTCTTGGTACCAGAGTCTATCATACTAGCGTTCTCTAGTATGGGAAGAAAATACAAGAACTTTTATCTGGCTGTCAGCCTGTGCATCTATATTCTTAATCTTATTCTTTTTGTTTTTGTGTATAGTTTATTGAGTCCATATTAGCACTCTAGTGTTAAGTGTAAATAGTGTTAAGTGTAAATATAATTTACAATTAAGTGAATATTGGGCATGCATACTCATTTTTTTAATAGATAGGGAATTATAAACAGAATGATTTAGAGACCACTGGTCTACTCACTTGAACACTTCAGGCATGAACTGAGGGATGGCAGGCATTGGTATCCTGGAGGGAATGATGTCTTGGGAATGCAAGTCTGTCCGTAGCCTTAAGTTCATAAGCCAACGGGAAGAGAAATGAGTGTTTTCAGTAATTTCAAATGTGAGATCATATACAAATCATAAATACATGTAAAATAAATCCGTATTTTATCCTTACAACATCCCCATGAGATCCAAAGAACTAAATTTATAAAAGAGAAACAGAGATCCAGGTAAGTTGAATCAATTAAAACATATCTAGGTGTCAAAACTAAATCTTCTAACTCCAATTGATATCCTCAGTTTTGGGGTGATAACAGTATTTTTTTGTTTGTAGTAGATGTACATTCTTATATCAGATTTGTAGACAATACATTTTTTTCCTGAGTTAAACAACAAATAGTTAGCTGTAGGTTTCTATAGCAGATAATCAAATTGTACATTAGTGGGGATTAACCATAATTTTGTAGGTACTCAAAAAGAGATCAGAAGTATACTTAACCAAAATAGATAAATCTTTGGTGGTGTTAAATTACTGTCCTGGATCAGCAACCTGACTTCTCAGTGTTCTAGATACCCAAAGGTAAGATTGTCTTACTTACTGGTAACTAATCAGGCACTGACTGACAATGTTGGCACATTGCAATGTGTCTCAGGCAAACATAGTATTAGCCTTACTCATTGTTTGGAGAAAATAATGATGATAATATTCTCATCGGCTCTTTTCTGATTTGCCAGCCTATGTTTAGAAGAGTGATTGTATTCTGAGGAATGCTTGTGTAACAGCATGAAGGCTAATTGCTATTGTTCATTTAGTTTATGGCTCTTCCTAAGTCATGATTTGCAAACATTTGTAAGAATTTAGAGCACTAAGCCCATTTGACTGCATACCATCTGCAAGGGGTAAGATCTTCAGTGTCAAATATGGATGGGGAGCTATGAATTGAGACCAAAAGTTCCAAAATGAACACATGAAGAGTCCATCAGTAGATCAGGAGTGGATGCTGGTTTACCAGCCACAATGCAGCAACACCGAACCCATTAGGCTTCATGGATTTGCATTCTTTGCACTCTTTTCAAGGGATCACGGATCAGTTATCAGGGTCCACGGTGGACGGGGGCAAAAAGGAAGGCAGCCCCCAACTCCCTATGGGCCAGAGAATAAGGCCAGTGGTATAAATTAAAAGTAAATTAAAAAAATCTAAGTAGACTGTGATAGTCTCAAAGGTATACGACTTCAAAGCCACAGACTTACTATATTTGTCATGAAGCAATAAATACTTTGAAAATGAAAATACATCCCCTTTCTTAAGGGAAGACTCTGTCTGATTGGAGCAAAAATTAACCGATTCCAAGCATGACACAGTGATGATTCATTGTCAAGAGCAGATTACGCACACCAGTAGTTTCTTTAGTCATGACATTTTAAGCACTCAAAGTAAACATTTTCAAAGTGGTTGCATAACAAACTGGTAGTGCTATATTTTTCTTAATTTCTTCCTAATATGAAGAGGTCAAAAGTAGAATTGCAGAACAAGTTATTTGTGTGTGAGCTAAGATAATCTTGGCATCATGCTATAAGAATGGTTCCTTCTCCAGAGTCTATAAATGGAATAGGAGGACTGCTGCAGATGCCTTCCACGGTATGGGAGGATGAACAAGTTTCTCAGATGCTCTCAGGTCATTCTCATAAGAGGAAACTGTACTTCCTTATTATTGCTTCTGTTCTGAACTTGCAATAGGAAATTTCTTTCTTGAGATACTTGATTTATAAATCTGCAGACTTCTACACAAGAACAATCTTATTCTGCTAGTCGCCCTTCCGGAATATTGATGGGAGAGTCTACTTGAGTCTCCAAGTCCACTGGGAGGATGGATGGATAATTAGAAACCCAGGAGAAGTTATTTGTGAATAAATCAAGACCATTGACTGCTCTCATACTGTTTTCTTGCAATCATGGCTACAGCGAGTCAGTGCATTAATTGACCATGTATGTCTCACCATCTTGGGACACAAGAATTAAAGATCATGTGGTTATTTGCAATATATATTTTCTCTCAACAGAAAAGGGAAACAGGTCATCAACAGTGCCACATAATTCCAACATTCTGGATCTTTCTCACGCCTACAGTTCTTCAGCACTTACTGAAGCCAAGGGATTTTTGGACATGTTAGAATTTTACTATGAGCATATTTGACTTTCAAAAGCATATATGAAAGAACTGCCATATATATACATATATGTCTGTTTACAGTCAATCCTTGAACCACTGTACTGTTATAAAGCTTGATTGGCCTTTGCTTGGTCCCTGACTGGGCAAACATTTTCAAGTTGAATAATACTTTGGTTTTATTGAAAGCCATTATGAAAAATAACGACATAAAGTTTCTTATGGTATTATATACAATATATTGTTGTTTTCTTTCTTTTTTAAAAATATTTATTTATTTAATTAATTAATTTATTTATTTATGATAGTTGTTTTCCATTCCAGAAGTCTTGATTTGAAACACGAGTCCGAAAATTTTCCCTTTGGAAATTAGTGCTAAGAAGAGCTTTGCTTCCCTTGAAGAACTATCAGCCGCTTTTTGCAAATGGCAATTATGTAACTGGTTGGGGCACTTGACTAGCAGGAAGCTCAGTGGTTTAATTTGGTTACTCAATAGTATGTTTACTCTTACCTGTATGTTTTTCCTTGGATCCTATTATACGCTTCTAAATATTTATTTTTAAAAGTTTACTGTGCCTGTCTTTTGGAGCTATTCAAACCCCTCATTTAATGAAGTGGTGGGATAAGCAAATATTACAAATAAGTAACTTTTTAAAAAGGGATCAAGTTTGGGAGTAAAATAAAATGACCCCGTGGAATTCCCATGGAATTACTTCCTCACTACTTAAATCAATGTATTGGAGTTTCCTCTTTGGGAATTAAGCTTGGAACTCTTTTTTTTTTTTTTTTCCATTTCTTATTGAATGCAACATTGGAAAAATTAGCTAAAAAGCTCTACCCTAGGGAGATGTCAACGTTAATAAAATTCTAAGGAATTTGCTAATTTCTAATAAAATGATACCAACTCATCATTCTCACCATAATCACAGCCTGTTAGAATTTTATGTACTGAATACTTTCTTTTTAGATAGAGAATAGTTTGAAAGCATCAATTAAGCATTTTTCTTTTTATCCCCTCATTAATGCATGAGAAATGTGACTATTTTATCTGTAAGTGAAATTAGTAGGGAGGGAATTTTAGTCATTTTTGATGGCAAAACTTCACATTTTGAAGTTTTGAAACTTAAAATGTGTCAAGTAAACATTTTAAAATGTTGGAATGGGTATTATTTATGATTCAAAATTCAAAAAATACAAAATTATATCTAGTGAAAAGTTTCTCTTCAAATCCTGCCCTCCAGCTGTCCAACTCCCTTCCCAAGGTGCAATCAATCTCAGCAGTTTCTGATATATCTTTTCAGAGATATTTTATGCTTATACAAACAAACGTATATATATATATGTTTACATACAAGTGTATATGATTTTTCCCTTTTAATAGAAAACGTAGCATACTATTAGGTAGTTGTTTTACATTTTTAAAAATTGTGCACATAATGTGTCTTGGAGATCATTTCAAAAGACTACAAAGAGCTTTCCCTTTTTAAAAATTTTTTGGTTACTAGAACATAGAGCAGTGCTTATTAACGTTGGCATGTAACACATTTGTTTAAATGCAAATTTTCTTTTAGTTTCTCTTTTCTTTTTTTCTTCACTCTTTTCTTAAGCCCTCATAGGATGCCATTCACGGCTGTTTCATAGCTTACCAGTCCATTATTAATGAACATTTATACTTTTTTCAATCTCTTGTTATTGTAAACAATGCTGAAATGGATAAGCTTATACACATCTACCATTTCTCGTGTGTTGTAAGATGAATTATGTTTAGACTTACTGGCTCAAAAGACATGTGCTTTTATAATCTTGTTAGGTAGTATGAATTGCCCTCAGTGGAGTCATTTTAATGTACATGCACATCTGCATTGTGACTGCCTGTTTCTCCACCCTCTTGCTAAGACACAGTGGTAATCAAACTTTCTAATCTTTGTGGTTCTGATAAATGAAAAGGTGTTTTCTCAGTGTAGACTTAATTTGCATTTTTCTAGTGGAGATAAAAAAAAAAAAGTTAGCATAAATTTTAAGGACAAAGGACCTGTAAGTTATGTGGAGTATTATCTGACCCTTATTACTGTTCCTGGAGCCTGTAGCAGGTTAACATTGGAGTTCAGAGATCAAGAACATGGCAAAATGCCCAGAACCAAGATTGGAAAAAAAAAAAAAATCAACAGGCCCCATTTCAAGCATATTTGCCTTGACAAAGTCCCTGATGATGTCCCTAGAAGGTAACTTCTGTTTTTATGTGCATGCAATTAGAAGCTAAGTTTCAGATTCCCCGAGGACCACAAAAGTTGCTTCTAATTGCTGAGGAGAGGGACATTCCCCCCCCCTTTGCTTCAATCTATCTCTTGGAAAAATGAAGTAAAACAGGTTCTATATTTATAGATAAAACTAAGCCACACAATAGAACTGTGGGGGGTTGGACCAAATCATCTGGGTCACATGAGGGTTATAAAGATTAAATGATATGTTTAACACTAGGACTATTCTGCTTAGGAAGGAAGCATGTTGCTAATTAGCATAATTGCCTCATGACTTGTAATAACTATATCAGTGCATTGATGTGTTTTTTGGTTTTGGTGCTTTTGCATTCAGGAGAATCATTCAATGGTGTTTAATGCTCTTCTCTTTAAAAATAGTCACACACCAAGAAAAAAAAATCACACGCCTTTTAAAGTCACAAATATGTTAGTTACATGTCTGTTTTTGCAATAGGTACATTCAAAGCAAGTTGGCACGCGAAAGAATAGAAAGACAAGATCATGAGTTAGGCTAGATGGGTTTGCATCACCTCTCACTAGCTGTGTGACCCTGAGTAAGTCACTTGACTTCTGAGCTTTCATTTCTTCAGCTGAAAAATGGAGATAATAATCTGACCTATTTACCCTGGGTCTCATTGAGGAAATATTGGGACATTGTAATGTGAAAAGGCTTTGCAACTCTAAATGGCAATACATCTGTTAGTTGATTCCACGTTGCTGGTATAGAAAACTTAGTCAAATACAATATCCTCAGATTAATTCCCTGAGAAAGCTTCTCTTAAAAAGCTTTTAGCAAATTCAAGCCGGTTATAATTATCATTCTTTTTTTAAATTTGGGTCTGGGTTGTCTGACAATAGCGAAGCAACATTATTATACATATTATACATCATCTCTCGTAAGCGGAATAGCGTTGAATGAAGGATATATCTACAGAAGAAAACATTTTATGAGTCTAATAGACAGCTATGGATGAAATTCATTCAGCTTAGCAAAGAAGGACTGCCTCTGTGTTTAGAGAAAAGTGGGTCGGACCTCGTTGATCCCCCTAAGTGTTATAGAGTCTTTCCACTTCTTTTTCCAAGATCTTTCAGCTGAAGGCTCATTTCTTTAACCTTTCATAGGCGTTTGCTAGTCAACCTCTTAGTGGTACGAAGATAAAGCAGACCCGGAGTCGGACGCTCTCAAAAGACAGTCAGTGCCTGTTCCTAGCGGCCCTCGGTCGGGATAATTCTGCAACCTCCGGGCTCCCCGCCCCCCCCGGCCCGCCCCCGCTGCAGTGCCCCGGGGCTCGCTGGAGCCGGAGGCTCGCGGGGACAGCGCGGCGGGCCGGACCGGGAGCCGGAGCCGAGCTCAGCTGCGACCGCCCGCGGGGACGTGAGCGGCCCGGGGACGCGCGGCTCAGCCAGGTGCGCGGGCAGCAGCCGCCGGGCGCCGCGTTGTGCACGTGGCAACAGGTGCAGCGCGGCCCTGGGCTGGCGGCGGGGGGGTGGGGGGGGGCTCGGGGCGCGTCCGCCTGTAGCCCGGGAGCGTGCGGGGCTCGGGGACCCGGACGGGGACGCGGGAGCGCGGGAGGAGCGGCCGAGACGCGGGGCAGAGCGCGGCGGGAGCTCCCGAACCCGCCTCCCGAGGTGCCGCCGCGCCCTCCGCGGCTCCCTCCCGGGGCTCCCCTCCCGGGGCTCAGCGCCCCCTCCGCGGCTCCCTCCCGGGGCTCCCCTCCCGGGGCCCAGCGCCCCCTCCGCGCCGCCCGCCTCCGTCTCCAGCAGCGGAGGCGCAGGCTGGGGCCGCTGGGGGGGGGGGGGGGGGCGGCGGCGGAGCTTTTCTATTTACAAGTTTCCCCGACTCCCCGCCCTGGCTCCACCCCCCGCGGCTCGGGAGGCGGGGAGGCTGGGGCGCCCCGGACTCGGGGTTCCCGCCCGGCCGCTGCAGCCTCCCGGGGCGGGGTGCGGGCCGGGCCGTGCGCGCCCAGGTGCGGACGCCGCGCGCGGGGCGCCTCCGCGGGGGACCCAAGGGCGCCGGGGCGCTCGGGCCAGGGCTCCCCGGGGCTGCGCCTCTGCACGCCCCCCCCCGCCCCCGAGGAGGAGGAGGAGGAGCTGCGGGTGAGTGCGGGGTCGAGACCCGTCCGGCCGCCGGCGCGCGGCGGGGTGTGGGGCGGGGGCGGAGGGGACGGCGTGAGCGCGGCGCTGCGAGGCGGGCGGCCCCAGCTGGGGGGGGGGGGGGGCTCTCCGGGGCTCGCTGCCTAAGGCGGTCTCGCCGGGTCCGCGCAGCTGGCGCGGCGGGGGCGGATGCGGAGCGCCCCGGAGCTGTCACCTTGAAAGTGACCGGGGCGGGGGGGGGGCTTGCAGCGGAGTTGGCCGGGCTGTGCTGGCAGCTGGAGGCCGCCCGCCACGCACGCGCCCCCGGGCCCAGCCGCCCCAGCCTCCTGGCGCTGCGGGTCGCTCGGGCCGGTTCTCAGCATAGGCGCCCAGGGCTGCGGTGGGGCTCCAAGGAGGTTGCCGCAGCTCCCAGGGCCCCCTCGTGCCGTGCCTCCCCCCTTCCTGCAGCTGCCTGGTGCTTTTCTAGCTCTCTAGAAAAATCTACGCCTGAATCCAGTCACCCGATTGACTGCTACGCTGCACTAATTCTTGGACTTGTGGGTTGACTCCCCTTAAATTCTCCTTTTTCAAGACTCACTGCACGTGTGACTAAGTTATTTGTTGACTTTGACTTAGCATGATCTTGGAGTAGGAATGGAGAGATCCTGCCGTAGCCTGCAATCAAGTTTCACCTACTCTGGGAACTACTACTGAGAACTTCGTAGTTTGTGTGCTAAGAAAGGAAATCCAGTGTGTCGTGTTTGAATAAAATCAAAGTCTTATGCCAAACGGTGGTGGGGGTGGGGAAATGACAGGGTTCACGTTTTGCCAGGTGATGGGATTTCAATCATCAGCAAGCTAAATCCTTATCCCTGGGCGTGGAGGGTGGGGTGCAGGTGTTAGGAGGAGAGGGAAGGAGGGGGGACCTTCCAGGAGGGAGGGGAATAAAAAGGAAACAAGGCGCTGCTTCCTGGGAACCTATGACCTCCTTAAGGAGTCTAGATACACCAGAGAGCAGTGTGTGGTTAACCCGAAGGGAAACTGAAGAGTTTGGAAATGCAATAGAGTAGACCAGCTTCTTTTTCAGGGATAATTAGGGCAGGAATTGGACAACTTAAGTTGAAACAATGATGCCTTATTTACATGGTGCTTTGCAATGTGTAAAATGCTTTTATGGACTTTTTTTTTTCCCCTTAAATACAGTATTCCATGAGGAAAGCTATACAAAGAAATGCTTAGAACTACTTATCCTTAAAACAAACTTAGTGGAATGGAGTTTAAATTAATATGTACTATTTATTTAACTTGTGCCAACTTTTCCCTCTTTTAAAAATCAGAATTGTAGAGAAAATAGTGCTTGTAGAAGATCTGCACCTTTTAATTCTGTATCAGTAATACATGATTACAGTTTTGGATTATTTCATAAGGTTATAAAGTTCTAGCTAGATTTCTTTCTCAGTATTTCAGTTATTAGACTGAAGCATTTAGGAAGCATGTCATGTCATTGTCCTCTTCTGTTGGCCTTGTTCTCTGTATGCTTGTTGTATAAAAATGGGTAGATTCAGAAAAAGTAGGAGTTAAATAATTCCACTACCCAAATATCACATTATTTTCTTTGTGCTTGTTAATAGAACATAGTTTTTTTTTTTTTTTTACAGTTATATAGTTTATACAAATAACACTGCTGACTTTTTTCCTGCTTAGCATGAGGGAAAAGTTTCCAGGTCACTACAGTTCTCCAGGAATCTTATTTTAGTGGCTACATAATGTTACATTATAATGAGGTAACAAATTATTTATAAGCTGAATTTTATTTCCAATTATTATTAAATATACACTGTTGCAACAAATATCCCTTATAAAACTTTATCTACAGGGCGTATTTCCTTAGGATGTAGTCTTTGAAATACAGTTTTTGGCTCAAAGATATAGAGGGACCATTTGCTTTGCCAAAAAAAAAAAAAGTCTTACCCAAGTATGATCCCGCCAACACTCTGAGTACCTGTGTTACTATATGCTTGTTAATAAAGGCGGAATCATTCTTAAAAGGAAAAGTAATTTTTACAGCTTTATAAGTAAACAGTGCTTTCTTGATACCTAAATTTCCAGGTTGGTTGGTTTGTTTTGAGAACAGCAGGCACAGGTAGGAGGAATGGCAGAGGGAGATGGAGATGCAGGCAACCTGCTGAGCAGGGAGCCCAATGTAGGGCTCAATCCCAGGACCCCGGGATTAGGGCCTGAGCAGAAGGCAGGTGCTTAATGGACTGATCCACCCAGGTGCCCCTACTAAATTTCCAGTGATTTAATTACAAATCATGAATATCCAGAGAATTTAGTTATTTTTCACTTTTATTCACTTTTTTGAATGTAGTGCCAAATTTCTTCTGCTGGTTTGTTAGTATTTTTCTAGTTATAAGAACTTTTATGGATTAATAATAAAGTTTTGCGTTCTTATTGTAGATTTTTACCCCATAATATCTTGGCCTTTTAAAGACCAATACCATGTATTTATAGTGGTTTTGACTTCGAGATGTTCTATAATGTAGTCAAGTCTGTTGACTTTCTCAACAAAATCAACACTTCTGAATCATAGCTTCAGAATTGGGTGATGATGGCGGGCGATGACTTTTAGGAGAATCTCACCACCTCCCCCCGTCAAATTCTGAGTCAGACTTTTCAAATCCAATAGAACAACCTCCAGGTCCTGGAGTAGAGACTGTTGCAAACCAGATTAGGTTTGTTGATAAGAAATAGTTGTGCATGGTATAGACCATTAGGAATAACATTCTTCAAAATCAGAACAAAGTTTTAAATCCCAGGAAATGTTTCAGATCTGTTGTTCAGTGATTATGTAAATAGTGATTAGGCTCACAAACCATTTTTATTGATTTGTAGGATTCGTTTGTAGTGTTTTGTTAGATTGTACAATCATTACAGTTCATACTAAATTGTTGATGCATCTTTTCTTGATGTCTAGATAATGTATATATTTAAAATTTTTCCCAAGTTTCCAACACTACTCACAGATGAAACTATTTGAAGGTGGGGATAAGCAGCCTGATTTTTCCAAACTTGAGTTACCTTTCCATACTAAAGAAGCTTAAATATATCCTGAGAACTTCTAAAAGCCTTGCTGAACATATTCTCCATCTCTTATAGCCCCCAAAGAAGCCACCAGACCATGTAGGAACCTTGAAGATGAAGCTGGTGTGTGTTGTGTTTGAGGGCGTGTAAAAAAAAAAAAAAAAAATGAGCCCAAACTATCTCTGGAGGCAGGTGAGCCTCCTAGGAGATGACTGCTACTTGCCTGGCAGGGACCTGGGCAGCGGTGGTTTTGGCCTTTGGAGAAGTAAGGAGTGACTGAGGATGCGTGATCCTATGCTGCAGGAAAAGAATTAGGTCATATGGGGTAGGACTTCACCGGCTTGAAATTTTTTTTTTCCAGAAAACCCTGCTTTTACCAGGGTTTCCCCATACTTTGGGAAATCTGTTATAACCAGTAGCTGAGTTCAATTGGCAACTACTTCTAAAGATGTATTTTTCTCAATCGGTTTATACAAGATATCTCTGATTTTTTTTTTTTTTAAGAAATGATAGCAATATTATTTGAAATCAGTTCTTACTCTTCTGTGTGGGCAGTTATCCATGATATTAATGCATGACTTTTTTCTTACTCAGGATGAAAAGACTTTTACAGTTGAGGGTGACGTATTTGGGGGTTAATCTTTACTGTGTAGATAAATACAATAAAACTTCATTCCCATATACCATAAGGTATTTTGCGATTTACGTAAACAATATACATCAGGGTAATCACAATCAAGGAAGAGAGGGTTTGCTCAACAAATAGAGAATAATAAGATTGACTCTAGAGGTGTTAGGTAAATAGCTTTCAATCACTTCAGAATTCCATTTTTGGAATCTTTGATTCCAAAACAACTTTATGTATTAAAGCTGGTAGATTTTCTGTAGCCTGCAGTTGAAGCCCGATATTGAAGAGAAAATACTTAAACTGTACTCGCATCTTGTTAATAGGCTTATTCCTAAACTTAGTGTTCTGTGTACGTATTACTTGCATGAGTAAAAGTAAGAAAAATCATACAACCCTCCATTCTCACATAGAAGTTTTATTTCATTTTGAAGTTGTAAAACTAAGTAGATTTAAAGTCACTTAAAAGTTCTTTTGAGGAGACCTGTTTACTTTTTAGTAGGCTTGATTCCATTCATTTTGAGCAGTAAAAGAAGATCACATGCAGGTCATAAGCTTCTCAGACTAGCTGCAAAGGGCAAAATGGTTGCTGGGAAATTACTTCCAGGTAATGTGAATTTTGCCTGAAATTGTAATGATTTCATGTTTCAGTAAGAGTTCAGCTCCACTTAAGCTGAAGAGCAGATCTGGCCAGCTTCCCACCATGTGCACACAGCAAGAGAAAGAGCAGACTGGGAAGAAAACAGACTGAGGAGACCCCAGTCTTAGAGACCCCAGTCTTAGAGGCAAGATGCCATGGAAAGAGGGGTTTAAAACCATCAAATTCCTTATTTTCACTCTTCTACATTCTTATAAGTATTTGTACCTTGTCAATTTATACTTACACTGAATGCAAAGAAAATTGGTGCTTATGTTCGTGGGCTAATCAACCATGATTCAGCTGATCTTCTATGATTAAAACATTCCAGGACATGTGTGTCCTGAATTGGCATTGAGAAAGCAGTTCTTGAGAAGAGTAGGAAGGAGATGTGTAAAAATATATTCTGTTTAAATAAGCGTAGAGCTTATATAATGTCTGTGGCTGTGTTCCTTATGTCTTGACTGTTGAGTTGTTTAGCTTTATACTTTTTTTGCATTGGAAAAACTTGGTAATATTTAACTTGGGGATTATTTACATATATACCAGTATTGAAGAAAATGTCACTATTTCTTTATTTCAGGTGAGTGGTTCATACATGTTTAGAAGTATTCAGCGACAAATGAAAAATTCTCTTAAGTTTATCTCTGTTTTCATGATTATTAACAATAATATCAAGTTAAAACTGCATGTTCTTTTAAAACCTAGCTCACTTGGCTAGCTGCATGGAACAAAAATAGAAGCCTTTATAGATACAGGTCACATAAGAGCTGACATTGAAACATGGGCCCCCTCCTTCTCCCAGCCTTTGTGTCAAGTCAATTGAGCTATATTTACCAGAATACTACCAGTTAAATCACCTCATGCTATAAAAATCCTGTTCTTTAGTTATATAATAAATTACTATACTATAGGCCTCTTATCTAGGCAAGTTATGGAATTGAATCATATGTGCATATTTCTACTAACCTAATTGTCATGTGAGCCAGGGTTTCAGAATTCCTACTTGTTGGTGAAAAAGTCCAAAGAATTGGAGAAATGAGAAGTGGGTTAAAAAGGGTAAATTTTTACACTTGCAAGAAAAATACACTTGTTTTATTAGATCTTCAATCTAGACTCCATGGATATAATGCAGTCATTTATGGAGAGTGTATAGTTAGGATTATGTTTTCACATTAAATGGTAAATGGCATGAGTGAGAATCCTTACTGTTAGAATTTGAAGTTTGCTAAGTCTCAGGCCATGTATTGAGCACTACCTGTGGGCAAACACGGCAAGGTAGAAGGGCACAGATGTGGAAAAAACTTTGGCTCTAGTTTTCAAAGGAGTCAGCAGAAAAGTCCCCAGAGTGAGGTTTTGGAAATGTTACTGTTGAGGGTCCTAGAAATATCCCTCCCAGATCCTGAACATTGTGCCCTATGTTGGAAACTCTACCTGCTACTTTTACTAAACTTTGGTAAAGCTAAGGCAGTTTTGACACTTTTGGTTATCTAAAGACTCTTAATCTGGTGTGTGTGTGTGTGTGTGTTTTAAGATTTGTTTATTCGTGAGAGACACACAGAGAGAGCCAGAGACACAGGCAGAGGGAGAAGCAGGCTCCATGCAGGGAACCCAATGTGGGACTCCGGACTCGATCCTAGGACCCTGGGATCATTGCCTGAGCCCAAGGCAGATGCTTAACCAGAGAGCTACCCAAGTGCCCCTCAAGACTCTTAGTCCTTAATCAGGAATCAGGATTACTCCTAGAATTGTCGAGAAGCAGGATACTTAGCAGTGTAGTCTAGTTTCACCTGCTTGCTCTGGACAATCTTTTCAGTGACCTCTTCCAACATAATTTTGTTAAAACTTGTAAGCTTCTTGAGGATAGGGTCTGAACCTTATGATGTCGGGGTACATTTGCAGTTTTATAATTATTTGTACCAGATGTAGCCTGGGGTAAATCCTCTAGAGCACTAATGGCATAGGAATTTGAGATTCTTTCCTCCAACAGCCACAGCTCCTCGAAGGTCTTTTTTAAGCCAGACACAATAGTTTACTTTTCTAGACTCCTTCCTCTTTGTCCTGTCCCTCGCACTCTTCCCCTCACCCTCTAGGGGAGACAGCGAGAGCAGAGAGAGGTGGCTCACCCTGCCTCCTTCTGAAAGCCTGTGCCTTTAGGCGTTAGGGTAACATGAGCTGGAAGGTGTGAGGTTCGTATTCCTTCGGAGTTATAATTCTGTTTTATTACCAAGTGCCATTCTCAAAACATCTGGCAAGCCCGTGTGCAAATACTTGAGCTGAATTAATTCCACTTGTGCTAATTTATTATAGTCTCCATTTGTGCAGTCCCAAGTTGACAGCTTCTCAGACTTGGGCTGTTTCTTGTTTAGAGAAATATGTACTTACATTTTAAAGAGTAATTCAGATGAAGTTTCAGTCTAGAATTCTTCTTTCTCTCATTGCATTTAATAAGATTTGTTTCAAGAGTTTTTTTCGCCTTTCTGTAAAACTTCTTTATGGCCCACAAGACTTCCTGGTTATTGAATTTGATTCTGTACTTTTAAGAGTTGACTTTTTGTTTAATGCTTAAAAAGTCTTGATGGTGCTTTATGGAGATGCTAATTGCAACTCTGCAAAGGAATTTACTAATACATTTTAATTCCAATATAAGAGGGGAGTGGGTTTAGTCAATAAAATGGGAATGGGCATAGGAAGAGTCCTGCATTTCTCTTTTCATAAAAAAAGTTGAAATGGTTTTATATTGCAGGTATGACTGTTAGGTTACAAAATGGTTGAATCTTGTTACGCCGAACACTTAAAATTTGAAACCTTAAATATATGTAACCAAAGGAAAACGATTTTCTACTTAGTTTAATTATTAGCCTCCAGGGCAGGGTATTGCCTTTTCCTCCCCCTCCTTTCTCTTGCTTTTATTAAGATTGGAATAATAGAAGAGGTATTTCATCATTTTGGCTAGATCTTGTTCACCCTAATATCCAGTGTGAAACCTTGGAGACCTACTTTGTTAATAGAATTGGAAAAAGTGTTACTGGCATCCAGTACATTCGGTATTGGATTATAATGGAGAGTACACAGACTTCAAAATATGACCAATTTGGACTCATGTCTGAGCTCTTCTGTGTTAGCCATGTGGGTTTGGCAAGTTACTTTCCTCTTTTGCACCCTTTCCCCCTCATCATGACAGTGGGGGTAATACCCATTGCTTGGGGTTATCACACTACAGTGCCAAATATATGGCACCTTTTCTGATTTAATTTCTCAGTTGAATTTTGAGAGAATGGTTGCTTAGGCCTGCTTGTGCTCTCTGCTGGGAATTAAATTCCGGGCACAGGAGCCTGATAACTTTTCCTCTTGCTTAAAAAGAACTGGTTTATACCAGTAGTGATTGAGAATATTTATTTTTGGACTCCAGCTTTGTTACCTTTTGGTTTTCTTTGGAGTTCTAGTTTAGGGGATTGCTGATATTTGGTTATATTTGAGCTGTAGTTTTTAAAAATCGAAATAGAGATGAAAATCCCAAAGTGCCTGTGTGTGTGTGACACACACAAATATGATTAAAATTAAAGTGAAATAATAACTCTGGTTTGGGAGAGTACCTTATAAGTTTGACATTAAGGACCTTTAAATTTATTTAGCACAGCAACATTTGAAGTAGACGGTATAGGTTATGAGAGGTCTGTTTTATTACAGGAGAAGATTGACTGGAACTACTTGGATAAATGTTTTATATTACGATGAGTCAGTTATAGAACCAGGATCAGGACCTGCGTCTTCTCTCCTGGTCTATTCTGTACTTCCGGTAGAATACTGATATTTGACTACTTTTAATGCCATAAGAAGTAATCACTGTTGCTAGGATTTTCTTTATATAGGTGCTGAAGTGGGATCAAAAGCGTCACTGGTTTGAGTATGTGACATTTCAGTTGACATTGGTTGGAATTAGGGCTTGTTATTTTTCCACTAACTACAGAACATAAAACAGAATGTTAAATCCTGTAACCAACTAAGATTTGTAGCACAAATGGAAAATTGATAGTTCTATAATATTTTGCGGCTTTTACACCACTTCAAAGAGAACCAGATAAAATTCTAACAGTCATCTGAATCATTAGATTGTGTACAATAATACATTGTAAAATGTACCCATTTTACAGATAGCAGCCCAGGGTCATGTATGTTGAATAGGGATTAATACTTGTTTTTGTGAAACACTTTTTTCTATAGAAATACTGAATCCTATTTCCTTATTTTAAGCTACATGGGGGCAGGTAATTCTTGGGCAGATGGAGTTAATCCCAGGTAGAAATTTAACTAGGAGGTGAGGCCTGGTGTCATCAGAACGGGGAAGAGAATGTCTCATAAAACCAGTTACATCCTGAGTATCAGTCATGGTTTTTAGCCCTAAAGGTCAATAGTTCTGTGTTACCAAAATGACTTCTATGGAATGTATGGTGTTAGGACTTGACAAGTAGGTCTCTTTAGGGAGGTTGGCTCTTTCTTCCTTGGGGCTGACCCTATGAGTTTGATGTACTTACACTGATCCGTTAAAGAACTCTTATTTGCCAATGGAAAGCCTAACATAGGTAATCATTTTCCAAGTAAAAGGTACAGGAAGTTGATGTTTAATAAAGGTTGGGAGATAGTGTGAAGTGCCAACTTGCATAACCACACACACACATGCTGACATTTTTCAACTGGTCTTGGCAGGATTCAGATGGAAAATTATTTCCTTTTAGCCAAGTGGACTCTGAGGAGATGCGGCAACTGTCTGAATGATTCTAAACAAGGAGCTGCTCATAGGCATTTAACGCTTTCAGGCAAAAGAATTCATTTTAGCTTAAAACTCTGTCCTGCATACTGTGTCTAGCCCCATTTCCCTACAAAAGCTGTGCTACCTTTTGAGGAATTCCTTTACATAACTGTGTACAACTTGGAAACAGAAGACTGCAGAGTCTTCACGTCAAGTTATATCTTTAGCCAAACTGTACAGTCCCTGGCAGTGGTCCTTGACAGGCATTGTGTGTAAGTGATGCTATGGTTTTAGTGGTTTACTTTTAGAGGGACAGCCAGCCCCTTCTATATGGGCTCTGTGGCATCCTGGAATGTGGTTTTACTGTTTATGACTCTCCTGCTTCTTAATGATTCTCGTGAAAAAGCTTACTTTGTGATGGAATTCATGTCGACCGTATGATGTAATCTCTTCAGGAGGAAGAGTTTAATTTTGTTCACCTCTCTGTCAGGAGTACTTAGAATAGTGCTTCTGTTAAGGCACTTAATATTTTAGTGTCTCAGTGGTCTCTTGATTTGAGACTGTAGGTGCCTGGCATGTGGTCCTCAATTGCTTTTCAAGATGATTTCCAGTCTGGGGCTATAGTGCCCTATAGGGTCCTGGACAAAGCCTCCTCTTCTAGGAGGGTTTAGGTGAACGTGTATTGGAGCTAACAGTAAAATGAAAAACTGGAGAAGTAAAGCAGGTCTTATTTCCACAAGATCAGACAAATATGGTAGTTCATGTAGTCAACATGCAAGATTTTCAAGAGGGTCAGAAGGATTAGTTGAAAAGTAGATTATAGAACAAGAACGGGGGGGCGGGGGGGGAGACCTCTGTAGGTTCCAGAATGGGTTAATGGATATGTTTGGGAATCTGTGCCATTGTTTACTGGCCACATGATCTGTGAAAAAAATTTTGATTGATATAAAATTAAGTATCACACAATGTACCTAGGTCTTGACAGATAATCTCCCATGTGAGCAATGGTCATACCAGTTGAGATCTAGAACATGTACATCCCTCCCCACCCAGAAAGTTGCCTTGACTGAATGACCAAGTTGCTAAGTCATGGTGCTAAAGTGAAGGTAGTTAATAAAGCTGTAATAATAACAACAAGGTTGTTGACAGTATAACAGTAGCAACTAACAATTGTACTTGTTAGGAAGTTTCCAGAAATTTCATTTCACCCCTAAAACAACTCTAAGGAATGGATTGTTACTGTTGCATCAGTTTTTAAGGAGGAGGAAAATGAGGCCAAGGTTATTTTTGGCTTGGCCAAGCAAGACAGGTAGCCCAGTAACTGAGCACATGAGGGAGCCCTCCATGTCTAGGCAGTTTACAGAGCTGGGGCTGTGGCTAGCAAATGTTAACCTTATTAGCTGTGGAAAGGAAGGTGGGTAGAGACCAAGAATACACATTTGAACTGGGTTTTAATGTCCATTGTTACTTATTAACTATGTTCCTTGGGCAAGATCTCCCACTTCTGGAAAGATCTATAAAGGGGAAGAGGCGTAGGAAGGAGGTAACTGTCATGGAGCCTGTCTGTTATGGGGCTGTCACCTGGGAGGACAACTATGAAAGCACTTTGTGGACTTTGAAGGGCTGTGGGCTGACATCCTTACTTCTGTGGAAGAATTCACTGCCTGCTTGCCCATCCTAGCCTCACATATTTCATAGACTGCGGGCGGACAGGGAGGAATGACAGTGTGTCACAGAGATGGTCCCCACTTGACAGTCTTGATGGGCCGAACAGTGTGTTTACTCAGCTTTTTCTCTCACAGGTCTCTCTGACATTCAAAGCCTTAGTGTTTCCGCTATTATGTCAGCCAACCTCTACAATATTTTAAGATCCTTAGTTGGCAAAATTAAAACCCGACTTTCTCATGTTGTCTCTCCAGATTTTGGGAGGGAAAATGTTACTAGTTGGTAAAATCTGAAAGGCTCAGAAACACTCTCCTGCCTGTTCTTACCCCCCAGTCCAAGCTTCGTCTTCAGGGAGCTACACTCATTCTCTCCTTGTCCACACCAGTGGAATCCATCCTTTGGGTTCCCTAATGCTGAGTTCCACCTCTACTTTTGCAGCTTTTGTAGTTACTTACTTGTACTTTCTTGTGTTAAGTATTGGCTCTTTGAAGGCTCCTTAAACACGTGGACTGTTTTGACCATTGTCTCCCTACCACAGCAGCTGGCATGTGGTAGGCAAGTCATCAGTATTTGTTGAATGAATGAACATTCTTCTAGCAAAAGTCACTTTATATCAGGAGTATGGAAATGGGCACGGTGGTGCATGAAGTGACTGACTCCCCACTTAACTTCTCTGGGACTGCTCTAGTCCTGTTGTAGGGGATTCCTCTTTTTGTAGCTAATTGGAGGTTCTGAATATTTTTTAAAAAATACTGAAACATCTGCTGCTTGAAAGTCTTTATTATTAAGAAAATAATTATAAGAAAATCGGTGAGGTTTGGATAGCTAACTATAACATCTGGCATTTATGTAATGGTAGGAATAGAATTTTTCTAAATTGTAAATGTGGATTAAGTTAAATCACACATTTTAGGTATAAAAGCTAATTTAGAAAGTTCTTATTCCAAATGAGAGATGTTATTTTGTTTAATGTCTGATTAAAATACTTTATACAGGGGTTAGAATCCTTTAGAGAAAGGCATGAGTAGATCCTGAAATTCTTCATTTAAAAAAAAAATCAGACTGTTGAATTCCACAAATATCATTTGAGTGAGCATGGGTACAAGGGTACAACCTTTTTCCTCCCATTTCTAAGTTTGAATCTTCTTGCATACATCTCTTCCTTTAAACTCTGGGCCAGCCAGTCATGCCATCAGGGCCCATACACCTGTGAAATAAGAGCAGTGTTCCTGAGTTTGGTAAGTTTGAGATTTCTTGACCATACCCGAGCCACAGATTGCTGTTAAGGATGGAATCCTATTACTGAATTGTTTCTTTTGAGAATTTATTGCTGAGGGTAGTTACTTAGGAGCTTCTGTTTTGATTGACTTTTATGTGCCATTGATACTAAAGGCTATTGCAGTCAGGCTATCATAATTGGTAGCCAGACTTGGACCCTTCTCATGAACCTAAAGATTTTGCATTAAACACATTAGCTTTAGAAATATAAAGCCAAAAAAAGCTCAATATGTGAGTTTCCAAATTTTTCTATAGCACAACCATATGCATATTCCATGTCTTTTAAAAAAATTATACCATCTATCCCTCCAAATCTGTTGAGGACAGACTCTAAGATCCCATAGGCTCCCTCTTCCTACTCTCCCTTCTGAGAAATAAATTTTAAAAAAATTAGCTAATTTTGGAGCAGTGGGATTTTTGTTCTGCTAATGAGGGTAAGGGAGGGGACTTGGCTGGGTTTCTTGCTTCCTGAGGTCCATGCTATACTTCTTTGTTCTCCTGGCACACTGCCACATTCAGCAATCCTTCATCCCCAGAATGGATGGAGAAAGGACATCGGAGCAGAGGTGTGCTCATCTTTAGGGCCAGAGACTCCCAATGAGCAGATGTCACAGCCAGAACCAATGAGTAAATCTTCTTTACTCATTGGTTCAAGCTTGTCCTTTCAAATACAAAACCCAGTGTGTGTTATCCTTAACATTTTCATGAGGTCTTCATTTGATGGTATCAGGAGAAATCTGGAGAACAAGCATTTTTGATGCTGTCAACCTATGGGTTCAGAAAAGATGCACAGTTCTTTACAAAATCCAAGATGGGGGATGAGTGAAAGAGATGAATTTTGATGTCATATGATATCCTTGGAGGAAAGGTATAAAATGAAATATATACATGTAGTTTACCCTATTCTTTCAGATGTGCTCTCCCTTGAAATTTCAGTTACCAAATATTCAAACCTAGTTTGAGGTTCTTCTTCTTTTTAGTAGTGAGCTGGAAAAACCAACAAAACGCTTAACTTGAAATTTGTGTTACTATAGTTGTCTTTAATAGAGGTGTAGCAGTGATGGTGTAGAGTTTTAACATCAGATATATTTAGTGTTTCTGGTAGGCCTGTACCAGAAACACTGTATAGATGTTATAGTATGTGGTTATATTAATAAATAGCACAAGGAGATACTTAACTTTTATTATACCATCTTGGTATATTATTCCTTTTTTTTTTTTTTGAAAGGTAACTAAAATTTTCTTTGAATATTTTTATCAAGATGTACCTCTTTCCAGGGTTAATAAATCCAAAATTTCAGTGTTGCTACTGTATGATGTTTTGGGGAAAAAATAAATCTCAAAACCAAATTGCTTTAAATTTTTTAGCACATGGGTTAAAACTTTCAGAAAAGTAGAAAATCTCAGCTTTGGTGTTTGGTTGGTTGTTTTTTGCCTGATGAAATTATGGATACCATGGATTGCATGTCTGGAATGGGAGCCCAGCCTTGATTGGGCCAAGTGAGGGTGGTGGGTGGGTTGGGCTGTAAAGATCATGACCCTGCTATGCTTGGGAGGTCATTCTCCTTTGTAGCCTTTGGGAGATTCTTGTAGTGGAGTGTTGTTAATCCTACTGGGACTTGCCTGGCTCCTGAAGGATTTCTCTCTGCTTCATGATTACCTAGGGCCAAGTTAGGAATCAGAGAGGGGCCGCTGGCCTAAAAATAGTCACAGTTTGGGAGGAGGGCCTGAATGGCACAGCGCCACTGTTCCCTTCCTGCTGCCAGAAGATGATGCCATAAGGAGAGCGTCAAATGGGAAGAGTGTGTGTGTGTGTGTGTGTGTGTGTGTGTTTGAAGACAGGTGTGAAAAATGTAGAAGAGAGTGAATGTTTTCTTCCTGGCTTCTGTAGAGGAAGATAAAATGTTTTTAGAGATTGACTTTCAAAAAGCTTTAGAAGTAGTAAAAGCAAATATGGGAGGCTGTTCTTTTTATGAGACTGGGCTTAGTGGGATATATTTCTAGATGTTTCTAATTTGTAAGAAAACATTTTGTATTTAATGTTGGTCACAGATTGTTGAGGAATGGAAACAGTGATGTGCCTTGTTTCCTAAAGTGCTTGAGAACATAGAGTGAAGCATTGTTTGAAAACTTGAAGATGACAGGTCATTTAAACAGACATTTTTTTTCTGATTCAAGTGTAGTTGACATACATTAGTATACTAGTTTCAGATGTACAACAGTGATTCAACCTTTTTGTATTATGAAGCAATCACAATAAATCTAGCTAACATCTATCACTATATAAAATTTTTGCAGCATTAACTGTATTACCTATGCTGTACATTGTATTCCATGTCTTATTTTATAACTAGAAGTTTGTTCCTTTTAACCCTTCTGCCCATTTTGCCCATCTCCCTGCCTTGCTTCCTTGTAGCACCCACTAGTTCTCCATATTTGATTCTGTTTCAGTTACCTTTGTTTTTGTTTTTTAGGTTAACACATTTATTGTGAAGTTACGATATTGTCTTAGTATGGCTTATTTCACTTGATATAATACCCTCTAGGTCCATCTGTATTGTCACAAAGGGCAAGATTTCATCTTTTTTATGGCTAAGTACTATTCCATTGTATATACCCCATATCCTCTTTATCCGTTCATCTACTAGCAGACACTTAGGTTGCTTCATATCTATTGTAAATATGCTGCAGTAAACATAGGGGTGCATATATCTTTTCAAATTGGTGTTTTTTTCTTTGGATAAATAGCCAGAAGTGGAATTGTTGGACCATATGATAGTTCTCATTTCAATTTTTTGAGGAACCTCCCTACTGTTTTCTATAGTGGCTGTACTGGTTGTATTCCCACTAACAGTACAGGATTCCCTTTTCTTTACATCCTTACCAACACTTGTTATATCTTCTTGATACTAGTTATTCTAACAGATGTGAGGTGATACCTTGTGGTGTTGGTTTGTATTTCCCTAATGATTATTGATGTTGAGCATCTTTGTATGTGTCTGTTGGCCTTCTATGTGTCTTCTTTGGAAAAATCCCTATTCAAATCCTCTGCCCATTTTAAAATCAGTTTGCTCTTCCAGTGCTGAGTGATAAGAGTTCTTTATATATTTTGGATATTAATCCCTTATTGGCTATATCATTGCCATTCAATAGGTTGTCTTTTCAGTTCGTTGATGGTTTCTCCTGCTGTGGCCCCACTTATTTTTGTTTTTGTTGCCCTTGTCTAAGAGACAGATCCAAAAAAAAACATTGCTAAGGCTTTTGTCAAAGAGATTATGTTTATGTTTTCTTCTAGGATTTTTATGGTTTTGGGTCTTATGTTTATGTGTGTAATCTATTTTGAGCTTATTTTTATGTATGGTGTAAGAAAGTGGTCCAGTTTCATTCTTTCAGTTGTCCAGTTTTCCCAGCACCATTTTGAAGACTTTGCCCACTTGTATGTCCTTGCCTTTTTTGTCATAGATTAACCATACAAGTGTACATTTATTTCTGAACACATTCTGTTCCACTGTTCCATGTGTTTTTTTGGTACCAATACCATACTGTTTTGATTACCATAGCTTTGTAGTACAAAGAACATGTGGTATTATATGTTAATATAATAGAAATCTGGGCACCTTATGCCTTCAGCTTTGTTGTTCTTTCTCAAAATTGCTTTGGCTATTTGGGTTCTTTTGTAATATAAATTTTAGGATTATTCTACTCTGGGAAAAATGGCTATTAGTATTTTGATAGGGATTGCATTGAATCTGTGGCTTTGCTTTGGGTAGTATGGACATTTTATTAATATTAATTCTTTCAAGCCCAAGCATGGCATAGATTTCCATCTATTTGTGTCAACTTCTATTTCTTTTATCAGTGTCTTATTTCAGAGTAGAAGTTTTTCACCTCCTTGATTACATTTACTCCTAGGTATTTTGTTCTTTTTTATGCAGTGGTGGACCTATACATTTTATTTATTTATTTAAGATTTTATTTATTTCTTCATGAGACACACACACAGAGATAGAGGCAGAGACACAGGCAGAGGGAGAAGCGGGCTCCATGCAGGGAGCCCAATATGGGACTTGATCCTGGGACTCCAGGATCATGCCTTGGGCTGAAGGTGGTGCTAAACTGCTGAGCCACCCAGTCTGTCTGGACCTGTACATTTTGAACTAAAGTTTCTGGGAAGATTGTTTTACTTACTAACACTTTAGATACCTTTGGTACACATTTTATGTTGAAGCCCTATTGGTTAGAAGAAATTTCTGTCTGAAAGTGATAGACAATCTCTTTCAAATGGTGGCTGTTTTCTGATTGAGTATAATAGATTCAAAACTTTAGTATTTATTTTCCAGTATCCTTTTCTATTTAAGGTGAAACAAGATTACTTCAGAAATTTAAAATATCTGTGATCAAAAGACCAAGAGCTTTGTTTTCCCTCCCAGCCTTCAGGGTGACTGGGAGATCTGATGAGATAAGAAGTAGAGAGTATTTTGTTTGAACACATTGATTTAGGGATGGATGGTTATTGATTTTTTTTTTTTTTTAAGATTTTATTAATTTATTCATGAGAGACACAGAGAGAGAGGGAGGGAGGCAGAGACACAGGCAGAGGGAGAAGCAGGCTCCATGCAGGGAGCCCAACGTGGGACTCGATCCTAGGTCTCCAGGATCAGGCCCTGGACTGAAGGCAACACTAAACCGCTGAGCCATCCGGGCTTCCCGATTTTTTTTTTTTTTTTTTTTTTTAATTAAAGGGATCCTTTCACTGCATCTGAGTGTTGATTATTAAGTTTAAGCAATATTCTCTGATTTAGGGGTAGCAGAAGGACTGGACTCACTTGACTTTGAAGATATTTCTTACTATCTTCAGTGCAAAGGCTAATGTGTTGCTAACTTCTATATGAGTGGGTCTATATTTTTTGCATCATGAGGGCCCACAGAGGGCTTTGAGAGGGGATTTCCAATGAGCTGAATTAAAATGCAGAGAGCTCATTCTGATTGCTTTGTGGATAATGTACTGTAAGGAGGCAAGAGGCTAATGATTTACTTAGGCCTTCAGGAGAGGGAGATGGGTGTCTTGGACCTGGAGTAATAGGGAAGGTGAGAAATAGTTGCATTTGGAATGTGGTGCCTATTTGGGTTGCTCACAAGTTTAAGAGGGGAAAGAAAGGAATCAAGGCTGACTGCTAGTTATTTGGCATGGTCAGCTTGGGCTCGTAGAGATGTCTTTTATTGCGAATAAGGAACACTGGGGCAAGAAAGAATTTATGTGAGTCTAGAAGCCCGAAGTTCTTTTAGATGCAGGAAGTTTGAGATGCCTGTTAGATAGGCAGGTGCAAATGTTGGGTTAACAGTTGAGTCTTCAAATCTGGAGCTTTGGGGAAAGATCCGGGCAATGAAATGCTTGTGGGGCTTGCCATCAAACAGAATGTTTTAAAACAAGATGATGATGAGTGTAGCATGAGAAGGGGAGTAAGGAAAAAAAAAAGGGGGGGAGGAGTAAGGGGCTGAGCCATGAATTACTCCCAACGTTAGGAGGTTGGTCAGAGAAGTCAGCAGAGGACTTGGCTAAGGAGCAGCCTGTGAGTTGAGGAGGTAAAGGGAGAGGAGTGCCTCTGAAGCCAAGTAAAGGCGGTGTCTTGGAACTTGAACCCTATAGTGTGAAGAGTTTGTTTATCAGACAAAGGACACTTCTGTTCACTTTTTTGGTAAGTAAATGTATGTTTAGTGATTATTTAGAATCTTGATAAGTTTGAGGAAACCATGGCAAAGTCAGCCAAAATTAAAACAAGTACAGTACCTCTCTTGAAAATACCAGAACAGGAGATTTAATTACCCTTAGGCAGTCTCCTTTCAGGGAACTGTATGCATTCTATTAATCACTATTGAAATCTCAACAGTGGATGCAGGAACCATAATATTCTTTGAGGGCCCCCCAAATCCACAACATTTTTAAATATCTGGCTGCTGGCCATAGTGCTGTTTTGAGAGCTTTGTTTGCTTACCTAGGAAACCTCATTCTGCATTATATCGAAATATTAAAATATAACCACTTCGTATATTTAAACAGTTGAGTTGCTATTCAGTTGTTATTAACTGTTAATATAATAGAAATCTTTCCATTCTTTTCGTCTTCCCTGTTACTTATTCCTCAGCTCTCAGCTAAACATCTGATTTGTTCTGAGACTTTCAACCTATAATAGCAACCAGAAAAGCCTGTGCTTTTTTCTTCACTGACTAAAATTTTTGTTTGTATAGTTGTTTTATTTTGTTCACTCTGTAGTAACCCCTAGAAGAGTGTTGGGCACATGTGGGCACCTGATAAATTTGAATGCCATCCAGTATTAGAAAAGAGGTGCTTCAGTAGCTTTGGTTTGGTTTCCAAGCTCAGTGTCTCTATCTTTAAGTCAGATTGGCTGAGGTATCATTTAATCATGGCAAAAAATTTAGGTGGATAGTTCATTGAACTTCAGCAAATATCATCAGCCACAATAAAATTAGAAATTTCCATCATGCAGTTTCTTTCTGTCCCTTTCAGCCTGTTCCTTGACTCCAAGGCAAATACTAATCTGTCTTTATGGTTTTGCCCTTCCAGATATTCTGCAAGAGCAGTACATGCCTTTTGTGTCTGACATCTTTCACTTAGAGTGCTATCTCAAGCACTTAGGCTGTTGTATAATGATCTACCTTTTGATTGACAAGTGGTATTTTGTTATGGATGTACTTCCATTTTTCTTTTTCAGCCACCACTGATGGACATTTACATTTTCTAGTTTTTGGTGATTTATTAGCTTTTTATTCCTGGTTTTAATTAGTAGATAGGAAATTAAAACAGCATCAGTGACCCATAGCCACATACCCCTCTTCATGTCTGTTTTCATTTTCCCATGTTTTTTTCTATGTGTTTTGCATGGCTATCATCCTAAAACACACTAACCTTTTTCCTAGTTCTATAAATTGCATAGTTTCAAAATGGTTGCATTTCACAGAGTTACTATAACTTTCTAGTCAGTTCCTTGGTGAAACTCAGATTGTTCCTAAGCCGTCACAGCTGTAGCAAATGTGCTAACATCTGAAGTTTTCCTATGATAAATTCTTGACAACAGTTTAAGACTCTTAAAGTAATAGAAATCAATTCAAGCTACCTACCAGGGCAAAAAAAAAAAAAAAAAAAAAATGGGTAGGGGTCAAAAGGGTATGAAATATTTCTCAGAAGTTAGTGTCCAGAAAGTTGTCAGGTCATTAATTCTTTCTCATTGTTCCTATCTGCTTCTCTTGGGACTCTGGTAGCATTCTCTCTGCAGAGACTTAGTTCACCTGATTCTGGGTGCATGGCACTACTCTGTAGTGCTGGGATTTATGGTTTCCAGTTCCCAGGACTTGTGCAGATCCACTGTGCCTAACTCGCTATTTCAAATCCAAATGCCGGGGGAGAGGCAGCCTGACCCATTTGAGGTAGTTGTTCATAGCAGGACCATTCACTGTTGTGCGTGTAGTGGAGCCCACCTCAGTGAGTAAAAAGGCGATATTCTTAGAGAAAAGGGGTGGCTATAAACTAAGCCCACACTCAGAGATTCCCATTTAAGTAAGATTGCACAAAATCCATTTTATCTGACTGCTAAGTTGCTTTTCAAAAGGGTAGTTACAGTATGATCTTAGGGGGGAGTTGGGAGGGTTATATAGATCTATTTTTTATGTTCGTATTTAGATATTAACAATCATTTAGGTACCTGTTTCAGCAGTTCACATGCTAAGATTGGAACAATATAAAGAAAGAGTCTCATGGTTCCTTCCCAAGGATGACACACAACTTCACGAAGCGCTCTGTATTCTTAAGTCCTGGGGCTGTAACGTCCAGCATAGTGACTATAACGAATAATACTGTATTGCAACATTTAAAAGTTGCTTAGAGAATAGTTCTTAAAAGTTCCCATCCCAAGGAGAAAAAAAAGAGTTGTTTGCCTCTTCTTGGGTTTGATCCGTCCCCTACGAACGATGTTTAATGGATAGCTAAGAAAATCTGATTTGTTAGCATTTATTGAATGCTTGCTTTATGTTAAGCATTGTGTCTGAGACTTCTGTAAATACAGGAAGTTTATCAGACAGCTTTTATTCTTGGAACCATGCAATCAAGTGTAGATTTTTGTTTAACCCAGGAGGCGTTCATTACTAAGTGGGCCTGGAGTGGAAATGGTGGAAATGTTCCCTATACAGGTAATCGTGTCAGTCTTTGTCTGGAAATAATAACAACATGGTGCTAAGTGGTTTGGAGGGCCCAGTAGGAACCTAAGCGCTTTAACTATGGAATGCTTGCCTAGAAGCCAGTTCCTAAGTTGTGACACATTGTTGGGTTAAGTGTCTTATGCTTGCTTTGAGTTTCAGGCCCTAGCTGGTGTCCCCTAGGCTGGCCAGGCTGCTTTACCTGGAGTCTGCTGGACTCACCTGGGGACTATTGGCCATGGGTCCCACTGGTTGTCCCAGTGCTACCTCCTTAATTTTAAACAACTTCATCTAAAAACCTTTGTCAGCAAATGCATTCTGGTTGCTCTCATAATCTTACCCTTCTCTAAAATCCTTTTTTAAATGATTTTTTTTGTTGATCTAGGAGAATCTAAATGAAGATTTTAATGATGAAATGTGCCAAGTTAAAGTATCTGTGTGTATAAGTGGATTTTTTTCTATGTGATGGTCTAACTCAGCTTTTCCTTGGCAGCTGTGTAGTGCCACAATGGTCAGCATGATGACGCATGCTATAGCGTAGACCCTTCCCTCTGTGGGTTTAGTATTTCAGATACCAGATAGTCATGAGGCAGCTCAAAATTCTAAGATACGTAATATTGTGTGTTTTTTCTCCTATCCGTAGACTGGGAAAGTTGCGGTTGCAGTGAAGTTATGCTATTAGCTCTGGCTCTTTTAGTTTATGGTTTGCTTTTGGTTTATTTGTGGTAAAATATACATAACATAAAATTTACCATTTTAACTATTTTTAAGTATACAGATCAGTGGTATTAACTGAATTTATAATGTTGTGTAACCATCACCACTGCCTAGTTCCAGAATTTTCCATCAATGCAAACAGAAACTTTGAGCTCATTAAAGAATAATTTTCCATTCAACTTTCCCACCAGCCCCTGGTAACCACTGTCTGTATGAATTTGCCTATTTTGGTACCTCCTGTAAGAAGACTTCTACCGTATTTGTCCCTTTGGTCTGGTTTATTTTATTTAGCATGTTTTCAGAGTTCATCTATTTGTAGCATGAGTCAGAATTTTGTTCCTTTTAATGACTGAGTAATATTCATTGTATTTATGCACCACATCTTGTTTATCTACTCATCTACTTATCTAGTCATGTGTTGATGGACACTTGGGCTGCTTTTACTTTGTGGTTATTATGAATAATACTGCTGTGAACATGGGAATGCAAATATCTGTTCAAGCCCCTGCTTTCGGTCCTCTTGGGTACATACCTAGGAGTGGAATACCAGATTGTATGGTAGTTCGATATTTAACTTTTTGAGGAGCCACCAGATTGTTTTCCACAGCTGCTATGTCATTTTACATTCTGACTATGAATTTGAGACGGTTGCAGTTTCTTCACATCCTCACAACATTTTGATAATAGCCATGCTAATGGGTGTGAAATGGTATCGCATGGTTTTGATTTGCCTTTCCCAGAAGACTTCTGATGTTGAGCATCTTTTCATGCACTTATTGGTCATTTGTACATGTGCTTAAGGGTAATGTCTCATCAAGCCCTTTATTTCCCACGCAGTGTTAACCTTTTGAATTAAATTTTCTGTTCCTTGGTTTCACTTCACGATCCTATATATTAGTTTTCTTATGTATGAAGAAAGTTGGATTCAAAATTCAGAGGGGAAAATTTTCTGTTTTGGTGAAAGATGTCTTTTTTAAAAAAATGTCATTTTTTAAACATTTATTTATTGGAGAGAGTGTGTGTATGTGCCCAAGTTAGGGAGAGGGGTAGAGGGAGAGAGAATCCCAAGCAGACTCCCCACTGAGAGTGGAGCCCAACATAGGGCTTGATCTCAGGGTCCTGAGATCAGACCTGAGCTGGGACTAAGAGTTGGCTGCTTAACCAACTGTGCCACCCAGGCACTCTTGACAGATTTTAGCTTTTGAAGCAAAACTTTCTCCTTTTTTTTTTTCCTTTGCCCCCCACTCCCCTTCCTCTACTCTCTTCTGACTTCTGAGACTGCAGATGATGGCCACTGGAGTCACGTAGTAGAGCAGCTGCTTCCGTTCTCTTCTCGGCGAGAACTGTGTTTCCCCATTGACACCATGACCTAACTGCTGTTCTGCTCCTTGGTCTTTATACAGCTGTTAAGTGCTAGGTGGGTCTTTCTTACATTATGGATTCAATGTGCTTTAGTTTGGGAACTAGCCCTGGAACCTAATCATCATTAATAGCATCTCTCTAGGAAAATGAATTTAAGCTAGAATACATTTCCAAATAAGCTTTGGAGGATTACTTGTAAGTTGGGGACTGCCTATCCCAGCAGTATAGCTCAAGGGTGTGTGATGAGGTGCCTGGGATTTGGAGGATGCGTATGTGCAGGGGCTGCGGAGTGGGTCAGACCGTGGGCTTTGGAATGAGTAGATTTATATTGGAGCCCCACTTCCCTGTTGTGTGCTTTGCACCTAAGTTTCCGTCTTGGAGATGGTACTGTTGCTCCATGTGTATGTAGATACGGTGTCTGAATGTGGGTTGACTCCAACCAAAGTGATGAGGGAGATGTGAGAGTTTTTCCTCAAAGTCCCTGCAGCATTTTTGTGCTATTCGAATTGCAGCATCTTACCTAAGCTTTCCTTTGTGCAGAGAGGCCACTGCTGCAAGCACTGGGTCTTCTGACTTGCTTCCAGCGTCTTCAGAGCACCTCTAGGCATCTTCAGAGCACCTCCAGGCCGTCTGTGATAACCGGTGTCGGCTGAACCCTTGAAGACCCTTCCCCCGCCACCGCACCTGGGCTTGTGGTCTGTGGCATCATAAAACATTTTCAAAGTTTGGTGCAGAGATGTTAATTTCCAGTGGTGATTAATTCAGTATTACTTTTGCTTTGGGGATGGTTTCAAGTCTTTGTTTTATTGCATAACTTTTTTCTCTTGGATCCTCACTAGCATGTCAGGAAATAGATAAGTTTCTCAACACAAGTTAACTTTTTAAAAAATATTTATTCATGAGAGACAGAGAAGCAGAGACATAGGCAGAGGGAGAAGCAGGCTCACTTCAGGGAGCCCGATGCATGACTCGATCCCAGGACCCCTGGATCACGACCTGAGCCAAAGGCAGATGCTCAACCACTGAGCCACCCAAGCACCCCCACGTTAACTTTTCAAATCAAGTAGGAGAAAGGAAGGAAAGTTCTGAGTGTGTGTTGCACGTGCCTAGGAAACTAGAAGAATGATTTAGTTTATAGTAGGGGGTTTGTCTTTCTTAGGAACACATTTTTGGAGGTTGAATCTTCTTGATTCTCTTACGTGGATTAATTTGTCTTGTCCTATAATCTTCAGAGTTCTCATGCCACTACTTTTTCAAAGACCTATGTTGATTTTTTTTTTCCTTCTACTCTATCCCGTTGATTATTTGTGCTGATGAACAAGTAGTTGTGCAGTTTCAGGAATTGGAAGAACTGCTCTGTTTCTTTACTCCATTGAGTAATCTGAAATGTTTTCATGCCTAGATCATCTTTATCATTGAGAGATACTGGGTTGCAAAAATGTGGAACATAGGGTGTTTAGATGGGGGCCTAGGTTCTCTTTGTAGAAAAATGTAATCTGTTTTGAGACCCAGTAGAGGACTGAATGTCCTGGCTGCTTATCTTAATTGGCATCAATGATGGTAGCCACAGTGCTTCCCTGGTATGACATTAATGCAGATGAAGCTGGCCTCAGGACCAGATAGTTTTGTCTCCGTGGACGCACATGGCAGTCATAATTATGAATCACTTTATCTCCTTTGTGGTGTAGTCAGTGAGAGATAAAGAACAAGAGGGGTTTGGGTTTAGGTAATACAAGTGAAATATTTACTCCTGTTTACGTCTGTAGCTTTGGGACACAGTCTATGCAATGTGTTACATTAGTGTAGGTTGTCTTTGGTCATTATTTGTTTTTTTAGCAAGTTGTTTTCTGTAGATTTGTCTCTAGTTCGTGCAGATTTTCCTTTTAGTGTATTTGATCTCACTGTAGGATTAGTCTGTAACTTAATGCCATTTCCTTTAACATAGTTGAATGCATAGTGTTTAAAGAGATAAAAATTTGCTTATATCTGAATAGCACCATTAAAGAGCAGCTAGAAATAAGGGTTCTGATCCCAGTCCTGTCTCCAAGCAGCTGTATGAACTCAGAAGCCCTCAGGGCTACTACACTTCACAATTCTAAGAACACTTACCATCCTCTTCAAATGGTACTCCTGTGTTTCTTTTCCCTAGAATGTGGTGTGAATGGTGACCCCTGGAGTAAGGCAACAGGCACTACTAAAAATCATAATTTACACTATAGACCACCGTTTTCTCACATACAGAATAAGGTTGGGTAAAATGAACTCAAGTGCTCTGAGCGCCGGAAGATGCATCCATCATCACTGTTAACCTCTCCCAGGAGAATTGTAAAATTAGTTTTGTTACCAAAAATCTTGTTATAGTTCCAGAAAATTGATGTAATCATTAACAATAGCATTTCTCTAGGAAAATGATTTTGAGTTAGGATAAATTTCCAAATGAACTTTGAGAAATCACCTACTTCTACACTGCACTCTGCCCCTGCCAGAGCAGAGCTCAGGATGGTGTGTGATGTGTGTGGGGCTGGAGGAGACCCGCGTGTGCAGGCTCTGGGGCATGGGGCAGAGTATAGGCTTCAGCACCACCAGGTTTGCACCCGAGTCCCACTGTTAGAGCTCGTGTATAGACTGCCTGCTTGCAAGATTTCTCGGCATGGTTTTCAGGAACTGAATTAGACAATCTGTTGTTGGAATTTAAAAGGCATTTATTTTAGGGCCTATATTGATTCTTGGGTGAAGTCACAGCTTTAGTGACACTACTTATTCATAATGAAAAAGAGTGGTTTTACTGGTTCAAGGTTCTGATTAAATGATCTCAATCTTCTGATCTCAGTTTCTACCAAAGAAATGCTGATCAATCAAAGTACAATCTGTAAAGAGTGGGTTTTATTCCATTGGAGCATAAATATTTTTAATACTTTGGTATTTCAATAAGATTCTCAAGATCATAAATATTTAAATAATTATGAGGCAAATTTTACAAAGGTCCCTTACACATAAATCGCTTGGTAATCTGTGAGCATTCAGAATTCCCTGAGCTTAAAGGCTATGAAAATCATAAGAGTTTTTAATATAGGAAATAGTATTCCTGCACTGGTAGGAAATGAGAAATCAAATTGTACATAGATTAATAAAGATTATACTTTAAATCTGAATTCCTGTTGTGATGTAGATACATACTTAGTGGGTTTCCTTCAAAACTTTTTTAAGTCACTGGAATATTCTGGGTTCCTTAATTAAGAAGCAGTCACCCAGCAACAGTGAATGCTAATTTAATCTGACAAGCAAAAGTCCCTCCTATTTGCAGAGATGTTCCAGATAGACCAGTAAGTTGCTTGTTGTACAGAACTTTGCGTTTTTGTTTTGTTTTCAGGCTTACTGTAAGTGACGTGCAATATAATGAAGAGACATCTGTGTACAAGTTTTCCCCTCTTTTAAGCTTCAGACAAGGCTGTGATGTTTTGTTGGCAAAGAGTCCAAGGAAAATTCTTTAGTTTGAGGGGGTAAAAGGCATTAACGCTCAGTTGAATTACTCTGCAAGACCCAGCTGGTCTTTGAATAACCATGGTCTCCTGAGAGGATTCATTGAATGGTCTGGTGTTTGGATTTCTTTTAGTCGGCTTGCAGTTTCTGCTCTATGAAAAAGATAATTTCTTTTGTACAATCACAATTTTTTTTTGAACAAATAACTTGAGTAAGACCTCTCTTTATTTCACAGGTGTTGATTTTGATACTTTGAGGAATGTAGGCAAGTTACCTTGATACAACTGATTAGGACATTTACATTAAGCAAAAACTCCAGAGTTAAGTTTTAGAAATGATCGTTTTTTTTAATAAGCTATTTTTAAAATCTTTTTATCTATACTTTTCATCTCCTTAGATTTTGTGTTATTTATCAATATGAAAATCTCTACTTCAGGATAAATTCTCAAATATGTAAAAATGGAGAGATTACTATGAACAAATGTGAGACATTCTTACGTATTTTTTGGAGAGGAAGAGTTAACAGTGTGCTGTGTTTTGGGCTTATGTTGTCAAATACCAAAACTCTAAGCAACACATAAAAAAAAAAAAAGTTTGTTGTTAAAATGGACTGTGGTCATTTTATGGTCACATTTGCAGTAGCATGGAGTGTGGCAGGAAATTATATGTAGTTTAGTTTATGTTATTGTTTTTTGGTTATAGCTCTGAGGCAGAAGGGGAGGATCACGTATAAGAATAAAGAATAAGTGAATGAGGCAGAAGGGAAGGGGAGGGTAGAAGGAAACTAGTGCTATCTGAATATTTAAAATGCTTTGAGAAAGTGTGTAAGGCAAATTGCCAGGCCAAACAATCTTAGTAACAAGATAGGAGAATTGGGGTAACACAGCTTTGTTATTTATGCTGCCTTGTGTTTAAAGAATATAAGCTGTCCTGAAACATAGTTATTTGTAAAAGGAAAATGTTTAAACATTTTACTTAAGGAAATTACTGACTAAGCTTGCAGGAATGCGGTTTTAAGAGTTTGTGAATGTGTGGGGTCTTCTACATGCTGGTTTTGAGGTTTTAGGAAATTCTTAAGACAGAAAATCTTGGAATAAAAGTATACTTTTGGAATAAAGTCCAGGAATCAGAATTCTTGAGCCTCAGCAGGTCAGTTAGTTGGTTTTGTGTTGACTTTTCAGTAGACTCTAGCTAGGTAGTTTTCTTCAGTGGTGGTGTCTTTGTCATCAGCTCCGGGCCTCTCTCTACCACCCTGGAAGGCTTTTTAATTACACAATGTGAATGTCCTAAGACTGTACTACATGTTTAACAGAGTAAGTCTGTTTTGAAATGCCAGTTCTCATAAAAATGCATCCATAGGCTTAAAGCAAACTTTATTTACCCACAAGGTTTAAACAATATCAGTTAATTTCTTAATCTTTACTAGTATAAAAAGTTGTTTTTCCCTTGGAGGAATCTTTGTTCTGGGATGCTTGATGATGGTTTTGAGGACTTTGGTATGCCATCTGTCCACCAGCACTATCTCTTACCGCTTGCTTGGTGGTCTTGTAACTGGGGTGATTTTCCTGTTTTTTTTTGTTGTTGTTGTTGTTTGTTGTTTGTTTGTTTTTGTTTTTCGAGGCGAGGGGATTCCATCTATTTTAAGGATTCTTGGCAACATTCCATTGTTCCTACAAAAATATTCTAACTAGTGAAATGCAGCTATAAAGATGTTTTAAACACAAACCTCATGTGCTTTTGAGGGCGGATGAGGAAAGAGAGTGATAAATTACGGGGGTAGTTTTAATTGTTTTACCATGGCATAAACAAAGTTTCTCTGATAGAGTTCATCGTTGAGTAGTATTTTCACTTAAAAACACTTAATTCTGGGTGTTTTAGAAAGAAGTAAATTACTTTTCCTTGGATGATTACATAGTATCTGCCTCTGTGCTTAATATTAACTTTAACCTAGATCTCTTGTTTGTTCTTTGAATTTTTCCTTTATTGCTCGGAGTGGGAAAATAAAAACCTTTTAGCACCTTTTAATGTAAACAAACTAAAGAAAAAAAGAATCAAAAGCACATGTAATTTATACTAAAAGCTTAAATCCCTTTCGTATCTACCTAACATGATTATTTATGCAGCTTTCCTGTACTGTCTGTCGTAGTTTCCTTCTTAAAATATTAACATAAGTGAAATAATGTTTTATTTAACACTTGTGTGTTGGGCACTCGCTGTGTGCCAAGCTCTCAGCCGCTCTGTGCAGAACACAGAGGTAAGCCTTTAAGCTTGGTCTGGCATTTCGTCTCCCTACCATCACTGTGTTCAGATCCATCCCAGCAATTTCCTGCCCTTGGTCTTTCCTCACTGGGACGTCTTTCACACTTCAGCCAAACCAAAGTGTTAGTATCCATTTTAACAGTGTTGGCAGACTCACGTTGTTCCCAGAATAGAATGCAGAGTCTTGAGCTTACCCAACTGCTGTCCTTGATCCTCCCATGGCCACTTTGAGCTTCTTACTCTTTCCAATCATTGTGGTCATTTCAAACATCAGAGCCAGTATGATTCCTTCTGACTGAATTGCCTGTCTTTCCATCTCTACTTGATATTTTCCTTTGACTTCATTTGGCACATGTAAATCTCCTCTCAGTGGTGGTCTGTTGGTTACCTCTGTTGTGTATACATATGGGTCGTCTTTCTAATGAGACACTTGCCTCGATGCAGACACAAGTGTTCCTAACCGTCTACAACAGCCCTAGCCCTTAACTGTGCTCCAGCACATGGTTGACATCAAATACATGTTTCAAACAGTATCCCTGGTTGTATTCATTTTGTAATTTGAAAGTGCACAATTTTTGCTTGGATACAAACTTTAGTCCAAGATCCAAAAGCACAGTTGCCATTTATTATCACGTGTAAGAAGTGAACCGTTCAAGGAGTTTTATTCGTTGATAAGTAAAACCAGACGTAAAAGGAGCTTGATTTATGATCTTTATGAAAACCAACTAAACTGTTCTGTTATCAGAATAGGTCAAAGTGATCCATGAGCAACCCTACCACCATGGTTGTCATAATTAGTGCATCTATGGCTTAACTATGAAAGGACCATCTTCTCCCCTACATCTGGCCACGTACTTTCAGAATACAGATCTGTGTTGAAGGCTTTCTGGTTTCTAGAAAACCTCTATTAAAATGTACAATAGATAATCATGGAGATCTAGGTTCAAACCCATTTTCTTTACGGTGAAGAGCAGTGATCTGTGGAGTAGGGCATTTGGTCTGTGGGGAGTGTGGCAGAGATGGCCATTTGCCTCTCAATCCCTATTTTTCCCTATCTTTCATGTTTATAAGATCTTTAGCTGGGTACAAGTAGCTGGTATTGGTGTTCATTTCCCACCCTGCCTTGTAAACATCTGTGGCCATGTGGTTAGGCTATGGATCCTGGAATAGCGTAGGGAAGTAGCTTCCATACTTGCTGCCTTTCCATCCTGCTCAACAAAATACAGAAGGTTCTATTTTGGGCCATAGGTTGAGGTCATGCAAAACAGAGGAATGAGAAAGGTGGAGCTGGGGCTTCTGACAGCTGGGTCACTTAATCCTGGACAACCTATGCAGACTTCTGCATGAGACAGAAATAAAGTTTGGTCTTTTGCCACTTCATTTGAGGTTTTTGTCTACTGTGGCTAGCCTTTGAATCCCAAATATTATAGTATGCTTTATGACTCTGGATGGGAAGTGTCTAGACCAGGGAAGTAGGAACTGCCTTAGAAATGTGGTACATTCTCTGGAGTGGGCAGAGATTTGGTTGATTATGGTCTAAGAGGATTCAAGGTCTGAGTAGTGTTAAGATTCCATAGATCATTTTTAAGGCTTCCTCTAACCTCAGAGTCCATGACTTTGATGTGTTCAGCTTTATGTCAATTACTATATTTCGTCATTTCTAAAATGGACATTTCCATACCGGAATGTTTCTGATATTAGGATATGTTTTATAAGACAGCCCCTTAGCTTTGGCATAAAATCAGAGCAGAATTTGACATTTGACTTGATGATACATAGGCATCCCCCAAAGAAGCTAGAATTAGCAGAAAAACAGTGAAGCATGAATACTGGCTTAAAATGAACAGGTTCCAGTAACCAACCAGGACTGATAGTATGAGCAGTAGCTGAAGAAGTGACTAACCTTACATTCAGAAGATGGCCACTTGCAGCTTAAGTTTGTAGTTTCTTCATGGAGACCATTTGGTGGTCACTCTTGGCTTTTCCTAAGGTTCAGACCAAGAACAGCTGAGCTGCTTTAAGATTTAAGGAGGAACTAAGAGAGCAGCCTGATTTGGTAAGATGATTCTCTATGGAAGGAGGAAATAAGATAGTAAAGGTTTGAAATAATCCTCTTACGGAATTCTTTAGTTTGTGTCCTATGCTCAGTTAAGACAAATGGTGCTAGAAGGATTGTAAGAAAAAATAATCCACCCTGTACTCTCAGAAGCAGTTTTCCTCTCCACTACTTATCTTATTTACTTCCATATTTTAAATAAAACTAGGACTGTAAATATTGTCTCTGTGACCGAAGTAATGTACTATTTTTTATTTAATCTTTTTTCCTATTTGTTTTCTTTGAATATCTTGGCAGAAATAGCTCCTATCCTCCAAAAGCACCCTCAGATTTCTCTCAGTTCTGTTTTTCAATTGTTAAAACTTTTCAGTGTGTACTAGTTCCATGTTGTTCCCAGAGACATCCTTATTGGGTCTCTGACTTCCTGCTGCCATATGGGCTGCTTGCCATCCAGATGTTGAACACAGGGTCATCCAGGTGTTTCTGGGTATTCCTTTTTCCCTTGTCCTCCTGGATGACACTCATACCTGGTTTATTCCTGTTTCCTGGAGGACACTCCGACCTGGCTTAAATTCTTCACTTTGTTGGCTTTCATTCTTAAATTCCTGAGAAAGCAGGTAAAAGGTAAGATTGAGGCTTTCTTTGCCTAAAGATTCCTTTATCAGCCCTCATATCTGGTGTATGGTTTGGCAGGATTGGAATTCCAGTCTGAAAATATTTTTCTCTCAGAACTTTGAAGATAATGCTCTATTATTTTCTAGCTTTCAGTATTGTAGCAAAGTCTGTAATTCTGACATCTGGTCTCTGTATGTCCCATTTTTTTTTTTTTTTTGGCCTCTGGAATTATTTTTTAGCATATTAGTTAACAGATGAGTACAAGACCCAACTGCTTAGCTTTGTCACTTCCTAGCTATGTAACTATGGCATATTATCAAACTCTTATGCCTCAGGTTCTCGTGTGTACAGTGAAGATAAAAGTACTTTATACCTCTGAACAGTTGTTTGTGGATTGTAGGAGAATTCATGTAAAACACTTAAAGCTTTTTTTGTGCATGAGGTACATATTGGCTGCTATTTGCTGTAATCAAGCTATTCTAAAATATCACAGTGATAAACAGTGGTCAGATCTTGTTTATTATGTAGAACAAACAGTGGACCTCTTTATTTTGGAGACTTTGTCCTTCAACTCTGGGAAGAATTCTTGTATTATTTCTTTGATTATTTCTTACCATGCGATTTTTACCCCCCCTCTTTCAGTTAACTCTATCAGTTGAATGCTGGATCTCTTGGATGAAGCCTTAATTAAAAAGAAAAGAAAAAAGAAAAGCCCTTCTCCTTTTGTACTCTTGTGTGTGTCTTTTGCTTAAATTCTTAAGCTGGGTCTTCTAAAAATTTTAATCATGGCTTTCATGTTAATTTCTATTTTTTTAAAAAAGATTTTATTTATTTATTCATGACAGACACAAAGAGAGGCAGAGACACAGGCTCTATGCAGGGAGCATGACGTGGGACTCCATCCCAGGACTCCAGGATCATGCCCTGGGCCAAAGGCAGGGGCTAAACCACTGAGCCACCCAGGGATCCCCATTTTCATGTTAATTTCTGAGCATTCTAATTTTCTGCTTATATTACTTTAAACATCCTGTTTTTGTATGAATATGATACATTTTTTAAGATAACGATCCTCCTTGCCTCAATTTTCTGAGTTTTTTTTTTCTTGTTTACTTTTCCATTTCAAAGAATATCCTCAAATATTAGGTTGATGCTTGACTTCCTTTTTAAGATTGAGTTCTCTGGACTTAATTTAGTTTCTGCCAAGAATGATCCTCTCCTATTTTGCCTATGGGCTATCAGCCTGATTATACGCTTATTGTGGAGTGGAGCACAGGAAGTAGGCTGGTAGTCCCACAATTCAGTGTACAGAGGAATGTCATTACATTTCCCAGTATGCACCCTGTGCCTCGCCTCCCCTGGGTCTAGTAGCTCTAAATTTGGAATGTCTAATCAATTTCTTCTAAGATTATATAGCTGTTTACTGAGTGGGGGTAGTTGTCTAAATGTACAGGGTATTGGTAGGTGTCTGGGGGCGAGGGGGGAGAAGGGATGTCCCGTGGATCCGTACAGAGAATTGCAGTTGATCTACCTGTAGAGGCCCTGCCTCTCTCTACCTTCTGTTACTCATGTGTCCAGTACCCGGGTCATTCTGGGGTTCTGCAGAGTGTCCTGCCTTCCGTCCTGTGTGATATGTTCTCTGTGACCTTGTTTGACCTCCCTGTGCTCTAATAAATCATTCTTGCTTTCAGATATTGAGGTTTGTGATTACAGTGTCGTATACTGTTGCATTTTTTGTTACTTTTTTCTTCCTATGCAAGAAAACAAATATTTAAATTTATTATAACGGCTTCAAATTAGGAAGCATAAGTATGTTTGCCACATGTTGTTTTGACATAGAAGTGGAAAGATGACCTTCCTGTTTTAGGAAGTATAGGGAAAGGTATTACTGTCCAATTTTAGTTACAGAATGAAACATTCCTGGAAGTGCTATTGTGTTTATAACATTTTTATCATAAATGTTAAAATCACTTTTGTGATTGCCGTATCACTTTTGTGTTACTATGTATGTGCGTTGCACTCACTAAACTACCATCATGCTCAAGGTTAAATTTGGTATTTGAATCTTTCATAGCAATTAGTGAGTTTTAAATGAATTTGTGAAACTTTGAGCCTACATGGGAGTCTGTTTTGATTTTTTTTTTTTTTTTTTTTGGTTAAACTTATACCGATTGAAACTCTAAGCTGAGGATTTTATTAAAAGGTATTCTTGAGAATATAAGAAGTCTTAAGGGCACAGGGTGTTAACTGATTTTTTGCTGGACCCCATGGATTATCAGCACTTTCATGATTGGCTTAGACCAGTCAGAAGGTACCCTGGGCTGGGTGGAGTCTTCTAAATTACGATGAGATGGACACCTATATGAATCCAGGTTTCTGTGAGCAAGGAAGAAGGGCAGGATGTGGAAAAGGGAAGCACCTAGTGGTAACTGCCGTTAAGAGTAGAAGTTGCGGGAATTTGGAGGCAGGGGATCCCAGGAGGCTGTAGCTGCAGGAAGAAGCTGAATAGAGGGATAGGGCCTGTATGTGGCCTTTGGTGAGTGGAAGTGATACATTTTCGCGTTTCCTCCGTGTCCAATCAAGGTAGGTGATTACTTGTGTACTGGATGTACTTGTGTGTGGTACTCTGGGGACATTTAATCACCCACCAGTTGCCAAGTATCTGATATTGTCCTTAAAGTGCAGATACTGGTAAGATTTATTCTTGCTAATGAAATATGCTTTCAATTTCTGGTGTTGGGCATCTCAAACTTGTTGAATAAATTCACTAAAATGGCACCTAGTGTCAGCTATTCTCATATTGCCTCTAAACTCAGAATTGGGGTTTTTTGTTTCCACAAATGCTAGCACAAATGTCTTTACTTTTACCCTATGACAAAATTATCATATAGTATCTTACGAGAATTGATGAGGGAGGATTTGTGCAAACAGGAACCAATTTTTAGTGATATTTTTTGTGTCAGTATGTAATTCCAGGAGTCCTGTGGTACTTGGTTTTGTGATCAGGTGTCTTTATCAAGATAAATACTTAATTGACTGTACCTAAAGAGTTGAGACTATACTGTCTTTGCACTAATTAACCTTACTGAGTCAAGAAATAAAAAGAAACAGTTTTTTAATGAGAGTATAGTGCTGGTGACCGCTCATGCTGATGCATTAAAGAAAGGACTAGTGCAAAGGTCATCATACTGCGGCCTGAGGGCCAAATCTGGCCCACTGCCTCTGTTTTATCTATTAGGACATACCCATGCTCATTTACTTATGGTGTAGGGCTGCTTTTTTTCCTACAACACTTGAGTTGAATAAATGCAATAGAGATAGTATGGAACATAAAGCCTAACATACTTCCTGTCAGGCCCTTTATGAAAATAGTTTGCCAATCCTTGGACTAGGTTAACATAGAAAGACTTCTTAGAAGAATCAAAGTTAAGAGGAATTAAAGGGGGGGAAAATGGGACAAAGCAGTTTTTCAGTGCATAGGAGATGCATTTTGAATTACTGTTTGTATATAATTTTCTTCCATACCAATGCAAGGCATAAAGACTACTTTTTTCCTGTTTTTAGATATCACTATCTTTTATGTCTGGACATTATCAGTAAAAGGGCGATTGGAATGAGCTACTCAATTTGTATCCACAAGAATTTGTAGATCTTAGGCTTTTTCATATTTTGGAAATGCTATCTATAAAATCTACCATTTTGCCAAAACAAGAGCTGACTAAAATGATATAGTTTGTAATGATTACACCTTTCCTTCAAAGTAGTTATGGTATTAAGAATATAATCTGCTTTTCCTCTGCCCTGCCCCCCCCCCAAAAAAACCCTCATAAGAATACACTAAAATAATAATTTAATTCTTGTTCTGTTGCAGTCCAGAATTGGTAATTCTGATGGGTAGACAATAATCCTCTAAGCAGTGATTCACAGATCCAGGCTTCTTCCATCCTGTGGTTCCAGTTGGTTCATCTGTGTCAAGCTACATAAAGAGGAAAACCTAGGAAGGATTATTTGTGAGTTTTATGGTCCAGGAATAGAAGTTGTATCTACAATTCCTGCTTACATTATATTGGTTTAGAGAATATGGCATTTACCTGCAAGAGAGGTAGGAAAATACTGTGTGCCAGGAAAAAAAAAAAAGAAAAAGAAAGAAATGGGTTTTGGTGACCAGCCAGTCACTGCCACAATTCCTTACTTACTGTCACTAAATCTGCATTTTGAAAGCATTCAGATGCTGATGACATAGAAGCCTTCACTTACTTTTTTATCTTTTCTTTTTTCCATTTTGTTCCCCTTTCAGGGAATCCCTGATAAATTATCTCAGCTGAAGTGGTATAGTTTGGGCAGAGGAATTGTAGTGTCACTCATGGCAGATTTTAGTGAAGATCCTATGTTTGTATGATGTGCCATAAACTGAATATTGACATAATTACCCCATGTTAACCTTAAAACTAAAACTGCCTGTTATTTTACCACCAAAAGATGGGTCTGTTCAGAAATGAGAGAATTGCAATCCAGGGCAAACAAGCTGTGTCAAAACCGTAGACAAGTCCAGGGGGCATCCTTTTTTCTTTTTTTCTCTTTTTTTAAAGATTTATTTATTCATGAGAGAGAGAGGGAGAGAAAGAAAGAGAGAGAGGCAGAGACACAGGCAGAGGGAGAAGCAGGCTCCATGTAGGGAGCCCGATGTGGGACTTGATCCTTCGGACTCCAGGATCAGGCCCTGGGCTGAAGGCAGTGCTAAACCACTAAGCCACCCAGGGATCCTCTGAGGCATCCTTTTTTTAAGAAGAAAAGGGGTCAGTTGGGAAGGCTGTTAAGAAGTCATGGGCAAAAAAAAAAAAAAAAAAAAAAGAAGAAAAAAGAAGTCATGGGCAGCCCGAGTGGCTCCCTGGTTTAGGGCTGCCTTTAGCCAAGGGCCTGATCCTGGAGATCTGGAATCGAGTCCCACATCGGGCTCCCTGCATGGAGCCTGCTTCTCCCTCTGCCTGTGTCTCTGCCTCTCTCTCTCTCTCTCTGTGTCTCTCATGAATAAATAAATAAAATCTTAAACCAAAAACTGCCAAGTCCATTAGAATAAACTGGGAGTTCAAAGTATGATGGTTTCTCATTGGTTGACCTATTTCTTGGTGGATGGGGAAAGCAGCTCTTCCTCTGGCTGCGGTCTAGAGTAGTACATGTATGCAAGGTCGAGTGTGTCTCTTCCTGTAGGGTCTGCAGCAGTAGGACATGAGATCTCTCCCTATCAAAACTTCTTGACTTCATTGTAGTGAGATTTCCATTACTGATTTTCACACCTGTAGTGGAGATAAATTCTTCTAAAACTACACTAAAGCTCTGCATAAATATATCTAGTTCTCTCACTCCTTGGCAAGGGTAAGATCGCACTTTCCAACTTGGCTGACGGTGTTGTCCTGTGGCCTGCTTTGGTGAACTGTGAGCAGAAGTAATGTGTGTCACTTCTTGGCAGAGGCTTTAAGAGTGAGTGGGGCACTTGGTTGTGGTCCTTTCCTAGTGTCTGAACATTATGGAAGTTTGTTTTTGTTGTTGTTGGTGGTTATTTGTTTGTTTGTTTGTTTGTTTTTTGAGATGAAGACTCCAGCAGGCTGACTTCAGGTTGACCATGAGTGTGAGTGGGGCTCCCTGCCGGAACCCCTGGACATTTAAGCCACTAAAGTTCCAGATGGCTTTTGCACTGCACCTGTCCTGAGGGGTAGAGGGCAAGTGTTCATGCCTCACGGTCTTCACCCCACTAGCATTTAAGGTTCTAAACTCACATTATATTTATAATTAAAAAAATCCTTTTCTTTTATTTCTAAGAGTGCTAACCATTTGAACTATTAGTTGCTACCCATGTAGGCTTCTCTCAAGGACAAACCTACTTTGGGATTTATACCAAGATTTTCACCCCAAATATCTTTTCCACTGATACTCCTCTTTGACAGGAAAGACTCTTGACTTCTGCCTTTACAAGTGGTGGGAGAGAGTTCTGGAGGTCGTCTAATCTTTCCTGTCACTACCTGTACAGCTGGTGTGGGTAAGGGGAGCAAGGATGGAGATCTTCTCATTGTCTGGGCAACATAGAACAAGAAATCACTTTCTCTGAGTGGATGGGTGAAGAGTAATTACTGTCTCCTCGGGGCTATGGCTGCAGCAAGGGATATGTGGTTTCTAACCTTTGGGGCCACATGTGCAATCCTGGCTGTATTTCTCATAATTCTGGGGGAAATAGCAGTATTTCTGGGCAATAGTTATGTTCCAGTATGGGTTAAAATGTCATGTATAGGCTGTCTGGAATCCTAACAATTGTTTGTGTATTTTTTTTTAAATAATGGAAACTGTGTTCTGAATTCTAAACAACCAATTCATAAAAGGACTCGAACAATGCACTAATTTTCTATGAAGGGAGTTGTGCTAGTTTGTGACAAAGCACCACAAAATGGGTGGCCTAAAACAACAGATTTATTCTTACAGTTCTGAAGATGGGAAGTCTAAATTCAAGGGGTCAGTAGGTCCCTGCTCCCTCTGAAACTTCTGTGGGAGGATGCTTCTTTGCCTATTCCTAGCTCTTGGTAGCTTTGCATATTCACTGCCTTGTCAGCGTGACTTCAGTCTCTGCTTTCCCATTGCCATCTTCTGGGTGTGTCTGCATCTCCATGTGGCATTATTGTGTTTCTTCTCTTTCTATAAGGATTGTAGTCCTACTGGACTAAGACCTACCCCAATGACCTTATCGTGGCTTGATTACATCAGTGAAGATCTTATTTCCAAAAAAAGGTTCCATTCATAAGTACTGGGGGTAGGATGTCAACATATCTTTTTGGAAGAAACAGTTCAACCCATAATAGGAGTTGAAAAATATCTCTGTTCCAGTGTACTATTTAAGTCCATCCTGCTTCCCAGAGAAGAGGAAAATAAGCCCCTAAATCATGATTTTTTTTTTTTTACAAAGTTAGCTAATTCAATAACAAAGATTATTTCAAAAATGGGCAAAGGACTTGAATAGACATATCTCTAAAAGAGGTAAGCAAATGGCCATTAAGTACATTAGAAGATGCTTGGCATCAGGAAATCCTTAAGCAAATGTAAATCAGAACCAGAAGAAGATACCACGTCACAAACATTAGGGTCTCTCTTATATAAAAACAAACAAACAAACAAAAAACAAACAACAAACCAGAAAATGCTGGTGAAATGTAAATATATTAGAACTCTGCATTGCTGGTGGGGATGTACAATGATACTCCATAGCTGGTGGGATGCTATGGAAACCAGTTGTGATTCCTCAGAAAAATTAAACCTAGAATTACCATATGATCTACTAATTCCACTTTGGGTACATACTGAAAAGAATTACGAGCAGGATTTTGGAGCTAGACATTCACTGATGTTCATAGCAACATTATTCACAACTGTAAAAGGGTGGAAGAAATCCAAGTATCCATCAATGCATGAATGGATAAACAATGTGGCATATACAATAAAATATTACTCAGCCTTAAAAAGGAAAGAAATACTAGCACATGCTACAACATGGACAAACCTTATGTTGAAGGAGTTAAGACGGACACAAAAGGACAAAATATGATGTGATTCCTCTGAGTTACCTAGAGCAGTCAGATTATTTAGACAACAGTAGAATGGTGGTGGGTAGGGGTGGGGTAAGAGAATGGGAGGTTATCATTTAATGGGTACAGAGTTTCATCTCAGATGAAAAATTCTGGAGATGGATGATGATTGCACAGGATTGTTAATGTGCTTAATGCTATATAATGGTACAATTAAAAATAATCTTATGTGGATTTTTACCAGAATAAGAAGTAGACTTCACAGAAGTCATAGATTTAAGATAAGAATTAGAGAAAAACAGGTCAGTAAGTATTACATAGTTTTTGTCTGATAAGTAATACCCCTCTTCTCCACCTCTGTTGAGGAGCAATGGAGAAATGAGATGGAGTAAGGTATCTGGTCTATGAAGAATCAAACAATCTTTGTTGAAGGCTATTTGGAAGGGGATAGCTTAGTGTGAGTGATCAGGGAGCTCCCTAACAAAAAAAAAAAAGAAGCTCCCTAACAGAACACCCCAGAATTTGGTCCTCGCAGTTACCACAGGGCTGCTCTTGAAGATAGAGTGCTCCCGTGCTCTCCACGAGCTGAAACATCCCCAGGAAGACAGTGGGAGGAGCTCTGTTTATTCTCCCAAATTTTCAAATCAGATACATTACTGTACTACTTTGGGCAGGATGAAAGTAAAAGGTCAGATTAAAGCAAAGAAGGATATACTGAACTCCCCCATTGGAAGAAGCATTCCCCTGCAACATCCCTACTTCTTGTTCTCTTCACATACCATGCTTGCAATTTAGTCCATGGTTAATCAGTGCCTCCTATTCAGGAGGTTGCTTCTCAGTCCATTGTCCCTTTGGGCACCTTCCTGGCACTTCTGAAGAGCAGTAGAGATTTGGAAGGCTCTGGCAATTAATTATATCAATCCCAAGATTATAATTAATTATATCAATCCCACTCTGTGCTCAGGGCTTAAGTTTGCTTTCCTCTTTTCAATCTCAAATGATCTATAGCCATGTTGTCTTGCATAGCTTTTTAGAAGTGTGTAGTGAGATCCTGTGACAAAGTTAAGGTGCCAGGGACATAATGGTGCCTACATTTGAAAATAAACTTCTGTCACATGCCCAGGAAAAAAATTAATTGTAGGATGGTCTAACTTTGCAAGTTCAAGTCCAATATGTTAAAATCCAATGGAGTGAAAAGTTCAAAATAGGGGTGCCTGGGGGCTCAGTTGGTTAAGTGTCTGCCTTCAGCTTGAGTCATGATCTTGGGGTCCCAGGATGGAGCCCCGTGTCAGACTCCCTGCTCAGTGGGGAGCCTACTTCTCCCTCCCTCCCTCCCTCCCTCTCTCTGTCCCCTTCTTGCTCATGTGCCCTTTCTCACAACATCTTTTTTTTTTTTTTTTTTGGAGACTTTGAAGCAAAACAACAACAAAAACCCCAGAATCAAATTCCAATAAGCCTAGCTTACCAGGCTAAAGTATTCTAGAAGCCTCGGTGGTCTGATTGTTCTGGAAGCCATAGTCTGGGCTGCTTCACAAGAAGGTCTGTCTTCTCGTGGTGTCTGAAGTTGTGCTGGTTCTCAGCCCCTGGTGTGTGAGGAGGATGCAGGTGATCACAGAATGGTCTTCTCTCCTTCCCACTGCCCCCAAATCACCACGTTTTGAAAACAACCCAATCCTCTAATCCTGAAATAATCAGGGCAAAAATCACATTCTTGGAATGTAGTTGATAGTGTTTATGAAGACTGCTGTGGCACCAGCTGAGCCCTGCCTAGTGAGTGACCTACCTTTCACTCTTTGACGAACAGGCATTTTCAGATTTCTGCCACAAGAGCTACTTCTACTGCCTCTTGCTCTGAATCTACTTCTAAGAAACATGATTCCTGAGGAAGATTGATCTCTAATATCTAACAATCCAATCAAGTGCTTATTGGGAACACTGTGGTGGTGGGGGTGTGAGTGTGTGTGTGCACACGCGCACATGTGAAGTTGTGATTCTTGAGTCCTTAAAAAAAAACAACACATGGATTGCAGCTTCTCCCATCCACCACTACCTTCTTGTTCTCAAATACAGAGTGGAATTTCAGTGACTTACTAGCCTAGCATTGCCTATCAGACCTATTATTAACAATTTAAAGCTGGGAACAATCTAGTTTTCTGTAGGGGGGACAGAAAGCTGCTTTGCTATTTTAAAACAATAAGTACCGTGTCGGCCACTCATGTCAAAAAGGGCCTGTAAAGATGCTCTTGCCTAGAGTAATTGTGTCACACTGGTATCTGCCTACCAGCTGTCTGCACACACCTGCCAGGAGGGTAGTTGAAGGTGTATCCGTGTGGCATGCACAAAAAGCGTGCTAAAAGCCAGTGCTTGTGCTGAGGTCTGAATGGTTTTGTTTTAGCTATGCAGCCTGGGCCTTGTTTTCTTTGAGTTACAGACTTGTGCAGTGTTCTTCCATGGAACCGGCCACACCACCTACCGATAGAGTTGCCATGAGCTAGAGTTTCCTACTCAGATCAAAAAGATGTATGGTCTTAAGCTTAAAGTTTTTCCTCAATCTGTGCTATTTAAAACCATCCTCCTCACTGAAAAAGTGAGCTGGATTAGCCAGATATAGGTGGCAAACCACCAATATGTAAAAACACCTGACCTGTGCTTTGAGCCAAAGTGCCATCTACGTTGCTCATGGCAAAGGCCTGGATTACTCTACGCGTGTTTTGCTCCTGTAGGTGTTACTCCTTGTTGTTTTCTCCTGGTTTGTTCCTTCAGTTAATATCTTTACAGTACTGAGAGGGCGCAATGAAGAATAACCCCTTTTCTTTTCTTTCCTTTTTTTTTTTTTTTTTAAAGATTTTATTTATTCATGAGAGATACAGAGAGAGAGAGAGAGAGAGAGGCAGCGACACAGAGGGAGAAACAGGCTCCATGCAGGGAGCCCGACATGGGACTCGATCCAGGGTCTCCAGGATCACGCCCTGGGCTGAAGGCTGCGCTAAACCACTGAGCCACCGGGCTGCCCAAGAATAACCCCTTTTCAAGAATGCTATTAGGAGTGGCTGAATTGGTTGTTTCAGGAGAAAATATTTTAACAATTTGTGAAAAGTCACTTCCCAAAACCCCATATGCTTCTTTGGGTTGCTGCAGCCACTGCAGTCCTTTCTGGATGATTCCGTGGACCTCCTCCATGATCCTACACCTGAGGGGTGTGGCTGGCTCACCAGGGCTCTGGCTTCCAGGGCTGTGGTCAGTACATGTTCAGGATTGGCTGTTGACTTAGGAGTAGTGTTCGTGCCCTTTTTTTTTTTTTTCTGGTTATGAATGTTTGAGAAACAAAAAGAATAAGGCCCATAAATTATTATGGATGACATTGTAGATGAATTATAATTGCAGATTCTATAACTGTAGAATTTTAGCCACAATTATAGACAAATTATAGATGAAAAGTAGTTTGACGGGCTGGACTATGTTTGAAAGACCCACTTAGGCTTGACTGTAGAGCAGAAGTAGGGCAGTTCTTGCATGCACCCCTCTGCCATAGGGACAGGGTCTGCTCCGGGGGGAGGAGGGGAGAGTTTGTACTGTGTGGTTAGCAGGATTGGGACTAAGGTAGGATCAGGTGAGTGAGGGCCTGGCCTCAAGTCAAATGTGAGGGGTCCCAGGAAACCTTCAGTGATCAAGATAAGTAATACTTAACACATTATGGATTTTTCCATCAATTCTGTTTATAATAATGAAATATATATATACCCTTACAAGGTAGGGTTGGTATTCTGACTTTTCTCTTTGCCTCAGGCTCCAATATGGCTCAAAGGGGCACAGTTAGTTATTGTCTTAAATTTAGTGCCTGAGGGATGCCTGGGTGGCTCAGTGGTTGAGCGTCTGCCAGCGGAATCCCGGAATTCTGGGATCGAGTCCCATATCGGACTCCCTGCATGGAGCCTGCTTCTCCCTCTGCCTGTGTCTCTGCCTCTCTCTCTGTGTCTCTCATGAATAAATAAATAAAATCTTCAAAAAAAATTAGTGCCTAGGGTGAAGGACACTCCCCTCACCCCAGTCCTTGCCCAGCTAGGTCTTCCCAAATTTACCTAATCTACTAATCCACTCTATTTCTCCTGGGTGGAGCAAGTAAAAGGACAGAATGGGGCAGGAGAATTATACCAACTGAACTTCCTCTGCAGGTGGATTTAGAAGCAACATTCTCCATGACTGTACAAATTTCCAGTTTTCTATGAACGGGAGTATTCATGCTCAGAGACGAAAGTATAAAAGCCTACATTAGGGTTCAGAGGTAAGGAAAGCCTATCTTCAGAGTAACAAGTTTTATAGTTGGGTGTGGAGGTAACTGGCTCTGACAGTCCACAGAGAGCATATTGATTGGCTTGTCTAGATGAACATTTTTTCCTCAAGGCTCTGCTACATCCTCCTTGCTCCAACAGTGGTCCATGGATTTAGAGCTTCTCCATCACCAAGGAGATGGAGAGAAATGCAGAATCTCAAGCCTCAACCCAGACCTACTGAATCCATCTGCATTTTCTCCACAAAAGGTCCAGTTGTGTGTAAAACCAGCTGTGCTGTGAAACTTCCATAGCCTTCATTTTGAAATCCATTAAACCAATGCTAGCCATCCTTCTGTTTAAATGGCCTCACCGGAAACCCTCCTGCTCTTAGGAAATGGACTATTTGGTACGCTTGTTCTTGGTTCTGAGGGGTAAGATGTGCTTTACTAAACTCTACTGGAGGAGGTCGAGTTTGTGAAAAGGTAGGTTGCAGGAGCTAACTTAAGAATTCCAGCTGAAACTGTGAAAAATGATACTATGATGAGGCTTAAGGGTAAAACTTTTAGTACCTTGAATGGTTTCAACAGGAGAGATTTATGAGTATGTCAGCAACACATGCTGATGATTTTTTGTTCAACTTCTTTATTTTTCACTTTCGAATAAAATAAAATGGGTAGCTCAGATATTGTACATAGATCGTCTTTTTTGTTCTAAAATAAGTTCAAGACCAGATATATTTTGGGTTTTGAAGCCTAGGGAGCTTTAGTGGTAGGATTAGTGAGTTCATAAAAACTACAAGAGCTGACATGATTGCATGATTTGAAAGCTGTAAATTATAACTATATTCAAATCTTAAGGCTGGTATGCCATATGTAGACATAAATAAGGAGTAAAATTAAAGTTCTTTATGGTTACAAAGTAATGAAACTAGTTTCCGTATATGACTTCTGGAAACCTTTCTTAATTACCATATGAGGTAGCAAGTTTATCTGTACTAAGTTCAAATTACCAGGTTAGATATTATAGGTAATGGGAAGATGTAGAAGATATGTACTGATGTATAAGCCTCTACCGAGTTTATAGTTCAGTTGGCAAATAAAGCACATAATTATTGCATAACGTAGTAGTAGTGTTCTAGCACCCCATTTTTTTTTTATTTTTTTATTTTTTATGATAGTCACAGAGAGAGAGAGAGAGAGAGAGAGGCAGAGACACAGGCAGAGGGAGAAGCAGGCTCCATGCACCGGGAGCCCGACGTGGGATTCGATCCCGGGTCTCCAGGATCGCGCCCTGGGCCAAAGGCAGGCGCCAAACCGCTGCGCCACCCAGGGATCCCTCTAGCAACCCATTTGACGGAGTCCTGTAGTTTCTGTCATACAGGTGGTTTTCTTATTTGTAAGATGTTTGAAATATCTTCTAGTATTAATATAATGATGGTGAGTTCAATTGAATCACAAGGATTTCATTTATATAAATGATCTTTTTAGGTGTATCTGTTCAGTGTAATAAAAATGGAATTTCTACCTTTGGAAAACAATCATTGTTCTTTTTTTTAAAAATTTTTTAAATTTTTATTTATTTATGATAGTCACAGAGAGAGAGAGTGAGAGAGGCAGAGACACAGGCAGAAGGAGAAGCAGGCTCCATGCACCGGGAGCCCGACGTGGGATTCGATCCTGGGTCTCCAGGATTGCGCCTTGGGCCAAAGGCGGGCGCCAAACCGGTGCGCCACCCAGGGATCCCAACAATCATTGTTCTTAAACTAAGATTTAGAAAGTAATCTTATGCTTTCCAAAAGTATTGAAATAGCTCAAATATTACACTGTTATTTTCATTGACCTTTTCTTTTAGTACAAATAGTTTTTAACCTTATAAATCATTATAAAAATATATATTTTGGTAACCTTACTCCTCTTGAATCAAGAGGAGCTAGCCTATCATATTCTCAGATCTTAGTAGGTAGGGAATTTGTTCTCCCTCATCCAAAATGTTCTCTGAGAAAGATCTCTTTATTTTCCCAAATGACATTCTTAAAAAGGAAACTTGACCATTCTGTTTGTTCTGATAGATAATGCTGCTGAAAGACAACTTGAGAAATGAACTCTTTAGGGGAGAATAATTTATTTCAACCTTTTTGCCTTTTTTTAACTTTTGATTTTGCTTAATAATAAACGTTGCCCAAATAGTAACTTTGAAGGTGTCACAAATGACATTGGAGTTATAGAAATACAAAGACACAAATTCATGGATCAGGTGAGATTATCACAGAACATGAGTCCAGCATGTAGTAGAAACTTAGTCCAGCATGTAGTAGTACTGTTCTTTAAGTGGGAGGGAAGGAATGAAATTGGCCTTCAGGCAAAATAGCTTTCAGCTTTTTTGATAGAATTCCTGAGGGAATCCTTTCCTGACCATGGATTTATCTTCATAGTGATGACTTGAAATTTTTGTTTTCTTTAGAGAAAGTTGAGCTTCCAACTAATTCTATAACTGATAATCTTAAGAAATTTTTAGTATCCAAATCTTTGTACTGCAAATTCTTTACTCTTAGCTACAAAGGTAGAAAATACTTCTGTAAATTCATTTCCTATCAAAACTCTCCTGAAGTACTTCTCAATGCATTGTGTGTGTGTGTGTGTGTGTGTGTGTGTTTTATATAGCTTTGCTCACTTAGTTTGGTTGTTTGTGAATTTAAAAAAAAACACAACAAAACAACAAATATATTAAGCAGTCATGTGAAGATTAGAATGGTTGATGGGTTTTTTCATTACACTTCGTAAACTACTAACTTATAAATGTAAAACATTTAAACTTTAGTGAAATTTAACAACCATTAGAAATGTTTTTATAGTATAATGACTTGGAAAAATATTTGGGGGAGAATGCTGAATAAAATACATGAACTTTAAAAGTAAAACTCAGGTCCTATATCTGTTACATATATATATATGTGTGTGTGTGTGTGTGTATATATATATATATATATATATATATATATATATATATATGAATATTTTTTTAATAAAGAATCTCCCCCCTTCCACCTAACAATTTGGCGAACTATATCAAGACTCTTTAAAAAAATCACATTCTTTGCCTTGATACATGCTTTTTTTTTATTTAAAGGATTTTTTTTTTTTTTTTTTTTATTCATGAAAGACACAGAGAGAGAGGCAGAGACACAAGCAGAGGGAGAAGCAGGCTTCATGCAGGGAGCCCGAAGTGGGACTCGATCCTGGGTCCCCAGGATCAGGCCCTGGGCTGAAGGCGGCACTAAACCAGTGAGCCACCTGGGCTGCCCTGCCTTGGTACATGCTTATATTTCTAGGAAGTTGTTCAAAAGGAAATAAGCATAGGTAGTCAAAGATTGCAAGTATGTTTAGTGTTATTTATAAAGGAGAAAAACTGGGGAAAAACTAAATATAGAATGTCTGTGTCCTATTATACATTTGTATTCTATTATGCATTTATTTCAAAAGTAACTTGAAATGCCTTGACATATGAATCATTTATTCGGTTTTTATCAGAGTTTTTTAAAAACATAATTTTCTACGTACTTTGGAAGAAGGAACTCAGATAGTAAAACTCCTTAATTGAATCTAATGATTGTGTTTATGTAGACAAAAAATTTCTTTGAATTACATTAAAAGCTTCTGTTTATAGTGCTCATATTTTCTACTACTACTAGAATCTCTTAAATGAATATTGACCTTCATGGAAACAGACAGTTATAATGTATTTACTGCTTTTTGAAATTATAGTCCACACACATAAGTCTAAAGGTGAATAAATATACTTCTTCGTTTAAATATTTAGCTTGAGGGCAGCCCCGGTGGCGCAGCGGTTTAGTGCCGCCTACAGCCCAGGGCGTGATCCTGGAGACCCAGGATCGGGATCGAGTCCTACGTCGGGCTCCCTGCATGGAGCCTGCTTCTCCCTCTGCCTGTGTCTCTGCCTCTCTCTCTCTCTTTCTGTGTCTCTATGAATAAATAAAATAAAAAATCTTTAAAAAAATAAATATTTAGCTTGAACATATTTCCTACTCCCCATAATTAATGCATCTTAGCAAAACTTTTATTAGGGTATTAGCCAAACAACTATTACTTCAGTGAATTTATTGACTTCAGAACTGTGGTGGAAGGGCTCCTGGGTGACTCAGTTGGCTAAGTATCTGCCTTCAGTACAGGTCATGATGCTAGAGTCCTGGGGTTGAGCCCCAGTCAGGCTCCCTCTCCCTCTCAAAGAAGTAAAATCTTAAACAAAAAACAAAATAAACAAAACCTAATGGTGGAAAAACAGTAATTTATATTTCCCATCAGTATATATAAATCATATAGGCCTTATTTTAGGATTCAGAATGTCCTTTTGAGTGTGTGCATGTGTATGTGCTTGTATACGCACACATGCATGCTATTGTGCTGAACATTGCAGCCTTTCTTTCTCCCCACAGTAGAAACTGATTTCAGGATACATGGCCAGAAACACACAGAGTACTGTTAGCGAAGATACTGATCCTTTCAGTTCTTCCATGGTTCCAATTCTGGTTGTATTTAGGTCACTGAAGTTTGATTACAGAGAGGATTACCAAATGGAAAAATGAGATCTCTTAATTCACAAATTTACAGGTCACGGAATGTCATTTCCCCCCCTCATATATATTTTATTTCTTTAGGTCAGAACAGCGACATCTGATTGACCCTTAATACCAGGATTAGAAATTCAATTCAAGTGAATGTATATCTCTGTGACTTACTTGCAGTCCTCTCTTGAACATTGGGTCTTTGATCGAATGCATTTTTTAGGCACGTAACTTTGGCCAAAAGCATAATAAACTTAGTTATTTGCAGAAATCTTTGGATTGGAAAGCTTTAGTGGGTTGTTTTTTAATGATCTTTTATGTGTTCAATTCAGTAGTTTTAAGTGGTATATATAGTATATATATAGTGTATATATATATATATATATATATATATATAGTATTGTGCAACTATCATCATAGTCTTTAGAACATTTTCATGACTCTCAAAAGAAACATCATCCTGATTAGCAGTTGATGCTCATTCCTTTCCCTCTTACCCTTTCTCAGCTCTAGAGAATCACTGATCTATTTTGTCTCTATAGATTTTCCTATTCTGGACATTTCATGTAAATATAATATATAATAAGTAGTTGTCTACCACTGGCTTTTCACTTAGTATAATATTTTTGATTTGTAACACTATGCATGTTGTGGCTGTGTCAATACTACATTTTTTCTTTTGCTGATTGTTTATTCTGTTGAATGGGTATCAATGTTTTGGTATTTACCAGTCTTTTTTTGTTATTTACCAGTTTGACATTGACTTCTACTTACCTCTTATGACTAATGCTTCTATTAATCCTGTACATTTGTACAAGTGTTTGTGTAGGCATAAGTTTTCATTTCTCTTTAGTAGGTACTTCAGAGTAGAAATCCTGTGTCATGCAATTTAACACTTTTAGGGACTTCCAACAGAGTACCACTTTAACTATTAAGAATTAACAACTTTTTTTTTTTTCAACTTTGAAGTATGTTTAAGAAATGAAAGCAGGGAAAAGAGAAATGTCCTAAATCTTCATTGATCTTCAGCTCATTTGCTGTGTTTGACAGGTCTGTCTGGTAATCACCCTTTATGGACACAATAAGGAACCCTTCTGAAAATGGAAAGGATATTATTATAATTATGTTGGGGCAACAAGCATAAATTGGAACTGTCCTCAGCAAATTAGGATCAATGGTTAACCAACAAGAAGGAAAGGCTCTTCTGAGATTTTCTTCTCTCTTCTGACAAATAATGAGAATATGGGGAGAGAAGGTATCTCAGATGTAAAGGCAGTCATGGTACAATTTTAGCAGTGTTTCTGTCTTCTGCCCCATTTCCTCACATAAAAAAGCATCTTTGAAAGGAGGTGATACTGAGCTAAAGATATTTTTTTTTACCTCTATCCACAAGTGTGGATAGAGGTATCCACAGGTTCCAAATGTAAAAATAAAGTGATTGAAATCAAGCAGTGACTTACTAATTTTAATAATACTTATTTGAATTGATCATTTTGTTTCTTCCAGGGAACAGCAAATCATTATAACTTCAAAGCATCTTAGAAACTTTGAACTGTGCTAAAACTTAGGAGATGGACAATTTTTTCTTGCCTTTCATTTGAAAGGATTTAACGAAGAGAATAAAATGGCAGAGGTTTAAAGTTAATATTCAGGATGAATGATGATAATTCAGATGAGAAGACAGAAGATGAACTGCATTCCTTATTTATGAGTGACAAAAACGGAAACGCATATGCATTCAACCCAAAATCTCCACATACACAAAACTCTTCAGCCAGTAATGTGAATTGGAATTCCGCCAAGCCTGATGACATGGTGGTTGATTACGAAACCAACTCTGCTGTAGACATTGACAAAAATGTTGCTTTAACCCCTCCGTGTTTGGAAGTACTTGATTGCCAGAAGTCTTCAAGTGAGTTGATTGGTAGGGAGGTGTTAGATCTCCATAAAGATTCGGCACTTCAGTCTTACGCACATGTTGTAAGTACAGAGGAGCCCAAGTACCTGTCTAACAGTTGTCATTCCCTAGAATCCTTTCAGGACCAGAGTGCTAAGACAGCTCTGCCTTTCGTGTGGAAACCCAACAACGAGGATTTGTACTACGCAGACTGTCCTGCTGCCTTGGAGCTAAACCAAACATTTGACATGACAGTGGATAATGTTAACTGTACCTTTATAACACGTCATGCCATTGGAAAGGATCAGTCTTTGCATACCCCTGGAAATCTGCAGCCAACCAGCACAAGGAGTGGAAATCCATCTTTATCCTGTTCCATTCATACATCTTCCCATTCTGCTGAGGTACATGTGAGAGAAATGAATTATGATCAAGACCGCTTTGAAAACACACAAGCCCCAGCAGCAGAGGCCCAAGACACAACTTACACATTGTTTTCTGATGTGATGCAAACTGATAGTGGTGTTCCAGATACTGGCAATCAGTGTCAGTATTCGTCAGGACAGGTCACCAGTGACTACACAGATGGGTCACAGAGAAGAGTGGTTGGCGAAAAAGAGATACAAGCTCAAACACCAGTTTCTGAGGGCATGGATGTTCCCTATGGGTCTGTATTACAAGAGTTCTTTTGTTTATCTAAAGATGAACCAAATAGTGAGACACATTCACAGAGCTCATATGGGCAAAAGGAAATGGGCCAAAATCTAAGAGAAACAGTGTCCAATTCTCTTAGGGATGATGAATGCCCTTTACTGGTGCCAGCTTTTGATAAAAATGAAGCCCAGCTACTGAACCCAGAACGCAAAGTCACTGTGGCTGAAGACACACAAAACGCCTCTAATGAAAAGGATTTGGAAACCCAAAATCGTACCACAGAACTGATCTTGAGTAGCCCAACGGGACAAAAGATGGCTTCATCAGTTGAATTGAGTTGGGATGCAAATGATACGGTCATTAGCACAAATCACACAAATCGCATGTCAACGCCAATCTTAGATTCCCCAAATGCAACCTTTTCTATTTCACCTATTGAAGCGACCAAGAAATGTAGTAAAATGGAGAAGAGTCATCGAGAGCTTAGAAATTTACCAAACTTGAAGGGGGCACCGATGACCATGTCTAAGCCTAATCTAGGAAAATTGACATCTAAAATAAATACCCCTATAGGGAGCAAAGTTAGAAAAACCGAAATTATAAGTTACCCAAGACCAAACTTCAAGAATGTCAAAGCAAAAGTTGTGTCTAGACCAGTGCTGCAGTCCAAAGACCCTGCTTTATCAAAGGTCACCCCCAGTCCTCAGTTAACCAATGCCTCACCACCCTCATCTCTCTCTTCAAGACAGTTGACAGCTTTGAGCAAAACCCCAAGGTCTGACTTGAATGCAGATACAAAAGCAGAAATCCTAATTAACAAGACGCATAAGCAGCAATTTAATAAACTCATTACTAGCCAGGCTGTACATGTTACAACTCATTCTAAAAATGCTTCACACAAGGTTCCAAGAACAACATCTGCCATGAAATCGAATCAGGAAGATGTTGACAAAGCAAGTTCTAATTCAGCATGTGAGACCGGGTCCGTGGCTCCCTTTTTCCAGAAGATTAAAGACATACTCCCTGTTAAAATGGAAAGCACAGAATGTTTGGAAATAACATATGCCTCCAGCATTGATAGGATTAGCCCTGAAAAGAAGGGTGAAAAAGAAAATGGGACACCTATGGAAAAACAAGAGCTAAAAAAGGAAATTATGAATGAGACCTTTGAATACGGTTCTATGTTTTTGGTAAGTAAGATTTTTTTGCTTGCTTCAGGGAAGGGTGGAGGAAGCTGAGAGATGTATTAGCAATTATCACAAGTAATCAAAAATGTTGCAGACGTAGTTGTGCATATTTGCTTTCAGGTGTTGATTATTCAGTAATTCTTTGTTTTGTAAGGTGCACACTTTAGAGTGTCTTATAGGTTGCACACTTTAGAATGTTAAGGTATTCTGAAGTGTTTCCTGTATATTACAACATCAGAAAACTGCATATGGGGAAAATAATCAAGTGCAATATTTTGTATTGCATACCAATGTTCCTTTTAATAAGGTGAAACAATAAGTTAATATTTTGGTGTAATAGTTATTTGGAGTTAAGTATCTGATTATATTTTATACATACGAAAATAAAAGAAAGATTTGTTCATGAACTTTAAGATGTGTTGGGCCATATTTAAGAAATGGCATGGCTGGGGAGAGCTGGTAAACAGTATCAACATAAAAATAACTCCTGGTCTCTTGTGGAGGAGGCTGCTCTGGGAAGCGGAGCCCTCTCCTGTGAACAAGGTAATTGCAAATTCTGCCTTGGATCAGCCAGTGTGACTTTGGTGGAAAAATCTTGGACACCCAGATGTGAAAGGGTTGGCCTGGTAGATGTCTGAGGTCTCTTGTAGCCCTAACATGTTGATTCCTGGTCCGTTAAAATAAACCCCTTTGATTCATGTACAGTGAAAAAGCAGCCTGTTGTCTATAGTACTTGTGGCATATCTGATGTTTGTGGGGTGGGAGGAGGAGACTAGATCATTTAAACAAAAAATTCATGCAGTTTGAAGATTATTTTTCTTTAAATACACCTATATTTTTGTCAATAGCATGAAGAAACTAGTTTCTGAGTTTTAAAAATGTTTGTCAGGCCAGTTTTGAGCTTTGTGTACTTGTCCTGAGCCCTGTTTTTCACCATAGGGACTTAACATGTATCTTTGGCCCCACGTAGGCTTTTCTTGGCTTCTGTCCTCTGGGCCAGGAATGGAACTGGGTGCCAGGTAGGAGGGATGTGAGACATGGGTGTTCACCGTGGAGGGTTCATGTCTCAAAGAAGCACATGTGGTGTAATGAAATGTCAGTGGGCTGTTTTAGAAGTGTTTTTAGGGTGTGTTAGGGAATTGTTAGGTCCCTTTAGGAGAGAAGTTAGGAAAGACTGGATATTCTTGAGCTACATCAGGTTAGAGATGTTTTGGCTTTTCCAACTTTTTTGGGGGAACAATGATACCCCACGATGTCTAAACTAATGCAACTGTATTTTGAAACTTGTCTTATTTTTAAGTTCTTTTCAGGTGAAACATAGGAAGCTTGTCTTATATCATTGATAATTTGATGTTTTGCCAAATTAAATTATAACCTCTGGTAATTCTAATCAACATTCATAGTTGAATAAATACATTTATTCCTCCTTGACTTATGGTAGGCTTTCATTGTGTATTGACATCTTACTGCCAAAAAAAACAGCATAAAGTTTCTCTAAAGAACATTTGCCATGAATATAAATTCATTATATAATTTTGAAATTAAAAGTTTTTCTGTGTGCATTGAGTAAATCTTAGGCTTTCATTCTACACATGGGAAACAGAAAGCCGTTTTTCAGACTCCATATGGAGTCAAGTGATAGAATCATTGGGTTAAAATGGATTCCAGTACCTTGGGGAAGAAGCACATTCCGTTTCTGGAATCTTGCAGTTAGGATTCCCATATTTTCAGCACAGACACTTATCAAATGGTACTAAAACAAAGCAAACCCAACTTATTCTTTATTGATGTCTTCAATTCAATTCCCTCCAATAGCACTGGTTCACCTCTTAGGTATTTTCATATATCCTGCTGAAGGGAGAGGACAAACCATCACAGGCCACAGATTCTGTGCTTATTGTAGAGAGTTGAATTAGTGAAAATTTGCTTCATGCTGACTCAAACTTCCATTTCTTGATCACTTAAGCAGTACCCAGAGATTCTAAATACACCCTGGATCTATGATGAGATAGTAACGGAGGGATGTTAATTTTCATTGTGTTCTTTTGGTCTGGGGGCTAAAACAGGCCTTGAGTTTAAAAAAATTTTTTTTAAGATTTATTTATTTTAGAGAACACGCCCACACGTGAGTGGGAGGAGGGGCAGAGAGAGAGCACAAGCGAGTGAGAATCTCAAGAAGACTCTCTGCTGAGCATGGAGCCTGCCATGGGGCTTGATCTCAGATCATGACCTGAACCAAAATCAAGGATGGAACACTTAACCGACTGAGTCACTCAGGGGCCCCTAAGTTTATTGAATTCCTCAGTTGCCTACAGTCTCAGTTGTTTGGTCAGGGTTTATCTGAAATTTCAGAAAGGCTGCTTATTTGGAAGAAGGAATTTGATTTTAATTTGATACAAGTTGAGCATAGCGACCCATTACAGACGTTATGTATTGGTGATAGTGATTCACCGCCCCTTTAGCTAACACAGTAACAGGGAAGGAATTGATATTTTTGTGATGCCTGCTCTGAACCACATTGCTCAGGTTTAGTATATCTATGTCATAAAATTTCCCTGTAATATACAGGTTCTGGACTGAGCCCTCTATTTTGTTTTATTGATCTCAATGTGTCTATTTTTTTCTTTTTTTTACCAGTACTATACTGTTTTGATCACTATAGCTTTGTAATATAACTTGATGTCTGGAACTATGGTACTTCTAGTTGTTTGTTTGTTTGTTTGTTTGTTTGTTTTAGGATTGCTTTGGGTATTCAGGGTCTTTTGTTGTTCCATACAAATTTTAGCATTTTCTTCTGGTACTGTGAAAAACGCTTTTGTTGTGTATGTATATGTTTTGTTTTTTTAAGATTTATTTATTTATTTGAGGGTGAGTGAGTATAAGCAAGAGGAGCAGAGAGAGAGGGAGAGAGAATCTCAGGTGGACTATGTGCTGAGCATGGAGCCTGATGTGGGGCTCGATCCCATGACCCTGAGATTATGACCTGAGCCAAAACCAAGAGTCTGACACTTGACTATGCCACTTAGGCACCCTGTTTTTGGTACTTTGATAGAGATTTCATTAGTCTATAGATTGCTTTGGGTAGTATAAACATTTTAACATTTGTTCTTACAATCCATGAACATGGAATGTCTTTCTCTTACTTGGAGTCATCTTCAATTTCTTTCATCAGTGATTTATAGTTTCCAGAGTGTAAGTCTTCCCCCTCCTTGGCTAGGTTTATTCGTAGATACTTTATTATCTTTGGTGCAGTTGTAGACATGATTGTTAATTTCTATTTTTGCTGCTTCATTATTAGTGTACAGAAATGAAACAGATTTCTGTTCAATGATTTTTGCATCCTGTGACTTAATTCATTTATCAGTTCCAGTAGGTTTTTGTTTTTTGTTTTTGTGGGTTTTTTTTTTTTTTTTTTGAGTCTTTAGAGCTTTCTATATATAGTATCATGTTATCTGCTAATAGTGAAAGTTTTACTTCTTTTTTACAAACTGGATACCTTTTATTTCTTGTCTGATTGTTGTGGCTAGGATTTCCAGTACTACATTGAATAAAAGTGGTAATAGTGGACATCCTTGCCTTGTTCCTGACCTCAGGGAGAGAAGGTCTCCATTTTTTTTCCATTGAATATGATGTTACTTGTAGGTTTTTCATATATGGGCTTTACTATGTTGAGGTATGTTCCCTCTAAACCTACTTTGCTTGGGGTGTTTTATCATAAATGGATGTTATACTTTGTCAGAAGCTTTTTCTGCATCTTAGAAATATGATTTTTATCCTCTTTTGATTCCCTTTCTCTTCTTGATTACATGATGTAATATATCATGTTGATTTTTTTTTTAATTTTTTTTAAATGTTTATTTATTTATGATAGTCACAGAGAGAGAAAGAGAGAGAGGCAGAGACACAGGCAGAGGGAGAAGCAGGCTCCATGCACCAGAAGCCCGATGTGGGATTCGATCCCAGGTCTCCAGGATCACGCCCTGGGCCAAAGGCAGGCGCCAAACCGCTGCGCCACCCAGGGATCCCTATCATGTTGATTTTTGTGAACATTGACACACTCTTGCATCCAAGCAATAAATCCCACTTGATTGTGGTGAATGATTTTTTCAATGCATTATTTTTTTTTTCAATGCATTATTGAATTTTGTTTGCTAATATTTTGTTGAGAGCTTCTGCATCTATATTCACTGGAGATATTGGCCTGTAGTGTTTTTATTTTTTAATTTATTTTAATTAATTTTTTTGGTGGTCTTTCCAGTTTTGGTATCAAGGTAATGTGGCCTCATAGGATGTATTTGGAAGTTTTCTTCCCTCTTCTATTTTTTTTGAATAGTTTGAGAATAATAGGTATTAACTCTTTAAATGTTTGGTAGAATTCACCTGTGAAGCCATCTCATCCTGGACTTTATTGGGAGTTTGATTCAGTTTCTTTGCTAGTCATTGCTCTGTTCAAATTTTCTAGTTCCTGCTTCAGTTTTGATAGCTTATAAGTTTCTAGAAATTTATCCATTTCTTCTAGTTGTCCAATTTATTGGCATATAGTTTTTCATAGTATTCTTATAGTTTGTATTTCTGTGGTGTTCTTATTTCTCCTCTTTCATTAGTGATTTTATTTATTTGACTCTGCTCATTTTTGATGGCTTTGTCTAGAGGTTCATCAATTTGGTTGATCTTTTTTAAAGAAATAGCACTTGGCTTCATTGATCTGTTTTATAGGATTTTTAGTTTCAATATGATTTATTTTTGCCCTAGTGTTTATTATTTCCTTCTTTCTAGTGGTTTTGGGTTTGTTTGTTTGTTTGTTTCCTAGCTCCTTCAGACATAAGGTTAGGTTGTTAGGTTGTTTATTTGAGATTTTTCTTGTTGAGATAGGCCTGTATTACTGTACACTTCCCCATTAGAACAGCTTTTACTACATCTCAAAGATTCTGGACCATGGTATCTTCATTTTCATTTGTTTCCATGCAATTTATTTCTTTGATTTCTTGGTTGACCCATTCACTGTTTAGTAGCATGTTATTTAACCTCCTTGTATTTGTGTTCTTTCTAGTTTTTTTTTTTTTCCTTGTGGTTAATTTCAAGTTTCATAGTGTTGTAGTCATACAAGATGAATGGTATGACCTTGGTCTTTTTTAATTTGTTGAGACTTGTTTTGTGTCTTAATATGTGATCTATTCTCAAGAATGTTCCACATGCACTTGATTAGTATGTGTATTCTGTTTTAGAGTAGAATGTTCTAAATATATGTTAAATCCATCTGTTGCATTGTGTCATTCAAAGCTATTGTTTCCTTGTTGATTTTCTCTTTGGATGATATGAGCATCAGTGTAAGTGGGATGTTAAAGTCTACTACTACTATTGTATTGATATCAATTAGTTCCTTTGTTATTAACTTTTATGTATTCGGGTGCTCCCTTGTTGGGTGCACAAATATTTACAATTATTATTTCTTCTTGTTGGGTTGTCCCCTTTATTATTATATATGTCCTTCTTTGTCTCTTGTTCCAGTCTGTTTTTTTAATTTTTTTTTTAAAGATTTTATTTATTCATGAGAGACACAAAGAGGCAGAGACACAGGCAGAAGAAGAAGCAGGCTCCCTGTGAGGAACCTGATGTGAGAATTGATCCCAGGACCCCAGGATCATGCCCTGAATTGAAGACAGATGCTAAACCACTGAGCCACCCGGGAATCTCTAGTCTTTGTTTTAAAATCTATTTTTTTCCAATGAAACAATTGCTACTCTGGCTTTTTCTTTTTGACATCTATTTGCATAATGTTTCTCCATCCTCTCACTTTCAATCTGCATGTGTCTTTAGGTCTGAAATGAGTCTCTTGTAGGTAGCATAGAAATGGGTCTTATTTTTTTATCCACTCTGTCAGCTTATGGCTTTTGATTCGCGAGTTTGGTCCAGTTACATTCAAAGTAATTATTGATATGTATTGCTGTTTCATTACTTGTTTTGTGTTTGTTCTTGTAGCTATTTTCTGATCTTTCACTTTCTCTGTGTTTGCTGGTTTTCTTTAGTGATATACTTGGATTCTTTGCAGATCTTTTACTGGTTTGCTTTGATTCGTGGTTAACATTAGGTTTGTATGACAACTTCGGCAAATAGCAATCTATATGAAGTTGATGGATTCTTATGTTGAACCCATTCTTTACTCTTCATATCCCCCTCCCACCATGTGTTAGGTATATGATGTCATATTTTACATCCTTTCATAAATCCCTAGACTGTTTTTTACAGAAATATTTACTTTTACTTATTTTATGTTTCCTACTTTTCATACTCTCACTTATGATCTTTCTTTTCCACTCAGAGTTCTCTTTAGAAGTTCTTATAGGACTGGTTTAGTGGTCATGAACTCTTTTAGTTTTTGTTTAAGAAGCTCTTTATCTTTCCTCCTATTCTGAATGATAGCTTTGCAAAATAGAGTATTCTTGGCTGCAGATTTTTTCCTTTCAGCGCTTTGAATATATCATACCACTCCTTTCTGGCCTGAAAACTTTTTCCTAGCCTTATGGGGTTTCCCTGGTACGTAACTACCTTCTCTCATTGCTTTTAACATTCTTTATCACTACTTTTTGCTATTTTAATTACTGTGTGTCTTGATGCGTGGACCTCCTTGGGTTGATGTTTTTTGTGGGGATCTCTGTACTCCTAGATTGAATATATTTCCTCCCCCAGATTAGGGAAGTTTTCACCTCTTATTTCTTCAAATAAATTTTCTGCTTTTTCCTTTCTTCTGGGATCCCTGTATTGTGAACATTATTATACTTGATGGATTCCCTGAGTTCCCCAAATCTGTTTTTATTTTGCATAGTTGTTTTTTCTCTCACTTGTTCAGCCTGATTACTTTCCATAACTCTGTCTTCTAGGTCATTAATTTGTTCCTCTGCTTCCTCTAGTCTCTTATTCTGCAAACATATTTTTAATTGCAATTATTGGATTCTTTATCTCTGATAGGTTCTTTTTTGTTCTGTGTAAGGGTTTCACTGATGTCCTCCACTCTTGTCTAGTATCTTCATAATCATTAGTTTAAATTATCTATCAGGTTTATTATCTCTCTTTCACTTATTTCTCTTGCTGTGATTTTGCCCTGCTCTTTGATTTGGGACACATTCCTCTGTCTCCTCATTTTGTCTAACTGTGTGTTTTCTGTGTGATGTGAAAGTCAGCTATGTCTGTTGCTCTTGAAAGCAGTGAAACCACACTTTAAATAATAAGGCCATGTTGGTCCTCTTCACAGGGGACTTGCCACTGCCTACAAGATCAGGCCTACCAGGGTTGCTTCATAAAGTGCATGCAGGTGGGGGCAGGGTGCTGCAAGCTATTCCTGTGGGTCCTTTTCCACCAGGATCATGCAGCCTCTGTGGAGACTGGAGGCCAGCTGGGGCAGCTCTGGGAAGTATGGCAAGTGAAGTCTTGGTGCCACAAGCTGTAGGTACCATTCCTTCTCCACAGGAGACACTGGAGAGTGGGGCTGCCCATGGCAGCTCCATGAAGTGCATTTGGGTAGAGGTATAGTTTTAACAAGGTGCATGCCTCTTCTGAGGGAGGTCGGAGATGCAGTGTTGGCAGGGTTTGGGTGGGTCTTATGGGGGAGGGAATCCACGGCATCAGGAGAGGGGTTGGCCCAGCTGGAGGGAGCAGGGCATGGGATAAGCAAGTTTGGTAGTGAGTGCTAGCTGTTTCCTGCAGTTGGCTTGGTGATTATGCTGGAGGTAGGGGAGGGAAATGGTGCCTGCCAGCTCCTTTGTTTCTGGAGAAGTCCCTCAGGGAACTCTGAGATTAGTAACTAACTTTCCTTCTTGTATACCCCAGGCATTTTCAAACTGCTGCTTCTAAACTGTATCTCCTCAGGCTGTTCTTTCTGCTATCTCTTTAAGGGCAAGGACTCAGCTTCCTGTTGGCCCTCCAGTCTTTCCCTGTGCAGCCTGCTGATTTTTAAATTCAACTGGTTGTATGAAAATCAGCTGCTCTGATTTTCAAAGCAGAATGTTATGGGGATTAGTCTTCCCCATGCAGCTTCCCTGGTGTGATTGTTTCTTGTGGCTCTCCTGTGCTTAAAGCTCCCTCTCTTCTGTATCCAGACCCTCTGTGTTTAGCTCTCCACCATGTGTGTGCCCTTCTCACCCTCTTTAATGTGACCTCTTTTTCACATTCAGTTGTGGAGCTTGTTATGCTAGTCTTCAGGTCCTTTTCCAGGTTATTTGCAATAATGTGAGGGTTATGTAGTAGTATATGTGGGTGGACATGAACTTAGGGTCCTGCTATTCCACTATCTTCCCTAGAAGTCTTGCCCTACTAAATTTTTAATTCACCTGGTGTATGAATTCAACTGTCAGTGAATGAATTACATATCTGTGTTAGAAATCATCTACTTATGACTTATTAAAGAAGGGTACCAATGGGGAATACACAGGATAGTTATTAGGAGTATGGATTTAGAGTTACATAGGCTTTCAGATTAGCTCCATCGTTCAGGGGAGAATGACTGGGCAAATTACTTAGTCTCTATGAGACTCAGTTCTTTTTGTAAAGGGAGAATGCAAATAATAGCTTATGGTGTTGGAATTTGCCCTTGAATAAAGCTCAAGGTCTCGTTTCCTGTGGGTAGAATGGGAATATTTATTGACTGCCTATTGTATATTATGGTGACTGTTGGGATACAGAAAGGAAAGCTACCACCTCTGGTCAAACCTCATACCTGGTGTGGTAGGTAACAGTAGAAGATAAAGGGGATGTTAAATATTAAGTTGGGAGTATGTATAAGCTACTGAGATGCAGAAGGCAGGATGGGGTGGGGGAGGAATGGGGAGAGTTGTCAAGGGAGGCTTTAGGGGAGCTATGACATTAGCCACTAGCTGGAACTCAAAGGGTATGTATAAATTGGAAGAGTACTCTGGGTAGAGGAAATAAAATATACAAAGATGAAGAAATATGAGAAGATACTCTCATTTAGGGGATTCCAGGGTAGTGAGTATGATGGGAGCCAGGGGTATAGGACTGTGAACATTAAGGGTTAAACTGAAGGGTATAGCAGAGGTTGCTAGATCCAAAAGGGTTGGGTGTGCCTTGTTAAGGGTTGACTTTATCTGGAAGACAGAGGAAAGCTGCCTAATCCAGTTTGGCCTTTAAGGAGATTACCTAAGCAATGGAGTAAAACATGGATTCGAGTGGAAGCTGGTGAAACCAGAAATCCTGAGGTTACGGTTTCAGTAATTCAGGCTCATGTTAAGGTGGATGCAAAAGAGAAAGCAGTTTACCAAGCTTTAGGAAGTAAAGGAAGCACCTAGAAATAGCTTTTATTATGTATGTTGGGTACCTGGGTATGTTGTGGTAAATATGGGAAGGCAGAGGTGCCTAAAGGATGCTAAATGGAAAGGTAAAGAAAGCTGGGAAATGCAGGAAGTGCTAACTTGGACACGTGGACTTCAGATATAATAGGGTGTAGGTGGCAGTTGAACAGTCGACAAGATCACCAAGGGAGAGCAATATAGCAAGGAAAGACCTGGGTCAAGTTTAGGACCCTTGAGACCACTAACATTGAGACAGGATCCAGAGGAGAAATAACCAGGCAGGTAGAAACAAAACCAGGAAAGTGCTCTGTTGGAGAAGTCAGAGGAAGACCCTGCCATCAGAATCCTATGCCTCAGGAGGGGCTACAGGGAACAAGATGAAAGCTGTAGCTTGACTTTAGTTCGTGGCACTGGTCATCTTGGGAGTAGTTCTGTGGATGGGCACAAAAGACAGATCTTGGTGGATTTAAAAGAGAACTATGAAGAGGTTTAATTCCTTCATACTAAAAATGACATTTAAACATCCATCTGGCACATCTGCATAGACAGAAATTGTTGCTTTGACGTAGTGCCAAGAGGAAATGGTAGGAGGAAGGTATGATCTGGATTAAAATCTTAACTATTTTTTTCACAGGGTTCTGCTTCAAAAACTGCAGCCACATCAGGTAGGAACATATCCAAGCCTGACTCCTCCAATTTAAGGAAAACATCTGGTTCAAAAGCCAAAGTGGGGCCTTCTGTTTCCTGTTTGAGGCGGAATAGTGACAGTAGAAATCTCAATTCTGATCGGGCCTTATCTCCACAGAGGATCAGGCGTGTGTCCAGTTCTGGTAAGAATAAAATAAATCAGCTGTGCCTTATAGCAGTTTATGAATTATTTGAATGTAGGAATAGGCATGTCAAAGAGCAGAAAGACAGGTTTTGGTTATAAAACTAACACATTCTATCCACTACAACATTTAGGCTTTTGCTGACCAGCATCTTACACAGGGAAGGTAGAAAAAGAAGTTATAGACATAGCTCTGATCTTTGAGTGATGTAAAGGCTAGTTCAGTGAAAGATATAGGTGTATAAACCAACTTATAATACTAAGAAAAATTATAAGCAAATAATTGGGTCCCTCTTACATACAAATAATTTCAAAATTAGAAAATTTTTTTTTTTTTGTAAATGTTTATGTGCTTAATAATACTTAAGTATTATATCCTGGACTCATGGTGGTGGAAAGAGATTAGTTTTTCCTTAACTTTTACTGAAAGATGTATTATAAATTTGCAGGGATGTAAGAGTGACTAAAAAGTTAAACTTCGCTAAGATGAACATTTATTTATGTTTATATTTTAGAAGCAGTAATTTCAAATTCCTGCTAGGTTTATGAAGTTGGAGCACTTTAAGAGTAGCTGTTAAGTGTCTTACTGAAATTTGGCAGATGGACAGACTTCTCTGGGTTGCAGATCAGAACAGGAAATGGAAAAGTCAGCCTATGTTGTAGAGACTAAGACAAAAACACTGCTAGCCATTCCAGTTGATTGAGAACACTCTGCAGGGAACAACCTTTATTTTAACAGGTACAACCTTGAGCGAATTAAAGGCAAGCCTGATGGATTTAGAAGTAAGTTCCCTTATAAAAATAGCAACTACTGTTGAATGATCTGGGGAGAAGAAAAAGTGCCTCTAGACTGATGTGTCACACACATGAGAACATTTTGCAGAAACTAACAAAACCAAGCAGATCCCAGAGGATCTCCATACTACTCTACACCTTGATAGTTTTAGGTTTTCTTTTCTAATTCTGTTTTGAGAACTCCTGTTTGAGAAGCCTATAATGAGCAGAAGTATTTTAAGGGTGATTTATTTAGATTCAGACCTAGCATTAAGATCTTGAGGTTCTGAGGAGCAAAGCCAGGAAGCAGTACGGGGGGAGGAGGAAGGATCTGCAGCACATTTCTATTCCCATCCCTGGAGGAGCTGCATAGGAGGAAAGAATTCACTTGAAGTCGTCTTCATTGGAGAGAAAAGAAGAGAAACAGAAGAGAAACAATGATCCTGATTATAGATATGCCACAGTTAGGGAGATCAAAGCTTTGGTTCTTATCATTGATGATAGGTAAGCGTAGTGGTGGTTGCCCGATGATGGGGAGTTCTCTTCCTGTTTGGATATTAGGAGCACCTATGGCTTGGTGGCGCTGCAGAGTCATGGCCAATCACTCCATAGCCTGTAGTTTAGGAGCCCTATATTCTAGTACTACTCCAGCACCAGTGAGCTGCACAAGCAAGTTGTTTATCCACCCTGGGCTTCAGCCTTGCATAGTGAAATACGAGGATTTGAGCATGTAAGGACCTGTCAGCTTTCACAGTCCTTATCTTTCTGGGTGAAGTTTGAGGACTCGCCAAATTTTCTGAGCAGTGGCTACAACTAGTATGATTCTCTAGGCCACAGGATGCTTAAAACTCAGAAAACTGGAAGCACACATACTTTCAGGAGACTAGGCCAGTACCCAGGATAGGATAGACAGTGGTCCCCAGCCATCTGGGGTTCTGCTTTCAATGATTTCAGTTAGCCATAGTCACGCATGGCACAGAGGCAGGTGACCCTCCTTCTAATGTGTTGTTACAGTCAGGAGTAGCCTAACACTGAATTGTAATGCCTAGATCATTCACCTCAATCCAGCTCCTCATGAAGGCATTTTATCAGCTCACCCCTTCACAGGAAGAAAGCTGAAAAGAGAGAGAGAGAGACCACATTCACATAACTCTTATTATAGTATATTGTTATAATTCTTTATAATTCTTTATTGTAATCTTTATAATTCTTTTTTTATTCTTTCTGTGTCTCATTTATAAATTAAACTTTATCACAGGTAGATATGTATAGGAAAAAAACAGTACACATAGGGCTTGGTACTATCTGTGATTTCAGCCATCCATTGGTGGTCTTGAAACCTATCCCCTGTGGATGGGAAGATGGGGAGAAGGAGGGCCAACTATATTTTCAAAACTAGGATTCATTTATGTAGGTGATCTGTTCTACCAAAAAGTTAAGCATTTTAAAAGTCCCTTTTCTGTATATTATATAATATCATGCCTTAAGAGAAAGTAGGTCTGTTTACTCTTATGAAAAGACAAGGACATTTATTGAGCTTTGATTAACATGTATAAAGAAACTTGATAACTAAGTTATGTATTCAAAGTTTTCAGTCTGAGTTAAAAACTAAGTTTTCTTTTACCTGGTGGATTTCTGTATAGAAATGGAAAAAAAAATTAATATAACCAGAAACTTCATGGATTTGCATTTGAGTTTTTATGTGAACTGTTTGAAGACTAACTTGATTATGCTGTATTTAAAAAAAAAAAAAAACAACAACAACTAGCTTGTGTGGATGCTCACGATAAATTGAGAGGTGTTTGTCGTGGGGCACAGGAAATTTAATCACCACAGAGTTAAAAGTAGAGCAAAAGATCAAGGAGCAATAACAATGTGCCTTTAGATCATTGAGAGTGTGTTGCCATTTACTGTACAATGTGGTGTTTGTGTATTAGAAAATTGAAACCAAATGAACATCCTCTGTATTCTGTATACAAAGTTACTCTCCTGAAAGGTAAGCAGCAGGAATGTTCCAGCCGACTGGGGTTTTCAATAAATCCTTTCAGAGAACTAAGTAGAAAACCAGATCTGGAATTGAAATAGCCATTTTCTTGAAGCTTTAAACTGAGCAGGACAAAGAATTATAATTAAACCCAATGGAGCTCTTCCATTTTACTTGTCAGTATCTGGAAATGGTGATGTGTACAGCATGATGACCATAGCTAATGCTGCTGTATGATCTGTATGAAAAATAAGAGAGTTAAATCCTCATCATAAGGGAAAAATTTTTTTTTTGCTTTTTATTGTGTCTGTGTGAGATTGTGGATGCTAATTAAACTTATTGAGGTCACCAATGCACAGTACATGTTAAGTCAAGCCATTATGCTCTACTCCTTCAACTTACACAGTGATGTGTGCCAACTAGATCTCAATAAGACTGGAAAAATAATTTTAAAAATCGGGAAATTTGTATGAAACCAGATTATGACCAGTAACAGACCAAATTCAAAGTATCTTTGTTTAGAATATGGATGTGTTTTAACCACTCCAATTAAATAAGATGAGGTAGTGAGGAAAACTAGGATAATAATAATTATAATGCCAGTGAGATAACACACTTACAAAATGCTTATCAAGTTTTAGGCTCTGTCCTAATCATTTCATTTATAGATGTGTTTATCCTCACAGTAGTTTTGTGAGGCTTATTCTCATTTACAGATTGAGGAAAACATCACACAGAAATTGAATAACTTGTCAAGGTTGTGCAGCTAGCAAGTAGCAGAGGTAAGATTCAAACCATGCAGTAGAGCTCTGGAGCCCATTCTCCTAAACTTCACATTATCGGTCTAAAGAACTACTCTTGAGGCACCTGTATTGGTCAATTGGTTAAGTGTCTGCCTGCGGCTCAGGTCATGATCTTGGGGTTCTGGGATCGAGCCCTGCGTTGGGCTTCCTGCTCAGTGTGGAGTCTGCTTCTCCCTCTGCCCCTCCCCTGTGCCTGTACTCTCTCAAATAAATAAAATCTTAAAAAAAAAAGAATACAACCTACTGTAGTAGGACTCTGAGTTTTGAAAGATTAAAATTCTCACACTCAGCTGAGTGCTTTAGAAATTGGCATTTCTCTTTTCAGGGCCTTGGCTTAAAGTTCTGTCAGTTTACCATAATTTAAAAGATGTAAAAAAAAAAAAAAATAAATAAAAGATGTTACATGATTATTGCAAATTAATGCTGCTAAGGAAATCACCGCACAGTTAAATACTTCATGATTCATTCAGGCATTTTCAGGCCTACCTGCCACCCTCTTGTGAAGGCGGTACCAGTTCTTATCAGGTTTTAGATTATGAATGTGTGTGTTCCTTCAGACACACCTGTAATTGCCCTTCCAGTGACCAGCCTGGGCAAGGTAGGATTACGGAAGTGAGACAAAATACACTCCCTGCCCCGTGGATCCTATAACCCACCTGGGGAGGGTAAGTGCATGCTTATGATGCAACCAAAGAGCAGCATAAAAAGGGTGTATTAAGGGTGTGGGAAAAAGCCCCTAAGTACTTTAGGACTTTGGGCAAAAGAAGAATGTTCAGGGGTTGGTCTGATTATACCAGAGCCTGAAGAAAGGCCTCATGAAAGAAACAGTCTTTAGTTTTTCTTCTGGAGAAAGAAAAATAACTTTTTAAAAGGATAAACCTTTGTTGTAATTCAGTTTATTGTGGGTTAATAAAATAGATTCTTCTCAAACCGGGAGTACATCCCAAACTTGTAATGACTTGCCTAGCATCATAGGTTTCTGAGCTTTCTTGCTACGTTGTTTTTTGCATAGTTGTGTTTTGCGAACTAATTTTGTCTCTTTAGTGTTAAAAGGGAATTTAAAATTATTTCAATTTTATATCATTTTATGGTGAGGTGAGAGTTTGAGAGAAATAGCTAGCAAAATTATGAGGGGGGGATACTCACTATAAATTCATAATAACCAGAAATTATCACCTAATAACTTATTCTAAAAACTAATGTGTTGGTTTGGATGTTTCTGTGTTTGCATGTAATTAAAACCTCTTGTAAAAAATGTATCCTAAATTTTCTTGGCATAAAAATAATAGTAGTAGTAATGTTTTTGAGGGCCAGTGATGTGCCATGCTCTGTTCTAAGCTTTCTAAAGCCTCACTTCATTTACTCTCACAATTCATGAGGTATAGACAGTATGCTTATCCCTCTTCTGCAGATGAGGAATTTGAAGTTTTGAAATCTTAGTAACTCACACAAAGTTACACAGTTAATAATTGGTGGAGACAGGAAACCGAACAAGTAGTCTGGTGCTGGGGTTGGCGCTCTTGGCCTCTGTGGCGTATATCCAGGAGTCCGACACACTGACTTCCTCGCTTGGCAAGTGTCTAGTGAGTGCCTGCTTGTGCTGGGCATGAAGAAAGGCACAAAACAGATAAATTCTGGACTTTGTGGAGCTTCAGTTCTAGTCAGGCGTGACAGAAAATTAAATAAAATATTTAGAATGTAATATGATAAGTGCTGAGGAAAAAAGGTGGTGAAGGGAGTTAAATCTTAATATCAGGTGGTTACAAAAGGCCTCACTGAGCAGGTGACAAATGAACCAGTGCCTGAAGGCACAGAAGGAGGGAGGCATTAGGACATGAGATGACAGGCCTTCCGGGGCAGAGCGAACAGCAAATGCAGAGGTGTAGATGAGGGAGCACTGGGGTGCTTGAGGGACAGAGAGCTGCCCAGTGTGTGCAGTGGGGGGCCGGGGGGGGGGCCGGGAGTAGCAATGAGGACAACCAAGTAGGGTCTTCCAGGCACCTGGGTGACAAGTGTCTTCTCTTTTATTCCTTCCTGACATTTTCACTGTAAATTCTCCATCTTACAGGCATTCCACTCAGTTCTTACTTGGCAAGTAATTGCAGAGAAGATTGCTTTATAGAATGACACATAATGAGGCTTCATAGGTCACTATGAACTTTCTCTTACCTTATGAATTCAAGAAAAGTCTTGAGAGCCTGCTGTGTACTGGGCAGTCTACTAGATTCAGAGAATACAAACATGAAATAATAGGCCTTTATAATCTCACTAGTTGGAGGCTGAGGTGGAAAGGGGTATTAAATCACATCATCTGAATGTAAACTAATTTTTCAAATTGCAGCTGACCTGGCCTGATATCTTGCATTTATTCTGTACTGTAACTATTTTTGTACATGTCTGTCTCCTAAATTGTGAGGTCCATAAGGAGAGTCCAGGTCTTATTTTTTTTTTTTTTTTTTCAGTGCTCAGCACAGCAGACCTATTACACAACAGGTGTTTAAAAATGTTGTCTGGCCTGATTCAAATGGAGACATCTCTGAAATACTGTGTGTCCACAGTAAAGGGAACACCACTGACTGGGCCTAAGGGCAGGCAGGAGAATAGTGATGACATTTGTACTGGCCTTGGAATGTGCCCATAGAAGTATGCCAGACGTGGAAAGTTGCTGGCATTCCCAAGGGTGCAAGTGGAGAGTTATGAAAGGGTATGGTGCGTCTGGAAACACCGAGGGCAGGTTGGCATGCCTTGAACAGATGGAGTGTTGGGGTAAGTGGTGGATGAGTCCCATAGATAGTTGAAGCAGATCAGTTCTTTCGTAGTTGAGACACAAACTTGTAAGAGTCGTGCCAGGATGTGGGAATAGGAAGCAGGGTGAAAATATCAAAAATGTTTTGGAAGAAGAGGGTCTGCTAAGCTTCTGTGGGTGGCAAATAGTCCCACATGTCTCCTCTGTTTGCTTTTTGGGTGGCCATGAAGCAAGATGGAGAAATAGTAAGAAGAGATTATCAGGAGGAGAAAGAACAATGGGTTTAGTTGGGGACATGTTGAATATGAAGAGACTGAGAAGCACCTCAGAGAGTGTGTGAATGTTTCAGGTTTAAGATGATAAAAATGTGTAGAGAGCAAGGAAGCATGTAGGAAAAGACCTGATAAAGATCAAAGCAGGGACATCTGGGTGGCTCAGCGGTTGAGCATCTGCCTTTGGGTCAGGTCATGATCCCGGGGTCCTGGGGATCATGTCCCACATTGGGCTCCCTGCGAGGAGCCTGCTTCTCCCTCTGCCTATGTCTCTGCCTCTCTGTCTCTTGGAATGTAAATAAAATCTTTAAAAAAAAACGGGGGTGGGGGTGGGGAGCGGATGGCTGATGGTCAGCTACTGAAGCATTGGAATGCGTCCAGGGTACAGGCAAGTTAAGCCTTAGAAATAAAGGGAATGCAGCAGTGTGTCGGTATAGACCTACCTGGAGATCAAGTGGGGAATTTTGAGTCAAGAGTCAGAATAGCAGTGGTGGATAATGGACCGGACAGTTTCCTCCTTCATATTGGCCAGCTCACTTTTCTGAGGTTAGGTGATATCTTTGAAGTGAGTTTGTGTAAGATCTGTTCACATATTTATTTTTGTAACCTTTGAAAAGGAAGTAAACTGAAGATGATGTTTGCTTTTGAGTCTCCATGACCTCATCAAAAGAAGCTCTGCTGCTGAGCCTTGGCTTCTGATGAGCCAGGATGCTCACCATGTGCCTTTTCCCACTGGAGTGCCAGTGAGCTCATTCATCACCACATAAGTAAATCTGTTGACAAACCTATGAAGACCCTTGTTCATCCTCTTTGTATGGTAGCTAGGGGAAAGGATGCAACTCTTTTAAGTTTCCCTTGAGTATATTACACTCTCGAGTTTATTATACCTTTAGTTGTGGGACACATATTCTCAGGCCCGTGACCATGGAAGTTATTTTGGTTTCATTTCCACGTGAAGCAAGAGACCTCTTGTGAGCACACTTGCAGAGGCAGGTACGGACAGTATCACCATGAACACTGGGCTTCTATGCAACTCAAGCCCTCGTGAGAACCTTGCTCTGTGGGATGTTCTTGTTTCTCTGTCAAATTACCACCCTCTTAATACTTGCTGTGTTTTTATTATGACTCACCTGTACTACTGTGACTTTGTTTTTGCGTTTACTCTTGAGTTTAAGCTGTCGTTTCTTATGCCTTACTAATACAACCTCGTCTTGGCTAACTCAAGAGTGTGGACTATGAAAGTCACATTTTGCAGTACATATATATAGAGGGCTACTGAAATTCTGTGTTTTGGAAGATAATTCATTCACCTGACAGCTTGGGAGTGTGTGCTCTGTAAGTCGTACTGGGGACCCAGAGGAATTGTGGGATAAGTAAGACTTGGTGTTTACCCTCAGCTATGACCAGTCAGGTAGAGGAGGTGATGAGTTCATTCCTTATCACGTGTATCCTTAGGATACTTTAAAGAAAACTGTAGGATTTCAGAATAGGGTAAAATTATCAATACCAAAGTTTGCTGAAAAATTTTTGCTAGAATATAGATAATTCTATAAGATGATTGAAGTATACCCTTAAAATATAAGTACCAGTCTTGGTTTAGTGTTAATGCTTTCTGCTGTTTAATTTTTGCCATTGAGACTCTAGAAATACAGGGACGCCTGGGTGACTCAGTGGTTGAGCATCTGCGTTCCACTCAGGTCAGATCCCAGAGCCCTGGGATTGAGTCCCACATTGGGATCCCTGCAAGGAACCTGCTTCTTCCTCTGCATATGTCTCTGCCTCTCTGTCTCTCTCGTGGGGGGGAGGGAGTGGAAGGAAAAGTCTTATAAAAAAAAAAAGGACTCTAGAAATACAACTAAAAAGGATACATCTGGATTGAGGTAATTTTTAGGACTTAACTGATGTACTAGGAAGTAGAAATGAAGGGACAATTAGAGTTCAGAGTATAGAATGTAGAGATTGAAGACCAAGTCAATAAATAAAGGTAATTGGAAATACAGAGGAGGGCAGCTGGGCCCCAATCCATTGGTGTTCTGGCCGTCAGTGGGTCCAGACAGAGCCCAGGTCAATGGGCTCAATATCAATGTAAGGAAAGGAGAAACATGGTCTCAGCAAAGGAAATCTTATTTTACCTCTCTTGTATCTTGAAATTAACCAGTTAATTTGGATAGCTCATCAGGTTTCTGCTGCCCCCTTCCTAGTAGGCTTTTTTTTTTTTTTTTTTAAAGATTTGTTTATTTTTGAGAGAGTGAGAAAAGAGAGCGCAAATGTGTGAGAGCATGCAGGGGGGGCAGAAGGAGAGAGAATCTCAAGCAGTCTCCCTGCTGAGTGCAGACCCCTGCATGAAGCTGGATCCCAGGACCCTGAGATCATGACCTGAGCTGAAACCAAGAGTTGGATGCTTAACTGACTGAGCCACTCAGGCACTCCCACCCCTACTAGTAGGCTATTTTAAAAGTATAACTCTTTCAGTGAAAAGTGGGAAAGAAAAAAAAATTACTCTTGATTTCATTAATGCCAAATACTTCTAAATTTCATAATAAATGATTCAATACCTTTTCTTTTTGCATTCTCTCCTGTATGTGTGCTTAAATATATTTAATGGAGACAAACAGTTCCCACTGTTTCAGAAATCCCACACCTAATAGGCACTTAATGAGTTGATTGAATTTTTTTTCATTTAAGAGGTGGAGTGCCAACTTTCCTAGATTCTTAAGTTCTTATTCTTTAATAACATGATTTTAAATGACCTTAAAATATTTCATCATTGAAATGCCATATATTTCTTCGACTTCTTTGAACGTCCAGTTGTTTCAGGTTTTTTTTAAGATTTATTTTAAAGAGTGTGAATGAGCATAGTGAGAAGGGAAGACAGAGAATTTCAAACTGACTCCATGCTCAGCTCGGAGCCAGACGTATGGCTCGATCTCACGACTCTGAGATCACAACCTGAGCTGAAACCAAGAGTTAGACATAACTGACAGCGCCACCCAGGCGCCCCATTATTTTGTTTTTATAGTGCATGAAACAATTCCACACTGAAGAACTTTGTACATGAGTATAGAGCTGGTCAGATAAATTCCTTGGATACATTCCTTTAGATGGAATCAGAGGGTGTGAGCATTTTTAAGACTTTTGATACATGTTGCCAAATTGCCCTTCAGAAACAGCATACAAGTCGGTTCTCCTACTCTGAGTATATAAGTGTTTTCCAACACCCTTGCCAGTATTTTGACATTGCTAACACTCTTTTCAAATGTTTACTGTTTCAGAAAGTGCAAAACGGTATCTTATTTTAATTGTCATATGCTTGGCACTGAAGTCTTTATTGAGTAAATGTAGACTTGGTGATCAAAGTGCTGAGGTACAGAAGTGAATACAAGATAAAACCATGCCCTCTTTGAAGTTACATTCTGGTGGGAGAGACAGGTAATAAATACATAAGTAAAAGTATATAGGATGCTTGATAATCTAAAGTACTAAAAAGTGATAACTCTACACACTTTGGGTGCAAACAGTGGAAGGCCAATGTTTCCATCCACTGAGATAGGTATAGATGGTGGTGACACAGATATTGGGAGATGGGTAGCAAGAACCAAGCTATAGAGATACTAAATTGAGATGAATAACTTATAAGTGAAGATTTTGAGTAGAAAGTGAGATATACAAGTGTAGAGTGCATAGAAGTCTGATCTACAGGTATAAATTTGGGATTCATCAATATTTAGATGGTATTTAAAACTGCCAGACTGGATAAGACCACTAAGAGAATGCACAGAAGAAGAGAACAGGTCAAGGATATCACTGGGGAACTCCTAAATTTTAAAGGATTAGGGAGATAAGGAGGAATCACAAAGGAGATCAAAAAGAAACAGCCAGGAGGGTAGGAGGGAGTCAGTTAAGAGTGTTGTTCTGGAAGCCAAGTAAAGAAAACCTTTCAAGGAGGAAGGAGGAATCAACTGCATCAGATGCTGAGAGAGGAACACTTGGTAGTTAAGGATGCCATTTGGTTCAAAACAGAGGTTGTGTGTTTAACAGAAAGTCTAGAGATGGTAGGTCTAGGTTTGGTGATTCAATAATGTCATCTTCCTGATGCAGCATGTCGTTTTGTCAGTGACTTCAGTTAAAATGTGGTCGCTACGAGTTCCAAGTGCTAAGTCCTCCTGCTACTATGTAAAAGGCTAAAGGTGAAGGACAACATCCTAGGGTTGAAGCTTACTCCCGGCATGTGTGCCTATCTCTATCGGGGAGGAAAAATCCTGTTCAGCACCTTACGTCTAACCCTGTGTCTTTAAGTCGTATTGGCACAGACCAAGATGCATGGTCACTCCAACTTGAAGAAAGATTGGGAATGCAAGAATTAGGGTTTTTAAATCTTTCTATAGTGTGTGAGCAATGGAAATGGGGGTGAGGGATGGCAGTTGGGGAGCCAGGAAAGATGCTAGACACAGTAAGGTTAAACACTTTTAAAAATTATATGGACTATTTTTATTTACTGTTTCATTAAGAGCTTTTGCTCGCTTACATTTGGAAGCATATGATTCTTTGTTTTGATATTGTTCATTGTCCTTTGTCTTGTGTTTTATTAATTTCCTTTTTTTGTGTATATGGTGACTTAAATTTTTCAATTTTTTTATATGGTCCAATATGTTTTCCTTTAGTTTTGCCTATGTTTTTATGCTGAACAAGACCTTCTCTATTGAAAGAGACTAATCTATATCGAGTTATTACAGCTAATTTGTATGGTTTTGTTCTAAACTTTTTATTATAATCCTATTTTATTTTTTGTGGTGTGTGTGTGTGATAAGACTAGTGGCTAAATATTTAGGTCACTTAAGATGTTACAAGTATTGTTCTAAGCATTTTAAAAATAAAAATTATTTAACTTTTAAAAGAAGGCATAAAGTAAGTAACCTATAATCATGCCCATTATTTCATATGTGAAATAACAGCACAGAGAGGCTAGTTAACCTGCTCACAGCCGGTGTGTGCTGGAACTGGGTTTAAAACCTAGGCATTCTGGCTCTGGAAAGTTCACTTTTAATCACTACATCATGCATGCTTCTCAAATTGTACTTTTTAAAAATTCAGTTGTCTTAAAACTACAAATAAATCTCTTATTTGAAAAACTCTCCCTTATCCTATTCTAAATTTTTATATTTCTGGGATTTATACAGCAGTTTATTAATCTGTCAATATAGTTTTGTGCCAACAACAGACTATTATTTTGTAACATCCTATAATAACTAATAACACAACCTCTTAATTTTTTTATTGTGATTAAATTTGTCACATAAAATTTACCATTCTAATCATTTTTAAGCTTGTAGTTCAGTGGTATAAAATAGATTCCCTCTGTTGTGCAAGAGTGACCATCATCCCATCTCCAGAACTTTTTCTTCCCCAACTGAACCTCTTTATGCATTAAAGACTAACTCCTCGTTCACCACCCCCTTAGTCTCTGGCAATCACCATTCTATGTCTCTGAATTTGACTACTCTAGGTGCCTCATATAAGAAGAATCGTGTGATATCTGTTCCTTGTGAGGGGCTTATTTCACTTAGTATAATGTCTTCAACTTTCATCCATATCCTAGTATGTGTCAGAATTTCTTTCCTTTTTAAAGGATGGAATAATATGTCATAGTACATATGTACCACATTTTGTTTATCCATTCCTCTGTCAGTGGACAACTTGGGTTGTCCATTGGAACAACTTGGTATATACCTAGAGGTGGAATTAGTGGATCATATGCTAGTATATTTTTCGTTTCATTTTTCAAATGGCCATACCATTTTCCACAGCAACTTCGCCATTTTACTCTCTAAGCAATTCACAGAATTCCAGCTTCTTCACACTGAGCATCTTTTCAAGTGTTGTTGGCCATTATATATATTTTCTTTGGAGAAAGGTCTATTCAAGTACTTTATCCAATTTTTTTTTTAAATCTGAGTTTTCTGTTCTTCAGCTGTCATCCCCTCATGTTTATATTCCAGAATTTTTAGCTATTCTTAGTTACTTTAAACTAATTTAAATGGTTTTCTAAAAATTTTCCCAAATCCCCCTTTAAAGTAATCACATGTATTTAGATTGGAATATGATTCAATTAATATATTAATTCAGGGAATAATTAACATGGATATTCACTTATTCAAATCTTTTATGTCCCTCATTTAAATAGTTTTCTGTCATAGCACTTTTTGATAAATTTATAGAAATAGTGTGTACATGTACATGTCTCTGTGTGCAAGGATTTTTATTGCTAAAGTAAAGGATCTTTTTTCCATTTGCTGCTACATTGAAAAGCTGTTTTACAGTATTGATTTTTATAAGCAACTTATCAGGTTTATTTATGTAGTTTTTAGACAATAACACTTACCATTGAAATTAAATTTTTCTAACATCTACATTAGTATTAATGAGAAAACATGGTCCTTTTGGGTTAAGTAAAAATGAACCTGCAGCCACAGTTTTGAACATAATTCATTTCTCCCATAACTTATTTTTTTTTATCCTTTTGGGTAGACTGATCTTAGCTTTATAATAATTCCCAGCTACTGTAGATAATTATCTAAAGGTCACTTTTTCTATAGACTTGTGCTAAAACTGCCCAAGTTATAATTATAGCTATAAACATATTCTCATCTTTTAGCTGTCTATTTGGCACTTTCTCTTCCTGACTAGTTAATGGCCCTACCTTATTGATACTTATTATATTTTATAAAATAACTTCTATTTAAACTATATATGTTAATGTGTAGTTTCTGTATTCTAGACTGGCCTTGGCAATTGTTGCCTTGTCCAGTGAAAATCTCCATGGCCTCCAGCGCTGGCAAGTGTGCTAGCCTCCCGAGCCCTTCTCTGATTTCAGACTTGAATTCAAACTCTTCCTGCTGGTCGGTTAAGCACACCACCACCCCTTGATCAAACCCCAGGGCAAATGCCAAGAAAACTGCAGTCCCCTGCCCTCTCAGTCTTCCCACCATATCCCACCCACAACAGTTAAGCGCTGAAGTTCTTAGCCTGGTATTTCATGCCATCCTAAACAGTAAACTGTCTACCTTTCCAATGTCATCATCTTCTTCCCCATGATACCTGCATACCTAGTATGCCACGTAAACCACAATCCTGTTAAAAAATTTTTAATGAGATACTACGTATTCTCTAGTATTCATAATTATTACTGAAAATATTTGGCAGTGATTTCTATAGAAAGATGTCGGGTGTTTCTAGCACACTATACATCTATGCTTTGGGATTACCTTACTTTCCAGTTACCTTACTATGCAGAGAAGTAAATGCTTCTATAGCATCACCCCCTTGTGAATCTGTTGTCCAGATTTTTATTAAGATCTGTATCTTCTAATAGAGATTATATAGCAGTTAAGGTTTCATTTTTTTTTCATTATTGTCAGTTCCTTGAAACTTCTTCAGAACACTTAAATTTAATCAAATGTGAAGAACAGGTCATTTGGCTTACTGCTGAATCATCTCGTGAAAAATATATTAAAGCTGAATTCTCCTGGTCTGGTTGAGAGTTCAGAGAGGAGAACTTGCTTTGACGGGTAGATACTTCTGTGGCCTGGAAAACTGCTCTTCTTACTTTGAAGGCATTTTGCAAGCTTCTGGGACCCACCTTCTTTCCCAGCCTTCCTGTCAAGAGCAGAGGAAGCCAGGCTGGAGCTGAGAGAGGACACTGTACACCTGTGAATGCCCTGGGAGCTTTCTCCTGGACAATGAATCCTTTAATAGAAGTGTCGAAACAAAGGAGTACCATTCAGGAGTTCCTTCTTTGGCTTTAATTTTGAGTCCTAGGAACACACCATTATGGCCTCATGAAGAACTTTCCAGTAGCAAAGGGACTGTTTTCATCATAACCATATAAAAGCCTCAATTAGGCCATTGATGTCTTTGTTGTGTTTTTCTTAGTAAAATTAATGGGAGTGAAGAATACTGATGCTTGCAGAAGCACAGGAATAAAAAAATGATTAGACTCTCCTTACTTTAATTGTTGATCCAATTTATCTTTTCTTGGTTTATCTGTTTTGAACATCATTTATCTGATTAAATATTTGACTCCACTGACTTTAATAATATCTATTAGTGTTTTAATGTTTTATGTTAGCTTTTATGATAAAATATGCTTATTATCAAAAGAAAATACACATGGAGTAATAAGCATATAAAGTGTGAAGGGAAAATTGCCTATTTCTGCCTCTTTCCTTCCTCTTTCCTCTGTGTGCCACTGTGCTGCATTTCATAACCGCCTCCTAAGATCCTGGCAAATCTTCTGGAATTTTTGGATATATAGGTAAGTGTGAGCTTAAAAAATAGGGTAATATTAATATCTTTTTTCCACTTAATAAATCATTTTATTAGATTTTTAGTTTTACAAGGCATCCCTTAATGATGTTTTGCTGTTAAATGCAGCACGTTTAATTGGATTTTCCAAGGTGGATGTCCAAGTACATTGCTTGTTGATGAAGCCATACTTTAAGCCCAATAGACTCTCTGTATTACTGTCTGAGGCTAAGTGCAAATGCTGTTCCTTCAGTGTTTCCCGTAGACAAAAGATGGTAATAATTACAGGGTCAAAACAAATCTGTTGTCTCTGTGGAAGATTATGCTAACAGCTTAAGTTTAAAAAAACCGCTGAGGCTAGTGATACCTCTGCAGGTAGGTCTTAAATCTTGATGGTTTACATCTAGGGTGGGTTACATGCTGTGAAGTGAAAGGGTAAATACTACCCCTCTGAACTGTAAGAGCAGTCCTATAAGGATTTCCTTGTTGAAGAATTTGGTGTGCAGGTGACTCAGTCTCTCAGCCCAGTATTGCCACATCTTTTAATATTAGTTATGGTATATATGTTTTACTGCTTCTTTAGATGAAGTCTAATTACAGGTACCTGAGGTCAACTTTGCTCTACAGTTAAACATTAGGACTGTTGGTAAAACAGTGAAATACCTTGGTCGTATCTCCACTGTGTTTACCATTGCACTAGGGGAGCCCCCTTCTAGAAAGAGAAGCTCAGGAGGCCTCCAGCCTAATGCTTCTTCTCTGCTGCTGAGTAGAGAGAACTCTGGGCTGGTGGTGGTAGGTTGCCTGCCTTCCTGGCATCACTGTCACTACTTCGGTGTCCGACCCGAGGAAGCCGTTTAACTACCCAAGTAGCTCTCTCCTCTGTGAGCTGGAAATAGTAATGGCAGTGCACTGTTAGGATTATTCTGAGGTTCAAAGGTGCTGAATCTGTGGTGATGGAGGCGTTGTTTAGTACCCTTACTGTCCTCTAGTCAGACTAATGGCCCAATGGGGAAGTCTTTTGCTACGACTACAAGTTGCTATTAAGTGGAGGGTGTGGATCTGGGTGGGAGGGACAATGAGCCATGTGAATGTGGTAGGGCAGGTCATGGCAATCACAGGCTGACGGGGTGACCTTGCTTCTGGTGCCTGGCTGTTTGTTACAGTCAGAAAGGATGCAGGTCTGTAGTAATTCTGAGGCACGCTGGGAAATGTCTGTAAACTCACGATGCTGTCAGAAACAATGCTATGAAACATCCTTTTCTGAAAGACAAGTTGAGTTCCCAAACTTGTTTGGCCTTAACTATACTGTTGCTGTAGCCCAGAGATTTTCATCTGTTACTTGCTGTATCTACCTTACTTACTATTTCCAGTGATGATGCAGACTCATCATATGTTTTTGCTCTCAAGGGGCCCTAATTTACTAAATGCATATTCTCAAAGATATGTTTCTGTATCTCCAAAAGCAAGTAAAACTGGTGGCTAGATATATATTTAAAAATCAAATGAATATTTGAATATCTGTTACTTGCTAATTATTATAAGGACTATAAAGGAAAATGTTTCCTTTTATCTAGTTAATAGACTGAAGAGTCTATTAGTATTAACAAAGGACAAATAAGCTTGTAAAAATTAAGTGTTTAATGCTTCATTGTAGATGACAGAAGGTATTATCAGAATTTACTCCTGGCCTTTGAAAAAAAATTAATAGCTATTACTATCATCTGTATAATTCTACATCTAGTTTTTTCTAACTTGATTGAAGTCTAACTGACAATTAAAATTGTAAGACATTTAAAGTGTACACTGTGGTGATTTGACATACATAACAGAATGACTTTAGTTATGGAGTTAATTAACCTATCCCTCACTTCATGTATTTCTCTTTTCTTTTCTTTTCTTTTTTTTTTTTTGGTTGATGTCCTTTAAGTTCAACTCTTAACAAATTCCAATTATATAATACAGTGTTATCAGCTATAGTCACCATTTTACATTAGATCCTCAGACTATCTTCTTATAGCTGAAAGTTTGTCTCCTTCCACCAACTTCTCCCTATTTCCCAAACCTTGCTCTTGGCCTTAAAAAATTCATTCAGCGAATATTTATTAAGTCTTACCCCATACTAGACACTTTGCTAGGTCCTGAGAGACAGATGGAATTGGGTCTTTTTCCTGTTCTCAGGGATCTTAGAGAGTAGTCTGAGAGCCCTACTGAAACATGCTGTGGTGGAAGCAAGTGCTGGTGTGGTAAAGGAAGGTATGGCCCATGGCACATGTGGGAGGGTGACCTGGCAGGAGAGGTTTTACAAAGAAGTTAGGATTCTCAACAGTGTTTCTCATACTTATGTGTATTTGAATCACCAGATTTTGTTAAAATGGAGGTTGTGATTCAGTAGATCTGGAGTAGGGGCTACAAATGAGTGGCAAGGATTTAAAAGAGCTGTCAACTTTGTATTCATCAGGCAAGGGAGGGCACCAGATGGAGAAGAGGCTAGTTCATTCACAAAGATGGGCATAGCTGAAGAATAGAGTAAAAATAAAAAGGCCTGTGGAAATAAGGTGGTGTGTGTGCACGTGTAGGAATAGGAGCATGGCAAAGCATAATGGGGGAGAAGTTGATTGGAATCAATCCTAGGACTGCCATTTCCACCTTTAAAATTAAATGTTAAGGTTAAAAATAAGATTACCCTGTAGATAATGGGGAGCCACCAATTTTAGACTGGGTCATGACCTTTTTTTCATGTTCAGGAGATCAACATTATGGACTTAGAAAAAGTGGATGGACATAACTTTAGGAGTCTAATATAGTTGTTGAGGCAAAACATTAAGGGGGTGAATAAGGATTAGTAGGATTTGGATAGAGAGGAAGACGACCTCCTCGAAAAGAAATGATGTGCCTCATGAGATTAGAATAGTACTTCCTCGGGGATCCCTGGGTGGCTCAGTGGTTTAGCACCTGCCTTCAGCCCAGGGTGTGATCCTGGAGTACCGGGATTGAGTCCCACATCAGGCTCCCTGCATGGAGCTGGCTTCTCCCTCTGCCTGTGTCTCTGCCTGTCTCATGAATAAATAAATAAAATCTTAAAAAAAAAATAGCACTTCCTGGTGTCAGCAAACTATATTGATCGGAGCAGAGCATATACCCCTGTAAAAGAATAGCATGTATAAAATTAGTAATGGGAACCCTCACTATAATGAAATTGGAGGTTTGGGCAGGGGGAGCCCTACCACCACTTTGTTGTCAGTAACAATACCTATGAGAAGACTAACTTGCAAGCAGATACTATCGTCTCTGCAGGAGGAAGCCCTCCACCCCCACCCCACAAACAACCCAGCCAGTGAAAAGCCTTTATACATCCAGCTCCCAACTTACTCCAGCAGACTTTTTATCTATGACAGCCTTCCCAACTTCCCATTGCCCTCTCCTATGTTCGAGGGACCTGCATATGGCTTTGCCATGGCTTGCTGATCTTGAGTTGCAATTCTCTATTACCAAATAAACTCTTCTTTTGCTAATAAAATAACTGGCCATTTGATTTTTATAGTTATTAAGCACAAGGATATGGCTGGAGATATGTAGAACTTCAATGTGTGTGACTTTAAATGCTGGATCTAAGGAGTTGAAGCTCCTTCTCTATTAAGATGAAATTTTTATGAGCATAATCACTGAACTTCTACAAAGCAATGAGCATCACTTCCCAGAAATACTGCTTCACTCACTTATGAGGCCATTAGGAATATATGACACCATCTTTTTCATCTAAGTTTTTTCAGCTCTTCATATTTTTCAGTGGCATAATACTATTTAGTATTGAGAATCTTCATGTTAGATCATATGGGGATGTGAGGAAGAAAGGATGATTCCAGGGTTTTGAGGCTGGGAAAAAGGAAAAATGGATTTATAATTAGCAGAAATAGGGAGAAAGGCATCTAAGTGTTGAAATTGAAACATTCAGCAAGGAATTTAAAATATGAGTGGCATTAGTATCCAGAAAGGATAAAGCTGCAGGTGAGAATTTGGGCTGCATCCATATGGACAAGGGTTAGAGTAAAATAAATGAAGATTCTGTGAGAGATAGGAAAGAAGAAAGTTGTAAAGGTTGAATTTGGGAAATGCCCATAATCAGGTAGCAGGTGTGAGCATCAGGATTGTGTGGTTTCAAATATGCCAGAGAATATGAAGCATACATATTTCATTGCCAGGTGGAAATGCTTCTGCAAGAAATTTTTTTTTTTTTGCTATTTTTTAAATAGGAGTTCGATTTGCCAACATAGTATAAAACCCAGTGCTCATCCCGTCAAGTGCCCCCCTCAGTGCCCGTCACTCAGTCACCCCCACCCCCCGCCCACCTCCCCTTCCACTACCCCTGTTCGTTTCCCAGAGTTAGGAGTCTCTCATGTTCTGTCTTCCTCTCTAATTTTTCCCACTCATTTTCTCTCCTTTCCCCTTTATTCCCTTTCACTATTTCTTATATTCCCTGTATGAATGAGACCATATAATCTTTGTCCTTCTCTGATTGACTTATTTCACTCAGCATAATACCCTCCAGTTCCATCCATGTCAAAGCAAATGGTGGGTATTTGTCGTTTCTAATGGCTGAGTAATATTCCATTGTATACATAGACCACAGCTTCTTTATCCACTCATCTTTCGATGGACACCGAGGCTCCTTCCACAGTTTGGCCATTGTGGACATTGCTGCTAGAAACATCGGGGTGCAGGTGTCCCGGCGTTTCACTGCATCTGTATCTTTGGGGTAAATCCCCAGCAGTGCAATTGCTGGGTCGCAGGGCAGTTCTATTTTTAACTCTTTGAGGAACCTCCACACAGTTTTCCAGAGTGGCTGCACCAGTTCACATTCCCACCAGCAGTGCAAGAGGGTTCCCCTTTCTCCACATCCTCTCCAACATTTGTTGTTTCTTGCTTTGTTAATTTTCCCCATTCTCACTGGTGTGATTATTTCCACAATAATACAAATCTTATTGTGGTTTTGATTTGTGTTTCCCTGATGGCAAGTGATGCGGAGCATTTTCTCATGTGCATGTTGGCCATGTCTATATGTCTTCTTGTGAGGTTTCTATTCCTGTCTTTTGTCCATCTCATGATCAGATTGTTTCTTGGGTATTGAGTTTAATAAGTACTTTATAGATCTTCGATACCAGCCCTTTATCTGATCTGTCATTTGCAAATATCTTCTCCCATTCTGTAGGTTGTCTTTTAGTTTTGTTGACTGTTTCTTTTGCTGTGCAGGAGCTTTTTATCTGATGAAGTCCCAATAGCTGCCAGAAATTTTGTTGTTGTTGTTGTTGTTATTGTTTTAAGATTTTATTTATTTATTCATGAGAGAAACACAGGGGCAGAGACAGGCAGAGGGAGAAGCAGGCTCCATACAGAGAGCCTGATGTGGGACTCAATCCTGAGGCTCCAGGATCACGCCCTGGGCTAAACTGCTGGGCCACCAGGGCTGCACAGGCTGCAAGAAATTTTGAATGAAAACCATTTTAAGTGTGACAAATAAAGTCAAGATGAAAGGGGAATGAAAAAAAATAGTACAGCACCACCTGGTGGTAGGCAATAGGTAACTTTTTTAATGAATTTTTTTCCTCAAATTTTTCTTTCTGTTTGGGTTTTTAAATTGTCATCTATTTATACAGTAGCCTAGTGTGTGAATGGACTAGTTTGTTTACTTTTTAATCAACAGTATGAGCAGAAGTCATAGCTTTGATTTTAACTTTGCCAGAAGCTCCTGTGTCACATGGCTCTTTTGATCGATTGCTCTGTCCTACAAAACTGAGTTAATTACTCCAGGTTACAGGGTTACATCTACCCTTCACATGTCCTGATGGTCTCCTCATCGCCTCTGCTCTTCTGCCTCTAAATCAAAACTAAAAAACCACGTCTGTGTGAAGATTTCATGATTCTGAGTATTCATTTTGTGTTTTGACTCAGTAGTTAGCACAGGAGATTAAGTTTATAAGCCTAAAGCTTTCAAAATGAAATTTTTTTTTTTAACCTCAAGGAAAGCCTATGAGGAATTCTGTTTCCTGTGTTAATAAAATGATTGATTTAATTGAGCTATGTTTTTCCTGTTCGGTATTAGTATCTATTTGCTCATTTCCTCTTTAAAATTTCCTCACCAAACAACTAACAGATTTATTAATTTGAGCAGTTGTGGACTGTCAGTGTACAGGCACCACGACAGATGCTGTGAGGGATATGGGATATCAAAGAACTGGTCCATATCTAAAAGGTAGTTGAAGAGGATCATCACGTGAGTAACTAGAATACCGGATAAAACAGGATTATTGGGAGTGAGGTTGGAGAGGAGGGCAATTCGCTCTGCTTTAAGGAGGCATCAGTTTGTTTCTGGTGGAAGAACAAGGACAAAGCGGTCATAGTTCTTGAACCTTCTGGGTGTGGAGCGCTGTTACAGGGTTGCCATACATTCATTCTTTCTTTCTTTTCTTTCTTTTCTTTCTTTTCTCTCTTCTCTTCTCTTCTCTTCTCTTCTCTTCTCTTCTCTTCTCTTCTCTTCTCTTCTCTTCTCTTCTCTTCTCTTCTCTTCTCTTCTCTTCTCTTCTCTTCTCTTCTCTTCTCCTTTTCTTTCTTTCTTTTCTTTTCTTTTCTTCTCCTATAACTTCTACCACTGCCCTGACTATATACATGAGGTGAGCAAGGGAGGCTCAGAGAGGTTGTCGATGGTCCAGGGGGGCCCTCAGCCAGCGCGTGAGAGAAACAAGAATGTGAGCGTGTGGAGGACGAGGCATCCAACTCATGGCGAGTTCCTGAGCACGTTTCCGAGAGGCAGCAGTAGCTTGTCTCACAGGATAGTGAGGAGCCGTGTCCTGGAACTTGGGGAATATTAAAATGGGTCACTTAAAATTTTAAAAAGGTGACTGTCCGCTTATCATTTCACCTTTAAAGTTGTGGCATAACCTAAGAAAGGTTTGCGTGGAACCAGCAACGCTCTGTGACTTTGCCGAGGCCGCTCGCACGCGTGTTACCTTAAGGTTACTTCCCCTTGCAGCTTTCCCCGGGTGCGGCGTGAATTTTAAAAGCAAACCGGCGAAGCGGGCCGCCCAGTGTGCTCCCGGGGAGCCGGTGGCCGAGGGACGTGGCCCTTGGCTGCAGTCCCCGGTGCCCTGCCCGGCGCCTCCCAGGGACAGCCCTGTTGACTTGGCCACCGTTCCAGTTCTGTGTCTGACTCTCCGAAGGCGGTTGTAAAATGCTTTTGTCCCTTCCTTTTTGTCTCCTGACAAAGGAGTTTACCCTACACCCACAGAGCCTGTCTAGCGGCGATGTGTCCCCGTTGCAGATGAAGCATTGAAATCAATGAGTCTTTCTGAGTGTGATTTGCTAGCTGGTTTGATCTGTTCTGTGTAGCGCCTTGGAGCTTACAGACCCCCCCCCCCCCCCTAATTCACTAAGAGCAAGCATGAGGGTAGGGGAGTGAACATGGCTGCAGTTTTTCCTGCTTAAGATCGCTTTGATCTTTTTAAATGACTGTACCAGGAGGATTTCGCAGTTGTACAGAGACGGATATTTCTTCAAAAATATTTATCAATTCTACACTCACCCCACCGGCTGGCTCAGAGAGGCACTATGATGCTACCTTGTTGACACTGCTGGTCCTCGGATCCTACAGCCTTTGTATAGTTCCTTTGTTAGCCACGCTTACTGGGAAGAGAAGTAGGTCGCCGATTTCTGGTTTGATTCTTTTCTTTGTAAGCATGCTTGCATTTTATTCAATAAATGGATTTAGCATCTCTTGATTGTTATTTTTTTTTTTTTTATGACTTGTGATTTGTTGATGGCCATAATTGTGGGGCGTATTTAAATTTAAGTTGTGAATGGTTCTAATAGAGTCGATCTTATTCTAGATTTTTCTGTGTTTTTAGACTGTTAATATAATTCAGTGGTGTTGTCGATGTGCTGGGCACATGGAATTACCTTATTATTAAAGAGTCTTTGGCCTCATTTCTGATTAAATAACCAGTAGTTTTACGTGTGTTGCTTACAGTTGTGTGAGTATAGAAAAATATTTTTCTAGAATTCAAACCTCACATCTTTGATGATTTTACTCATTATAAGCAAAGATTTTAAAGATGTGTACCTTTTAAAGATCACCTTAAAACATGAAAAAATCATTTTGAATGGTCTTTTTTCTATTTCTGATAATGATGGGTCATGTGAGGAAATAATCTCTTGATCAGTTTTTTGGTACATATTGGGTTAAACATTTAAACCCCTTTCAAGAATGTATTCTTGCTTTGCTGCTCATTTCTTTGTGATGCGATACTGCTAGTGGCATCATTTAAGAACTTCTGAGATTGCACAGTGCTGTTGTAAAATGAGCAGCTGGTTCTTGGTACTTTGGAATCCTTTAGAAATTACCGAGTTATAAAACAAAAGACTAAATATATAAGAATAAATTTCTCTTTGGAGGTTTTAGCAGGTTCTTTCTGTGTATTCTTCTATGCATAGAACATTTAAAATTTAATGGTTTTCTTTTGGATATTAGCCTGAAATATTGCACAGTAGTTTCTATGTCAAATGTGCTCATGGATAGAGTTTAGACATTGATAAGCTCTCCGAGATTCAACTAAAGTCCAATTATTAAGATCATTGGCTAAAAATACATATTGTAGGTTTGGGGCTATTGTATAATTGTAGAAGCAGTCTTTAGCAAATGTGTAATTTTGCCCGCTTTGTGAACGTGAAATCCAAAGGCTTCCTTCTTCAACGCTGGCAAAAAACAAAAACAAAAACACTTATTTTTGAGAGACAGTTGATGGTGAGGGGGGAATTGCAAGAGATGCACACCAAAGCTGCTTGTACTCTTGGAATTGAGGCAAATAGAAGCATAGCTAAAGAAATGGAGTATTCTTTTACCTTCACCAGCCCTGGCTTAGCAGGTGTGCTATATAGAAAAGGGCGTTCACCTCAGACTCATCCTAGTTTTTCTGCTCACCCCTGGGAAGTTGAATTATCTTCCACTATCCTTAGCCTCGGGATCCTCACCTGATGAACGGGAGGGCAGTACTACATCATCTTAAAAATCCTTGCAGCAACAAATATTTCTGACCACTTCGATTTTCTTTACTACAATAAGACGGTGTCTGGTAGTATGGAAGGTGGGTGTTTGATTTGTTGGAGTGATCAAGCTGATAGAAGGGTTCTTCTTATTTACCCACAGTCTGATGGCAAGTGAGTATTGTCTCACCTGCCAACACAGGTCAGTTGGTCAGAAGTACCTGGAGTAGATCATTGAAAAGTTTATGTTTGACTAGGGATGTCTGCCATAGGTGCGGAAGGGGTGAGAGGCAGTGGATGTACTCTGGCCCTGTATTACATGCTTGATACTATGCCCATCCAAATGGACTACTTAAAAAGAAAATGCTATTATCTAGACCGGCATTAATTTTTTTTTCATTTTTGCAGTGTTTTTCTGGGGTGCAAATGAGACATTCTTGTTACTACACAGTTGAGTAACTTTGCTTTTAGAATTTGAAAGTGTAGATTTCAGTAGCGACTTGGTTTCAAGCCAGGTGGGCAGATGATCTGGCACAGTGGGTAGCATTACACAGATTGACAAAAAAAAAATTCAAGAAATAACAGAATGTTGGCTCTGTGTATAAACATAACTCAACGAACAAAACAAAAGCTAATGTTAACCAGATGCTAGAATGTACTATGAAATGTTAGTTTGCAAATAAGTCTGGTACAATGAGAAGCCCTTCTGTAATAAGAAAATAATTTCTTTTGCCTAGACTTCTCTGAGAATTTCTTTGTGTTCTCTTCAGATTCCATCATCTCCCTTACTCTTTTATTTTGTTTGAATCACATTTCGACCATGGGGAGATGAAACTAAGGATTCCAGAGAATCTATTATTTTGCCGTAATTGAGGCTGCTAGGACCAAAGCTCACAACAGAACAGGGGCAATTCTAAATTGTTATCACAGGTGCTGGGGCCTGGGTGACCACACGTGGGATATCATGTATTGATTCTACAGACAAACCGTCACCGAGGGGTGGTGGCCCGTGTAGCACTGTGTTGAGAATTCTGAGGATGCATGTGGCTTCAGTGGGACTATAATAGAAAACCTACAGTTCTTCCTTCCCATATAAGGAAAAGCCAGTCCTTCCTAATGTGTGTCTCCTTGACTTTCACACTGCTACCCCACTCACAACACTCTGGTCACAAGATGTGTGGCAGTTTTTACCACCACAAGCAAGTCATTAGACACCAGCTGGGTGGTCTGCTATCCTGACACCGTCTACCAGAGATGGCATCTGATTCCACAAGTTAAGGGCTCACCCCCTTCAGATGCCAGTCAGAAGTCCAGGTGACAACATGGACTTCTCACAAACCAGCTGTAGATGGAAGATTCCAATGACTCCTATCTGGGTATGATAAATTTGCTAGAGCGGCTTACAAAACTGAAGTACACATTTATTTACGTTTACCAACGTATTATAAAAGGATATAACAAGAGGATACAAATGAACATCAGAATGGAAATGATGCTAGGGGAAGGTATGCAGGTAGGGTGAAGAGTGTCCATCCCTCCACAGGTGTGCTACTCTCCCAGCACCTGCGCATGTCCACCAGCTCAGAAGCTCTCTGAACCCTATAGTTGGGGATTTTTCTGAAGGCTTCCATAAAAGGGCATGATTGATCATTAAATTCATTTTTAGCCCTTTTCCCTTCTAAAAAAAACGAAGAGCCGGACCGAAAATTCTAAGATTCTAATCATGGCTTGATCTTTCCAGTGACCAGCCTCTGTCCAGAAACCTACACAGAGTCACCTCATTAGACAAAAGCTACTCCTGTCACCAAAGAAATTACAAGGATTTCAGGAAATGTGTGTTAGGAATTAGGGGTAGAGGCCTGATATATATTTTCTATTATCTCATAGGTACTGACTACCATATTTGTTTATGAGGGCCCTGTGAGAGCATATGTACCATTTCCAAACTTGATTTTCAGACCCACTCATTATACATAGATGAAGGGATTCATAACTAGGCAGTGGCCAAGTCAGGGCCAGAACTGAAATATCATAGATCCCATTCCATTGATTGAAATTATGAGTTATGTTGGAACTTTTGCCACTAGAGTTTATCATTTGGATATAATAGCTCTGGACAAGGGGAAATTTAGATACCATCAGGATATCCAACCAGCTGTCATGTTAGGAACTGAAAGAGAAGGCAGGAGAAATATTTTCAGCATATTATGCCTCATAGAGAAATAACATTTTTCAAGTAGGGATTACTAGAAAGCAACGCACAAACAAAGAGTATTTAGGGAATTAAACGATGTGTAATTGTTGGTCATCAAAGTGTGTGCAGCTCAGTATAATATGTCCCCACCGTTAGTGAACTGGGAAAGACTGAAGGTGGGAAGTATGTGCCGTAGATGATCAGAAAGAGTATGTTAGTACGTGTGTGTGTATGTGTGTATGTGATTGTACCTAGTCAAACTCAGAAATTTTATCCTTGTGTATGGATTTTGACCCATGTTATGAAATTGATAGATCTGTTGTTGGGTCTAATATTCATGCTGAGCCTGAAGAGTGGCAGTTTGTTTCTGGGACAACACCTCCTGTCTCTGTGTGTGGCAGAGTCCAGGGATAGGAGTATTGTGCCTCTTGAGAAATTTGTGCTTTAGTAAAAATCATTTTAGTTTGTTCTTTGGAAACTGAGGTCTTTGTTTTTAAAGCTGAGAAATGAAAAGTATGAATGAATTTGGGAATCATACAATTTTTTATTAGGTCTATAAATTAAACTCAAACTTTTCAAAATCTGAAGAAGTGACTTATGATGTCGCTTATTATGATCATCAGTGCAGCTGATGAATTAAAAAAAACATTCCAAGAGGGGATCCCTGGGTGGCTCAGTGGTTTAGCACCTGCCTTCGGCTTAGGGCATGATCTTGGAGACCCGGGGTTGAGTCCCACGTCAGGCTCCCTGCATTGAACCTGCTTCTCCCCCTGCCTGTGTCTCTGCCTCTCTCGCCCTCTCTCTGTGTATCTCATGAAGAAATAAAATCTTTAAAAAAAAAAAAAAAAACAAGTTTCAAGAAAAGAAAGACAAAATCCGGATTGTTATAATACATGGTTAAGACCTTAACATGATTTACTTCTTTCTGGAATTTTGATTTAGCAAAAGCTAAATGCTATTGAAACCCAATATCCATTTTATATGAAAACCTTAAGATAGGTTTTTGATGAAATTTTGCTTCTGTTAAGACTGTGAAGTCCTATCCCATCCATCCTTTAAAAAGTATGTTGAATTTTATAGTAGTTGTATCTTCACTATTATCATTTATATTAGCTCCCTGTAATTTTAAGCTTGAGAAAAACCAAGTCTTTGGGTTCTGGAGAAAGAGAACTGGAAAGCAAAATAGGAAGTTGACAGATCTCTCAGTAGGAGGGAAGACTCTGTTGATATGACCTAATATTGGAAAGGTTACATGGTCACAGGAAGAAGGGACAGATGGTTCATTGTAGAGTGACTTGATGTCTTTACAGTTTAATTGTGGCATCTATAAACACTATTGTAGGAGTTAGGATGGTATAACCTAGCGAAAATTTCTGCTTTCAAATTTACAACAGTTATAAATAAAGTAGAATCTTACCCTTTTCTAATGTGAGATGAAGAATAGAATCAAGGTTGGTGATAAATGTATGATTATGTGTTGAATATTAGAATAGAACTGGATGCTTAGAACTAAGATTTGAACACCATTGAAAATGATGATAAAAAATCCAATCTGGGTTGGTGGCAGGGAGCTTAATCTTGAGAACCAGGTAGTGAATGAGTGCACCTGTAGATTTCCCCTCTGGCCCAGTGAGTCTATAGGTATATGAAAATGCCAGTGGTTTGTATGATTAGTAACAGAACATGGATAAAAAGATCAACTTTTATAGGAGAAGGGGACCAGAAAACTTTCCCCAAGTATTTTGGTTTGGATTTTTTTTTTCTTGGCTATGGAGAAGTGCTGGGTTTATGCTTGAGCATTGTGTAACATGGTGATCCCTTAGGAAAAACAAAACGGTAATGTTAAAAATCCTTATAGAAGCTAAACTTCTGGACAGTGTACTTTTTCAAAGATGACTTAGTTATAGAGAATGGTGAGTTTAGAATGGCGTTTTAAGGAAAGACTAATTTTTTAGTTGTTCCCACATTATTAACACAGTTGGCTGCCTGTGTTTATTATGTTAGATTATTGGCACATCTGCCTTGTCTTCTTGAAGATAGATGCTCTTCCTACCTGTACCTCGGGCATGCTTATTACATGGCATGGATGGCCATATAATTTATCTTCCAACTTTTATTGGGGATGAAAGCTCAACTGGACAACATATACTTCAAACTTGGATTATGCCAGGATGTATGGTTGCTTTGGTTGTAGCATTTACCTTGCATCCCTGAGGACAGGAGCTACATATTATCAATCATTACATTTCCAAGGTGCAGTAATGACTGGCACATTGTAGATGCTTAGAGAACACTTGTTGATTCATGGAGGAAGGAATACATCTTGGAAAGTTGATGCTCTATTTATCTATAAATAAAGTGCACTTTTCTGTTTTGTTGCAGCTGGTAATGCCGCTGTCATCAAGTACGAAGAAAAACCTCCCAAACCAGCATTTCAGAATGGTTCCTCGGGATCCTTATATTTAAAGCCTTTGGTATCCAGAGCTCATGCACACTTACTAAAAACTCCTCCGAAAGGTATGTTCCTCATTGCAGTGAAAAAAGGGAAGACAAGACTCTTTTAAGTCCTTACCTTGTAGAGAGTTAAATTTTGACAGCTAGGTTCGTGGTATATTGAACAGTTATTTACAGAGTCTCTCTGAAAAAAGACACGATACATTTTTACAGCAAAGGAACTCTTCTTCTGAGAGTGGGTAGGTTTTGTAGTTAAAACTTGACATATATAAATTAAGAGATAGAACACAAGTATAAGGTAAAAATAAATGAGACTTCCAGAATTAAATTATTCTAAGCTAGTGCTCTTGAACAGTGAGATAGAAATGCATAATTTACTTCCCACCTTTGGTCCAAGCCATGTTTTTTTTTTTTTTTTTTTTTTTCTGTTCTTTCCCTTGGTGTAGTACTCGGTAACTGCCGTGGCTATGAAGGACTTTCAGGTTTATAAAATATGTGGTATATACTTAATGTGCAGCTTTATCACCAAATCTCAAGTGCATCTGAAGCCCATTAGAAGTTGGATTCATGCTTAGGGAATTGAAAGACTGCTTAACTGAAAGAATTATGGATGACAAACTTGAGCTCTGATATGTGACCCATATTATAGGTAATGGTTCATTAGTTTTTTTTTTAGAAAAGTATTTTATTTATGCTACTTAGTAGATCTCAGCTACTGTAGTTACTCTAGGATATGTATGTCTTATCAGTAACAGGAAAAATATCTTCCAGTATTCCAATTTTAACAGGACAAAATTGCTTAGTTATAGAGTAAGAAACAATTAATGATTTTGGGGAGGAGGAGTTTAAAATATGTACGTACCCTACCCTGATATCTAGGTTAAGACCTATCTAATGAATTTTCTTGATTTCTCTTAGTCATAAAAACAAAGGAAAAACAGATTGCAAATATTTTCTTAATAGACAATTTCAATGAGAAAACAGTTTGATGAAAACAATGCAGTGGTTTGTGTAAGTGAGCTGACAGGGAGGCAAGAGAAGTATTCCAGCCTGGAACAGAGAACATCTTGTCAAATATGACTGAAGAATATCTGCCTCGATGACACCATGTACAAGAAGTAATTAGACTTTTATATATCTCAGTTTTACCTTATGTTCAAGGGAAATACAAGTCAGCAGGTTATGATCCTGAGTTGTAGTTAAGGACCCCCTCTTTTTTTAGCCTGTATGAATTAGCCTTTTGATTTGGCAATTCCTCTACTTTTAACAATGACTGAATGTGTCAGTACCCACAGTGGTACACACTCGCTCACTTTAATGTCCAGGAAAACAGAGAAGCAGACAGAGTCCTCTTTCATTCCATCAACCACAGATAGCTGTTGCATTCCTTCCACTTTTCTCAGGGTGCAGCGTGTACACTCTGCTCTTTTTATTGTGTGGCGTATCACAAAAGCTGCTTCCTTTTTGATGGCTATGACCTACTCTGTTTTCCAATTCCATAAGTTCCTGGACTATTTCTGACTTTTACTGTGGCACATAACACTGAGAGGAACAAACATCTCTTGAGTGTAAGCATTCCTCCTTTCTGATTCTAGTTAGTTCTGATGGGATATCTCTGAAAGAGGAATTACTGGTTAAACTGTATGAATCTTTTTGAAATTGTTAATATGTTACTCAGCACTTTTCCAGAAAGGTTTAATCTCTCACGGCAGTGTGAGAGTGTCCATTGCTATTCATCCTTCTCCACGTGTGTGAATCTATGTAAAGAATCCTATGATAACTTGAGGTTAATCACCTAGTAATACATATCCGTGCTTTCTCTTTTCTACACCATTGAAGAGAAAATAGGCATAAATACTGGCAAAAAGATTCTTCAGTGTACCAGCAGGTTATTATCTGTGCATGGTCTTAAATACGTTTCTAGTACATCAGATGACCCATTGCTGGGAAGACATTCTTCCTGGAATCACATCAGTATGTGAATCTACAGGTTTTATTGACAATAATAAAGTCCTAATATTTACACAAACACCAGTAACTAAAAAGAGATGTCATACTTTGATGCTAAATAACTTCAGAGAATTGGGACTTTGATTCCACTGACAACTTTATGGAATAGAGTTGCTTGTCTTGCTATTGAATTTGAAAGCTTTTATATAATCACAAAGATTTTACTTGACTGAGAATGAATGATTTTTATTTATAATGGCCACATATTTTTTTTTAGAAGATTGATGATTGAGAAAAAGAAATGCTAGGGGAGGGGCTGGGGGAGGGGGGTAGAGAGAATCTCAACAGGCTCCTAAGCATGGAGCCTGACACGGGAACTCTGAGATCATAACCTGATCTGAAACCAAGAGTCAAAAAAGAAAAAAAAAAAAAGAAACCAAGAGTCAGACACTTAACCAACTGAGCCACCCAGGTGCCCCTTGATGGCCACATATTTAAGAGATTCACATATTTAAGAGATTATGGTCTCTGTAAAATTCTATAGATAGAATGTGGCAGCTATTCTAACAATCTACAGATTACTCGTTACATAATTTTACATAATTTCCAGATTATGCTCTGGAAATGACAATTTCTGGTCAAGTAGAAGCATTCCTAGTTTTCTTCTAGTGACGTATCTTTGTAGCCCTGTATGTATTACCACCACCACTTGTATTTTTTGCCATATTTGTTAATGTATAATTAACAAAATTGTAATACTTATGGTGGTTTGATAGACATACACATTGCAAAAGGATCCCCTAGTTATGTTTCATATTGTGTCAATTTGGAGAAAAAGTTTCAGTATTTTTTCCTTCATAGCTGAATAGCAGGTGAATTGGATTTAATGGCTGGCAGTTTTAGAAATCACACACTAGTCGCTGTCTTTCATAAATACCCTGCTTTTTTGCTCTGTCAGCAGTGGGATAGCATAAACTGTGTAATATGTGTGTAAATTCAGTACGGTTAACATTTGTACTCCAGCTGTTCTTGACTGAAAAAATACTTTAGTTTTCATATCATATTTAATTTGTGACAGTGAATTCATATCACCCTTAAACTAACATCCTGATGTTATTTGGAATATCATTTTATACCTAGAGTGTACTTGATAAAGTTGGTTGTATTTCAGTGGTATTTCTCATCTGGAACCTAAAATGTAGACAGTGGATTGTTTTTGAAAATACTTTCTTTGTTTTGAAAATATTTTTGTTTTGTCTTTTGTGTAGAAAATATTTTTTTAGAAAATATTTTTAAATGGCTAATTTTTGTGTGATATTTTACTTAAAATGTGTATTTTACATTTTTTTTTTTATTTTTTAGGTCCCGCAAGAAAAAACCTATTTACAGCTTTTAATGTGGGTAAGTGACAACTTTAAATATGGAAGGAGAAAAAAGAATCTTTTTGTAAAGTCATGTTATTGTTGCAAGTATTTAGGTGTATTTACAGTGATGATTTTCACTATTTTTGCTTAAAAATTGAAAGAATTTCAGGCTTGTGGCATGAATTTAACTGCTGATGACTTGGACCAGAATAGTTTAAAATTTGGTCAACATGATTAACAGCTATTGGATGCAAAAGGACATTTTATTAATAACAGATAATTTTAGATTTTTAAAATTATTTTTAAAAATGTGATCTAAAGTGGAGAATATACTTTTTCACAATAAATGCTCTTTTAAAATTGTATAGTCTTCCATTGCTAAACCTTAGCATCAGGTTTTAACACCTTTTAACAGTTCACCTTAACATTTTTCTGTTCTTTTTTATACTTCTGAACAAACTTGCATCTGTCCTTAAAACAGCTTCACCCATTTGAAGCACTACTGGGAATCTAAAAGTTTTGTCTCTTGAAAAGCCTTAAAAACTCATAAAATGTCTTTACTACAGTTCCTGTATTTGATCGAGGCTAACCAGGTCCCCATATACTACTGCATTCTCTAATTTATTATTTATTCATAAGACAGTTATGTGGTTTCTAAATGCATTGAAGGTTAGAACAACAATTTAAAAGGGAGAAAGGTTTTGTAGTACACTGACTATGGTTTACCATGCTTGTGACAGTGTTGAGTGCTACGGATAAAATGGTGAGCCAGAAATGAACAAGGCCCTTTTCTTCAGGAAGCTCGCAGGAGGTATAAATTTGTGAGGCACTGTATTTAGGCAGTAATTTAAGAAAATAGGATTGATATATTAATGTAGGGAATAACTAATATGCTTGATGTTTCAAAATTGTGTCCAGTTTCTCAGCTTAAACAGGGATGCGTGAGGGAATTATATCACAATTTGTTAACCTTTTGTAACTTCTTAAAGCTAGAGAAGACTCAGCCATCCAGAGTGATTTAAATTCTTTTTCTTTTTAATTTATTTTTTATTGGTGTTCAATTTACTAACATACAGAATAACCCCCAGTGCCCGTCACCCATTCACTCCCACCCCCGCCCTCCTCCCCTTCTACCACCCCTAGTTCGTTTCCCAGAATTAGCAGTCTTTACGTTCTGTCTCCCTTTCTGATATTTCCCACACATTTCTTCTCCCTTCCCTTATATTCCCTTTCACTATTATTTATATTCCCCACATGAATGAGAACATATAATGTTTGTCCTTCTCCGATTGACTTACTTCACTCAGCATAATACCCTCCAGTTCCATCCACGTTGAAGCAAATGGTGGGTATTTGTCATTTCTAATAGCTGAGTAATATTCCATTGTATACATAAACCACATCTTCTTTATCCATTCATCTTTCGTTGGACACCGAGGCTCCTTCCACAGTTTGGCTATCGTGGCCATTGCTGCTATAAACATCGGGGTGCAGGTGTCCCGGCGTTTCATTGCATTTGTATCTTTGGGGTAAATCCCCAACAGTGCAATTGCTGGGTCGTAGGGCCAGAGTGATTTAAATTCTAAAGGTCCCCAGTGGCATGAGTTCAAATATATTCTTACTAAACTTTTTCTAATTAAAAATACACAAAAAGGGGATCCCTGGGTGGCGCAGCGGTTTGGCGCCTGCCTTTGGCCCGGGGCACGATCCTGGAGAACCGGGATCGAATCCCACGTCGGGCTCCCTGCATGGAGCCTGCTTCTCCCTCTGCCTATGTCTCTGCCTCTCTCTCTCTGTGTGTGACTATCATGAATAAATAAATAAAATCTTTAAAAAAAAATACACAAAAAGTATCCTTATACACATTGAGATTTTTATTTTCTTTTGTTTTAAATTTCTGGCACATCCTGGTATTTAGGAGAAAAAGAGAGCTAATGTGCTTTAGAATGATTTTATGTTAGAAAATCAGGTAACTTTTAATAGGAAGCTAGATGGTATGATAACTCTGTTTAACTGAGAAACTTCCAGAATGTTTCCCAAAGTGACTGCACCATTTTACATTTTCACCACCATGTATGAGGGGTCCAGTTCCTTCACATTCTTACCAACACTTGTTTTTATCTTTCTTTATTATAACCATTTTAATGGGTATGAGGTGGTATATCTCACTATGGTTTGGGGTTTTTGTTTTGTTTATTTGCATTTCCCTGATGGCTAATGGTATTGAGCCATTTGTATGTCCTCTTTGGGAGAAATGTTTATTCAAATCCTTTGTCCATTTAAAAATTACTTGCACTGTTGAATTGTAGGAGTTCTTTATATATTCTGGATACCAGATCCTTATCAGAAAATGATTTGCAAATATTTTTCCCTACTCTTTCGGCTTTTTCAATAGTGTCATTTGAAGCACTAATATTTCCAATTTTGATGAGGTCCAGTTACTTGATTTTTTCTTTTATTGCTTAGGCTTTTGTTGTATTTTTTAAATTGAAGTAGAGTGGATATACAATATTAGTTTCAGGTATATAATGGAATGAGCATTTATATACATAGCCAAATGGTCACCACGATAAGTCTAGTTACCATCTAACACCATACAAAATTATTAATACATTATTGATTGTATTCCCAATGCTGTACTTAACATCCCTGTGACATATTTATTTTATAGCTGCAAGTTTGTACCTCTTAATCTCCTTCCCCTATTTGCCCATCCCCCCACCACCCTATTCTCTGGCAACCACCATTTTGTTCTTTTATAGTTGACCCCAGATCAACATGGGTCCACTTTAAGACTTTTTTCAATAAATACAGTACAGTAGTGTAAATGTGTTTTCTTATGATTTTCTTATTAACATTTTTTCTCTAGCTTACTCCATTGTAAGAATATAATATATAATATAGCATACAAAATATGTGTTAATAAACTCTTTAGGTTATCGGTAAGGTTTCCAGTCAACAGTAGGCTAATAGGTAAGTTTTAGGGGAGTCAGAAGTTGTATACAGATTTTTGCCTGGGAGATTGTCAGCACTCCTAACTCCTGGATTTCTTAAGGGTCAACTGTATTTACCATCTATCTCTTTTGTTCATTTCTTGTTTTTTAGATTCCACATATAAGTGAAATCATCTCTACCTGTTTGACTTGTTTCTCTTAGCATAATACCCTTTAGGTCCATCTATGTTGTCGCAAATGGCAAAATTTCATTCGTTTTATGGCTAATATTCCATTGTATATCTATACCATGTACTCTTTAGCCATTTATTTATTGATGGACATGTAGGTTACTTTCATACTTGACTATTGCAAATAATGCTGTACTGAACATAAGGGTGCATGTATCTATTCAAATTAGTGTTTTTATGTCCTTCAAATAAATATCCAAAGGTGGAATTGCTAGATTGTATGGTATTTCTATTTTAAAAAATTTTTTTTTATTGGAGTTCAATTTGCCAACATATATAGTGGTATTTCTATTTTTTATTTGTTGAGGAGTCCACCATACCATTTTCCATAGTGGCTGCATCAGTTTATATTCCCACCAGTGGTGCATAAAGGTTTCCTTTGCCTCACATCCTCACCTATACTTGCTATTTCTTGTCTTTTTGATAATAGCCACTCTGATGGGTGTAAGATACTGTCTCATAGAGGTTATGATTTGTATTTCTCTGATGGTTAGTGACATTGAGCATTTTTTTCATGTATCTGTTGCCCATTTATAATATGTCTTTGGGGGAAAATGTCCAGTTTCTCTGCCCATTTTTTAAAATTTTTTTATAAATTTATTTTTTATTGGTGTTCAATTTGCCAACATATAGAATAACACCCAGTGCTCATCCCATCATCTGCCCGTTTTTTAATTGGACTCTGATTTTGTTTTCATTTTTGGTGTTGAGTTGTGTAAGTTTTTTATATATTTTGGATATTAACCCTTTATTGGATAGATCACTTGCAAGCATCTTCTTTCATTCAGTGGGTTGTCTTTTAATTTTTTAATGGTTTCCTTTGCTGTACAAAAGCTTTTTAGTTTGATACAGCCCTAATTGCTTATTTTTTCTTTTATTGTCCTTTGCTGAGGAGACAGATCCAAAAAATATATATATACTGTTAACGCTATATATATATTTTTTAGTTTTATTGTTTCAGGCCTTACATTTAGTTCTTTAATCCATTTTGAGTTGATTTTTCTGTATGATATATAAAAAAAAGGGGGGTCCAGTTTTATCTTTTTGCTAGTAGTTATCCAATTTTCCCAACACCATTTATCGAAGAGACTGTCTTTTCTCCATTATATATTCTTGCTTCTTTTGTTGTAGGTATTGACCTTATAGACATGGGTTTAGTCTGGGCTCTCTGTTCTTTTGATCTATGTTCATTTTTTGCCAATACTATACTGTTTGACTACTAGCTTTGAAATATAGTGTGAAATCTGGGAGTGTGATACACCCAGTTTTGTTTTTCTTTCTCAAAATTGCTTTGGCAAGGTATTTTGGGTCTTTTCCGGTTCCAAAAAAATTTTAGGATTCTTTGTTCTAGTGCTGTGAAAAATCCTATTGGTGTTTTGTTAGGGATTGCGTTCAATTGCTTTGGATGGCATGGGCATTTTAACAATATAAATCCTTCCTATCCATGAGTATGGTTTATCTTTCTATTTATATGTGTCATCTTTGATTTCTTTCATCAGTGTCTTACAATTTTCAGAGTGCCAATTTTTTATCTCTGGTTAAATTTATTTCTAGGTATTATGAATGGAATTTCTCCTTCATTCCTTTTTCTGATAGTTTTTAGTATATAGAAGTGCAACAGATTTCTGTGTATCAATTTTGTATTCTGCAACTTTATTAAATTCATTAATTCTAGTAGTATTTTTGTTTTCGGTGGATTTTTAGGGATTTCAGTGCATAGTATATGTCCTCAGTCTCTTCCTTACCAATTTAGATGCCTTTATCTTTTCTGTTGGCATGTCTAGAATTTCCAAAACTACGTTGAATAGAAGTGATGACCATGAGCATTCTTGTCTTACTCATGCTCTTAGAGGAAAAGCTTTTAGCTTTTCACTGTTGAGTATGATGTTACCTGTAGGTTTATCATATATGGCCTTTATTTGTGAGGTATATTCCCTGTATACTCATTTTGTTGAGAATTTTTATCATAAAAGGTTGTTAAATTTTGTCAGGTGCTTTTTCTGTATCTATTGGGATAATCATATTTATCTTTCATTTTGTTAAGGTGATGTATCATGTTGATTTGTGGATGTTCAACCATCATTGCACCCCTGGAATAAATCTCACTTGATCATGGTGTATGATCCTTTTAATGTATTGTTGAATTTGGTTTCCTAACCTATTGTTGAGGATTTTTGCATTGATTTTCACCAAGAATGTTAGCCTGTAAATTTCTTACAGTGTTTTTGTCTGGTTTTGGCATCATGGTTTTGGTAGAATTCACATGCCAAGCTGTCTCGTCCTCAACTTTTATTGGGAGCTTTTTGATTACTGATTCAATTTCATTAGTAGTAATTGGTTTATTCAGATTTTCTATTTCTTCCTGATTCAGTCTTGGAAGATTGTATATTTATAGGAATTTATCCATTTCTTCTAAATAATTCAGTGTTTTGGCATATAATTGTTCATTGTAGTGTCAGTTGTAATTTCTCTTTCATTCTGACTTTATCTGGGTACTCTTTGTTTTTCTTGAAGTGTCTGGCTGAAGGTTTATCAGTTCTTATATTTTCAGTGAACCAGCTCTTACTTTCAGTAATTTTCCCTTTGTTTTTAAAATCTATATTCCCATTTATTTCTCCTTCTGGGACCCCACAATACAAATGTTAGTCTGCTTGATATTATCTCATAAGTTTCTTAAACTATCCTCATTAAAAACATTTTTTTTTCTTTGTGCTGGTGAGCTTGGATCATTTCTACTCCTCTGTCTTCTAGATCTGTCTTCCAGAACACCAATCCATTTTTCTGCATTCTCTAATCTGCTGCTGATTCTCTCTAGTGTATTTTCATTTCAGTTATTGTATTTTGAGCTATGATTGTGGGTTTTTTTTTTAAATGTTATCTATCTCCATATTGAAGTCCTCACTCTGTTCCTCCATATTTCTCTGGTGTTAGATGAGTTTTATTTAGGCTTAGGACTGTGATCTCTTATCAGGTAGATGGCTTATCTTTGTTTCATTTAGTTCTTTTTCTGAGGTTTTGTCTTGTTCTTTTGTTTAAAAACCTATTCCTGTCTCATTTTGTCTATCTGTGTTTGTTTCTATGTATTCAGTAGATCAGCTATGTCTCCTGATCTTGAAGGATTGGCTTTATATAAAAAGTGTCCTCTGGCGCCTGGAAACACAATATCCCACCGCCCCAAGTCCCCCAGCATCAGAAGCAGGTGCTCCATGGTGTTTTCTTTTTTGGGCTATGTGTTCATTCCCCTTTCACTGGATCACTACTCTTGTGGACAAACTGGTGGGTGGAGCTGGTCTCTCTCCAGTTCCTGGCAGGAGCTGCTTTAGCTTCATGCTGTCTGAGGCTACTTGCTAGATGTTGCAGATAAAAACTCCTTGATACATTGCGGGGGAGGGGGGCGGTTGTCCCAACTGGGATCTCCTGCTGGGTGAGGTAGACCTAGTAGGCTGGAGGTGTGTTTTCTGTTATGGGTATGTTGAGCAGGGCACATCCACAGAGGGGTGCTGGGGTAGCCAAGTGGTGCTAGTAATATAGAGGGAGAATGTCAGAAATGGTACCCACCAGTGTTAGGCTAGCTAGTTAGGAGGGCAGAAAAATGGTACCTGCTAGCATTTCTGCCCCAGAGAAAGTTCCTGCAGATCCCTGCACCTTTGGCACATGCCCTAAAATCAGTCAGCACATCTCTTTCATATATAGCCCAGGTGTTTCTCAAACTGCTGCTTTGATGTGTCTCAGATCAAGTAAGTTTGTGTGCAGGCCTTTTAAGAATGGAGTCTTGGTTTTCTGCAGCCCTCCAGCTCTCTCAGAGTTAAGCCTCATTGATTTTCAGTGAGGGACTCATTTCTTGGTACCAGGATCCAGGGCTGGAGGCTTGAATGCCTTGCTCGTCAGGGAGGATCTCTAGGGCAATCCCTCCTGCTTGTGTATTGTTGTGCTGGAGGTATGGATCCCATACAAACTGTCTCTCTGCCTCTCCTACCCATCTTGATCTTGCTTTTCCTTTATATCTTTGTGGAAGAGCTGTTCTACTAGTCTTAAGGGCATTCTCTGGAAAGTTGTACATGTAGTTGAAGCCTTGGTGTGTCTGGGGGAGGAGGTAAGCTCAGGATCCTCCCGTTCGGCCACCTTCATCCTCTCTCTGATTTTGATGTTCTGTGGAAGAAGCCATTGATTGATGCAAGGTTTATGCCTATGTTTTCTTATAACATTTTTATACTTTAAGCTCTTCAGCTTAGGACTGTGATCCATTTTAAGTTAATTTTTGTAAATGAAGTGGAGGGTCCATCTTCATTCTTTTACACATAGATATCCAGTTGTTCCAGCACCACTTGTTGAAAACAGTAGTCTTCCCCTCATTGAAATGTCTTGGCACTTTTGTTAAAAATAGTTGCCTGTAAATGTGAGGATTTATTTCTGTATTCTCAAATCTATCCCATGGATCTATGTGTCTCTCTTTGCTAATACCACACTGTTGATTACTGTGGTATATAATAAGCTTTTGACATCAGGAAGTGTGAATTTTCTTACTTGTTCTTTTTCAAGATTCTTTTGGTTATTCTGGGTTCCTTGAATTTCTATGTGAACTTTTGAATCAGTGTCCATTTCTGCAAAGAAGTCAGCTGGGATTTTGCGAGACATTGCATTGGATCTGTAGATGAATTTGTGGAGTGTTATCATTTTTACAATATCATGTTTTGATCTTCTTTAGTTTCTTTCAATAAGTTCTTTTGTGAATATTTGTATGCAACTTTCCTATGCTTTGGAAGGTGCTATTGATATTGGTCACAATAAAAGTGCTGGTTAAATCAATGTAATATGCTAATCTTAATCTCAATTAAATCTGAAATATGGAAAGACATTCTTCATGTCTCAATTCTATATGTAAACTGTTATAAAGGATATTTTTTTCTGAGAGGCATAGTAAATAATCCCAGTATATTATTCCCTTTCTACAATAAACTATTTGCGTTAGACTTTTCTACAATAAACTCTTTGCGTTTTTCCTTTTTACAATGTTGGACTAACATCATGCCATATTTCCAAAGCATATCATTGACCCTTGATGCATCAGTAACCCTTGACAAGTGTGGTTATCAGATTGGCAAATTAACTCCTGATTAAATGAGAAAGGAAGTGGAAAATAGGAATCAGATTGTGGTTTTCTTTGGCAAAGCCTTTATCTATGGAGTAGAAATGAGGGATATGATAGAGAATTCTTGTCTCCAATTAACCCTTAATAACTAATGTTATAATAATTGCAGTGGGGAAGATTTTTTAAGGTATCTGGATAGCAGTTTAATCTATATTATGTGGTATAAACATGTATTTTTCAAAATTCATAAACATGATTTTCCATTTTTCCCCCTGGCTGATGGTTACTTATTATTTAAGACTAACCTAGCATTATGATGAGCCCACTGAGGAAAAGTCAGTGTTTTGGCTTTTGGAGAAACATCTTTGATTTTAAGAAGTGGTATCCAAGTAGCCAATGACTTTGGGTGGATCATGTAACCTCTCTGATAATAGTTTTCTGTGTAATTGAAACGAATGATCACTAAGGTTTCTCTCTGCTATAGTATTCTATGACTACAAAGCACCTTGACCTTCCTTATATTCTGCTTGCAAATGCTCTTTTAGATGATACAGAAGACAATGTTCCACACGCAAACATGTTCCTCTGAGCATTAAATTTAAAATAATTATACCATGGCTTTGAGATAGTTTTTTTTTTTTTTAGCAACAAATAGTTGTGAAGATTAATCTGGCCATCTCTTCATATTTTGTTTTAGTAAAATGGTCACTTAATTGTAGAAGTTTGCTAAATTCTAAAAAGTTTAGCATGTAGAGGTTTAAACATCAACCCAATAGTTTTTTTAAATTTGTGATTTTAAATAAATCCAGATAACTTTATGTCCTGTTTTGTTACTTAACATGAGTAATCACTTCTATTGACTATTACATTTAGCAAATGCAGAAATTTTTAACTATTCCTCTTGAATATTTGAGACACCTCTATCACATAAATGATTCTATGATGGACAAGTCTCTCTTTCAAAGTTTGGGGAAGTTTCTTGAGATAGATTCTTAAAAGTAGTTTAAACAAATCAATACCTTTGCATATCTTATAGTTATTTCACTCAAGTGAATTACTTTCTAAAATCTCCATATACCTGTATACCATGATTGCAACAGAAGACTGTTGGCTTCACTATACTCTGGTTAACATTGGGTATTATTTTTAAATTGTGGCTAATGTAATAATTGAAAGCTATATGTCACTGTTTTAGTTTAACTTTTCAACAGTTACTTCAGACACTTCCATTATCTCATTAGGCAATAAAGAGGAGCAGAAAGAGAATAAACTTTTGAGGCATTGAATATTGGATTGAATCTTGGTCCTGTCACATTCTTTTTGTGTCCTGACCTTAGGCTGGTTTCCAAGCCTCTCCAAGTCTCAGATTTCTCATTTGGGAATATGAGAATGTTATAGGAATAATTCCCAGTATAAAAGTAATTTTGGCTTCATAGAATTTTTGTATAAAAAGCTCTCAAATGGTAGCTGCTTCTGGGGCTAGGGATCGTGATAATGATAACCCTTTCCATTGCTTAGGGTTCTAGTGACTTATTCTGAGTTCTTTTGCAGATGTTTAATTATTCTCAAAGCAAGTAGGAAAAAACACCTAAAGTCAAGAACCATCCTCCTGGGATCTAGCTGCTGTAATTTATTTAAAGAATCTGATGCTAAAAGATTTTAGCCAACATTGATTCTAAATAAAACATGGTTTTAGAAGGAAGATGTCCCACATACCACATACTATAATTACCTTGGTTCTACCACACATTAAAGCTGTTTGGGATACCAAAGCATGAGAGATGTATTTATCCAGTCCCCTGAGTGTTTTACACAAGATCATCAGGCTCAGGAGCCACAGTGTCTGCCTTGGAGACTGGAAAATGCACTGCTCTCTGCATACCCATTTACTAAATACAGCACAGGAGGATAAGGTTGCTTTTTTGTATCCCTTATTTCCAAGTGTTAGGAAACAGTTGAGAGTTGGAAACCTGCTCTGATGAGGTAATACTCACATAGCCAGCATTTCCTCTGGTGAGAAAAGGGATGAGCCTGTCTTTCACTGTTGGTTTATGATTATAACTTTTATCCTACTTAAAAAGCAGATTTTGTTTTGATATGTGATAAATTTAGTGTTTCACATCAAAGTGTGGATTATTTAGCAACTCTTGTTGGGACACAAAGGGTCTCTTTTCAGGAGGAGCTAGATTCCCACTTTACATACTACATACAAATATAGTCCATATTGATGGAAGTTTTAAACAAAAAAATAGGATGACGAGAAACACTAAGAATATCGACTTGGAAGAAAAGACCTCTTCCAGGAACATTAGTACAAAAGAAAAGATTAATAATTATGACAACAAAAGTTTTAGACTTCCCTTTTGTCAAAAACATTGTAAACACAGTGATGGACGCTAACCATAAGTAAATTTATTGTAGTGATCATTTTTCAATCAATACAGGTATTGAATTATATTGTACACTTGAAACTAATATGTTCTGTGTTGGTTATATCACAAAAATTATAAGCAATAATAGCAAACAACAAACTGGGATGGCACATGTAACACATTCCATATTTCAAACCAGCAAGTAAAGATGACCCCAGCAATAGACAAATAAATGGACAGACACAAAAGAAAAAAACATGAAAAAGTTTACAAATGGCTAATTAAAATAATGTGCTAACAATGCTTGTGTGTTTTTAAAACTAATATTGGTTTTGGTGTATGAGTGAGGACCAGGTACCACACACATAGTACTGAGGCTGTATAAATTATAACAGCCTTTCTGGAGGTACTATGGGGGTATAAAAAAGTCTTCTACTGGGCAGCCTGGGTGGTTCAGTGGTTTTGCGCTGCCTTCAGCCCAGGGCCTAATCCTGGAGACCTGGGATCGAGTCCCATGTCAGGCTCCCTGCATGGAGCCTGCTTTTCCCTCTGCCTCTTTCTCTCTTGTGTCTCTCATGAATAAATAAATAAAATTTTAAAAAAGGCTCCTACCCAGGAATTCCTTTTATCAGAATTGTTTAAAGTGAAAATACTGATTTTTTAAAATTGCCTTTCAAAGTTGTTTAGAAGGGGAGAGGGAATTGGAAACAACCTGAATGATTTCAGCAACACCTGTTTAAGTTAAACCACTTGTTGAAATTATGTTCACTGACATTTCAGTGACATTTTTGAAGCCACTAAAGCAATATATAAGAGGTAGCTAATGCCTTGGAAAGATAGGAAGTTTTTAAATATACTAAGTTTATTAAGTTTGTGTTAAGTTCAAAAATTGGTTACAGAGCACTATAATGTATAGGTAATTTCACTTCTATTTTTTAAGAAATATTCTACAGTGAAGACGGGTTTTTGTTTTTAAAAACATTTTACATGGATAAAACATAACAGCTTTCATTTTTTGGAGATCAAAGAAATAGTAGGCAATGTCACTGGTCTTGGAGAACTTATAGTCTTATGGGTAGACAGAAACTAATTTTTCTTTCTAATAGTTTTATGTGAATTTTAAAATATTCATAATATAGGCATTCCTCTTCCTACTAAGGAAGAGGACATTGTGGAAAAATTGGACCCTGAGTTGAATTTCCTACAATTGGAACAGAGATGTGAACATAAGACAGTAAAGATTACAAGGTATAAAAATGAAAAGAGTGTGGCAGTTGTGTCGTGTTGGGAAAGTAAGGAAATAAAGATTAAGATGGATATACTTGGTGTTAGAATTTGGGGGAAGATTGGATAGAGATGCTTGAATCCCTGGTTTAAATATTAATCGGCAGATTCTTCATGATCATTAACAGGACACACATCAGCCCTGGTGTAGTTGCATTTCCTAGCATCTAAGCAGCCCTGCACAGCATATGCTTGAATCCCATCTAGAATCATAACATCACTGTATTCTAAACTGAGTCTGATTAAGTACCTGCACATACACACACATGTGCACATACACTTCCATGCAGACTGCAGTGGAATCTGCGATTCTCTTGAATGTACTAGGATACTGTAACATATTGGCCTGCCAAAAACTTGTATCATTCATATCACATCTTTTTTTGTTTGTATATTAAGCCTTCCTAAAGACTCTCCACAGTTTTTTATTTGTGCCATTAATAGAAACTCAGCTTATTCTGTACCCTTTTAATAAAGCTGTTCTGTTACTTCAGTTTGCTTAATTTAAAAGTCTATTTTTTCTTTGGCTCCTATAATTTTTGTTTTTAAATATGGGAAAATAGAGAAACCTATGGCAGACAAATTGAAAAAAATCCTACCTACTCCAACTCTCGGTGGTGCAGACATTTTTGTATACTTGGCTTCAGGTATTTTTTTTTCTTATTCTTTAAAGTTGAGATCTTACTATTCATACAATTTTAAATCATGGTTTTTGTTTTTCCGCTTGATATCCTAATACAAGCTTTGCTCCCCTTCATAAAAACTCCTCTTATTCCTAATTTTTATAACTGTAATAACATTGTTCTTAGGTAACAAAAGTTCCTTAGGTTTTTCTTTACTGTCCTCAGTGATCTTTAGACATTCTCTTCAGTTAAGTCTTTGTATAGTAACCAAGATGGGCACTTATCTTTAGGTACTCTTCCTATATTTGGCATAATTTCAGAAACTACCGCTAGTGCAGAAGTGATAACAGCTGACCAAATAAGTAATCAAGGAACCTTTTTGAGCCAGTTTTTAAATCCATACTTCCTTATCCACCCCTCCCCAAAGTTCATATGTTATAAAAATAGTTGTAACACCTTAATAACTTCTCATTCACTTATTTAAAAACAAATACATATAAAGTGTTTAGGGGAGTACCTGGCACATTTTTTTAAGAGTTGGCTGTTAGTATGAATGAAAAGAGCATCCCTTTGCTTTGGCTCACGTGTGATCGCCACCAGGGGGCAGACTGTGCTGGGAAAGAAGTGAAAACCCAGCTGGAGCTGGAACACCTTTCCTGTGCGTGTGTGCCTGTGGTGCACCTGACTGCACCAGCAAGAACCGCTTTCTGACTTTTGACTTTCTGACTAGTGCTGCTGCTTTTTATTCTCATAGTTTCTTGTTCTGTTTAAAAAAGATCATTAGCGACATTTACTTCTGATAGATGTGGGAGCTTAGTGCAGTTGAAGTCAAAATTTTAATGAATGTGATGAGCTGGTGGCATGTTGCTAATTTCTCCTTTTGGATAGTCTGGGCTAAAGGATTTCCCTTTTGCACCTGGATTGCTCAGTCGGTGAAGCGTCTGCCTTCTGCTCAGGTCATGATTCCAGGGTCCTGGGACTGAGTGGAGCATCGGGCTCCCTTCTCAGTAGGCAGCCTGCTTCTCCCTCTCCCTCTGCCCCCAGTTCATGCTTGTTCTCTCTCTCAAGTAAATAAAATCTTACAAAAGATTTCCATTTTAACCAGGATAACCTAGAGTTTACTATTAACTAACAGACAAAAAGCCATCCAAAACAAAAAACTGCATGACATCTGAAATGGGGTGGTATCAGGTCTGTTTTTAACACCAACATTTAATTTGATTCTATTTATGATTGTCATGCTGATTGATATTTTATTTATTTTTTTTCAAATTTAAAAATTCTTTTTAATGTTTTGCTTCCCTTGGTTTTCATTGTCATTATGATATCAACAGACTTTTATTAATAAAAATACATTTTTACTCATATTGAAAGCCTGTGTTTTTCATTGTCGATGGATAAGACTGGAGGGATGTTTCCCGCTGTCCAAGGTAGGCCTAGTTCTAGCCCTTGACCTGGAAACACAGACTATAACTCTGGTGGAGTCCCAGATCCCATCAAGGTTATTTGCACATTCTCAGCCTAATTACGCATGAACACCTTAAAAATATTCTTGACCACTAGGCAGGTGGGAAGTTGTTCCAATTGTCAGTTACTGGAGAAAAAGAAGCTGGTACCTAACTCTGTTCCATCTAGAACAATCCATGTGGCTTTGGGAATGGCTGTATGAATGTCAGCATACTGGCTGAAATGACAACAACACATCTGACTGTAATTCCAAGGAAAGATGAACTCCTTTGTTTTAGCTATTCAATTTTATTTTTTAAGTGAAAAAGTAAATATTAAATACTATTATCCAACTGTATAAACTCTAGTATTATATATATAAATATGCATATTTATATTTATAAAAATAATAATTCATTTTCTGGATGAAGAACAGAGGCTTGGAAGTTAACTAGGTGATTCACAAGCTCTGCTGAGTCTCAGAATCAAGGGTAGTAATGTTCAGGCCACACCGACCAATTACATCTGAATCTCTTGGGGTAGGATGTTCGTATTCTCCTTTTTTAAAGTTCCCCAAGCTAAACATGAGAACAAATGAATTAGGTCCTATTAGGTCAGAGGCCGACACAAGTTGTACTATTGATTATCTTAACTCAAATATAGCTTAGCTTTTGCTGTGTTCTTGTGTGTGCAGTTTCTAATAAAAGGAAGGAAGCTGATCCTTTGCTCAACGGTACTGAAAGGTGAGCTATAAAATTGTACCCCAAGAATGTAACAGTGCTCTATTTCTAACCTGTAGAACTAGTCTTCATCCACAGGTGCTTATCAGGCTCATTCTTCAAACTTCAAAAGAAATACAGATATCCAGAAATTATTCTAGAGCAGCTGAATCAAAATCATTAGGAGAGGCACCTGAGCTTGTAAACTTTAAAAAAAGTTCATGATTTTTGATGCCAAATTTTGGCTGAAGATCTTTAGAGGTGTGCCACATGGTATGTGCTTAGCTGTATTCGGTTAAATTATAGGGAAGCTGATTTTTAGAAAAATAACTTTAAAAAATCACATAGAGTTATCCAGCAATGGAACAATCTATTTTAAGGCAGTGAGCTCTCAATAGCTAGAAAAATAAAGGCAGAAGTTGGATTACCACCTGCTGGGAATGTTGTCCAAAGGCCCTCAAATTTAGTAAGTAGTTGGATCACCTGATATCTAAGGTTACTCTCAATTCTTAAGTTTCTTTAGCCAAAACCTGCAATCGATCACCTACAATGGATGTTCACATTGTTGTGAAAACTCATGATTTTTCCAGAAGTATCATAATGATATTGTTTCTAAAACTGGCTAGAATGAAGTAATATCAATGAAATAGTGTTAATGGAACATTGTCTCTTATACTGGTCTTACCAAGGGGAATACCTTTCCCCTTGCTCGAATGGACAGAAGGGACTTTTTCTTCCTCCCTGGGAGACAGAAGTGTGGGAACAAGCTCTGTGAATCCTCATTCATTTCCTCTCAAAAGACTCTCATCTGATGAGTGGTTTTGGGAGCAGGAACTCAGCACGTGTGGCCCAGCCCCCAGTGGGTTCTCTCACCTTAAAAGCTAAATGGTCTCAGAATGCCAAGGTGGCCTCTATCTCTGGCAAGGCAGAGGTTTGCAGTTGTATGCAGGCAGCGAGATATTTTAGGGAGCCTGATAGGAAAACAAGACAACCTGGCTCTCTACTTTGGCTTCCCTTTTATAATAAAGCTGACATTTTGATCTCTCTCAGACTCCCATGTTTTATTTCTTAATTTGTTCCAAAGTAAAGAGGGGAATAAGAGAGTTACCTATTGGTGTCCTTAAGTCCCATAAGCATCACAATCGAGTCATAAATTGTAATTGCCCTTGAGTTCTGAGATAGCATTCCATTATTTTCTTGAAACTGATGAACAACCATAAAGTACAAAGTATTTCCAAAGTTACAAAAGGAACACCACATGTAAAAGGCCATCTTTCTTTACTGACATAATTTGGGAATTCTAACTGCTCAACTATCTGTTTTTAGCAAACAATAACATTTTCTAAGATTGTACTTCTTGAGAGTAATCTTAGTCGTGATCTGCAGCAGTTGGTCCTGGGCAATTTGAAGAGAGGTCTTCTTTATCTTCAGAGGCTGTTCCACACCAAATACAATACAGATGTTCTTCTCTTAAATAACCAGTCAGTATTTGTAATTTTTCCAGTATACTTAAGTCTTCACTTTTATAGTCATCTTCATCTTGCTCTTTTTTCTCCTCTTCGTCAGTCTCCTCTTCAAGCCCTAACCAGTACCATGCTTCCCTGGGAACCTGAATGTTCTTCTGTGTATCCAACTGCCGGCAGGCTTGCTGGCTTCTTTTCAGGTCCCCTTCCAGCTTCACTTCATCTTGCTTATATTTAAGTCGCAGTCGAAACTGCTCTGCAGCTGTTTCTTCAGCTTGGTTTTTCATGTGAATCTTTCTCCTACAACTTTCTAGTGTTTCCTCTGCTTTCTGTTTCAGTAATGCCTCATGACCAAGGCCGCTTTTTCCTGTTTTGACGTTAAGGGGGATTGGCTCAACAATACCATCTCCACTCTTGCCAAGGGGCTGACCACTTTTATATCCCATCTTTTGCAGCAAGGTAAACCCTTTGTTTTCACAGCCTAGAGCATTCTTCAACCCAATGTCACGTCTTTCTTGTTCTTCTTCTTTTAAACTCTTCTGCCTGTTTTTCAAATTGGCTTCCTGTTGCTTTTCTTCTTTCCGACGGGCTTCTCGGATCTGCCTTAGCATTGGCAATCCTGGTCTAATGGACATTGGACATTAATGGACATTAATGAAGGAATCAGACATATAGTCCTCTTCTTCTGCCGTGTTCAACTTCATATGGCAAAGGTATCTGGTAGCTCTACTAGCCCTGGACCAGCTGCCGAGAGCGCGCGCTGCACATGCGCCCACCTACCAGCACAGGACTTCTGAGCCTCAAGTCTCACCTGAGTTTCCCAAGCAAGCAATCCTGATTGATATATTTTAGTCACAAGTTTTTGAGGGATGTTGGCAGGAGGAAAGGTAGTTACAGCATATTAATATGCAGAACCTGGGAAAAGGGTAGTTGTTTAATAATAAACTGTGATAAAGTGAAAAGACAACATCTAACTGTAGCTCTTCCTTAATTCCTTGGATATTTGTGGTTCTGTTGCCATGGATACAGGGTGTTTTTTTGAGATCCATCCTGTGTGTGTTAACAAGTTATATCTTTCCCACAGCTAACCCTTGATAGAAAATTGGGTTTGTGTCCCTTGTTGACAGCTTTTAAGATGTTAGGCTCCTGGGTGGAGGAGGAGAAGGGAAAAGGAATTATTCAAAATTTATCACTAACAGTTTCTACATTTATTTCTAAGTCTTGTTTTCTTAGGAAATCTTGGAAACAAGCATAGATCCTTTTTTATACATTGTTTTCTTTTTTAAATCAAAAAGGGTTAAGTGTTGGGTTATTCCTGGTTATTAATAATATTACCTTTGCTTAAGTGAGCATGTTGCCTGGCTACTTTATTTATATTCCTACCTTCATCTTCCTTTAGTTTTTGCCACCATATTTTAATGTACTTTTACAAACTACCAAAATAAACACTGAACAGATCCCAGTAAAACAGATCCTAGCTTGTTCCTAGTTTCAAAGCATCACCATGAAAGGCCACCTGATTTTCCATAAATGCAATTTATAAAGCAGTAACTGTAATCTTAAGAATGTGGCTTGATTAATTTTATTCCTCTGGAACTATTCTATTACATCCGATAGAGAAAAATTGCATTAACCTCTTCTGTAGATTAGTGCAGTCCTCAGAACCTATTAAAGTTGAACTTTAACCTTTTTGTCAATCTGTTATAATAGAAGTTTTATTAAAAACCGTACCTGGGAGCATCCATTACCTGAAGGCATTTAAAAAAAAAAAAAGTGTATCCAAAGTATCAGGTTTACATAGAGATTTATGTTCAAAAGTGTTAGGTTTTTGAGATCAAAAAACATATGTTATATGTTTTATGTTTATTGGGAAAAAATACCCAGTGTTATTAGTGTGAATATAATTAAAATTTTTAAAATCAGAATATAGATTACTGAAAAGAAATCTTAATTTTCTCCTAATTCCTAAATCAGCATGAAATACTCAAAGTAGTTAATTTCCCTCATCCATCTTTCAAGTAGTGAGAGAATCCGTGACATTATTGGTGGTTATATAAAGCTCCTAAGACCACCCACTTTCTCCTCCCCTTTACCATCTCTGATGAAAACCATAACAACCCCTTAAGCGTGCACAGTGTGATGTCATTCGGAGGCTCCTTACTGCTGGATCTGCTAACAGGAGATTTTAGTCAGAGGACGGGTATTGTTTTGGCAACATCTGGAAGTGAAAACGGAAGCCAGGAACACTTGGATAGCTCTGGGTTGCCTTTTTTTTTTTTTTTCCCCCTTTTGTGTCTGTACAGTGGAATGACATTTGCTATGTAGGCATGTTTTCTCCTGCGGTTATTTCTTGGCTTTGAAGAGTACTGAGTTTAAAAAGACAGTATGTGATAGTTCTGGAAGCTGTTTCTTCTGTGAAATCTTTTTACCTGCTCTGAAGACATGTTGTTGTCTCCCAAATTCTCCTTATCCACCATTCACGTCCGACTGACCGCCAAAGGACTGCTTCGAAACCTTCGACTTCCTTCAGGGTTTAGGAAGAGCACTGTCATTTTCCATACAGGTTTGTCTTGCATACATGTCGGTTTAGTGTTGCTTGGGGGACATCTTGATTAACTTGCAGCTGCTTATCAGAAATAGTCTAAGGAGATACCTAATTGAGGAAAGAAAGCTGGGAGAGAATGGGGCTTTCTTGGTAGAAACAGGCATTTTTGTTCTTAACATTTCAACACATGAGCGTCTGATACTTTGATTCCGTGTAAGCAGACGTGTGTGCGTTTTGTTTGGAGAGAGCAGAATTGTTGCCTTGGAGCTCCCTGGCTCCTTTCTGACACTTAAGATCTGTAGAAAACCACACCTGTTAAATTACTTTTTGCTTCAGATGATTTTGGAGCTGGGACATATGGACGTTTCTCTGATCCTTAAAGGAGATGAAAGGAGAGGGTTTCTATAGTTTTTTATTAGATACTGTCTCACTGAGATTATGATAGGTTAGTTTAATATGCTAAACGGTTTCTAAATTCAAAATATTTCCAAAGTAAAACATCCTAGTAGTTGTGGAGAGGTAATAAGTGAGCCCCCCACCCCTAAAAAAAAGTAAGTTTCCTAGCTTCCTGGTGAAAATGTTTGCAATCGCAAAAGACTGCCTTTGATATTTATGCTTGTATCTGTCTTTTATTCTCTGTGCCTAAGATGGAAATAAATGTAGTGTATATTTTAGGCATACGTAAACCTGCATGGGATTCAATTAATTGCCTCACATTGCTCCCTTTTGTTCACATAATAACTGCAGCTATGGGTAAATTATGTTGGTTTTATGCTGTAAAAACAGGTGTGGTAGTATATTTACTCTGGCTGGTTAGCATTGACTGTAACAGGACTGTCTGAATATGTAAACAGATTTTTTTTCTTCTTTCATATTTGTGTCAGCCCTGATGTGTCTTGTTTTCCATCCCATACCTAGTGATTTTTTTTTCAGCTGACTGTTCTTAGTTTTCCCAGAGGCATCTCCCTTCCCTGAGGGATATCTCTCATTTTTTTCCAGCAGCTTCTCCTCATGTTTCATAACTCCCCTTGACCTGTCACTGAAGTCTGCCAACCTTTCCCTTGGTCTGAGCTGGCAACTGAAGGTAAAACAGCTGTTAGGAGGCAGAACAGTGGCTTGCTCTCTCCCAGCCTAAATGCCTTTGTCATTTTTTTCTGCCTTTATAAAAAAAAAAAAAAAAAAAGGAAAAAAGGCTGCCTTGTATTTGCAATAATCTGTATGATCTAAAATAGCTCCAAGTTAAAAAAAAAAAATCTGTGCTCCAAGTGAGAAAGTCAAACTGTACAGAGGTTATATAATTTAAAGTGAGTCTGTGTCTTGCCCGGGACCCCTGTCCTCTCTCCAGGGACCACCACTCTCGTGGGTGCTTGCAAAGCCTTCTGGTAACTTGCTCATTATATGTAAGCCTATGTAAATTTTTATAGATTCTTTCCTTATACAGAAATATATATATATATATATATATATGCATTTTTCTATAAATTGCTTTTTAAAGTTAATATAACTTAGATTTTCATGTTAACACATTTATCCCTGCTTTTTAATAGTTATGGGCACCATGATCTATTTAACCAGTTTTTTTTAAAAAAGATATTTTTCGGGGCCCAGGTGGCCCAGTGGTTTAGTGCTGCCTTCAGCCCAGGGCGTGATCCTGGAGTCCCAGGATCGAGTCCCACATCGGGCTCCCTGCATGGAACCTGCTTCTCCCTCTGCCTCTCTCTCTCTCTCTCTCTCTCTCTCTCTGTGTGTGTCTCTCATGAAGGAATGAATGAATAAATAGATAAATCTTTAAAAATAAAAAAAAGATATTTATTTATTTGAGAGAGAGAGTAAGCATGAGCTTGGTGGGGTGGTGGGTAGAGGGAGAAGCCGACTCCCCCTTTGAGCAGGGAGCCCGATGTGGGGTTCAATCCCAGGACCTCAAGATCATGACCCAAGTGAAAGGCAGAAACTTAACCTACTGAGCCATCCGCACACCCTTTACCAGTTTTCTCCTAGTGAACATTTCAGGTTGTTTATTGTATTTCTGTGAAGCAGATAGATTTCCAAGGCAGTTTAAGCAAAAAACAAAAGGCTTTTATTATCAGAGTTTGACTAATTGTTGCTATTTTTAGGTACCTTTTGATTTTGGAATTTCTCTAAAAACACTTTTCAACATTAATTTGGCTGCAGTGAAATTTTTAGAGCCTGGGTGTACTTAGAAGTGATCTAGTTGGGCAGCCCAGGTGGCTCAGCGGTTTAGTGCTGCCTTCGGCCCAGGACGTGATCCTGGAGACCCGGGATCGAGTCCCACATTGAGCTCCTTGGATGGAGCCTGCTTCTCCCTCTGCCTGTGTCTCTGCCTCTCTCTCTCTCTCTCTCTCTCTTTCTCTCTCTCTCTGTGTGTGTCTCTCATGAATAAATAAAAAACCTTTTTTAAAAAAAGTGATCTAGTTTACCTTCTTTTACGCCAGGAAGTCAGAGGCCCAGAGAAGTGGATTAACGTGTTCAAGGGCACACAGTAGCAGACATGGGATGAAAACTGAGACCTCTGTTTAGAACTCTTGGCTTCTAGATTTTCCCGGCTCTGACTTTTGCTGTAATTCTGTTAGATCTGGTGAATAGTCATGATGAATAAGAGGGTTGTATTTTTTCCCCCTGCGTGAGAAGCATTTAAAAATTATGTAAAGAATGTAATTCTACTTAGCCCCTGTAAGAATCTTTTGTGAGCTTATCCTGTATTACATAACTTTAAGGTCAGAGAAATCTTGCAAGGAAATGGGTACTAAAGTCCCCACATGTATTCTTAGGGTCTATAAGCTGTAACTTGTGTTTGTATTCTTAATAAAGTGAATGCTGTTGGTTGTCAGAGTGGCAGTGGTGCTGACCTCGATTCCAGGAACCTGGGGTTGTAGCCTTGGTTCTGCTAGTAACCAAGTGAATGACCTTCATCACTTACACATACAGAGCTATAAAATAAAGGAATCAGATGAAATGATTTCTGAAGTCCCTTTAACCTCACATGCTATAAATTTTGCTGGCTATAGATTTAAAAAACCCTGGATGAATTACATCTGAAAATGCATCTTATCTAAATCTTATCTAATTCTCTCCTTATTGCCCAAACTCAGTTAATACTCAGGACACCATGTTTTTCATGGTGTCTCTTTATGACACCATGTTTTTCCTTTATCCTGTCATATAACATCAGTCATGGTGAATCCTTGTTTTTCCTCATTTAACCACAACTAATTGGTTGTAAGAACCTAAGACTCTGTCCTCTGAAATCTCTATTTGGTTTTACTCTGCCACTGCTCTGGTTGTCTTTTTTATTAGGTGGAAGCACTTGAAATTACTTTTCTTGTGAGTGAAAAATGGCCAAATATTGGCAGTTTCATATGTTTGGGTTATTTGAAGGATTTTGTATTTGATCTTTGCCACTAGCACCCCCCTCCCCCATTTCTCTAAGTGATTAATTTTTATTTTTATTTTTTTAAAAAAAGTAAGCTCTACACGTGACTCTTCATCTTAGGGTTATGAGTTCGAGCCTCATATTTGGTATAGAGATTACTTCAAGCAATTTTCTTAAGTTTTTATTTATTTTAAATAAGCTCTAAATCTTTAATAAATCAGCATGGGGCTTGAACTCAAGACCCTGAGATCAGGAGTTCCATGCTCTACTGACAGAGCCAGCCAGGCACCCACTTATGACTTCTTCCCAAATGTCTTTCACAATCTAGGATTAATTCATTCATTTCATAAGTAAATACTTATTTAGACATGGACTGTGTGCCAGGTTCAGTGCTAGATGCTGATAATCTAACCAGGACTGAGTCACACATGGCTCCTGCCTTCACACAGCACATAATTAAACAGAACATCAAGTGATTACAATAGAGCATAGACTAGATGCCCAGGCAGCTCCTAGCAGGTGAAGCTAACCTTATCCTGGCCTTCCAGAAAAAGTGCTAGTTAAGCTGAAATCTCAGCATACGTGGAGTTAGCCAGGAAACAGTGTTTGAGGCGAAAGCCTGGAGCTTAGGGAGAGGTTGGCTCCTTCAAGGAAACAAAAGAATTTTAATAGGTGTGAGCATAGAATATAGACAGAGGTGTTAGCAAGAAGGAAGTAATCACAGGGACCCAGGTAGACCAGGCCCTCTCATTGAACCTTTAGATAAGGAGCACCATCCAGTATGTTGTTATCGTGTGGCACCCATTCACAGAATGTGTTGTTGAATCCAGGATGTCATGGTGTCTGTAAATAGGGCCAAGAAAAGGAAGAGTGAATTTGTCAGAGTTCTGAGTGATCTTGCAGGAGGGCAAGCGTGGATGAAGATCTCTGCGTCAGGGAAGGTGCTAATCTTCTACGAAGTCTATAAGTGGTTTCAGTGACTTGCCAAAATGCTGGCAATAGTCTCTCTTGCTAAAATTGTCAGCTCTATTTCAGAATTTTGCTTCTGCATATTGGTTCTGATTTTATAATGAGTCTGTGGAAGGAAAAGAATCTTCTCAGTTGAAATCTTACTTACCACTGGTTTTATTAGAATTCAATTTTTCTTTGAGCCTGGAGATACCTGTACTAGTTATTATAAAAAAAAATGCCATTTTGAACCTCAAAGAGTTAATATATGTTTTTATTAAAGTGAAAGCAGTTTACTGCACTTAGAATTCATTTTGCTGAGCTAGTGATATTAAAAGCAGTTATTATAGGGGTTTCTGGGTGGTTTAATAAGGTTAAACATCCAACTCTTGATTTCAGCTGGGGTCATGATCTCAGGGTGGTGAGATCTAGCCCTGGGTCATCTTATGTGCTGGGTATGGAGCCTCCTTAAGATTCTCTCTCCTCTTCTCCAAAAAAAAAAAAAAAAAAAAAGCAATTATCATAGCAAAGGGAAGGGGTGTAGTACATATATATTAAGAGGGGCAGAAATACTATTTTTTTATTTTTATCATTTTTTAAAGATTTTATTTATTCATGAGAGAAGCAGGGACATAGGCAGAGGGAGAAGCAGGCTCCATGCAGGGAGCCCAATGTGGGACTCAATCCTGGGTCTCCAGGGTCACACCCTGGGCTGAAGGCAGTGCTAAACCACTGAGCCACCCAGGGATCCTGAAATATTATTTTTAGAGCGAGAAGAGGGGGAGGAGGAGGAGGAGGAGAGAGAATGTCAAGCAGACTCCCACTGAGCAGAGAGCTGAAGCGTGATCTGACCCTGAGATCATGACCTGAGCACTCACCACTGAGCTGCCTGGGAGTTTCAGAGGAGGGACAGAAGTCTACCTGATAGAACAAAATATTCTATTTACTTAAAGCCACACGAAAGAGAAACATTTTGACTAGATGGTAAGAGCAAGGTAGAATATGAATAAATCTGTTTATTAGAATGGAAGTCATTAAATTATGTTTGGCATTCATTTTTGAGACTGTCAAGAACAATTTTTAGCTGCGATTTAAGACAGCTTGACTAAGAAGTAGGTTATTTGTTTCACCTAACTTGTTTGTCTCAGCTAAAATGTTGTCCAGTGGCTCAGCAATGTATCAACATCTCTGCTTATTTTCTTAGCTTCCTCCTCGTGACCGTTGTCTCATGATCTCAGGATGCTGCTCTAGGCAGAAAAAAAGGTTGGAGGTGGTGCCAAATCACTAAAGCTTAATCTCATTGGCTAATTCTCAGTCACCTGGCTAGCGACCTGCAAGGTAGGCTAGGGAACCCAGTGACTCATCCAGTCTCTAGAGCATGCAGGTGTAAGAGGCATTAGAGCCTCAGTAGAGTACCTGACCCAGAGAGGGTTAAACCCTTAGTTCTCCAAAGCTGATATTGGCTGCTTATAAAAAAGGGGAGTATATCATTTAACAAGTCTGATCTTATAACAGACTTAATTTTTTTTTGTTTTGTGACATGGATGGGTTTTGGTTATGGTTAGCTATTTTGTCATTATTTCAGTTAGACACTTTGAAGTCACTCTATTTGATTCTGATGTTAAGTGAAGTAGTTTTCAGTGATAAAATAATATGTTGAGAAAGAACGTCTCAACTCGACATACGGCTTTTATATATGTAAAACATGTTAACGAAAGGTTAATGTTTTTATTAGTACATTTGCGGTAGGTATTGCCAAGGTGACCCTAAATAAACTTGGATTTCTCTTGTGTTTCTCTCTCACATGGCAAAATGAAGGAGTCAATGAAGCCATTTTAGAAAGCTTCCATTAAAAACGCTATGTATTAGAACTTGTGTGTAAAAAGTTAAAAGATTCAGTCGTTTGTAGATTACAGAAGACATCAGAGGGACCAAATTCAAGAATAAAAGGTGAGAGATGTAGCCTTCCACCACTCCTTTGTTACTGTACTGTGAATCCACATTCTTCTTTTGGCTTCCTTGAAAGCAGGCTTGAAGATCTTGCTGGCCTTTTGCCACACTGGCCACTCACCGTTGTGCATGACATTATGCTAAAAACATTTGTCAGTGATCCATACTGAGCTCCTGTAGTTGGGGCAGTCTTAGAGCTACAGCTTTGGTATGATGCTAAAATGTACCCTTAGGCAGTTAGAGCGGTCTACTTAAGACAAGGATGTGTTAAATCAACTTTCACTCATAACAGGTTATATTTTGATAAATTTTTAGAAGTTAGATGTAACTCACAAGTTTCACATAGCTGAAGTCTTTTACTACTCTAAGTTGTGTTTTAATGTAGTAATCTGTTTTCTCACAAACGTGGAAACTACATCATACATTACAGTTTGGAGTTGAATTCAGGATGGGAAGAATAAGCAGTGTTTTTCACCAGGAACAGCTGGAGGAGTGTGGCAAGAAAATTTAGTAAATACGTAATTATAACAATTAGAATATTCTGATTGAGTTTTGGTTAACAGCAAATCATCCTATAAATAAAACAATACAGATTATAATACTTTGTGTTAGCTCTAAAGCATGTTTTAGAGCTAAAAACACGAATTTTAAATACACATTATTTATTATGTAAAAAGACATCAGATGTGGCTTTAAATGTTTCCAATGTTGAACATCATTTTTCTGTGGTTGTCTTAGGTGATATGTTGTTATTTTAGCACAAGAGAGTCCTCTTTATAAATACCATTTGTCTGGCTCTTGGGGGAAAATTAAGACTAATAAAGCTTTCTTTTGGGTGAGAGACTTGCCCTTTTTCCCTTTGTTCCCTGAGAACAAAGGGACCTGAGTTTGAGGTGCTTGTCTTTTCAATTTCTTTTCCTTAACTGGTTAGTATTTTTGAGAATAACCTTCTCTTTTTTCATTATTTGTGTCATAAAAATTTCTAGTGTTGGTTGTTTTAATTGGCTTTTTCATTTCAACTGTAAGACAGTGTGTACTGTAATACACATCTTTGACCCACTCTGGCACATTTGGGCACATTTTTCCCCCACATTCAGGTCTTATCGCTACATGTGCCTGGGCTCAGTCATGCAGTTTTCCTAGGGTCCCTATTTTGCAACATAGGATTGCAGGAACAGAGATACAGTGGTTACGGATGCTCTCTGTGGCTGCAGAGCACTGACCCACAGGGGATGGCCTCATTGGCACATCAGTGACCTCATGTCAGCTGGCTAGCTCAGCATGTAAAAGTCAGAGAAAAGAACGCATTTAAAAATTCCAAACTGGATACTCCCTCCTATTAGAACATGTATTTCCCAATAGTTCCCATTTAGTGCTTTGTTTCCATGGGCTATCCCAGGGTAAGCACCCATGACCCAATGCATAGGAAATGGACTGAAAGAACTTACATAGAGATAGGGGTCCCTTTAAAGGGTTTGGGAGTGCTGGGTCAGGTTAAGGCAGAAAGAAGGGAATTAGTTGTCTGTCCAAGCTGCTAGCAGAGACAGGACCCTCACCAGCCCATTAGTTCATTAGCTACATTTTGTTAACCCACACATAATAGTTTTCAGTGCAGATAGGTAGATACTAAGATAGCTGAACAGGAAGATATCAAAACTAAGGAAATATGATTCAGCCAAGATGCTGGGAGGGGGTCTTCATGCATCCCTGTATACCACCACCTCCTTCTTCCCCAGAAGACACCAGGACAGGTCCTCCTACCACCGCAAGGTTATCATGGTAGATTTCGAAAAAAAAAATATTTGGTGAACAAATGACTAGGTCAATAGGTATACAAAAAAACTAGGCAATGTTGGTTACTAAACAGTGTATAGTTTTGCATTTCATGGAAGCCAAGGCAAACTATTCTTTCAGGGCTTGTCTCTTACTTGACTTTAATATTTGGAAAGTCAGCATGTTCAATAAATGGCTTGTTTGACCTTAAGGTGAATGTGTCTTCAGGAGATAATAGGTTGGTCCACGTCTTAGTGGTTAAACTTTTCTCAAAAACCTTTTTGTCTTGTCATGGGGGTCTATATGCCTGAATGTTGGAAGCCTAAAAAGAGGGCCTATTTCTCTTTACCCTACTACTTTCTTCAAGACAGTGATAAATACATGCATTAGGCTAGTCTGAAATTTTATTAAATTGAAATTTTGGATTGAAAGGAGCAAAGATAGCAAACAGTGTTATCCAATTGGCTTTCAAGTAAGCACATGTCTTAAATTCACGACTTTTGTTTTCCTGATGGAGGTTTCAATTTCATTAGAGTCGGTACCAGGAAGATTGGATCACACACGATATTCTAACTATCTTGTTGATGGATATCCAGATCTGTGTAGAAGGTAACATGCAACTTTAAGGGTTTCTAAGTTGATTCTTTGAAATCACATGTCCTGTTAATGGTAAAATAAACGATTTTACATTTTTAAATTCAGCTGCATTATAAAAATGGAAACATGTTAAAAAAGACACAAGGGCAAGTTTGGTTCATATTTTGATTTGCAATAAATCATGATTCCTATAGGATTTAAGCAAAACTGTTCTTTTAGTATTATGAAGTACCCTCTTTATGAGCATTAGGGCTTTGAGCATCGCTGGAGATTTTTGCATCATCTCTGATCTTCAATTGGGCCAGGAGTGAGGAGGGGGGAAAGATGCTCAAACTAGGTCATCAGCTACCATGTACGATTTTATCCTTTGGGAGTACTGTATATGGAGCAGAAGATTGAGGTCACAACTTGATTTTCCAGCTCTAGGTGGAGGGCAGTCTGTTTACAGTTTATTTGCTCTTAAGTTAAATTTTGAAGACATCTACTCTTAGAAGACTAATATATCAGTGTTTTCTTTCCTCCTTAAATGTAAATCTATTTTGAGTTGTCACATATAACAACAAAATCTGTATTATTTAGATTCCCATCTCTATTCCCCAAGGAAGAAACACAGACTATTTTTTTTTATGGCTAAGTGTTGATGATTAAAGGGCTCAGAATTCAGTTTAACCACCTTTAAAAAATACTTCTTAATTTTGAAAAGGTGATAGGTTTACCCAATGATTAAAGAGTATAAAAAAATATACTAGAACACCTTGTATCTGTCTGGTTCCTATTCTCTTTTCTGAAAAGGTAAACATTGTCAGTACTTGTATGTGTATTATGCAATAATTTTGTTAGGAATTTATAAGCAAAATAGAAAATGTACTCTTACATTTTCATTGTCTTTACACAACAGAGCTTATTATCTACATTGCTCTGTACTGTTTTCTCATTTACTGCAGAATCTGTCCTAGTTCTTCATTACAGTTGTGATATTTCACTATGTAAATGTACCATAAATTTGTTTAGCCAGTCCTCTACTTATGGACAGTTGGCTTGTTTCTTGATCTTGTCTTTGCAAACAAGTTTGCAGCATCAATCCTTCAGTTATGTCATTGCACTCCTGTGTAGGATTCACAATAAGATAAGTTCTTGCTGACCAGCTATGAAGTCAACAGTTGATGTTAGAATGTAGTAGAGAAGGCTTATCACAAAGCTTTTAAGTTCTTAAACATCAATATGAGTGTATAAAGTTATGCAGACCAACATGATCAGAAGTGTTTTAAATGTTTGAATGCAGTTCTTGGTGGGTAATGTTGAAAATGGCCTCATGATGCTCAGGTCTGACTATTTCATTACTACCAGAGGCAGACCAGTGTTGCATTCCAGGGGTTGCGTCTGAGGTCTTCGTGACTGGATAGGTAAGAGCTGATGCTGATACTAGGGGCTCCCTGACTCTCAAAATGCCAGTTCCCCAGCCATTAAGAAAGCCTGAAAGAAAAGGTGGCTATCATGTGAACAGCTGGCTTTTATTGAAGCACAGGTGTCATCGCTCCCCCCCTCCTATCCTTAGAGTTAACACCTTAGCACCAGAGCTGCAGGTGAAGCCGGAACCAGGCAAAGCACAAATGAAAAACAGCTAAGCACCAAGAGATGTGTGTCACTGGGGTGTAGTCAGACTTGGGCAATTGATGTTTTCCAGGCTGTACCTTAACAAAAACTACTCACGTTCATTCTAGAGTGATCTTAGCATTCCTAATACATTGTTGGGTCCGAGAGAATTTTCTACCCTTCCACAGAGTTTATGTGCCCTTGAAAACAGTTCACAGTCCCAAAATATTGGAGAATAGGACTTTTATAAGCACAGATGCCACTTTGTTATGAGAAGCTAAAGCAAACAAAATAATAAAGGAAATGTATAGTTGCCAGTCTCACTCATGGACTTAAGCCATCTGAATTCTCAGCAGCAAACTAGGGAACGGTTGATCCTGTTCCACTGACATATTGGAAAAAATTAAGAGTTTGTCTTGGGGAGTAGGGTGGGGTTGTGAAATGGGTGAATAAGGTCAAAAGGTGCAAACTTTCAGTTTTCAAATGAACAGGCCGTGAGTATGTAATATCCAGCATGGGACTAGAGTTGATAATATTCTATTGTATATTTGAAACTTGTTAAGAGAGTAAATATTTAAAGTTCTCATAAGAAAAAAAAAGTTGTAACTGTGTCTGATAAAATGTTAACTAGACTATTAGCATCATCATTTCCCAGTATATAGTGAATCATTACATTGCGCATCTGAAACTAATATAATGTTAAATGTCATTTATACCTCAAAAAATGGGGAGAAATTATATTTCAGATGGTAAAAGGGGGGCAATTAATTTAAAAAAGGAAAGAATGTGTCTTAGGAATTTGAAGCCACTATGGCTTAAGAAAACCTTTAATGGGGGATCCCTGGGTGGCTCAGCAGTTTAGCACCCGCCTTTGGTCCAGGGCGTGATCCTGGAGTCCCAGGATCGAGTCCCATATCGGGCTCCCTGCATGGAGCCTGCTTCTCCCTCTGCCTGGGTCTCTGTCTCTCTCTGTATCTCTCATGAATAAATAAATATAATCTTAAAAAAAAAAAAAAAAACCTTAACAAAATTGATCAAATTAAACAAGCTAGTAAAAACCATAATGGTTTCAGAGGCCCGGTATACAGTCGACAAATCCAACTTACGTTTTTTAAACACCTCAAAAACAGTATGGACAGATTCTTGGCATGATACAGATGTATTATTTTAAAATCTACTTTATGTACATTGAGAAACATAGCTAATCTTAAACCAGAGAAAAATAAAGCTATCATTCTTTTTTTAAAATAATATTAGAAATGGAATTAAGTGTTTAATAAGAAAAAAGATAAACAATATCAAGTGATTTATCCAAACAATATTACTAGCAAATACTTTAAGTAAATCGTAAGAACATACAGTGAGAGAAATTTAGTTTACGAAAAAACCAAACATGATATGTAGCTCTTGCCTAACTTTGGCATAAGAAATTTGAAGGAAGATATAAAATCTGGTGTTACAAAAGGAGTACCTGTATTTTGAACCTGAAGGTGGAAAAAGAATGTTCAATAAACTAATTTAAATGTATCTCCCTATGAAATAACTTACTAGAATATGACCAGTGAAATTCATCTGGAAGTCTCAGTAGGCAAGAATTTTAAAGAATGTTTTCTTCAAAAATGTTAATATAAAATATTTACATCTCAAATTTTATAAATAATTATAACCTAACATTTTTCAAACTCTGATGTTGTGTTAAATTAAAAAAATAATTAGCATAGAAATTCTAGAAAGAGAATCAAACATTGTTAAGGGATTCAAGAAATAATAAAGCAATCTATCAATAAATTAAAGAATATTTCAGTAAATATTGGTAGGACATAGCAATGATATTAGAAGAATGAATTTATATCAATAGGTTATGGGAAATTCTAGATTACCAAAGAGTTAAAGGCTATTTTTTGCTGTTTGTATACAATTATGTAAAACTGTAATAAAACACAGATGTTTATCTATATGTAGGTTTATTGAAGAGTATCCAAATAACAGGCTTGATATACTAAAATGACATTTTGTTACAATTATAGCATAAATAGTTATTTTTCGTTTTTTTTAATTTTGTTATTTATTTATTTATTTATTTATTTATTTATTTATTTATTTATTTATTCATGATAGTCACAGAGAGAGAGAGAGAGGCAGAGACACAGGCAAAGGGAGAAGCAGGCTTCATGCACCGGGAGCCCGATGTGGGATTTGATCCCGGGTCTCCAGGATCGCGCCCTGGGCCAAAGGCAGGCGCCAAACCGCTGTGCCACCCAGGGATCCCCTAGTTTTATTTTTTAAATTAGTTTTTAAAGACTTTTATTTATTCATGAGAGACACAGAGAGAGGCAGAGACATAGGCAGAGGGAGAAGCAGGATCCCTGTGGGAAGCCTGATGTAGGACTTGATCCCAGGATCCCTGGATCATGACCTAAGCCAAAGGCAGACTCTCAACCACTGAGCCACCCAGGTGCCCCTATTTTTGGTTTTATAGGACATCTCCACCCTATCTCCACTTTCCAAGGTGGGTGGGAACAGTAGAGAATGCGAGGAAGCCTAGCTTCTGACTTTGAACCTGTCCTATGGATGCCATCCGTGCATGGACAACACCCTTCCCATCCTGGAACCTTGCTTTCCCTGTGGAGAGCTACTGAGTGGATGAAAGAGAGGAAAAGTGAGAACACTCAATGAGCAATAAAACACTATGTAATTATTATATGTTACATGAGAAATAGAACACCTAAGAACATTTTAGGAAATGATTTAAATAAAGGACTACTAATTTCAAGTACTTTGACAAACTGTAAAATATTTAGATTATTTTTCATTAATTAGTTCATTAATATGGGACCTTATAAAGTTCTCCCTTCAGGATTTTAATATTATGACTATGAACTAGGTCACTTTTCTTCATCTGCTTTGGAAGTGGTGGTTAGTGCTAAACAGCCGTTAATGATTACTGAGAAAGACTAATAGGCAAATACTTTCCCCTTCTCTTTAAGTATTTTTAAAACACAATAGATATTTTAGTCATCTTATAATCATGAGTTATCAAGTATTAACACAAATACGAATTCTTTAACCATAGAAAGTACCATAGAAAATGAGAGCCTCCCCCCATCTCCTATTTTAAAAAGAATATATTGAGTGTATTTTGTCACTGGTTCTTGGAGCATAAATACTGAGGATTGTTTATTTTCCTTCAAGAAATTACTATAGCTTTCCTCCTCTGAAGAATGTTTTTTAAAGAAATCTGATAGATTTCTCTCTTTTTTTTTAAAGATTTTATTTATTCATGAGAGAGAGAGAGACAGAGACAGAGAGAGAGACAGGCAGAGACACAGGGAGAGGGAAAAGCAGGCTCCATGTAGGGAGCCTGATGGTGGGACTCAATCCCGGGTCTCCAGGATCACGCCCTGGGCTGAGGGCAGGCACTAAACCACTAAGCCACCGGGGCTGCCCTCTGAAGAATTATAGAAAATAATTCCTGTCTATAAAATGTTCTTAGGTTTGCTACCACAGAATGTGAATATTGTAGGGAATGCCTCTGAGAACAAGGGAACATTTTTTTTCTCTCTCAGCTTCTTGTATCTTTTTTTCAGATTTAGTTTTGTTTTGATTACTTGGCCTACTTATTTCAAGAAGCTAAGGAGCTTGTTTTGTGTGTTCCGTTAAAAAAATTGTTTGATATTTAAAGTGACTGGGACATTTGGAATAGTTCCAACACTGAACAGTTGTTCATTTAAAGGAGACTAATTCCCAGGACACTGGGGCATAGAAAATGAATAATCAGCACAGCATCTTAGTTGGATTTGGAGTATTAGTATGAGCTTAAAAAAAATACATAGGCCCTTACTACTACTTGGAGAAGGGAAAAACAGTAAACGTTGTGTTTCATAGAAAACGGAAAAGTATAGTCAAGAGTATAAGTGCTTTTAGCACTTAAGGAGCAAAATGTGAGTAGATTTTTCAATATATGTAATGATTTACTAGAGATTAGGAAATGACTCATCAGCAGTATAAATCTTTGTAATAACCTGGCCATCAGCAGGAAAAGATGGGAAGATGTAGAAAATGTGTAGGAAGAGGGAGAGGCATTGAAAGGCCAATCACTTATGTTTTTCTTTCAGCATATGTGATCAGAATATAGTCAGGGAACTTGTCACAGGGTACTATACCAATTTACCTAGAAAATTAGAAATTATGATATGAATATTATTTTGCACATAATTTTCATGTTTTTGGATTGCTAAATCTAATTGTTTCATATACATAATTCTCTGCCCCACGTAAATCTTAAGTCGGAGCTAAAGACATTGTCTGTGTTTATAAGTTCCAAACATCTAGATAGTTGATTAATTCCTGTTCTGATCCATATGCTTTCCTTACGTAAACATAACTTAAATGTATTTCTGTGGTTTATCTAGTTGTTTTTGAACCCAGATGGTAGTGATTATAAAAATTAAAGTCACATATTTTCCTATGTATACTTATTCCCTTTACAGTTGAAAAGGGCAGGCAAAAGAATCCCAGAAGTTTGTGTATCCAGACACAGACATCTCCAGATGTGCTATCCTCTGAAAAAACACTTGAGTTGGCCCAGTATAAAACAAAATGTGAAAACCAAAGTGGATTTATCCTGCATCTCAAGCAGCTTCTTTCCTGTGGCAATATCAAGTTTGAAGCATTAACAGTTGTGATTCAGCACCTACTCTCTGAGGTAAGGATGTCTACCCTCTAAACAGTTTTTCTGATTGAGTTGAGGGGTGTAGGAGGGGGGCCAGTGTTCATGCTCTTGTCTTGTGAGTACTGTTCAGTTAATGAATGATAAGACCAGATATAATTCTTGCAATTATGCTTTGTCAACTCACTTGATACCTGAGTCATTCTCTAGAAATTTGGGATCGAAACATTTCTCCCTATTTTTTCTTTTCCAGAATCATTTAGACCAACAATGACATAAGGTAATTGTTACGTACATCTCCAGCCTATATTGGCATTATTTTACAGTTGTCTAACTGTATGTAGCTTTCCATATCACCTTTAATTTAATGCTTTGAAAAACGAGATTTATTATATTTGTGGGTCAAAGAACACTTCTGAAGTAACCCCCATTATGGGTCTGGGGACTCTTCAGAATTTCCATCTAATTCTAAACTAGTTTCTGGTACAACAAATGCAAAACAGGTTTTCTTTGCTTACTTATTCTTCTGTGACATTCTACAAGGATATTAGTTCAGAGACTGCTTAAAATTCATTGAGAAAACCAAGTTTCTGTGAACATATGCTACTGGCCTAGCAACAAAAACTACAAATATCTAAGGGGAAAAAAAAAAAACCACTGGGATGAGATTATACTTAAGCTCTTTAGATTTTATTTATTTATTTTTTAATAATAAATTTATTTTTTATTGGTGTTCAATTTGCCAACATACAGAATAACACCCAGTGCTCATCCCATCAAGTGCCCCCCTAAGTGCCCGCCACCCAGTCACCCCCACCCCCCACCCTCCTCCCCTTCCACCACCCCTAGTTCATTTCCCAGAGTTAGGAGTCTCTCATGTTCTGTCTCCCTTTCTGATATTTCCTACCCATTTCTTCTCCCTTCCCCTCTATTCCCTTTCACTATTATTTATATTCCCCAAATGAATGAGACCATATAATGTTTGTCCTTCTCCGATTGACTTATTTCACTCAGCATATTAGAGAGAGTGTGTGCACTTGAGCTGGGGGAGGGGCAGAGGGAAAGAACCTCAAGCAGACTCCCTGCTGAGTTTAGAGCCCAACCCAGGGCTTGATCTCATAACCCTAAGATTGTACCTGAGCCAAAATCAAGAGTGACATGCTTAACCGACTGAGCTACCAAGGCTCCCTCCCCTCTTTTGATATTTTTCAATCACAGTTTAAAAAGAGGCATATTACATAATATCTCAAGAAGAAAACTGTCCAATTTGCTTGTTCTGTAGTTCAGTTCAACAAATCTATGTTCATTTCCTGCAGAGGCTACTATGATATGGTTGCTGGTCTGGGGCAGGAGAGCCAGGCACTTGCTCTGTGCCTTTGCAAGTTACCAAGCTAATAGATAGTAAGATCAGGTATTTGATGAACATTTTACAGCTTTGTCCAAAAATATTTTTTTGAGAAGGAGTTGTAAACATTTACCTAGTTTTTAAATTATAGTAGTATATAGTCTTTCTGTTTCTCTTTAATATGTAAGGAAGGAATTGGAAAGCTGGTTTATATAACCAACTAAGCTAAATTGGAAACCATGTAATAGCAAATGTAGGAAATAATTTGTCTATTTTCTAATAAACCAATTACTTTGTTTTACTATATCTAGCCCAATCAATCCCATGTTCAATGCTCGCTTCGGCAGCACATATACTAAAATTGGAACGATCCCATGTTCAACCCCTTTCTCTCCTTTCCCTCTCACATGAGATGAGTCACCAAGTGCTGTGAGCCCTCATTCCCACAGTGTGGCTCTCCTTCATCCCCTCTTTTCCATTCATACTGATGCCAACCTTGTTCAGACTCTGGATAACTGTCCACTAGATTATGATAACTTCTTAGTCTTTAGACCTGCATTCTTTTCACTATAATCTACCCCAAGTACTGCTAACAGATTTATCTTTCCAAAGCATTCCACTCTACTGATTAAAACCTTCAGTGGTTCTCCATTGTCTACAGCTGACCTGTCCAATATGGAAGCTACTAGCTTTATGAAGCTACCAAGCACTTGAAGTGCAATGAGGCTGAATTAAGATATGCAGATAGGCGTTAAAATACACATGGATTTCAAAGACTGTAGATAAGAGGTGATGTAGGATTCCTTGTGAATAACTTTTCTGTTGACTATATGTTGAAATGGTGATATGTTGGATATTCTGGGTTAAATAAAATATATAAAATTTAATCTTTTAAACTTTTAAGAAATGTAGCTAGTGGAAATTAAGGTTATATACATGGCTAACATTAGATTTCCTCTGGATGACTCTGGGGTATAACTTGGAATGTAAGTTTCTAATTTGGCACAAGCTGCCCTTGTTAGCCTCACCTCACTGCCTGTCTGCTCCTGCAGTATGATTAGTGAGGTAGAGGAGAAGCAAGAGGAATCTAATATTATTGAATATTTACTAAGTTTTTTTAGGGGGTGTGGGAGGCTATTGGTACTTTTATTTTTGTGTTTTGTTTTGTTTTTAAATGTATTTTATTTAAATTAAATTTGCCAATATAACACCCAGTGCTCATCTTATCATGTACCTTCCTTAGGATATTTATTTACTACATCATAGACATTCTTATTAAGTCTTGTCCAAAAACATAAGTTGGAATTTACTAGGAAGAAAATGGAGATGTAGAGCTGTTAAGTAACTTGACTATCAGCAGACAGCTGGTTAGAGGAAGACCAGTACTTGAACTTGGGTCTAGGATACAAGAAACTCAAAATTGCCTATGAACTTCCTGTACATTTTCATTTTAAAAAAAAGATTTTATTTATTCACGAGAGACACACAGAGAGGCAGAGACATAGGCAGAGGGAGAAGCCGACTCCCTGCAAGGAGCCTGATGTGAGACTCGATCCCAGTATCACGTCCTGAGCTGAAGACAGATGCTCAATGGCTGAGCCAGCCAGGTGTCCTACTTCCTGGATGTTTTTATCCTTTGTTCATATTCCATTGCTGGGCTATTGCCCTTCTCCCTAATACCTACATATTCAGTGGCATCGCATCACTACCTATGTTTAATTTACATGAATTTATTATACAAACAAGTAGAAAATGCAAATTAAATAGATCAGGCAAGGAAAGGCCTCTCAGTGAGGAAAGGCCCAGAAGTGAATGTGAGATGAAAGGTGTCTGCTCTTCCTTTGGTTCCTAAATCCCTAACATGGCATGAACCTTCCACAATCCATGTAATCCCAGTGTTTCAAAATACTTTTTCCCCCTATACAACCTGGCCCCCAAATACAAACCAAACACTTTATCAGATACTCAGTTAGAGAAGGAGTAGATCAAACACTAGAAGAAAAACCTCGCTTGGTTGGACATACTGAGAGATGTTTTGTCAGTCCACAACAGGGCAAACTCTTTTTTTTTTTAATTTTTTTTAAATTTATTTATGATAGGCACACAGTGAGAGAGAGAGAGAGGCAGAGACATAGGCAGAGGGAGAAGCAGGCTCCATGTACCGGGAGCCCGACGTGGGACTCGATCCCGGGTCTCCAGGATCGCGCCCTGGGCCAAAGGCAGGCGCTAAACCACTGTGCCACCCAGGGATCCCCAACAGGGCAAACTCTTAATGAGTTTCTGGGAGACTTTAACTGTATGTGAATTTCATCTTGCATCTGATTTAGGTTTTAATGCCCACATAATTGTAACTCCACTCCATTTCTTAAAATCAAAAACTCTCTTTTAGGGGTACCTGGGTGCCTTGTTGTGCGTCTGGCTCTTGGTTTCGGCTCAGTTTTGATCTTACGGCCATGGATGCATCTGACTCCAGGCTTAGCAGAGTCTGCTTGAGGATTCTCTCCCTCTGCCCCTCCCCTCACTTGCACACATGAATGCACGTGCACACTCTCTCACAGTCTGTCTCTTATTCTCTCTCTAAAACAAGTCTTCAAAACAAAATAAAACAAAAAACCTCCCTATTTCCTGGTCCTTCTATTTCTCTATTCCGTTCACCTTCTGGATGCTAGGAGCACTTATATTTCTCTGTTGCTCTCTACTATATATTACAGATAGCCATCTGTAATCATTTTGCTTAAGACCAGAAGCTCACTGAGAGCAGGATCTGTGTCTAGTTCTTTCTTAGGAAACCAACCCAGCATCTATGGTAGGGCTTTATACATAACAGATGTGCAGTGTATGCCTGCATGAACAAATGAATGGACAGGGTGAACTCCCAGATGTGAGATGAACATGTAAAGTCTTTATGTAAATGTTCTTTGCTCTTTATAACCAATCGACAAATATTTACTGATTGCCTAATATGTACAGGGCACTATTATAAAACAGTTAGAAAGGAAAGACATAACCAGGGGAAAAGTTAAGTAATTCTGCAGAACAATTTTCCTCTTAACCCTTTGATTCTCTCATACCCATTATAGAAGTGATTGATTGATGTATAGACAAGATGTAGATTGTAGATGTAGACTGATCTATATATACATATGTATCTTATTGTTTTTCTAAATGGTTTTAGAACATTAGAGTATGGGTAAAGATTGATTATAGGGAATCCTAGAACCAAGACTTATCTTTTTGTTGCAAGTCTGTTTAACAACTATAACTTTCCACTTTTGTGGCAGACATAATTCATTACATAGAAGTTCTTTTTTTAAGATTTTATTTATTTATTCATGAGAGACAGAGAGAGAGAGGCAGAGACACAGGCACAGGGAGAAGCAGGCTCCATGCAGGGAGCCCAATGCGGGACTTGATCCTGGGACTCCAGGATCACGCCCTGGGCCGAAGGCAGGCACTAAACCACTGAACCATCCAGGGATTCCCATTACGTAGAAGTTCTGATAAGTATCTCATCAATCTGGAAACTAATACCATGCTTTCTGTCTCCCAGAGTACTCACTATTGCTAGTTTTAATTTGTTCCCATTCTTGGTTTATCCTTGCATAGTTGTGCAGTGTTCTGTACAAACAGCCAAAGTGAAATCCAACGTAAAGTAGCAGCCAAATAAGGTGAATTTGGAGTGACACTGTTTACTATAAGTAAAAATATCTCAGAACAACAACAACAAAAGAGTGGATATAATTCATTGTGTGAGTGGCAGGAAGGAGAGGTCAGAGATAGCACACATCTGAGCCATCTGACGTGACTCTTTTCTGCAAAATCCCCTGTGCTGTTGATGCTTTTCAATAGCCAACAAATTCAGGCCCACTGATGGGACAGCAGCCAGAGATTAAGTGCCTGTGTCCCAGGGCCTCCTAATTAAATTATGGTGAATCCATTTTTTCCTTGGAGCACTTAATATATTTAATGCATGCGTACGAAAGCATATTTCTATCCAGATTCCCACCTCCCTCTTTTTTGCACGTTGTGTGGAATTCTGTAGGTTAAAATACAAAGAGGATTAAAAAAAATTATTATCTAGACTATAAAGAGTTTATTATCTAAGGCAGAAACACTGATATAGGAGCAGCTGAATAAAAAGAAATAGGCAATCAGTACCTAAGTGACAAAATGTGTTTTTATCATCTACAACTGAAGGGTAGGTATCTTAAAGGGCAAGCTCCCAAAGAGAGGCAGAAGCTGACACTTACTATGGTGTGGGCACTGCAGGTGGCATTTCACATAGGATCATATATAAAGCCCTTGGTTTTTCCATTATTCTGTACTGCTTCCCCCCAGATGAGGTCATCTGCCTTGAGTGATGACTGAAGAATTGAGTATGGACATTTTAGTTCTATCTAGGTCTCAAGCTTCTTTTTTTAAATTAAAAAAAAAAAACACTCATTTATTGATGTGAGAGGCAGAGAACTAGCAGAGGGGGAGAAGGAGAAGTAGACTCCTCACTGAGCAGGGAGCCCAACAGAGTACTGGATCTCAGGACCCTTAACTGACTGAGCCACCCAGGCACCCCCATCCCAAGCTTCTTGAAGGTGAGAACCAGATCTTAAATTTCCTCCATGTTTTCCCTAGCATTTGGAATGGTCCTTGATTAATTGGTACAGAGTAATAACTTGCCAATCAATTCAGAAAGATAAATGTCTTATCTAGGCTTTGGGGGGAAGGAGATGGTGACTATGGTTGACATGGAGTATTCCCTGAAAGTTTATATAACAGGTCAGATAAAGACCATGCATCCAAGATTGTGGAGATAGGACACGCATGGCAAGCATGACTTGACCAAAACAGGAAGGGATGTGAGTCTAAACAGGTAGTGGAACACTGAGGTTCATGGAACTAGGGTAAAGTTTCTTTTTCGTGTACTCCATGGAATACTCTTTGTGAGGAAGGGCATTTATGTGTACAAAGAATATGGGACATTGATCTAGCAGCCCTCTGCAGGGTCGTGGGAAAGGTTGCTTTCACTAGTACAGGAATGAATGGTGGAGGTAGCAGTAATAGAAAAAGTGTGATAGATTCATGACACCTTAGGAAGACGTGACTGAGTTTGGAACAACCCATTTAGACAAGAGACAGAGATGACCTCCCGGCTTTCCTGCCACCATGTACTCAGATTGACAGAGCTTGGGAGAGAGACATCAGTGGCTTCTGGGCTTTAGTACAGGGAGGGTGAGCACAGTAGAGCTGGGGGGAAATGTTCACGTGGATTGAAATTCCTTGTCCCCAGAAATCTCTTTAATAAGCCAAGAGATCACATGGTATGTATTTGAGCTAAGATGTAAGCATTTTCACAAAATTACTCCTGGAAATGATATACCAACTTAATTTTCCAGTCCTCACTTTTCACATTTCTGGAAGTTTGAAAAGTAATTTAGCTTCTTGCAGCTTTGCCTTCTACTAGAAAATTAACTCTCGTTGGGAAGGGAATTTTAAGCAAGTTTCTTAATGTGTTGCAGGATTGTTTATGGGTATTATACTGTCTTTTAGTTTTCTTGACACTGAGTGACAAAACTTGCTTATATTTACTTGACCTAGATTACTAAGCAAACAAAATTAAGGCTTAAGTTTATGAGATCAGGAGAAACGTGTATTGTATGCATTTTTCTATACTTTTCTTCCAATTTTATCCAGCTTGATTTTCCTCAGTTTAATTTCTACATTAGAAAACTCCTGACTTGTTCATTTTTAAAAAACTGGGACTCACTGATTTGGGATTTCAGAACCATGTAATACTTCACTTTAAAGATCAAGCATCTAGAATCCCAAGAATGGCAAAATGGACTCATGAAGAAGTGTTCCTTAAATCTCATCACTGTTAATTATCTGTAAGACAGCGTTGGTGACTGTTTGTTAACCTCCTTAGGTCTTTAGTAAGAGACCATCACAAAGTAAAAGCTTTAGAAGGTTATCTGATCCCCAACTCTCAAATCAGCATTTCACACTTTACCTTTATAAACACCAGCGGACCATGTTCTAAAGCATCCCGATTAAATTTCGTGGCAAACACCATGCGCTGCATCCTAATGTCATTTTCAATTGTAAGTCACAAAACACACACTTGGATTGCTCTTCACCTAGTTCATAGGCTCCTCTCGTCCACAGGTTTTGGAGAACAAGTTTTTCTTTTCTCCTAGTAAGTGTGATAATCTAACGTCCTCAATTAAAGAGGAGACTAAAAAGGCTCACAAATCTAAAAATAACTCCATCATCCAGGCAGAGGAGGTCAGTTTTTCTTTCCACTGTACCAGCTGATATTTAAGTAAGTGGCCATCGATCAGTCTAATGTCTGGCTCTCGTTTTTCATAAATGAAGGGCTGTGGCTTTAAGTAATCGCAGGCTGCTCGTGCCAAAGGCAGAGGCTGCAGAATCAGCTTCTGCCAGGAGAGAGGCATACGGTAACCTGCAGGACGGGAAGGAAGGTTCCCGAGGACCAATGGCGCTCCTCCTGGTAGAGCTTTGAATGTAGGCAGACCGACCGGTGGGTGGTGTGGCCACCTGTGCACTTCTTGGACAGTGCGGGGGGTGGGGGCAGTTGGAGACAGAAGCTGGAAATGGGCTGCTCCAGCAGCAAAATGTGCCTCTATGCTCCATGTGCAGCAACAAGGGTAATTAGTATTTGCTTATAGTGCTTTTCTGGAAGAATGTCAGAGACGGAGGCAGAGGTTGTCTGGAATTAGGGGGGGAATGCTTTGAATGACAAGCAACTTTTGCCCGCAAAAGACTTGGGTCTCATGATCTCTGCAATAGTGTGATCAAGATGCGGCGGGAGCTCCGTCTTGGGTGATCTAGTAAGGGCATTTTCAAAGAGCTTTGAATCCTGCTTTTTTTCTCAGTCATGCCCTGATGGTAGGGAATCTACCTTTTAAGAAACTGTATCTATTGCTATACGTGTGCGTGTGTGTGTGTGTGTGTGTGTGTGTGTGAGAGAGAGAGAGAGAGAGAGAGAGAGAGAGATTGCTTTGAGTTGTGGTAACTTGGAAATTGTTCTTTTTTTGCAGGATAAATAGCTTTTTCTGATACTGAAACAGTTGCCTGATTTTCTTTGATTTGTTTCTCTAACATCTCCTTACAATCATAGCTGATCCCAAATATAATAATCCTTAGAAAAATAATGTGGAACGGGGTAAAATTAGTTTAATTTTGCCTTTTTTTTTTAAAGGGTCCTTTTTTGCTGTAGCTTAACCACAAACTTCTATCTTCTTTTTAGAAGGATTGACCTTATAATGAAACTTTTTTATTTGCAAATACAGGACAAAGTGCATATAAGTGCATATGTTTAGAACATTAAATATTTATCTTAAACTGATTAGTGCTTTATTGCCCTTGGAGGAGGAGAATGCATTAAGACTTAAGTATGCATTTGCTGAAAGGTTCTGCGAATCAGCAATGAAGCATGGCTCAAAGTAAATATTTTTAAAAGTGCCTCAAACGAAAGTTTCATGGGGACCTGAGAAAATAAAGATTTTTTGAAACATGAATTTCCTTAACAACTAAGGGACATCTGTGTTTTTTTACAACACAAACTGTTAGCCTAAATGATTCATATCTTGGCTTCTCCGTTCTGAGTCTCATTTTCCTGGTGATAACAAATGTGTGCCTTACTGAAAGGGACCCTCTTGAAAACATTAGTAACTTGATGTGTGTTTTCTGCAGCGGGAGGAAGCACTGAAACAACACAAAACCCTATCTCAAGAACTTGTTAACCTTCGAGGAGAGCTAGGTAAGAGCCTTTTTTTTTTTTTTTCTGCCTAAGTTTTATAAGATGAGGGGACGAATGGAAAATTTGGTTTTCCTCTCTGCATTGTGGCTGGAGTTGCATGCTGGCAGTTGTTAGCTGTCCCACTCTGGTATCTGTGCAAACACTTAATATCAACATTTCTTTTGAATCTTGGCAGCTTGACCTCAAGTTCACAGAATTCCTGGCACTCATCTGACTAAGCCTAGCAGAGCTTCTGATGACCAAAACATGGCTCTTCCTGAAGGCAGGGACAGAGTGATTTTTGTGATTGTGTGGGTTCCTGTTAGATAATCCCATCATATTTTTTTCTGAACCTCTGTCCATATAGAAGGATGGTGAGAAAATGCCTTCTCTGATTATGGCACTCACATTACACTTGCTCAGGGCACTTTGCTAGGAGTGAGTATATAGAAAAAAAGGATGCAATGCATCCAGGGTTGCCTGTCTAAAGAAGGCCTATTCTGTGCTAATGTCACAATATGAACAGCGCTGGTGGTGAATAAGGACCCAAGTAGGGGCACTGGTAGGCTTGTGCCTCTGATGTCTGTGGCACTCATCACCCATTGCTGCTCTTCCCAGGCTGAGCTCCATTTGAGTTCTGGTCTCTCCTGGAGGGGTCTTCAGGGCTCATGCAACAGATTCAGGACTGCCTTTTCCTACCTCAGCTGCTGTGCTGGAGTGAGCCAGCTGTCTTGGGATTCCCCTGTCTGCCACGGGCACCTCAGCCCTACAGAATCAGCTTCCTGCATTAGCCTCAGCCAGGTCTGGAGTTGTTCATTAAAAGGCTGGGTTCCTTGCCCTTTGCAATTTCTATGTATGCTGGCAGCTTCCTCTTAACGTGTGAGTAGCGATGTGTATAAATAATGCAAAAGCAACAGCCAGAGATGAAAATTGTGTTTGTCCAGTTCTAAAAGAAGCTCTGCTCACTTTTCTTTGGACGAGACTAGAATTTCAGCACTGTAGATGTAATTTGCTGGACTTGAAGTTTTGAGGTCTTTCTGCCCCTGCAGCACTCCACCCTCACCAAGGCAAAGATCAGATAGCCATGAACGTGGGCCCAAGGCCTGTCCCTGTTCCTCATCCCTCTTCACCTTCCAACAGGAGGCAGCCCTGAACTCCTAGCTAACCCTCCAGGTTCTTAATACCTAGCTGGGGCTTCATTTTCTCCTGACCTTATTTTAGGCTATGGAAATGAAGAACTCTTTATAGAAAAGTAATTTTAATACAAATGAAACTTCGGGACCCCAAAGACTTGTGAGTTCTAGGGGATACAGTTCAAGGAAATCACAGCTGAGAAACAGCCTCCTGGCTGTAGTGGTCAAGGCTTTCTGCCATGTTACTTAACTTGATTACCCAGATGAGCAACTTAATTTGCTTTTGTCTGTGCCTTAAATAACGTAATGGATATAGAGTGAGCAGGTCAGGAAAGAAGCCTTTTTGTGTATGTGTTTCAGAGTTCATTATGGCCCAGTGGAGGTGGAGATGAGCCTACCTGATGGTTCACATTTCAGCCTCTCCCCAGAATGAGGCAGAAACGCCAGCAGAACACTGTTCTCATTCATGCTGCTTGAATGGGGGATCCTCTTCTTACCTTTTAGTGGACAGCTCAATTAAATGATTTGAATTGGGACCCAGGTCCTTAGCACCTCCAGTTGGTCACATAGCCTGACAGGAAGTAGCCATGTTTGTACCTCATCTGTGATAAGGAGAGTGTGCCCTGGAGTATCCAGATGCAGTGGGTGGCCTATGCCTATTGTTCAGTCACCCAGGTGGGAGCTGGGTGACTCCAGGAGTAGAGGACTCTTGTCAGGGTGATGAGTGAGACAACAGTGGGAATGTCTGTCAGTGGAAAGGACAAGGGGGAATGTGACCATGCTCCAGGGTCATGAGGTAGAACTGCTGAAGGAACTACGAAAAGCATTTTGGGAATGGTTTCAGTCCTGTGAGGGGAGAGAAGAGAAGCCTTTATGTAGTTCTTCTGATGAAACCATCCAGGACAGATACTCGGAAAGCTGCCGGTGGGATTGTGTGTAGCATCAGCTGAAATGGAAGACTATAGGTTACAGAGCAAAGTTGGAAATGCAGTTTTATAATTTGAGGCAGTAGTTTATTATTTTTTTTTGTAAGATTTTTTTTAATTTTTATTTATTTATTTATTTATGATAGTCACACAGAGAGAGAGAGGCAGAGACATAGGCAGAGGGAGAAGCAGGCTCCATGCACCGGGAGCCCGATGTGGGATTTGATCCCGGGTCTCCAGGATCGCACCCTGGGCCAAAGGCAGGCGCCAAACCGCTGTGCCACCCAGGGATCCCGAGGCAGTAGTTTAAAGTGGTTAGACTGTGTGGCCACACTCTCTAGGTCCAAAGCTTCAGTGGCTGAGTGACATAGAGCAAGTGACATTACAGGTCCTGAGTCCCAATTTCATTCTCCGTCAAATGGCACTAAAAATTATCTGCTCAGGGGTGTTCATGAGGAAGTAACTCACTGTAAAGTGCCTGGCACCGAGTGTTACCTACTAGTAAACAGTAGGTATTAACGTGTGTGCAGTTTACAGCTGTGTAGCAATTGCCCACATTTGCTATTTTGTGGGCAGTGACTACTGCAGTAAGGAATTGAAATTAGACCAAGTATTATTAGAAATCCCTTGAGTTGGGTTGGGTTTTGTTTTTGTTTGTTGTTGTTTTGTTTTTTTGTTTTGTTTTGTTTGTTTTTTTGTCTTCAGACTCCAATGGCAGTGAGACAAGATTGATTCTCTCCTCGCCCAGTAGAAGTGCTTGCAGTAAGGATGGAGTCCATAGTCTAGGATTTCTGTCTGTGTATCCCCAGCTAGGAGTTGCTTGACTTCTTTGAGCCTAGTTTCCTCACTGGGAATGCGAAGTTATTATATATTTTGCTGGATTGTCATGGAGCTTGGTAAAATAATAGTCTGTATGAAGCAACTGGCATAGTGCCTCATCCACCACAGGCACTTCGAGAAAGCTGCTACCATCACCGTCATCCAAGTAGCCACCATTTCTCTCCAAAATAATGGGGTGGGGGCTGTTGGTGTCACTCTCCCGTTGAATAATGTTTCTTCTGCTTCTCTATGAAAACAGAGGCAAGGTTCCCAAACTAAGAACTACAAAACAAAACACAAAACAGCTGAAACTTAGGAGCAATGAAACCCAAGTAGAGTCTGTGATAGTGACCTTCAGAATCTAATTGCCTCCAACCTGTCCTCTCCATTGACCGACTTTTCTGTTGTCTCACTCGTTAGTCTCACAAGTGTCCTCTACGGCCAAGTTCACCCAACTGAGCTCAGAACAAAACCGCAAGGCTCCCCTCCCTCCAAGGAGTCCTCTGTATTTTACAATCATGTATTTATTTAATCTTGTGCTTTCTTGTTGTCTTCAGATAGTAAATTGCTTAATTTCAGAGATTCTTTTCTTCTTCCTATGCAAAAAAAAAAAAAAAAAAAAACCCGTATATATAAGCTTTTCATTTTCATAAGTAATTGATAAATATTTATGGGCATTTGAAGTATTTGAGGGTTTTAAAATTTCTTTTTATTTAAGGACGTTGTGCAGAAATTAAAATTGCAAAGTGAAAGGAAAATAGCCAATGGTTTTAGTACCCCTGACAGAGCTTTTATTTCTGCATATTCTCTTGGTTATTTATATGAATATTTATGACTTTATATCTTCAGTTTTTTTTTATGAAGGTATGACTTACAAACAACAGAATACTTATTGACACATATACTCTTGTAACCTACATCTTTATCAAGGTATTAAAGGTCTCTGTCCTCTCAGAAAATCTCATGAGATGAGGATGACACCCCTCCTTCCCCAGAAGCGAATATTGATCTGATTTTTATCACATAGGTTAGTTTTGTGTATTTTAGAATTTCATATAAACAAACATGCATTCTCGTCTTTTTGTGTCTGGCTTTTTTCATAAGCAAAATGGCTTTGAGATTTATCCATGTTATTTTATGTGTATTCTGATCTGTTTAGCTTGTGTCAAACACTTTGCCATGTTGCCTTATAATCTTTATTAGATTATGCTGAATGACTTGAGAAAGTCTTAGTGAGTGGATGTAGCTTAATTTCACTTGCCCCTGTAGTGTTAGAGCGAGGGTTTCATCATCTGCTGTTATCCCATCTATTCCCCTGGTTTTAACTACAACCTATAGGGTGATGATGTACAGATTTATTTTTCTAGTTCTCTCTTTCTCAAGCTGCAGATACATTTTGCCTAGTGAAGAGCTGCCTCCAGGAGAGCCAGTTCAATGTAATCAGACCTTTCTGACTCTCCAGCCCCTTGCTTCCTAGAACCCCTGCAGTGTCTCCTGATTCAGACCTCTTCCTCAAGGTCTGTTCATCATCATTTGCAGTGACCTGATAATTCACTCACCACCTAAAGTATCACACACCTTCTCCTCCATCCTCTACATGATAATGATCTGTGTTCTGAGTATCGCCTGAATCTTTCCTTCCTCAGCCTTCTGGCTCCTGCTGTTCTAATTTAAGCCTCATAATTTGTCACCCCAAATATATTCCAGTGGTCACCCAGCAGGTCACCTTGCTCCAGGACTGCTTCTGTCCTCTGTGCTACCAGGACTGTATTTAAAATCTCACATCTGTCCTATACTAGACATTTTTAACAAACATAAATGATTTAATTTGGGCTTTGACAAAAAGTTCAGATATACTATAGGCACCATGTATGATTTGACTGGAACCTGCCAGCCCAACTTTAGGATGTCAGGACATTCTTTTGCCTTTCTTTACACCTTCTTTCCCCTCCTCATGCCCCAGCCATGAGTCCATTCATACCTCCTTGGACCTCTTTGGCACATGTTATCCTCTCTGCTTGAAATGCTCTCTCCTTTTTCACTGCCTTTCTATTTTTGTCTCTTAAACTCCTCACTAGCTACAATACCTAGCTAAGTCCTAATTAAAATACCATAGCTTCAGTTGAGTTTTACCTCATCTTTCAAGCAAGTTACTTGTGCCTTCTGTGTCCTTCAGGATGCTCTGTTCTTAGGGTTGTTTCTAGACCTCCTCTCACAGTCCAGAGCCATGAACCCTGCAAAGGCAGCATCTCCCTCACATTTGCTGCTCCACCTGCCGATACCTTGTGCCTGGCACTTAACTACCTCAGTGAATGAATGACTTTCACATTAAAGATGGTAACCAAAGAAAGTTGGTTTTATCCTTATAATATTCTAATAGTGGTTTTTGTGTACAATTGTTTTCCTGTAAACCATTTAAAAATAACATGTATGTTTTTAGGAATGAATAGTAATATAAAGTAAGGCAAGCTGTAATTCTCTTGGAAACATTTTATAATTATGTCTGAGCACCCCAGTTAGATCATATTGAAAGTGTCAGCCCTTGAAATAGATAACAGTTCAGTTTAATGGTCTGTTATGCACAGCAAGCATTTGGCCTCTGAGATAGAGGATAAACACATCAATGATTTTTTTAGGAGTTGTATTGGATCAAAACCAGGTATAATAGAGAACCATAATTATGATCTTTGAAGGTTCCTACTGCTTTTTGGTAATGTTCATCATTAGAGTCCTATTTTTATCTAAATTAATGAAGAAAAGGTATTTTCTTTCAAAATCTTTAGCCATCAGAATTAATAGCTAATGTATATCCCTTTTAGAGCCTTCCATCTATTTTTATTTAAGTTTTTTTCTTCTAAATCCTACTGAGACTTAAATATCTGGTCAAGTGAACTAGATTTCAAAACTTTGAAATGCCTTTATTCCCAGGCATTCATATAAACTTAGAATGGTTTTTACTGAGCTGTTCAGACAATGCACATCTTCTCTATACATTTATCCTAATTGTTTCTATTTAATGACACAAATGGGATTTGAACCTTTAATTCACTAAGAATTACAGTAATTCCCATAATAATTATATAAAAGACCAGTTGATTTTTTCCTGTATATATAAAAATAATGAGCTGAGTAGGCAGTAACATTTATTGAATGCCAACTCTTTCCTGACAGCAATATTCAGCTCTAAACCTGCTGGTTAGTATTTTATTAAAAGACAGGACAGGGAAGGGAGGGAAGAGGAAGGAAAAGAAACTGAGGTTTGAAAGTGAAGTAACCTAAGATCAAACAGCTAGAGAGCAAAGTGCCTGGATAAGGACCTAGGATAGGTAGGTCCAAACTCCTATTCACGGTAACAGGAAAAGCATGATGCAAATACTTGAAAGATCAGAAAATGATGTGATATAAATCCTCCTTTGTGTTGGTAGCAACTTTTGGAATCTTTTTATTTGATTCAAGAGTTCAAGAAGTACTGTTAGATTAAAATAGGACTTGTTATTATCAGAGGAAAGTGACTTGATTCTGCCAGAAACAGTATATAAATTGTCTAATCAACACTTGTGTCTATGAACTTGAGGCTACCATACACCTTGTGGAATGTGTTAATTCTTTCATTAGTTTTGTTTACAAAATTAATGTCTTGGCCTAACAGCCTGTGTATTTTAAAGTAATTTTAGAACTCTTTACAGTGACTTAACTTTAAAGTTAAGAGTTACAGCATTCCAGAAGTGATTTTTGAAGTGGACTTTAATGAAAAAACGGTTAATATAATGAAAACCAACCATCTACCAAAAGAGAATTCTTTCTCTCACTGAGTTGAGGATAGGTTTTTTTTTTTTTTTTTCAGATTTTATTTATTTATTCATGAGAGACACAGAGAGTGAGAGATATAGGCAGAGAGAGAAGTAGCTGCATGCAGGGAGCCCAATGAGGGACTCGATCCCAGGTCTTCCAGGATCACACCCTGGGCTGAAGGCAGGCGCCAAACTGCTGAGCCACCCAGGTGTCCCAATTGAGGATAGTTTTGATACCACCTGAGACTTAGCTCATTTTTCCCCAACCATATCCATCTATCCCAAACTCAGCCTTTGGCTGGCTGTGTCTGTAAGTAAAAGGTCATGTACAAGTCACCTATACAGATGCACGGCATTCCCAAGGTTATCTGTTTTCAAAGCCTATGAAGTCGTCTTCCTTGTTCTCTTCCTTGTCCTAACTTGTCCTTGTCCAGTTTTGATAGGTTCAGTTTGGACTAATTTAATGTCATTTGTCCAGAACAGTGGTTCCCAGACTTCACTGTGTAATAAAATAGATTGGGTTAGAATGCTGATTCACAGTTCTGACTCAGGCGGCTTGGGAATGGAGCCCAGCAACCTACTTTTAATGACCATGAAGGTGATTATCTTGTAGGTGCTCTGTGGGCTATACTTTGACACCACACGGGTTGTCCAGAATGTTGTTTCTTTTATTTAAAGTGTATACAAATCAAATAAGCACAATGAGAGAGTAAACAGTAATTCCAAATAACACCAGCTGAACTGAGTCCATTCTTGTACATAGGCTTCCAAATGAACATTACATTTATTATTTTTATTTCAATGCGATTTCTTTAAAGTCCTAACTGATTTTTCTCAGGCCTGAAGCTTAGAACATTATTGCAATTACGCAGCCAGGCTTGCATCTCTGATCCACTTTCATGCTCAAATGTTTTCATTGGTCCATGGAATGTTACTGCTGTGATTATGAGAGCATCTGTTTTGCAGCATGTTGTTGGCCAGTGGGTAAGTTGAAAAACAGCAAAGCCTTTTCAGACTCATATTGGCAGGAAGAACCAGAGGCTCCATGGAGGCCCAGCTGGCTCCTATGTACCCAGATTAGCTGGCTGGGCCAGATCATCTTCCCCCATTCGAGTAAGATTTTGTCAGGACTAATCTTATTCGAATGGGGGTAAAAAAAGATTTGTTTTGTTTACCTGCCTTATCTTGCAGTCAGTCTTTCTAGCTTGCACAAGAGAATGAAGCCCTAAGACTCTCAGGCTTAGAATATGTATGGATTAAATTCTCTATTACGCATCTAAAGTTGAGAAAGTAGCCATGCAGGTCAGGTTCTGGGCTCTGCGCTGTGGAATCCGCATTGAAAAGGTTGAACGGATTGGAGTCCTGGACACAGTTCTGCCACTTTGCTACTTCAGTTCCCTTTCCAGGAAAATGAGATTTAAGAAAATATCTTATTAACTTCAAAAACACTATTACATGAAATCATAGGCATGAGAGCACTTTGTAAAGTACGAACTGAATTTTAAAAGTAAACTGGTATGAGTTATGGGAGAATTGAGAGTGCAGGCATTTTGTAAAAGCAAATTCCTCATAAGTTATGACTATTGAGGGGCTTTTGAAATCAGTTCATGTTGGTTCATAGAAGTCCCAATAGCTATCAGAAAGCCATCTGTGGCTCATTTCGAAATTTAGAAAGAGACCACGGTCTGCCTCATGACTGCCAAATTTCTTGATCATATGAAAAAGTAGTACCTTTTGGAAAGCAAAACTGGAGCTCTTGTGAGTTGATCACTCTGCAGACAGTTTGTGAAGACTACAAAACCATCACCAAACAGTAAGGTTGGCAAAGCAGGTGGTATGTGCTCCGCCTGCCTTGCTCCCCAGGGAACTGAGAGGCGGGAAGTTGGAATCTCCCACTGTTGGATAGTCTAGGTCCCTACCCTGAGGTTTGTAGGCTACTGCCCCTCTATTAAGTAGCTACTGCCCCTCTATTAAGTAGCAATTTACTACTTAAAAATGGCATACTGATGACCTTATTCACTTATATTACTATCTTCAATTTTAAACAGATGAGACCCTGGTTTAAGAGAGTAACCTACATAGGCATTCTCCTGGGAGTGCGTCATGACTAAATAGCCCTTGGTAGAATAAGAATAATATTTTGAAGTAATTATGCTACTGTGGTAAAGTATAGTGTTCCCATTCATGGTTCTGGGGCTGGGGTACAGGAGAAGTAAGATAAGTTACATATTTGTTTCCCCTTTACTTTTATACACAGTTGGGAGCATATTATACATGCATTTCTTTTTTTTTTTTATAGATTTATTTATTTATTCATGAGAGACAGAGAGAGAGAGGCAGAGACAGGCACAGGGAGAATCAGGCCCCATGCAGGGATCCCAATACGGGACTCGATCCCGGGTCTCCAGGATCACACCCTGAGCCAAAGGCAGGCGTTAAACCACTGAGCCACCCATTTCTGCACCTTGCTTCTCAACACTTAACATTCTTTATATATTGAACTTTAAGAACTGTTACCAGTCTAAAGAACTATTAAATAATCTTATTTTTTGGAAAACATTCCATTGTATGGATACACTACAGTTAATTTAACCAGTTCCTTCCTAGTGGACATTAGGTTGTTTCTGATGTTTTGCTGTTATGGAAGTACTCCAGTGAAAAACCTCAAACATCTTCATTTTATATATGTGGGAATATAAGATAAATTCTTACTGGTGGAATTGCTGGGTCAGTGGACTGTGCAGAGAAAATGTGACAAGCCAAAATTGAGGGACGCCTGACTCCATTATGGGGAAGAAAAAAAGGAAAGACCTCACAGACCAGGGAAGACTCAGGAAACATGACAACTAAAGGCGATGTGGTGTCTTGGATGGGATCCTAGAATAGAAATAAGGGACAGAATTTGGAGTTGAGTTCATAATATTGTACCGAGGTTGGTTTCTTAGTTCCAACCATGTCCCTTGGTAACGTGCAATGTTATTAGGGAAGAATGGGTGAGAGGTATCTGGAAATTATTGCATTTTGCAGCTTCTCTGAAGATCTAAAATTAATCTAAAATTTTTTCCTTAAAAAAAAGCATTAGTGGAAAAACTCGTGAAATCCAAATGAAGTCTATAGTACAGTTACTAGTATTGTTCCAGTGTTAAAACCTTAATTATGACAAATGTCCCCATGATTATGTAAAATGCTAATATTTGAGGACAGTTAGGTGGAGAGTGTATAGGAACTCTGTGTACTATCTTTGTAAGTTTTCTATAGATGTAAAATTATTCCACAATTAAAAGTTTTTTAAAAGCAATTGTATTTCCCTGAAAAGTGTGTACTTTTTTTTCTTTTCAAATTTTTATTTAAATCGTAGTTAGTTAACATAGTGTGTTATTGGTTTCAAGGGTAGAGTTTATTTATTTTTATTTTTTTATTTTTTTATTTTTTCAAGGGTAGAGTTTAGTGATTCATCACTTACATACAACACCCAGTGCTCATCACAGAAAGTGCCCTCCTTAATGCCCACCCCTCATCTAGCCCATCCCCCACCCACCTTCCTCCATCAAAACTCAGTTCTCTGTAGTTAAGAATCTCTTATGGTTTGCCTCTTGCTCTTTTGCCCCCCCCCTTCCCCTGTGTTTATCTTTTTTGTTTCTTAAATTTCACATATGAATGAAATCATATGGTATTTGTCTTTTTCTGGCTAACTTATTTTGCTTAGCATAATACCCTCTAGTTCTATCCACATTGTTGCAAATGGCAAGATTTCATTCTTTTTGGTGGCTGAGTAATAATCCATTGTGTGTGTGTGTGTATACACACCACTCCTTTTATCCATTCATCAGTTTATGGACATTTGGGCTCTTTCTATAACTTGGCTCTTGTTGATAATATTGTTATAAACATTGGGGTGCATGTACCCCTTCAAATCTGTATTTCTGTATCCTCTGGGTAAATATCTAGTTAGTGCAATTGCTGGATTATAGGGTAGTTCTATTTTTAACTTTTTGAGGAACATCCATACTGTTTCCCAGAGTGGCTGTACTGGTTTGCATTCCCACCAACAGCACAAGAGGGTTCCCCTTTTCTCTGCATCCTCACCAACATCTGTTACTTCCTGTATTGCTAATTTTAGCTATTCTGACAGGTGTGAGGTGGTATCTCAACATTGTTTTAATATGTATTTCCCTGATGATCAGTGATGTTGAGCACCTTTTCATGTGTAACCATCTGGATGTCTTCTTTGGAAAAATGTATTCATATCTTCTGCCCATTTCTAAACTGGATTATTTGTTTTTTTGGGTGTTGAGTTTCATAAGTTCTTGATTTTGAATACTAACCCTCTATAAGATAGCTCATTTGCAAATATTTTCTCACTCCGTAGGCTGCCTTTTAGTTTTGTTGATTGTTTCCTTTGCTGTGCAGAAGCTTTTTATCTTGATGAAGTCCTAGTCGTTCATTTTTGCTTTTGTTTTCCTTGCTTCTGGCAACATGTCTAGTAAGAAGTCACTATGGCCAAGGTCAAAGAGATTCCTGTCTGTGTTCTTTTCTAGGATTTTGATAGCTTTCTATCACACATTTAGGTCTGTCATCCATTTTGAATTTATTTTTTTATACGATGTAAGAAAGTCGTCCAGCTGAAAGGAGTAAAGGTCTCTAGCACTTAAAGCAGGTGCCTTACGTCCTGAGTGGCCAGAAAGAGAGAGGGACCCAAAGCAGGCAAGAAACACTGGACAAAAGCATCTCATCTCTCTCATAGCTAGTGCAGAGAAGGGGAACGCGGCTCAAAGAAGAGGTGGCACCTATAGCAGGCCTGCCGGAAGCACCTAGAGAATGTGTGACTGTCTAGTTGGGGAATGAAGTCCTTTTATTCTCCTCTTTATTTATTTATTTTTTTTCTGTTACAACCTCCTATGTGGCATCATGAAAATTGGTATGATTTCCATATGACCTTACCTCTTCCTTTTTTCCTTTTTTTTAGATTTTATGTCCAGCTTAGATAAAATCATCTAAAAGTTGGCAAAGTTCTATTATACCCAATGTTAAGAGCAATAGGAAGTGAAGATTGGAAGTGGGGTGGGTATTATAGTGCTCTATCGTGTGTGCATTTGTGTGTGTGTATGTGTGTGTGTATTTGAATACTAGACAAGCAAGTCTTTTTTTTTATTTTAAAGATTTTATTTATTTGAGAGAGTACACAAGTAAGGGGATAGGGGCAGAGAGAGAAGCAGTCTCCCCATTGAGTAGTCAGTCCAATGCAGGACTCCAAACTAGGACCCCCAGATCATGACCTGAGCCAAAGGTATAGATGCTTAACTGACTGAGCCAGCCAGGGACCCGCAAGGCTGCTTTTTAACTATCACATTCTGTTATGGAACCTCAAGCGTGCCTTTGAGGACTCTTCAAACACATTTGAACTGGTGGACTTTTGCAAGACCAGGAATAATAATAACAGCACCATTTATGGTGTCCTGACTCTGGTCAGGCACTGGGTCAGGTGCTTCACATGTATTACTTTATCTAATCCTGCAGGGGAAGTACTAATATTATCTCCATTTTTTCAAAAAAAAAAAAAATGAGGAAATAAAGGCTTAGGAAGCTTAAGTAATTTGCTCAAATCACATGGCAGGTAAATGGTGTGACTGAGAATTAAACCTAATTATTCCAGCTCTATTAAGTCATTTATTTATGTTCTTGAGAATTAAAATATTTTGGGTTGTCTCATGATGAAGCATGCTACCCAGATATAGAAGTGAAGAAAGCTCTGTATCATTGCAGAAGAATATTACAACTTCAGGGCCATGGTTGTGTAATGCTTTTCTCTGTAAACAGTACATTTATCAATCTCCAAAGGGAAATTGGTCTTTATGAAATGGAGAGAATACAAATCTAACCTTCCCCTGTCAGAAAGGACTAATTAGGTAATGGCTGTGCTTCTGCTCCTCAGGACTAATAGCTAAAGGGCCCAGGATGAATCCAGTTCTATTTTTCAGTGGTTATAATTGACTATGACAGTGGGCCTTTTCTAGAGGTCATCCAGATAATTATATGAAAAGAGAAAATTTTTAGCACTTCACTTTTTCTGAAATATTTTTTCCTTGATCAGTTATATATGCTTAAACCTTGTTGTTCCTGTTTTGTCGCTGGCCTAGAATTCTTTACAGGCTTGGTTTGTCCCAGGGTGAAAATGTCAACTTCTGTCACATGGCCTCCTGCTTTAGGGCTGATCTTGTAAATGAGTTAGTTTCTTTCTTTCCTAATTCTGAAAATTCTTTCTCATTCTAAGGTGGACTGCTGGAGAGGGCTTTTGTAGTTGACCCATGTGTACAAAAGTTACAGTTCCTCAGCTCTTCACCAGGCATCCTTCATCACAGACAGGCTTTTTAACAATCACCTAATAGAAATGTTTAAATATCAGGACAAAAAGAATACTTTGTACTATATGGACTTTGTATTTGTGCAATAACTTCTTGAAACAGTATTACCTAACACTGTGAAAACTCCTTGCTTGCTTACTGGAAATTCTGAAAGATCTCCTCTTGTTTTGGCTTTTGTTGGGTACCTGATAAATTGCCTGAAAGGGAGTGGAATTCTGGAGAGTATTTGAGGAAGAGACAAGGCTGAGAACAAGGGGTAAGAGCAAGCACGGGTGGCATTAGTAATCTCTCCTAAACTGTCACAAGCACAAAAAAAAGTCCATGACTAAAGCCAGAGGGTCACATCCATCACCCCCTGGTTCCCCGCACAGTGTGTGTCTGGCAGCAAAGGAGCACTCAGACCCCTTGATGTGATGTTTACATGGATGTCCTTTAAAAAAGTACTTCATGAGTCTTTATGCCAAATAAAAATGATCCTTCAGGAGCCCGGGGCCAATTAATTCAAAGTAAAGCTGTTTGTGTGAGGGATGATTTCAGCCCAGCTGTCGTCCACATGGCACACCAAGCCAGTAGCAGAGCAAAGGTCTGTGCACAGCTGTGGGCTGATGTCACTGCTTGGGGTTGGGCCTGCGCTTCGGATTGTTGTACTAACAGCAGTAAATCCTCTGCTTCCCATTCTGACCCATTTTTCCTTCCCCTTCCCTTCACTTAGCTCACTTAGCTTCACTTAGCTCACAGTGGCCAACCAAATGTAAACACTTTTAAGTTTTGTTTTCTTTCTTTTTTTTTTTTTTAAAGATTTTTATTTATTTGAGAAAGAGAGCAGGCATGAGTGGGAGAGGGAGAAGCAGACTCCCCAGACTCCCTGGGGAGCCCAGTGATGCAAGGGGGCTCGTTCCCAGGACCCTGAGATCACGACCTAAACTGAAGGCATACACTTAACTAACTGACTGAGCCACCCAGGTGCCCCCCGCCTTTTTTTTTTTTTTAACAGTGGCTCATGTGAGAGGATTTCCATATATCCTATTTGATTTTGAAGTCTGCACCATAGGTATACATTCAAACTGACGGTGGTTTCACTACAAATAAATCTGTTAAAATTCAGCAGAAGTAACATACTGTTAACTTCACATACAAGATCGTCTAGTTTTAGGTTCCCTTAGACATTCTGTCTCTATTAAGGAACATTCAAATCAGCTGGAAGCATACTATAACTTTTTATTTTTTGACATTTGAAATTCCAATGGAATTAAGTGAAAAGGCTGTATGAAACCAGGAGTGCCCTGACTAGAAAGTTGTTTGATGTATTTACTGACTGCTTGCAGAATATTTTTCTATTGGCTACTTTCATATAGTGTGTGGAATTCACACACAAAAGCATGTGGGGCTGTCATTTTGTTTGTGTACTTGGGAAGGTTAGTGGAAGGTTAATGGAAGCTCGTGTTGTGTGTACTTGCTTGACTAGCATTTGTCTTTAAGTTTTAAAACACTTTTTTCAAAGATTGATTGATTGACTGATTGATTTGAGAGAGCACACACAAGCGGGGAGGAAGAAATAGAGAGGGAGAAGCAGACTCCCGGCTGAGGAGGGAGCCCAATGCAGGGCTCAATCTTAGGACACTGAGATCATGACCTGAACCCAAAGCAGATGCTTAACCTACTGAGCCACGCAGACGCCCCTAAACATTTGCCTACTTGAATCATTGTGAATAATACAATAAAAAAGAAAAGTGGAAAGAGTTTTGTGTGACCATCAGCATAGTCATTATCTTTCATTAAGTTCTTTTCAAGAAAAGAAAGAACTTCCAAAATTTAGTTCCACAGGACTGCTTGTCAGTGATGGTGCATTTGATTGCCTCTATAATTGGGCCCCCATCTACCTTGTTGGGTCTCATCTCCCATTGTTCTGCCTCATGAACGTTCTAGTTCCCAAGGCACACTGACTGCATCATCTCCCACCGTTGCTTACGGTAGAATAGTTGTCACTCTCAGTATCAGAATGGCATTTATAATCCTATGGCTCAGTTTTTTAAAGTGCTGACGTAATCAAAACCGCAGAGAGATGACATTTCACACCCATTAGGATGGCTCAGAAGAAAGGAAAGCAAGTTTTAGTGAAAATGTGGAGAAACTGGAACTGTCTTGCATTGCTAGTGGGAACATAAAATGGTGTAGGCATTATGGAAAACAGGATGGTGGTTCCTCAAGTAACAGAATTACCAGCTGACCCAGCAATTCCACTTCCAGGTACATACTCAAAAGAATTGAAAGCAGGGACTTGAACAGATATTTGTGTGCTCGTGTTTATAACGGGAACATTCACAGTAGCCAAGAGGTGGAAGCAGCCCAACTGTCCACTGACAGCTGAATGAATACACAACATGTGAGCTATCCATATGATAGAATATTATCCAGCTTTACAAAGGAAGGAAATACTGACATGTACTACAACATGTATGAACCTTGAAGACGTGATGCTGAGTGAAATAAGCCAGGCACAAAAGGACAAATTCAGTATGATTCCATTTATATGAGGTGCTTAGATTCGCAGAGACAAGGTAGAAATAATTGCCATGGGAGGAGGGATTGAGGAGTTACTGTTTAAGTGGTAGGGAGTTTGAGTTTGGGGGAAGGGAGAAAGTTCTGGAGATAGCAGCAATGGTTGCACAACAGTGTGAGTGTACTTAATGCCACTGAACCATACACTTAAAAATGATTTGCAATGGTAAATTTTATGTTGTATATATTTTGCCACAACTGTACAAAAATTTGTTTTAATATGCTACCAAACCTTCCAGACCATCCCAGCTGGATGTAAACCACTTTGAGGGCCATTTATTGGATCCTTAGGTACTGCCCTGTATTGTTGCTTCTCAAAAGTATATGTCTTGTCTTATCAATTAGACTGTGAGCTTCCCAGTGAGCTCCATGTTGTTTCTCACTAGTTTCTAGCACAAAAAAACAGCTGGGTGGGATGGGAGAAAGCACAGGCTTTGGGTGCAGACCATCAGAATCCAAACTGCTTACCACAGTCCAGCTTCTGCCACTTACTTAGCTATGTGCTTATAGGCGAACTACTTAACCTTTGTTGGCTCCCTTGTTCATTTAGTGATGAGGTTCTCACAGAACTTCTGGGAGGATCGTATAATGTGTAGGGAGCTTCATTCTGTGCCAGTCACTGAGTAGTAGTTTTATTCTTTTTTTTTTTTTTAATGCTCCTTTCCCTTTCAATAAATATTTATAGATTTATTTGAATCTCAGTGGTTCTCTTCAGCAGACACTATCCTTGCCATTATTCAAGACGGTCCATTTTGCCTCTGAAAGAATCCCAGTAGGGGACACATGACTAATATTTCTACTGCCACATGGCATATTCCCCAGAAAACAAGTCTACCTCGTTGTTGGAAATTCATCCCAGGAACCAGCCAGTTCACATGACTTAAGTAGAATGATCATTAAGCTAACCTATCCTTCTCTCTGCCCTAAAACTCCTACTCCTTCCACAGCTGCAGAAATATATAATCCTTACCAAAAGAGAGGTGAGGACTAACAGCTGACTTACTGGTACTGATTTTATATTAGTCCATGGGTATTTTAGGATATTGAGAACTTGCATCTTCCTGACAGAGTAGCACTCCTTTCACCTGTATTGAATGTCGGTAAAGGAAGGTCGGAAAATCAAAAGTCAAGCTTCCTGGGAAATGATAGAGATCTTCCAGGATTTATTATAGTGTGAGTGGGTATGCAGTTATGTGCAAGTTCTGCAATGTATTGTTAATCCTTATGTGTTTTCAGTAGTGGTGATGAAGAGGTAAGATGATCTGATTTTAAATTATGTTTTTCAGATTACTTTGTCTTTAAAAATAATACCCTTTTGATATGTTTATATATAGCTTTTTTTGGGAGATTTTATTTTTTATTTAAATTTAGTTTGCCAACATAGAACACCCAGTGTTCATGCCATCAAGTGCCCTCCTTAGTGGCCATCACCCAGTCACCCCATCCCCCCAACCACCCCCTCTTCTGCAACCTTTTTTTTTTTTTTCATTTGTTTCCCAGAGTTAGGAATCTCTCATGGTTTATCTTCCTCTCTAATTTTTCCCACTCAGCTTAATAAAGATTTTATTTGACACACAGAGACAATACAGGCAGTGGGAGCGGGAGAAGTAGGCGCTCCTCTGAGCTGGGAGCCGGATGCGGTGTCCCATCCCAGGACCCTGAGATCATGACCTGAGCCCAAGGCAGACATTTATGGGACTGAGTCACCCAGGCACCCCTATGTTGTAGCTTTTAAAATGTGTTCTTTCTAAAGTTGGTATGCTCTGGTGATTTGTGTTCAACATACTCTAATACTTTGTTTTTATTACTGTATTTTTGAAATCAGCTTAAATTAAGTAGAAGCTTAAAATCCATTTATTTCTTATCTCCGATCTTCCTTGCCCCTTGTGTCTTAGCTTCTCCCTACAGGCTCTTCAGCCTTAGAGACGCCTCAGCCAGTCAGAGCCTCCCCTCCTTATGGCCCCTGCACTGATCGGTCAACACACAAAGGGTGCTTCTCCCTTGGAAACCTGGTTCTTTTCAAGTACTAACGTTACTACTTGCTAGATGGTTGTGTGTTAGGCGGGGTGAGGGGGTCGAAAAGGGGTATTGGTTTTGGTTTTTATTTTGTGGTTATGGGGCTTTTATTTTGCTGCCAGTGACCATTTCTTCTTGTTCCTATTTATCGTTCACTTTTATACCATTATATTTGAAAATCTGGTCAAGAGACAACAAAGTACTCAGAGTACTGTGCTAATGTTTCCAGAGTCCTCACAACTATGTGAGAATGTGGTGAATTTAGGATATTCAGCAGATGAATTTTTTTTTTTTTGCCTTTTTCCCCTCTTTTAGTCACTGCTTCATCTACCTGTGAGAAATTAGAAAAAGCCAAGAATGAGTTGCAAATAGCTTATGAAGGATTTGTCCAGAAGCTGAACCAGCAGCACCAGACCGATCTATCAGAGCTAGAGAATCGGCTTAAAGAATTTTACACCGGGGAATGTGAAAAGTTCCAGAATATTTATATTGAAGAAGCAGAGAAGTATAAAACTCAATTGCAAGAGCAGGTCTGTGCCTTTGGAGTCTGATCATGTCCTTGGTCATGACTATTTGAATTCTAATTGTTTGATGAAGAACTTCCTTTGAACTTCTTTTTATTTAAATAAGTGAAAAGAGGTTTTTCGATTTTTTCTTAGGATCAAAGCAATGTTGAGTGAAAGAAGGAAAGAAAAAAAGAAAAGTTAAAAAAAAAAAAACCTTCCTTACTACCTGGAAGTAATCCCTTTTGATGTTATACTGCTACATGATTGGTTTGCATTTCTTCTTTTTTAAACTGACACTTAATAACCCACATTTTTCATTTAATAGTATATCATAAGCTTCTCTTTAATTTTCTCACTTCCTTTTAAAATCAATTCTCCATTTAGTAAGTATTTACTGAGTGCATACTATATGCTGGGCACGTGCCAGGGACTGCAGATATGAAGACCAGTATGACAGGCATGGATCTTCTGTGGTCCTATCACCGTGAAACATATCATTAATTATGATGAACTTGGCCTTTTGCATCAGTGAACCCTGGAGAACCTGTGTGTTTGTGTTCCTGAGCGAGGAGAGAGTGGAGAATTGGGAGTGACAGATCCAGCTTGGGTTGTTCTATCCATATTGTCAGGCAGCCTTTTAACTTGAACGCAAGTTTATGTGTCAAGTGTCCTAATACTGCTGCTTATTATTCAACTTAAGACTTTTAATTTTACTGGTAAACTATTTTTTTTTTTTGCTTCTAGTTCGACAACTTAAATGCTGCCCATGAAACTTCTAAGTTGGAGATTGAAGCTAGCCACTCAGAGAAGATTGAATTACTAAAGAAGGCCTATGAAACCTCCCTTTCAGGCAAGAATTCTTTTTTTTTTTTTAATAGAATCAGATCTAATGGAACAGCATGATATGTTTTAAAATGGAAATGATTCATAACTTTCCCTTCCAGAGAATACCCTGTGGTATTCAGTTGGGAATGTTTTTGCTTTCTTTTTGCACTGTTCATTGTAAGCAGATGCCCTTTCCCCCTTCGGATGCAAATAATAGTTTGTCACAAATGCCTTTTAAGATGTGAGACTAACTTTTATAGAACATAAAGGTCTTTTTGGCAGTGGTTGTTCTTTACCACCTGAAGTTGCGGGAAGTTGAAAGTGTTAGTTTATATCCTGGACATGGTAAAGGACCCATGCTAAGCAACACTTGCTTGCCAGTAGTCTTGCACAACAGACAATGCTGTGAAAAGAACATGGCACTTGCTGAGTTAAGAAATAATTTTTTAAAAAATTATTTTATCATAATTAGAAAGATTGAAGTAGAAGGAATAGAAGGAGCCACTTCTTTAAGAACACAGAGGGTAGTGGAAGTTATTACACTTAGCTCTGCTTGTCCCATAGAAGAAGCCTGTAGACATGGGGTAAGAACTGGCTGGCCTGCCTTTGGCAAAGGCTTTTCTCATCAGAAAAATAGAGTTGTCACATGAAGTCAGAGATGATAATATGTAAAAGTGACTGGCCCAGGGTAGATATTTAGTAAACATTGTCATTCTTCCTTCCTGCTAGAATTGGGTTCAACTTTAGACTTGTGTTTGATTCATGAAGAGCAAATGGAAAAGTGCACAGGAACTCGAGTGCAGGAGTGTGAAGGCCAGTGTTTGAGGCCCACACACCTGAGATGGACATGCTGTATCCTGTGGCCTCTGGGCCTCTGTGCTCTCCATCATAAAATGGAAGTATCTGTGTTCCTCCCATCATAGGCCTAATTGGAGAATAGCTAGCTTAATTCATTTAAAAGCATCTTACAAATATAAAGTAACATAGTCATACGGCCTCATAATCAACTCTTAGATCTACGTGCTTTAACAACTATTGAATACAATGATCTCATAGGATGTCATTGCCTCCAAAAAAATCCCTTCTTTCCAGAAATCAAGAAAAGCCATGAAATGGAAAAGAAATCACTTGAGGATATGCTTCACGAAAAGCAGGAATCGCTGGAGGTAGGTAAATCTTATTTACACCTGCTTCCCCAAAATACCCTCATTCCTGAGGTTTGTGTGGTTTGGGCAGTGTTTCTGTGTACATTTGCTATGTTTCTGGTCTCTGCCTGTTAACTTGTGCTCCACATTTCATTGTTTGTTTTAGAAACAAATCAATGATCTGAAGAGTGAAAATGATGCTTTAAATGAAAAGTTGAAATCAGAAGAACAAAAAAGACTATCAAGAGAGAAAGCAAATTTAGTAAGTTGTGTGTGCTTCTCCATCACTACTGAGTTTTCTTCTGTTCAGCTGCCTTGGAGGGTCAATTAAGTGTTCAGTAGCTAGAGAAATGATATGGGTTTGGGGTCCTTTTCATATTTTGCAGAATGACTTTTTTAAACTGGCTTCTTTGTTTACTGGTGTCTTTTTAGAAAGCCTCAGAACTGACATACAGATGAAGCTCAGTACATTGCAAGTGGCCTAAGCTGATAGCCACAGGAAAACAAGAAAACTGACAATGAGAGTTAGGGTATCATGGGAAAACTACACTTTTTTTTTTTTTAACTAACTGGTATATTGAGATATAATTGACATATCAGGACATTCATCTCTTTAGATGTGCAGTTCTGGATCACAAGCTGCGCATCAGTCACCTGTTATCTACTTTCAAAACATTTTGCCATCCCCAAAAGAAACCCTGTACCCCTTCCTCTCCACACTCCATGTCCTCCCTGCCCCCAGCTCTAGGGAACCACCAGTCTACTTTCTATCTCCATGGATTTGCCTATTCTAGACATTTCATACAAATAGAATCCTGCTCTGTGTGGCCTTTTTGTCTGGCTTCTTTCACTCAGCTTATGTTCTCTAGGTTGATACATATTGTAATATGTGTAGGCACTGTGTTCCTATTTATGTCTGAACGGTATGTCCTATGGATAATCCTCACTTTTGAAAAAGTACAAATTTATCTCATAAGCTCAACTTTCTCTTGCAACTTGTATCCTTACTCCCCCGCCCCCACCTTACTTTTGAGAAAAAAGAAATTCTTTTCTGTTTCTATCTCCACCACCATTTCCATTCCATATATTTGTGCACGGAACTGCAGAAGCAAAGTTATTTTGCCACTTAAAATCTGCCAGCTTGAAAAGTACGTCTATGTGGGTTCTGAGTGAAATCTTTTGCTGATGTCTTTGGAGGACACCCTCTAGACACTTGATTACAATTAGATTAGATGAGATCATCTCCAGTGAAACTTCAAAGCTATTTATTCTGGAAGATTCTTAGACAAAGCAGCGATTTAAAAAAAAAAAAATCTCTAGATTTACATGCAGGGTGTAAACCTTCAAGTGGTTCCAGAAGCAGATTTTAAAGAGCTTCCTGGAACTGCAGCAGCTTTTGAAAGTGAACGGAAACAGATTGAGGAAAGCAGGGTTACCTGATGCCTGACCTCTGTGGGAGCACATCTGAAGCAGGCACAGGCTGGCTGGGAAGTCGGCAGAGCTGCTGTGGGGACAGGGCTGTGAATGCCCCAATATTAGAAATGGATGGAGTGATTATTCTGTCCCCTTTTAACAAAAACAAGATGGGATTTGCTACCTCTGGGGAGGGCGGAACACCATATGTAAAAGGATGGCAGTACTTGAGACCTCTGAAATTTGGGAACGAGCCCTGGATTTGCAGGCTTGGGTGTTACGCCTGCTCTGGCACTTTCTGGCTCTGGCATGTTCCCAGATCTGGGCGTCTGAGTTGTGGAACTCACTATCTCCCATGAAGTGAGGGGTTTGAATAAGTAATCTGCGAGGACCCATTCCCTGATCTTCCTTAAGGATTGATCCGGAGCATTAACCACTGCCCAGCAGGATAGTTTGGATGATCAACACTATTGACACTTGTCTGAGAAAATCCCTATTAAACAGCTGATCAGTAGATCTGATGCTATCAATTTGTATGTTTTGAATGGTTCACTTGGATTTCCATAAATAAAACAAGGAGTCAGGATTGCACCCTGGTGGTGTGCTCCAAGAGGATGTCTCCCCTTATGTGGTGTTTATTTTGGACAGAATTTTCGCAGTGCATGTGCTCTATGCCGTATAGGGGTCAGGTCACAGAATAAAAAAGAAGTATAGGCCAGGCCAATATAGTCCCATCGTAATAAAAGTCCCAAAGACACAGGACATTATTGTCATTTTGTTGTTTTGCAGAGCACCCTATAAATGGACTGCCTTTTCATTCCTGATCAGTTACTGACTTTGTTGAGAGAGAACAATGATTCCCTTTTTCCCTCCAAACACCAGTAAAGGACTTGTAATAGCTTCATCTCTAGCCAAAGTTGTTTTGTATTGTGAGCAATGGGTTTTTTTCTCTTCCAGTAAAGTACTTGGTACGACCAATATTTTTCCATGTTAAGTTCTGATGAATGAGTGAAATGTTTGTTTTCAAAGATGAAATGTTTAATTTCATTCCTATAACCAAAGCCTTTGAGATTACGGTTCTTAACCCTTTTTTCCACTTCTTTCTCTGAAGCTGCTGTAAGAAAGTCTCTTGCTACTTGTTTGCCCAGTTTCTAAATCTAATCAAATACACTTTCTATTAAGAATTTAACAACATGTGTTAAGCAGTCAGTCAGAGCTGTGTTCTGTTGTGTCTGTTCCAGAAGAACCCTCAGCTCATGTATCTGGAGCAAGAGTTAGAAAGCCTGAAAGCCGTGCTGGAGATCAAGAATGAGAAACTACATCAACAGGACATCAAGTTAATGAAAATGGAGAAACTGGTATGTTTCTTTCAGAGTTTTACCCAATAGAACAATGTCTGTGGCATAGGAACTGAGCTCTGAACTAGAACTGTGGAGTCGTTTTAGCTGCTGCTTAAAGATACTTGGAAATGTGCAGACAGTAGAAGAGGTTACATTTTCTTCTGTGGGTTTGCTTGAGGCTTATCTGTTGCTGCCTTCTGGAACATTTTTTTCAAGGAACATAAAGCAGCATTTGGGTCCTTGGAAAAATCACAACAAACTAATTAGGCTTCTGTTTCAGGCATCTGTGAATCTTGACCCATCTAGGAAGAATTTTAAAATCATGTAAAAATCAGTACTTGAATATATCACCAACTCTAGGCTGGTGTCTTTATGCCCAAAGCAGTTGAATATGTAAGCTAACCACCTTAGGGCAATTCAACTTTCTTTCTAAATTCTTAATCTCTCTCGTGAAGTAGAATGTGATAGAAAAGTCGTGCTCTCAGAAAATTAATCTGGTTGGATAAATGCAAATGTTATGAAAAATATGAATGAAGCTGAGTTTGAGGCCCCTAGGCCAGAGCACTGATGTCAACCCATGACAAGTCTCCCCGGAAGTCCGTGCTCGCCCAGCCCTGGAACACAGATGCTGGTAGCCAGGAGTCTCACCAAGTGGACAGGGTTTGACAAGGCAGCCTCAGTGATCCCAGCCATTGCTGTACTTTGCTCTTGACTGTGCCAGCTGCCTCACGGTGCTTGTCCCTTGTCCTCTGTCCCCTAGTTATGAGTGATTCATTATTGAGTAACTGAGTGCCTCGTTCAAGCTCAAACCAGCTCTGGACAACAGGGAGTCTAGAGGCAACTCTTTGTTTACTTTTTTGTTTGTTCGGGTTTTGGTGTTTGGTTTGGGTCAGTTTTCTTCTAGAGACACCATTACCTCACTGTGGAGGGGAAGGTAAAGGTGAAGCCCCCATCTGGATATATGAGTGCTTTGAATTGCCAGGAAGTTTTGATTTTTTCTTTTAAAGGAAGGAAAGAAGAACTCTTAGGATTTATTAACATGCCTAATCTAGTGTAGACCCCAGTTCCTGCCAAAGGGCATCCTGTAACATCAAGCCTGATACCTCAGCTAACATGGCGCTCACTGGTGATACAGTTAACCTTGTTAATAATTTGTTGCCCCATATGCCATTCATGCATCCAAACTTTTTAAAATACCATATACATGAAGAACAGTCTCTGCTGTAAAATTATCAAGACATTATAATTTTTGTTGATCCATAAGTATTTTTGTTTCTTGCCATGTCCAAGAGGTTATCATGGTATTAGCATTGCATGCACATATGCAGAAGAATGAGTTGATTGATAAAGTAGTCACGGGTTTACCTGTTGTATCTATAGGTATACCTCAGTGAATGTTACTGTGGGCTCGGTTTCAGACCCCACAATGCCAGTATTGCAATAAAGTGAGTCAAATGCACTTTTGGTTTCCCAGTGCATATAAAAGTCTATTAAGTGTGCAATAGCTTTATATGTTAAAACAAACAAAAAAACCTCAGTGCACATACTTTAGATAAAAAATGCTATCTAAGCTTTCAGTGAGTTGTAATCAGTACTCACTGTAATCACAAGTCACCATAGCAAATGTAATAATACTGAAAACGTTTGAAATATTTCCAGAATTATCAAAATGTGTCAGAGACGTTGAAGAGAACAAATGTTATTGGAAAAATTGTGCCAGTAGACTTTCTTGACACAGGGTTGCCACAGATCTTCGATTTGTAAATAAATAAATAAATAAATAAATAAATAAATAAATAAATAAATAAATAAATAAATAAATAAATACAATATCTGCAAAGCACAAGGAAGTGAAATATGATAAAATGAAGTATGCTTGTATTTGTAAACTCTAAGCCTCTGTAGAAATAAGGCTCGTAGAAAGCAAGGAGGCTTTTTCAGCACAAAAATTTTGGTATGAAGACTAGCTTTGCCAGTGGTCAGCTGTGTGGCATCACCGGGGCTAGTCTCTTCTATAAAAAGAAGAATTGGATGAGATGATACTATCAGGCCAGTCCCTGCCCAGTCTCTCATTCCAAATCTCACCAGCTCATGTTTTATCTTGAATTCCTTTGTGATGACTGGGAGTTCCAAGGCTCCCTTTTTTTCTTACATTGTCTCATTTGGGGGAAATTTATTCCACCTGACAGGCTTGTCCCGAGCATTTTCTGGATCATAGGAAATGGTAAGAACACCAGGACTCCCAACCAAAAGTCATAATCAGAGCAGATGAGTCATATGAGTCATACGCTGTAGAGACAGGGATTAGAATTAATTCTGTCAGAGCTGTGATGTCACTACCAAAGCAAGTAATAACAGTTTACCTTTAGAAAGTCATGGGATGTAATCAACTCTTTGTCACGTTAAGCAATTAGATGTCTTCTGGGATTATAACTTTTAATCTCTCCCCTGATCAATTTGTTTTCCTTGAAAGCTTAGCCTGGGCAGGCCAGCAGGAGAACAAATGTCTCTTCACTGAACCGAAGAGGGAGGCTCTCTCTGATGCCCCTCTTCCCGGTTGGTGCTCTACAGAGCTTTGAGAATCAGCACTTTGTGCAGCCACCCCAAGGTAAAGGCTCCAGAGAACCTGGAAACCATGTGGAGGGCCACAGTAGACATTGCCAAGAACTGTTAACTGCTGGCCTGCTAGGAATTTTCTTCGAACATGGGAAATTTTTTTTCTCCCGAATTTACTGTAGGAAGCTGTAGTGCAGGCGAGCTGCTGTTCTCCTTTTACCACCTTGAAACTGAAAGAGGCGCACAGCCCCCAGTGCTGCCCAGGGCAGAGCACCGATTCTCAGGAGCGGATCTAAAACAATGTGACCCGGAACAAATCCGTTCCCCCTGGGTGTCTCAGTGGCCTGGCATACATATTTTTAAAAATCTGTCTCCAGGGATGCCTGGGTGCCTCAGTGGTAGAGCATCTGCCTTTGGCTCAGAGCATGATCCTGGGGTCCGGGGATCGAGTCCCGTATCCTGCTCCCTGCAGGGAGCCTGCTTCTCCCTCTGCCTATGTCTCTGCATCTCTTTGTGTCTCTCATGAATAAATAAAATCTTTAAAAAAAATAAAAAAATAATAAAAAATAATAAAAATCTATCCCTAGATGTTCTGTGTTGCTGCTTTAGATTCTTCTTGAATGCAGATACTTCAGTCTATTACTAAACCTGCCTTAATTAAATCTGCCCCAGTGCTCTGGGGTGAGGAATGTGCTGAAGGGGAGGGGCTTTATTTTTAACCTATAAACATTGGCATTCTCGTTTACACCAAGGTGGACAACAACACCGTGCTGGTTGACAAACTGAAGCGATTCCAGCAGGAGAATGAGGAATTAAAAGCTCGGATGGACAAGCATATGGCAATTTCAAGGTAAAAAAGAAAAAAACAAAAAACAAAACGGTCCTGCGTTTCCTGAGCTCCTCCCTTCCTTGAGTGACAAGTGTTGCTCTCTCAACCATGCTCCAGCAATGCGCCTCTGCAAGTGGGACTGAAGCATGTGGTTGGTTGAACAAGTGCTCACGGCCCCATGGAAAATTAGATGGGAACACTTTTGTGCATTTGCCACCACAGTGTGGGCCACTGCGGTCCCTGGCTTATTGATCCTGAGCGTGCTTTTGGGGAAGGAGCATCCCAAGTCCAAATAAGAAACAGCCCCAGACATAAGAGAGTCAGAAGACATGGAGAAAGGCTGTGGGAGGGTCACCCAGCCAACCATGACCCCCTCCCCAGCCTACCCCCCTACAAAGGTACTTTACCTTTGGCTCAGGCTCAGGTTCCTGGTGTGTGGCCAGCAGCCACACCCCCTTGCCCAGCAGTTCTGTGCAGGGCTCCCCTTTTGTTCCCAAGGGCTTGTTTCGGGGGCTCAAATTTTAAATGCTAAGCATTTTTTTTCAAGTGGTTTTTTTTGTTTTTGTTTTTGTTTTTTGTTTTCAAGGCAACTGTCCACCGAGCAGGCCGTTCTGCAGGAGTCTCTGGAGAAGGAGTCCAAAGTCAACAAGAGACTGTCCATGGAGAACGAGGAGCTGCTGTGGAAGCTGCATAATGGGGATCTGTGCAGCCCCAAGCGGTCCCCCACGTCTGCCGCTGTCCCCTTCCAGTCCCCAAGGAACTCCGGCTCCTTCCCCAGCCCCAGCATCTCACCCAGATGACGCTTTCTGGAAACCAGGAGACTGTCCGAAAGCATCTGTACAGTTCTGCGGGACTGACCCTCACCATGCTCACGGGAGCAAGAGCTACAGTGGTGGACGTGTGATGCCCACGCTGGGACTGGAGGGTCGCCACCCCCGAGGCTCCATAGGAGACTGGAATGCTGCAGGAAGACTTGCACCCAGCCCAAGAGCCTCCTCCCCAAAGATCTCCGAACGGATCTACATGGACACCGTTGCACAAAGCACTTAAAGAATGAGAGGGTCTTGTTCATTGCCTTTTTCACCTAAGCATAAGGGGAAAAAACTCTCAGGGGCCTGTTAAGATTTATAACCTTTATAATGTTCGTCACCACAGACACCTTCTTGTGATTTTTACTTTGGTCTGACTGGGGATGTATGAATGAAATGGATGCCCGGAGTGTCGTGTGTCTGACGCTGTCTCCTTTGCTGTGTACTCAAAGTCAAACGCGTATATCTGGGTATGTACTAATCAAATAATAGCGTACGCATTTCTGCAAAAGCCATAGAAGGAGGAGCAATAGTTGCTTGGATCAAGATTCTCTAGCACCAACTCAGCTCAAGCCCTTGACAGTGGGGAGCAGTAATGACAGGAAAGGCTTTGACTTGTCCGCGTCTACACAGTTCTGTATCCTTCTGGAGTAACTTGGCAGTGTTTTGGTGTTGAACCATGTCAATTGATGCTACTTAGATTTTTTTTCTGTAGATTTGTAACGTACCCATGTGAACCTAACGAGTCTACAATCTATTTTCTCAGGCTATGAGCAAATATAGAACCCTAACTTTTCTAAAAATCTGTATAAAGAAAAACGGCAGCACCAGTGGATTTGCTTCTGCCTTACTTTGATCTATGCCCACAGATTGAAACTATCTGCTCTCCCATCATCCTCATCCCCCCCCTTCCTCTTCTCCACACCTCCTCCCCCACCACCCCACCTCTCAGCAGAGCCACAAAGGCAAACCTTCTACCTCCTACCTACTTTTCTCTGGGACAAGGAATATGCTTTTCCAGAGCCAGCTCGTCATCAAAGTGCCAAAACCACTTTCCAAACAAACCAAGGCCTGGCTCTCATAGAACACATTTTGGGAAACCCTAGAGAGGATGAAGAATAAGTCATTAGCTATGGTAGGATTGCACGCTTACTGATGCGTAGCAACAGCCTGTTTCAGGCAGTGATGCAGTATTTAAAAAATAAAATAAAAAATTGGGGGGTGGTGGAGGAAGATAATGCTAAGTTTCCATGTACCCTTTGAGGAATCCTGCCATGAGAAAGTAGCAGAATAGTCAATGAATAGAAAATATGTAGTATACACAGCTCTGAGTTATATTTCAGTTTTTTTTCAGAACTTATTACCGAGTTATATTTCAGTTTCTTTTCAGAACGTATTACCTCCCCCAGTTCTAATAGTTTGGAGGGAAGTAGAAGGAAGAATTGTGGCTTTATCTCCTTCTCCCTGCAAGTCAGTATTTACTAACCTGTGTTGCTGAGGTCCAGTGGCTGTACAAGTGACCCCTATAGTGTAGTAACAGTCAGGATACTAGAGGTGGATATTTGAGTCCTCATTTACACACACACACTACATAGCGAACTGATATTCATGGTGCATGGTGGGATGCATGGTGGTTTTATTAGTGACTGTGTCTGAAGCCTTGAACCTCCAACAGCTTCTTATGTATATAACCTTCTATGTTTGCTTCTGATAAATGGGAATCTGGGTTCACTGCTGCCTCCTGGAATATCTCTCTGCCTGCCCTTCTGGGTTGTTTTCAATGCCATTAGCCAAAGTTGGGTTTGCCATCTCCTACACATGGGAAATCTTGTGCTGTTCCTTGCTGTCCTCCATACTGTTTAGGTGTCTAGGGGAAATCAATCTCACACAATTAGTACAAAATGTCTTCAGATAATGGGAGACAACAGGAGAGTAGATAGGAAACGAGACTGAGAACTTTAAGATTTTTTTCCAAACCAAATGTTTTTCACGTAGGATGCAAAATGTTGGCACGTCATAAAAATATGGATGTGTAAACTAGTTGTGCTCAGTTTGTAGTGATGGAAAATGTATTTTACTTTGATCAAATAAATAATGCTGGAATATTCAATATAAGAACCGCAACCTCTGACCTACTCCACCCTCCAAAGAACCCAATTTTTCACCCTTCTCAAGACCCAGGTGACCATTTGTTTCCCAGGAGCTTCCAATGCAATGACCAAATTGGTCACAGGCTGAAATCTGGCTCTGAGAGCCAGACTTACAGGTAAGTTTCTCTGAATTCTAAGCTGTGTGTATTGGAGAAATTTTGACTGATCTTAACAATTTTGCTGTATAAGGTAAGAAAATGGGAAGAGCTAAGCTCTAAATATTTTTGAAGATGGTAAAAAAGCCTAAATGAGGTTGAATCCTCCTTGATCTAGAAATCTATCTTGTATTGAAAATCTTTCAAAACACATACTCTAGAATGACCCATCTAGAGCTAGTACTTTGGAGTGCAGCAGCTTAAAAAAGCAAATTAAATTCATTTTTTTGATAACTTTATATGCAGCATGATACATAGTTGAACCATGTACTGTTCCATTTTTAGATCCTCATGTATTATGGTTGTGTTATCAAATAGTATCTTAAGTATTGACCCAGGCATGCTGCCAACAAGTCCTTCTGGGTGTACTTCCTAAACAAATACTTGGCTCATTTAATATTTTTTATAAAAACTTGCTCATTTAATAGAGTTTTAATTTTAAAATCAATGCTTTTTTATTATAAAAAAGTAGAAAATGCATGTACATAGGTAAGCAATCAGAATACATGCTTTCTGTCAGAGGAGTTAACACTTCTATTATTAGACCGAGTGACTTCCTTTTAGTTTGGATGTCTGGGTCTGACTCACAGGGCCGGGGGTGGGGTTTGGCACTTGACATCAGCCTCTGGCAAAGCATGAGTCAAAAGAACCCCAAAGCGGGTCATGTATATACGAATGAACTTTCCATCAATTCATTATACTTCATTTTCCAAGTCAGGAAAACTCAACAGTGGTGGCAACTGTAGTCTCCCCTTGGAGATTCTGAGCAGTGCAAATATAATATCCTACATCAGTGGTCTCCAAATCTTCGATTGTCATGACGCTCTGGGAGATTCTTGTGGTGTGCCCCAGGCCTCTATGGATCAGCCGCCAAGTGTCTTGAATTGTCACAGGCCTTTCATCCTGTTGAATGACACCCCCATGCGCTGAAGCACAAGCAACAAGCTGCTATAAACAGCTCCCATTCACCCTACACCGTTGGGTGTTCTTTTCAAAGTGTAAAATACGTACTTAGACTATTTGGTATGTGTAGCACAGGGGAGCTTTTATGCTGTATAAACATTATTCTGTTTGGCACGTTCTTTCTGCTCTTCAGTAAATGGCTACTTAATACAAAATTTATTCTTTTGGAACCCCAAGAATGTGGAACTGGTATTAGGCAAAAAAAAAAAAAAAAAAAAAAAAAAAAAGAAAAAGTTTCCACTGCTCTCCTCTTTACATTGCTCACTCACTGGTTCTTAGTCTCAGAATTTAAAGCCAAATGTGAATGAATAAGAGCTCCTAACTATTCAGATTTGGGGGAGGGAGAAGTAGAATTAGTCAAATATGCCAAAGGACTCCAGTGGGGAGAAAAGTTGTACCGAGGATAGGTAACATGATGCCCTTGATGACATAACTCCCTATTTCTAGAAAGTAAGATGGTCACTTTTAAGATGCTTCATCCAACTTTGGTAATAAGAATGTAGTGTGTTCTGGATTAGTTTAACATAACTGTAATATTACCAATGTTAATAAATACCCTTTCTGCTCATTAAAAAAAAAAAATCTGTTGAGCATCATTGATGTCTTTGAAGTGTGGCAACACTTCCTTTACCAGGAAACTACTTTTCTCTGGGGAGAGTTATTTTCCACCAATCATAGCCTGTAAGCCAGAAGTGTATTGGCTACTGAGTCTGTCTTGGGAGGCCAAATCTCTTCTGGCAATGAAGGAATTATTCCATGTTGGTAGCAAAGCTGTTTATTTTAGTGAGCAAAACAGGCACAGAGGCTAAATGGGTAGTTATCGCTCTTTGGAAAGTCTATTTTAAAATTATCTCTGGCCTCATAGCACCTTTTTGCCATGGCCTAGGCTTATATGCCCACTTGGTGGATGTCCTCACCACAGGGCACAGTTTGTATGGGGAGAGCACTCTGCTGGAAACTCATTGGCCTCCAATTGACCCAGCATTGGGGGTGGGGAAAGAGGGAGGCCCCATCCTTGCTTAAAGGTTATGAAGAAAACCAAAAAAAAAAAAAAAAAAAAAAAAAAAAGGTTATGAAGAAAACCTATAGAGAGAGTATGCTGAAGTGCCTAATGGAATCCACTTCTTCCCTGTCCTTTAAAAAAAAAAAAAAAAAATACTTTTAAATATACTGAAATCTCTTAGAAAACCAATAAGCCTGCACTTCTACCATAGTTCCACATATTTCTCACACTTCTTAAGTTCCTATCTCTTCATTTAGGGGTGAGGATGGGGGACAAAACTGTGAATGGAGAGAGCCCACCCTTACCTTCTGTCCTGGATAGATCCACCTGAATTCCACCTCCACATCAGGTTCCCCTAGGACAGTGCAGAGAACACTGAGGTCATCCCCACTTCTCACTTTGTTTGAGGATGCCAAGATGGTTGTTGATGGAGGGCCTCTGGGAACTGAAAGAAAGGAGACAGGGAAAGTGAGATGGAATCCATGAGTTTGTCTCTAACGGAAAAAAAATCTTGAGACCTGCTTAGTTCTTTGAACGGAACTGTAACATTTCTGCCTGCCTTCCAGCTTTCCCAGCCAGCTTCAGGCCTAGGCTATCCCACCACTTCTGGTTTCCTTGGATGCCACCTCTCTACCTTGATGGTCCAGGATGGGGTACTCATCCAGGACTCCTGGGCCCAGCCATTATATTTACACTAGGAGAGGAGGCTCAAAGTTCTGGCAATAAGAGGAATAAGAAACATGAGAAGAAAGTGTGTGGGGAAAGAGCAAGCAGACTATCAGAAAGGGGCAGTCTGGGAGGAGGGCAGCTGAAGGGGTGAAAAACAGACCAGTGTGGGGCTGCCCATCCTCAGAAGGAAGAGGAGAATGTCTGAATCTGAGGAAAAAGACGTTTGCAGGAGGGGCACAAATACTACATCTGTTCATAGTACCTTTACTTCACAGCACTGCAGAAACGTTTCTTCACTAGGGGTTCGTTCCCCCAGGACATTTTGATGGCAGCCTTGAGCAAGGCAATGGATTAGGAGCTGGGACTGTAGCAGTAAACAACATAGACGTGGTCTCTGAGCCCTTGGGAGCCTCTAGTCGTGGTCTGGGGAAGGCAGACACTGAGCAAGTAATTGTACAGTAAATGTAAAACTTGAGCTGTATTATGAATGATGGAGAAGCCCAGTATGTTCTAGAAGTTCAGAACAGTCTGAAAAGCAAGGAAGGCCTCCATGATTGGGAGAGCAGTGTTTGAACTAAAACCTGAAGGGTGAGCCTAACAGGTGTCCCTAACAGAGGGAGAAGCTAGGAGGTAGCCGCAGCCTGGGAATCACAGTGTGCAGAGCCTCCAAGGTGAGGAGGATGAAAGCCAGGTGGGCTGCAGGTCAGGGAGGAGGAGGAGTGCAGAGGCTGGTCCAGCAAGCACTTGAGTCCACGAGCAAGATTCTGACTAGAGGCCTGAGAAAAGCAGGAACCTACTAAATGGCTTTAATTTTAATTCTAATCAGCTGCAATGTGGAGGACAGAGAGAAATGGGGAAATCAATTGAAAATGTAGTTGTATTAGTCCCAGGAGCAGATGACGACAGTTTGAACTTTTTTTTCAGTAAGGATGGGGAGAAATAGGGCATGAAAAGTAAGATGTGAAAAGGATTTGATGGAAGAAGTGAAAAGGACTGGGAGGGAAGAGACAGGACTGTCAGGGTGACTCCCAGTTTTGGGCCAGCACATGGGTGACTAGTGCTATTGCTAAATCTGGGAAAACTGAAGAGCCAGGTCCTGGAGGAAGACTCAGTTCGAGGCAGGGCCCATGAAGCAACCAAGTGCAGATACCAGATTGGGGGTTGGACACCAGAAGCTGGCACTCCCAGAGCTGGGCCACACACACTCGGGAGCTACCGGTGAGCAGACATGAAGCAGAGTGTGGATATGGCCGAGGCTGGCCAGGAGGAGAACAGGCATGAGGAAGAAGAGTGTCTTGTGGACCTCCAACATTCACAAGCTGGGGAGAAGCAAAATGCTGACAAATGAGAATGTGAAAAGTCAGGGGAAAGGAAAACTTGAAGCCAGGGAAAAGGCATTTCACATAGGTGTCATGTAATCTAATAGGATGAAGACGGACACTTATCTACTGGATTTAATAGCCTGTGAGTTCCAAGGCCCTGAGCAAGAGCTGCTTTGGTGAGACACAGGGTTGAGAGATGAGGAGCGTGTAGGAGAGAAGGAAACACGGAGAATGGGGAGCACCCTCTCAGGGCATTTGGCTGTGATGGGATAAAGAGAAGACCTTAGTGGATGGCTGACGATGGTCAAGGAGGGTGTAGACTTACTTGGCGGTGGTGGCGTGTTGGGGGCCATTGCCTGCTAAATCCCATGGCTGAGAACGAGAGGCAATAAGGAGTCCACATTCTCATTTCGGAGAACCATTTGTTCTTGGGGCCACTCATGCCTCTTCAGGGCTGCTCAAGCAGCAGGATTGCACACACAGACCACCCACCTTGGTCAAAGAAGAGTTCTTGGGGAAAAGTACATGAAAAGGAACCATTTCTTCAACTCACCTACAGGGGCTGTGGGCAGGGGGTGCTTTCTGTCCTGGAAGTCAGGAGAGGGAACCCCAAAAGAATCAGTTGTTAAGGGGACAACATGTTATCCTGCAGTAGGAAACTCTGCTGGCTGCTCCTGTGCCACCGGGGCAGGGACAGGGGGCCTAGATTGTGTCTCTGCTGTAAGTTTCTCATTCTGACATGTTCCAGAGTTAGGGGAACAGAAGGACATAGAGATGTCAGGGGCTATATCCTTTCTGAGACCACACCACATCATGGACCAAAGAGTACATGTGAACAGCAGGGCCTTCAGCAGAGGACCCAAAAGGAGAATCGGGTTGAATCCGACACAGGCATATGCCCGACAGGGGCTGCTTAGGGGTGAATTCCTTATCCATGGCAAGATATTGGAGCCACCATCTGTCCCATTGGGTTCAAGGATAAGCCAGGTCAGTAAATACTACCAAGAGACAACTGCCTCTGGACTGCAGCCTCTCTCCTTCTAACCCCTCCACCACTACAACCCTCCCACCCCCCCCCCCCCCCCACCGACTCCGAGATGCTGGAGTCACCAGTACCGCCTGCATGCAGGTGAACAGAGCAGAAGCAGACTTCATGTCAAATGTAGGGTTAAAGATTTTAAATGAACAGTGTTAGAAACTGGAATGAGACTGTCTTACTAATCAAAGTGCCTGTTGAATGTCGAATTGAACTGAGATCATTAAGGGACCCACGTCCCTTAGGAAAGTGGGTTTCAATATGGCAGAGTTGAAGAAGAGGAGAAAGACGTATTTCATACATGAATGAACTCACTGAGTCAGAACTCACTAAAATCACTCAAAAAATAGTTCCATTTTTACCAGAGAGATTTGAGCATACTTCAGTTGTGTCAAGAAGTGGGAAATGAGGCCAACTGGAAGAGACTGAACTTACCCATCCATAGCATTTGCCAGTAGCTCTTGGCACGGGAAAGGCTAGAATCATGTTCTCCAGGGTAGTATTTCCATGGACAGTGGGAGGACAACAGATGGGCAAGGAGTTGAGGGCACTGACAGAAAGCATAGCAATGTCAAGGCCTGCACCCCAAGCTGGAAGGGCAGGAAGGGCAGGAGGGCACTGGGAAATGTGGGGAGGAGGGTAGAGGTGAGGACAGGCCCAGCGGAGTCACTGATGACTGAGCAACGATCTGAGCAGGGATGAGGCTGTGTGTGAATTGGACGTCTGACTCAGCGAGTGACTATCCAGTTAGAGCAGCTGTGGCTGAGGACAGGCTGAAGTTGCAGCTGAAGGAGGTGTTCCCGAGGTGGAAGGGATGAAGTGGTCAGTGAAGCAGGCGCGATGAACTCCAAGTGGATGTTGATGTCACCCAGAAAGTGAAGTGACAAGGAGGACAACGAGCGAACAAAGGCAGTGACTGGAAAGGAGACGAGAAAGGTGGTGAAGCCATGAGACTCAGAGTAGCAGAGGTTCCTAACAGAGGATGGGAGGGCGAGGGTGAGGAAGTGAGAATGAGCACAAGAAAAACTTGACCTTGAGTTGGGGAGGGATGGTGCCCTTAGGAGACCATGGATTTTGGTTACAACAAAGAGGATGCTCTCATCAGAGAGGATGTTCTAAGAGGTTGGAAATACTGGAGAATTGCTGATCCATCACACAGAGGTAGTACCAGAGTGAAGAGTGGATGAAGGGAGTTGAGGCATGTTGGGTCAGGTCACAGGCAATTCTAGAAATGGCGGTACAGCAGAGGAGCCTTTAAGAGCAGCATTCTGTGCCTCCTAATTTCCATCCACAGTTGGGAACAGCAGTACATGATACTGACCAGCCGGAAGAGACTAAAGTCTCCGTACTGGTAGGAGCAGGCTCACCTTCCACGTAGAGCAGCTGGTACTTGACTGAGATCTGAGACTTGCCCCCAGCCTCCGCCTTGCAGTAGAGCACCCCCTGGTGGTCGGAACGAGGTTGCAGATACACAAAGCCTCTCTTCACATCATAAACAATGTCTGTCCCATTGACTGGGATTTCCTTGGCTGGGAACTCCCTGTGGAGGGTGACTTTGGCTGACAGGACAGTCACCCGACAAGGAACCACAGCCTGCCTGTCCGGGTTCAGGTAGACAACATCAAAGTAACTGGGAGAAGGTACAAAGAGTTCTCCTTTCTCTGCAAAGGGAAAGATAGAGATTTATTTATTCTGGAGAAACAAGAGTACTTTAAGGATTTTTACATTCTTAGGGCACAAAAAGGGACATGCCAATATACTCCGATACTAAGTTTTTATGCATAGAAAAAGCTATTTTTTTAATGCTTCCCCCCCCGCCTTTTTTTTTTTTTTTTTTATAAAACAGATTTTACTTCCCATCTCCTTAAAGGAAACAAAGAGGTTTGAGATCAAGCCCGAATCAGGCCCATGAATTACCCCACTGAGGAAGCAGGGAAAGAGACTGATGTCTTTAGGAGGTTAAGAGAAATTTTAAAACTCTTGAACAATCTGCTGTGAGTCTGGAGACGTTAGCCCCAGAGCACATGCTCCGTAATGGCCCAGTGGGAATGGTTCCCAGCCCAGCAGAACCTCTGAGAGGCCCAGCCCAGCAAGAGTGCTGGTATCCTCATATGTCCTTACAACCCAGAGGACCTCATTTCCTGCCAAGGTCAGTGGAAAGAGAATCAAGTAAGGACAGCCAGTTCACTAGTCTCAGGTTCTGAGCTCTGCTTGTCTAACTCTAGGCTGGGGAATTCAGTCCATTTCTTATATCCTCCTGTTTGCTCTGAAATCACTCTCCCTGTACTTTAAATTCTGATGATGGCATTTGGTCTTACAGAAATGAGAGAAACAAGAACCGGCTTGCCCATACATTTATTCCTGAGGAGAGTCAAGGGACTGTGGGTTAGGGTTTTGTTTTTGGCATGGCACATTAAATCCTTTGTTTTCTGGATGATTCTGTGAGGGAATATTATAGTTCTTGCTAAGAGAAATCTTTGAACGTAATCATACTCCAACATTTATTAAGTTGTTCCCTGTTTTTCCCTCTCAATGTTCCTGAAACAAATAATTCTTCTTGGCTGTCTCCTCCACCAGCCCTCATTGTGTCAGTTATATGATATTTTAGGTTGGGGACAGAATTCCTAGACACAACATCAAATGTCTTCATGGATCAAGAGTTCTTTGGCTATGAGTGCCAAGTTCAATGACAGGGAAGTCTTTCCCTGGCTCTGAGATGGAGAAGGAATTGAAATAGGTCATGGCTCAGTGAATCTCCATCTTTGTAAGGCTCTATATCACACTGAGTGATTTGTGCCACTTTCATGATAAATTGGCTGAAAGTTAAGGGGCACTTTGGTCAATGTTGTATCTAAAACCCATGTGTTCACACAGAGTAAGTCTATATCCTTGGATGTATCACCATAATCTCTGTGCTTCTACATCCCATTTGCACAGAGAAGAATCTGGAGTAGTAAAGATAGCTTTTGAGCAAAAGCACTTGTGGAATTTCTGACTGTGAGATTTAGAAGCGACATTTATTTTAAGGTTTTATAGAGGGAACTGAACCAGTAAACAAAGCCAGGAAAATAAGTGAATAATCCGAATTCCAGAATATAAAAATATGATCTTGTACTATAAAACAGTCTTTGATTAAGGAGGGCACATATGATGTGATGAGCACTGGGTGTTATACTATATACTGGCAAATTGAATTTAAATACAGAAAAAAAATATCTGAAAGAAGTAACCACACCAGTTGCTTTAACAGAAAAAAAGACATATTTGTAATTAGCAGATTCCATCAACCACCAACAAAAACTTTGCTGAAGTTCATCTAAAAAGTTTTAGATGACATATGACCCCTGCAAACATTTGCAGCTACTCAAGTAGATGGCAAGCATTACTTTAAGAAAACTAAACACATGGAAATTCAGATATTCAAAAGAAAAACTACATAGGCTATAAATTCAAATCCAGATTTCAACAAACTCCATATTTAGTAAAGTGCGCATTAATGTGGTTTTAGTACATATGATAATTGGTGCCCAAGGCTTTGCCGGGAGAAAGCCCTCCTGTTGGTAATGTTCTCACCTCCACCAGGGTGGTAGTTACATGCGTATACTCATTTGAGGATAATTTATTGAGCTGTATACTTATATTTTGTGTAGCTTTCTTTATATATACTTCAATAAGAGCTTAGAGAGAAAGAAAAATAACCCTGAGAGCCTCCCACCCCAGATAAAGATTAAATAGAACATGTGGCAGTCGCTTAATCAAAAATTGTGCAAATCAACAACAGTCAAAAAGAGGCTTCATAGTGTTTGCAATCAAACTCTGGGAAACACACAAACATAATGAATGCCAGACATTTCTCTATGTGGGTAGCGGGGCAGCATATGTTCTGAAAGAATCAGAGCCAGCAGCGGGAAGCTCAGCTTCCAGAATAGCTCATCTTGGTTTCACAAACCCACCCATGCCTGAAAAGATAAATGCTAAACCCTATACTGAAAATCTAATTGGTCTCTTGGCTTGGTGTGGAGAAAAGAGAAAATGATATAACTCAAAGGTCATGTCCCTTTTTCATCCAGGTTTCTTTAAAGTTGAAGTAAATATTTTAGCCTTCCTGGGATTCACTAAAGAGCTTGCCATAAATTAAGAATGAGGACCTGGCTCTGAAACTCAGACAGCCCTTAACCCTAGTGGGATGTTCAGCTCAAGGGGTGGGGGAGGGCCTTTAGTTCAAAATCTCAATTCAAAACCCAATATTTTAGGAAGATGTGCTAGTGCTAATCATGGCAGGGAATCTTCATTCTGCAATTTGAGATATGGCATCAGTCCTTGTCCAGGATAACAGGCTCTAAGGGCACATGGGCATTTCTGTGCAGCACATTCCAGAACGAGGCTCACAAGGGATTACCTATGAACAACTGTTAGCAATTCTCCTGACAACACCACTTATGCTAGCTAGTGTCCTTCTGCCTGTCTATCTACCTATCACTTTGTCCTAGAAATGGATCAGGGCAGCAAGAGCATTAGATCCCAGGTCAGGAAAATAAGGGTTGACTCTTTCTCCCCACTACTGACATGGAACACTGAACGAGTCACCTTGCCCTTTCAAGTCTTGGTGTGAGCATCATAATTTCTAAAATAGAGACAGTAAAGTAACTTCTACTTATTTCCTGGGGTGTGGTGATAACGGAATGAGATACATGTGACTCCCAAATCGCAGAGCGCTCTGCTAATGCATCTTCTTGCTAGAGAGGAGCTATGTGGGAGGAAAGGGGACACACATGAGATCCTGCTAAAGTATTCACTAATGGCCAGGTCTTAAGATCATTTGGGTCACAGCGGCTATGTCAGTGGAGGTCTGAAAGGTGGAAGGATTCAGGATGTAGACAAAGCCCATAAAAGAAAGCCTTCTGGCTTCATCCAAAGTACTAAGGACAACAGTAGCACCAGAGGGTGGCATTTGTAGGATTCTGGAAAGCTGTTCCTTACCTCTGAACCTGTTGGAGAACATTGTGCCCCAAACGTCATTGTGTAGACAGCTCTGCAGAGAAAGGAGACTGGCAAGCTATTTAGCAATGCCTCTTTCTCCAAAAGCAAATTTTACCTGGCAGAAACACACCCAAGGCTGCCCAAGAAGAGGTTTCCCTCTGACCTGTGCATTTTTAGGGACCTCACTTGGCACAGGGATGGGGCTGGAGCCACTAGGGCCACAACCTTTGGGAATCTTGCCCCCAAATTTCCACTCACAGTATTCCTAGGAACAAATGTGAGGAGGCCTTTGACTGAGCATCCTATGACTATGGAGCTCTAGAAAGGTCATCATAGGTCCTGAGAGCACAGTGACTAAGAGTCTGCAGCCATGCTGTCCAATAGAGATTTGTGTGATGATGGGCATGTTCTCTGTCTGCAGTGGCCAGGAGGAGCCACCAGCCACATGTGGCCATGGAGCACTCCAAACAAGGTGAATGCCACTCAGAAATTGAGTTTTAAATTGTTTGATTTTAAGTAATTTCCATATAAATCTAAGTAGTCACACATGGGGGCGACTGGGTGGCTCAGGCGGTTAAGCAGCCGACTCTTGATTTTCGCTCAAGCTGTGATCTCAGGATCATGAGATCAAGTGCTGAGCATGGAGCCTGCTTAAGATCCCGTCTCTCCCTCTGGTCTTCTACCCCTCTGGCTTGCACACATTCATTCTCTCTCTCTCTCTCTCTCAAAAATAAATGAATAATAAATAGTCACACATGTTTAGAGGCTGCCGTATTGGACAATGCAGGCACAGACTCTGGAATCAGACTGGGTTCAAATCCTGGTACTGTCACTTACCCATATGACCTCAAGGAAGTATTTAATCTCTCTAAACCCCCTCTTCCCGTGGAAGCAATGGAAATGCTGTTAGTACTTACCCTGGAGGGTTGGTGTGAGACTTGCATGAAATGATGGACATAAATCCACAGAGCCCAGCAAACAGGGAGTGTTCTCAATATCTCATCATTAGATACTCAGAAACTCTGGCCCAGTCCAGAATTCTGAAGAATCCCACCAATACACCAAAGAGTTTACCTGTGAAGAAGATGTAGGTGGAGCCTGTTTTGGTCTCGTCTTTCCTGCAGATGTACCCGTGACAGAGCTGCCCCCAACAGCTGAACTCGCCCGTGTCGGCCGCCGTGGAGTTGACAAGGGTCAGCTGGCCATAGCGCTCGTGCTGCTTCACGCTGTCAATAAAAGCAAAGCCAGCTCACCTGGGCTGGGGCCTTGCAGCCCCCACTCTCCGCGACACTGTTCCCATACGTAAATCCCTGGTGGCCCAGGCAGCGTGCCCTCTCAGAGGGCACAAACTATGAAAAGCAGACTTGGGGGAAACGTGTTTGTAGGGGTAGGGTGGTAGTCAGAGAAGCTTCTAAAAAGAAGAAATGACAATTATGTTTACAACTAGAGGAAATTCTGGAGTTTAAGTAAAATTACTGGTACATTAGCCACACACCCAGAGAAACTAAAAAGACTAAAAGAGCTCTGGGCAGGTGTTGCTTCTCAGGAGTTGGTTTAAACAGCAGTCAACATGAATGAAAGCACACACCATTATCCAGTATGCAAGATCTCTGGGATCAACAAGCATAAATCTCTGAATATGAGCTTGGAATCTCTGAGATGCCACATTATTATAATAAAAATTAAAACTTCCCTTTGGAAGTTTGGGGGGGAAAATGCTTGGTTGCTAAGATCCTGAGCCCCAGTGATGCAGCCCGCCTCTGACACAGTATTTAGAACTTTGGGGCATTTAACTTTTCCTCTAGCCTCACACACTATTATTTCTACTTTAATTTTTTTCATTTTGTCCCTTGTATTTTTATCCTGTTGCATGTGAATATGTTTGCAAACTGCTTCAGTTCCTTCTGAAATGAGGAGAGACATAAATGTTAACATTGAACACTTTTATTAGCTGATCATAATGGTAATTAATTATATGATATTGTGACAGGAGCCCAGATGTTTCATCAATGGAACAGATGTTCCCCTGCGGCTTATGAGCCTCTGCATGTAGGGATGCCAAAAGAAATGGTTTTAATCTGAGGATGCATCTCAAATATCTAAATGGCTCACCCCTCTGAGGTCCATATGCTTTTGTGATGTAGTTGAGATTCTCCTGTTTGTATTTTGCAGCAACGTCAGTGTGGTCACCATGTTAAATTTAGCACACAACAAAACGTCAGGTTGGTCCTAAATGCAGCCCTGTTCTGGTTCACCACTGAATGGCTGCTTTGCCCACCAGTTCTGCCAAGAGGTGCCTCTGTACTCCCACTCCATCAACTGCCTCCTTTCAACCGAACGGAAATCTCTCCTCCTTCAGGAAGCTTTTAATTAGAATCAACTCTGGATTTCTCCTAGTGATGTAATTAGCTCCCTTGCTCTCTCATGGGTGCCTCAGACACCCATGGCTTCCTGTTATTACAATGGATGGTAAAAACTTCTGAGGGCTGGGACTGTGCCATATTTGCTTTATATTCCCTAAGCAATAAATCTGTGCAGAGCACACTGTAAAGATTCCCTAGAAATGAGGGCATTGAAATTGAATTGAACCACAGGGTTAGAACTGGAAAGACTCTTAAAAAGAAGGCATCCTGGGCAGCCCGGGTGGCTCAGTGGTTTAGCACTGCCTTCAGCCCAGGGCCTGATCCTGGAGACCCGGGATCGAGTCCTACATCAGGCTCCCTGCATGGAGCCTGCTTCTCCCTCTGCCTGTGTCTCTGCCTCTCTCTCTCTCTCTCTCTGTATCTCTCATGAATAAATAAATAAAATCTTTAAAAAAAAAAAAAAGGCATCCATTCAGTGATATATGGAAAAAAGAAAGTACTGGAGAGCTGGGTGAAGAAACTGGATGAAGAAACTGAGCCTCAGAGAGAAGTGACTTTCTTGAGACCCACAACTGGAGGACACTAAGTAAAAAACTTGAATCAATTAAGTATGTACTGAATAGCCACTCATTAGATAAGCAAATGCATATAAAGCACTGCATGCCACACCAGGTTCATTGTATTGTTCTGATTATAGCTTAATTACATATAATTGCAGACTAGTAGTAACTATTGTGACTACCAGATGTAGTCAATGACAAATAATACACACCCAACACTGGAGATAATTAGCACAGCAAATAAGAGTAGATCTCAAAGATACTACAATCCAGGCAAGGGGTTAAGACTAATATACATGAAAGGATCAGGGAATGACAAAAGGGGAATTCACAACAAGAACAATAGGAATTCTGAAAAGGGATTCATCCCCGTGGGTTGAAGAGGCTGAAGGCAGCTTTGAGGAGGAGGTGAGACAAACTGGCCTTTTAAAGGCCGGGGGTGGAGTGGCAGGGAAATGAGCTCACTTGCTCAGGAAATTACAGCACCAGCAGGGCTGGGATGGACCTGGTCTGCTCATTTTACCTCAATGCCATGGCCTGAGTGCCTGGTGGGTGGAAGGCACTCAATACTGATTTGGGGATTTAATATATTATCACAGAGGAGATGGTGGGAGGGGGTTGGGAGTCACCAGGCATCTGCTTGAGAACAGGCAGCAGAGATCCTCAGATTTGGAGGTGTTAAGTGGTGGCCCACATTAGCCAGGGCAAGAGTGAGGAGAACACACGTGGGAGAGGCAGGAGGAAGAGGGGGAGGTAGGACTGAGAGCCTGTCACTGTGATGAACAGCAAGGGAAGTGCTGGGGCCAGTCTGGGTGTTGGCAGAGGAATGGAAGCAAATTCAAGGCATTTTTTCTTGGGAGACATTTATGACAGACCAGGTATAAGAGGTGGAAGAAAGAGATATATTAGTCATGACCACTTAATTTGTATTTCTATGTGTCGGCAAGAATGGAGTTTTAACCAACTGAGATGGAATCATTGAGAAGAGAAAGGAGATTAGGGGGCAAAATAATAGATCAGCCACTGGAGATTTTGAATTTGTGATGAATTTGGGTCACTGAAGTGTGGATATCAGTTGATGTGACAGTTGGAAACACAAGCCGGGACACAGAAAAGATGAAACAGTACTAGATTTGTATTTGGGGGAGTCATCTCCAGAGTAAAAAGTGAAGCTAAAAGAATGAACTCAACAAGAGAAAACATAGAAAAGAAATAGAAGATTGAGGACAAATCTACAGCCAAAATGGGGGCCCAACAGGAAAAGGAAATGTAGATAGAAGAGAGAAGAAGCAAGAAAGTATCTTCAAGGATAAGGGTCAAGAAATGGATGCTTGAGCTATATGTTGGCAAATTGAATCCCAATAAAAAATTTTTTTAAAAAGGAAAGATGGATGCTTGAAAGCTTCATATGCCTTTAAGAGAGATTCATGAACACACACACACACACACACACACACACACACACACACTTCATTTGGCAGAATGATAGTTTCTGGCAATGACCAAAAGGGTATTTTCATTTGGGAGGATAGTGCTGGCATTCAGCAGATAAAAAATGGAAAGGTAGAGAGAAAACAGAGGTGGTTATCTTCCTAGGTGGACCAAAATATCTGACCACACTCCCTGTAGAGCTCAGAACTGGGGTATAAAATCAGTATTTTGTTGATAAATGTTGAGCACCTTCTACAGACCCAACACTTGCTAGCACTGTAGTGATAGAAAGTAGAAGATGCCATTCCTACTAGGAAAGTAATTGGGCACATAAAAATTTAGCACTTGGGAATAACCCTAGCATCATGAAATCTACATGTTGTATCTTTAGCAGGATTGGGGGTGGAAGGAAGGAAATCCGCTGGAAAACATTTCTGGATTTTTCCACCCCCTCTTGTATGCAAACAATATAAAACAGGAAACAAATTATTTAGCAGGATTACAGTTTAAATGCCTGGATTTAAAATGTCCATTTCTTTTAATGGTCTCACATAGTCCAAGCAGGAGGCTACCCAAAGGGGTGGACTATGACCTAAGGACTCTGGGGACAGAGTCTGCACACTGAAATGGAGACTAGAATTCACAGAGCCCTGCAAAGAACTGGGAGACACTTCATATAAAGACTTTCCCCTTCTCTTATAACCATTTAACAAATCCCCAGGAATGGAACAGTGGATGGTGTAAAGTTTGAGTGGAGAAAAAGAGGTGCCATGACAAAGTATCCCCCCAAATTATATTTAAGATAAACAGAATTTGCACTAATTAGAGGCAGCTCTGAACATCCCAGCACACCTCTGCTAGGTCTTTCTCTTCCAGACCTGGCCCAATGAGCTCAGTGATGGGCAAGTCCAAGTTTCAAAGAGTATTTAAAATTTAAGGGCAGGGGGATCCCTGGGTGGCGCAGTGGTTTGGCGCCTGCCTTGGCCCAGGGCGCGATCCTGGAGACCCGGGATCGAATCCCACATCGGGCTCCCGGTGCATGGAGCCTGCTTCTCCCTCTGCCTGTGTCTCTGCCTCTCTCTCTCTCACTGTGTGCCTATCATAAATAAATAAAAAAAAAAATTTAAAAAAAAAATAAAAAAAATAATAAAATTTAAGGGTATTTAATATTTAGGACTGTGGGGGTACCTGGTTGACTCAGTCACCCAGCATCTGTCTTTGGCTCAGGTCATATCTCCGGGTCCTGGGATTGAGCCTTGTGTTGGGCACCCTGCTGGTGGAGAGTCTGCTTCTCCCTCTGCCCCTCCCCCTGCTCTCTCTCTCAAATAAATAAAATCTTTTAATAAAATAAAAAATAAAATATAGGGCTGTGTATGTGCATCCACACATGAGTATACATGTGGCCTTTACAAACAGTCTGTTCCTATTAATAGAGGCTTGAAGCTTCTAGCATGTTGCCCAGCCTACTCTTTTCTGGAGGGGTAAGAAGGCTATGTCATGGGATAGAAAAGGAGGTTGATAACTCTCAAAGTTAGGGACCACTGTGGATCTCACCTGGCCAGTGACCAGGTAATGATGGTGGGGTCCATGTTCTAACCTTTCCCTAAGACTCTATAAGCCAAGGGCAGTAGGTAAGCTCTGGATTACAAAATAATTATCAGTCCCATAAATACTTAATGAGTGCAAATTAAATGAGAGATTCCAAAGTAGACAGTAAGGGACACAATGTTATCTAAATAGCTTCTTCCTTTCAAGTTTCCCATATACAAAATGCCATGGAAGTCCAAGAAGGGAAACCAGGAAAAGCTTCTGGGCTGAGAAAGTCTTGAGAGAAAAGAAAGATTTCAACATATAGAGTAGGAGGGCATGCATTCCAAGTTAAGGAGATCCCCTGAAAAGAAACAAAAGGTACTTTTTCGTATGATAAAGAAATAGTTGACTGGAACATAGGTGGACAGAGGTCTATGGTGACAGGCAGCAGTCACCTGAGGCTTAAGATCATAGACTCTGGAGCCAGATTGATGGGATTTAAAGCCTAGCTCCACCAGTACCTTCAGACTCCTTAGCTAGAGCTCCTGCCTTTCACAGGCTGACCACACCTACTTCTTCAGACTTGAATTAACAATAGATAACATTTAGGAGTGTGGGACATTGCACTAAGCCCTTTGAATAAGTTCAGGACTTAGAACAGTGCCTGACACAGAGTAAGAGCTTAATATATTTTGGATATTGCTAATTATTATGGTCCTTTAGTTCTCATGACCAATTAGGATGGAGGCGTTATTTTTCCTCTTTTACTGATGAGGACATTGAAACTTAGAGAAGTATCCTGTCCACTGTTTTCAAAGTGGGAACAGTAGAGCTTCTAATCTTAGTGTTATGAAGACTCAGCTTAAAATGTTTGTAAATGAAAAGGGCATGGGTTTCTATCATACTGAAATGAAGCAACCTAAAGGAATTTTGACTGAGGGATGGTGCCTCTAACTAGCTTGCAAATCCTATTGAATATGGACACACACCTCAAACAAAAACATAAAAGATCTGATTAAATTACCTGAGTAATATTCTATCCTATTTTCTATTTAAATGGCCAATTAACAGTTCAGTGAGTAATTGAAGGGAACAAGAGCAGGAAAACAACTAGTCATTAAATATCTACTGTATAGGGATGAATGGGTGGCTCAGTGGTTGAGCACCCACCTTCAGCTCAGGTCATGATCCCAGGGTCCTAGGATGAGTCCCATATCGGACTCCCTGAGGGAAGCCTGCTTCTCCCTCTGCCTGTCTCTGCCTCTGTCTCTCATGAATAAATAAATAAAATCTAAAAAAAAAATCTACTGTATAATGGACAGTACCTAAGGCACACATTACTTTTTCTCAATCCCATGAGATGGAGATGATCAAACTAATAATAATACATAGGTAGTGCTTAGTAGTGTTAAGCCCTGGTTTAAGCATTTTATAGATTTTGACTAATTTCATCCTCATAAAAGCTTTGTGAAGTAGGTGCTATTATCTGCCCCAAGTTATAGGTGAGCAAATTGAGGCCAAAGAGGCTAGGTAGCTTTCCCGAGTTAAGTGTTAGAACCACAGAAGAAGAATTAGAAGGTTAGTTTGAATAACGTTCCCAGGGCCACTCAACTATATGAGCCCAGATATTTTGCAATGGAGACTGTGTTGCCTCTATTGACATGAAACAGAAGCATAAGGAGTAAGGGGGAAAGATGCAATCCAGAATCATCCTCGTTCAACATTCACTTCAAAAAATTAATTATTTATCTTCTACCACATGCAAGGAACTATGCCAAGTATCAAAGGAGATAAAGATTCATGTATATTTGCTTGTTCATATTTCAAGTGTTTGTACAGGGCTTGTGTTTAAGCTTCTTTTTAAGAATGTGTCAGAAAATAATTGTTCCACGATACTCTGGGAATGGAGCCATATCAACAAAGTACAACCCTGGGAAACAGACAGCTGGTAAAACATACCAAAGTTTCACAGTTTATGATTTTAAAAAAATGATGAAAAGAAATATGTATGAGAAACTAGTAGAGAACCAAATATGCAAAATGAGGAACTAAGTGAATATAGTTTCAATATCAGAAACTAAGCTGAAACATCCTTCCCTCCTTCTTTCTTTCCTTCCTTCCCTCTCTCCCTCCCTTCCCTGTCTCTCTGCCCTTCTCTCCCTCACTGCCCCCTTTCTCTCCCCTACCTCCTTCCCTCTATTCTTCCCACTGTATGTTTGAGGACTATTCAAGGACCTACTCAAAACTCTTGCAATATAACTACCATATTTCTATTCCAACAACAGGTTATGTTCATGTATGTGAATGGGACTCAGGATTTTTCTACTATAATGACTTATGCCAGATTCTTCTATATTTTTAAAAAAAGAAGTAATAGAAGGACCCTGAGCTCACCTCCTCCCAGAACACAACAAAACTATAATTACATATAGAACAACTTATCTCTGGAAACACCTTGAAGGCTAGCAGAGCAGCTTTATAGATATAAGAAAAAGCAACACTAGATATAAAGCAACTATAGATATAAAGAAAAAGCCACACTGAGATAGGGAGAAGGGTCAAAGACATGGTCTAGTCAGGACACACAACCCTGGAACAATGAGGAGGTACTCCCTGAGGAGTGAGAGCTTCAAGCCCCACATCAGGAACCCCAGCCCTGGGGACCTAAAATAGGAAGATGAGCCCCAATAATGTCTTGCTTTGAAAACCAGCAAGGTGTAACTCCAAGAAAGCCAGAGACTATAGAAAACCAAAACTCCACTTTTAAAGGGCTTGCACACAAATTACTCCCACTAAGACCTAGCACAGAGGCAGGAGTTTGAAAAGTGCTTGGAGGGTGGGGTGGGGAAGGGCACCTGGGTGGTTCAGTCAATCAAGCATCTGCCTTCAGCTCAGGTCATGATCCTGGGGTCCTGGGATTGATTCCAATGTCGAGCTCCATGCCCAGTGGGGAGCCTGCTTTTTCCTCTCCTTCTGCTGCTTCCCTAGCTTGTACTTTCTCTTTCTCTCTCTCAAATATATATATCTTTTTAAAAAGTGTCTGAGTCATATGTCAGAGAGATTTACTGACTAATTTTTGTGAGGGCTGGAGGGGCAGGGATCCCTTGGAACTTCATCTAGGAAGGAAAGTGCTGGCAGGTATCATTTTATTTTGCTCTTCTTCTATCTACCTGGGGCAGGGGGGCCCAACACTGATGGGTGCCATTTCTGACACATGCTCTCTACCTTGCTAGCACCATTCACCCCACCTCCACAATTCTCCTGTGGACCCATCTGACCAGCAGATGCCCCACCAAAGTGGCTGCCACTCTGCCACACCCAGGAGGTGGTCTTGGCTAGGGCTGGTACTCCCCAGTTCAACTGCCATACTTGGTGGGCAACTGTGGTATGGATGGTTATCCCTCAAATGAATCACATCCTGAGAAGGGGGAGCCTGCCACATATTCCAGCACAACCACATACACCAGCACTACCACAAATCACAACTGGTCCTCACAGCTAGCTGAACCAGAGGCCATCCCTACTCTCCAGCCCTGCAGCACCTATTGCCCAGCCACAAGAAGGTGTATATGGATCACCCAGGGGACACCCCTGGAGTGCCTGGTTCTGCTGACCCTGGGAGGATTGCTTTTCTGGGCCCCAGAGGACACCTACTACATAAGGCCATTCCTTCAAGACTTATCTACCTAATAAATAGAAACAAACACAAAGAGTCAGACAAAATGAGGAGACAGAGGAATATGACAAAACCTCAGAAAAAAAAAAGAACTAAATGAAAGAGAGATAAGCAATCTACCTAATAAAGAGTTCAAAGTAATAGTTATGAAGGTGTTCACTGGGGTACCTGGGTGGCTCAGGTGGTTAAGTGAAGGTGTTCACTGAACCCAGAAAAATAATGGATGAACACAGTGAGAACTTCAACACAGAGAAATATTAAAAAGAACTCATCAGTATTTTAAAAAAAATACATTAGAGAGAATCAACACGAGATTAGAGGATGCAGAAGAACAAATCAGTAATGTGGAAGACAGAGCAGTGGAAGTCATCCAAGTGGAACAGAAAAAAATTGTTTTAATAAAGATGGTTTAAAAGACCTCTAGACAATGTTAAGCATAAAATTCACATTATAGGGATCCCAGGAAAAGAGAAAGAGAAAAGGATAGAAAACTTATGTAAAGAAATAATAGCTGAAAACTTCCCTAACCTGGGAAAGGAACTAAACATCCAGGTCCAGGAAGTGAAAAAGCACCAAATAGGACGAACCTAATAAGGTCCACACCAAGACACATTATAACTAAGCTATAAAAAAAATTAAAGAGAAAATCTTAAAAGCAGCAACAAATAAGCAACTAGTTACATACAAGTTATATACATCAGCTGATTTTTCAGTAGGAACTTTGCAGGCCAGAAGAAAATGACATATTCAGAATGCCAAAGAAAAAGTTTGCAATCAAGAATACTCTTTCCACCCAGGTTATAATTTGAAATTGGAGAAGTAAAGAGTTTCCCAGACCAAGAAAAGTTAGAGGAGTTCATTACCACTAAATAGACTTTACAAGAAATGTTAAAAGGATTCACTGGAGAATGAAAAAAATATCAATGATAAAAGTAAATGTATACGTAAAGCTACTGGATCAACCATTTATAGAGCTAGTATGAGGGTTAAAAGACACAAGTAGTAAAATCAACTATACCTACAATAATTAGTTAAGGAGTATACAAAATAAAAATACGTAAGATATGATGTCAAAAACATAAAACATGGCAAGGGAGAATAAAATTTAATGCTTTTAGAATGCATTCAAACTTCAGTGACCATCAACTTAAAATAGGCTATTATACACATAGGTTGTTATATACAAATTTCATGATAAAAAAAACACAAAGGGAAGATACCAAGAAAAAAAGTAACAGAGAACTAAAAAACAACCAGAAAAAAAAATAGCAATAAAAACATACCTATCAAGAATTACTTTAAATGTTACTGTACTAAATGATTCAGTCAAAACATATACAGTGAGGGGCACCTGGGTGGCTCAGTGTTTGAGCATCTGCCTTTGGCTCAGGTAGTGATCCTGGGGTCCTGGGATCGAGTTCTGCATCAGGCTCCCTGCCGGAAGCCTGCTTCTCTCTCTGCCTATGTCTCTGCCTCTCTGTGTCTATCATGAATAAATAGGCAAAATCTTTTTTAGGCATATAGTGAATGAATGGGTAAAAAAAAAAAAATAAGATTCCTTTATGTGCTGCCTACAAGAGACTCACTTCAGACTTAAAAGCACATTTAGACTGAAAATGAAAAGATTTTTAAAAAGACATCCCATAAAAATGGAAATGAAAAGAAAGCTGACATAGCAATATTTATATCAGACTTTAAAACAAAGACTATAACAAGAGACATAAAAGGGCATTATATAATGATAAATGGATCACTCCAAGGGGATATAATGATTATAAATATCTATGCACTCAACATTGGAGCACCTGAACATAAAAAGTAAATAATAGCAGTCATAAAGGGAGAAATTGAGAGTAATACAATGACATTAAGTGACTTTTAACATTCCATTTACATCAATGGATAGATTATCCAGACAGAACATCAATAAGGAAAGAGTGGATGGCTTAGTGAAGTGTCTGCCTTCAGCTCAGGTCATGATCCCAAGGTCTTGGGATCGAACCCCATAACACACTGAGTCCCTGGTCAGTGGGAAGTCTGCTTCTCTCTCTCCCTCTCCCTCTGCTTGTTGCTCCCCGCTGCTTGCACTCTCTCTCTAATAAAAAATAAAATAAAAATAAACAGTGGCCTTAAATGAAACATTAGACTACATAAACCTTGTAGATATACACAGAATATTTCATCAAAAAACATCAGAATGCACATTTTTTAAAGTGCACAAGGAACAGTCTCCAAATTAGGTAACATGTTATGTAACAAAACAAGTCTCAATAAATCCTATCAAGCAGTTGGTCTTTTCTAATCACAACAATCTGAAACTAGAAAATTTCACAAGAATAAAACAGGAAAAAACACAAATGAGGCTAAATAACATGCTACTAAATAATCTGGATCAATGAAGAAATCAAGAGGAAATTTTATAATACCTTGAGAAAAATTAAAACGGAATCACAATGCTCCATAATTGGAGGGAGCAGTATATAGTGACAGAGACCACCTAAAGAAATAAGATAGAAAATAAACAATCTAACCATACATTTAAAGTAACTAGAAGAAGCATAACAAACAAAACCAAAGTAGTATAAGGAAGAAAATAATAAAAGGAGAACAAAAATAAATAAAATATGTACTATAAAAAAGTGAAAAGATCAATGAAACCAAGAGCTGTTTCTTGGGAAAAAAAGAAACAAAATTGATAAAGCTTTAGCCAGACTCATCAGGAGAAAAAAGAGAAAGGGCTCCAAAAAAATCAGAAATGAAGGAGAGGTTACAACTGATACTACAGAAATACAAAGGAGTAAGAGATGCTGCTATGAACAATTATACACCAGCAGCTTGAAGAGTCCAGAAGAAAAAAATTAATTCCTGGAAATATGCAGTCTTCCAAGACTAAAATCAGAAAGAAATAAAATACCTGCACAGAATGATTATTAGTAATAAGATTGTAAACAAAACCTCCCAACAAAGTCCAAGACCAGACAGCTCCAGAGGTGAATTCTGCTAAACATTTAAAGAAGAGTTAGCAGCATACTTCTCAAACTAGTCCAAAAAATGAAAGAGAAGGAATGCTTCCAAATTCATTCTACAAGTCCAGCATTATCGTAAAAACTAAACCAGACAAAGATATTATTAAAAAAAGAAAATTATAGGCCAATATACCTGATGAACACAGATGCAAAAATTCTCAAGTATCAGGAAGCCAAATTCAAATATACCTTAAAAGAATGATACAGCAATTCCATCTGTAGGAATAAATCATAGCTACCTATATGTTTACTGCAGCAATGACTCAGATAGGAAAAGTGAGAAATAATCTGAAATTCTAACAATAGGGATTTAGTTAAACATAGTATGGCATTATAGGCATAACACAGAAAAGTATGCATGATATGTTAGGGAAAAAACTAATCATAAAACAGTTTGTACATTTTGATACAATTATTTTATATATAAAAATAAAACTGGAACCTTATATCTAACAGGGATAGAAAAAGAACAAAGTGCAAAGTCAGTAGGAAGAAGTAAATAAAAGATGACAGCAGAAACAAATGAAATAAAGACTAAAAAACAATACAACAGAACAATGAAATTAGGAGATGGTTTTTTGAAAGGATCAACAAAAGTAATAAGTCTTCAGCCAGACTCATTAAGAAAAAAAGAGAGAGAACTCAAAATCAGAGATGAAAGAGAAGTAACAACCAACACATCAGACACACAAAAGATTATAAAAAAATATTATGAAAAATTACATGCCGACAAATTGGACACCCTAGAAAAAAACGGATAAATTCTTAGAAGCATATAACTTTCCAAAACTGAATCAGAAAGAAATAGAGAATTTGAACAGACCAATTACCAGCAATGAAATTGAATCAGTAATCAAAAAACTCCCAACAAACACAAATCCAGGACCAGAGATCTTCACAGCTGAATTCTACCTAACATTTAAAGAAACCATACATATTCTTCTCAAATTATTTCAAAAAACACAAGAGGAAGGAAAGCTTCCAAATTCATTCTATAAGGCCAGCATTACCCTGATACCCAAACCAGGCAATCACTACCAAAAAAGGAAACCAAATACCAATATCTCTGATGAATCAATGTAAAAATCCTCAACAAAATATGAGCAAACCAAATCCAACAATATACTTAAAAGATCATTCACCATCAAATGGGATTTATTTCTAGGATGCAAAGATGGTTCAATATATGCAAATCAATCAACCTGACACATCACATCAACACAAGAAAGGATAAAAAATTTGACCATCTCAATAGAGTCAGAAAAAGCATTTGAAAAAGTACAACATCCATTCATGATAAAACTCTCAACAAGGTAGGTTTGGAGGGAACGTATCTCAACATAATAAAGGCCATATATAATAAACACACAGCTAACATCACAGTGGTGAAAACTGAGATCTTTTCCCATAAGATCAGGAACAAGAGCTGGATGCCCATTCTTATCACTTTTATTCATCATGGTACTAGAAATGCTAGCTATAGCAATCAGATGAAAAAATAAAAAGCATCAAAATTGGTAAGGGAGAAGTAAAATTTTCACTATTTGCAGATGACATGACTTATATATTGAAAACCCTAAAGAGGGCAGCTCCGATGGCTCAGCGGTTTAGTGCCATCTTCAGCCCAGGGTGTGATCCTGGGAACCTGGGATCAAGTCCCACGTCAGGCTCCCTGCATGGACCCTGCTTCTCCCTCTGCCTGTGTCTCTGCCTCTCTCTCTGTGTGTGTCTTGCATGAATAAATAAATAAAATCTTAAAAAAGAAAAAGAAAACCCTAAAGATTCCACAAAAATACCTACAAGAATTGATAAAGTCAGTAAAGCCACAGGATAGAAAATTAATATACAGAAATCTGTTGCATTTCTCTAAACTAGTAATAAATCTGCAGAAAGAGAAATTAAGAAAATAATCCCATTTACAATTGCACCAAAAATAATAAAATACTTAGGAATAAACGTAACCAAGAAGGTGAGAGACCTGTATTTCCAAAATTATAGAACACTGATGAAAAAAATTGAAGATGGGACAAATGGCAAGATAGTCCATGCTCATGAATTGAAAGAATTAATATTGTTAAAATAAAAGAATTAATATTGCCCTAATATTAGGGCAGCATGGGTGGCTCAGCAGTTTAGCGCCACCTTCGGCCCAGGGTGTGATCCTGGAGACCCGGGATGGAGTTCCACGTCGGGCTCCCTGCATGGAGCCTGCTTCTCCCTCTGCCTGTGTCTCTGCCTCTCTCTCTCTCTCTCTCTCTCTCTCTCTCTCTGTGTGTCTCATGAGTAAATAAATATTTTTTTAATGTCCATATTACCCAAAGCAATCTACAGATTTAATGTAATCCCTATCAGAATAACAATAGCATTTTTCATAGAACTAGAACAAATAATCCTCAAATTCATATAGAACCATAAAAGACCCCAAATACCCAAAGCAATCTTGAGAAACAAGAACAAAGCTGGAGATATCTCAATCCCAGATTTCAAGATACACTCTGTAGCTATAATAAGTCAGTATAGAACTGGCACAAAAATAGACACATAGGTCTTTGGAACAGCAGAGAGAGCCCAGAAATAAATCCACACTTACATGGTCAAGTAATCTATGACAAAGGAGGTAAGAATATCTAATGGGTAAAAGACAGTGTCTTCAAAAATGGTGCTGGAAAAAGTGGAAAGCTACATGCATAGGAATGAAACTGAACCACTTTCTTATATTACACACAAAACTAAACTCAAAATGGATTAAAGACCTAAATATGAGACCTGAAACCATAAAACTCCCAGAAGAAAATATAGGCAGTCATTTCTTTGATATCAGGCATAAAAACATTTTTCTAGGTAAGTCTTCTCCTGAAACAAAAGCAAAAGTAAACAATTGGGACGACACAAAAATAACCATCAACAAAAGTAAACAACCTACTGAACAAGAGAAGATATTTGCAAATGATCTATCTGATGAGGGACTGGAACTCAAAATATATGAAGTCCTATATAACTCAGCATCAAAAGAACAAATAACCTGACTAAAAAATGAGTGGATGACCTAAACAGACATTTTTCCAAGAAAGCCATACATACAGATGGCCAACAGACACATGAAAAGATCCTCAGCATCACTAATCATCAGGGAAATGCAAGTCAAAACCCCAATGAAGGTATCATCAGTAAGAACAGCTACAATCAAAAAGACAAGAAATAAATCTTGGCAAGGATGCGGTGGGAAAGCAACCCTCGTGCAGCGTTGGTGGGAATGCAAATCGGTATAGCCGCCATGGAAAACAGTATGGAATTTCCTCGAGAAATTAAAAACAGAATTATCAGATGATCCAATAATTTCACTACTGAGTATTTACCCAAAGAAAACAAAAACACGAATTCGCTAAGATGTATGCATCCCTAGGTTTATCGCAGCATTATTTACAAGAGCCAAGATATGGAAGCAACCCAAGTGTTTTATCAAGAAATGAGTGGATAAAGGCGATGTGGTATATATACAGTGGAATATTACTCAGCTATAAAAAAAAGAATGTAGAAAGATCTTGCCATTTGCAACAACATGGATAAACCTAGAGGGTATAATGCTAAGTGAAATAAGTCTTTAGAGAAAGACAAATACCAGATGATTTCACTCGTATGTGGAATTTAAGACACAAAACAAATGAACAATGAAAAAAGGAGACAAACAAACAAATAAAAACCCAGACTCTTAAATACAGAGAACTGCTGGTTGGCTAGAAGGGAGGTAGGTAAGGGGACAGGTGAAAGAGTAAAGGGGATTAAAAGTATGCTTATCATGATGAGCACTGAGTAACATACTGAATTGATGAATAATTACATTATACACTTGAAACTAGTATAACATTATGTGTTAATTATAACCTAATAAAAATAAAACTAAAGCTGGAAGATTCTATGCTACGGTGTTAACAGTGGATCTTGGGGTTTTTAGCAACCTCTTCTTTTTACTAACCTATAATTTCTAACTTTCTAAATTATATAAACTTGATTATTTGGTAATAACAAAATAAAAACTATAATAAAAGCAAAGCAACTTAAAACCATTTATAAAACTTTAGAACAGATATTCTATAAATATGTGGTCATGGTTGACTCTTTTGTAGTTTAAAAATCTGGAGGTGAGTCATTTTTTTTTTTTTTTATGTTGCCTTTCTAGCATGTGGATTCCAAAAGGCAGGAGCAGTAGAGATTCATTTGGAGGCCCGAAAAATCCAGTCTATTATTTTGTTCTGATTAAGAAAAATATTGCCAGTTGGAGTGTAAACGTAATTGAATACAGTATGACTTTGTTCTCAAATCTGCCCTACTCTTCTTGCACATGTAACCTGTCCAGGCTGTGCCACCTCCCTGGAACTTAATCCTGGCTTCCCAGGCTCCCAGATCTTGTTCAGGCTCCCCTCTCACCTGGTTCCCACTCTCAGTTTTGTTTTTGTTTTTTAATGGAGCCACAATTCCATCTGTCACCCAGGCTGAATCTTGATTATCAAGCTGAGTCATGACATCAATGACTCTCCATGCTGTTTCCATTCCCTACGTTTTATCAACCAATAAATTGATCTTTCCAGTAAAACGCCTCCTCTATCCCCTTCAGATATTCTACAAAACTGTCAGATATACTTTCCTAGAAACCGTTTTATTATTACCTCCAGCTTTATAATAACAGGAGCACAGAGAGTCAACTGTGGTCATCTATGCTTGGTATTCAAGTCTCCCAAAACCTCCATCATTTACCCCCCTCTCTACACAACAAAACCCCCTCCTACCCCAGACACACTGGTTTATTTCCATCCCAGTCTTCCAGCCATCTCTTTCCCACTGAAAGCCTCTCTTATTTTCCATCTGGGCTAAACCTGTTTATTCTTCAGAGTTGTATTCTTAGATCATTTGCAGGGGTGCCTGGGTGGCTTAAGCGGTTGAGCTCATGCCTTTGGCTCAGGGCATGATCCCGGGATCCTGGGATCAAGTCCTGCATCAGGCTCCCCAGAGGAAGCCTGCTTCTTCCTCTGCCTGTGTCTCTGCCTCTCACTCTGTGTCTCTCATGAATAAATAAATAAAAACTTTAAACAGAACAGGATGTGCTCAGAAAAAGACACCTTTGTCTACTTGAGTGTTTCCCATTTCACAAAAAAAAAAAAAAAAAAAAAGAAAGAAAGAAAGCAAGCAAGATCATTTGTGTTCAGGGACACTTCTAAAATGGTGATATTAAGAATAGGCCCAAAATAGTGTCACTTATGTTAAGTCCCCACCAAGACTTAATACCTAACCTAACTGTAATTTCAGCCTCTTCTAGGAGTGGAATTTTAAACCTATCAATCTGGAATTTCCTGATTAGCCTTAGTGAGGTCGTCTGTATGATAAACCTCCTGCCACACCCCCTGAGCCAGTGACCACGCTTGAAACTACCCTTTCTCTTCTTTTGCTAATAATTTCCTTGTCCCCACCCCTCCCCCAATTTCTGCTTACAGGAGCCCTCCATTCTGTATAGCTCTTGGGAGCCTCTTCTATTTTGTTTTTGAGATGCTACCCGATTTATGAATCTTTGAGTGAAACCAATTAGATCTTTGAATATTCCTGGTCAGATTTTTATTCTTTAACAGATTTAGTGGCAGTCATAGAACTGCCAGAGACTTCTGCTGTGGGATTTCTTTCCATGTAGCACCTGTGGCTCTTGATCACACTGCTTTGAAGAATGAAGAGGGAGACCAGATGAAGAGCGGTGGGCAGCAAAGTTTATTGAGTGATAGTACAAAGCTCCCAAAGAGGGAGGGGACCTGAGAGGACTGCTGATTTGGCATTCAAATCTAGGAGCTTCTATAGGCTCTTTGGTATGGGCTCTTTTAATCTGATTGACAACCCACTCCCCATGCACCTGTCACCCAGTCAGGTTTCTGTCCATGAGCTCCTCTACTGATCAGAGTTGTTCACAAGGGAAAGGGTGGAAGGCTCCTTCCAAAGGTTTCCTAGCCTCTGGAATCCAGAATTCATGGCTACTACTGCCCTAAGGCATGCCGGCCAGCTACAAGCCACCAGACCAAGCTGTTTGTTTAAATAAATATCCCACTGACTGTTGAGCTAGCCCCGGGGGCCTGGGTTAGGATGCTCAAGGCCATTCCAAGGCCATTCCCTTCCTTTTGGTCACAAGTCATAAGCCCTCCCCCAGTAGGAAGACCTAAAGCTAGGACACTGAGTGAAGTTGAGAATAACAGGATGAGGTCTTTTTCCTTTGCAAGGGAACTTTCCTCTTAGGACAGGGGCCCCTAGTCCTGCCTGCGTTTCTTCTGACTCTCCTTCATTACTCCTAGCAGCTTTGTGGACAACAAGAACACGGGTGTGGCAGCTGCAAACACTTTGTGTTCTCTTTCTCACCCTCTCTGAGGCCTATGGGTAAGCTCCTCTTGGTTCTGAGCTCCACTCACTGTGCGTCCAGCTCCAGATCTCATTGGCTTCCAATAGTTCCCTTTAGAGCCCTTGGTTCTATCCCTAGATTCCACACTGAGTACTGCTGTTGGCGGCTGCAACTCCTAATGTGTTTGGAATCAGTCCCCATTTTTGGATTCTGCTAGTGCAATCCTTGCCCCGACCCCCAGATTCACTATAGGGAACTGCTGGTGGTTACCAGCCACAGGTGGACTAGGTCCAACCTAAAAACTGGACAGGGCCTAGGATGTGGGCTTATTTAAGAAACGCACTTGACAGCAGGGGATCCCAAATGGAACAAACAGAAAGGATGCCTCCTTTAATTGGTATGCTTCCAAAAGTCTTCAGGATCCCAAAATAACTCCATTGAAAGATCCATTATAAAAGGCTAATGAAAAATGAAAAACACAAGAGGTACTTAAAGCAAAAGATGATAGGGTGGATGTGACTCCCACTTTCTCGCATCTTTTTTTTTTTTTTAACCTGAGTATTCACATTTTACTAATTCTCTGTCCGAACTGCCTTTTCACTCTGAAGAGACTATTAGACAGTTACCTTTTAAAATAAAACTACTTGAGGTTGTAGACAAACCACCTCAGTTATCCTTCATTCCTTGGTCAAAGACCAAATTAAGGGCCATTGTTAAAGAAATTTCTAAGCCTAGGGAGGAATTTTTTTGTTTTTTGAAGAAATTTTTTTGAAGTGTTTTGAAGAAGTTAGAGTCATTTGGGGGGGGGGGGGTGCCTATGTCTTCAGGGAGCCAGATTTTTCTCAACCTATACACATGTGAACAGGACCTGGTAACACCCAAAATGGATGCAGGAAGCAAGATGGCAAAACCCTGAGGATGATATCTGAGATCCTCAATCTTTAACATCTTGGGGACCAGGAAAAGCTCGAAAAACAGCAACAGAACCCTTACAAGCCATTCCTAGAGTCCTCCCTGCCTACACTGATTGATCTAAAATACAGATGTGCAGGATCCCTGGGTGGCGCAGTGGTTTGGCGCCTGCCTTTGGCCCAGGGCCCGATCCTGAAGACCCAGGATCGAATCCCACGTCGGGCTCCCGGTGCATGGTGCCTGCTTCTCCCTCTGCCTGTGTCTCTGCCTCTCTCTCTCTCTGTGACTATCATAATAAATAAATAAATAAATAAATAAATAAATAAATAAATAAATAAATAAAATATAGATGTGCAAACAAACAAAAAAGATAAATCCGTGGCATACTTTAAAGCCCATTTGGAATCCTTTTCCTAAAGCCATTCAGGATTCCATACAATAAGTTCACCCCACTGGCTCTAAAATGACAGCAAATAGGATAGGAGGCCACTCATCTGATTGAATTCATGTCTCAGCAAAGCATTTTATTTTTTATATTTTTAAGTAGGTTCCACACCCAGTATGGAACCCAACATGGGGCTTGAACTCAGGACCTGGAGATCAAGAATTGGTCTCCCAACTGTTCAAGTCATCCAGGTGCTCCTAAGTTAAGCATTTTAAAAGGACCCTGGAATAAGACTCCAAGCAAAAATTGCCCCAGTGATTAGCTTTACAGCCACAAGAGCTCCAAGGCCAGAGACTCAAACAATACCTGGGGCTCCCACAATGCACCCTGTTAGGGGTCCTTCAAAATTCTGGTCCAAAGATTGATTCCTCCACTATGATCTACTGGAACATTAAAAGAGATTGTTCTTCAAGGTCATATGCAAATTCATCTCTAATGCCCTCATCCCTACTTGTAAAGGAGGGTTCTTATAGAGGACCTCCCACAATTAATGGGACTGAGGAATTTGCCAGTAAATGATGACTATAGTAATTCCTTTACACAACCATGGGGAAACTAAAATCAAAACTAATGGGAAAGCTTGCCAAATTGTAGTTAATACTCGAGCTTTGCTTTCTCCTTTAAACCCCACCCTCATAGGCCAACAAATCCTTTAGAGTAAAACAGGGGTTCCCATAGTGGAGGTATCTCAAATTCAGAGAGAATTTTTATCTCAACCAGCACAGATCACTCTGGGACCTTTGACTGAAAAACATTCCTTTCTGCTATGTGAGACAACCCTAACCAGTCTGCTAGGTAGAGATCTTTCTAAATTAAAACATAGTATGTTTTATGTTCAGTGAAGACCTCACCTTCGAGTTTCCTGACCAACCTGATCTTTTATGTTCTCTACATTCTGTCTTTGTAATGAAAGAGGAAGAAGGTTTCCAACAAAAGTCCTCTAATTTAATTGAGGTGCTCACAAATCTGTGGGTTACTTCTAATGTGGGCATTGGAAGAATAAAAAGTGCAGAATCTCTAAAGATTCAGAAAAGATATAACTAAACCTCTCCTGAAAGTACCTCAATATCCATGAAACCTGAGGCCATACAAGGCTTCACCCACAGAGGAGACTTCATCACCCAGGCGCTAATCATTCCCTATACTAGTCCCTGCAATAGGCAGACTTTGCCGGCCCAGAAACCTAATAGGTAAGGTGGTAATTTGTCTAGGATCTGAGAGCTATTGATAACATGGTTACTCGCCTAATAGTCCCAAACCTGGATATCCTGCTGTCACAAATTCCACCAGACTTAAAATGCTTCACTATTGTAGACTTTTGCGAAGTCTTTCTCAGCATCCCTGCAGACACCAAGAGCTAATGTCTGTTGGCCTTTACTTGGAACAACAGACAATCTACCCTGACGGTTATGCCTCAAGAGTTCAGTGACGCCTTTCTTATTTTCTCAAGTATCTAGCCAAAATTTAAGCCTTCTCTAGTTCCCTGCAAAATTGACCCTTTCACAATTTGGACATGGCCTTTTGTTGTGCTCAGTTACCAAAGGGGCACCCTTAAGAGACTGCATTTACTTGCTGCAAATAGCTGAAAGGGACACAACGCCTCTAAGGAAAAATTGCCATTATCTCCACGCATTGTTCATTACTGAGGTCATCATATCAGTGCTGAAGAAATTCAGCTGTCTCCAAAAAGAATTAAACTAATCCAGGAATTTCCTCGATCCACAACCAGGCAACACCTTCATGGATTTCTGGGCCTGGCTGCTTATTGTAGACTAAGGGGTTCCTAATTTTTCTCTATTAGCTTCCCTACTCTATATGAACTTACTAAAATTTCCATCCCTGAGTCCCTTTCTTGGGAAGACAAACATGAGCAGGCTTTTACTAAGCTAATAGGAGTGCTGTAAGAACCACCCACCTTGGGGCTTACTATTCAAAAGCTTTCACTTTATTTGTGCGGGAAAGGGATACTCAAGCCTTGAGAATGCTCACGCAGGAACATAGTAATAAACATAGACTTGTTGCCCATCCTAGCATACAACTTGATTAAGTTGTTCATTCCTATCTAGCCCAGCTGTTGTAAGGCTATAGCCACAGCTGCAAGATAACGGAGGACTCAGCAGATCTGACCCTAGGAAATGGCATTTAATTGCAAATTCCACATGTGCTCCAACGTCTTAACTTCTGAATTCATCCAATATTTCTCTGTATGTAGATTAACTTCCTATGAGATCCTTCTGCTTTCACCATCTACTCTACATCCTACTCACTGCAATATCCATATTCCTGCTATGTTACGACCTTCACTCAAGGCAGGAAAGCCCCATAACTGTGAGGTAATAGTGTCCCATTCTGTGACTGCTGATTTACGAGATATCCCTCCAACTAATCCTGATCTAATTTTGTTTGTTGATGGGTCAAACTGTAGGAATGAAAAAGGGAATTTTCAAGATGGTTATGCTATTACTATGACCTACTCAAAAGTGGAAAACTCCTCCAAGCTAAAGCCACCCCACAAGCAGGGCTCTGTGTCCTTACCCAAGCATGTCAGTTATTGGCAGGACAGACGGTTAATATTTACACCGACAGCCTATATGCCTTTGGGATTATTCATGATTTGGGGATTCTATGGCAGCAAAGGGGTTTTCCTACATCTTCCCTGGGACCCCAGGGAAAAATGAGCAACAAGTAAATAATCTTTAAAAAAAAAAAAAAAAAGATTTTATCTATTTATTCATGAGAGACCCAAAGAGAGAGGCAGAGACATAGGCAGGGGGAGAAGCAGGCTCCCTGCGGTGAGCCTGGTGTGGGACCCCATCCCAGGACCCCAGGATCACTACTTGAGCTGAAGGCATATGCTCAAACTGAGCTCAAACTGAGCCACCCAGGTGACCCAAGTAAATAATCTTACTGCTATACTTTTACTTTCTATAATTGCTGTAATCAAAATAAAGGCTCACACTAAAGGGACTGGACCTGAGTATCAGGGAAATGCCCCAGCTGACTTTCCTACAGAGGTGGAACCAAAAGAATCCATAAGATTGTAGTACATGTTGATCAAGTCCGTCCTGCTTTTACAAAAAAATGACCCTCCATCTCAGAGTTTTGCCATCTTGACATCCTCATAAAATGGCAACTATCTGTTCCTGAGTCACAGAAATTAAGATGGGCCAACAATAACTATTAAGTAAATGACCACTTGGGACTACAGGAACCTCAAGACAGCTGCGTGATTCTTCTTGGCTCCCTGGCAAACCTCATTTTTCACTTTGTGCATTTCTTCACCCACCATAGTGCATTTAGATGACTCAAATTATGAATCAACACTAGTAGGGATATTAGGACTGAGTTGGACAGGTAGGTAGTCAGGGCCAGAGTCCCCGGCAAGAAGATACAGAGTCAGGACAGCTAAAATCAAACTGCACTGTCATCCTGTGTTGCAGCTTAGGCTGAACCACACTAGCATTCTGCTTTGCAGCCTTTGCAGAAATGACTTCTGCAAAATATCGTAAAATAAGAGAACGAACCACAGAAGCATTTGCCAATATCATGGGCAAGGGGCAATGAAGACCTAAGCCCCCAGATTTCAACAACAAAAAAAAGGCACATGGACATTAACCTATAGGTAGAGAAATGTGTTACCAAGGCCCCGATTGGCACGACTCAGCACACCCTGATCACTTAAGATAGCTCCGCAAAAGAACTCATAAAACTCCCTAAACTTAGAAACTCTGAGGGCAACCCACTCAGATCCCCTCTCTCTCTGGGAGCTTTATATCCTTGCTCAATAAACTTTGCTTTGCTGCCTACCACTCTTTGTCTGGTCTACCTCTTCATCCTTCAGAAAGGCAGAACCAAGAACCCAGGCACTGAGGCGCCACACAAATCTGGAACAGGGAGATTTCTATAAAATTACCAAAATAGTCTACCTGAAAGGTTCATGATCCTGGAAAGATTATTTTTGCTTACAGAGGCTTCAGACCTCTTCTCTCTGGACACTTTGAACAGCTTCAGCTGGCTTCATTCAAAGTACTCTTAGTGTGGTTATCAACATGTTATCATACATGTGTTTTCCAGATGGGTTGAAGCCTTCCACTAGTGTAAAGCTGATGCCCTCACAGTGCCAAAGAAACTGTTAGAAAATGTATTTTCCACTTGGGGTACACTTTCCTCAATCTCCAGAGATTGAGGCATCCACTTCACTGGGAAAATCATACAAGCCTTAAGGGAAATCTTGCAAACTTCTTGGAATTATCACCGTCTGTATTATCTTCAATCATCAGACACGGTCAAGAGAACTAATGGGATTCTTAAATTTAAAATTTCTAAACTTTCCAAAGCTACTGGACTCCCCCGGCCTACGGTATTGCATTCGGTCTTGCTGACTGTTCATAGAACATCCTCTGGAAACAAACTCATTCCATACAAGATAGTCATTAGCAGACCAATGTCTCTTGATATGCAACTTCTTCCAATTCCTTGTTCTCTCATGTTAGTATGATCAGCTAGTGTACATCCTTAATGTTTTATGTTCAAGCTAATATCAACAGATTAAAGAGGCTTTCTTGGAACCCAATTCAAAGGATCCTGTTGTTCCCTTCTAGAGCCTGGTGACTGGGTAGTCTAGAAATGTCAGCAGAGGAAGACAGTCTTTGAGCCTTGTTGGAAGGAACAAGTGCTTCTGACCACCGACATTGCTGCAGGACTAGAAAGCACTGAGCCTTGGATTCACATCTTCGAGGTATAGAAGCCTCCACCTGACATTTGGCCCTGAACAGATGCTACAACTCAAACTGACAAGGAAGAGAAATAGCTGACACTGAAGTAGACTACTTCTGCATGAGATGCCCAATCAAGACTTCATACTTAAACTCAAGAAACCTTCTCTCCTTTTTTCTTTTCTTCATTCTATCATTGGCCTGGAACGATAATGCCCTCATCTATATCTCCCAGGGCACAACTAAGGGGATAAACTTCCAGATTGCTAGATTTGTCCTAGTGTAAGAGATGCACTGGTCTCCCCTGTGACCACTTTCTCTATTCCCAACGTCACTGCAACTACAATTGACCCACCTTAGAAATATGTGTCCAATTAGACACATTTCCACCTGGAAATCTGAGTACATTTGTGTCTCCACATTCCCATGATTATTCAGATCTGATTTACCTCCACTGACTACAAGATCTCACTAACCTTTGTGAGGCACTTTGGATGACTTTTATTTCAGGATAGGAGATTCTCTTCCCATGTGCACTAAAAACCTCCCTGACCCCTGGCTTAGGAATAAATACAAATGAGAATATGCTTAGAAACCTCTCCTTAACTCAGAGACACTTCAAATTCCATTGCCAAGATACTAACGGCCCAGCAAAGATCCTTAGGTTCTCTGGCCAAAATTATTTTTGAAAACATAACTATTTTTCAGCTGAGCAAAAAATGCCCGTGCAATGGCCAAAAGCACCTGCAGTACCTAGTCTATTACTTCAGGGATAGCTGAAACTCAGTTATATAAGGTCACTGAGCAAGCCACGAGGTTTAAGAGGGGGACTCGATCTACATGGGTCTGTTTGGTTTGTGTCCTGGGGACCATGACTCCAATGTGTGCTCCAAACATTGGGAATTAGCCTGCTTAGTTACCATAATGATAATCTCTCTGGCATGTTGTATTCTCTCAAAAGCTTTAAATGCAAGTCTGCACCAAGCACCAAGCAAATGTCTTCCTAAACCTGGAATGTCAAAAAAGGAACAAAGAGGATGGTTGACTAAAAAGCTGTGAGCCCTAAGTCATGACCTGTGAATATCACAGAGATTCAGGAAAAAATAGGAGCCATGAAAGCTTTGAGAACAACCTGGTAGCTGAGAGTGGTGCTAATGCCTTAAATCTTTATCACATCTCTCAGGCTGAGTTTCATCAAAAGGGGGAAATTGTTAAAGAGAAATAATAAGCTCAAGATGGAGTCACTTATGTTAAGTTCCACCAAGACTTAATATCTAATCTAACTGCAGTTTCAGTCTCTTCTTGGAGTAGAATTTTAAACCAATGAATCTGGAATTTCCTGATGGGCACTTGTGATGTCAGCTGTATGATAAGATCTCCTGCCATAACCCCTAAGGGAAGTCGACCTTGCCTGAAACAAACCTTTCTTTTCTTTTCCTAATGACTTCCTGTCTCACCCCATTTCTGCTCATTAAAGTCTGCCTGCAATTTTTGTTCTTCAAGGAGTGGTTGAGAGCATGCATTCAGGACTCAGATTTCCTTGGTTCAGATCCTGCCTCCACTACTTATGACTGGCTCTATTAGGATAGACGGGGTCTAACAGGATACCTACAGGTCAGCAATGAGGAAGTCAGGGCCAGCAATTGGGAAGATCAGAGACCTGACTTGGCAGCCCTCCACAAGAAGCCGGATCAAACCAGACAGGCCCAAGATGGCAGATGCCATGGCAGGATACCCCCAACCTAATTGGGAAGAAGTGCAAAACCCTGCTTCCCTGCCCCAAATAATAACTATTATGCTCCCAGTCAACAACTCCTGATAAAAGCTAGAAACCCAAACCTTGGGGGAAGAACACCCTCTGGCTCGCCTGCTCTCCTATCTTGAAAGTGTACTTTCCACTTTAATAAACTTTTCTGTTTGTGTTATTTATCCTCTACACTATGCTAGTGTTTGCCCTTGAATTCATTCTTGTGATAAGATCAAGAAAATTTGGCAACTCCTTTAGCTCTGGCTGGGTGGAGTCCCTAAGGTTCAGGATCTCCCTAACTCACCTGGTAAGAGCTCTGTGACCATGAACAAGTTGCTTAATCTTACTGTGCTCAGTATTCTCGTTTGAGACATGGAGATAATCATAGTCCCTACCTTGTAGGGTTATGAGAATTAAACTAGTAAATGACCAAGGTCCTAGAAGGACGCTGGCACAGCCTAGGTGGGCACAGCCCACAAATGTTAGATGCTATTGGGTACGGCCCCAGTAAACACTGATCAAAGCTTCTTACATCCTACATTTAAAATACCTTTATCACATAGTGCTTTGCAGTGTGTAACTCTCAACTCCCTATTATTTCTATTCTCTAGTGAAATGATCCCTTCCCAAGCAGAAACCATGTTTGTCTGTACCCATTGCCTTCTGCCTGGCATAATGCTATACAGATGAGAGTTATAGGTGACTGAGCAGAAGAGAACAGAATTCAGTGAGTGAAACAGAGCCGAAGGTTCTTACTCACTGGCCCCACACCATCTGACTTATATTAAGTACAAATGCCAAAAGTCATTTTTGAACTAGAAGGGACCTTAGGAATCATCTAGTTGGATCCTTCATTTTACAGAGAACAAGTGGCTCACCCAAGGTCACACAGCCAGTTGGAGCCAGAGCTGGGAATGGACTCCCTTGGCATACTTTCCACTGTACACTGGAATGGAAACCTATGTATTATTTCCAAAACATAGCCAAATTCTGACGTCATGTGTGACTTAGAGGAAGTTTACAGGTGACGGTAAGAGATAAACGTAGCAGATGTGCACTCACCATGTGGAGACACTCGTAGAAATAACAGATCATTGTTGTCTTGTAACTCTGACCAGGTCATCTTTCAGACTTGGCAACCATAGGATTCTGAGGCATAGGGGTTATTTATGTTAACAATTCACATTACTATATTTCTGGCAGTTCTAATCATATTAGGTAGAGGAAGCCCATCAGCACTTCTGTGAGTGACACACACAAAAAAAGCTTTCCCCAGCTCTGCTTAGCTAAAGGCTCAAGACCACATTTTCAGGGAAGAATAGACCCTGGAAGAGGAGGGGCAGAAGACAATGGAGCCAGCCTCCACCACCCTTGTTAGGAAAACAAGCTGTGGGTTACTAATCTGCTGGCATACAGCCACAGTGAGTGTATTATGGCCAAGTTATAATAGTGAATGCAGAGCCTGAGGGCCAGGCCCCATTCACACCCTGCACAAGGAATACACAGCAGAGAAAGATCCACCAAATCTCCCTTCTTGCTGACATTTTCAAGGTGTCCACTCACACTAATACCACTTGGTTGGTAAATCTGAACGAGCCTGAAGAAACAGACTACCTTCTTGAGACTAGAGGGGCATTGGAATTTAGATTCAAGCCTAGTTTACTTTTACTAAAAGCTGCACAAACTTTAGAAACCCTTTTAGACCCTCTGTGGGTCTAACCTAATCACTTATAAAACATAGGGTCCAGGCTGAAGCTGTGGTTCCCCAAGCTGATGGCATAGGCTGACCTCTTGGAGAACTTTTATGTTCTTTCCACATCTCTCCATCTTATCCTCAAGGCCAGTCTGCTGTGATCAAATAATCAATCACTCAACAAATTGATCTGCCTCTCTAGCCCTTGCTGACAGCCACCTTCTCTCCTTCCCATGAGCCTCCCCACATACTCGCGCTTGACCACAAGTTGTCCGTAGTTGCTCTGTAATTACATATGGTATGTGTGTCATTTATTCCACTAGTTCAAAAGTTTCTGTGGTCTGGACCATTTCTGTTTTGTTTTGTTTTTTTTTCTCACATATGCTTTCCTGACATAGTGGATATCTTTATACATAAATTAAGCTACCAGTAAGTCTCTCTGGCACACACTCTGCCCAGCTGAATGCCTATTAGTCTCAAGCTGCGTCACACATGCCCTTGTCCCCCCTTCTGCTTTTATACATACGGTTGTGGTCACCTGCCTCTTCTCCCAGGGTGGCCTGCTTATCTTGTACCATTTTGTGAGCCACCTACGTAAATAAATGTATTAGGGCATATTCTCTCATATAATTTTTGGTTGGTACACAGGGTCCCACATCATGCTTTGTCCCAGCTACTATGTCAAGTTCACAAGGAAGCGCAAGGTTCTAATGGGGAGGTATGAGTCTGCACCATCTGATCTCCCCTGAGGCAAGTGAGGCATCAGGGGACTTGGCTACTATGAGGTAGCCAGGGTGAGGTTGGAATTAAGGCAGTACACAGTAGGAAGTGATCTGAAAGATGGAATCCAGGGCAAAGTCAAGATCAAGCCCCAAATAATCTAAATAAAAGGGCTTGCACTGTAAAACATCAAGCAAGAGAAGAGGAGAGGCCCCAGGGCAGAGTGGACAGTTTGCAAATGTAGGATGATAGAAGGTGACAGCCAAGCATCTGGGCATATTCCTCTAGGGCAGTGACTTCACACCAGCCCACCCACAGCCAGGGCCATGCTAGAGAATATTGCTGTTAAGGGGAGCTGAGCCCACAACCAGGAAGCCAAGCTCTGACATCTCAGTTTAGCTGGTTTTTATAATGTGCCATTGTATACACTTATATACCAGTGAACCCAAAATTTCCCATTTTATAGTTTATCCTTAATTCCTCTCTTCTTGCTTCCTCTCTGACATACCTTTCAAAATGGCTTTATTTACATTTTGCATATTTAAGTACTCGTCAGAAGGTGATCATACTATGTTAACACCCGTTTTCACTTTTTTGTACATTACATCCCACATCTCACGCATATATACATTTATGTGTGTGGTGGGTATACGTCTTTTTTAAAGCAGGGTTCATGTGTTAAATACAGGCAATCACTTAATGCTATCCTATAAACAATCCCCCCGTTTTGCAAAGAGTCTCCAAAATTATGATAAAAGAACGTGTTGTGATATTCCTATAGTGTCTTTGGTTTGAGGCATTAACTCGACTTTACTGTAATCTTACTATATTTTGATACTGTGCAACATATCTGGGATAAATCCAGCCTTATGAGAACGCTCAGGAAATGAAATGTTTTGGCTAACAAAACAATTCTTTTTAAATAAGTGCGGGAAGCATTTTCCCCCCAAATTGTGTAATTCACTTCAACCCAATCTTCCACCTTAAATGCCTGGGAGATAGGATACATTATCTTCAAGTACTAAGGACTATTAGTCTACATATCAGTAAGCACTCGGTAGCATTGCAGACCATCTAGAGTTTGTACAGATTGAGATAAATGTCTACAACAATTTTTAAAAACAATTCTTGAGAAACTGGCTGTTTTCTCATGATTTACTTCTTTGGGGGTAGTCTTCTGAATAAAAATAGCTCATCTTTACTGAGATGGCTTACTGTGTATCCCAAGCTTTACTTGCATGACCTCATTTTATCCTGACAACACCACAATGCGGCTGGTTCTATTATTGTCCTCCCCCACCCAAGTCCTGAACGGAAGAGAGCTGTGTTTTTCTGCAATCTGAACACCGTAAGAACATCTAGTACACCTAGAGAAGTCTTGTACCCTGCCACCCCCGCCAATCCATCTCTGGAAATGCTGGAAGGCCTGACACCGGCGCCATTGAGTCTGGGAAGAGAGAGCTGTACCTTTAGGGCTCGATAAGCTACTTTTTTTTTTTTTTTTTAAGTAGTTTCCATGCCTAGCCGGGAGGTTTGGCATGAGGCTTGAACTCACTACCCTGAGACACCTGAGCTGAGATCAAGAGATACTTAACCAACTGAGCCACCCAGGTGCCCCTACTATTTACTTTTAATTCAACTGTTTTCTGGAGTAGAGAGCCATTTGAAGGTAAGCATCAGAGTTTGGTTGCAATATAGCTTCTATTTCCTACTGCTGCAAATTGATCCTGAGGGGCACATCCAGGTAAATCCCAAAGCCGAGGGAGAGCGCCAGAATTTTCATGAAACCCCGTCATTTGTTCTGCTCAGAAAATAAAGCAAAATGAGCTTTGAAGGAAAATGAGTTTGAATTAAAAAGAAACCTGCACAACCATATGAAAGTATTTACTGCCTTTGAACCGTATACTTAAAAATGGTCAATATGCTTATAATAGTCAATTTTGTGTTACGTTTGACTAACATAAAATATATCAAAGAAAAAAAAAGACATCTTGCTCGGTAATAACACTAGAATATTATTCACAATATTTACCAAAATCTGGACAGTGGGATTCTTCTGTTTATAAACACTTCTTAACCTCCTTCTCTTTTTCTTTTAAAATGTCCTCCAGACCACACTCCCTTGTGATGCCATGAAGGATTAGATTGGCCTGGAGCCAGCTGTCTGCTTCTTGGCCTGCCCTCCCTTTGTGTTGTCTGCGGGTGGAGTGAGCTGTTGCCCACTGTGGTGGAGAGAGAACTCCGGTGCCCTCCCTTCTTTCTGGAAGCTATTTATTGTTGTCAGAGGAACCAGCCATCAGAGAGATCTCCTGTACCCCACCCACTCCTCCCAACTTAAAGTTCTTGACTGGAAAATGCTAACATCCGACCAGACACACAGAAACATCCTGAAAGACAATGTCTGGGCCCTGATTTTCTAGGGAGGAGAGCCAGGTTTTCTTTATGACCACATCAGCCCAGCTTGTTTTTTACAGTTTTGACAACCCTAACAAACTAGCCTAAATCTACAGCATCTGTCTGTTCTTGCCCAACATTGATTTATATTTAAGCCATCATCTGGGCCACCTTTCCTGTTTTTTATTTTCTTCCCCAGCTCAATACTATGCCAAGATTCCTCTGTTCTAAACTCTGAAAGTGTGTTATGAGAGGAATAAAAGGTTTCTAGAAAAGATGGAAATGACTTATGTTATTTGCCCAGTAGAGGTTGATCAGATGGTCCAGAATATTAATGTTTTTTTTATAGTATCAACAGAAAAAAGCAAGTTTTTAAATTTTTTTTTAATTTGCATGGAAACATTATGCCTAGAATATTTCTGTAGACCTCAGTTTGTAGAAGATGGGTGTGAGGTACATGGAGGGAGAGTGGGTACACCTGACACTAGGAAGTGATGTTGTCTTTCTCTTAAAGGCAGTGAGGAGTAATAACCCTCACAGTGTGGTGTATAGATCCCTCTGTACTTTTGACGTGTATTTGTGAAGGCTTTAAGTCAACAACTCATAATGCCCTTACATTTCACTCTAAATTCCTCAGCATGACCGACAGAGTCTTCTACAGGCCGACTCCTGCTTACCTTCCAGCATCATTTCTCCATGGTCACCTCCTTTCTGTTCTACTACCTCAAGCTACCCCGTCTTCCCCTCCACATCCTCAATGTTCCAGGTGCTATAGTATCAACAGCTGTTCCCTCCTTCTGGAATTCTCTTACATTCTTTTCCCACCCCTTTCTTTACCTGGTTAACTCCCAGCCTTCGGGTTATTACCTTGAGTTTTCTCTCCTCTGACCCTGTGCTTCACACAGCTATATATTAAAATTGCTTATTTAATAGTGTCTTTCCCTATTATTAAAAGATCTATGGGCACGGACTTTGTGTTTATCTTGCTCATCATCATATCTCCAGCATCTACCTAGCATAGGACCTTGAACATCATACATACTAAATAATAATAATAATAATTGTTGGAAAAGAAGAACAAAAAAAATTAAGGGAGAGTGGTGGGGGAAGATGAATGGACAAAAGCAGGAAAGCAGGAGGGGGGCCAGAAGAGGAGTCAGGAAACAGAACAGTCAATAAATGGTACCAAACACAGTCAGAAAAATATCCTTGCTGTTTCCAATCTCAAAAGAGAGTGGAGATATATGTGATCTGGAATGGACTGAATTCAGTTGATCTGAATCAACTTTAGCACCTAAAAATTCAGACTCTTACTATTAGCTTCTGAAGCTCTGCCCAAGCTGTTCAAGGGCCCAGAGCTCTGGGAAGACTCAGGAGGACTCGGCACTACCAATGAATTTATCCTAGGGTGGGCACATGAGGTTAAAAATGCCCAGCCCTTTTTTATTTGTTAGGAAACTGATTTCTAGACTGCTTAAAATATAACTTGAAACTGTGACCACTGAGTAGCCCAAAAGAATGAAAGAACCATCAGCACAAGTATGCAATCATTTTACCCCACCCACCTTCCTTTGAAATGTTTTTTTACTGGTGAAAGGAAGAGAAGTGTAACACAGCTGAAACCTGCCATCTAGTGGGCCTTCTAATGACATGAGCTCGCCAATGTGAAGGAAGCAAACATCACAGGAGGAAGACCTGGAAGAAGCCCAAGAGCATGCATGCATCATCTCGGGTCTTCCCTGATGGTCAACGTCTACCTTTCAGGATAAGGGATCCTTTACGGCCTTCTGACAGAGCTCTTCTTTTCAAGTAGCCCAATGTAATGTTTTCACATTCTGATTTCCAAAAGGTTAATGGAAATCAATGTAAAATTTTGATCACTTTCAATTCAAAGCTATCCTAGCAAGAAATCAGAGTATCCCTTTGGAAAATCATGTTTTATATCTGTTTTGGGTCCTAACTGTAGAAATCAAAGTATCCAAAAAGCAACCAAAAAAAAAAAAAAAAAAAAAAGAGGAGGAGAAGAAGAGGAGGAAACGAAGTCAACAACAAATCTATCTTCCTTGAAGTTACTACCTCCACAAGGCCAAGGGTGGTCTCTGGTCTAAGTGTGTCCCATGTGACATAGCTTAAAGCACTTGAGCAGAACAGCAGCTCCATGTTGGGACCAAGGGGCCGGGGTCTAAGGCTCACACTGCTATTCACCCATTGTCACTTGGGACAAGCCATCTACATTCTATGATCCTCAGTTTCCTCATTTGTTAAAAAGAGGCACTTAGAGGACACCTGGGTGGCTCAGCAGTTTGGTGCCTGCCTTTGACTTGGGGTGTGATCCTGGAGTCCCGGGGTTGAGTCCCACATTGGGCTTCCTGCATGGAGCCTGTTTCTCCCTCTGCCTGTGTCTCTGCCTCTGTCTCTCATGAATAAATTAATTAAAAATATTTAAAAGAGGCACTTAGGCATAACAACTACTAAGCTTCCTTTGATCCCTCAAGTTCCATGAACTTGTTCCTGAGTTACAGGCCTCATGACCCCAGAGAGGCCTGACATTCGGCCCACTCTATGCTCAGTCCCCCGCACCATACTCATACTGAGATACTGATGGAGGGCATGAGTGTATCGATGAATAATTATGATCATCTCTGTCAAGCCTACAGCTAAGTCAGGGACACAAACATAAAACAGTGATTGCACAATTGGTGATGAGGGTTTCAGTGAGGGTGTGTAACTCAGCCTAGCAGGGGGCTGAAAGGATGGGACAGGCCTGGGTTTGAAGATTGCTGAGCAGCTTTTCCAGTATGTTCATTACAAGCAGTAAGACTCAAATGGGCAAAGGCCCAGGCAAGAAGGAGACTGGAACATCCAGGCATCAGAAAGAATCCCCAGAGCCTGAAGTATGAATAAGAGAAGGAAAGTGAAACAACACAGGAGGGGAAGGCAGAGGCCACATTATGTATCAGGAGTTTCAACTTAAATAAAATCTTAAAAAAATGAATTATTTATTTGATAGACAGAGATAGGGACAGAGAGCACGAGCCCAGGAGGAGAGGTAGAAGCAGACTCCCCACTGAGCAGGGAGCTCTACACAGGGCTTGATCCCAGGACCATGGGATCATGACCTGAGCCAAAGGCAGATGCTTAACCAACTGAGCCACCCAGGTGCCCCTCAACTCAATTCTAAGAGTAACAGAATTACTCTGTAGAAGGGCTTGAGGCAGAAAGGTGGCAGGACCAGATATGCTCTTCTGAAAGATCTGACTGCTTGCAGAAGACTAAGGTCAGGTTCAAGATTGGGTACAGAAAAGCTAGTTACAAGATTATGCTGTAGTCCATGTACAAGACGAGGGTCATTGCTTCCATGATGGAAAGAAGAAGGAAGATTCAATAAATAATTAAATAGCGACATCATCAGGACATCCGGTAGTCGTTGATTGGATGTGGAAGTAAAAGGTAAGCATCCAAGGTGATTCCAGACCTTTGACCAAGGGCAACTGGGTAGAATTAGTGCTAATCACTGAACTGAAGGACATTGGGTGTGAAGAAGGCTTATGAGCTCAGTTTTAGATGGTTCTGTTCAGAGAAAGACTCAGGTAGTTGAGCAGGCCACCAGAGAGTCAGATCTGGAACTCAGCAGAAACATCTAGGTGTGCCATATGATCAGTGGAGGACATTTGGTAGCATGTAATGAGAAGAGAAGAAGACACGGAACTAATATTTTATGTCTTGGAGAGTAGATGATGCAGAGCTGCCAAAGCAAACTTCAAGGAGAGGCCTAAGAGCCAGGAAGAAAACTGGCAAAAAATGACATTGTAGAAGCCAAGAGCAGATCGTTCTTTTCTGTGGAATGGATGTGGTAGGGCAAGTCACATGGTGACTGGAAAGTAAACACTGTACTTAATGACCTTGACCTTGGTGATGAAGTGCATGTGAAATAGGGCAGGAGTCAGGTGCTTTAGGTGGAGGGTGATAGGAGAGGACAGTGAAGATGATGAGGGTAGACAGAGACTCTTCTAAGGGGCCTGGCTCTGAAGGTGAGAGAGGAAGGTGGCTGGAGGGCACATGGGGGCCAAGGTTGGTGGGGTTTCTTAATATGGAGAAGGATTTTAGGGAGAGATCTCATTGAGAAGGGGGAGGTTGACAATGCCAAAGAGGGAGGCAACAACTGATATCTCAGGGCTTCTGAGAAAACATACAAGGGTGAGATCCAGGACACAGGCAGAGTTTGGCCTTAGGAAGAGAAACCCTTCCTCCACTGTAACTGTCAGAGTAGGGAAGGAAGAGATGTGATAAGATGAAGTCAAGGCAATTCAAGGGCTCTAACTTCTCAATACGTTAGGTGAGAAATGAATTAGATCAAAGTGAGAGAGATGGAAAAGATCAGAGGTTTAGAAAGAGAGAAAAAGTGAGCTCTCTAGAGAAATCTATCCAGCATTGCCAGACACAAGTGAAGTGATCATAATCTAATGGCACCCATCCACCTACTTGCATGGTTTCCTCTATCAGTGTTCAGTGCCCAAGTGTGGACAAGAAGAAGTGGGTGAACAGGTTCATTTCAGGTTGGAAATTTCCAAGAAGGAATAAACAAAAAACAGAGGGCAACATAATTTACTTAGGTTTACCAAGAGGTTGGTAGAAACAACAGACCCTGGAGTCTAATGAGCACAGAAGGGGACTAGATGGATAAAGAGGGAGAAATTGCTGGGCAGGTGTGTGTGTGTGTGTGTGTGTGTGTGTAAGTCAGCTAACAAAATGGCTCCATGATGGGAAGCAACATCAGGCTCTGAGATAGTGTGGATGGATCCAAGGTGGCATATCACCCTAGATATAAAATATATTCACATTTTGTTGTCACCCTCTGCCCTACATGTATAGTACACACACGTATTTATCTCTGAATGTTGAGTGTACAAATGCATGACCAGGAACTGGCTTCTGATATGACCGTTAAACCCATGGAGAAACCAAAATCTATTTCCTTAGTTTAGGTGTATGTCAGGCTCTGTTGGAGGTGCTAGGAATCTGATGATGAATCAAATAAACATGGTTACAGGTTTACATTTTCATGGGGGAAGATGGACTTAGGCTCCAGTTTGTAAAGAATTAATCAATTAAATGAAAAAGGAAAGAGGTGTACAATCTTTTGTGGACCCTCTATATTAAAAGTTACATTGGCTGTGTGACATTTGAGTCTTGATCAGAATTGACTGTCCCAAAAGATCACTTGATTGTTGTGCTTAAGAAATATACACTGCTTAGTAACAATTAGTTGCAATTTGCAGAACATTTGCCATTGGCCAGGCAGTGTTTACAATAGATAATATAATCTCCATATTCCAGATGAGGAAAGTGGGTTTTTAGGCAAATTACTGATCAAAGATCGCTTTGCTGGTTGGTGGTAAAGGCAGGATTTGAATCTAACTATGCCTCTGTCTGACCTCTCTGTTCCATAACCTGTTCCCTCTTCTGAATTTGGACAAAGCTGGCAGCGTTGTGAACTTTGTTCAGAAATCTACCAAAATTGCTTAAAGGGACCTGGGTTTGTTGGAAGCACACCTGGGGAGCTTCCAAACCCAAAGCTGTCAGAACACTGGTAAGAACTCATTCCACAGGGAAAGAAAACACAGGATGAATACCTCTCTATCCAAGGGTACCATGTTCTGGGAAAGATGTCAAGAGTTAATTTGTGGATTCTCTGGTGTCAAATAAATCATGATTTTGTTGTTGTTTGATATAAAGTTATGACTAGATGTTTTTCACATTTTTCACATTTTTTGGTAAAGTCCTTGGGGGCTCACATCTGTCTTTACTTTCTTATAAAGCCCTGACTGTATTTTGAATGAATACAATTTAATGTTAAAAAGTCAAAGTTGGTTTTTTTTAGCTCTCAGATATTTCTCTTCAATTCAGATTCATGTGCATTTTACTTTGAGTCCTTAAGATATTTTCAAACATACTATGACTAATACAACTTTGAAAATACTTCTAGAAAAAAAAAAGAAAATACTTCTAGAAAATACTGTATTTTCAAGAGCCAAATCATGTAGATTTAAAATACTATGTGTAAATCAAAGACTAACTGTTCATAATAAGTTAAAAGAGTTAATTGGTTTTTTTTTAAGTGTGTAAATATCACTTTGAAAAATTAAGTCATTTAAAAGGTATACGGTAGTAAATCTTTCCAGATTTGTCCCAAGCAGGGCACGTATGCACATACTTTAATATACACACACCACACATACCACTCTTCTTCCAACCCAATATCCCTCAAGGAAAACTCTACACTATTATATCCCCCAAAGCCAGAAGAGTATCTTCAGAATAAAATGTGAAAGAGTCTTAATACAAAAGGGAAGATAGATGAAGAGATATTACTTGTATATATTTTAACTTCTTTATTCCCCGAGGTGTATGTGTGTAAGAAGGGGAGAAGACTACCTAATCATTCAATAGCTAAAGCTAAATGCCAAGGACTCCAGTAAGCCCTGTGAGAAATGCAGATTAACAAAAGGAGTCATAAGTATGAAGAGTGATTAAAAGAGAAGGTACCCAGGGCCATTGGAAAGCACACCCCCGGGAGTGGGACACGGCCTCCAGGAGAAAGCCAGGCAGGCAGGCTGAAGTTAGCCAGGTGAAGACGGGGCCAGGCACATTTGATGATCTTCCGGGAGCCCAGGGCAGTGAAATCAGATGCTAATCAAGAGATTAGAAGCAACTCGAGAGAGATTCTGAGTTAAGGGAGGGTCTCATTGGTCAGGTGAAGATGCTGGACTGTATCCCCAGTGGAGCCTCACCCATTAAGCAGGGAAAGGGCATGGATAGATCCACATTTTTAAGACCTTTGTCCAGCCGCAGTGTCAAGGAGCCCAGGAGGACAGGGGTGTGGTTCGTTGCTGCATTTCAAGATCAGAGTGAGGGACAACACTGGCTGGGGCTGTGGTCAGACGGGTTTACAGTTTGAGAGGATATGGGATTGGGAGGGGAGATGGAGGAGATAGGGATACTCCCCAGTTTAGCATCTGAGCTGCTGAGTGGGTGCAGGTGTCCTGGAGGGAGGGGAAGAGGTGCGAGGGTGGAGTTTGTGTGGAAAATGAACCTGTCAGCAATACAGAGAAGTTTTAATGCCCAAGATCCCCATTCTTACTCCAGTCAAGTCATCCCAAATAGACAATATCCTGCATTTCCTTTTCCTAAGTCATATGAAGAAAAGGCTGGAAAGAATCCTGGTATCATGCAGTCTGAGTCCCTTCATTCTGTGCATGAGGAAAGGGAGGCTCAGGGATTTTGGGGGACCCCCAAAGATGCACTGGACCCCCAGCCCTAAGGCCCTGGGGCCCCGCCTAGGACCTACTGAAGCATGCTCCATGTTCTTGCTTTTTAACACTTTTCCTAAGCATCACCTTGGCCACTTTTCGTGCAACCTCCAGAAGACACTCAAATATGGTCCTGTCACCAACTGAAGCTCTGAACATAAACCTCACATATTCAGGAAACTTAAACACAAACCAGAAGCAGTTGAAAAGTTCAAAATCAGTTTAAATTGGCTTCTCCTCAACTCGCTTATAGGCATCTCCAAGTAGGTCATTTCAAGTTTTCATTATGATTACATAAAAAATAACAGAGACCGGTGATGGGGCTCATTTTTTTTAACGGTATGAATTCTTAAATATCTATACATCATATTCAATTATTTGTCTTTTGGCTTCCTATAAAATTTCACCCTTTTAACTCATGTGGAGAGTATTTGCAATAATTTTTTTTAAAGTGGTCAAAGAAAATCTAAGGCTTTTGCTCTTTGAGCTTTCATTTTTTATAAGCTATTAAGGTGAAGTGGTAGATGGCAGAAACAATGCAGTATTTAACACTAAACCCTTGACCAAGACAAGTAAAAATAAATAAATAAATGCTCACCTGAGGCGAGAGTCCTTAAAGGTGTCAAGATAGGCAGGATAACTCCATTCAATTTTGTTCCCTTTACATCGAAGCTCTAGAGTTTGCCCTGCTGGCAGACTCAAGGTAGCAGCGGGTTTCTGGAAGCGGCCTTTATCCATCATATGTATCATTATTGACTGTGTCTTTGGTGGAGCATCAGCTGCATCCCTGTCCTTTATTTTAGGAATTTTGGGTTTCACCTTTTTGTTGGTAGGCTTGATTCTATTCTCTCCCGGCTCCTTTGGATGCTTGTTCTTGGGAGGATGCTGGCCAGTAACTAGTACAAATGTGAGGAAAGAACAATGCACTCAAATAGTAATGAACCAGAGGATTCAACATCTCAAGCAGGTAACTTTTTGACACTCTTCTCATCCATGAAAATTATTTTCAGGAATAATCTTTATTTTCTCAATTCATTCTTTAGTTGCAAAACAATGAGTCACTGAGAGGGAATACATTTCAGCTTCAAAGATTTTATTCAAATTTAGCAAAATACTGCACATATGAACTAAAACTTGCACTTACCAAACAACAAGACTATTCCTGTAATTCACCCTGTCTCACAGTCTCTAAGGGGTCACAGAGAATGGAAGCATCAAAGCTACTCAAGGCTGTTTCCTGTCCTTGCAGTGTCAGGGCTATCATTGCTCATTCTGAATTTACTGTTTAAATGCAGAAATAGGTAGCCTCCAGGGAGCGCAGACACAAACTACACCACAAGCACACTCAGAATAGGCCAAACCACTATGAACTGTCTCCCAAATGAGTGTGCACAGCAGAGTCTGGGTGTATCTGAGTGGACAACATCCACACAGCATACAAAGCTTAGGAAAGAATAGGACCTAAACTTGTGCTCATTTATAATTGTTTTAATTTTTAATTTAAAATTTTTAAAGAATTTAGAGAGAGAGCGTGCACGCACACGAGTGAGGGGAGGGCCAGAAGGAGAGAATCTTTTTTATTTTTTATTTTTATTTTTTTTTTAATTTTTATTTATTTGTGATAGTCACAGAGAGAGAGAGAGAGAATGAGGCAGAGACACAGGCAGAGGGAGAAGCAGGCTCCATGCACCGGGAGCCCGATGTGGGATTCGATCCCGGGTCTCCAGGATCCCGCCCTGGGCCAAAGGCAGGCGCCAAACCGCTGCGCCACCCAGGGATCCCAGAATCTTAAGCAGACTCCCTGCTGAATGAGGAACCCAACAGGGGGCTCCATCCCTAGACCATGATCATGATGTGAGCCAAAACTGAGTTGGTGTAACTGACTGAGCCACCCAGGTGTCCCAAACCTGTGCTCATTTAAGGCTTCCACATAAGTTATTAAAAGCTCAACAGTAACTGTAGCAATGGTTTAGAACTTAGCCCACAAAATATTTGGGGATTTGGGGGATTATTTTATCACCAACATTGCTGATAATTGCTGGCAAAGGGTGATAAAAAGCTGACCTACTTTGGGTCCATTTTATTACTGTATTTCCTTTCTCTATAGAGAGTTCACCCTATTGCCTGCACCCAGGGAAGATCGCTTCCACTTCCCTTCCCTTAGTATGCCTCTGGGCTCCAGAAACCTGAAATGTCCGACATGCCTGTACAGCCATGGACTTGTGTCCATCCAGCAAGAACAATGAAAAGAAGACCATGCAGTTTCAGTTTGCCCATCTGTCTGCATGAACTCAAGGGCAACCTCATTATATACCCACAAAATTACAAAATGTCCAAACTTATAGGGTCCTGAGAGGCCATTTAGGTAAAATTCTCATGTTGTAGACTTAAAAAATTAAGAAGATACTGAAAAGTTAAGTAAGTTGCACACAGTTGGTTAGTGGCAGAATGTGAGAGTAGAATTCAGGTCTTCTGACTCTTCTCCCAAGTGCTTATTTCACTATATGTAGATAAATATCCTGTATATATTTTGAATAGATAGCCACACAAATCTTGGCCAATTGAGGGAATTACAGGGCATTTGTATAAAATGGGGAGAAGTGACAAATCAGGAGAAAATCTTTTCCTTTTTGATGTATGTATTTATCTAATAAGTGGTATACTTCAGATTTAGCATGGTTAAAAGTACAAAGATACTGAAATTAGGATAAAAAAATGGAAAAAAGTAAGTGTTGCAAACTCTTATACCAGTGGACCAGGTAGGTGGCCAAAGTAAACCAAGTGGGCCTGATAAGGCCATGACCTGCTGTTGCTGGACCTGATGCCTCAAAGGATGGTAGAAATGTAGATTTCCTGATTGTTAAATATCAGAAACTCAATTTCTAGAAATTTCATATGTGAATCCTGAGGTTAGAAGTCAGGTAGTAATTTTCCTTGGATGGGTGAGATGACCAGGAGGGGATATGGGGAGAGATTCCAGGAACACTCTCTCTTGATCTGGGCTAGTTACAGGTGTGTGCAGTTTGGGAGCATTTCATGGAACCATACATACTCTTATATACTAAAAGTTCACTTGATCTGGACTCAACTGTGTACTGATAAATTTGGCTTCTTTTGCATGTTGCCCTTTGTCCTTTGAAATAGGAGCCATTCAGATTCCACTTTTAGTTCAGCTGAGCCCAGAGTCTGGAACTAATCTCACTCTGAACCCAGTATCAATCAACATCAACACCTCAACATGCTGCCTTCTTGTATGCCTTGCTCCTTGAGCCCTGCTCTTTTCTACCACTTCAGGTTCAGTTGGGATCCTTCTTTTCCTAGGCCTGAGTCCCTTATTATTTCCCATTCTTCCTCTACTCTGGCTGCTCTGGGTCACGGGCCCTGCTGAACTTTCTCAGTTCTTCCAGGGAACAGAATCGTGTTCTTGAGCACCAGTCTCCAAGGTGAGTCCCCAGTGCCTGCCATTGAATCTGCTGTTTGCCAAGATTTCTCCTGATCCTGCACATTTGGCTTATTTACCCTTGAAGTTCTAAGGACAGAGGAGGGTGGGCAGTGGCACACATGCACATATTTCCCCAACCTTCCAGAAGGAGAAGCACTGTAATCATTGGGAACATGTCAGATGAACATGAATACACTAATCCAGCAACATCTATTGTGAACAGAAGCCTTAAGTTTGCAATAGAGTCAAAGTCACAGTACTTTACTCAAGGCAGAAAATTAAAGTGTACCATTATAATGTCCATCATCTGTGCCCCACAGGCATTTTGATCACACTGTGCCTATGGGATTCATGGACCTCTGGGTTGAAGTCTAATTTGACGTGTTTTCTTTATCATGTAACAGGAATCCAAGCTATCAGAAATGACCACAACTGTCTGTAAATCCTACGGAATTTAGACAACCAGTGCAACTCACCTGACTTCTAAGCTCTCAGATCCTGTGGGACTCTGCTACTCAGGAACATTAGATTACTTAATTTTGGATATTATGCATCCAAATATGTGGTATTATCCCTGCAAAGTAATCTGACTTGTTCACCAAATAGACCTATCAACACGTCTACCTGTATAGTTTGTCCAGCTGCCTGAAAATGGAATGGATCCACGGTTTGATAACAATGACACTAAATTAGTAGAGCCAGCCTACTGGTCCCACAGATACCCAGACAGACCTGAAATTGAGTGATTCCCAAATTCCATGTCTAACTTCTTAAGGAATATGACTTTTCTACCTAACTATGTAAATTATTTTCCAAAGGACTAAAAAATTGTATTATAGATAAACGAAAGCCCATTACCATTGCATTTTTGAGACTATAGCAGTATAGTATATTTTACAGAGAAATAGGTGGCAAAATTCACAAATCATTAAATATTATTGACTTCAGGACCTAGCTGCCACTTAGTAGTTGTGTGACATTGGGAAGTTATCTATCCTCTCAGTTTGCTCATCTGTAAATTGAGAATTATATGGTAATAATGACCATCTCATTGACTGTTGTGGGAATTAAATGAGTTAATACATTTAAAATGCTGAGAATAGTGTCAGACCCATTTAAGTAAGTGCTAGTTAAGTGCTGCTTACTGTTTTGTGATTGTCTCATGATAATGTTTCATGGTGATCTCCATGATAAACTTGTGATGGCAGTAAAGCAGTTATTCTTCTTCCTAATTTACGGGAAATAATTGAGATCACAGATGCCAAGTAGCTCATCCCAGGTTACTAAGAAGCTAGTGAAGAAACAGACCCTTGGATGCCAAGTCTAGAGTCTTCTCCAATTCATGCTATTGTCTTTTGATTCACTTAAAGATTAGCATATTGTAACAGTTTCTTTGCTTCTTTTTTTTCTTCACAAACCTCATGTGTAGTACCCTTGTCTAAGTGGTTTCTTTGTGTGACATGCCCCAGGCTTTGACAAGAAGTTCCAAATCAAACAGAACATGATGCCAGGGAGAAGAGTACAACCTTCCTGGAAGGACTGGTTATGCTTTTCCAGGCATTCATTAGAATCCCTAAGTGAAGAGACACTGGTCAAAAGCCTGCCAAAAAAATAAAAGGAAAGGAAAAGAAAGAAAGAAAGAAAGAAGAATAAATGTTATAAAACAAGAAGTAAGCAGGACAAAAGATTGTAATTCTTCAGTACTGAGGATTCCAATCAAACCTTTAACAAAGGTGACCTGACCATTATCCTAATTCTGTAGATGAGAATTACGTTGCATGAGTTAAGAAAGAAAAAAAGCCAAATTCACTAGCAGAATCACTAACAGCTGCTCAGATGAGGACTCGATACGAATACAATCATTAATACAAAGATCTGTAGCTGTTTGCCTTTTTTTTCCTCATGGATGGTTAAGGGTGAAGATCTGATCTAATGTGAGGGTAGCATGAAAATAACCACACTATAAATTTATTGAATAGCTCAGGGTTCCCCAGCAAGTTATATAAACTGATGAACATGCCCTACTCCAATTTTTTGTTTCTTCATGAAATACCTCACAAAAATACAAGAACCCAAGAACAATTCTGAGAAGGTGGGAAAGAAATGACAAACTGGGAAATGAAAATGTAAAAATGAGAGGCTTTCCTTTCCTTACTCCCTTTGAGAACCCTACTCCAAAATACCCTCCTGCCATTTCTTAAAGTATCATTTACTTAAAGTATTTCTAAGAATAAATACTTCTATTACAGGATAAAGATATTACTTTGATAGCTCCTGCCCAACTTGCACTAGGTCGCTGGCCTCTTCCGGGGCCAGTGCAACCCCAAAGTGGCTTCCCCATGACCAGTCTCACCCAAGAGTGTGCCCACAGCAGCTGTGGCCCAGCCACAGCAGGAAGGCATATGCAGCCCTCACAAGGTGACCCTGGAATGTCTGATTCTGGCAACCCAGAAGGACTGCACTTCCAGGCCCCACAGAATGCCATTTACATGACACTATGTTCTTCAAGACTGGAAGATATACTAATCTACCTAAAACATAGAAACACAGAGAGTCAGAGAAGGAGGAGACTGAGGAATATGTTCCAAACAAAGAATAAGACAAAGCCTTATAGAGAATTAAACAGAATGGATATATAAGCAATCTATTGCTAAAGAGGTAAAAGTCATGGTCATAAAGATGCTCACTGGACTCAGGGAAAGAATGGATGAATACAGTGGGAACTGCAACAAAGAGAGAAAATATTAAAAAGAATCAATCAGAGATGAAGCATATAATAACTGAAATAAAAAAACACTAAAGGGAATCAATAGCAGATAAGAAAATGCAGAAAAATGGATCAGTGATATGGAAGACAGGGTACTGGAAATAACACAAGATTTTAAAAAATGAGAATAGCTTAAGGAACCTCTAGGACAAGATTAAGCATACTAACATTTGCATTATAGAGTTTCCAGAAGGAATAGAGACAAAAGGACAGAAAATTTATTTGGAAAATAATGGCCAATGGAATCCCTGGGTGGCTCAGCGGCTTAGTGCCTGCCTTTAGCCCAGGGCCTGATCCTGGAGTCCTGGGATTGGGCCCACATTAGGCTCCCTGCATGGGGCCTACTTCTCCCTCTGCCTGTGTCTCTGCCTGTGTGTGTGTGTGTGTGTGTCTCATGAATAAATAAATAAAATCTTTAAAATATATATATAATGGCCAAAAACATTCCTAACCTTGGGATGGAAACAGGCATTCAAATTCAAGAAGCACAGAAAGCCCCAAATAAGATGAACCCAAAGATGTCCTTACCGGGAGAAGCTGAGGTCATCATCGAATTTGAGATATTTAAAGTGGATACAAAATTGTTTCAACAATGGAGACAATTAAGTACATTGTTGTGGGTGATGGTGCCATTGGTAAAACATGTCTCCTGATATCCTACACAAACAAATTTCCCTCAGAGTATGTACCGACTATTTTTGACAACTATGTAGTCATGGTTATGATTGGTGGAAGAGCCATATGCCCTTGGACTTTTTGATACTGCAGGCAAGAGGATTATGATAGATTATGACTGCTGAGTTATCCACAAAGAGATGTATTTCTAGTCTGTTTTTCAGTGGTCTCTCCATCCTCATTTGAAAATGTGAGGGAAAAGTGGGTGCCTGAGATAACTCACCACTGTCCAAAGACTCCTTTCTTGCTTGTTGGGACCCAAATTGATCTGCGAGGTGACCCCTCTACTACTGAGAAACTTGCCAAGAACAAGCAGAAGCCTATCACTCCAGAGACTGCTGAAAAGCTGGCCTGTGACCTGAAGGCGATCAAGTATGTGGAGTGTTCTGCACTAGTACCAAAAGGCCTAAAGAATGTATTTGATGAAGCAATATTGGCTGCCCTGGAGCCTCTAGAGCCAAAGAAAGCCACAGGTGTGTGCTACTATGAACATCTCTCCAGAGCCCTTTCCACACAGCTGGTGTCAGCATTGTACTAAAAGCAGTGTTAAATCAAACTAAAGATTAAAGATTAAAATTTGTTTTTGCAATAATGACAAATGCCCTGCACCTACCCACCCACATTCATGTGAGACAAGGCCCATAGGTATGGTCCCCTTCCCCCTCTCAGTACTAGTTAATTTGAGTAATTGTGTATTGTCAGAAAAGTGATTACTACTAGTTATTCTGTTGTTTCAAAAAAATTTTTTTTGTTGTTTAAAAGCAAGGCATGCTTGTGATGATTCTGTAACAGACTAATTTGGGTTGTTGAAGCTGCTGCTGGGCTCCATTCACTCTGGAGAATGATCTGGGACATTTAGGGGTTTTTTTTCCCTTTTTTATTTTTTTTTTTTTTTTGCAGGGGTGGGTTGGTGGTGCAGGGGAGTGTGTGTGTGGGGGGGGTTTGTTTTTATTTAGTCATGTTTTTTAAATTCATTAACCATTGGACAGCCCATAAGGGGAGGAGAATGGATTGATTCCACATTCCACTTCCTAGATCTAGTTTAGAAAACTTGTTCCCCACCTAGTGCTCTTAGGAAGGAGTAGTAAATGCCTCATTTAATAACATATTCCTTTTTGAAAGTTGCCTTTTCTCTCCACCCTTGGGTAGGTCCAGTATTTGATGAAACTCATGAAAGTGGGTGGAACCTGTCTTGCCCCTTCTCTTTTCTAGGATGCACTATATACGTGACTGTGACTTTCAAGGAAATTTGTTTGCCATTTGCTGAATTTTTTTTTTGAAGTTAATTTCTAACTTCTTTCATTGATAAATGAAGAAAAGTATTGCATCTTTTGAAATACATCAAATGGATTGAGTATGTAATTAAAAAACATTTTTTCCCTGTCATTGTCTTATATGCTTAGCATAGATGTCCAGCTTAATAGTGTATGATATGGTGTTCCTAGAATACAACTGAAGACCTGGTAAATAGAAGAAATGTGAGAGGTGGCGCTAGGAGACAGATGTCTAGGGGATGGTACACATCCTCTTTTAAGTTGGGAGGATGGAGACCTGTTTCATGAATAAGCTGGGGAGTAGGGGGTGAGGAGAACATTTAACAGCATGGGGACCAGTTAGGGGAATCCCCTTTTTTCTGTTTTGCATATTAGGAACCCTAGAGTAGCTAGTTAAGGCTCTCTAGTTTAATAAAAAAATTATGGAGTCTTATGAAGACTCTTCATAAGCGTTAATAGGGATTTTATTCACTTATTTTTGTCACAGTTTCCAATTTTAAAAAATATTTAGGTAATCTTCTTCCCCTTCCCCAAATCCTATTTCTTGTAGATTCATTAGTGTTGAACCAATACTTTCTCATGTCTTAATTCTTTGTATATGCATTCTTTTCAGATGTATTAAACAAAAAAACCCTTCAAAAACAAAACAAACAGAAAACACAAAGATGTCCATACCAAGACATTCAATTCAATTGTAATTGAATGTCAAAAATTAAAGATAAAGAGAGAAACTTGAAAGCAGCAAGAGAAAAGCAACTAGTTGTGTACAAGGGAACACCCAAAAGACTATTAGATGGTTTTTGAGCAGAAACCCCACAGGCCAGAAGGGAGTGGTACAATATATTCCAAATGCGGACTGAAAAAACTGCAATCAAGAATACTCTACCCCAGCAAGATTATCATTCAAAACTGAAAAAGAGAGAAAGTTTCCCAAACGAAAGTTAAAAGAGTTCATTACCTCTAAATTGGCCTTACAGGAAACATGTAAAGGGACTTTAAGAGGAAATGAAAAAGCCATAAGTGGAAGAAGAAAATCGTGAAAGAAAAAACTCTCACCAGTAAAAGCAAATGTAAAGGGAGTAGATCAAAAACACCTATGAAGCTAGTGGGAAGGTTAAACGACAAAAGTAGTAAAATCAACTATATCTACAATAATTATTTAATGGATACACACAAAAAATAATGTAATATGATGTCACATACATAAAACATGGAGAAGGTAAAAATGTAGTGTAGTGCTTATAGAATGTGTTCAGACTTAAGCAATCATTAACTTAAAATAGATTGCTATCTACATAGCATGTTTTATATTAACCTCATAGTAACCAGAAACCAAAAACCTATAATAGTTTTACAAAAAAAAAAAAAAAACGAAAACAAAGATTTCTAAACATAGCACTAAAGAAGGTCATCGAATCACAAAAGAGAGCAAGAGATGAAGGAACTATAAAAGCAACCAGAAAACAATGAATAAGTATATATCTGTCAGTAATTACTTTAAATGTTGATAAATGCTCCAATCAAAAGACATAGGGTGAGTGAACATATAAACAACAAGACCCACCTCTATGCTTACTATAAGAGACTCAGTTCAGTACTAAAGACACACATATAGACCAAAAGTGAAAGGGTAGAAAAAGAGTATCCATGCAAATGGAGATTTAAAAAAAAGACCTGGGGTAACAATACTTATTTCAGACAAAAGAGATTATTTACTTGTTTGCAGGATACAATATTAACATACAGACATTTGTTGTGTTTCTGTAACACTAATAATAAACTAGCTGAAAGTAAATTAAGAAAACAATCTCATTTATATTTGCCTCACCAAGAATAAAATATTTAAGAATAAATTTAACCAAGAAGGTGAAAGATCTATTCTGAAAACTGACACTGATGAAAGAAAATGAAGATGACATAAAGAAATGGATCATGGATTATAAGAAATGCTCATGGATTATAAGAGTTTATATTCCTAAAATGTCTATATTACCCAAAGCAATTTACAGATTCAATACTATCCCTATCAAAATATCAATGGCATTTTTCACAGAACTAGAACAAATAATTCTAAAATTTGTATGGAACCACAAGAGACCTCGTTAAAGCAATCTTGAGAAAGAAGAACAAAGCTTCAGGTATCATGCTCCCAGATTACAAGTACACAACAAAGCTACAATAATCAAAACAGTGTGGTACTGGTGCAAAAACAGACATACAGCTCCATGGAACATAATAAAGAATCCAGCAGTAAACCCTTCTATGGTCAATTAATCTATGACAAGGGAGTAAGAATATATAAGGGGGAAAAAACAGTCTCTACAATAGTGTTGGGAAAACTGGAGAGCTACATGCAAAAGAATAAAACTGGGTCACTTTCTTACACCATTTACAAAAATCAATATACAAATCATTATGTAAAATCAGAATGGATGAAATACCTAAATGTAAGACCTGAAACCATACAAGAAAACATAGGCAGTAACTTATTAAACATTAGTCTTACCAATATATTTTTTTGATCTCTCTATAGGCAAAGGCAACAAATGAAAAAACAAACAATTGAGACTACATCAAACTGAAAAGGTTTGCACAGCGAAGGAAACCAAAGACAATCTGCTGAATAGGAGAAGATATTTGCAAATGATGTATCTAAAAAAGGATTAAGGGCAGCCCCAGTGGCTCAGCGGTTTAGTGCAGCCTTCAGCCCAGAGTGTGATCCTGGAGACACAGGATTGAGTCCCACATCAGGATCCCTGCATGAAGCCTGCTTCTCCCTCTGCCTGTGCCCCCCCACCCCGTCTCAAACGAACAAATAAATAAATAAAAATTTAAAAAAAGGATTAATATTCAAAATATATAAAGATGTTGTGCAACTCAACACCACAAAACCAGTCTGATTAGAAAATGGGCACCGAACCTGAATAGACATTTTTCCAAAGATGACATACAGATGGCCAACAAACACATGAAAAGCTGTTCAGCATCACTAACCATCAGGTAAATACCAATCACAACCACAGTGAGCTATCACCTCACACCTGTCAGAATGGCTAAAATCAACAATATAAGAAACAACAAGCATTGGCGACAATGTGGAGGAAAATGAACCCTCCTGCACCACTGGTAGAAATGTAAATTGGTGCAGCCACTATTGAAAACAATATGTGAGTTCCTCAAAATATTAAAAATAGAAATACTATATGATGCTACAATTCCACTTCTGAGCATTTATCTGAAGAAAATTAAAACACTAAATCCTAAAATATATATACACTTCTACATCCATTGAAGCATTATTTATAACAGCCTCAAGATATGGAAGCAAAACCAAAGTGTCCTCTGATAGATGAGTGGATAAAGCTGTGTTATACATACACAACGGAATAGTACTCAGCCACAAAAAAATGAAATTTTGCCATTTGTGACAAAATGGATGGACCTAGGGGGTATTATACTAAGCAAAATATATCAGACAGAAAAATTCTGTAAGATTTCACTTATATGTGGAATCTAAAAAACAAATGAACAACTAAAACAAAACATAAGCAGACTCATAGATACAAGAAATAATCTACAGGTTACTAACACCGGGGTGGGCGGGTGGGGGCAGGGAACAGGTGAAATAGGTGAAGAAGAATATGAGGTACAAGCTTCTAGTTATAAAATAAGTAAGTCCCGGGGATATAAAGTACAGCCTAGGGAATATAGTCAATAATATTGTAATGACTTTGTGCGGTAACTATAGTCATGGTGGTGAGCATTTCATAAAGGATATAAATGTTGGATCACTATGTTGTACCCATGAAATCAATGTAATACTGTAATACTGTATGTTAATATTTCAATAACAAAAACTTTACTTTGAAACATTATTATATCCATTAGAACAGAGTAGATTGTGCTCTTTTTTAAAAAAATAATTGATATATTAGTTTCAGGTGTTCAACATAATGATTTGCTATTTGTATGTGTTATGAAATGATCACTGTCTTCTTGAAGCACTCTATTTTCCTGCCTCCTAATACACAGAGCTCTCTCTTGGGGCTTGTTTTATTTTTACCTCCATTGCTGACAATTCTGTTCAGCATCCTTTCCTCATCTTCCTTTCCTGCCTGACCTGAGTCCCAAGGGCTTAATCCTTGCAACTCACCTCAATCATTTATGACACTCATTCTCTTAAGTGGCCTCACACAGCCCCCCTGTAAGAGCAGTATTTATATGCTGAGAGCCGCTGCCTTGTCCTGTCCTGACTTTGCCTCTAAACCCCAGATCTGAACAGTCTGCCACTTACTCAGCACTGCCACTTGGAAAGCTAGTAGGCATCTCAAATTGAACGTGTCCAAACTGACCTCTGGATGCCCCTTCAGGCTGGCTCCTTCCCCAGCGTCTCTTTACCCATAGATAACAACTCTATTCACCCAGCTTGCTCAGGATAAAAACCTCAGAGTCCCACATCGTTCTTTCCTTTCTCTCCTAGGCCACATCCAATCCAGCAGCAAATCCTTTTGGCTTAATAGAAGCAGAACCTTGTCTGGAGGAAGTACGGCCTACATCCACTGCGGCTGCGCTCACCAAGCCATTTTGCACAGAAACTATTAAAATTATTCCCTGGGTAAGCTCCCAACTTCCTCCCTAGAGCTCCTACCTTTGAAAACATCAGTCGCATCGTGGGCACTCCTCTGCTCAAGACCCTGCAGTGTAGAATAAAGCCCTAAGTCTTCCTGTGCCTACTAGGCTTTGCCATTTCCTGTCTCCCACCTAAGGGTCCTTTGGCAGCCCTGAGCCCGGGACTGCCTGGAAGCCGCTGCCCCTCCCACCTCCCATCCACCCCCAGCCTGTGCCCTTGGCTCTTCGTGACACCTGCTGTGCACATGCTTGCTCTCTCCAGGCAGGCATCTGACTCTGCTGTCCAAATCAAGTTCTCACTCCCCTCTGTGCTCCTTCCATCCTCGTACCCCGTGTTACACATTGAATTGTGCCCACCAAAAGGGCACAAGTCCTACCTCCCTGGTACAGCTGAGTGTGACCTTTTTGGAAATAGATCTCGGCAGTTGTATCCAAGTTAAGATGAAGTCACCAGGTAGGCTCCCATCCAATGTGCTGCTGTCCTTATAAAAAATGACACATGGGGTGCCCGTGTGGCTCAGTGGGTTAAGCATCTGACTCTTGATATGGCTCAGGTCATGATCTCAGGATTGTGAGATCAAGCCGCAGGTAGGGCTCCGTGCTCAGTGGGGTTGTGGGGAGGTAAGGGGATGCTGCTTCAAGATTCTCTCCCTCTGCCCCTTCCCCCTGCTTACTTGCTCTCAAATAAATCTTGAGAGAGAGAGAGAGAGAGAGAGGAAAATGCCATGTGAAGGCAAAGACAAATGGGGGAAGACAGACCACCATGTGGCAACAGAAGTGACCATTGGGGTGGTATAGCTGGAAGCCCAGGAGCACCAAGGACAGATAAGCCACCAGCAAAAGCCAGGAAGAGGCAAGAAGCCACCAGTGTTGCAGAGGCAGCATCATCCTGCTGACACATAGATTTCTGATTTCTGATCTCTAAGCTGGGCAAGAGTGAATGTCCGTTGTCCTAAGCCACCTGGTTTGTGGTACTTTGTATCAGTGGCCATAGGAAACTAATACATCCTGGCTATTGATTCTTCATGCCTCTTAGCACTTCTTGATATTTCATCTTGTCTACTGTCTGTCCTCTCCACTAGATTACGGGCATCACAAAGTCAGGGCTTTTCAACCCTGTCCAGGGAAGTCCATCAATCCTCGGGACTCAGTCCTCTGGCCGGCACGCTGCCCTGTCTCTCTGTGTTACCCTCAAATTTTTCTCATTTTTGGCTCTTAAGATCAAAAATTATTTTGTATCTCAAACATAGGAGCCAAGATCCCACATGCTTAGAAACATTATTTGCACCCATAAATGATGAGAATTTTCACAATTCTTTTTTCATTATAAGGATTTCTGGACTAATTTTTACACTCCTTTTCCAAGGAATACATTGAGACACAAAAATGCTGCAGAGTCCTGGTTGAAAAATCACTGGCCGTGTTTCCTTCTCTACCCCTTAGACATCTGACTGCTTTGCCCTCACATCACAACAAATCTCTGCAGTCCTCCCAGAGAGAGAACCTTTCCCAGGATACCAAATAAGCCCACGTTAGACTGAAGATCACATTAGCTTGACCAAAGGTCTGGGATAAATTCAGCAAAACAGTAACAAATCCATTTTAATGTATTTAGTAAATAAATATTATATATTAAAACTATTTAAGTAAATAATGAAAAATTGGTAAATGCTTGTGGTTTTCTACATTTTTATGTAAAAATAGCAGCACCCCATGAAGAACACAGTGGTACCTATTCCTATACAAATGCTGACAATCCTGTGCTATAAGTCATGCCTGCCTCTAAGTGGGATCTTGGGCTGTTTATTAACTGTTTTCATGCCTCACTTTCACGCCACCTGAGTAGTACGTGCCCTCCTGCCTCCTGCTCTTCACGAGAAGAAATAACACTAGTTCTAAAAATGTAAATAAAGCATTTTAGGTTTAGGCAAGGCAAACCTCACTGACTTAGAAGAGATATAGAACCAATATGTGCTTGCAGGGAAGTCTTTTACTATTAGAAGATTTTTTTCTAGAAATGATCAGAAAAACAAAAACCTCAACAAAAGGATGAGCTGAGTCATGGGCCTTATGCATGCAGTGTGTGTTTTGGGGTGGACAGGGTGTAGCATATTCCAGCCTGCCCATCGGAGATTGGTGCTGGAAGGGCTTCTGTATATGCATCTCTCGTTGGCCTGTTCCTGGCCCAGCCAGCAGCATGTTAACTCAAAATAGAAACAAAACAAAAACAAACATTCTTAATGGGTTTAGGAAAACCGTTATGTAATTTAATGAAGCAGATATACTTTTCTAATTATATATTCAATATTTTCTTGATAACTAGTATACCTATACTTCTGAAAACAAAGCCACGGTATTATTATCACACCTAAAATGTATCAATTATTTCTCATAAGATATCGTTTGTGCTCAGTTTTCTCTGATTGTCTCAAAGGTTTATTGCTGGTATAAATTACATTTGACTTAAATGGATGCTAATTGATTTAAGCAGATGTTTGTAATCATCCTCAGGGTCTGGACACATATTGGCTAGGAAAGATCCGGGAGGCAGTGGGTGAACCTGCCTCCTGATGCTTGGAGGGAGGTATCTTGGGTGAACTGTACAGCCAAGTGAGTGGGCTATTTGAAGTTATTTTGTCTGGCTATCTCCTGCCTTAGTAAAAAAAAAAAAAAAAAGAAAGAAAAAAAAAAAAAGATACCAGAATCTGCATTTCTCTCATTTGAGCAGTCATATACCAGGACCTGCCAGGAGCCTTTTAACAGAGCATTTTATAATGTGACCTCATGCCAACTCCTCTCTGGAGAAAGGGTGCCTGTTGCTCCTGGTGCAGAAGCACTGCCTACACTTGATTCAGCAAGTCTCCAGGCTGGAGTGTCCTCACCTCAGCTTCAAACTCCATGACCATTTTGGACTTTGCTAACTAGAATGTGGTTTTGGGGGGGGGGGGTGCGAATGCTTCCAGTTTCACGGGAAATACAGGAACTGCTCAGGATGGAATAGTGGATAAAATGTGAGCCAGGTTGAGGTGGTTCCAGAGTGAGATTGCATAACAGCAGAAGCGGCTTTCAAGCAAAACTAAGCAAAAATCGTGGCTGTAGCTGAGGAATTCCGAGGGAGGTTCCAGAATACCAAGATGTACCCAGGCGCCAAATGTACTGTACAAATAAATAACATTGTTTGGATAAAAAGAGGGGGAACCAAACAAATGCTAAAGTCATATATAAAAATATAGATACAAGAACAACACACACACATACACACACCCAAAGCCTGAGCCTGCGGTTGTGAGTCTAAACAACAGGATGGACCCAGGACAAGCACACATTCAAAAAAGTAAAGAGGCACAAGGGCGCCCATATGCTGCACAAAAATGCATTATTTTCTTCATCTTTCCCCAATCAGTTAAGAGGGGTTAACAGTTGCAGGGTTTTGATTCATTTTGGGGTTTAATACATAGAATATCTGGTCCGAGATTTAGGTAGATCTTGCAGGATTGAAGCCCAAGGTGGTATAGGAAACAAATCAAAGACTGCAGCTGGGAGGAGGAGGGAGGAGGAGGAGGAGGCTTCAAATCTTGCCAAAGCATCGGCGACGGCTTGCTTGGGTGGCACCCGCCCTCGGAAGGAGCCCCGGGGAGGCCACCCGCGCAGGGTGGAGGCGAGCCCCGCTCCCGCCGCCGCCTCCCAGGACACGTTGACACTCGCGGCGGGCCCAGGCGCTGCGGGGGATGCTCGCTCGGCCCGCCAAGGGCTTTCCGGGAGCGCGGGGGCGGCCCTAGTGGGGACCCCCAGGGTCGGGGTCGGGGTCGCCGCCCAGGGGAGCCCCGGGGAGGTGGAGAGAGGGAGGTTAGGAAGAGGCAGGTGCACAGGGCAGGGTCAAAAGTTCCGGGAAGAGCTGGCTGGAGGACTTGGCCGCGGGAGCATCCTGGTTGGGGAGCCGGGCTCAGTGCGGGCACAAGCTGGGTAGCCCCCCCCCGCCCCCCCGGGGTCGCTCACCATCCTCCAGCGCTTCGTGCACGAGCAGAAGACCGAGCAGCAGCCACACGTTCATCTTGGGGGCCGCGGCGCGCGGGCAGAGGCGCAGGGCCCGGGCAGGGGCGCAGGGGGGGGGGCGGCGGGCGAGGGGCGGGGCGGGGCGGGGCGGGCGCCGCAGCCGGAGGATTCGGTTTCATGAAGTGGAAACCAGTTTGGGGGAAAACTTTAGTTTTTCTGGTCTTTCTCTTTCTTTAAAAAAAAAAAAAAAAAAAAAAAAAACCTGTACCGTGACCTCTCCTGCCCCCTGGCGGGCCAGCGGGGAGAGGCGCTTTGGTGCGCAGAGAACAGGACGGCGGGGACGGCCCGTCCCCCCTTGAATTTCTCCCCCTGAGGGTTTTACCGAGTTCAAAACGTTGGCGAGGCTCAGTGTAAGCCCTGCAGGTCCCGATGGGGTCGTATGTAGCCGTAATTGTCCAACTATCACCAGCGCTCTTCCCCCCTGTCGCTCGGGCAGAGCCGTAATGCTCTGTGGAAAGCGCCCTCGAAATATTTCGATTTTTTCGCGCTCACTAGCAAGGCCGTGGCCCTCAGCTGTTTCTTACTGTTCCTGTGTGTGTGGCCAGAGATGGGCTCTGCACCCGGCTCTGTTCCTGCTGGACCCCGGCATCTCCCCGGCCACGGCCACGGGGATGCTAGAACTCTGGGGCTCCCAGAGGGGGAGGCTGGCCTTCCAGCAGAGGGACCCACGCAGGCCAGCTGCTTCCTCAGGACCCCAGCACACACATGTTTGGAGAAATGACTTGGTCCTTTTTATTCAGAAGTCCCCCCTAAAAAAGAAAGGAAAGAAAAGAAAGAAAGAAAAGAATGAAAAGAAAGAAAAGAAAGAAAGAAAAGAAAGGAAGAAAGAAATCCCACTGCCCTGTGTGACACTCAGGTGTGAGGAGGGACTGTGCCAGAAAGCAGTTCCAAGTAACACCATCAGGGCCCCCTGGTCCCCAACATGTACAAACACATCTTTCCTTCTGAGTCCAAATCAGCACTCTGGGTTTCTTTTCAAGGTACTATCTGTGTTCTCTCAGGAGGGTCCTCAGTTCTAGCAAACTTGCCCAGCTCCTGCAGGTTAGGAAACCCAGACAGGTTAAATGGTGCTGCATGGACCCTTCTGTATTCGATAGAACCATGAGGAGGTGGTGATTAAAAGGAAAAGGAGAGGGCAGCCCTGGTGGCTCAGCAGTTTAGCGCCACTTTCAGCCCAGGGTGTGATCCTGGAGACCCGGAATCGAGTCCCATGTCAGCCTCCCTGCATGGAAACTGCTTCTCCCTCTGCATGTGTCTCTGCCTCTCTCTCTCTCTCTGTCTCTCATGAGTAAATAAAATCTTTAAAAATAAGGAAAAGGAGATAGTTTTGCAAACCAAAATATAATTAAAAGCTAAATGGTGTGATGTAGGCTATTAGTAGTGAAGTTCACAGAGGTAAGAAATCAGTGAAAAGAAAGAAAAGAAAAAAGAAAGTGAAGTTGGAGGAAGTCGCAGGCTAGGGCTTGACTCTGGAAAGTAAAGGAGGGATTGGAGGGGTCAGGAGTGGGTCCTTACCAATTGATTGGCCAGTAGTCAGGAGAGCATGGGCTGAGGCACAAAGCACGACTTGGCCGGGTGGCACAGGCTGGCCAGGCTGGAAGGGTAGCTTCACTGTGGGAGGAGTGTGGGAAGGAGACTGGGGCAATGTCTGGGGGCTGTGGTGCGGTGGAGGAGTTAGGCCTTCATGTGGGTCTTGGCAGAGAGGGTCATAGGTTTCTGAGCTTGCAGACTCATGGCCAAAGCAGCTTGCAGGTACAGGCATGCAGATACATTCCCCCAGGTGAGGAGCAGGGTCTGGACTCCTAGCCCCTTCATTCAAACATTACTCTTAAAGTGAGCTTAATTCAAAATGACAGGAAAGGAGCTTCTCCCTCAACACTGAATAAAACAAGCTGAACACAAACCAGTACTTATCAGCCACTTCACGCCAGAGGAACCAAGGCTTCCCGTCCCCAGCTCTGGTGTAGTGGAGAGAACTGTTGCCTGGGAACATGGGAGACCAAGGTTCAGGTCCTGGTACCACCACAAGCCCTCAATTCCCTCAACCTTTCAGGATTTGGGCTCTCTCCTTGGTAAAGGAGAGGATTAGTGCAACATGTGTTTACCAGGTGTTTCTTATGAAGATGGAGCCATCCTTGCTCTTTCATGGAGTGTTTACTAGCCTGAAGACAAACACTTGAACCACCGTAATGGGGTGCTTCTCAGTCATGGAGCACACACAGTTGTGCTAAATCTGCCTGGTCTGCCCCCACTGAGATCCCTTTTCATTCTGACTCCATGAAGTTGACAACCTCACCTCTTACTCTATGTTGGAGCTTGGGTTCCACCCACACCTCCTCTCCCCAATTCCACACAGTCACCAGGTGCCACTCTGTCATGCCCTCCATAGCAACAGCACACTGCCCTCGCCCACCCCCTAGTCATCCTGTGGGTTTACTGCACCCCATAACCCCCTCCCCTGTTATACCACCTGCCTGCCCTCTCACCACACCCTAAATCCTGGCCTCGCTTGCCCTCCAAGACTTGGCTCAGACCTTGCCTCCTCCCAGCTGGGCTTAGCACTTCTCAGATAATGAAATTTTCTATCACAGCACTTAGAACAAAAGGCAGAATTTAGCTGTGAATCTGTTATGCTCCTTTCTCCTACACTATTCTATGAGTGCGAAGGCAGGGAAGTGCATCTTACTAAATTTTGTATTCCACCACCGGTTTCTGGAAAGAAAGAATTATTTGTTAGGAACTTAGTGTGTTCCAGGCAATGTGATGCACCCTTAGCATCCATTTCTTGTTCATCCAATCAACAAGCCTATAAGGTAGGCTGTATCGTTAGTATCGTCCCCATGTTATAGATGAGAGTGCCCAAAGGTAAACTTATAGCTGAATCATAACACAGGTTTTGCCTGACTTCCAAATCTGCAGATCTAACCCCTCGCTCTACTGGTTAAAATGAAGGGCTGAAATCACTACGGATAAAAGCTGTCAAACAGGGCCTGCCTGACCTATAAACTGGAGATGCCATGAAATTGTCCCTCTTAAGCTCCTGAGACTAGAGGCAAATGAGTTGTGACTTGCCTCAATGTTGTACAAGATGGCAAGGGAACCAGATGAGTGGAATTGCACACCATTCCACGGGGACAGCAGACACACACTCTGCTCCTCCTTTTGTAGGAGCCTGCAGAGTAGATGGCTGCCATAAAAGCAGCCATTGAAGAACAAAGCTAAAATTATAATGAATTGTTTAAAAAAAAACCTCATGCAGACTGAAATGAAGGTTGAGCATCAATCTTCATTCAGACACGAGGAGAGTCCAGAATCACTCAGGAGCTCTTCCCATCAGCCCCTACGTGGTGTTGACAAAGAAGAGAGACCAGATGGCACCACATAGGAAGAGAATTGGCGTTAATGAAGAGCTGCACTCAGTTGCTCCACATATGTTTTCTTTTATTTAAAGAACCTCTCCTCCCCCAAATTACTCAATTAACCCACTTAAAAATATTTTAAACCTCCACGGAATTATATATGACAGAACATGATAAAAGTAAAAACACCCTTTCATGACCCCTACTTCCTACTAGCTATGAAATAGTCCATAGGCAAGATGCACCATGGCTTAGTAGTTGTTCTGTTGATAGCTAGTTTGGTTGTTTAAAAAACTCTTTTACAAAAAATGCTGCAGTAACTATTGTGATCAAAATATCTTGATGCTCATGAAAATTCTATAAGATAGACACCTAGAAGTGAAATCATTCAGCCAAGTTCATGATCTTTCATATTTTTGGTGAACACTGCCAATTCAACAAAGCTGTCCCTGTTTACAGCCAATTCCGCTTTCCTTGGGAGCAGCTTGACCCCCGCAGTCGTGCTCTTCAGTATTTACAACCTGGGGAGGGGTGGGGAGGTCTCATTATGCTCTTTTTTAAAAAAAAAATTAATTTATTATTTATTTGAGAAAGAAAGAGAGCATGAGCGAAGGAGGGAGATTGGAGGGGAAGAGGGAGAAGAAGCAGACTCTCCTGCTGAGAAGGGGGGGCTCCCCACACCCCAGGATCATGACCTAAGCCAAAGGCTGACACTTAACAAACTGAGCCACCCAGATGCCCCTCATTATGTTCTTTTAATTCCCATTCCTTTTGTTACTATTGAGAATTAGCTTTTTATCATATTTTTATTAGCTACTTGTGTTTGCCTATTTTTGAAAATTGAGTTATTTTTATTATTGTCTTATAATAGTAGAATCTTAATATATTCTGGCTCTTTAGCTCTTGGGTGTTATACATATTGCAGATATTTTCTTCTAATCCTTTGCTGGTGTTTTAGTTTAATCGTGTCTTTCTTCAAACAGTTACAACCAATGTTTAAGCAATTACATTTTCAGTAACGTCTCTCATGGCCTCTCAGTTTTGTATCTCCTAAGGTAGGTCTTCTCTGCCTCCAGTTTTCCAACTATTTTGTATTTTCACCTAAAACCATAATTTTGTTGTCATGTTTGGTCTTTAAAACCATCTGTAATTTTTTCCTGTTTTTAGTATCACAAGTTAGAAATCTAATTTTATGTGTTGCCAGTTGGATGGTCAACGTCACGTTATCATTTGTTAAACGGTTGGTCCTTTTTCCATCTTTTTGAATAGACCTTTAGTGTGTATTAAATTACATATGCACATGGGTCTGTTCTGTTTTATTCTATTGATCTCTTTATTTACACCTATGGAAATACCAGACTGCTTTAATTGGTACTGACCTAGTATGTTCTGTCATTTGTTTTGGTCTCCATCATTGTTCTTCTGTTACTTATCATTGTACATTTTTCTCTTCCAGATGAAGTTTGGAATTAGCTTGTCAATCTCCATAAAAACGTTATTGTATTTTGATAATGATTACATTCGATTTATGTTTGGGGGAAGAATGGTCATATTTACAATTTGAGTCTTCCCATCCAGGAATGCTATAATATAGCTTTCAACTTATTCAGAAAGTCTACTTTTAGGTCCCTATTATACTTTATAATCGGTTAAGGTTAATGCTGGTATTACAACAATATTAAAAGTCTGCATTTCCAGGTTTATTTTGTATCCTATATCTTTAGCTAAATGTTGGCTACCTAAATGTATGTGTGAGTGTGTGTGTGTGTGTGTGTGAGTGTTTAGCTATGTAGCTAAACACTTACATAGCTAAATTCACAGTTCTATTTTTTCCATGTAAGTCTTGCTTATTAATAGGTTGCAATAATAATAAGCAAGCCTTATTTCTTATTTTTGCTTGCTTATTTGCTTTGCCATTACAAATGACTTTCTCCCAGTGCCTTGTCAAATTGGTTAATTGGTACATCAAAAATGATTTTGGAATTTTACTTCCCCAGTCTCTTCTATATCACATGCAATTTAGATAAATTTAGGCATCTAAACTTATCTGAAGTCTGTGTTAATGGACTGAACTGTGTCCCCCAAAATTCATATCACAGAATGTGACTGTATTTAGAAATATGGTCTTTAAAGAGATAATTAAATTAAAATGCGGTTATTAGGGTGAGTCCTCAACCTATATCACTGGTACTCTTAGTCACAGGCACAGAGGGAAGACCACATGAAGATACAAGAAGATAACCTTCTACAAACCCAGGACAGAAGCTCAGAAGAAACCAACCCTGTCAACGCCTTAATCTCAGACTTCTAGCTTCCAGAGCTGTGAGAAAATACATTTCTATCGCTTAAGCTGTGAGTTTGCATTACTTCATTATGGCAGCCCAAGGGAACAAATAGTCTGTTAGGATGGGAGCAAGTCACAAGAAATATAGGGGCTTTTCTAAGACATGTAGCTGCTTAATCACAGGCTTATTATCCTTGAATGAGACCATCTCAAGATGACTGAATTTGAAAAATAAAACTGCCAAAAGTGTATTTTTATGGATTGTATTTCACTGTAAAAACCCATTTGCTTCTTTTCTAGAGTGAGAAAGAATTTTATTACTAGACTCTCTGTTTGCCTTGGTCTTTTCCATCCTTCCTGCAACAATTGCTGGAATACTGGCCAATTAAAATAAGCATTTTCTTACAGGTCCAAGTCAAATACAACATGAAGCCTGGTTTCCCAAGGCATGATGAAGTGTTGTGTGCTTGTATCTGATCACCTTAATGGAACTTCTTATGAGTCCAAATAGCTTTCTACTGATTTGGGGGGTTTTTTAGATAAATGATCATACTACCAGCAATACCCACTTTATTAGCTGCTGCCTGTGGGCTCCCTCCACCTCACTTGCACAGCAGCCTTTACTGTTTGTCATCCACTGACCCCCAACATCATGAAACACAGAGTGGCTCAGGGACAGGACAAATCAGGGAGTCCAAACCTTCTCCAAACCATTAGATCCTTCCTGATGTAGGAAGAAGAGAGGCTGGAAACACAGCAATGGCCTTTTAAAAATAGTGTCCAGGGAACCAGTGTCACCCTTGGGAGGAAATAGCATTACTTGAGGGACTGTGCATTACTGCCTGTTTTTAAAGAGCTACAACAGCAGCCCCTAGCACTGGCTTAACAATGACAAGCTGGAGAAAAAAGATGAGCAGCAGAAGGGACAAGCGAAACTTGAGAACTGGAAGGGAGAAGTGAGTGGCATCAGGGATGGGGAATAGGCTGCTTCTGGAGACTTAGGTCTAGAGAAGGGTATTGCTTTCAGTTGTCTTTAAAAGCCCAGTTGTTACACAATGTGTATCCCATGGATGCAGTGTCAGCAATCCCTTTAGGTTACCAAAGGCCAAAGTGAAAGGTCTGGACTTCCATTACTATTTCCTTGTTTGTGAGTTACTTTGTATGTTGCATTTTCATTATAAATCTTAATAAGTTTTCTATGACTAACCTGTCCTGAAAAATCTCCCTACTCCTTTGCTCCCTCTACTCTTTCTCCCCTTTTGAACCTGTATAGAGCAACAGGTATTTGTTATGTAAGCCGAAGGAAAAAAAAAAAAGTCCAAAATCAGGACATTTCACTCCTCAAACTGGTCTTCACTAACTATAGAAATACAACCAAGATGAATATCTTTTTAAATCAAGGTTTTAGCAGGAGGTAACTTTCGTGGTTTTAAATACAGCTCTGAAAATCTAATAGAATGCCAATCATTGTTGATGCTCCTGTAGCCACTCATCAAGAGACACATGGGGATCCCAGAAATTTGGTTTACTTAAAATAGGTGAAACAAAGACAAGTACTTTCCCAGCTCCAGGATATAGCATGCTGTAAAAATGTATTTCTTGTCTCTTGGTAACCAGAGCCTTTAAGTGGCTAGGGGGAGAGGGACAACTCTAGGCTAACATGTAAGTGACTTAAAATGCCCATTCTCTCTTTCCTTTTTCTCTTTTTAGTGGTAAACTATCAACTATCCATTTTTCCCTGCTTACTTTCTCTAAATGCTCATTTTTAAAAAAAGATTTTATTTCTTTATGAGAGAGAGAGAGAGACAGAGACACAGACACAGACAGAGGGAGAAGCAGGCTCCATGCAGGGAGCCCGACATGGTACTCGATCCCGGGACTCCAGGACCACGTCCTGGGCCGAAGGCAGGTGCTATAACGCTGAGCCACCCAGGGGTCCCCATAAATGCTCATTTTTTAAAAAAGTACCTTCTATCAGTCATTTACAACTCTGTGCCAGGTCAATGTTTCATTTCCAAGAACAATGGCATTTTAAGTCTGATTTCTACCAGGACAATGAACTCCTGGGTCCTTGCTTGAAGAAATGGCAGATATCAATGCACAGATGGGGGAAGATTTTAGAGACCTGGAGGCTCAGCCACTGGGGAACTTATGTTCCTCAATAGTGTAGTACTAATGGGTTAAGGGGCCCAGAGTCCAGAAACAAGCTTGCTCTCCATTAGGGATATATGGGCCCACCTTGAGTGGTAGAGTACTCCTGGGTGGTACAGTCTGTCTTATTTTCCTCTCCATGTTGGATGCTCCAGTTTTATTTATTTATTATTTAAAGATTTATTTTAGAGAGAGCATGCATACACGCATGTGTGTTAAAGTGGAGGGAGAGGTAGAGGGAGAGAGAATCCCAAGCCAACTCTCTGCTAAGCATAGAACCCAACCAGGGCTCCATCTCACTGCCCTGAGATCATGACCAGAGCTGAAACCAAGAGTCAGATACTTAACCAACTGAGCCACCTGAATATGCTTGGTTGCTCATTTTAGCAGAGAGCAACAAGGATTCTTTATCCAGCTTTTACTAGAAAAATTCAGGTAAATCAGCATTGAATTCTTCTTTCTGGATAGTTTCACCCCTACTTTGACCTACTTTAAAAGCCAAATTGAGATACTGTGATAATGGGTTATTTTGGTAGGTCTTTGAGATTTCTTCCCCCCGAGATGTTTTATGGTATGAAATGAATCACTTCTTCCACACAGATGGGGATTTCTCAGTACAATCTCTTGGCAAGTGGGCTTTAAGCCCTTCACCTGAAAAGGAAGCCTATTGGTGGCCTTCTTTAAAGAACACTAGGAGATAGGGCACCTGGGTAGCTCAATGGCTGAGTGTCTGCTATGGGCTCAGGTCATGATCCTGGGGTCCTAGAATTGAGTCCCGCATTGGGTTCCCCACAGGGAGCCTGCTTCTCTCTCTGCCTATGTCTCTGCCTCTCTGTGTCTCTCATGAATAAATAGAAAAATATTTAAAAAAAGAACATTAGGAGATAGCATTCTTATTGTCTGGGTTCCCGGCTGTACCCACAGACCAGATGCAGTTCCTTGGGCAACTAATTGCCTTCATGGGATCACATGGTACCAGGGCGGACACAGGGCATGGAAGCCTAGTAACAATGGTAACAGCCAACAATTAGATAAATTAGCTTTTAAGCTTCTGCTTGGTAAATACTTTGCTGTTTCCGCTTGGTCTTCAACGCTGGCTAAACTGGTATTACAGTTTTAATTCAACATGGTGTTCCCTCCAACTTATTAAAATCAGTGGGAATTAAGTATAGATACAAAGACATTTCAAAATAACAAACTAATTTAAGAGATTTGAAATTTTAAATAACATTGAACCATGTCAGAAAGCTCGAACTCCTTCCTCTCAGAGGTTAAGGATGGTTGAAGTTGGTAATATTTCTTTCTTACACTATAAAGAATGTGTTAGTTGTTCATAATGGACCACCAATTATTAGAGGCTATGATTTGATAAGGGAACATTGAAAAAGGAGCTTCTTGCAGATAAAAGCAATGATGAAGAGATTGACAGTTGAAGGTGTATGGTCAGGTGTGTGGGTCCTGGGATGGTATGCTTCAGGAGCAAGTGGTATTTTTTAGAACGTGCCAAGCAGATTGAGGGTATGTGAAAACATGTCTTTTATCTAATAGGACTTGGGAGTCCCCATGTAGCCCCTAGGCTGCCAGGTGAATATTCTTGATGTTATAATCATTTCAGTTTAGATTGTACCATATTTCTGAGCTTTAAAGGTTCTCAAAAGATAAATGTGAAAGGTATGCTCTGGGTATGTGTGATACATACACATATTCTATTATTACAAGTTGTATTACAATTTATTTCAAAAGTACATGGTCACATTAGAAAGCATGTTTTACAGTGGTAAAGCAGCAATAATTTTTATTTAATTCTAAAAAATAATCCAATTTTGTAAGTAAAAGGAACTCTGATTATCATTTAAAATATTGAAATTTGAAATTATCTATCAAACAGAAAATCTTTACATTCAGACAAGTCCATTCCATCTGTTGGTTTTTTACAGACATAGAATTTCTGTAGGGTTTTGGGCCCTATCAACAGTTTCTGTTAAGTACAAAGAACACAACAGAACAACAGAACAATGTGGCTGCCTTGGTGGGCACCAAAGATGAAGAGCCCATTAACCAGGCTGGGGCCAGAGAAACTAACCCTATTGGCAATACAAGCTCTTCACCAGCTGAGCCTGGGACCATGCACTTTCTACCACAAGGCTGTAAGCACCCAGACAGGGACTGCAGTGGGCCAGACCCTATGGTATCAGTTCCAGGAAGCAACCATCCTTCCCATGAGTCATGGAGGTTCCTTATCATTTACCCTTTATGCGTCCCATAGGATATTCAAAACTGAAATTAAGGACCGCAAATTCCTAACTTTCATGTGAAGTCTTTCACTTTATATACCACCCTATCATCCCAAGACCCCACTCAACAAGGGTAGCTTTAGATGCTTACACTTTGCAGGCTGCCTGTTCCTAGAACCAGCCCAGGCTCTTGGTCATGATCCTCATGGGACGCCAGTAGTCACAGAAGGTTCTTTAAGGCCGGAGATTATGGCAGCGGCTTCAGCCATGGTGTAGAAAAGCTCAGTATATTACTCACAGCCCATAGGGTTGCCAACTGGGTTGAGCCATAAGAAAATGCATTTGAGATCAATAAGACTAAACTGTGTACATATAAACATAATGAATGTTACAAAAACCAACAACCACAAAAACAGAGCAGGCCTCTCAAAATCTAGAAACCAGAAATCCATTTAAAAATGTTTAAATATAATTATACAAAGAGAAAAAAATCTCAGCTAAACAACAAAGTCAAGCAATCTCATTTCCAAATCTACATGGCTAAAAAATGATCTGTGCTGGCATTATTTACTACCTGAACTTTGGTACTTTTTCCCTTGATATTTTAGGACATGTCAGAGAATGTAAGTAGAAAATGTACAGAGAAGGCACTAGCAAAAAAAAAAAAAAAAAAAAAAAGAGAGAAAAAAGTTAATCCCCTCTCCCCAAATTCACACTTATCATGTGAATTTTAATACTCCATGATGTTCACTCTAAACCTGATCCTTCCTTTAAAATTCTGTGGAAATGGTAGTTTGGGTGTTAACTAACATTGCTTGACGGAGAAAATCAGGCAGAGAGCATCATGAGCAACAACATGAGGGAGAGTTGGAATCTTGGCACAACGTTATCATGTGGTTTGTAATCTCAGAATATGCCCTGATTTATGAAGAGAGAAGACTGATCTGCTCCCCCAGCGTTATCAGTACTGGAGGACAATAATTTTCCTTATTCTCCTTGCTAAGCATTCAAATTAGTTTAGAAAGTAACTCGGTATATATAGAGTCTGATTCAAAATAGGTTTAACAACTATCTGCAAATACCCAGGACTTAGCAAATATTTTGGTTAATTTTTTAAATTAAAAAAAAGTAAAAAAAAAAAAAAAACTCTTTCATTCAGAAAATTAAGAGAGGCTTTGTATTTTAAAGGAAAATAATCCTGTAAGAGCTACTTTCTATTGACTATGGTTGGTAATAGAAGAGTTTTAAATATATCAATCAATGTTACTTTTTCCTCAGTGTATACATCCCAAATGATGTTTTTGGTTTTACAAAGTTTTCTTGATGTTTATCTCTGGGGGAAAATGTAAGTCAGCAATAATGTGTATTTCAGTATTTATCAAAAGTTGTAAGTTTTCTCATAAACAGGTTTTGAACTTGAATTTGTATGGCTACCTTTTTAAATGGGGGTAGGCATGGCCTTTATGTGGTTATTCATGAATCATCTTTTCCCTTTCTTGTAAAGTATAAAATGAAGGTGCTATTATGAGAAGTTTCTCATTGAAAATATTAAGAAGGCATATTTCCTAGTGTAAGGAAGAAAAGTAAACTGTTTTTACTCAACCACAATTAAGAGAATGTATGGTGTACATTTTTTTCACGTCTGGAGAGGAGTTTATATAAGTGTGATTGATTCCTTGTCAAATCTGTACAAAACATTTTGGTAATCCTAAGAAAGTAAAAGCAGTATTTTGTTCAAAAGGTTATGAATTCAGCTACAGGCACAGGGAGGTGGTAAAAGAGCTGACAGTACGGGCTTTTACTAATAAACACATAGCAAGATAGAGATATACCAGGAAAACAATAAACAGAAAAACCCTAACACCTCCCACCCCTACTCCATGTCAGATTACAAAGCACCTGTTATAATGTACGAGAGTTTAGTGATTCCATATTAGATACATTATAAATATCTTTCTTAAAGAATCTATAGAAAATATACATATAAAATTGCTGTATATTGCAAAATAGTTTAAAACCTAACAATTTTGTATAAGCATACCTATCAATATAAAACTTTATTTTTTCTCCACATCAATTGGGTTTTTTATCCATACAAGGGTATCGTTTCCAAAGCCCATCATAAACCCAACTGACGTATATACTTTTTGAAATACACAGACATATACATATATATACATATACTCATACAGAGATATGAGCACATATTTGAGTCTTCACAGAAAAAAAGCATAGTCACCGACCAACAAAGCATCTTTTCATAGATATTTGTGTTTGCAAAGTGTTTTAATGTGGAAAATAAATTTTAACTAAATTTTGCTCCTAATTGAACAGAGTGGGCATTAATAGTTTTAGCTGCCTATCACATCCTAAATAAATTTCTTTATTTTATTATGGTAAAAGACTTACATATTTTTATATGAAATTCCTTATGTTCCCCGTGTTAAGGGCCTAGTCTAGATCGATTAGAGAATTAAAGGGAGTTCTCAGTGTAATACTATAACAAGGATTTATGATCTTGCCTACAGTCCTTACAAAAATATTTTACTCCTTGCGTATCCAACTCTTCCCCTCAGTAAAACATGCTTGAAAGAGAATTGTGGGCTTCAGATTTTACCATGTGCACCCTGGAAATTGTGGAATGTCAGTACTGTAGCTCTAGGTCAGGGAAGCTCCAACACTAGCAGCCAAAACCCAGGCTTTCTATTTATTTGATATTTAATTACAATAAACTCTTGGTTAGACAAAATAATCACAACTTGCTTTTTAATGGCATCAGTAAAATAACTAATCTCTTGGAAGAGCTGTCAGAAAACAAATGTTTTCCTTGCTTTTGGATTATGCTGGTCAACTGGTGTGCTTGATAACATTCATCCTGGGAATGTGACCCATATATATGTGAGTGTTTCGCCCCTAGCCTCACCTAGTAAACCATTCAATTATTTGTAAGAAAGATAATTCATGAGAAGCAAAGCACACTGCAGGTAAAGAGTTCACTATTAGAGAACCCTATGAAGTAAAATGTAGTAATTATCTCTAATTCTTACATATAAAAACAAATCATTTACTCCTATAAAGGTTACTGTGTTTATATAGTTTTAATTCAACTATGTTAATTTTTTTTTTTTTTAGCTTAAGGTTTTAAATAGTCATGTATTTAACCCAGGTATCTTATTCTCCAAATATGGGTATTGACAGATTTAGTGTGCAATTAAAAATAAATGAGATAAAAAGCGCTACACAATTCATGGGATGGGGGGAGGACAATATCCTTAAAAGGTTTCCAAAAGAAATGTCAAAGGCAAATTGAAATCCAAACCCCTCAAATTGGGGCAAATGCAATTTAATATATGAATAGGCACTTTAAACTCAGAATAGGGAAATTTTCTTGTTTCCCTTCATTTCTTTCTCTTTGGCATGTGGTAAAGACATAATTTGCGAGCATAGCCCCTCATATCTAGGACAAGACAAAATAATAGAAACAAAGGAGTGAATTCTGTACCCGATGAGCTTTAAAAAAAAACAAAACAAAACTGAACTGTGATTAGTTATTAAGTAAAGGAGAAAAGTGTAAATTGTTCTATCAATTGTGTGATCTGGAAGGTTCTATCACCTTATTTTAAGTGACTTTAAAGACAAGGATGCTTGGTGTCTACTTATCCAAGCGTTTGCCTGACTCTGATTTTCAAATATATCCTCATCGCTGCCACTTACATAAGCTTTCTGGCCACGAGACCACCTTCACTTTCTAGAAGAAAGGGTCCCAAGTAGATCACACATACTGCTCTGCAGCCTCTGCCTGGACTGAGGGGACTATATCATTTACAGCAGGCAGAGGCCACTTCTCCCCAAAACGACAGCCACAGAGCTGGGTGACCCAGAGCGCCACCCCTGCCCGCTGCAGCAAGGCAGACGCAAACACTCCTGTTGGCTGGAGTTCTCGCCAACTGCCACAGTCTGTAGAAGAAAAATCTGTCTTAAACCCAATGCTGGCATTTACAAGTTATAGAAAAGGCTCATTTCTTATCCCTCCTCTTCCTCCTGACCAATGACAGACACCGGGATGGGTAATTGCGTTTTTAGTGCGTTCTAATTGACATTAATGACACCTACTAAGGAAAAGCAATGGTTGTTTCCCCAAATGCACCAGGCACATACAAAACACTTTTCTACTCAGTGATTGCTTCCATTTCAGCACGTGCAGCATAAGCCACCAATTAATGACAACACCAGACAACTCTAATGCAGTAACAGTAAGACACAAACAACTTCTCACATTCATATACTGCAACGTATACATACATACGTACACACATGCTCCTACTATTTGGGGGATATTCATCGCTGAGGAGAGAGCTTAGGAGCTTCCCCCAGATACGCAATTCGCCATCTGAGGAGGTGCTGTCCAGGTGAGTAAGTATAAGTTAGGGTGAACTATGTCTGCAGCAAAGCCACGGCAACCTAGCATGATGATGACACCCTGTCATGGTTTACTCCGTGTAGGATATGTATGTTAAGACTGTGGACCAGCTCAGCTCCTACAAGTGTTAGCATTCGCTCGTCTTTTCGTGAAATATGAAAGGTAAACTGAGGTTTCTTTGGTGCTGGTCGTTGGCTTGAATGGCAGATTTTTCTTCTGTTGCTGCATTGATGTTGTCTGGGAAAGTCTCTTCATCGTCGTCTTCCTCTCGTGGATTACCCTCCAGGCTGTGTCTAATGCCGTAGGCGAAGTAGATCAGGAAACCTTTTAGGGGAAACAAAAAAGAAAAAATACAAAGAAGAAAACAAACCTCAATGTTTTAAGTATGTCAGAAAATGACTGAATATGGAAACTTTAATATAGAACTGAATGGTTTTTTGTTTTTGTTTTTTGCCTTCTCTTTCGGGGCTATTTCAGAACAGAATGCAAGTACAGGATACATCCACAGAAGGTTCCTGGTGGACAGTTTCCTGGCTTAATGTGCTTCTGCGTTTTTAACACCCAATCTTTATGGAATTTATGTTTCTCTCAGTGAAATGTTTTTCAGACTTTCAACTTTATGTTGAAAAAAATTGTACTTATTTTCTCAAAACTCAACACTACACTGTAAACAAAAGGATATGGGGATTAAAATCTCAAATTACACCCCAAACACAAGTGGTGGGTTGTCAAAATCAGTCATATACTTCGGAAAATATACTCTGTGTAAATGAAGGGGACATGGGTATGCTTTATGCATCACTGTTACCAGGAGAGGCTAGATAATGATGTACAGAGCAACTGGTTATTAACGGCCATGCTGATTGGGATTTAGAAGGAAAGGTTTTACATATCCCTACCAAGTAGTTTACTACTTACATGTAGGCATTTTGCTCTGTTTTAGTTTTATGTTTAAAAATTGGTTGAGAGTTTTTGGTTGATGTGAAATGCACTATGATTTTCCCATCTGAAATAACAGGAAGTATAGTTATTAGGGATAATTCTATTGCCTTTCCTGTCCTCAAAGGTTTAAAGACCCAGCCCTAAAAAGGTAACTGAGTAGGGAAAAATTAGAGAGGGAGACAAACCATGAGAGAGTCCTAACTCTGGGAAACAAAGAGTTGCGGAAGAGGAGGGAGGTGGGGGGGATGGGTAACTGGGTGATGGGCACTAAGGAGGGCACTTGATGGGATGAGCACTGGGTGTTATATGTTGGCAAACTGAATTTAAATTAAAAAATTAAAAAAAAAGACCCAGCCCTCTCTGCCCTCAAATAAAGGTACTACCATCACCATTTTACAAAGAAACAGGCACAAAAACAGGGAGGTAACTTGGCCTGGGCCGCAAAGTGAATAAATGGCAGAGGTGGATTCAAATAGAGAGAGTCTGGCTCCCTAGTTCATGCTCTTAACCAAGATCAAGTACATTAAACCATGGTGGGCTATGTTTGGGAAGAGAAGCAGGGGTTCACAGAAAGGCAGGAAGCATGCTGAAGTTCTCTGCCACATTCAAAAGAGAATCTTCTGGGCTCAGAGGAGGGGAGTGAGTTCGACAGTCCTGTGCCCTGGGGTTTTTGGGCTTGCCTCCCTGGGATCATATGGGCAGGACCCCAAAGGAATGGCTGTATGGTTACATCCATCCCTGAGGGTGTGGCTGACTGGCAAGTGACTCCTGTTAGGATCCTGGCCCTGAAGCAACAGAGCCACCTACCAGAAGTGGTCACAGTGACAGAAAAAACAAACTAGGGTAACCTATGTGGAATGACCACCTGTGACCAAGGCACCAGCTCCCCAATCCCCTTATAGAAGGTAAGGTCCCCCACTTATGGGCAGAACTCTGATGTGGTTATGGGGAGATAAGCAAAACTGACAAGTTAAATCTCCCATCAACTCAAGTGGATCAGTGGCTTAAAACTGAAATTGAATTAATTTCCAGCAAAAGCAAACAATTACATATACAGGAGTGAATCAGGCTCATTCCTGCTGAGCCAATGAGGGGACGGTCAAAAAGCATACTCTTCAACTCCTCAGGAGACCCAAATCAATGCAGATTTAGCTCTTGTTTCTCACTGCTTCACCTTACACACATTTCTGTTCACATTTTTAACACATGTGCTCAGTGCTCTAGTTAGAACAAATGTAAACTCATTTTTTAACTCAATTTTCACATAGGAAAGGAATCATAATAAAAATGTAGTAAAGATATAAATAAACTCACTCCTGTTGTTTAATACTAAATCCCAAGGTTCAAATAATAATGAATTTAGATAACAAAAGAAATTTCATGCTATTAGCTCAATCCAAATGTCTTCAGAAATCCACTGGTACCCTGGAAAGAACTGGGTTTGGAATCAGAGCCTTGCATTGCCATACACAACTTCGATCCCTTAGCTGTTGGGGGCTTTTTCTCACCTATTAAGTTGGAGAAAATAAATCTACAGGGCTACTGGGAGAATTCAATAAAAAGATAAAAAAGTAACACCCAGAGAAGTAAGCACTCAGGTGATCTGAAATTTGGGAAATGAAGAAACTGACAGGAAACCTTTATCTCTAAGAAGGGGAAGGGGATATATCTCTAATCACAGAGCATGAAACTGGAAAGACAGAACCATGGTTCAGAGAGCTAAAACATTAAAGGACCTACCGAGTGCCATCCAAATGCTAAACCTGATCCAAGTGTCTGCGCTCAACTGGACCATCAAGTAGATGTTCACCAGGATGCTGAAGGCTGGCAAAAATGGCAGGAATGGAACCTAAGGGGGGGAAATAGACTCACATTTGCAAAGCACATTCCCCAACTCTTTCAATATGGTAACAACTAATTTGACATATATACTTCCACACAGTATCAGGAAGCTTATAGTCTTACAAAAAGGACAACCCGAAGAAAGATCTTTCTTGTAGAGTATATACTAAAGGGCGTGTCATATTTTATATGAGGTAAGTATGGCCTGAAGCCAACAAGGGATTCCTTCAGCCTGCTGACATCGGCATCATCACCAGCATGCAATTGGAATCACGGTTTGGTTTAGTTTAGGGTTTACTGGTTTAGTTCAGATGTCAACAGGCATGCCCCTGGAAGTCTGGATACACATGCCATCTGCAGGGGATCCTTCCAGGAAGCTCTCTTAGTTCAAAACTGACAGGATAATTATAGCAGAAGGGCTTTGGGTAAGAATAATCTTCCTGAGAGAGTACTGAATTTCTAAAGGAAAATATTCTTTTTTTTAAGATTTTATTTATTTATTCATGAGAGAGAGAGAGAGAGGCAGAGACACAGAGGAGAAGCAGGCTCCATGCAGGGATCCTGAGGCAGGACTCGATCCCAGGACCCCAGGATCATGTCCTGGGCCGAAGGCAGGTGCCAAACCTCTGAGCCACCCAAGGATCCTCTAAAAGAAAATATTCTACTTATTCTTTGATATTATAGGTTACCTGACAAGGCATTTGTTTACTATTATGTATAATAACATGATGGGAGCATATTCAAATTTTTGAAAAGCCCTGTATAGAGAATCCTTGTGTCAATAAGGACATCTCAAAGAACTGTGACACTCTGGTTCTGTACTGGTTAACTTCACCAGAAGCGTCTTTTTTTTTTTTTCTTTTTTTAAACAGCTTAAAAACTAACACACAAGATAATATTGAAGATTTCTAATGTTCATGATACATACCATGAAGGCTACTTTTTGTTGATTCTGGGGCTGCCTCCAGATGGTGAGCACAACAGCAATGCAGAGAACAAGAAACAGGACAAGAAGAGCAAGGCTCCATGCTTCCAGCCGGGCAATAGCTTGGACTCCGTAAGTGGTCAGGATACTCAGGCCCAACACAAGAAATGCTGCAAAGGTGATATGTGTATAGCACAAAATCAGAAGACGCATTTCACTCAGATTCCCCCTGGTTCAAACAGCCTATCTTGAGAAGATATCAAGTTCTTTCCACAGCTTCTTTGCCAAATACTAAGATTCTTCATTTTCATTACAGGAAGAAATGGCTGATTCCACTGATGTAAGAACCATTGCTTGCTTACTCACAACTATCTCCTCCTCCCTTCTTGGCACTACCATCTGGCTTTTTCTGCCCAAGTGTCATCTGGGTCCACCTTTCCGGTATAGTCCTCAGACTATATCACATGGATTGATGTCATACTATCAGGGGTAGAGATTTTCTTTTTTTCAAATGGGAAATGGCAAGTCTGTCCATTTTCTGCTGTTGGCTAATGCAAACAAGCATTAAATGATCTGTGTTTTTTCTCCCTCTTTCAGAAGGTGACATCACCCCTGCCCCATTTCTGACCATCACGCCTGCATTCGGGGGTCCCTCCTCCGTGCTCTAGAGAAGCCTGTACTTCCCTTAGCTTGCCACCAATAATCCTGTTCCTCAAAGCCCAATGAGAGCAAGGACCATCTTTCTTGCTATCCCAAGGGCCCAGCAGAGTTCTTGGCACATTGAGGGTACTCAGTAAATGTTGCTAAAAATATGACTGATTGTGTAACTGTAGGTGAGCAAACAAGATGTTCTGTATTGCCTCCCAGTTTCATTACTGGCAGGTGTTCTTGGCCGGATGCTTGCACACAGGGGGAGCACCCTACCAGACACTGAAAGGCACCGGTTTTGTAGAGCTGCCACTCACACCTCAGGGATTTCTTCCCTTCTTCTTCAATACATGACCAATTTATCCTGCTAATATAGGATCTCAGCTATTAGCGACCTGTTAGGTAGAGATTTGGGGGCTCGTGACAGTGGCAAATATATTTTAAGGCAAGATAAGACCGTTTGCCTTCTTTCACATCACACCTGCTCCACCTATGCACACCTCGGGCCTTCTCTAATGGACAAAGCGCAAAGGACTTACCAAGAAATCCTACCAGAAAGCTCACAAGAGAAGATGACTGCTGTGTAGGCAGAGCTGAGGGACTGAAGAGGATCCGCAGGCTGAAGCCCTGCCCTTCCAGCATGGTGACCTGGGACTCGCTCTTCGAGGTGGCACTGGCACATGATCCCAGAGCTTCTTTTTCAGGACAGCACTTGGGCTGCTCGTAAGATAAGCCGGGCTGGTACCTATCCCCAAACAGATGTCTGTGTCTTTATTCTCAAATAGACACTCGGCCCAAATCAAGGAAACACTGAAAACTCTAAGTGAGACACCTGCCGGGTCCCCTCTTGTGCAGTAAATTGACACTTCTCATGACTCTATGACTCCAGCCCCAGAACTCCCTCTACAGCAACCATCAGTTTCCTCTACAGTCATTTATTTTTTTTTAATTTTTATTGATTTATGATAGTCACAGAGAGAGAGAGAGAGAGAGAGAGAGAGAGAGAGAGAGAGAGGCAGAGACACAGGCAGAGGGAGAAGCAGGCTCCATGCACTGGGAGCCCGATGTGGGATTCGATCCCGGGTCTCCAGGATCGTGCCCTAGGCCGAAGGCAGGCGCCAAACCGCTGCGCCACCTAGGGATCCCTCTACAGTCATTTAGTTACAGAGTTACATATTAGATTGCACAAGAGAGTTACACTTTCACTTGAGGCAACTGTGGCTACAGGAGGATTATCCCCAAAATATATCTGTCAGAAAACGGCACAGAAACTCTGGTTATGCATCAGCTACAGGATGACACTCAGTCTTCAGGCTGGCATTCAGCTAGCTGCCCCTGGCTATCTAACTCTGGCCTCATGTCCCTCGGCCTTCCTTTCTGTCCTCCAGTTTAACCCAGACTAATTGCATCTTCCATTCTGCCACCTCCCAACCTCACGCATGCCATGTCCCCTCATCAATCTATCCTCTTCTCCAACCTGTGCCGGGATTTCCCTGCTTCACCCCCTAGGATCTGCCCCAGTCCCCTCAATGTGGTCTCTTTCCCTCTGAGCAGCTTTTTTTTTTTTTTTTTTAAAGATTTTATTTATTCATGAGAGACACACAGAGAGAGGCAGAGACACAGGCAGAGGGAGAAGCAGGCTCCCGGTGGGGAGCCCATTGAGGGATACAATCCCCAGGATCACAACCTGAGCTGAAGGTGGATGCTCAACCACTGAGCCACCCAGGCATCCTGAGCAGTCTTTACTTAAATTGAAAAGTAACATTTGTCCTTAGTCTAAAGAAGAAATATGCTCACTGAGAAAAAAAATACTCAAAATATAACAGAAGGAAATCAAAACCACCCACAATACTACAACCCAGTGTTAATCACTGCCAGCATTTTGGTACAATTTCAGCCAGGCATAAGTGTATATGTGTGTGTGTGTGTGTGTGTGTGTGTGTGTATATATATATGCAAAATGACTTCTTCACATAAATTTATGTTACAATTTAAATAAATTCAGATGCTACATGCAGCTTTGCTGAGTTGGATACATTTCTCCATATAATTAAGTACAATTAAGAAAAAGAATCTACTGAATAAATGTACCCTTATTTAACTATTCTGTTAGTGATATTCAGGTTAGCTCAATTTTTTCACTATTGTAAATTACCTTTTCATAAACAGCCTTTATATATATGTGTGTGTGTGTGTGTGTGTGTGTGCGCGCGCCTCACTGAATAAAATCTTTATTATAAAATCTCAGCAGTTGAAATATTGGGACAAAAACTATAATATTTTAAGTGTTTTTATACACTATAAGAACTTGCCGTTCATATAGAATTTTTTAAGATTTATTTATTTATTCATCAGAGACAGAGAGAGAGAGAGAGAGAGAGAGGCAGAGACATAGGCAGAAGCAGGCTCCATGCAGAGAGCCCAATGTGGGACTCGATCCTGGGACTCCAGGATCATGCCTTGAGCTGAAGGCAGACGCTTAACTGCTGAGCCACCCAGGTGTCCCCCCCGCCTTTTTTTAACCATTCATATAGATTAAGCCAACTTATTACTAATTATCAATTGAATTTAATTCTTTGCTAAGGACTAAGTACATTTATTATACTTTATACTGATGTTTTTCTGTCCATGGCCTCTTACCTCTGTGAGACTGCTAGCTTCTTGAAAGCAAGGATTTTCTTTTTTCCCTGGGCCCGATATGACACACACCCTTGAGAACAACAAGGACACTCACCTGAGGATGAGAACACACGCAGCAACCAGAGAGTAGGCCAGAAGAGTGCCAATGGACATCATGTCCACGAGTGCCTTCAGGTCAAAGAGGAATGCCATGACAGCTATTGGGAAAAGAACATAATGATAAAGAAACATGGCCTATGATAAAACTCCATACAGCTGACAACTTTCCAGTCAGGGACAACAGGCATTTTATGGTTCCTGGACCAATGATATGTCAAACAAAAATATAGAACATTTATTTCTCACAGTTAGAAAGATGATCCTTGGGTCATATAAACTGCTAGTAAAACTTCAAAAACGCTCAACCATCTATCAAGTATAAAACACATTCTACTTTGATTACTTAAAAAATATTGGCCTGACAAAGAGTGAAAATATTATTTGACAGTATACTCTCCTTTGATGTTTCAAAAAAAAAAAACATTGCTCAGAAACGCTGGCTAACTCCTTTTAAGACAACCATTAAAAAATTCAAACAGAAGAGCTTTCATTAGAAATGTTACATAATCATTCAACTTCCATCCGCATTTTGAGTTGTGCCATATACAAAATCATTTCCAACTAAATTATGTTTCTGATGTAGGCGAAATTCCACTTGCTGGTTAAAACCCCCAGTCTGAGCAGACTGACTAGATCTGAGAGATGAATCTATGTCTTACACTCAAATCTCAGTAATGTTGTGAGGCAAAATATACTCTCCAGTTGAACAGGGAAACTTGCACTTAGCAACTGTTTCTCCATTGAAACATCAAATCGTGGTAACTTGACTTGACCACAGAGCTGTCCCCTATCATCCTAAGTAGAAACACCACATTCCATTCACATGGTATTCCAGATATCTCTTAGCAAGCTTTATATCTCTATGATCTCAATTTTTCTTTGATCCAACAGTTCTATGAGACAGGGGTTATTATACAGGTTCAACCAAATGCAGTGGCCAGAATATGACTGTGTTTGACCCCAAGCCCAGCCATTTCACATGGCTTGACCTGACAAGATTATGATCCTCATTTTATAGGCAGGCTAACTTCGCATGGTTACAACTATGAGGTAGCAGTAGAGTTCTTTGGAAATTCTACTTGTACCCTACTTCCCCGTGCTCCTTCTACAACATCACATGGTTTCTTTAAATACACCTCATGCCTTACTTTGAAAACCCTCTGTTGCGAGTGTACTTATACATTAGATTATTAGAATTTCAATATGTTTTATGAAAATTGTAAGTAGCAAAATAAACAGCCAAGGCAGAAGAAAATGATGAATTATCCAGACAAGCTCTCCGATCTAAGGTAAAAACAATCTAAGTAAGGCTTTGAGGAGTAGAAATAACAAAAATAGTGTACTTTAGAATGCTTAAAAACAAAACAAAAAAACCTTCTGCTACAATTATCTTCTTTTAATTATTAATGTCATTATAATATATTATGCTGCTACATTAAATTCTTCCTAAAGAAAGAAGGATAATTTTTTTTAAAGCTGGGAATACAAAATAGAGGATTGCCGAGCAAAATTTCAGTGGAAAAAAAGTAAATGTTTTTATGGAATAAATAAAATGTGTGATCCTTTATCAAGATTTATATTCTTTTTAATAGCATAATCCACTGTTTAATAATAAAATGGGCTTTAGATCATCTAGTGCAACTCTCATTTCATGGGGGTAGAAATCTAAGCACTAAGATAATAGGGGACTTGACCTTCCAATTCATGTCCACTATAGTGCCAGGTGTATTAGAAAATATGTACAGGGCCACCTGGGTGGCTCAGTGGTTGAGCATGTGCCTTTGGCTCAGATTGTGATGCCAGGGTCCTGGGATCAAGTCCTACATCAGGCTCCCCGCAGGGAGCCTGCTTCTTCCTCTGCCTATGTCTCTGCCTCTCTCTGTGTCTCTCATGAATAAATAAGTAAAACCTTTAAAAAAAAGAAAACATTTACAAAGTGAAGTTGTTTAGGTCATTACTTTCTGACTCTGAAAAAAATACCATTTCCTACACAATTAAGAATTAGCATTGTGTAATATCCCCAAAATTCAGAGTCTCAACCAAGTTACCAGTTTTGGTTGGGACTTCCACTATCAACATAGCTTTATAAAGCTTGAGGAAGTCTCTCTCTCACTTTCTGTAACAGGACCTTTAAGGCTACTCTCTCAGTCTGCAGAATCTCTTTGAAGATTTCTACGTGGAATAAGAATCTGGCCAACAGCATTTTACAAAGATGTTATGACATCCCCAAAGGTAGGCATCTGGGTTTTTTTTTTTTTTTATAACATGAGTTAAGTATCAAAACCGTTGAAAGCAAAAACAGATTCCTAATAGGGTGTAAGAAGAAATAGTTGTTAGTAGGTCTTAGAGAACTGTGGTGGTCCGGGAAGTGCAGATAACCCCACGCCAAAGGCAGTGATTACCACAGCCAAGTATCAATTACTCTCTCATTTCTTATACTTAATTACAAATGAGTAAAAATACAGTGAAGAACCATTACAATTCTCTGCACATTTGTTAGAAACCTAAAAGGTTAAAATAATGAAACAGTAAAAAATCCCAAAGGGTCAGTTAAGAATAAATTTCAGCAGACCACCACCACCACAATTTCCAGATCTCAATGCTCACAATTTATCAGTGATTGTTTTTTTCTTAACTTACATGCACAGCAAGCAGACCCTCTTTATAAGTCCATGCATGCGCATAAAATGTTCAAGGCCAATGTTGAAGAATCCTATGTTTGTAAAGCTTACCAGAAATGACCCCTGCCGTCAACGTGGCAGCAACAGGTGACTGCCTCTTACTCACTCTGCCAAGAAATCTAAACAGTAAACCATCCCGGGCCATGGCAAATAGAATTCGGGGTAAAGGAAACATAGAGCCAAGAAGACTAGAACAGAAAAATTCATAATCCACATGTGAGTTATTGCAAGTATTACTCTAGACAGGTATATACAGGTAAAGGTGGGACACACTAAAATGCAGAACCTATCCCCCAAAACTTGAAAATATGAAAACATTCACAAAAAAAGTTATTTATATAAATAAACACAGAAAACTGCCTAACTTTGCATTGCTCTTCAGAATCCTTGTTAAAAAAAAACAGATCCCCCTTTTCTTAATAAAAGTCGACTCTCTCTCACCTGCCACCGCACCCGATGATAAAGTAGCAATTATTGGTGTCTTCGTTTTGGAATTGATTTGAGCTAGACATTTGAAAAGCAACCCATCCTCCGCCATAGCATAGATTACACGAGGCATTGGAAAAATGGATCCAAGAAGACTGAATAAAAAGCAAACACATGCAGTATGGCAAACACATTCATGCAAGATTACATCTCAGAACAGAAATTAAGTACTTGTATAAAACTCAGCATCACAGCTTTGATTACAAAGTCTTGTTATTTTCAACACATGTTATGATTGGGCATTTAAAAATATTTGCCAGTATTTACCATTGTGCTACTTATTCTGCTGCAGACATTTGCCCAGCACACTTTCCAGACTGAGAACAATATTGCAAGTAATTTGTGCATGCCCCCAATTATTACTGAATTAAGACTAGATAATTAAGATTTAGGAAAACCAAAACCGATTATACCATTAAGGCATCTTTAGTGGCAATAACTCAGAAATTAAAATTCCTAAACTGATATGAAATTAAAGAAGAGATTACATAATTTGATTTCATAGTATAGTCCCTTCCTTTATTCGATGGTTATGAACTTCTTATATTTACTTTACCATTATTTTTCCTCATTTAACCTGATGTTTCATCAAATTAGTAATAATAGCCAGCAGCATAAGATAAGAGAAAAAGGGCAAAAAACCACAAAAAAAAAAACAGAAAAAAAAACTCACTGTAAATTTAGTACATAGAAGTAGCCACGATTGTAAGTCAGGAGCAGCGAAGTTTAAGAAAACGCTCTATGCTTTAGATGCTTCGAATTTCTTGTGTGTTTACTGGCTGCACCATTCCATACATGACTTAGTTATAAAAAATAACCATTTAAGAGAAAATATGTAAAATATCTTATTTTAAAAATTCATTTTCTTTATCTTTTGATAAAGCTCGGCTGTACTTGGCCATGGATAAGTCTTTGTCCATCTATCTACTTAAGACCATGATGGTATGATGTCTTCATAGTTCAGATTTTTGAAAGTACTTGAAATTATTCAGAACAAACCTCAACACTAGCACTTGGCTGAGAAACCAAGGGGGGTAAATTTCTAACTGCTGCTTAATATTATCTTGAATGGAAAATAAACAAGATTTTCAGACAGACTAAAAGCTAGGCTGATGAATTCTATAAAAAAGATTTCTTTTTCCAATTTTGGACTTTCAAAAACTTATTTTCACTTTAAGAAAATAGTAATCAGGCAAATAGATGAATTTTCTCTTTGTAAGAATGTCCTACAGTATACCATGATATGAACTAGAATGAAATAGCTTATGATCATGTGTTAATTTGAAATGTGAGTAGCTCAGGGAACCTGAGAAATGAATTCTCAAGTACTAAAACAGGTAGCTGCTGCAAATCTGAGTACTTGAGATTCAACTCCTCTTTGCTGTCCACATATATTATATGAACTTCCACCATTGGTTTCAGACTAGTAATTTCTATTTCTAGACCAAATTCATTCTGCTGAGTGCTAAGAGAAAAAAGCTCAGTGTTTCACAATAAAAAGCACATTACACTGACAACGTCATAGCATACAGCTCCCAGTCATATAGATGCGATATTATTTTAAAAGACAGCAGAAAATGTGGGGTCTGCACATAAGGTCTTGCTTGTCTGTAGCACTATAATACCACAGGCAGCAGAGAAACACGCTAGTATAAGCATCCTACAGTTTTATACTGCATTCATATATGAATATGCATAACATACATATATGTGTATGTCTACAGGTATATCAAAGCCATTTACATTTCTCCTGAAGCTTGGGACCATCATTATCTTGAAAAACTGACTTTTAACTGATGGGTGAAAAAGGTTTTATCACTTAAGATTTTTATATGGCAATTCTGGTCAAACTATTCAGGGAAGACATAGTTGCATAATATATTCCTTATTATCAAGATTATTTTTTAAACTCATAAAAGCAATTCTTTGAACACTGACTACTTTGCAGTATTGCCAACAGCCCCTGAGTCAAAGGCAAGGTGATGTACCTCGTTGACAAAGCACAGAGGGAGCCAGCAGCAACAACGTATTTGGCAGGACCCCATCCAACATATTCAAATGCTACTGGAAGTGGGCTTTTCTCATCCAGGAGGTAATATGGCATCATAAGTGTTAAAGCTGCAGAGACCCCAAAGTAGGCCATAAAGCAAACAAGCAAAGAAGTCACGATTCCAATAGGAATAGCTTTCTGAGGATTCCGGACTTCTTCACCTAGGGAGATATAAACAAAAGATTTGCATGCTTAATGAAATATTAATAGATACATGGGTTCTTCTCATGCACAGTCATTTCACTCTGCTTTTGTTCCTTCTGTTTTCTTAGGTTGCTCCATGTATTCTACATGAAATGTTTCTTTTGTGTAATAGCATAGAGTACTATGTTATTACACAAAATTCCAATTCCCAGAGGCAAGAAGAGAAAGCAAGAAATTGTGCAGGTCAGTTTCCTGTTTCAAGAAAGAAAATGATATACTGGTGTTATTAAATATTTCGTGATAGAATGGCAGTCTTAATCTATTGGAAAATGATTCACCCACAGAAATTAAATGACTGTCATGGCATTCTGTGGGCCCTTAAATAGGAAGGCTTCCATAAATACGAACATAAACTTTTTCTAGCCAGTGCATCAATTTATATTAAACTCTGGTTTCAACACGAAAATAGTACTTTGAATCTTTCTAGTAAGATTTGGCATTTAAGTGCCCCAAAATGGCCAACGGCAAAGCCATACAGTAATACGAACCAGAAGAAGCACTTAGACTAATTCTGGCATGATTATTTTGTTGCATAAGATAAAGAAAAACGAATTACCACAATATGTTTTGTCCTACTAAAAAAGAGACAATTTAAGAGCATGATCATCATTTGGTACTCATTGAGATAGTACTAGAGGTTACTTTCAAATTGAAGGTTAAGGACAGTGATCATGACTAATATTTATAAAATATTTGACAGCTTGCAAAGAATTTTTTACGTGTATTGTAATCTTAAGTAACCATAACATGAGAGGCCTCCCAACTTTACCAACTAATGGAAACCAAGGCTCAGAGCATTTCACTAAATTTCTTCTTATCATATGCCGTACGTGTCACAGCTGAGTCTGGAACCAACCCTTATTACCCCAAATCCCACTCTTTCCTTAACCCTCTGCTGCCACCCATGGGTACTCCTGTAGAATAAGGAACACCTTTCCTTCTACATGGAATCAAGATTCTGCCCTTACCAGTTGTTGCAATGCAGTCAAATCCCACAAAGGCATAAAAGCAGGTAGCAGCCCCAGCCAAAGTTCCTGCAAAGCCATAAGGCATAAAGCCACCAGCCCCATAGATACTTGTTCCATTTTCAGAAGGCAGATCTCTAAGGAAGAGAACAAGCACAGTGGAAAGTCATTTTCATAGAAAACTGTTTCTTGGAAGGCTATTGTGTTCACCAGCTCTTTGAAGCCCACATATATAAAATTAAAAGTAAATCCTGATTTTTCTCACCCTGTCCTAGGGGTCTTAGTGGTGTTCCCAAAAATGGCACCCTCTTGGGTTGCCAACACTTAACTGGAGCCTGATCAATAGCATAAGCTCAAGGCCCAGATCCACTCTGGCTAAAACTCAGAGCCAGGCAACACTGTGATAGCAGAGATACCATATATGGGCCGTGCTCTGAAACAAAGACATAAAACTTCCTCTTCTCATGGACAGTTGGGAAGACTGCACATTTATAAATTTTACTAATAAGACATTTGAAAAGGTGAAATCAAATTCTCTTGGCTTGATTAATATTGAAGTTGAGTATTTTATACCATGTTAAAAATGGCATAAAACCAGAGGACTCTAATTTTTTGCCTCAAGAGAATGGCTTCAAACAACATATGTAAAGAAAAACATGTAGTTATACTTCACTTCATGTAAGAGATATTTCTGTAACCTTATTTTATTTACATATCAGAATATTAACATAAATGTTCAGATGAAACCTTTTGTAAGTAATTATTACTAATTTAAGTTTTGAGACTATCAGGTTTAGAGCAAAATACGTGAGCAATTCTGCTTATGTAACCAATGACACTTTTCAAAAATCAAGGCCTGAAAATTACTAAGAGGCTAAAAGACTGCAATAAAACCAAATGGTACTTTCAAAGGCGGAACTAAGGGATGCATGACTCAAAAGGATCTACTGTTTTGTAAAGGTGGAAAGAGGGGGAAGAGGCATCCTTCCAATAGTTAGGATCTCACTTAGCTCTTCTCCTATATCTCCTGCAGAGCTTGAAGCTGAGAACCGGCCACTGCATGGCTTCAAATAGCTGCTCAACAGTGAGTGCACCTACACATTTATGTTTGGGGGGCGAGACTGTAAGAAGAGTCTTGGAATAGACCAGACCCTCAGAAATGTCTCCAAAGCAAAAGAAAATTGAGAACCTCTGTTGTAGAGGAAAATGTAAGACAAAAGCAGGCAATTAAACCAAACCAAACCAAACCAAACCAAACCAAATCAAACCAAACCAAACCAAACCAAACCAAACCAAACCAAACCAAAACCAAAACCAAAACCATTCAGTTAGAGGGAAGAACCCAAATATTATACCTGGCACTCGCTGATATATTTTTGAGAAACTCTTCACTAATCTTCCAGTTTGCCACATTTCCTTTCACAAACCCAGCAACCATAACAAAGAGAAGGACCAGGATATTAATAGCTGTGAAGATTTTATTCACCCAAGCCGATTCTTTTACTCCAAAAGATAAAAGACCTATGGAAAAAGAAAGGGGCTTTTAATTTTTTTTTTTTTTTACTTAAGTTTTAGCAAAAGCAGTAGCATTTTGAGGCATTTACAGTCTTTAGGATATTATTTTACCAGCATCCATGTATTTAACTTACATTTATCCCTTTCTCTTGCGAGTTTGACTCACCTAACCGTAACAAGATCTGAATACAACCAACTGGATTGCAGAAGGGAGATGGTGCTCATAGCCCAGAGATATTACACTCCAAGAAATCAATAAATCTAGTAACTTTGGCTCTTATTACCAATGGGTAGGTAGAGGTAAAGGACTAAATTTTAATGAAATACTGTTCTAAAAAAGCCACCTCAGAGTTAGTGGCTGCAAAATTCTGAAAATAAAAGCTCAATCGTATGTCGGCTTCATCATGTTTACAGAATACATAAGATAATTCAACGGCCTCACCAGAAAAAAATATGTTTTTAACTGATTCCCATTTTAATAGCTTTATTTTATATTCTGATTGCAAAAGTAATCAATTTCCTATTCAAGGAATTTGAAAACACAGAAAAAATACAAAAGGAATAAAGACCAAGTATAATTTCTTCTCAAGAATTTCGGGTGTAGGGGATCCCTGGGTGGCACAGCGGTTTGGCGCCTGCCTTTGGCCCAGGGCGCCATCCTGGAGACCTGGGATCGAGTCCCACGTCGGGCTCCCGGTGCATGGAGCCTGCTTCTCCCTCTACCTGTGTCTCTACCTCTCTCTCTCTCTCTCTCTCTCTCTCTCTGTGACTATCATAAATTAAAAAAAAAAAAAAAGAATTTTGGGTGTGCCCACACACACACACACACATTTTCTTTTTTTTTTTTTTTTCACACACATTTTCATATTGACAAATAGATAACTTCATGTTTAACAACCTCTTCTACAATATGAAGACACTATAAGCCCTTATTTAGAGACTGTCTGGTAACTCTCAGTTTCTTACATCTATAAATAGTACTGACAGCATCATCCTTTTATAAATATCTTTGTACACTTTCTATTTATTGCTTTATAATAATGTTCTATAAGGTAATAGCGTATCAAGGGTATGTCCTTTCATATAAGGCTTTTGGTTCACATTTTCAGAAATATTCTCCAGACATTTTGGCCCAACTGAAGCTGCCCATTTTTTTCTATTAGGTTATTCTATTTATATCAATTTATAAGATTTATTTATATAATAATGCTATAAACTCTGTCATATATTGCATATTTTTTTCCCAGTTAATCATTTACTTTTTCTCTTGGGGTTGATTCTATCTATCTATCTATCTATCTATCTATCTATCTATCTATCCAACTATCATATATATATATACACACACACACACACATATTTATTTATATATAGATAGATTTAGAACATAAATTTTTCCTCTTTAGTTTTCTACCTTTAGAAAGATTTTTCCCAATATTAACCACAAAACATTTACCTTTGTTTCTTTCTAGTACTTTCATGACTGTATTTATCATATATATGTGTGTGCATGTATTTTTTTTTAGAAGAGAGAGAGAACAAAGAGAAAGAGCATGTGCAAGTGGGGAGTAGGGGCAGAGAAGGGAGAGGGAGAGAGATCTTAAGCAGGTTCCACATCCAGCATGGAGCTCAATGCAGGGATCAATCTCATGACCCTGAGATCATAACCTGAGCCAAAATCAAGACTCGGATGCTTGACTGAACCACCCAGGCACTCTCATCACATTTTTATCTTTAATACATTTTATATAGGATATGAATTATGGACCAAAGATACTTGTTACTACTGGGGAGAAGATAGTGATACTCAGGGATTATGTCCACATCTATTTGCTTCTTCCACAAATCTATACCATCCAGGATCAAATAAGCAAAATTACTCAAGTAGAGATGAGGAAAGCTGAATTTCATTTCTCTATCGGTAAAATTCCCAGAATTTCACAATAATGGAAGTAAAAATAGGAGAAAAGATAGTGCATGAACAGTATACTTACTGGCTCCGTCACACTAGAAACCACTATACACCTACACACTTTGGAAATACACACTATACACTGTACCACTATCCACTTGGAAAATAACAAAGCCATTCACATGTTTTATGAGAATTTCCCAATACCCCACGTGCACTCTCTATTCTGGGATCCCTACTTTCTGCCAATAGATTATATGCCAATGAATATCTCCTCGAAATACTGCATGCACTTTCCTGGGTCTTTAACAAAGCAAAAGCTTTAGCTGACAAGACAGTTGGTATTACAATAGAAATTAAAATTTATAATCAGAGGTTCTGATCTTTGGAGATCCTAGGGACAAAGGTATCATGTGAGCTTAGCCTATATTTAAAGTAAAAGCACACTGGTCAATGACACAGGGCAATGATGCAGGCCAAGGCTTGAGTCCTGCCATGGACCTTCATAATTATGTGTCACAGCTACATGCTTCTCATCGCTTTGAGATTAAAGCTGAATATGTTAAGATCATTGAAACCATCCCTAAATAAAATATGATGTAAGTAACTTAGTGTTAGTTAGCTAAGCTGTTTAGAAACCAAAACAAATGAAATCTATCACCTGTTGAAAACAATTGTTGTAATCTTTCTTGATTTTACAGATAAAATGCCAAGCATGTTAGAGCTATAAATTTTGTTGATGTTCCTAACCCTAAATAAAATATTTAATGAATGACTAACTCTTTTAAGGGTAAAGCTATTTTTAAAATCATATAATTGTATAAGTAAAAAGTTCATCGTAGAAAGATATTTCTGTCACATTTTTGTAGTAAGCAAGGGAGAAAGTAGCTGGAGAGAAGGTTAGATAGGAAAACAAGGGGCGGGCTGTCCAGGGGATATCAGGTAAGAAGTAAGAGTACAGATTTTATTCTGAGTGAAACTTTGATTGATTTAAGCAGGCGTGCCAGTGAGGATAGTAATCCAAATAGAAAATGTTTAAATAATTAAAACAAATATAAGGTGGCAGTAGGGATTAACTATGCCTACAAAATACAACTATCTGCCAGCTTCTTACTATATAATGAGCAAGAAGTCTAAACAAGATAGACAGTCATATCCCCATTTTATGGATGAGGAAACTGAGTCACAGAAAGATTATACCACTTAATGTTCCAAAGATAGTGAGTGGCAAAGTAGTACTGAAAACCTGATTGTTCTAATTCTAATTCCTGCGCCTTTCTAAACCACTAGACTACATGGCTAGAAAAAATGGGAAAATACTAGCATCAAGTTTATCTACATAATGTCTACATTCAAAAATGATAGGTGGTTTGAATATGCCTCCTTTTCAGCTAAATACCTACATTACATAGACGAAGGCATGAATAGACAGAAATTCTTCCAGAAATGGTATGCTCGCAAATACCCTCAGTTGTAGCTAACGAGATAAAATAATGACAAAAATTATACATTCTTTCTTACTGAAACTTCAGTCATTCCTGCAAATCTCCAACTGGTATTATAATGATGTGCCTTATCTTACTCTTTAGTGCATTCCAACTACCATTTACTTAGAAGTGCTATTTCGACCATTCCACACAATATAGATTTATTTTAAAAATATGTCTATCATATAATATAAAATGTGATTCCAGCTGGTGGCGAGGCCCACGGACACCTAACAGTTCCCTAAACATATAAATATGCCACGTGTTTTGAGAACTCAGGCCCCAAATCCAGTAGTTACTTATTTTCCTGGGATAATTAATCTGGCTCATCTCAGGGAGGAATGTAATTGGTTTTCTTACCTGCTAGCAGTAATATAAGGCACACAGCAAAAAAGTCAGGATACTCTGCAAGGCCGGTATAATTCATTTTGAAGTATGTCCTGAAAAACTGACCAATCTGTTTGCTAAGAAGTTCATCAAAGGTGCCACTCCATGCTCTTGCAACACTTGATGTACCTTCCCAAAACACAGAACATTTAGAGAATGAACGGGTCACTGGGAGAAGATGAACAGAACATCCTTTGCTATCTATTCTGGGATGAACTTGGGTTAGTTTGGACAGAACTGAAAATTTTAATCACATATAAAATTGTCTTGATAATTTTACAATTATACATTAGTAACTGAATGTTCAAGTTCATAACTGAAATCAGCTAACTTTATTTGCATTTAAGAACTATGGGGTGTTTTTAAGAAGCAAGTTTCAAACCCACTAAAAAGTGTATTCAGAGAGGAAGCAGAATCACTGAATTTTGCAAGTAGGAAACATTTTAGAGGTGAGATAAATGGGACCTAGGGTGGTCACGTAATTCAGTCATGATCACGTAGTCACTAATGCACACCTACAAGGATCTCTGCTTCAGGAGTGCTAGTTCTACTATTCCATACAACTAGATTGATCTTTTTTGTTTTTGTTTTTGCAACATACCTATCACGTAAGATAAAATGAGATTCCAGCCAGTGATGAATGCCCACAACTCTCCAACAGTGACATAAGTGTACAAATACGCAGACCCAGTTTTGGGAACTCGGGCTCCAAATTCAGCATAGCAAAGGCCTGCCATCACGGAAGCAAGGGCAGCAATGAGGAAGGACACCACAATACTGGGGCCAGAATCTGCTTTGGCCACCTCTCCAGCAAGGACATAAACCCCAGCACCAAGAGTGCTTCCGACCCCCAGGGCAATGAGGTCCATGGTGGATAAGCAGCGGCATAATTTGGAATCTTCTAGACTGTCCATAGTGACGATTTTTCTCCGGATCAGACATCGGGCAAAAGATAGCGCAGCTCTGCAGGGAATCATTCTGAAGTGGATGGCCTGAGGAAGAGAAGGGAGAAGGTTAGAAGGAGATCAGGAATCATCATCCCCACGTATTGTTGGCCCAGCTTTTTTTTTTTTTTTAATTTATTTTTTATTGGTGTTCAATTTACCAACATACAGAATAACCCCCAGTGCCCATCACCCATTCACTCCCACCCCCCGGCCCTCCACCCCTGCCCAGCTTCTTAATACAATTATGGCACCGTTTTGTTCTTGGTTTTGTTTTACTCGTTACTAGAAATGCAGCCTAGAGCAACCAGAAGGAGGACGGAAAAAGTCAAAGCTGTGAATTTCTTAGAGTTCACCCATACATGGCCTTTTAAAAGGAACTGCAACAAATGGCTTATTTGGGGAACAAAGGAATGGAAGCTTTGGGTGATTAAAAAGATTTGCCATTGTTATTGCTACAATTTTTAAAGATTTGTTGATAGAAATCCCTTCCAGGACATGGATCATTTGTCCTCCCTACAAACAAGGGGATGAATTGCCTCATCTTTCTTTTTGTCAATTCATTCATTCGACTCCTATTTTTTATGCCTTATTACATGCCAGTGATTGTGCTAAGCAGTATGTCTAGAATGACGTGCTACATATTTATGGTCTCCAGCTTTATGAGGCTAGCAGTCTAGCTATTGTCTACAAGCAGGTTAAAAAACACCATCATTATGTATTTTACAGCTTTATCAAATAGGTCTTTTTTCATTTCAGTCTGTTTCATTTTAATATGAAGCCATTTGAATCTTTTAGAATAAAAAAAACTCCCCCAAAAAACATACTTGGATTTTTCTAAACAAAACTGCTATCCAACGATGCTTTGAGTAAGAATTTGTAGTAAAACACATATGCTTATTTACATTTACTTGAGATTTCTAAATAGATAAATAATCCCCAAGCCCATGCCAAATATGATGTGTTTTTTTTTTTTAAATAGAATGAATAAGGTAGACAGAAAAGACTTACTCCCCAAACCACACAGGCTCCAACAATTTAACACTGAAAAACATTATCAGGTTATAAAACAAAGTATGGATCCTAATAAGGAAAAAATATATATGTGTTACAATAAAAAGTCTGAAGTAAAAAATACCAAAATATTAACCGTGATATCTTTGGATGGGGGGCTAATTTTTACTTTCATGTATTTCATAGAATATATATTATATTATATTGCTAATATATATTTCTAAATGATCTCCAACAGACATGTATACCTTGTGTGCAAAAGACCTATAAAATTTTTTTAAGACCCTACAAGGGCCTTGAGACATATAGCTCAGCAGACAGGGAAATAACAGAAATAAGGAATATAATAGTATATGAAGCTTATCAGTAAATAAAATGAAATGTATTTATGAATAAACAAATACAAAATCTAAAACAATAAAATAAAATAAAATAAAATAAAATGAAATGAAATGAAATGAAATGTATTTAACTTTCAGAAGTACAGAAGTACTCCACTTCCGGAGCACAGTGATGTACAGAGACGGAACGCTGTCTCCTTTGGTCTCACTATACTCATTATCAACAACATAAACTTATGAGATCACAGCTTTGCATCTTCTCTGAAGAACTTAGAGCTTTTTATCCTATAAAATTTATCCTTGAACATTTCTCATCCTTCATACTATAAAAGACAACCATTATTAAAATTATTTTATTTAAAAATAATAAATAAGATGAATTTTCTATGTTAAATCTAAATGATTTGATGCTGATAAGAGACACAGACATTTCTGATGAATAACCCAATTTCCATTAAACCTCATAGATAAAGCAAACTCCCTGAACATTATTTACATATCAATATAAGTGCAAGTCCTTGACTTTGAAAGCAGCTAGCTCAAGGAACGCAGAGAAACATCCTACAGAAATATGAAAATGAGTGAAACATTCCTTGATAGTAAAAATAAAGTTTTACACATTGGTGTTGTCCATACTACCTAACAGAGTGCCAAGGCTCACACTTCACAAATGCTTGTTGAAAAATTTGCAAATACACGAGACATCTCCAATTTTGCCAATATTCTAGTTTCCAAAGTGAAAACCTAATACTTCTCTAAATCAAATGTGTATCGATTTCTACACCTATCTAGGCCTTAAAGGGCTATTTCTCAGATAACATAACTAAAAGATAAGGAATAAAGTGAACTGCTTAAAAAAGAATCAGGAAGGGAAAAAGGTGAAGTTATATAAAGCCAACTGAGATGGGGAGAGGGAACATGGGGGTGTTCAGTAAATGCTGACCTTCCAGAACATTCAAGTCTTTTTATACAGAGGTGTGCAGAGGTCAAGGAATAGGGATCACTGCCAACTGAAAGTTGCTGAAAAGTGCTCAGAAATGAAGAACCACTGAATTTTAGCAATGATTTAAGATCATGTGAAGATGGGGGGATGCCTGGGTGGCTCAGTGGTTGAGCATCTGTCTTCAGCTCAGGGTGGGATCCTGGTCTGGGGATCGAGTCCCGCATTGGGCTCCCTGAGAAGAGCCTGGTTCTCCCTCTGCCTGTCTCTCTACCTCTCTTGGTGTCTCTCATGAATAAATAAATAAAATCTTTAAAATAAGAAATCATGTGAAAATGGGACATGTCATCTACAACTTTAGGAAACAAGTGATGGGCAAAATGAGTCATACCTGTTCATCGTTTAACTAAATAAAATGCTCTTGATACAGTACTTCATCAACCCCAGTTTTTATGAATAAAAGATGCAAATTCTCCAACGATTGCATATTTAAGGAGAAAGGACCTAGAAGGAAGCAAGGAAAACTAAGAAGAAAGGTGAGTGGAAGGATTGTGAAGGAGCTTTTATTTTATTTTCTTAATTTTTTTTCTGGTAATATGGCCATAATGCTGTTTGTGAAATTTCTAAAAACAGACAAAAACAACAAAAAACCCACACAAAATCCACCATAAAAATGAAAGGGAATAAGCCAACCATTATTACAAACCTCTCTGAAATGTTAAAAATAGTGAACACTTTCATGAACATTTACCCAAAATGAATACATGAGTGACCCTCATCCTTGTCAATAGAAAAATGAATTTAATTTGCTCCAGATTACATAGGAAGCCAAATGGTTTACAGAGAATTTATAGCTTTAATCTAATGATATCTGATAGCTACTGCCTCTTGTGTATTAAAAATGGAAAGTATTTTACATTAGTTTTTCTACGTTGCCCTGGGGAAATACGACAGAACTGCCATTTGTCAAGCATTCATTTGCTTTGAGTAACAGAAACGCATACGTCATAAAATCTTCTCAGAACGAACAGGTTACACAATGTCCCTCACAAACAGTCTCAACTACGCACACCTATCTGATAAAATACTGATTGCAAAAGCTATGACACAAAACCAATTTTGCAGAAATATAATGGGATGGAATTAAAGTAACGTAAAAACATGCTGGGCCAATTTAATGAATCATTATTAAGCAAACATATGTTAAATCCTGGCAGGTAGATCATGCAGTGTTTAGTTAATAAATAAAAAAGAACACTCTGCTTTTGTAAAATAACGTTTTTTGTGGAGACTGATGATGAAAGTAGAATGGCAACAGGGGAATGAGGGGAAAAAAGATACCTGGGCCTACTATCAGTGGTAGAATTTGATTATTTACATATTTTTAATAACTTTTCCTTTAAAACGCTTAAAAAAGATCTGCTCCTTTTGCGAGATGGTTATGATAACCTTATCACACTTCTCCAAGTTATTTTCATGGCTGAAAAAAACTCTTACTCATCCTTATCCTTTGATTCAGGTCTGTATCTACTGAATTTGTCTGAGCTTTGCTGGGTTGTCTCATCAACAAATAACTATACAGAGAGAATACGCAGGAATTCTGAAAGTAATTTTTTTTAAAGATTTTATTTATTTATCCATGACAGACACAGAGAGATGCAGAGACACGAGCATTGGAAGAAGCAGGCTCCATGCAGGGAGCCCAACGTGGGGCTCGATCCCGGGTCTCCAGGATCACGCCCTGGGTTGAAGGTGGCGCCAAATTTCTGAGCCACCAGGGCTGCCCTCTAAAAGTAATTCCATTGGTCTGGAGGGCACAGTTTATCCAAGAGCAATGATCCACACCATCATATCCACTGTGAGCTACTGCTATTGTGACCAAGGACTAGTATTTCCTACAGAAATGTATAGTAATGGATAATTATCTAGGTTTTGGAAGAGACCTTTTGAAAGAAAGCTTAGATCTGAAAATGCTATTGACCAAGAGAGGGTTAGAAGGGATCTACGATATACGCTGTCACAGAAAAATATGTGAATGAATTTACTGAGCTCGATGATACAGTGAGCTCTCCCCAAGTCCCTCCCTCACCCCTAACCCTAAGTATGATTGTTTCAAGACACCTAATTCCCTACTGGAGCCCTATTAATTCTTGCCAGGAACTAAACTACTTTCTTAGAAACTTGGAATCACCTCCACCTCAAACTTCTTCAACCCAGGTTACAAACTTGACAGTATAAAATTTTAGGTCAAGTAAATTCCTAGCCCTGATGATATGACAATGCCACAGAGCAGACTTCCTTTCAACTAACCACAGAAATCTTTTAGAATCTGCTAAATACAGTCAAAAGTTGATCCTGGATTTTCACTTGGGCTCAAAAGTTTGATGTAGTATTTAGTCTCACAGAAACGAATCTTTCCTCTCCTCCCCTAAGTGAAATCTCACACTTAATCCTCTGTATCAGTATCACAGGCCCTGACAATAAATCTTATAGGAAAAAGCAGCTGCAGCCAGACAGGGGGGCGGGTTGTCCAACAAATTCTCAACAAATTATCTGCTCAGAATCCTCACCAATTCTTCCCGCCTCATTTGAGTTGCTAGTTTCATGGTGAGACAATCTGCACTTTCTGTTTCTGGACAGATAAGGGAAAAGGAATTAAACCATAGAGAACTGGTATCTCTGCCACAATGTGTTTTCCTAGAGCTTTGGGGCTGCAAGCTTCAAACCCAGTGTCAGTCACATTTCTACAAATTTAAAGTTCAAAAGCATATTTTCAAATTATACTGTAGGTTAAATAATTTAGTGAAAAGGAGAGGAGGGATATGGACATAATATCATGAAATTATTGACTTTCATTCTTTTTACTTAAGTGTAAGAGATTACTTTCTCAAAAAAATATATCAAAAATATAATTCAGGTTAAGGGATAGTACAAAATGGTTAACTGCTCACTTTCATTAGTAAAAAACAAAAACAAACAACAACAAACCTTTGCATTCAAGCCTAAAACATTTCTTTTTTTTTTTGAAAACCAAAATACTTTTTCATATACATTTATATTTGGTCCAAAGCTTACCTTTTTCCCCAAATCAAATTTTCTGAACAATATCTTCCTCCAAAGTTTTCTCATATAGGTGAACACAAATGTAGAAATAAGTAAAAGTTAATGACCCAATTCAGGCCAATAATCAATGTAGCAATGGCATTTAAATTTGCTTCCCTTTTATATCAAATCAGTACTATAAGGAAGTTAAACTTTTTCAAACTTTCTGATACAAAATCCAGAGAGAGATAAGCATCTTTCCTAAGGACATCCAACAAATGAAAAGCTGGTAGAGTTTGCAAAGGTACTTTACAATCTGAACCCATTTAGCTTTATTTAGTAAAGGCAAAAATACAGGAATAAGGCAGATCTAGCTGTCTCATTTAGATAGATGCAGAGCAATTAAAAAACATTATGCTTTCTAGGGGTGCCTGGGTGGCTCAACTGGTTAATTATCTGCCTCTGCTCAGGTCAGGATCTCAGGGTCCTGGGATTGAGCCCCCTCCCTGTGAGGAATCCCTGCTCAGTGAGGGTCTGGTTCTCCCTCTCCCTCTGCCCCTCCCATCCCCCACTCATTCTCTCTCTCTCTCTCTCTCTCTCTCTCTCTCTCTCCATTCTCTCTCTCTCTTTCTCTCTCTCAAATAAATGAATAAAATCTTTTAAAAAAAATAAGTTTTCTAGCATCAGTTTTTAGGTTGGAAAAGAGGGAAAGTAAAAAAAAAAAAAAAGAAAAGAAGCCAGAGCCCTCAGCACCTTGGTAACCAGAGTATCTGCCCAGTCAGCACCCACTTCCACAGTCAAGGATCTTGGTGGCACACTTTGGTACCAGGCGGACGCCCGTTCCCGTTAGGTTTTAGCAATCTCTGGCTAATAAATCACTCTGAATGCCAGAGGTTACCACCTGTTCCCTCTCCCCTGGCAGCTATGGAAGGAAGTGTCCTCTGCTAGGCCCTGTCATCTTATATGTACCATTTCCAACATCAGGAGAGGACCTTCCCAAAGTGATTGCACACCCACCCCAACTCTCTAAGAGCTATCCTGATGAAACTGATGAGCATTCATTCAGTATTTTCCATATGCCATGTCCTTCTAGTTTACTCCTTCAAGAATCTTCACAGTATCCATACAAGATCAGGACTGTTGTGAATCTCACAGCATAGAGGAGGAAACAGAGACAGAAAAAGGCTAGGCAAAATTAGTTAGCAGGTGGAATGAGGGATGAACCCTGCTTGTGTGACTCCGAAGCTTTTATTCACAACCACGAACTCCTGCCATCTTGCCAGGGAGCTGTCATTACCCACCTACCCACACCTCCTTTAAGGAAGAAGAAGATCCCACAGCACTCTCCTGCCACTCCCAAGCCACAGCTGACCAGACCAGAGATAGGCCCCTGACTCAGGGTTACATATCTAAAGGCTGAGTACGCTCATTCAATATTCTTGAAAATCTGAATAATACAACTGAAAGGGTCGATGGTCTAGTGCTCAGGCCGAAGTCATGCAGACTGGGAGCCAGGCTGACACCATGTGGAAACCAAGTGGCTGAGAGCAAAAGCAGTGATTCAGGGGAGCAGAGAGAGAGACCTGCCACCCCAGCGGTGAGACAAGGAGGGGAATGCATGGGTCCACTTCTCCCTTCCCTGAAGCCTTGTCGTCCTTCCTGACTTTGGGTGTGCAGAGTCCCCTGAGTCATCTCAACAAACTCACTATTCACCTAAGCTATTTTGAGTGGTCTCTGTTCCTTGAAAGCAGAAGCTACTAAAGAAAATTAAGGTGGTATCAGCACATCCTACTCTCTTGGGTTCCACTTCATTTCAACCCTTCAAGTCTTTCACTACTTCCTCCCATTTCTGGTGAATTTCCTGATAATCCCTCTTCTTTCCAAGAGCAGGTATGCTGATGGGATAACTTGATTTATTCAGATATTTTTCCAGTAAGGTACTCAGTTGAGTTTAACATACATTAGTCCTGTCTTTTCTACTTACCTACAGACATACATACCCTCTCTCTTAAACACAGCCTTTTACAAGGCAGAACAAAATCTTTTCTTCTTGGACTTACATACTTCCAATCTGGGCTCCCGAGAACACTATTTCTCCACTGTCCACTATTGATCAAAGAGCACCCTACACCTGGTCAAGTTCCTAGCAATAGCAAACAAGGGTTCTACAGTACTTACTCAAGACGTTCAAAACATTGTTGTCATCAATGAGTTTAAACCAATTATTCACTTAATGAAAGGAGGGCTAGCAAAGGAAGCACAGGAGGTATTTTATCACATTGTAGAAGGTTAAGTTTCCTGAGTCAGAGAAGGATGAGCTGAATTTGGCCATCTGAATGCAGTTGCCAAATGTAGTGGCAGAAGGAGGTTGGGAAGGGAGCAGTCGGAATTATGAGTGTTTTGGGTGGAGGGAATGGCAAGGCCAAAGGAACAGAAGGTGGTTCAATATGCTATAGAGCTTAGGGGCATGAGGAGAAGCTACAGGAAAACAGAGTAAGCAGAGGGATCCCTAGGCCACACAAGGAGTTTGGACTTTATCCTGAAAGCAGTGGGGAATCACTGAAGGACTTTAAGCCAGATATACAACTTGAAAACTGTTTATCGTTTTGACTATATTATAGGGAAAGGATGGGAAAAATTAAGACTGGAGTTAGTAAGAAAGGAAATCATGTTCCTGCAATGATCAAGGCACAAAGGACTGTGACCCTGGGGTGAAGGCAGTGGGGTGAAGTGGATGGATCTCTGAGCTGTTTGGGAGGTGAAGGAAAGAGAAGTTGGTGACTATGGTATTTGGGCCCATGGCTTCTAGATGGTTTGTGTGTCCTTCACTTAAGGAATGAGAGAGGAAGGTTCTTTCTGACCCCCCTGATTTTTAGATCTGTATGGGACTGTCATGTGGTCAAGAAAGCTCTAGAGCAGAAGGCAGGAGACAGGAGAATTATCAGCACAGAGAGAATAATTAAAGGGACAGTATCACCCAGTGAGAGATTGTACATGAGAAGGGAAGGGAACAAAACACCAAAGATCCACACATTTAAGGAATGGGAAGAAAACGACAAAGAAGAACCCATAGAGGGGCTGAGAAGAGACAAGAGTGGTAGAAGGAACCAGAAGTTCTGACCCAAAAGGGGAATGAGCCTTCGAGGAAGGAAAGAGTGGTCAACAAGGTCAGACAGTGCTTGAAAAGAAGGAATGAAATATGATCTTAGGATTTAGTGACAAAGAAGTCTTTGGTGACCTTGAGAAGAGAAATTTCTGCAGCTTTGTGGGGAGTGTAAGTCAGGTGCCTTGGGCTGAAAAATAAGGAAAGGTGGGGAAACAAAGACAAGTTTATGTGGTTTTCTTCAAGCATATGACATGAGGGGCCCATGGAGTCGAAGGGAGACTTTGTATAAAGAAGGAATTTACTGTGTTTAGACCCTGAAGGGAAAATGCTAGGAGAGACAGAGATAACATATAAGAGGGGGGCGGGAGGAATGGATCAAGAAGGTCCTTGAGATGTGGAAGACTGAGATCCAGAACTGAGATGAACAGTCAGTACAAGGAGAAATCCATCTTTACCCTAAGAATCAAGAAGGAGGACAAGGTGGTACAGGGACACACAAGTTCATAGGCGTAGGTGGTAGACTGCTATACTGTCATTTGGAGAACTTCTAAAATTCCAACTTCATGTGGTGTATGCAGTGACCCTTGAAAAACACAGGTTTGAATTGCACAGGTCCACTTATGCACACATTTTTTTGAATACAGTACAGCACTATAGATGTATTTTCTCTCCCTTATGATTTTCTTCATAACATTTTCCTTTCTTTAGCTTACTTTCATGTAAGAATACTGATATAATAGATACAAAATACAAAATATGTGTTAACTATATATAATATATTATATTATAAGGTTTCTGGTCAGCATTAAGCTACTAGTAGTAAAGTTTTGGGGGAGTCAAAGGTTACACCTAGACTTTTGACTATGAACAAGGTTGGTGCCCCGATCACCATGTTGGGGGCAATTGTAGTTTATAGATGACAATAAATGGGAATGAAAAAATAATGTCAGAATAACTTCAGCAAAACCGTACATGGATAATTTTTTGTTTTGTTTTCATCACCAAAAACTTGTACTACCATTCTAAACATGAGAAAATAAATGCAGAGTAACTTTAAGTATATGCTTCTAGAATATAGTTAAAACTTCCATGTCTAGCTCTTTGTATACTCAGAAAACAGACACGGTAATATGTGGTATGGTGACTTTGTGGAACAAGGTATTCTAAATAAATGAGATTTCTAGATAACTAAACTATAAATCTCTAAATCATTGACTGCTGTTGCTCCAATCTTGCCACAATTTAGAAATGCTACTGAATTCTCTAATGGCTATCTGCTGTGCTAACAGGTGCCTAAGCTGCTCATCTTTGTTAAGAGGGTGATGTATTAGTATTCCTGTTTAAAAACAAATATATACTATTTCCTTAATTCTGATTTTAGGCCACTGTTCACACAAATTAGAGCCAGCTCAAGGATATCAAAAAATCCAGATGAACTGGACAAATGCAGGCTCCTGCTGAGAGCCATTGCTGAGGAAGATTTTTTACTTATTTCTAAATTGTTAGCTGAATTTCAGATTAAAGAATCTAGAAGTATGTTCATGGACTAGGAGGTGTGTTAAAAATACATGAAAGCTCTTATTGTCTGAAGAAATACTTCAGAACACTCTGATTTCCTCTAATCATTCTCTTTCCAAACACAGCCAAAGTATCCCTCTCAAGTCACCACCCTGCACCCTCCCTTGAAAGCTAACTAATTTAATTAATTGTTAGAATTCAACCACTTTTGTTTTAATGCTAAGCAAAATTCCTTTCAACAAACTGTGGCAGAAAAGGAATTCAAGCAGAATTCAGATTCATTTTTAGTTCAAGTTCACAAAATTTAGACAGATACTATGCTGTGCAGTCATGGTTTATGGTTTGGCTGGAAAGTCACCTTCTTGAAAAATTGTCGTTTTTGAAACGATATTTTCAATTTTGCAAAGCATGCTCTGATGTGATACTTCTTAAAATACAGAAACAATGTGTCGCCGGAGATTTTTTTATCATTAGCAATGACATGTTGGCAGATTGCTGAAAAACTGCTATTGGCTGAGAGCGGTTTGGAAGTTCATGTTGGCTTCAAATAAATCTGAATAAAACATTTCTATTCTGTGTTCAGAGAAAGTAATTAAAACAGTGCCAGTTCTTCATCATCACGATTCAGAGCCTCTAAGATTTAAGTTTAGAAGGTGAAAATTAAGAAAAAAATTTTAAACTAAAATAACTTGAAATAATGAGGTCCTTAACACCAAGGTCTGACATTTTTTGTCGCATATATTCTACTTATTAATATGCCATTACTGCCAACAATTTCTTCAACTTGAGTTTTCACCAAACTTTTTCTTAATTTTTGTAGTACTATTGCATAGACTGAATTTCACCTATCAATTGCTGAATGAACTTCAAATTTCTCTAAAAGATTAAGGTTTACAATTTCAAAAAGGAAAAAGGAAATGTTCTAAATGCAATTTACATATATATATGTGTATATATATTACATCTCTTTTCCATTCTTCCATGGATGGACACTTAGAATGGAAAACTACTCAGCCATTTAAAAAAGAATGAAATCTTGCCATTTGCAACAACGTAGACAGAGCAAGAATGTATTATGCTAAGCAAAATAACTCAGAGAAAGACAAGTACCATATGATTTCACTTATATGTGGAATTTAAGAAACAGAACAAATGAGCACAGGGAAAAAGAGAGGGAGAGACAAATCAAGAAACAGACTCTTAACTATAGAGAACAAACTGATGGTGACTAGAGGGGAGGTGGGTGGGGGATGGATGAAATAGGTGATGGGAATGAAGGAATATACCTGTTGTGATGAGCACCGGGTGATGTATGGAATTGGTGAATCACTATATTGTACACCTGAAACTAATATTTAAATATTAGTTAACTGGAATTAATATTTAATTAAATATTAGTTAACTGGAACTGCTAACTGGAATTTAAATAGAAATTTACTTAAGAAAGTAAATGCAATTTCTAAAGAACACTCCAAGGGGCATGAGGATACAGGCTGAGGGAGAAAGACAAACACCACTGGCCATGACCATGTAGTATGCTTGAAGGTAAGGGAAGTTCAGGGTACTATGGGGACAGAGAGGAGGGTGCACCCTGTTTGGACTCAGGCTGGGCCTGGGGACTTCCTGGCAGGAGCCAAGACTAATCCGATTCCTTATCCATACTTTCACTCTAGAAGTCATTGAAAAAAAAGAAGAAAGAAGAAAAAAATGGAATACTGCTTAACTAGTCCTCAGAACAAAGCAGCATCCTTAATCTTTAAAAACTAATTTTGAAATTCTGACAATTTATATAATCAGCCACTTTTAAAATCAATTACTTTGGGATACCTGGGTGGCTCAGCGGTTGAGCGTCTGCCTTAGCTCAGGGCACGAACCCCGGGACTTGAGTCCAGCACAGGGCTCTCTGTGAGAATCCTGCTTCTCCCTATGCCTATGTCTCTGCCTGTCTCTCTGTGTCTTTCATGAATCAATAAATAAAATTTTTAAAAATAAATAAAGTCAATCACTTCAAAGTTTGATCTTTCCTTTTCCTTACTTTATTTGAAAATTTACTTTTTTTGGGAAAAAGATCCTGAATTTTGTATAAATAATGAATAACTACTGAAGTTATTTCCCTAATAAATCGTTAACAAATCCTTGAAATAATCATATGAATCTGTAAATCCTTAATCAGAAATTCCTGGAAACATCTATTTTGATTTTTAACTTCCAATAGCAACGGCTTAAGTTGCTCTACAATTTAAATTCAAATGGTCTCTTAATCTGCTGAAAACTCTACTTGGTAATGGCTGATTAATGAGAGTGCCCTATACAAATAAATTATTTAGATAACATGTGAAGAGTGGGCTCTGCAAGGAATACAATTTATAAAAACAAAAAGCACTATAAGACCTACCAGTTAAGCAGAAATCTAAAATATAGGTATACATATATGTCCTACTCATAGAGATTTTCAAACTTCTTTTAAAAAACATTCATTTTTAATCCTTTTTGTTAGCCCCTATTAAAAACTATTATCTTGGCCTTCTTGCCTCTAAAATCTCTATAAGTATTCTGTATTACAACGGGGCAACGGTACATGTAGGGTAGTAAAACAAGAATGTAACAAAAAGATAAATCAGCTTCCTTCATCCTCACACACTCCTTTGCTGCTTTGCAAAGTTCATCTGACCTTCAGAGTGTTTAGCACCAACATGCAGAGAGAGAAATATCACACATGGGGCTAGGAATCCAGCTCCAGCCAGGAAACCAGCACTGTTATGTCCTAATCTTGACTTTACATGATGCCAGTGAGAGGAAGCAACTCTTTGAAAGCATGCTGTGCAGAGATGTGAAAATAATTATTTTGGTCAAAGAGTTTAATAATGTCTGTAACTTTAAAATATGCTTGGAAAGACATTTAAAAAAATAACTCCAAAATAACAGAGGATTATGAAATAGACGGAGTGAGCTGACCTTTAATACTTTGGATCTGTTTGCTTACACTTGTATCTAGCATGCCTCCTGCCATCTCTCCAACTCCAACAGGTGAGCCTGGGCTTCATGACCTCCCCACCTGCCCTGGGGTTCAGCCTGCCTTCTTCCTGACCTTCTATTTTGCTATTCTCCACTGGAATGCCGTAGTCCAATCTGTCCACCGACTACCCCTTGCACATTTGCCTTCTTGCCCATATACAGGTGACAAGATTTATTGGCCACGGTGTTTCTGGTCACCCCAGATCATGTCTATGGATCATGTCTATGGTCACCCCAGGTCATGTCTATGGAGGGCTCCTCCCCAGGCCTTCCCAGCCACTGCAGAGACAGCAGGAAGGGTCTGTCTTGCTTTTTTCTCTCTCGGCTTCTGAATTTCCTTCTGACTCAAAGAAGTGAAAAAACACACACCACACACTTAAAGAAATTAAAGCCAAGAAGCCAGGCTGGTTTATATAATAAAGGGCTGGTGGTGGGGGGAGGGGAGGGGAGCAGGAGAACACCTACAGCTCAGAGAACGTCCTCTGGCAGGGAGAAGATGGAAAGAGGGGGAAGTGCTGGTGTGGGGTAAGAGCTGGATGTCCTTCAAGAGGTACAAGGGAAAGTTGAAATTCCATTTAGGTATACTGTTGGCAGCTGGTCAGTGTTTCTTTGAATATGACCTCCCCCACCCAAGGGACTGGGTCCTATGGCACTTGGGTAGTGCTATTAACTTTCCCTTGTACTCTGCAGGGTGGTGAGACCAAGACCACTTGTTTGGTGTAAAAAAAGATTGCACCTATTTAGATACCATCACTTCGAAATAGGATTTATTTGGCTTAACATAAAGGACTGGCAATTGGTTCCTAGGAACCAGTTTGCTAGAACGAGCCAAGTAAGGACAGCTGACAGATCATCAGGAAGGGGAAGAGGTAGTTGTACCCAAGATGCAAGAGGAAGGACACCTGCTGCCATCACTGCAGAGTGTCCGGAAAGACACATGCATCTAAATAATTCTGCAGATTTTTTTGGTAAAGATTTTATTGATTTATTAGAGACAGTGTGTGTGTGTGTGTGTGTACATGAGCAGACGGAGGGGCACAGGGAGAGGGAGAGGCAGGCTCCCCCCTAAGCAGGGAGCCAGACAAGGCTGAAGGCAGACACTTAATTGCTTAATCCACTGAGCCACTTAGGCGCCCCAAAGGTTTTTTTTTTTAAATTGAGATATAACTGACATATCGCATTATATTACAAAGATTTTTTTTTTAAGAATTCAGTTGTTGAATAATCCCCAGTGACATTTAATCTTAAAGCCTTTTAATGCTCTTACATTTTAATTCCAAAGTATGGTAAATGTATTTTAGAAATCTGAACATCACATTTGAAACCCTAGGGGATACTTCTCGTAGGGGACCTTGGAGGAAATCATTCCCCACCTCATCTTCAGTGTGGAGCCCCTTTCACTGCTGACGAGGGCGGGCCAGGCACAGAAGGCCTCTTCCCCAGCACCCTGTTCTCTCCTAGTAGCTCCTACTGCTGGGCGATCTCTTTCATGGAGCCCTCCTAACTCCTGCCCATTGGTCTAATTTGCCCCAACAACAACCACAGAGAAGTCTTCTCACTCAAATAATTCCACACGGCTACCAACCCATGACTTCTCTCCTCTCAGGAGAGAACATGAATTCAAAGTTACAACTACTACACTCTGAAAAACACTAACTAACAAAAGCGTTCCAGGTGTGGTCACACAAGTATAGCCTCAGTTGCTTATTATCTTCTTCCATCCTATGAACTTTTATTAATTCTTTGTTTTGTTTTTACTTGCCGCCCCCCAAGTCACCTCCACATTGCATCTGAAGTTCTGCTGGTCTGGTTCCTCGCGATCTCCTAGCTCATCTTCTGCCTTCATACCCTTGCGCTACCCTGGGTTTCCTTTTAACTTTCTCAGAACTCAGAGCCTCTTCCTGCCTTCTTGCTTTCAGTACAGTTAGCTGTTTCTTCTTCCTGGAAGGGGACTCCTCCTCTTTGCCTGGATAGCTCCCAATCATCCTTAATGCCCTCCCCCAAGCTAACTGTGGTCACCCTATTACTTGTTCCCATGGTGTTGTATTTTTAGGGCACTTTTTCTTTTTTGTAATTACAGTCAACCACTTGGGTGAATAGCTTTTAATCCTTGTTACAGGTTGAACAGTGCTCCCCCAAAAGATTTGTTGAAGTCCTAAACTCTGGTACCTTATTTGGTGATCTTATTTGGAAACAGGGTCTTTGCAGGTGTTATCAAGTGAAGATGAGGTCATTAGTGTGAGCCCCAATCCAATATGATTGGTGTGCTTATGAGAAGAGGGAAACGCCATGTGAATGACACACACAGGGAGAATGCCATGTAATGACAGGGGGAGACATCACAGTGACGCAGCTGCAAGCCGAGGAGCACAAAGATTCAAGGTCACCACTAGAAGAGAGACAGGCAAGGAGGGAATCTCCCCTACAGGTTTCAGAAGGAGCATGGCCCTGCTGCCATCTTGATTTTAGACTTCTAGTTTCCAGAACCATGAGATAATAAATTTCTGTTACTTTAAGTTGCCCAGCACGTGGTACTTTTTTATGGCAACCCTGGGAAATTAGTATGTTCCTTTAGACTAGAAGCTTCTTGAAAGAAAGGTCTTATTTTATTCACTTTTTGTATTCTCTGTATACCTAGTGATATGGATGAGAGCACAGTCAACATTTGTTCAGTGAATAAATGAACCAGACTTGGTTTGTAGTCAACTAAAAGCCTAGTATTCTCTTCTCAAAGATATGAATACAGATGGGTCATTTAGAGTTCATATTGTTTCACTGATTATTTTAAAACCCAATTCAGAATTCTAAGTTTTATATTACTTGGGATTATGTTGTATTACGAATCCATCAATCTACTAAGTGCCCTGCCTAGCTTTATATCACTGCAAATTTAAGCATGTCTTCTATCTTAATCCAATGATAAATGATTAAAACTGTTAAACCTGACATGGCCAAGGGCAGAGTACCATGGCATGCCACCAAGAACATCCCTCCAAGCTGGTATCGACCTATTAATCAACACTCTGGTATATCATGCAACCAACTAGAAATCCACATTTCTCTCCAGCTCAACCAAAGGTTATCATAACACATAATGGGAAATGCTTTCTGAAATACTAATGCATTATGTTTAAATTTCCCAAATCCACCAGCCTGATAACCATGTAAAAACAGAGTATGGAGCTTACAAGGCATAACTTGTCCTTGGTGAACCAGTGCCTTTTGGAAATCTGTCACTTTCTACCTGAATGCCACAAACTGCTAAGATTTTGCTAGTGAACTGTGTTCCAGCACCCTCATCTGTGGTTTCCAGGATCTACACTGGCCTCCATTTTGCAAACTCTTTCCTTTCTTCTGCCCCCTTTCATATATTTCAGGACACCTCCAAGATTACAGATGGTCACTCCACACTCCTAACTGCAAATTATTTTGGTATCATGAGGTATAATTCATCCGGGCCTAAAATTGCAAACTAGCTGAAAGTAGCAAGGATCTCTCTCACCAATTTGGTTTATGGGCTCCCTTCCAGTTATTTGTTCTATCCTTCTATTTAGATAATCACCTTTTGGTAAAGATAAAAGCAAAATAGGGATAGCTGGTCATTTAGGGAATGTTCTAAGGTATGAGCAAATGATTTCCTTGTCACCAAAAGACAAACATTTTATGACTATCACCAAAAAGTGTAGTTTGTGAAAATTCTTTGGACCTTCTAAACTCTCACTACTCACACTCTCTATTTGGTTTATCTTATGCCAACAAAGACCAAGTTTGTTTAAAAATCTTTCACTGGAAGGTTTCAACAAATTCCTACTTGCGGGAAAGTCCTTGTTTGCAAGCAACAAAACAAAGTTTCATCATCTATGGCTCTAGCACCATCGCGTTGTTTAATGTACTCTGAACATGGGCTCACATGCACCCAATCATCACCAGCAAAGCACAAAGAATTCTACCGCGATAATTTGAAGGTAAACAGTTCATTGTCAAATTAAAACCCAGGCAAACAAATCCTTCTAGTTTATCACTTATGTTTACCTCTCAGCCCTTACCTTCTCACTGGTAAAATGAAGATATGGTTCTCATAAGGTAGTTCTGGGGGACAAATGAGATAATACACCTGAAGTGCCCACGACAAAGCAGGTACTCCATGGAAGGCAGTAGCTGTTGTTAATTTATTATAATATAAACCAAAGACACATGTTTGACATTCATATCTTGGAATGCCCAATATAATCCACTTATAAAAGCCATTAATTTTTATTTTAAAAGATTTATAGATAGAAATTAAGATTTAGGATGAAATAGACTGCTAGTCTAGGACTCTAAGTTTTCAAAGAAAAAACCAAAGCCAGGGACAGACAGCTAATGGAACTTGCTCAGAATGCAGGTCTCCCCACTCCACCCGAGCTGTGCTGAATGTAAAACATGAGATGTAGAACCTATAGAAAACACAAATTAAAATGATGAAACATGTCTAAAATATCAAGAATTATACTAAGTATGGTTGACACATTTTCCAGTTAAAAGAGTATCATGTTGAGTTCTCTAAAAAATTACAGTTACGTGTGTTATTACAATGAAACATCAAATCAAAAGAACCTGGAAATGTTGATAGTACAGAAAAAACAACCAGGTAAATGCCAGTAATAAATGAACAGAAACAGAAAAACCAAATAAATAAATACTAATAAAAAACAAAGCCGAGGGGATCCCTGGGTGGCTCAGCGGTTTAGCGCCCGCCTTTGGCCCAGGGCGTGATGCTGGATCCCCAGGATCAAGTCCTGCGTTGGGCTCCCAACATGGAGCCTGCTTCTCCCTCCTGTGTCTCTCTGACTCTCTCTCTCTCTCTCTCTATGTCTATCATGAATAAATAATAAAATCTTAAAAAAAAAACAAAGCCAAGGTAATTATATTAACATAGGATACAATAGGCATTAAAAACAAAAACCTTATTATATAATGTGGATAGATTACATCATGTGAATAGATTAAATTTATTGGGAAATTATTCTAGATTTCTATGCACTAATCAAATAACCTCAAAATACATGAAGCAAAATTTGAGAGAACTATAGAAAGAACTGACAAATGCATGCCCGTAGTGGGAAATTTCAATTTCCCTCCCTCAATTGTTGATGTTAAAGAAAAAAATTATCAATGCTGCAGGTGATTTGAAGGTCACAACTGGTTTGACTTAGTTCACTTACAATCAGTAATTATAATATGCTATATGTCAGTCTATTTTAGCTAGGGGAGATAGAGCAGTGAACAAAACACAGTCCTACCCTCATGGAAATCACATCCTAGATGAGGAGACAATAACCACTATGGAAATAAATGTAGAGGACTAACAGGCAAAGAACCCAGTATCTAGCAATTAGAGAATCCATACTCTCTGCGAGCCTATGAGAAACATACACAAAAACTGATATAACTTTAGACCATTTAAAGTAAATCTCAACAAGTTTCAAAGGAAACCAAATCATACAAATCTGACCACAATGCAGATTGGTCAGTTAGATCAATCACACATCCATTTTAAAACCCAAAGTTTTGGAAATTTATGAATATACTGAAGAAATTCAGAATAACTTGATAGATTTTATAGAGCTGCAGGTTTGGAAAAATCTTCCAAGTTTTATTTTTTTTTTTATTTTTTTTTTTTATTTTTTTTTTATTTTATTTTATTTTTTTTATCTTCCAAGTTTTAAACGTTCCATTTGTATGAAAAGAACTACATATAAGCTACTCTAGTAGAGTTGGGCTGAATTTTTCAATATGCTTATCCCAGAATTTACCAGTTCCTTCCAGTTTTTTTTAAAACACTGTTCACCATTTAAAAAGTTATCCTTATAAAATCTTAAAAAAAAAAAAAAAGAAAAGAAAAAGAAAGAAAAGAGGGAAAAAAATAAAAGAAGGGGGAGTCGGGGCACCTGAGTGGCTCAAGCAGTGAAGCATTCTACTCTTGATTTTGGCCCAGGTCTTGATCTCAGAGTGGTGAGTTTGAGGCCTGTTGGGCTTCACCCTAGGTGTGGAGCCTACTTTAAAAAAAGAGGAGATCTTCTCTTCATCCCTTTTGTTATAGATTGAATGTGTCCCCTTCAATACCTCTTTTGAAAACCTAATGCCCAGTGTGATGGTATTGGGAAGTGGGGCCTTTGGGAAGTGATTAGGTCGTGAGGGTGGGTCCCTCATGAATGGGATTAGTGTCCTTATAAAAGAAACTCGTGAGAGCTTAGTTGTCTCTTGTGCTTCATGAAGACACAGCAAGAAGGCCATTTATGAACCGGGAAGCAGGTTCTTACTAGACCCTGAGTCTGCTGGTGCCTTGATCTGGACTCCCCAGTCTCCAGACTGGGAAATAAATGTTTGTGATTTAAGTCATCCTGCCTCTGGTATTTTTGTTTTAGCAGCCCAAACTGAGACACCTTCCTGCTTCCTACTTCTCACTGATTGGAAGGCAGATATGGGGCTGAAATTTGAAGACCTTCCTTAGACTATGAAGTTGAATGCTGTCTAGTGAAGATGGCAGGAGAAGAAGCTAGAATACCTCTTGATGTGCCTTTGATCCAGTGGAGCCCGTGCAGATGCCCTCTAGACTTTACATATCAGTGAAATAAGTCGCTGGTGTAAATCACTGTTGTCTGGGGTTTTCTGTCACTGACAGCTGAATCTAAATCCTAATGAATACAGAGAGTGTGGTAATGAAGTTGAAATGAAGATACGCAAAAGAGGTTTAAATTTTCAAGATTTTATCCATCTATTCATGAGATACACACACACACACACACAAAGAGAGAGAGAGAGAGAGGCAGAGACACAGGCAGAGGGAGAAGCAGGCTCCATGCAAGGAGCCCGACACTCCCCAGGTCTCCTGGATCACGCCCCAGGCCGAAGGTGGCACTAAATCACTGAGCCACCCAGGCTGCCCTCCTCCTTCTTTTAAAATATACTTCGCGGGATCCCTGGGTGGCGCAGCGGTTTAGCGCCTGCCTTTGGCCCAGGGCGCGATCCTGGAGACCCGGGATCAAATCCCACATCGGGGTCCCGGTGCATGGAGCCTGCTTCTCCCTCTGCCTGTGTCTCTGCCTCTCTCTCTCTCTCTCTCTCTGTGACTATCATAAATAAATAAAAATAAAATAAATAAAATAAAATATACTTCGCAAAAGACACTTTCCCTTACTTGCTACTAGCCAGAATTAATCCAATGCTTCAAGAGGAGCCAGGAACCCAGTCTTTATTTCGGGTGTTCATGTATATGCCCAGGTAAAAACTGGGAAGATGTGGAAGAAAATTAGGTCATCTGAGAAAATGTGATAAAATACGGTTAAAAGAGTCCCGTCCAGGGGCACCTGGGTGGCTCAGTGATTGAGTGTCTGCCTGGGCATGATCCCGGGGTCCTGGGATCGAGTCTGGCATCAGGGAGCCTGCTTCTCTTTCTGCCTATGTCCCGGCCTCTCTCTGTGTGCTCCTCATGAATAATGAATAAAATCTTAAAAAAAAAAAAAAAATCTCACCCAGTCTCTCCTCTCTGACCAGGTGCCACACAGCAGCGCATGGCCTACTCAGGTCCCCACACGTCTACTCAGCCTTGCTTGGCTGGGGCCAGTAGGGTTTTCTCGTACCTCCTTGACAGTTAATTCTAGGCACACTCTTTCTGTGTCCTGTTAGTTTGTGTGAACTTCTTGGCTAAGGAATTACAGTGTCTTATCCGTCCCAGATTCTTTCTTTTCTTTTCTTTTCTTTTTTCTTTTCTTTTTTTCTTTTCTTTTCTTTCTTTCTTTCTTTCTTTCTTTCTTTCTTTCTTTCTTTCTTTCTTTCCTTTTTCTTTCTTTCCTTTTTCTTTCTTTCTTTCTTTTCTTTCTTTCTTTCTTTCCTTTCTGATTTTTATTTATTTATTCGAGAGTGAAAGAGACAGCGAGACAGAGAGGCAGAAGGAGACGCAGGCTCCATGCAGGGAGCCCGATGTGGGACTCAATCCTGGGACTCGATCCTGGGACTCCAGGACCATGTCCTGGGCTGAAGGCAGGTGCTAAACCGCTGAGCCACCCAGGGATTCCCCCCCGCCCCCAGTAGGGTTTTCCATCCCTCAGGCCTCAAGGATAGCCTGGATCATTCCTGTCCTCTTACCTACAAGAGGCTTGTGCTGCTACAGCCATTTGTCTTTAAAGCACAGTCTGATATTCTGTAGCTTCGGTTAAGAGAACTTCAGTTAAAAGAAATTCCAAACAGAATTTCCTGGGCACGGCCCAGTGGATCCTCTCTCCCTAATAAGGAAGCCACTTGACAGGCAACTTTAAAGTGGGAAATGAAAGCAGGAAGAAATCTGCCTTCACATTTGGGGTTGATTTCTTCCTTTTACAACCAGCTGCATGCTAACAATGTATCATTCTGGGCATGAACACAAGAAAGGAGTTGGGCTTTCTTCAAGGCTTTGCTTTGGGTTTTCCTCCTTAGCCAAGCATATCCCAGCACCCATGCTAATGAGGGATTTGCTGCCAGAAAGCCAGGAAGAGGCCACAGCCCAGCTCTTCCAGGGAAGAGCCCCTGTGTGGGGCTCTTGGCACCACCTCTGGGCTGAGTCCTGCCGTGGCTGTCTGCACCGCAAGGTCTGGCCCAGGAGAAGGATTCCAGAAGCCCTCAATAGATGGCAATCTGGGACGGATAAGACACTGTAATTCCTTAGCCAAGAAGTTCACACAAACTAACAGGACACAGAAAGAGTGTGCCTAGAATTAACTGTCAAGGAGGTACGAGAACCCTACCACGTGAACCTGATATAAATTCTTCTAGTCCAACCCTGTCCCCTTCCCACCGATCACAAAGAACAAACTACAGGCATTTTTTAAAATTATTTTTTGTGCGTGGGAAAGACACAGCTAGAAGTATGCCAAACATGGCCTAAATTCTGTGAGGCTTTCCCTCCATTTTCCTGAAATACAAACATGTCTTTTGACCTCCCTCTATCAAAATATACAGTATCATATTTTAAATATATTTTTCCTAAAAGGCAAGTACCCTATAAAAGGCCCAAGGATTACAAAAAAAAAAAAAAAAAAAAAAAAAAAGACAAATAGGAAAAAAGATGTAGTTACCTTACATATGTATTAACCTAAATAATAGTATCTACAAATGGGTGACCATAAATATCATTATGGTACCATGTTTTCTTCCAAAATCAAATCGTATCTAACCCTAAAGTAGCTTCACAAAGGTCATTTCATAACACATGTTTTAGCTTGAGGTTAAGATTTTAAGTGATGTTAAAGCAGGTAACAGAATTTATCTGCTTTTAAGATACTTAAAACTTTTTATAGAGCGGCGCTGTGGTCACAAATCAGTACTGGAATATAAAATAAACATGCTACTCTATTTTAAAAGATATCCTCCTCCTTTGAAGACTTGGAAATTTGTATATATGAAAATACTAACACAACTTCTGATGGGACTTCGCCATTATGCCCAATTACCTCAGTTTAAAGTGTCAGTAAGCAAGGTTCTCATTCCTGTCCTCTCAGCTCATCCCATGGTCCTCAAGTCACAGGAGCTCAGTTACCCCTTGTTGCAACCCAGACACCCCATAGCCCATCATAACAAACACCGTATCTCCTCATTCGAACTCCCAAACTGAACCCAATCTGTATTTTTAGCCTCACCCTCCTTAGGATTAAATCAAGTAATACAAGTAAAGTGCTTAAAACAGTGTCTAGCACATAGTACACACTCAATAAATTACTGACCTCTTACTACTATTCCGCTTCTTGACTCCTTCCTTTCCCCCTCCCCCTTTCCCCTTCCATTCCACCTTACTTCAGTCAATGCAAATTATGTGTTATTTTGTCAACAGATCATATAGTTTTCAGAGTCCTTTGCTTATGCTGTTTCTCTGACGAGAATGTCTTCTTAACCTCCTCTCTGCTATCCTATCCAGATAGCCTATCCTTTCTAGGTCTTTTTCAAATCCCACCCTCTTCATGAAACTTCCTCTTGATCCCCTCAAGTGGAAGTGATCTCTCTTTGAAGAGTCCATAATATCCTGTGGACACCTCTCTGGATATGGCATTCATCACCTGTGCTCTGGACTAGAGCACCATATGTATTGGCTTATTACCCTGTCCCTAACACATACACATTTGACAAACCTGCTGGGCAGAATCTTTGTTCTAAGAATCTTCATATAATCCCTTTGGAACATACCACACATCCCCTGAATTGAAAAAGATACTAAAATATTTTAATTGTTTAATTTTTTTTATTTTAACAATTTCTGCATTGAAGAAGTAGACATTTGAAGAATTAAAGATTTCACATACACATATATATTATTTATTATAGGCAAAAAGAAATTTTCCATGTACCTCTAAACTCGATAGGACTCTGCTTTGAAATATTTGACGAAACATACCACAGCAAGAAATTTTCTACCTTTGGTGATTCTTTCCTAAAACACATTTTCTATTTTTTAAAAAGATTTTATTTATTTATTAATGAGAGACACACGGGGATAGGCAGAGACATAGGCAGAGGGAAAAGTGGGACTCAATCCCAGAACCCCAGGATCACGACCCGAGGCAAAGGCAAACGGTCAACCACCAAGCCACCCAGTTACTCCACATTTGCTATTTGTTATACACAACCTGTTTTAAGATTTAAAACTCATTTGTTGCTTATCAAAGCTTTAAAATGGCCCCAATTCTAAAATCAATGCCAAACAGTAAGCAAAATTAAATATAGCTTGAATACTGTGTTTCAGTATGATAATCACTAATAATTCATTCTTACAGCAAACTCTTATTTTCCCTCAATTCATTGTTGAGGAAGAAGATGTTTCATTCTATGAAATGTTCAATAGGTAGACAATGATGGTAGACTGGATCCATTATCAGGGTTCATATAAGAGGAAACAGAGTATTCTTCTTGGGTCATTCTGGAAGGCTTTATGGAGAGGGCAAAGTAGGAATATTTTAAGCAAACAGAGTCAGCATGGCAAGCTGAACGTGAACATTTGTTTTAGAAGCCTGGCTATTCTTACTCAGAAGACCTGGAGAAACTCATCTTCTGTATAAGTGACCCTGAAGTGAATGAGGGGAACAAGATGTAGAAGCAGGGGAAAAAGAGAAAGAGTCAGAAGGGTTTGCGGCAAAGATTAGGGAGCCTCACAGCAATTGGCAACAAGCACCTATGTATAAGGCAGGGTCGGAGGCAAAAGAAGAGCCCAAAAATCCACATCCTGAGTAAAGGCTGACCTGGAAGAACTGAGCTGAAAGGAACAGGATTCAGAGCAAACAACTTGCAGTTACCATGGGAAAAGAAAATGGCAGGGATCCCTGGGTGGCGCAGCGGTTTGGCGCCTGCCTTTGGCCCAGGGCGCGATCCTGGAGACCCAGGATCGAATCCCACATCGGGCTCCCGGTGCATGGAGCCTGCTTCTCCCTCTGCCTGTGTCTCTGCCTCTCCCTCTCTCTCTCTGTGACTATCATAAATAAATAAAAATTAAAAAAAAATGGCAGCAAGAGTACTGATACTTCTTGAAGAGAACTCAATCATCAATTTAAAATTCAAGAAGGGTCTGGTAAGTTCCTAGAATGAGACACGTTTATAAAGAGCATAAAAATAAATCATTTTCACTTTTGCTGCTAGTACTGATGCTTGCATTTATCAAGGGCATTCCAGGTTATAGGAGCAGGGGAAGTGTATCACATATATTAGCCTGACCAAATCCCCAATACCTTTATGAGGTAGGTACTATCACTATCCTTACTTTACAGATGAGAAAACCAAAGCTTAGAGAGGTAAATACGAGTAGCTAGTGCCTATTCAAGTGAGGGCACAAAGTCATGTCTTCCTGACTCTCCATAATATAATAGAGTATGATCATTAGCATTTTAGAAGCAATGTCATGAAGTCTCACAATTTAAAAACAACAACATCACAATTAAAAAAAAAAACTACTACTACTATTTCTCCTTTTATTCTCTTTTTTGCATATGCTTCTCTTTCATTACAGCCCTGGAAGTTCTTGGTTGGTTTCCACCATCTAAAGAGACAAGCATGAAGTTTACATTTCTTTCAGAACTGAAAGTTTCCCAGGAAGAGGGCCAGTTTGGGGAAACAGTGGTCTGATGAGCAAAGTGTTAACTAGCACATCCCAGAAAGTGAAGCACAGGCAGTCTCTGCCAATAAATAGTCCAGTTATGAAGTACACATTCTAAACTGAGCTGAAACACTATCCAGAGTGTGCCTTAAGGAAAGAAACTTGTCCCCTCAGCCTGGTTAAAAGCCAATGTTAGCTAATGGTTACATCATCGAGCTCAATATAGCATTTCAGGAGAAACTCAGAACGGATGGAGTTGCAGGGTACTCTTCCTTTAGTTTTGTATGTTGTGTGGAAAACAAAATGGAAGGAAAAGGAATATATATTTGAGACTATCAACTAGGGAGACAACACAATTCAAAGGGGGTTCCATTTTACCACAGGCTTTGAGATACGAAAATGAAAAGGAATAGCTGGGCTCATACATGGCTCTCCTATGATGTTCTGGGTGCTTGACATCCTTTCCTTTATTAATCCCTCACAACCATCTCAGGGCAAACACTGTCTCATCTTCAGAGGGTGCAAATGCTTGCTGCTCAGAGATGTTAAGAGATCTGTTTAACATCTCAGAGCCAGATTTGAATCTAAGGTTTTGTAGCTTCCAACATCTACGCCCCTTCCTCTAAGCCAAAGAAAAGTGCAGAATTCCAGCTGTTTCCAGGCTCTTGGCAGCCCACCTGATACCCATCTGATTAAAGAAAGACAATTTGAAGGTCATCACTAAGATGTTACCAAAAAATATATGTGGAACACTTTGGGATTTTAAAACCTTATCTCCAATAGAGTTTCACCCTTTAAACTCATGAACCACTACCATCTTATGACTGAAAGCATCATAATTATTAAAATATAAGCTATGGAGGAAACATATTAAGAACCAGGAAGAATAAATAAGCATCATAACTTATGTCTACATTGACATTTTTAACATATTTAAAACTCATTTCTTCTAGCTACAAAACCGTCCAGTGATCTACTATAAGAAGACTTCCTGTGATAAAAAGCTGGGGATGTTTACTGCTTGTATTAAAACAAACATTTTCTGAAACATCATATTAATTTCATAATTTATCTAGTTTATTCTTTACCCATGTCTTGGGTTGTCAAATACCTAATATTCTCAATTCTCCCCATACTTCTAAATTCAAAACATTATTTCAAAACAAATGAAGTCTTGTGGTTCTACAAATCACATCTTTCATGTTTTAATTTTGCTTAGATTTTCCTCCAAATGGCCTTGATAACATCAGGCACCTTTCCCTTCTATTACCAAAAGCTTTTCTGTGCCCTCGCTTTGCGCCTGGGAATTAACTGATATAATTCATTAGGAGTCAACATTATGCTTTTAATCCACACAAGCAATCTGTCTGAAGGGATGAAAAGGGGGAAATGAGCAGAGATGTTAGATACGTATTTGATACACCATCTGAAGTTTTATATAGAATTCCCATTTAACTCCTTAATGGCACAGAGCCTGCTGCTCTAATTCTGGTCTCCTGTTTTGACTCCTCTTGGGTGCTGGTTACAGGGGCGAGGGCCTGAAAGTAAACCCTCATGACGTAGAAGCTTCAAAAGGGCAGAGACTTCATTTGACTGCTTTGTTCACAGGTATATTCTAGATACCTACAGAATGCCTGGCACATAGCAGATACTCGAATAATTCCCAAATGGATGATTGACACCATCTTTTTCTTAAGTGTTGATCAAGTTTGTCTAGTAAGGAGTGACTGGGATATGGTGAGGGGTCTGGAAACCATGTCACCACTTGAGCAATGAAAGCAGCAGCAGATGTTCAGGTATGAAAAGCAGGGATGTAGTTGGGGCCCAGAGAGAACCCCGCTCTAAGCCCAGCCTATAAGCCTGAGAGTTAACCAGCCATGTGTCTGGGCAAGTCCCTGGAGTCTCCATCTTTCCATCTTTGAAACAGAACTGCTACAAGGATTAAATAAACAAGAAAGGTGTCTGGCAAAAAGCAAAGAATTTATGAAAAATAAATTAGTATTATTTCTACATTTCACTTCTTTTCACTCTTGGGGGAAGAAAAAGACTTAGAAATGGTAACTTTCTTCAGGTATGTGAATGGCAACCTGTAAGAAGACAATGACATTATCCATATTATACTAGGAGACAAAACAAATAAAGGACGTAATACAAAAAAGACTAAAATATTGACCCAATAAAATACAGACCTAATAAAGAGTGTTTCTACCCATAAAAAATCATCCACCAATAAAGGTATCAGATTTCTGTCATTATTTTAAACAGAGGACAGGTGATTCAGAATGATCCATAAATTTGCAGAACCAGGTTTAGTTAAAAGGGTATTAGCTAAGGTATCTGCCAACTCGGATTCTCTGATTTAATGATATGATTTCTTTTTCTATGGGTAAAAAAACTACATTTTTTCATGATTCTTTGAATGTATAAACCAGCAGTCAGATGATAGACAATTTACACCAAGGACAATATTAAGAAATCTCCCATCCCAATCATCATCCTCATCTTTACCCTCTTCCAAAAAGTAGCAGTCATATAAATGTGCAGTGACTAGAGAACAAAAACCCCCACAAAGTATGTCCTCAAAATAGTGATGACTTTGGGAAAGTGTCAAGGGGTATTACACCATTACATATCCGCTATTCAGATCAAATAAATATTGCTTTGGTAATCCTTTCTCAAGTTTAAAGGTTTACCTGATGCAATAAGTCTATTTTCAGGCTAACAACTGTGATTCCTCTTTCTTTCCCCTTTCCCCTATAGAGCATATTTAATCACAAGAATAGGTCCTGCCTTTAAGAGTAGCTCCAACAATGTACCTGCAAAAACCAATGTCCTACAAGACCAGAAAGAAAAGCTCTATCGTTTACTCTTTTGGCCCAGATGATGACAATGCTTAACACTGGAATATTCAGATCACACACTAAGAGGAGATATTATCTTTCTCATTTCAGTAAAATTTATCAGCGTCTGCACTGCTTTTATCCTCATTACTGTTATGCTTCCAATACGTAAGGTAGTTGTGATTCATGAATTTGAAACCGTAACATCTGTTGGAAGGTGAGGCTTTAATTGGTCATTTTCACAAGGCAACATTTTTGGCTGAATGAAAGGATCGTGAAGGTAGCCTAGGAGATGAATATAGAAACTAAGAAGCAGGGAAAAGACATACTACCCAGGCAAGGTGGAGTTTTGTTTCTACTCAGAATAACTTTTAAGAGGAGAGGGAAATCTGGAAAACTTAAAAGTTTAAGTTATTTCCGAATTAGATAGAAGGAGTCAACTGCCATCAGTTGCTGTTACATATTTCCCAGCTTCTTCCTTTCTATGTGCAGTTTTAAGAAGGGAAAAGATATTTGGAATTGCTTTATATACAGTGTGTTCTGGCATATTTAAAGAGAGCTAGAATAAAAATAGTTTTTCTTGTTGTTGTTGTTTTTCTGGGTCGCATTCTCATGCCACACTGACTCTTTTCACAACGTCAGGGACTCTGATGGGCTCCTCACCAGCCATTCCTCCCAATTCCCAACCTATGTTTTAGTGCATGTAGTATTTTTAAAAAATGCCCTCTAGTTCACCACATACCTTACTATTTTGCACTAACCAGTTTCATTCACTTGCATTATATGCCTGGACCCAGGAAATTGGGACCAAATCAGTGGGAGCTTCTGTGAGGTCAAGGAAGCTTCATGAATGTGCAGAGGGCCTTTTGCTCCCAAGCAATCCTGTAAGAGTGGAGCATGCATATTATTGCCATTTATATGCTATTTGTGGATTGAGATAAGCTCAGGACTTTCTTTACTGACCTATGCTATCACATAGATGTATACAAAAGGTAACTTATCCTGAGAATAAACGGAAACTTTTCAAATCTTAGAAAAATAACCAGGCAATATTTTAAATTTCTTTTTGTGTGAATAAAGGTAAAACACTTGATTTTATTTTTATTTAGTTAGTTTAAAGACAATTTGTAACTATAAAAGCACTTTAACACCTACTAGGATGGCTACTAAAAAAACCCAGAAAGTATTAGGTGTTAGCAAGGATATGGAGAAATTAGAATCCTCCTGCACTGTCAGTGGGAATGTAAAATGGTACAGCCACTAAGGAAAACAGTATAGCAATTCTTTAAAAAAAAAAAAAAATAATAACCACATGATCCAGCAATTCCATTTCTGGGTCTATATTCAAGGAAATTGAAAATGGCAACTCAAAAAGATATTTACACATCCATGTTCATAGCAACATTATTCACAACAGCCAAAAGGTGGAAGCAATCTAAGCATCCTTTGGCAAATGAATCAACAAAACGTGGTCTAAACACACAATAGAATATTATTCAGCCTTAAGAAAAACAGGATATTCTGACAAATGCTACAACATGAATGAACCTTGAGAGCATTATGCTAAGTGAAATAAGCTGGTCACAAAAATACAAATACTGTTTGATGCCACTTATGTGAAGTCAAATCCACAGAATGATGATTATCTGGGATTAAAAGGAGAGGGGGGGAAAGTTGTTTAATGGGTATAGAGTTTAGTTTTAAAAAATGAAAAAGTTACAGAGATTGGTTTTACAACAAATGTGAATGAACACTACTGAATGTACACTTAAAAATGGTTCAGACAGTAAATTTTATGCCATTTGTATTTCAACATAATTTTTTTGAAGAAAAAAGACTTTAAGACTGTTGAGAAAGGCTATATATAGTTTACTCCAGATCAACTTGGGCTTCTTTTCTTTTTTAATTTGAGAGAGAGAGAGAGAGAGAGAGAGAGAGAGAGAGAAGCATGTGCAAATGGGGAGAAGGGGCAGAGAGGATAGAGAGAGAATCATAAGCAGACTCCCTGCTGAGTGTGGAGCCCAACGCAGGCTAATCTCACAACTGTGAGATCATGTCCTGAGCCAAAACCCAGAGTTGGATGTTCAACCAACTGAGCCACCCTGGCACTTTGGGTTCTATATTTTAATGATAGATATTGAAGTGTATGTCCTAGGGCTTAGAAAAAAGCCATGTCATTTGTTACTCTGTTTTGGGTATAGAGATACTAGTAAGTTTGACCTAAAGTGTAAGTTCTAAAAGCTCAAAGAACATGTCCCTTTTTAAAATTGTGTCTATGTATAAGTACACAGAAAACTCTTGCACTTGGTGGGCATTTGTAACTACTGAGTGGCCATATGTCTTAAAGGGAAAAAATGAAATTATAAAGCTTAAAGTTTTCTTTGGGTCAATGAGCCAAACATTACATTTGCTTAAAAAATGCCAAAAAGGGACATCTGGGTGGCTCAGTGGTTGAGCATCTGCCTTCTGCTCAGGGCATGATCCCGGGGTCCTGGGATCGAGTCCCGCATTAGGCTACCTGCAGGTAGCCTGCTTCTCCCTCTGCCTATGTCTCTGCCTCTCTGTGTCTCTCATGAATATATGTGCTGCCGAAGCGAGCACAGTCTCTCATGAATAAATAAAATCTAAGAAAGAAAGAAAGCCAAATACTGTGGTGCAATCGTTAGTTCCATATGTCCCAGTTTGTCAAGAGGTGGCCCTAGTATGGGTTTTAACTCTCTAAATTCTAGTTTTCAGGGCCTATGTTGTAAATGGGAAATTTTTTCAATGACAGGTTGCTATTTAGGCTTCATAAAACCCCCAATTTAATTACCTCGTAGCAGCAAATCCATGTAAGATGGTTGTTACCCTTGATAACGCTGATCTGAAATATGTTCTGCCAGTAGAGGTTTTTTAAATGTAATAGTTTTCAAAACATATACTGATTAAGGTTTTAGATCTTATTTGAAAACAAACCAAATTCACTGAATTCTATCCCTTGAATGATTTCTATAATAACAAAGGTAGTAAATGGTAATAACAAATGTAGTAACTGGTAATAAAAGGATTTCCAAAAGGAGTAACCATGTTACTCTAATTCAAGTCATAAACTAGCTCCATTTAAAAGTTAGTTGGAAAAGCAGTAACTAAAAGTGATGACTCACAGGCATACTTCTTGAGTAAACACATCAGCCTTTTTTTTTTTGAGTAACTACAAGGTGCTCTTCCACACAAGGTTAATGGTATTCTATAAATGGATGGAAATGCAGATTTTTCTTAAAAAGTTCACAGAATTACCCTCCCTATACTCACTGTTCATTTTTATGCTCTGGAAAGGTTGCCCATTATCCAAAAGTTAGCATTTAGAAAGAGGCTTGAGGGAAAGGGAGAAGAGGAAGAGAATGAGGAAGAGGAGGAAAAGCAGATGTTGTTTCCACACACACTAGCTCCCTAAAGCCTCTGCCAAGTGCATGTAACAATGTTCTTCAAGGCTGACCTTATCCAAAGGAGAAAATACAACTCAGATGCCAAGGAAAGCAGACAGTTAAGGATGACACCCAGAGCACGGTCTACAAAAGAGCTCAGCCTTGATGGCTAAGTCTCTGATGAGCACTAGGCTCAGGTTTAACAAGATAGTTTGCCCATTCACTTGCAACTAGAAGGAGAATAATTAAGGGAGGAGGAAGAGGAAGAGGAGGAGGAGGAGGGGAGGGGGAGGGGGAGGGGGAGGATGGAGAAGAAAAGAGGACAGCGAATGAAGAGGAGGAGGAGAGAAGACAAAGGAGGAGGAAAGAGGAGGAGGGGAGAGGAAGAGGAAGAAGAGGACCAAGAGGAGGAAAAAGAAGAAAAGAGGACAAGAGGACTAAGAGGGGCGGGGGAGAGGCAAAAACCTGGAGTCTGCTTATAAATGCTTCCTTGATTACAAGCTGAATCATCTTAAGCAGCTATAGAGGCCACCTACATCCCAGCTACATATCAGAGTCTCTAACATCTGAGTGGTATCATACTTGATACGGTCAGAAAAGACATCAAGAAGTTCTTGGTAGGAAAACCTAGGGAATAATAAACAGGAACTATCTACTTGCTATTCTTCTTCTAGAGCGGGAAAGGAACTTAAGGGATGGATCTTCTGATGCTCTAAGCCCCTCTTTTCCTAAGCACTGAAATAGAGTTGGAAAAAAATTAGCATTTACTGGGAATTAAGAGAAAATGTGGTTTTTCCTACAGCTATAGATATTCTCAGCGTTTTATTGTTTTTAAACATGAAAACATTGTCATTTATCAGTTAGGAAATTTTGACTTTTCTGCAGATATGTCTGCACATATACAAGCTCCAGCTCACTCTTCCATTATATACACACACCTCTGAGGAGTGGCTAGGCATGATTCTGCTTGGAATGAAATGTATAGGTGCCTTCTGAGCCTAGAATCTCATGATTTATTAAAACTAGCAATGTGGTATTTTATGCTTTCAAAGATGTGGAAAATTCAATTTAGAAAATAACTGCAGCATAAGTTCTGTTGAAATGAATACTGGAGAAAAATTACTTGCTCTGCCTTAAAACACAATTCTACAGGGGCACCTGGATGGCTTAGTGGCTAAGCGTCTGCTTTCGGCTCAGGTTGTGATCCCAGGGTCCTGGGATGGAGTCCCACATCAGGCTCCCCACAGCCTATGTCTCTGGCTCTCTCTGTGTGTCTCATGAATAAATAAAATCTTAAAAAAAAAAAAATCCACGATTCTACAAACATCATTTTGTTGGCGGGGGGAAAAAAAAAAGAATAAGGATTCTTGCATTCTTTTTACATCTTTTATTTCACTCAATAAAAATTACACTTGGTTCAATAAGATGACACTTTTCTTCCACTTCTTAAAAACAGCCTGACTTCTGATTCATGCATACAAAGTTAGAAGTGAAATTATATGATTTAACTTTGCCAGTTTCCCTGGTCTAATAGGTAATGCATTAAAATTATGTGTGACGAAGTCAAGTTTTCAATTGAGCTTTCAATTACCATTGGCACCAAAAGGCTGGTGTCTGCACTCCTCACTCACCAATTCACCTCCGCAGCAGCCACATCATTCTGCCTGCCTCCCGTCACCATCACCTCCACCTTTTGATGTCACACAAGAGTTCAGCAAAAACCATGAACAGGCTGGTTGATTAACAGAGAGTCAAACATTAGCTGTCCTGAATAATTTCAAAATTGGGGGATTAGAGAAATGATAGAATCCTCAAGGCTTTAAGGTTTAAAATCCTTAAAAAAAAAAATGAAGTTACTACTATTCCAATGTAGTTCAATGAGATCAAAGTGCCTGGAGTTTTCAAGATGACCGGAGCAATTTATCAGTTTTGGAAGTAGTCGGGGCATGCAACATGCCTAGAGTTGGTATTGTGGTCAGAATAAAAAAAATACTTTAAATATTGTATAACTTTTAAAGTGGCAACGCTAGGTTTATCCTTTACATTTTTGTACTCTGTAGCAAAAGAGATCAGAATAATGTAAATATGCTATTCATTATTCAGAAGGTTCCTACAACCTATTTCAGTGAGATAAAATGCATCATCAACAGAAATTTTATGCAAAGTCTGCTCTTTGTTCGGTTCACTGAACTAAGTGCAAACCATCTGTTACCTATGATAATCAGAAAAAGCAAAATATCAAACAGCTTCTTTTTTAAAAAGATAGCACAACAACACTCCAAACAGAACTTACTTGCTTAAAAGCACCACTTAGGAGGTTTGAATGCTAATGACTTTAGATAGCTTAGATCCCATATTTTAAAGTCATTTTATTTTCAGGTTAAGATTACATTTTTCTTTTCTTTTTTTTTTTTTTTTTTTTGTAAAAGCAAGCTATTAAAAAAAAAAAGTTGTTCACATTCTAAGAATGCCATTACATGAAAACATCTTATTCAAATGTTAATTTCCAAGAAATTTTAAAATCTAAAAGCTAAAGTTAAAATTGTACTTTGATTCTCATTTATAAAATTCCTACCACATAAGTGGTATGATTATGATTTGCTTTCACAGAAGCAGAATAGCCTGATATAAATCAGGGCTTTTGCTCCATCAAAATCTTGAAATCAGGTCTTCACTCAGCCTAGCTGTCTGACCTCAGAGAAGTTACACTTCTTAGGATCTCAATGTCTTCACCTATTAGAAGAGAAGTCTAAAATGTCTTTTCCAGGAGCTTACCCCCTTCTTTTTCAAACTTGTCTAGCACTATATTTGGCTGACATATACAAGTGCTAGGAGTCCGAAACCATCCACGGCCAGGGAGGATGGAGATGAACACTTCCAAAGCTTCACAAATTACCCACAAATTACAGTTTCCAATGCATTGTAAGGTTGGGATTTGGAATACAAACCCAGCTACCATAACAATATCTCATCTTTTTTCCAGTGGTAGGATCAAATTTCTGGGATACTGAGACTTATTTATGTATTATCATCTAATAAAAAAGTGATTTTGTTTTAAAGTGAAATTGTTTCAGGTGACTTTAAAACCAGTCCAAGATACGTTTTCAAAGTTCTAGTACTACAAATTTTATCAACACCCACTATTGCTTCTCAATAGCGACAAATGTGCTTTGTGCTCTTTTCTTGATGAATACAGAAGTATTCATCCTACTCCACCTACACAACCACTACACAACCTACACAACCACTATGTCACCAACGTAATGCATTTAAAGAGGGCAACAAAACATTACAAATCGTAAACACTTACAAAGCAAGTTTTGTGAAAGACAAGAATTTCAGTAGAGAAATCCACTCTAAAATTCTTGACTTTGCTTCACTGTTACTCATTAGGTACAATATTAAGCTTCTGCATGGCTTTTTAGTTACTCTTTAGTTCTGCATGACCTCTTTAGCCCCATTAAACTGTAAATTTATTAACTTCCAGAACTTTCTATAAGAAAATCCACATCAGACTGACATTGAGCCATAAGGTTGGATTTCAGGTGTCTCTCCAAGGATGCTCTGATCTTAGATAAGAAGAAAGGGCGTGGACTATTCTCCTCCATTATTCTTTTCCTTCCCATTTATATATATATTTACAACTGTTCAATTAAAGTGATCTCAGCTCAGTTTAGAATCAAATTTATTTCCTGGCCCATAGATGGGCATAGAAATCTGTGAATCTGAGAACTTGGAAGAAAAAAAGATGGTGATGCTGGAGATAAGTGAAGTCCAAAGTGCCCCTCTGAGGGCAGGCAACTGCTTTCCACCATTGCACAAATGAGAATGGTCATCATTGTTTTTACTGTCATAGCTTTTAACTGGAGCTTCCCAGGGCCACACTTACCTCTGAGCCTTTTCTCAGCTTCTCCATGGAGGCCAAGAGCAGCCTTAAATCAGCAAGAAGAAAGGATGTATGACCCAAGAAGGCCCCATCCTGCCCCAAAACATTCTTTCCTAAGGTACTTCTCCCAGGAGTTGAAATGGCTTCTGAATCACAGGGTCCTAAAGCCCCAGGTATGAATTCAGGGCAGCTTAAACTGCCAGATACATTACACAGAATTACTGGGGCATTTGTATTTTTCATGTATATGTGAGATTCGTCTTCCTTCCATGAAAATATATAAAAAAATATATATAAACAGAATCAAGATGGACAGAAGGAGGGGCTTCTTCTCTATCAAAAAACCGTAATTAATTACCATTCATTCAAATACCGCTGATCCAAATTATATGAAGCCTGTCATGAAACCTTTCATTAGAAAAGACTAAGTCAATGCAATCTTTCCTTTTCAACTTGAATCACTTTACTTCTCCCATTTGATTCACTTGTCCAATCTTTTAAGAGTTGGACAGTTAAATTTCAGAGACTGCTCAAACAGCAAGGACCTCAAGTTGTGAATATTAATATGACTCTACTATGATTACATTAATATGATTCCCCTACCTTCCCCTCTAAAAATGGTCATGTAAATCTGTAATCTAGTTTGAGGGGCCAAAGAGGAGAGGATTTGGTAGAGAAGTAACTCTGAATACCATCAAATTTCATAGAGATTAAACTGTGATTCACTGGAGCCATCTCATTCATGAGGTACATCCACACAGCACAGAGTGGGTGCTCAATTTTTACTCCAAGCTGAAACTCATTGAAACACTCAGCAGTGCCACCTGTTTTAGGTGATGAACAAAGTGAACTCTCAGTATGTTTTGGACTTGAATGACGTTTCTTATTCTTCTGCCAACTCCTTCAGATAAGTTTAGGTCAATGCAAATGTCAAACCTGAGAACTGAAATAGCAATCTCATTTTGCTTGTTTAGAAACAGTCAATTCAGCTTCGTTTTCTTGCACACACTGCCCTGGAAAAAAGAATTAAGAGTCCTAACATGGCCAAGACACTCCAGAGTCTTGAGCCTTCAAGATGGAGTGTCAAAGCTCACCCCTGGATCTAAGTCTCGCAGAAATGTCTCCTAAACAATTGCTCAAATAACAATACAATTAAAGAAACTTCTTAAAACTTGCTGTTGGATTCAAACACAAACGTAAAATTGTGTTAACATGGTCATTAAAAGCATATAAAAAGTCTACACAGACTAGCCTGAATTTATTGGACATAGATTTTCCACATCTAAGTTGACACAAACTATCAGTGAGTTTTCCTTTAGATTTGTATGCAGTTGCAAACATCTTTGCAGACTATGAGCCCATGCAAAAATGGTAAGCATCCTTTGCTTCAAGAGACCAGGAACATTATGGAAGTGAACATAAAGTGAATTTCAGGAGAAAAAAAAAAGTCACTCTAAAGAAAGCTGCTTTTCTGAATGAAAGAGGAAAATTTCATTCAATACAAACATTCTCTACTTGAAGGAAAAACACAAGACATTTATAAAGACTTTTATTTGCTTATTTATTTAGGAGAAATTTATTTAAAGTTTTATTTATTCATTTTGTATTTTAAAATAAAAATAAAATGAATATCCACTCACCATCCAACCGAAAAACTTAGAGATAACATTAATGGTCATAAATGAGCCAATCAGTAGCGGCATGACAATAGAGTGCTACAAATGAATATGGAATTCTGAGTACCTACGGTCTAGTAAACAAAAACCTTGTGAAGTGATTTTTACTAAGTAGAAATAGAAAGATTTGTCTAGTACACTAAAGATGTAAATTAATTACCCGTCCTTCCCCCCCACCCCAACCCCCCTCAGGAACAATGATCAGGTGTTTTGTTTGTTTGTTTAACAGTATATTCACAAGAACCTGGAAACCTGGAAGGTGAAGCTATGGCACTCAGCCCCATGTCTTCATGGAGCCCTATCACGTGCCACCCAAGAATTACGTCTGACAGCAACTGAAGACTGTGGTCAATATAGTTTTAGTTGTACAATCTCTTTTAAAACATTTTTTTGCTTCTACTAGGTCAACAGTAGGACACTAAACTAAATGTGCTTTCTTCTAACAAAATATCTCTTCCCTCTCTAATGTGGGATAGTATCTCTTCAGCTATCAGCACTTTTTCTCCGGTTCTTGTCCATTCCAAGCTGAAAGCAAAGATCAGAGCTATCACTAGACTGGAGACAGGGACTGCCTTCCCTATCTTCAGTGGGTGTTCTGTGCAAGAAGCAATAATGGGAGGATGGATGAAGACCTCTTATGACCTTTCCATTCTTTTCTTTTTTTTTTTTTTATTTATGATAGTCACACACAGAGAGAGAGAGAGAGGCAGAGACACAGGCAGAGGGAGAAGCAGGCTCCATGCACCGGGAGCCTGACGTGGGATTCGATCCCGGGACTCCAGGATCATGCCCTGGGCCAAAGGCAGGCACCAAACTGCTGCGCCACCCAGGGATCCCTGACCTTTCCATTCTTGACAAGGCCCTTTATGGGTTTTAAACTCATTAAGTTTGCATAAATGTGTCATGCTTGCCTAATGTAACAACTCAACTGTTAGAGTGAGAAATTAATATAATCTCATGTTCTTAATTTGATTGCACTTTTGGAATGGCTTTATTTTTCAAGATTTCCCTCTAAACTATAATCTCCTAATGTGTTTTAACTTTTCTTCTAAGACCCGTCAGGGTAGTTTGAATTTGCAGTTAAACATAATCTTCTAGAGGTCCAGGGTAATATATGATACACAATTTTGCCAAAATCACAGTATAAGTCTTATTGCCCTCCCAAATGCATATTTTGGTGAATAACTGCTCAGCCAGAACTCAAGTTCAAGTGACTCAAGTTTTACCAAAGAGCACCTAGAAGGAGAAAGAAGACTGACTGGCTTTAACAGCAATAACAGTGATGGTAATGATGGTAATACCTAAAATGATTGGGCATTTAGTCTATGTCGGAAACCAAACATGTACTTTTATTAGAAAGTAAAGTTGAGAATAGATTGTTATCCTCTTGTCCTGAAACCTTCAGCTGTCTGTGTCACTCATATGGTAGCTTTATCATTCTGTTTCCATTGTATGTTTACTTGTTACCTTCTTCACTGGGTGGTCAATGCCCAGAAAACAGGGACTAAGTTATTCTTTGCTTCTCTATGGACTCCAGATCTGGGCAGTAAATATATACAACACATAATCATACAAAATGGATTAACTAACTGTTGTTCCTGGAAGACTCCAAATAGAGTATCTCATAGGATATTCTTAGAATCAAAGTTATAAAGTTGTATTTCCTATTCCAAGGCAATCCTAATGTAGCAAAACAATAACTTGGATGCACACACAACTGCTGAATATTAACAATTCTGCATATGAGTTGTGGTAAATTTTGCATATTAATTTCACAAAAATAAAATCCAGTTGTTTCTACTAAATGCATACCTTCTTTTGGAAGCCAGACAGCATGAATGGGGAGAGGGAGGGAATACAACCCACATGCTTTGGGAAAATACACTCTGCATATGATACAGAGAGGACTTCCCACTCCCACCACTCAAAGATATTTCAAGTTCTAGAGATTGTAGTGTGATTTTTAAAAGTAGAAATTGAGTTGGATTCTGAAAATCTGCCTCAAGTTCATATTGAGTGTAAAAAAACCATGGCTGAACATGCAGACACCCTATTTTTTCCCTTAAGGTTCAATATACAGTCATTTAATTCCACTATTACTTACACTACTCTCTCATATTCCGCTAGTGACTATCATCATTTACGAATATGACAGCTAGATACCCAGAGCCAAGGCAAAAAAAGACTCTAACCAACCAATCTTTATTTCTAATGATTAAAGTACCAACTCCTATAACATTTTTCGGTCCACATAGAAGTTAAAAAAAAAAAAAAAAAAAAAAAGAAGAAGCTTTAAGGTGTACTTTCTTTCTTGATTTTTTGAAGAGACAATCATTTCTTTTTAAGTAGAACAGATCCACATATCTTAAAATCTGAAGTAAAAAAAAAAAATAGGGGAGGAGCAAAAGTAGAAGTATAAAGTGAAAGCCTCTTAATTACAGTATCATTCGACATCCCCAGTGATGTGAAGTTCCACCCACCATGATCAGTAGGCTCACTAGGAAGTAGGCTGTGACAGCATGAACAGGATTGTATTACATATAATTGTATAAAGACTTAGGGAGGCTTCCTGAAGCCAGATTGGGTTAAGAAAAGAAAAGAATTTTCCCCAGAACTGTGGGAAAAACTAGCAAGAATTAACAAGGGACATAAAAATTCTTTGCTGTATATTGTTCACAAAATATTCCAAAAATGAATACAACATAGGGCTTTTTTTTTTTTTTTTTTTTTACACTCCTGGAAGAAATGTTAAGGAATGTACTTCTATCATCTGCCTTACTACCAAGTCCCAGATTGGCTCATGTTCTGAAGAACGTTAGTAATGCGTAGCACCAGAAATTAGTATGGATTTTATTTTTTATTTTATTTTTTGAAGGGGGATGGAGAGAGGCATAAAATCAAATGTATGACATCTTTAGAATGAAATCATCAGATAGGACATGGTAGCCTGATAATTCCATTTTGGATGTGAGACACCTAATATTTTCAAGAACTTATGTCCATACACACCCAGAAAAATAGAACCACAGATTTCCCTGTGCAGAAAGATCCAAAGTAAAAGTCTAAATAGGAACAGAGAGATGTGACCCACATATTTAAAACCAGTCTTTTAAGTAAAAACCACTTCAACTCAAATCTTAAAGTCAATACTAATGGTACTTACCAATGAGAAGGTTAACTCATGGCAGAAGAGGCCATTCCCACAAACATTTAAAGTTTAAGAGTCAATAAGCACACAAAAAAAACCCCAATAGAACACTGCATGCTTCCACAGATTAATATATGTTTATTAAGTTAGACAAGAAAAATTGATAAAAAAGGAAAAATTAATAGATAAATCATGCTTTGACTATTTTAACTGAGCTACTGAGAACCTGGTCGTCTACTTAGAGTCTAGTGGAAACGAACCCCCAGTTGTTGGTTTGTTTTTATCAACAGCATCTACATTATTTCCACAGCCACAGATAACACTTCTAAAACAGCCAAAAAGGTAAGTGAAATACATAAGAAGAATTATGACAATTTTATTACTACCAGTAAAACAAAAATGCCAAGCACAAGTGCTTTTGATGATAGACTAGGAAGCACCAGCTTCTCCATGTATTAAAGAGTGTGTTCCTCACTCGCTTTCTGGTGTAGATGATACTCAAGTCATCTGCTTACAAGTATTGTAACTTTATATAAAATTACAACAAAAAACCTACTTGTAAATCCATCAATGAAGGGTTTCCCAAATGTAAAACTAATTGAAGAATCCTTTCAAAATTGGAGCGACACATTACTTTTGGTGGTCCGGTGACTGCTACAGAGTAGGAATCCAACAATTTTCAAGGAGGGATTATACATTCAAAGATGTACATAACACCTTCTCTCAAATTATTGAAGTCAGTTAGCATTCACTCAACAATAAGACATACAAGCATGTGCCACGTGCAGACACTGCATTAGGCAACAGAATGAAAAGTTACTAAAACAAAAGACAATGAAAAGAACGATTTCATGAAGTTTTTTTTTTTTTAATCAAGGCTTTATCGGTGTGGCTTTCTATACTCAGATTAAAGGTATAGAAATAAGTTAAGCACACAGATTTTCCAAATCATTTAGACGAGCTGTATCACATAAGTGATATCCTACTGTTAACTGAGTTTTTCAGTATTCAGTTGGATGATAAAACTTCCAAATGAGGCACACAGTACTAAACATGTGACTATTTAGAAAGATATTCAACTGAAAATTCTGCTTTTGTCTTAAATGTATGATATTCCCTTAAGTGGTCTACAAGAAGCCAGTCCTTTAAATCCATGTGTTGGGATGCCTGGGTAGCTGAGTTGGTTAGCCGTCTGCCTTCGGCTCAGGTCATGATCCTAGGGTCCTGGGATCAAGCCCCATGTCGGGCTTCCTGCTCAGTAGGGAACCTGCTTTTCCCTCTCTTCCTCGCTCAGGCACTTTGTTGCTCTATCTCTCTCAAATAAATAAATCTTTAAAAAAATATCAATGTGTTCATATCATGTTTGGGGAAATAATAAAACAAATAGCAACATAGGGTGTTTCCAAACCTCTGTTCTGAAAGTTGGTCACGAAGGACATCAAAAGAAAACCAGCAGATGGCCCTGAACACTTAAAAAAAATACTTACATAGGTATACAGATGGGGATATACGGAGTGGCAAGCAAATAAAACAGAAGGGAAGACAGAAACTAAGCTAAACAAAGTAGTCACCAAAGGAAAACTATGGGAGAAGGCCCTTTGTAAAAGTGGGCTCTTCTGAAAGAGCAGAAACAGCTACAGATGAGGATCCAGGTCTGGCCAGAAGAGCCAAGAGAAGCGAGGAGAACTTCAGCAAGGAGGCGTGGGAAGACAACAAAAGGTGAGCCATGCAGAACTGAGATCAGGCCCTCCCACTTCTGCAAAGGAGAGTAGTTTTGTAGTGGAAAGCAAGAACTTGAAAAGTCTTCAGTTGCATATGCGCAAAACCCAAAAATATATGAGAAGATGAAAAACTCCAGAGTATTCCCAGATTTTTCAAACTCCAACAGCTACCTTATCTCCCCTCCCAGCCTCTAATTCTCTTTTACAGACTCTAAGTTACAGTGATAATGATTAGAGACTCTGGAATCAAAAGGGCTTTGCAGAGGACGTGCTAAAGAGGCCAAGGATTCTGCAAACTGAATCCCAGGAGATAACCAGGCAGCATTTTACTCCAGTCTCTCCAAGGCTGAGGCACACCCTTAAAGATTGTAATGCCTTAAGGTAAATGTCATTCCCCAATCGGGAACAATATGGAAACCGAGTGAGAGCAAGAGAGAAAACAGAAAAAAAAAAAAAAAAATCATAAATAATGTGGCCTCCCAGCATTAACCCAGAGTAACCAACTAGGAACTTTTGAGTAATGGAACAAATAAAAAATGCATATGTTCTTCTGCACTAAAACGTCATTTCATATTAGGCTTTAGTGCAACTAAAAGAAAAAAAAAAAAGGATTTGATTTACAAAGGGAAAAAGCAGCTGTAAGAAAGTATACACTTAAACTATTCTTATCCCGTACATCCCTTAGAAAAAGAGCACAAACATAATTGTTTGCAATTTCCTGGAGAGATCATTATTAATGCTTAGAGGGAAAAGAGGTGACTGAAGTTTTTAAGGACTTGCCAAGCCAAGGGTGCAGAAGTATCAAGTCAGAGGCCATATACCCACTAACCCGATATGCCAGCAGCACCCCTCCCTTCAACATTCTGAGAGCTCTAAATAAACCCTCATTAAAAGTATGATTGTTTCTGCACATGCGACTCGATTAAACCTTATTACCAGCCCTAAGGGTCAACGAAACGCCTCCGGAGGCAGTTCTGCATAAACGCATGAAAAGTCTGAATAGGTTGAACGTTTTTAACTCCTAAGCAACCCAAGCAACTGTTTGCACTGATAAAGACGTGCAGGACTTCCCGTGAGCGTATTTGTAAGCATCTTTAAGATGACCATCCCTGAGGCCGTTACTCCACGGACTGGGGGGGACACGCGTAAAGACATGCTGGAGAGTTCCGCGGAGGAATGGATCACTCTGCGGCGACGGGCTTGGCGATTGCCTAAGCCTCGGGGACGGCATTTCGAGTTCGAGGCTGACGACCGCACGACATAGGCTTTAGAGAGCACAGCCCGGCCCCCGACGGGTTCGCAGCTCAGCCCTCTCCTTGCAAGTAGCTCAAGCACGCACGCAGCACGTTTTACCTGTCCTTCCAGTCCCGCTCAGGTCTGGGACGCGAAAGGCTCCCGCAGCTCCACGCGCCTTTCTATGTTTACACGTATTTATTCATGAGAGAGAGACACAGAGGGAGGGAGGGAGGGAGGGAGGCAGAGACACGGGCGGGGGAGCAGCAGGCTCCACGCAGGGAGCGCGACGCGGGACTCGATCCCGGGCCTCCAGGATCACCCCGGGCTGCAGGCGGCGCCACACGGCTGAGCCACCCGGGCTGCCCGCCTTTCCAAGTGTAAACCGAGAGTCTCCGGGCCCCTCGGGGTGCAGGGCGGGCGGGGGGGGGCGCGCGGCTGCACGGGGCTGGCGGGGGCGAGGCGCCGCAGCCCCCCCGGGCCCCCCCCCCGCGGCCCCCGCGGCCCCCGCGCCCGGGCCGCCCCTCCGCGCGGCCGCACACTCGGCAACTTACTGGGGCGGTGGTGGGCGAGCGGCTGGAGCGAGCCGGGGGCTCCGGGAGGCCGAGCGAGCTGCGGCCGCCTCGCTGGTCGGCGCGGAGAGGAGCGCCCGGGCCGCCGCGCTGCCGAAGGCGGGCTGGGCACGTGGGCGCCCCTGTGTGTAGCCGCGCCGGGGGCGGGGCGGGACGGGGCGGGGCGAGGCGAGGCGGGGCGAGGCGGGGCGCTGCCTCCGGGCCGCCGGCCGCGCGGGCCCGTCCTCCCGGGAGGCGGCGTCGGCGGCCGCGCGCGCCGCGGGGCGGGTCTGCGGCCTGGAGCGCGGGCCTCGGCGGTGCCCCCCGCGCCCCCCCCCCCGGGTCGCTCCAGGCGCAGCCCCTCCCAGGGCGGGGGTCGTCCCCGCGACCCTTGTCACATCCTCCTAAGAATTCGTTAAGAAGCAGAACGACGACGTGCCACGCACCGATATGGTCACCGGGAGCCCAGAGTCCGCTTCGCCCGGTGGCGCCACCCCGCCAATACAGACCGTGGAAGTTCATTAAAAAAAATGTGCAGTTGCTATTCTGAAAATTCCAGGAGTGTGACTAGGTTGTCATGACTATTTTAGGGTGGGCGATAAGAAAAATGACATCTGCTATTTTCCAAAAAAGCCAGAGCAGAAGTTGCGCAATCACGGTTCCTCATCCTGCGCTATTGTCTGTTTTAGGAGCCTCCGATAAGGTTGAAGGCACAACGTGAAACCCTCGGTAATTTTAATCCGAAAAGAGGCAAAGCGTTGGCCTGAATGGAACAGTGAGTGTGTCTTATTATTTTCCTTTGATAGAAAGATCTGCCTTATTTTGTTGAATATTATGCTAAACATCAAAGGATTCAGTTATTTTATTTTATTTTATTCATTTATTTTTTTTAGGACTCAGTTTAAAGGAGAAAAAAAAAGGTTATGCTAGATGTCTTCTTATTCATCTACTAGTAATACTATTAGCTTTGGCAAAGCGCCAGATTCATATTGAAGCTTTCCACGTACACTTTTATGTGTGGCATTCTAAATCATGCCTAACTTCTTTAAGACCTGTGTTCCCAACAGAATCTGATTAAAGATTGGGGACTTCAAAAACTCTTACATGCACACGATCTCAGTGACTATTTCCAGAATCCAGCTACCTCCTTGAAGCCATCAGTGGGCTTCTTGGAAGAACTAGAAGTCTAGTAGCATGGCCAACTGTAAGGATATTTATTATCTCTTCTAGTACATGTCCTAAGTAAGAGAGGTTTTTTTTTTTAAATCAATATAAAATTAGCTTTACAATATAAAACAGATTACTCATACAACTAATCATTAATGATATAGAGGAAAGTGATACATGTTGATACTGACACCAATTTTACTCCGTCCCATAAGGGTTAGAAGGCATTTGCATCAAGGGGTGAAGGAGATTCAAGATGTTAAGAGACTTTGTCTAATTTCTAAGGATGAGGCATCTGATATAAAATTCTCCACCTGGTTTTCTTAGGAAATTACAGGTTGCTATTTTAAATACAAGAAATTATTTCCCCATATATTTTTATCTAAACACCCTCAAGGGACAGTCTGTGATGAGGTTGCACCACAGTGATTTGAGATAAACTAATCTATCTGACATTTAGAAACTGCCAATTTAGTCAGAATACCAATCTTTGAGTTTATCTGGTAATCTGACTATCTGATGTTGGTGCTTCCTGAAACAAGAACACATTGTGTGCATGTGTGTGAATAATAAAAGCTATTTCATCTCTAAGCAAAAATGAGCAAGTCCTTTCTAATAAGCACAATGTTTGATAGCTATCTTGATGCACTAGAGTCTTTGACTTATGTATTCTTTTTCCTTTTTGAAGTTATTGATTAACTGTGAATCCCACGTCTCATTTTTGGGTTGTTTCTCAGCTTTTAGAATGTATTTAGACGTAGAAAGAATGGCATGTGTATGGATCTATCGTGAGTCTTTAAGATGGACTAGGAGAGCCAAGGAAATGCCATAGGTAGAAACAAAACACTTGAAACGGATTAAGCTACTTTGACTCTATCTTCATCTTCATTTCCATATGCACTGTTCTGTTCCTACTACTCAGAATGGAATTTGCATCCTCTTCCCAGTTGAGTCACATTTTCACCCACCTCGTTCTACCTCACCGTGTCTGATGTACTACACTTTTCACTTGCATCTGTCAAGCTTCCTCCTTTGGGAGGGAACAGAAAATCCAACTTAGTCATTTTTCAGTAGCAGGAATGATCTAGGTGGTTGTGTCCCAAAGATTTCAGAAACATTTGTGCATCTGAACTGCTACGTTTTATGAAATTGCAGGGAATTTCAAGGGACTTTTGGAGCTGAATAAATTACACACCCTTTACTCCTACACTTGCCAAATACAACCCAAAGTAAATCTCACCTCGCACAAATAAGGGAATTACTTTAACTACCTAGACCGGAGTTGATTCCTATTAGTTCTAATTTGACTCCATTATCCTGAAGCTATTTCAGCGAAGACAAAGCTAAAAACCTCCATTTTTTTTTTCCTTCTAAATCTTTGGATACTGGGTACTGTGTTACAGTTGAATTGGCTCGAAAGAGAAAAAAGATTGGATCGGAGTTCAGGCCACTAAAGTTTCGAGGGCTTTTAGGCAACTCTTATTCTCCACTGCCTTTTCAAAAACGTGCAAAAAATTAAAGGCAACGTTCCACTGGACACATTCCATATTTGCCCATCCCTAAAGATAAGCAATAAAATATTGAAAAAAATGGTTGGAAAAAGAACAATAAATCCTTAAAATGACAAGTCATACTTTAAATTTGTATTTTTTCTTCTTGTCTTTAAACTAAGACCAAAGCATGGTTTCGCAATGGTTTCTCAGTCCTGCGCTGCTCTCCCTATGAATTCCCTGCGTCCTGTCACTTGGCTTGTTTCTGGGGTTTCTTTACATTGGCCATTAATCAAGAATCACCCAGAGCTCCACCCGCTCTGTGCTGCTCTGTTTCCTTCTGCCAGGATTCCTGCTGGGACTGTATCTGCTGGAAAAAGTCAGCTTTCTCAATCCAAACATCTTTGGTCGGCCTGTTGGTCTAAGGATTGAAAACCAGGGGTTTGGAAGAGAGTTCAGCTAATGTAAATCCTCTTTTTTTTTTTTTTTCCCTTCAGCTTTAACAAAGATTCTCATTGCTTTAGAGATGGCTTCCAAAGCATGTTGAATAGACTTTTCTCAAATTCTCTCCTGCTTGCTGTCCCTTTCTGCTTTGAAATTGTCTCCCCCACACCTTGACTTCTGTGATCTCCTCCTTTTCTTCTTGGCATCTTCAGCACTTTTTGTCCTGCTTGCTAATTATGGAACTCTTAAGATTAAATTTTTAAATTTTTTTTTCATTCTTATCCCTATCTGCCTTCACAATCTTAGGATTGTAAGGCTCAACCAACTTAATGGCATTGATCCCAAAAGCTACTTTGCCAGACCTCATCTTTCATCCTTGCTTCAAACTATGCCTCTGGTGAGATGAACTTGCCAGCACCTGAAATTACATGGTTGAAAACAAATCCCTCTCTTTCTTAGACTTGTTTCTCTCTCTCTCTCTCTCTTTCTCTCTCTCTCACTCTCCCTCTCTCTGTCTGTCTCTTTCTCTCTTTCCCTCTCTCTGACTTCCATCTCACTATTCTTTTGGGATTCCAGGCTTATTACCTTTAATTCTTGTTTACTTCTTCTCCATCATTCACAACGTTCTGCTATTCCCCCATTTATTTTCTATCATGGGAGTCATCCTTTCTCTTGATTTCTATGAATTCATAGCCTTAATCTCTATTCTTACTATGTTAAGACATGCTATTGCAGCCTTCTAGTCTTCTAAAAAGTTTCTTATTGATGGAAAAATCAAACTAAACTCCTTCTATCTTGTAAGTCTCCATCAACTGCTTCAGTAAATTTCTGCAAATTATCATTCAGACCTGTGCTATCCAATAGGGTGGACACTAACCTTGCCACAGGTGGGTCTTGAGCACTTGATTTCTGACTAGACCAAATTGAGATGTGCTGGAGAGTAAAATAACATACCGAATTTCAAAGACTTAGTACAATCAAAATCATGTGAAAATGATAGTTTTTTCATGTTGATTACATGTTGAAATAATGTTTGGGAATTCAGTGGGCTAAGTAATATATATTACTAGAATGATTTTCTCCTGTTTCTTTTGACTTCTTTTCAATGTGACTCTAGAAAATTTCAAATGACAAATGTGGCTCATCTTATGTTTCTGTTGGACGGTGTTGTGTTAGACAATCAACAAGCCAATTCTGGGCTAGACACTGCAACAAGCCAGGAGGCAATTTTTAAAAAGGAAAGATTAATCCAGACAGCTCACTCCTTACAACCTGGTTGATGAGACAAGACATCGAGAGCCATTGATTGACACAACCAGAAGGTAAACAGCGAATAGCAGAAGATTCCCCGGTGGGAGCTTAACAGAGAGAAGTGGTCTGAGATACCTTTTCTGAAGCAGTGAAATCTCAAAAGATGGTTGCAGGATAAATAGTGTTTCTTTTCTGTAGCTATAGAAGTAAGAGAACAGCATTCTGGAATAGAAGAGAAGGAGAGCACTGAGTGGGCCTGGGGTAAAATGTGTAGACCAACGTGTCTAGAATGAGCATTGTACCCTGAAAGGGACTCAGGTCTACACAATCTCCTGTATGTTGATATGCTCAATCATCTCTAGAATGACTTCCTGCCTGCTCTTCATGAATTTCTGTCCTTTCTTCCAGATTTCTCCATACTCAAGACCTGAAGCTACAAAATAAAGGTATATGCATGTGTTGCCAGCCAGGTGTTCACTCTGCTTCTGACCAGGCTTCCAGAAAGTATACTTCAATGTATGCTTTTGGACAATGGTACAGCATGCTGTTTCACTTTCTCCTCAACCAGGTAATCCTTTGAATGGAGAGTCCAAGTCATGTAAAGAACAGAACTCTGTTTATTTAAATTGCCACCTACATAGGTTGAGTAACCATTTTCATTTGCCTGGGGACTGTCCCAGTTTCAGCACTAAAAGTCCTGTGCCTTAGGAAACCCTTCAGTTCCAGGGAAACAGAGATGGCTGCTCCACCTCACTTACTCTGCCATATTCTGGACTCTGACTTTGTTTCTCATTTCTAGCTACTGGCCTCCTGCTAATGTGCTTTCTCTGGTCACAGCAGTGCTGACTTCACAACATTTTTTCTTGGCTTTGGTTTTGTGATTTCTGGGGGAAGATTGAGGAGTGGGTCACAATTCTTCGTATTAAATTCACCTTCCCTTTTAAAAACACATCACTGCATACTGTAAGGAGGAAAGGTGTTATGCACTCAATCAAAAAGGGAGAACTTTTCGTGTTCCAAAAAGTAGGAACCCAGAAGTCCTAGTCCAAGTAGATTTATCTCATCACTGGAACCTACTCATCTGTCACTTCCCTGTCCTCCTGGGATCACTCCTGGTTCTTTTGAAGCCATACTTCTCTAGTAAGTCCTATTCTTGTTCTCAAGGGCTGTTAGCTAAGGGGAAGCATCAAAATGATGTAAAAATTCCTAGATCAGAAATTCAGAGAAGTAGGTTCAATTGCAAGTTTTGGCAGCAAAAGGGTATGTAACCCTTTTGGAGGTTAAGAAGGCCTCCAAGTCCCAAAGAAGTGAAGCCCAAATGAGGAAGGTGGATTTGAGTTTTTAAGGTACTGAACTGAAATGAAACCTTTCAGATCATTTCACCCATGTCACAGATTCATAAAACTAGCTATATTAGAATCACCTACCCCAGAGTTCTAGCATCAGTCTGAAAAACTGATTCCAATTTCCACTTAACAACAACTTCTTGCACAGGGCTGTGAATTCCAAGTTGCAAAACTTGGGTCTCAAAATATTTGTGTGGAAAATGTTACTGTCTAGCACCTTCCAAGGCTCCTCGGTAGCCTTGTCAAAAGATTAAATTCTTTGAGATCAAACAACAAAAAGTAAATGAACCTCTGGTGGTAGAGAGCACAAAGGAAAATGGACAGTTGATTCCTGGCAAAGCATGACTTTCATGCCTTTAACCATTTGGCTTAGATTCACAAGATCCATACCTTCAAAAGCTCCATGAGTTGGTAATGTGTCCTAAGACCTCAGGGGTTGCATGCCTCAGAGAAGATATTTAAAAAGTTCCGACCTGTTTTACTTTTATATTTGGATTGGCATGAACTTATGCCTCTCAGCTAATTAAATAGTCTTCCCCTCCCACCCTTTTCTGTCCTAGACAGGTAGGCAGAGTCTGTTTTAATGATGAGCAGTCTGGTCCACCACACTTCTTCATAACAAGTCAATGCGGGCTTACTCAGGCAGGGGGAGAACACCTGGCATTCTTCCTTAATTATATAGAAGGGTCAGAACTGCTGGCTCTCATGTGGTTTATCCCCTAATCTCGGCTATCACATCAGACCACACTGTCCAGGGCAACTGTGCATTTTCTCCAGCTTAACAGGAAACCTGCCCTTTTATGATTTTGCACGGAGCTGGAGGGAGAACTCTTATAGCCAGGCTAAAACTGAGTAGGATCCTGGCCTAATCTGGAAGGCACTCCAGTTCTGTTTAGGTTAATTTTGAACCTTTCCAAAATTTAATTCTGTGGAAAAGATCATGAAATAAAAAGATACAATTGCATACAAATGTACAATAAAAAGCACAAATTAATGCTGCTGGTTGCTGACTTAACACATGATTTTGAACAAAAAGTTCTCAATTGCATTTTTTGTTTCTTTTTTCTGTGCAGTGGGGATAATAACACTTTAACTTCTTCAAAAGATTATGAGGAGACACACAGGGGAGGGGAATTACTGTGAACAAGTTAAATCACTGAGGTTTTATTCTTTTTTTAAAAAAAATATTTTATTTATTTGAGAGAAGAGCAAGATAGAAAAAGAGAGCATGAGGAGAAGGAGGGGCAGAAGGAGAAGGAGAAGCAGACTCCCCACTGAGCAGGGAACCTCACTGGCAGCTAGATCCCAGGACCTTGAAATCATGACCTGAGCATAAGGCAGATGCTTAACTGACTAAGCCATCCAGGTGCCCCAAATTTTGCACCAGCCATCCAGGTGCCCCAAATCTTGCACGAGTTCATACCCCATTTAGTTTAAACTTTGGACCCAGACACAATTTAAAGTTAAAAATCTAACTCTTAATTCTCAGGTTATATGTGTAAATCATGCAATGTAACATTATCTTCAGCATTACGCTGAAACAAATAAAATAGGGTTTTAAAAACTGACCCTTCAAACTAGATTGATCTAAGTAAGTCCTTTAACAATAGTTCTATCTTTGATACCATCCTCCATTGTCAGCAGTAGTAACTGCCACAGTGTGACCCTGTGACCCATGGATTGGCCAAAAGGACTTCAGCATGCTGGTCATGCTTCTTCCTCTTTTTCTTTCTTTCTTTCTTTCTTTCTTTCTTTCTTTCTTTCTTTCTTTCTTTCTTTCTTTCTTTAATTGAAGTATGACTGACAGACAACATTATATTAGTTTCAGGTGTATAACATAATGATTCAACAATTGTCTATATTGCAAAATGATCACCACAGTAAGTCTAGTTACCATCCATAACCACCCAAAGTTACAAATTTTTTCTCTTGTGATGGGACCTTTCAAGACTTACCTTCTTAGCATCATTCAGGTTTACAATACAGTATTATTGACTTTTCACCATCTGTACATTATATCCTCATGACTGATTTATTTTACAACTGTTAGTTTGTATCTCTTGATTCCTCCCTACTTCCCCTTTCTCCTGAGCCTGTGTAGACCTTCTTTGTAGTCGTACAGTTTTAGAGAAGCTTAGTGCAAAAAGTAGCTAGCAGAAGAAAAACAGGGGAGGAGGAAAACCTTGAAATGACAATATTTTATTTTTTTAAAAAAATTTGTTTAAAAAAAATTTGTTTATTCTTGAGAGACACACAGAGAGAGGCAGAGACATCGGCAGAGGGAGAAGCAGGCTCCCTGCAGGGAGCCCCATGCAGGACTCCAAACCAGGACCCCGGGATTGGGATCGCTACCAGAGCCAAAGGCAGATGCTCAACCACTGACCCACCACGTGCTCCGAAATGACATTTTAATTTTAAACTCTCAAGCATGTCACAGCCTCTGCAGGTATGTGATAATTTTTCAAAGTATACAAAAATACGTATTTTGTTAATAAAGGTATCTAAGTATGGCTCTCAAAAAACTCTACTGGGCCCCCAGTTCAATTGCAGAGGCTGCAATCTCAGCCTTCCAGTGAGGCCAGGCAGCTAACACCAAAATGTGAATCCAGATGGGCATCAGACCATAATGAGGTGGGGGAGGGAAGCTGTGGAACTAAGAAAGCACTCAAATACAAAAGTTTAAAAACACTGAGCCAGATGGTGATACACAAATAGGCTGAATCATACCTTAAGGCTGCAAATTTTCAACATCTGCTCTAAGGTTTACTTATATAATCAAGGAGTCAATCGAAATCATTTATCAAAATTATTTTTTAAACCCCATTCACTACAGGCTTAGTGGATATTTAATTTTCTGTAACATTCTAGTATGGTACTCGCTTGAAGGTACTCTGTATTTGTTTAAAAATCAACAAATAAAAGTTCAGTATAAATTTCTTTCAAAAAGTTACATAATATTTCCCATGAGAAACTCCACTTGCTCCTGTGGGAAACTATACAATGGAGTTTATTAGCAGTAAGATTGTGCATGATCATCAGAATAGCAAAGCGATCTTTTTTACCTGAGTGCATATTCTAATCTGCCTGTATGAATTATGTGAGTAAAATCTTTGAAGTATTGTTGAGGAAGTAACTTGGGTAAATTGAACTTGACAGAGCCCCTTTATCTAGTTCCAATGTGATTATATTTTGAGGCACATATAGAATCATCAAGAATCCTGGTTTAAAATATGATTCAATGAGTACATTCCAGCATTAGATAAAGCAATACAGGACAATGAAAACTGTATTGAATAAGGGGAAATTTAACATCAATAATTCAACATTAACTTTGGGGGGGTTTAATTTGATAGACTGTCTCACATCCTTTTACATTTAAGAAACTTGTCAGTAATATATAAGGGAGTAAGCATTCATTTTACAACTATATGTTGCAGATGCATAAGGTTTGGTTGGTTGTGCCCTGCAAAGCTGCAATAGGTGCCATTCATGTGAACAAGGTAAAAGGCATCCCTTTATGCGGAGTATGATTTACTCAGTCCTAAAGGTAGCCTCATTGAGGATTTAGGAGTTAAGTAAGTTGTTCTGCCTCATATGATTCTCAAAGAACAGAAATCTGTCCATTTAAGTACCTAAATTTAAAGTGCCTTTGTGTCTCTGTGTGTATGTATACATAAATATATAAAGATTGACAGAGAGAGTGCGCATGAGCATGCATGCACAGGGGGAGGGGAGGGGCAGAGGGAGAAGGAGAAGCAGATCCCTCCTCCTGCTTAGCAGAGAGCCTTGCAAGGAGTGGGACTCCATCCCAGGACCCTGGGATCATGACCTGAGCCGAAGGAAAGCAGACACTTAACTGACTGAACCACTCAGGACACTTAACTGACTGAACCACTCAGGCCACCCTATAAATATATATATTTTAATATATATTAATATATATTTTATATATTTATATATAAATGTAAATATATATTATATATATAATATATATAAAAATATAAATATATATTTTAAAGATTTTATTTATTTATTAATAAGTTATACACAGAGAGAGACAGAGACACAGGCAGAGAGAGAGACAGAGAGAGAGAGAAAAGCAGTCTCCATGCAGGGAGCCTGACGTGGGACTTGATCCCAGGACTCCAGGATCACGCCCTGGGCCGAAGGCAGGCGCCAAACCACTGAGCCACTCAGGCTGCCTAAATATATTTTTTAATGGACTTTTTCATTAGTGTACAGTTTCCTGGAACCTTAAAGAGACTCTGAAGAAGAAACTTGTACCTTTGGGTCAGGCTTATGAGCATGAAAATAATTAGAGTGCTGTTTTATCATGGATATTATCCCAGTGGTTATTGAAGTGTGCATGCTTAATGACAGCTTCAACAGCATTTTAAAGAATGTTATTGATATGACTTTAAAGGAAAGACAACTTTCAAGGATCCTACTCTACTTTGGAATTTCTCAGAAACAAACACTGAGACAAAGATTTGAGTGGAAGAAATTTAGATGGGAGGAATAAGAAATAGGGAATTAAGGCAGGGAAAGAAAGAGAGCAAATACAAAGTGTGTTAGCAAAAGAAGTACCACAAGTGGAGTGGAACCTTCTGCGGAAAGTGTAGATGGCATATCTCTGAATTATTTCACGGAGGGAGAGGGAAATGGGATATTTATGCACCACTTCCACCATCTTTGGTCCAGAGCTTTTCCTGGGGTCTGTTAACTCTCTCAGAACGTGGGCAAACATGCTTTAATGACCAGAGAAAGCCCTACAAAGGCATGTAGGGCACAACCTTCCCTGTTTTCATTATGTAATAGCAACCCTATATCCTTTTTTCAGCCAGGACTTCCTTCTCTGCTTATTGGTCATCTGGAATAAGAAGCTGAAAATGACAAGGGAGAAGATATAACTTCAGATTCAGTGAAGGGGCGCCTGGGTAGATTAGTCAGTTAGGTGTCATGACCTTTGGCTCAGGTCATGATCTCAGAGTCCTAGGATCAAGCCTTGCATTGGGCTCCCTGCTCAGCAGAGAGTCTGCTTCTCCCTCTCCACCTGCCTCTCTCCCTATTCATGCTTTCTTTCACTCCTTCTCAAATAAATAAATAAAATCTTTCTTTTTTTTTTTTTTTTTTTTAAAGGAAGATTCGATGGAGCCCTTACTCTGTCCCCTTGTAGAAGGATCCCTCTGCCTTCCAGGAACCAGGACCTCTGGCCCACCCTAGACAAAAGTTGTGGGGGTGGGAAGCCCAAATTCCTCAAGTCATTTCCTGATCTATGCGTTTTAAGCAGGAGAACTTGTTCAATTAAAATGGACTATGACGTGGATCAAAGCCCCATTTTGCCAAAGATGTGACATTGCTTTTGATTTATTATCATGGCTGATGGGGGCATTTTCAGGGACTTCCATCTGGCTTTTCTTCACATATGACTTACCCTGTGTAGGCCAGTGAACCAGGGTGAGGTAAGGTTTTATCAGTTCTAATTATAGTTGTTTCCATGATGCCCTTGGGCAACAGAAATTTCCACTTGCTAGTTCCATAGATCCACTGGTTTGACTATGAAATGAACTGAGGCCAGGACTCCGATTTCATTTACCACCGGTGCACCCCCACCCTAAAAGGTGGCTATGATGCAGGTTTAGATCCACGGGCATGAGTGATCTAACAGCTGCATCTAACAACTGAGCTTAAATCTGCTGAGGAAATGTAGGAAATAGTTCGAACATGTGCCTCGAAGTTATCTCACCCACATCAAGAGAGAGCTGAGGTATGTGCATACCAACTCCCTTGCAAGTATCTCAGTCATAGGATGAGGGCTGCTCTAGGAGGGGTGATTCTGAAGCCTATCTGGCTGCCATGTGCTCAGCTACAGCGTACTATGATGGCAAGAAAAAGCCTTCAGTTGCAGGCACTGGTAGTTGGAGGTCAGTATTATGTGCACCCACTAAAACAGAAATAGCCAAAGGGGTAAGCATGAAACACTGATATTACCTTCTACTTTTAATTAACTTTTAACTTTTATTTATTGTACTTTATTTTATTGTATTTCTTAAATACCGCACAAACATAAAACTAATTGTTAGCTCCTTTGCTTATTTATCTTAGAAAACAAGAAAACCGACCCAAATTACAAGTTAAGAGGACAGAAAATTTGCAAACCCATAAAATTTAAGTTAACATTAATTCAGTGTGGGAGATGATATTTTGCTAAAACTCAAATGCCACATAGACTATGAGTATGATACTCTGCCAGGATTTTTGAATTAGTCCTCCTTTGTTTCATGCGAAGACTCAAAAATTTCCACCATTTTTCCTTAATTATTAAAGAACTTTCATGTATATAGTGAATGTAAAATCGTTTCCCTTCACTTGGCTTGAATGCATTATTTACATGCTAAGCCATTCTCTTTTATTCTTAAGAGATATAAATCTTGACAATATACACCTATAAACCTTCGGACAATATAAAAATATAATGTAACAAATTCAAACCAGAACGTGGGGCTGAGAAAATGCAAATGTCTAAGTGGAAGCACTAAATTTATCATTTTTCATAACATCCAAAGGTTATCTGTAGTTATCTAAAGGAATTCAATAATAAATAAGTAATAACAAATGAGTAATAAATAAGGTATCTAAAGGTACCAGGAATGGGGGTGCCTGGGTGGCTCAGTTGGTTATACATCTGCCTTCGGCTCAGGTCATGATCTCAGGTTTTGGGATTGAGTCTATTGTCAGGCTCCCCACTTAGCAGGGAGTCTGCTTCTCCCTCTCCCTCTGCCCCTCCCCCACCATTCATGCTGGCTCTCAAACCAGTAAATACATTTAAAAAAAATAAAATAAAATAAAATAAAAAATAAAATAAAAAAGGCTATCAAGAATAGCACATATTGTGATGTTGAATATTATTTCAACTTCTTAAGGATTTTAATTTTTTTAATTTTGGAGAGATTTTTAAGGAACAGAATTTTTAAATATGGAAATCCTAATCTCAAATATCAATTCTATCAGTTTTTCATTGGTAACTTTTTCTTTGATTGAATTGAAGTAAAATTATACTGAATGCCACTATTTCTGTAAAAGTAACATATACACCATGATCCTAGTTTGTTTTTTTAATTTTCTTTCCTCTCTTCCTTCCTTTGTTCTTTCAGCAGAGGGAGATGGCTGGAGTTATATATATATATTTTAAGATTTTATTTATTTATTCATGAGAGACAGAGAGAGAGAGAGAGACAGGCAGAGACACAGGCAGAGGGAGAAGCAGGCTCCATGCAGGGAGCCTGACGTGGGACTCCATCCCAGGTCTCCAGGATCAGACCCTGCGCGGAAGGCGGCGCTAAACCGCTGAGCCACCCGGGCTGCCCTATATTTACTTTTGACTATTTAATCTTGGCTATTTCATTTCTGGGTGATAGGAATTTGGGGACTTTTAATTTTTCTTTAAATTTTTCTTGAATTTTTATAAGATAAAATCAGGAAAAGTATTGGGAAAAACTAGTGTAATCGAGCTTGATTTCCATTATTTTTAATTATGTCATAGCTTCTGTACTGATCTAAAGATCAAGACATATTTTTAAACCAATCTCGATTATAAACCAACCTAATTTCTAGGGGCCAAGTGGTCCAGGCATAGTATTATATTTATTTTTTGACAGTTCTCTTCAGCTTTTGGATATTAATTCCTTGGGATGAGTATCTTTGGCCCAAAGAAATGGAAAAGATTTCTTATTCTTTACCTAGTTATGGTTAAAATCTATCATTCCTCTGTGGCTGAACCCATATTTTAAGCCCCTGCAATCTGTTGCTATGATGAAATCTTACAGAATTAACAAACTTGAGCCAGTGTGACCCTATATCAGGGTGATCCTCCAGGAGTCATAGGAGGCTCAGTGGTTAATCCCCTATATAGTTCTTGAAATGGAACTGGATGAAAATCAAAACTATATAAAGGAAAAAGGCAGTTTTAGGGTAAATATGATTCAAACCTCAGACATTAATGTTCTCTATTCCATGGACAATTAAGTGTGTTTGAAATTTAATGTCTTAACTTAACATTCCTTGTTGATAACTCGGCAGCAAGAGGCAAAAACTTAGAAGGTCAGGGGGCACCTGGGTGGCTCAGTGGTTGAATGTCTGCCTTCAGTTCAGGTCATGATCCCGGGTCTTGGGATCGAGTCTTGCATCAGGCTCCCTGCTTCTCCCTCTGCCTGTGTCTCTGCCTCTCTCTCTGTGTGTGTCTCTCATGAATAAATAAATAAAATCTTAAAAAAAAATAAGAATCTACAAAGTCCATACAACTAAAATGCTATTTTACTCAAAATCTAATACCTGCCTCAGCTACAAATGCAAGTTCCCCCCAGTTCAACTGATGTTAAATTCAGCCACAGGAATTCACGTCAGACTGTACAAGGTACAAAGGACTCACGTCTATTAAAAACAATCCTATACCTGGAATTCCCAGGTGCTGCAGCTGTGTCAGGATAATAGATATTTTTTTATAAGATTTTTAAAAAAATTTTTGTTTATTTATGATAGTCACAGAGAGAGAGAGAGACAGAGAGAGGCAGAGACATAGGCAGAGGGAGAAGCAGGCTCCATGCACTGGGAGCCCGATGTGGGATTCGAATCCGGTCTCCAGGATCGCGCCCTGGGCCAAAGGCAGGCGCCAAACTGCAGGCTGCGCCACCCAGAGATCCCAGGATAATAGATATTAAGTGGAGTTTTTCTTGCTGTCTCATGATTGCTGTTAAGACCCAAGCCTGAGGGAAACAGAGACTGAGGGTCCTATACCCTAAGTTCAGAGACACTAGCAGTTGGGGCCCATACCTCTGTAGCAGAGAGGAAAGGCCTGGATGAGAGGGGTGGGCTTGGGGAGGATGTGCTACTCGTGGAAAGGAGTTATCCCATCCTTCTCTACAACCAAGGATGGGGATGCCACCAGGAAAATTATTTCTAACAGTGGAAGGAGAGGTTAGCATTGAAGTTTGCTATTTAATATATATTGGGTCAACAGACTGAGCGACTTGACAGAGGTCAAAGAAGGAGTGTTAGTGTGGTACTGAGATGCTCAGGGGAGCTAAAATCCCACCAGAGCCCTGGCTGAGTTCTTGGTTTAAGAAGAGTACAGCAAGACCTACTTGTGCCCATTGGCCCAGGAATGGCCTTGGGAGTGGACTGGAGGCATTGCCGGGACCATGGCATTATGGGGGATAAGGAGGTGGATGCAGTGGGGCAACATGATATAAGTTACCAGCTGGCTAGAAGATATTAGCTCTTGAAAGGGGCTCCCAATGATCAAGGAGGCTGCTCCAAAGTGACCTCTTCAACCATTCACACAAGGACAGTGAGCTAGAATAGCAGGTAAGGTTGTCAAGAGAAAAGGACTGCAACCTCACAGGATATAGTAATTAGATGTCTATCTGTCTGTCTCTGGTTCTCCAAAGCCAGAAATCCATCTCATGCCTCCTTCTCTGTCCCTTAGACTGGCTGCTCTGTTGAGGTGAAGGGAGATGGCTAGGTTCGAAATAGTTATGAGATTAAAATTTTGAAATGAACTGGATGGGGACTTCTGGCCAAGATGGAGTCGGGGCACCAGGCTTATATTCACTCCTGAAACTAAACACACACACACACACACACACACACACACACACACGCCAGGCAAAATATACAAAGCAATGCTTTTTAAGACATGCAATTAAGCATTGTTGGTCATTATAAAAGTGCATATTAAAACTAAAATGAGATATCAGAAGGAGTAAAATAAAAAGACTATTTCACACATTGGCAAGGATTTGGAGGAACTGGAACTCTCAAACTATTTTGATAGGACTATACAACTACTTTGGAAAATAATTTGGGAGTTTCTAAAAACATTAAGCAGAAGTCTATCATATGCCCCAGCCATTACTCAATTAGGTATTTATCTAAATTTTTAAAAGCAGAGATGCCCAGATATAAAAACTTGTACGCAGATTTTTCACAGCAGCTTTATTGGTCATAACCCCAACCGGAAGCAACTCAAGTGTCTGTCAGCAGGCGAATGGATGTACAAATTGTAGTATAACCATATAATTGAATACAACACAACAAGAAAAAGACATGAACTATTGGTTCCTACAACAACATGGATAAACCTCAAAATATTTACGTCAAGTGAAAGAGACCAGACAACAAAATGACAGCATGCCCTTTAACGGAAGGAGGGCAAAGAAGGGTTAGGAGGGAGAGATTCCAAAGAGTAAGAGAAAACTCTGGGGAGTGATGGTTGTATTCACCATCTTGAGCATGGTGATAGTTTCATGGATGCTTCTAAGGGTCAGAATGTATCGAATTGCACACCTGAAACATACTCAGCTCATTCTAGGCCAATAACACCTCAGTAAAGCTGATAAAAAGTAAAGAACCATAATGTGGCTATAGGATCTAAAATGGGACTGATCGAATCGAAGTTATTGAAAAGTTATGAAATTGGACTGAGGGAGAATTGAGTCCTTCCTCAGGCAGAGATAGAGTAGATTAACAAATATAGTGGGGATGGGATGGGGACTGCTATCCTTTGCATTCTAGTTTCCTGAAATTTGGCAGTGCATTAGTTACAAAACCAGCTATTCACTTGCAATCACCAAATGCTACAGCCAACCCAAGAGCTTTCATTATCCTCTGATATCTTGAAAATGCAATGTTAGTTCTGCTAGTGCATTTTCAGGGACTCATGGCCGAGATGTCATGTGCTCAGGCTTGAGAATTAATCTTATTTCTCTTCCCTCCGGGTTCTGAGGGACAATCAAGAAATAGACACGGAAATTGGGGTCAAAATATTATCTTTGATTTATTATAACTGGATCAGGGAATGAGCTTGGATCTAAAGTTTGACACCTTTACGTATGATTTGAATATTTGTTTATTGTGAGAGAGAGAGAGAGAGAGAGAGAGAGAGAGAGAAACAGCACTGGGGAGCGAGGGGAAGAGTGTAAAGGAGAGAAAACATCAAGCAGCCTCCCCACTGAGCACGGGGCTCCACACAGGCTCCATCTCATGACCTGAGATCATGACCAGAGCCGAAATTAAGAATCCGATGCTTACGTGATTGAGTCACCCAGGAGGCCCATTATTTGAATTTATTTTACCAGCACCTGGACAGCTGAATTTCTTCCTTGCTCTCCTCCCCACTCTTCCCCAATGCCAAGGCTGAGACCATTGTAGTAAATTCACCCAAAGGAGCAAGTGCAGAGGAAGAGAAAAACATTCTGTCTGTGTAGGCACTAATATGGCACTGAGAAGAGCTACTTGAGAAAACGTTTGGAATCATAGGAGGCATTAAATGTCATTACAAGCATCAAGCTGACTAAGGGTCTTCTGTAAATAAGTAAGTGGATTGGCATTCAGGTGCTATGAAGTTTTAAAAAATTTTTTTGCTATTTTTTTTATTTGATGCACACATTGCTAGTATCAACACTAATCTCAGTACATTTTTTTCAACTGATATCTAGTTTACAAACTAGTCTTTAGTTGAAATGGATCTTCTCCATAGCAAAGTTGTATAATACATTTCTTTCAGGTATATGTCAAGAATTCCACATTAAGTTGTTTAAGTACAAACTGAAATAAGATAGATATCATAACTATGATAGATATGAAGACATGCACAGGATTTGCTCTTTCATTTTGAAACACATGATTGATGCAAAAGTGTTGTATCATTTGCTCATTTAATTTAGGTATACTCAAGTCTATTATAAAGGGAAAGTGAGAGGGAGGGGAACAATTCAAACAGCACAGTTCACCTACTCTTCTACTCATTCTTTATTCACCCAAATTACACATGTGATGCTCTTGACTCCTTCACTGCTCTCAGATCCCATGTGTCTCATATCTCACTACACTGAGTATGACTCTAGGTACAAGGTACATGTACTTGGGATGCCTGCCTGGCTCAGCAGTTGAGCATCTGCCTTCTGCTCAGGTCTTGATCCAGGGGTCCTGGGATCTAGTCCCACATCAGCCTCCCCACAGGGAGCCTGCTTCTCCCTCTGCCTATGTCTCTGCCTCTCTTTGTGTGTCTCTCATGAATATATAAATAAAATCTTTTAAAAAAATTAAGGTACATGTACTTTAACATAGTCCCTACATGCAATCCATCTAACTCACTCGCTGCCAACCAAAGAAGTAGTGATCTGTTCCAGTGTTGGAGGAAGTACTGATCTTATAATTAGTAAGAGATTCCTTGTCTCTTATGTGGGTGGCTGTTGGCATCCAAACACCACCAACCTAAGAGATTTTCAAGAGGAATGATTTTTCTTTACCTTTTGTTCTACCTATTTACCTGAACCCCTACATAAGATATAGCACCTCTGTAATATTTGCTATCCACTGGTGTTATTTAGTAAAGAGATTTGAGGAAGAAATAATTCTGTTTTCTGTCAGAGCATAAATTTGCCATCAACTTTGTAGCTGGTTGGCCAAGCATATTGACTTAAATGTGAGGCTTACCCATGTTTTGTCCCTCTATAAAGTACAATTTTTGAATATCTTTGTATTTTGTTCCCTTTTCCATCTTTAGCAACAAAACTAATCAATTTTATACTAGAAGGTATTATTTTGTACTTGTTCCTTTGTAAGTTCACCAGAGGGGTCATTGCACTTTTTGTTTTAATGATAAAAGAGTTTCCATGGCTTCTTGCCACTCCTAGACAAGGTTGTAAAACAAACAGTGACCTGGGGACTATAGGTGACAGGGTTGTTAGTCTAATAAAAAAGTTTTCAAATATTCTTCAATATCCTTCTTATTTATTTCTCTCTGTAGCTATTATACAAGATCATCTTTCATATTCATTTGTCCCAGTCCTTCAACAAATATTCTGCATTCATGCCAGTGTGCTGTGTTCTGTATTTGCAGTTAATGACTTTACTTGGAATTAGATATTTAAAATATTATTTATTTTTAATGACTCATTCCTGGGCAGTCAATCTTTTATTGATTAAACTACTGAAAACATAACTTCAATAGAATTTATAACTTTACATGTTTATTTCTTCTCATATTTGAGGTTACTATTGATACAATTTACATGTTTTTTATATTGTGCAGCTAGTAACAGAATATTGTAGTTATGATTGTTTTTGCTATATTCCCTTTTTTAACCTTTTATAACTAGAATTGTAAGTGATTTATGCACCACCATTACTATTTTGCAGAATCTTACTATAACTCTATATTTACCATTACAAGTGAGATTTGCACTACCTTTTTATGTTTTTGTGATGTTAATTTGTGTTCTTTTATTTCCACTCAAAGAACTCCATTTAGCATTTCTTGTAAGGCAGATCTGGGGATAATGAAGTTCCTCAGCTTTTGATTGTTGAAGAAAGTCTGTATCCCTCTTTTGTTTCTGAAGGATAGCGTCTTGGGGTATAGGAATTCTTGGCTGATAGTTATTCTTCTAAAATATTTTAAATATGACATCCCATTCTCTTCTGGCCTGAAAAGCTTCTGTTGAGAAATCTGCCAGTAAGTAGTCTTATGGGGTTCCCTTGCATCTAACTTCTCTTTTTTCTCTTGCTGCTCTTACAGTTCTTCTTCTTCTTCTTCTTCTTTTTTTTTTTTTGTCTTTGATTTTTGACACTTTTATTATACCGTGTCTTAGTGTAGCTCTATTTGGGTTCAACCTATTTGAAATCCTTTGGGCCTCGTGGATCTGGATGTCTACTTCTCTCTTCAGGTTTTGGAAGTTTTCAACCATTATTGTTTTAAGTATACTTTCCACCCCTTTCTCTTCTGAAATTCCCATAATGTGAATACTGTTTTCTTTTCATTGTGTCCCATAAGTCCCATACACTTTCTTCACTCTTCTTCTTTTTTTTTTTTTTTCTCCTCTAACTGGATAATGTCTAACATCCTAAACTCCAAGTTGCTGGTTCTTTCTTCTGCATGGCTGAGTCTACTTTTGAAACACTCCATTGAATTCCTCAGTTCAGTTACTGTATTTTCAAACTCCAGGATTTGTTTCTTATTCTTCTTTTTAAAAGAAAAAAAAAAAGATTGATTTATTTGTTTATTTTAGAGAGAGAGAGAGAAAGAGAGAGGGCAAGTGCAGAGGGGTGGGGAAGGGCACAGGGAGAGAGAGTCCTAAGCGGACTCCGGACTGAGCATGGAGCCCTGCGTGGGTCTCCATCTCACATCCTAGAGATCAAGTTCTGAGCTGAAACTAAGAGTCAGATGCTCAACCAACTGTCCCACCCAGGTGCCCCATGTTTTCCCTTTTTTTTTTTTTTTAATGGTGGCTATCTCCTTTTCAAACTTCTTTTTTCGTTCATAGTTTGTTTTCCTAATTTTATTTTGTTATCTGTGTTTTCTTGTAGCTCACTAAACTTCTTTAAGAGCATTATTCCAAACTTTTTGACAATTCATAAATCTCCATTTTGGGGGGTCAGTAATTAGAGCTTCATTAGTTTCCTTTGATGGTGTCACACTTATCTGATTTTTTGTGGTCATTAATTCCTTACATTGGTATCTACACAATAGGGTAATGGGGCTCCTGTTCCATACTTTATAGATTTAGTTTAGCACAGACCATTCTTCATCAGTCAGCAGCTTAGTTTGAGTTTTTGGATGTGTCTTCTGGTAAGGTCCTTGGGCAGGTAGGACCTGTGACCTACTATTATGGTTTCTTTTGGGGCAAGGCAACTGTTTGAGCTCTGAGGACAGGAATGGGTTGGTGTGGGGGTGCCACTGGCTGAGAACCATTGCCTAGCATGGTTCCTTATCCAGGTGAGGCTGAAAGATGGGCTCTATGGTTAGGCTTACTAGATGGTCAGAAATGGGTACTATATTCAGTTTTAGATGAAACTATGAATTAGATTTCCCTATCCTGGTAGGGCAGAAGGACAGGACCCAGGGCCTGTAAAACTCCTTGTTTGGGAGCCTGAGTCAGGCCAGAGCATACACTGAATTCCCTAGTCAGGTGAGGTCACTGGTTTTGCTCTGCAGATGGGGGAAACCATTGAGCTGTACTCTCTGTTTAAATGCTACTGTATGTATGGCTGTTGAATTGGCTACACAACTGCCCCTATGCTTTGGTTATTTCCCCTTGTTGGATAAGCTGAAGGCTATATTCAGTGATTAGTGAGTCTATGGATTAGATTCCCTGCCCAAACACAGTGGGGAAGCAGCACTAAACCTAGTAAAGCTCTTTGTTGTCTTTTCTCAAGCCAACCTGCATCCCAAGTTCCTGGCCAAACAAGGGTCACTGACTTTGCTCTGCAAACTATTGGCTCTCCCTGTCTTTCTCTAGCCTTGAGAAATGCTGAGTTGCACAGCTTCCAAGCGTTGTTACCAGTCCTTCTCGTCAGATAGGACGAGAAGACACTCTCCACAGTGGGTGGGGTTGTGACTCCACTTCTTGCCTGGGCATGGAAAAACCAGGCCCTAAGGACAACAAAATTCCTTATTTGAAAATCTGAAGCAGGAATATGTGCACTCTGCCAAGTTCTCTGGTCAGAGTGAATCTCTGACTTAGGTGAGCAGATGAACAAAGCTGGTGGTTGGGATTTCTACTTGGGCACTGCAGGTATGAACTCCATCTGCCAAGATCCTTGTGCTGGTTGTGGCAAGTGCCTCCTTCCTCTATCATCATCAGATTTCTAGTGGTTGAACTCCCAGATTCCTCTGCAATCCTCATAGTGTGATATCAGAGTAGGGGCTCCCACAAAATGGCCCACAATGCTGGAGAGGGCTGGTTGTACCCCTTGAGTTTTCTTTTCCTACTGTAGGAACCAGCGGCTCAGGAGAGACTTTTGTGGTACTGTGCTGGCCTGGGGGAAGGACAATGTGGCCAACATTTAGCTGCTTCTCCTATTCTCCTAATGTAGTTTGTCTTGGTCCTCTGGTACAGGGGATGTGTGGCCTCACCCCTATGTTTTAGGATTCTCTCAGTGGTGACTCATTATTGAATAATTATTAGTTGTTCTTCTTGTGGGGCAAAGTCAGGAATGGTGTATGTTGTCTTTTCTGTCTTCACTACCATGACTAATTATAAAAAGAAATCTAATCATCAAAGAATAAAACCCATACGTACATTTTTCTCCAGCCCATACTCTCCATTGATCTTCACTGGTGATAGAGAAATGAAATCAGCAACATTTTCAACTTTCTAATAAGTGTATGCCTATGTGATCAGGTGAGTGGATATTTTCAAGCCTGGGCTAGATAACTTCTTAAGATTTTTTTTTTTTTATGCTATGGTTCACTATCAACTCCAAGAAAATGAGGCACGTTGCAATCCAAGGTGTCATAGGGCAGTAGGGAACCTGGGATTTGTATTTCTGCTGTGCAGTGCTCTCTTCCTGTCCATTGGTAAACCACCTTGTAGCCATAGAACCATTGAAAGCTAGAGCTTCAGTGGGTCTCTGGCATGACCCAGTATAGCTATCTCATTTGTCACAAAAGGAAATAGAGATCTGAGTAATTTAAATTGTCTTTCCCAAGGCCATACCCCTAGTTAGTGGTGGAAGCAAGTGGGGTGGCGGGGGTGGGGGGAGTCCAAGCAGGATGTTATGATCTTTCCACTATCATTTTGCTCCTTGGAGCAAAGCATGTCCTATGACATACATAGCCTATATGTAATGTAGGAAAATTCTCTAGAATTTCTCTAGTCAACTGGATGTCTTGACCCCAGGGAAGAACATAATATCAGGAGAGATGCACCACCAATGCATCGCTGCTCTTGTAATGAAGGTGGCAGGTGTCCTGTGGGTCAAGGTTGAAGCAGTTGGCAGGAGAGTAGTACCTGCCTCAAACATGCTTCACCACTAGACAAATATGGGATTTCAATACTTAGGACAACTTGTCCTTTAACCTTGTGATTTCAAACAGAGATGTGAGTGGAAGTGTAGGTGGAGAGACAGCAAGACAATGACTAGGCATTTGTCAAAACCGTTTGTCAACTGGTTGAAACGTGGCACAAGCCTGTACAAATACAAAAAATAAAGTACCAGTGGTAAATTATCAGAAAATAATAATAATTCTAGTGTTGCTTTATTCATCTCTAATATACTGATTGATTTTTCTCCTAAAAGATTAAAATGATGTCTTCTTAATGGTCAGGAGAAGTTAGGTTATGTCTCCAGGGTTAGGTGAAGTTAGAGGAGAATATTATACAAAAGGCAAAGCTTTAAAAAAAAAACTTAGGAAAAAAATAAAATAAGGCTAAATTATTTTATTGTCCTGTCTGGCAGCCCTGTGATTAGCGTTATCAGGGGGTGTGTGGAGGGGGTGTGTGGAGGGGGTGTGTGGAGGGGTGTAGCTGTAGAGCTGCAATCGCTGCTTTCTATCTGGTGTTGACGTAGGTGTCAAAAACCAGCTGACAAGCTTGATGTTGGGCAATTCTTGTGATAACTTAGTTCAAGCTTCTGCTCTTAGGCAAACACCGAAGTGAAAAACAGACTGTAAATATTCACTAGCTAGAGGGTCCAGAGACTAATCAGGTTTTGCTCCATGCATGTAGACATTCGATCTCAGCTGATGGTCAGGACAGGGTGGTGCAAGGCATTATATGCTTTCTTATTTAGAAGCCCACTAATGACAAATTCTCTGCTTTATACCACTCACACTGATCATGAAAATAAATATTGGGCTAATGTTAAATAATGTTTTTAGGGAAATACACAACAGGGGTAACCTGATTTTTTGAGTATAAAAGGAATACTACAACACTTCTGCAGGGGTTCGAATACAAAAATTATGCTTAATCTGCTGCACCCACGGAGTTATCTATAAAAAATCATTTCAAGAATCTTGTGTTTTTAGAATTCTCTGGAAAAAAGTAGACCTTTCTAAAAATGATAGAGAATACATATACAGACGATTTTTTTTCCTTTTGGGTACAAATAAAGTTTTGCTTAATTAAAAAAAAGGTAATGCTGTGTAGTTCTGAAGTACAGCTGATATATGTCTGGCACTTAAAAATTAAACTTTATGATAAAGGAATAAGGAGTTACTACAGTTTTGAGTTTCTTTGTCAATAAGAATGAGGTCTTATAATGCTTCAAAAATTCTTTAAGGCAATGCATTAGTTTTTATCTAGTTCACAGAGAGATATGGGGCTTTTTTTAAAACAATGTTTTATTTATTTATTCATGAGAGACACACACACACACGGAGAAAGAGAGGCAGAGACACAGGCAGAGGGAGAAGCAGGCTCCATAGACGGAGCCTGATGTGGGACTCAATCTTGGGTCTCCAGGATCAGGCCCTGGGCTGAAGGCAGCGCTAAACCACTTGAGCCACCCAGGCTGCCCAAATGTGGGGCTTTTAAAAAAAATCATACAAGTAGAGAAAACTTCCATAGTCTACTTTCCAAAAGCTTTTGGTTGAAAATAATAATCAATGTGTTGTGAAAAATTCAAATATGAAACATTACAGCAAAATAGGGATAATACAGCAAGATCCACATTCCTGAATTTCTTTCTTTCAAACACAATAGTTGATTTTAACAATTTTTTCTCCTATGTGCTCATTAACTCCTAAAGGAAAGAGATATTGCCAATTTCACTTCTACTTAAATTAGTAAATTTGAACACAGAACTTTCTCTTCTTTTTTTTTAGTTTCGTGTATTCAATAGAAAATCATAAGCCACGCAGTGGTGATCCATAGAGCCTGAGATTAATAAGGCATATCCTCAAGTGAGACATGAAAATAGGGAAAACTAAAATTCAGCACCTTGCCAAGCCAAGTTTTTACTAGAATTCATTAAAGGATACAAACAAAAAGAATTTCACTGAGTTTAATTGAGAAAAACACTGTACCACGCTTTTCCCAGGGATGTTTTGACAACCACTGTTCTGCTTGATTTTTAGGCTTATACGTATTTTAAGGCAAATGAAATCCATATGTTTCTGATTTACTTATGCTCAACTCATCAAAATGTAGTTGTATGAGCTTCTTGAAGTCTGAGCAGCTTCTAAACCACACTTATCCTTGTGAAATAGAACTCAAAGACAGAATTGGATTGTATTTAACTATATACTTATTTTTAAACTATCTGAGGAATTTCACTGAACTCATGTGGCTTAATACATATTATTATGCTATCTTTTGGAAATAGGCAAGTGGTACAAAATGTTTAGCCAAATAAATCCTCACTATTCCTTCTGCCCACTGCCTTTTTGATTGCATTGTTTTTCAAGGGAAACAGAAGGAATTTGGCCTGCAAAGAGAAATCTGTCCTTTCCTCAAGGAACATAATATATTCAATTGCTTTTCTCTCTAATTCTTCATATAAACAATAATGCTTGTCAGCTGTGAAATCAAGTAATTCTCATTTCTAGTTCTTCATTGGACTTTTATTCAGGGAATTTTGGTCAGAGTTTGATTATGGTTTAAAAATAAAGTGTTAGCTCTATGAAGGCATGAAGCCAGTGACTGTGATCATCAGCCTTGCATTCCCACATTTGGCACAAAAAACTATTGGTTGAAGGAATGAGTATGTCTGGTTTTGTCAAGGTCACTGGTATCCACTCTTTGTTCTTTGGGCTTCAACAGAGTATAAGCAGCCCTATATTTATTAATAGTAGATGTGCTTTGAAGATAATAGAAAGACATAACAGTAATTCTGATAACTGGGTTTTGCAGAAGATTTAAAATATTTTAGGGTTCCCTGAGTGCAGGTTTAGCTCCTGCCTTTGGCCTGGAGCATGATCCTGGAGTCCCAGGGTCGAGTCCCATATCGGGCTCCCGACATGGAGCCTGCTTCTCCCTCTGCCTGTGTCTCTGCCTCTCCCGCTCTCTCTCTGTGTCTCTCATGAATAAATTAATAAATAAATCTTTTTAAAAAATAAAATATTTTAATGGCTCAGATCATTATATTATCAAACATTCCTCAGGCAGCCTTTCAAAGCTAAAGTATTACAACCAAACTGAGATTAAGGAGAGTCACACACACACACAAAATCCATAGGATACCTCTACTCTGGTATCAGTAACATTCCATGCTACCCCATGAGAAAAGTTCTTCTCCAAAGACAATGCTTCTAGGGCGAGGGGTTTCTCTGTTGCCTCTTCACCCACCTGTTGGTGGCTGGAGCTCAGCCCCAGTTTTGTCCTTTTTTCCCATGAAGCTTATTCCACAGAGGACTCTACCATTATTTTGCAGTCCTGTCTAAAGGAGATTTTATCATGACATTCTCTCCTCTCAGTAGGGCTTAAGGTAGCAGTAAGATGTAGACAAAAACAAAGCATTTATGGACAGACAGACTTAGGTTACCCTCTCTCACCTCCCATCCCCCCAAAAAAACAGTGTAACTGCTCTGAACTTCAACTTGGTTATTTCAAATGCAATTATAATGGCTAGCTTGAGGACTGTAATGCAAATTAAATAAGAAAACATACACAGTTCCCAGCACATAATTGACTTTCAAAATACTAGGTTTATTTCCTCTCTATTCCAACACCCTGAAGAATATCATATCTACCTATGCTTTCATTTTTATTATTTCAGAGCATACTTGTCACGTGCCAATTGTGAGCTAGGCAGTCTGTTGGGTGACTTGGACCCTAGAGTGCAGAAAAGGGTCATGACCATGTTCTTCTGGGATTTCAAACTGAGTGGGAGAGAGACATTAAAACATACAAATAATTCACTCATATTTGAAATTTAAGAAACAAAACAGATGAGCATAGGGGAAAGGATGGAAAAATAAAATAAGATGAAAATTGAGAGAGAGGCAAACCATAAGAGAGGCTGAATTCTAGGAAACAAACTGAGGGTTGCTGGAGGGGGGTGGAGGGATGAGGTAACTGGGTATTAAGGTGGGCACTTGATATAATGAGCACTGGGTATTTTATGCAACTGATGAATCACTAAATTTTACCTCTGAACCTAATAAAAATAGGAAAAAAATTTAAATTGTACATATGAATAAGTATTTACAAGTTACACCACATTGTGAAGGAAAAGTAGAGATCTGTAAGCACTGTTACTATCAAACATGTCTCCTGATCAGCCGACTCATTTCCAGGCAAATATCAGGATTCCTAACACGCAAAGCATTTTCATGGTCCTAGCCACAGTCACATGTGACACTTTCAAATCATATTAGATTTTTATGAATTGGGAGGGGATAGATACTTGTGTTTATCAGACATATATAAACCCATAGAAAGAAATGTGGGATCCATGTTAAAGCCTTAATATAAAGCGAGACTATCTTTACTGTTTATTTATTATAAACTGCCAGATTATTAACAGATTTGCACCTAGAAGACTGTATGATGCACCTGCTTGCCCTAAGCATATCCTATAGGCAAGACTTCCGCTGTAAAGTGAACAGAGAATAGCCATCATACTGCCCAGGAAAGGCAGTGGGTTTGTTTATTTTTTCAGTTTTATTGATATTTCTCTATACGTAAAAAATTGCAGGTATTTAATGTATACGTGTTGATGAGTTTGGACATATGCCTATACTTGTGATACTATCATCACAACTAAGGTAGTAAACATAGCCATGATCTCCAAAAGATCTCTTGTGTCCCTTTGCTTTTGTGTGTGATAAGAACATTTAACATAAGATCTGTTTTCTTAACAAATCTTTAAGAGCACAGCACTGTACTGTTAACTGTAGGCACTATGTTATACAGCAGATCTCTAGAATGTATTCATCTTACATAACTGAAACTTCTACCTATTGAACGACTTCCTAGCCCACCCCAGCCCACCCAAATCATCTGGCAACCACCACTCTATTCTTCTATTCTCTGTTTCTATGAATTTGGCTCTTTAGGTACCTCGTGTAAGTGGCATTATACAGCATTTGTCCTCCTGTGACTAACTTATTTCACTTAGCTTAATGCCCTCCATGTTGTTGAAAATGGTAGGATTTCTTTTTTTTAAAACCAGATAATATTTCATTGTATGGATATACCATATTTTCTTTACCCATCCATTTGTTGATGGACATTGGGTTCTTTTCAGATTTTGGCTATTGTAAATAATCCTGTAATGAATATGGGGATGTAGATACCTCTTTGAGAGAGTTGTCTCCTTTGGCTGTATATCCAGAAATGGGATTGCTAGATCACATGGTATTTCTATCTTAATTTCTTGAGGCACATCTGTACTGTTTTCCAGAGTAGCTACATCAGTTTACTTCCCACCAACAGTGTGCAATGGTTCTTTTTAATTTTGTTGACGGTGATTGAGAATTCAGAAATAATGTTAATGAATGATGAATAGGGGCCCAGGCCATATGCCATAGAATATGCATAGCAGAGCTAAATCATTATTGTTAATAGTGCTCGACTAAGTTCTAGACCATGTGAAATAGAAAGTAGAATGCAGAGAATATCTTCCTCCTGATATAAGACTTCTCTCAAGCCAAAATTAAAAACAGACAAGTGTGATTTGTTTCTATCTTGTCCTTCCTACTCCTCACACCAAACATCCAGAGCCATGGTGTTATCCAAAAGCTAAGTACTTGAGCCTCTTCAAAGTGGTAAAAGTAAAAATTGGTAGGTGGGAGATTTTATTTGTTTTATTTTGTTTTTTAGATTTTATTTGTTTTGAGTATGAAAAAGTGAAATTATATTTAAAAGGCATTGAGAATGCACAAAAGCAAAAATCCAAATCCTCATTATACCAATACACCTCTATTCTTATATATTTGTTCCTTCTCTTTTGCATACATGTAATGCAAACTATTTGGCATCCTGATTGTGTCCTTTTTATTAATTTCTATGCATTTTTCCTTTTGTTACTTTGTATTTTTAACCATGACATTTAATGACAGTTGGGTACATGCATGTCTTATGTCATTAATCCTCCCACTTGTGCTGGAAAATTAGATTGCATCCAAATTTTTTGTTACTGCAAATAACACCCTGAAAAATGTCTTCCTGCATATAGTTTCCTCTTATTAAAGATATTCTCTTTAGAGATCCCCAAAGGGAGACTTCTAGGCAAAACGTTTAGAAAAAATGTGTGCCAAGTTATTTTTCAAAAAGACTCTTTTTTGAAGTGCCCTTAGAAAGGTGTGAGAGCACCAACTACACTTATTTCTTGCCCATCCTGCCTACTGCCTGGCTTTTCAAAATCTTTCTACTTTGAAATATTTATAGCTTCACAGACATCTGCAAGGAAATGTAAAGAGGGGTCCTGTGCACCTTCACCTCCCTCTTCCAATGTAACATCATTGGAAGTTTCTATAGAAGTATAATATCCAAATCAGGACATTGACATCAGTACAATCCACAGGGCTTAGTCACTACTTAAACTTGTAGTTATTGTATGTGTGTATGTTTATATGTGTGTGTATGTGTGTGTTTATGTGTCTCTGTGCAATTTTATCACGTATGTAGCTTCATGAAGCCACCACTACAATCATGATGCATTACTATCCTGTCGAGAGACACCTTTCATTACCCTTTTATAGCCACACCCACCTCTCCTCCCCAAGCCCTAACCTCTGGTACCTACTAGTCTGTTCTCCATCTCTATAACTATATTGTTTCACTAATGTGACATAAATTGAATCTTACATTATGTATCCTCTTGAGTTTTTTTCTCTCTTCATAATTTCCTTGAAGTTCATCCAAGTAGCTGCATGCATCAGTAGTTTGTACCTTTGACTGCTGAGCAGTATTCCATGGTATGAATGTACCATAATTTGTTTAGTCATTTACTTGGTAAAGCACATTTGTTTAATTGCTAGCTTTGGACTGGGAGGAACAAAGCTACTGTAAACAATTATGTACAAGTTTCTTCGTGCAAATGAGTTTTCATTTCTTGGGAATAAATGCTAACAAGTGCAATTTTTAGGTATAGGGTGACTGTATGATTAGTTTTAAGAAACACTGCCAAACTGTTTTCCAAAGTGGCTGTGGCATTTAACATTTCTATTAACAATGAATGAGCAATGTGTTTCCCTGCATTGTTGCCAGCCTTTCCCACTATCATTATTTTTAAAAATTTTAGCCTGATACTTGTGTAATGATATCTCATAGTTTTATTTCTCTAATGGGTAATGATAGTGAATATCTTTTCATGTGCTCATTTGATGTCCATATATCCTCTTTGGTTAAATGTCTATTCACGTCTTTTGCCCATTTTCTAACTGAATTTTTCTAATTTAAATTTTTTAAATTTATTTTTTAAAAGATTTTATTTATTTATTCATAAGAGACACACACAGAGAGAGGCAGAGACACAGGCAGAGGGAGAAGCAGGCTCCACGCAGGGAACCCGACGTGGGACTCGATCCCGGGACTCCAGGATCATGCCTGGGCCGAAGGCAGGCGCCAAACTGCTTAGCAACCCAGGGAGCCCCTCTAATTTTTTAAAAATTCAGTTTTGCAAGCTTTTTATATGTTCTGTATATAAGACTTTCATTAGACGAGTGATTTCCCAATACTTTCTCCAAGTTAGTGACTTTTATTTTTCATCTTTTTAACAGGGTCTTTCACAGAGAAGTTTTTAATTTTGATGAAGTCCAATTTATCAATTTTCCTTTTATGAATATGCATTTATGGTCAAGTCCAGAACTCTGTTTAGTCCTCATTCCCAAAGACTGTCTCCTACTTTTTTCTAGAAGTTTTATGCTTTTACATATTATTTAACTCCATGATCCATACTGAATTAAACTTTGCATAAGGTATGAGTTTCGGTTATAGATTTTTGTTTTGCCTGTGGATGTCCAATTGCTCTAGCATCAATTATTGAAAAGGCTGTATCTCCTTTATTGAATTGCCTTTGCTCCCTTGTAAAAAAGAAATTGAATCCACATTTGTGTGGACCTATACTTGGGTATCTATTTTGTTTCACTTACCTATGTGTCTCTTTCTCTGCTAGTACCACAGTCTTGGTTTACTATAGCTCTATAGTACACTTAATCTTGAGAAGAGTGATTTGTCCCAATTTATTTTCTCAAAATTATTTTGACTCTTCCTTTTCTTTATAGATTCTTGAATAAACTGGTCTATGTCAACAAGAAAACTTGCTGAGATTTTGATAGGAATTGTGTTAAACCTATAGATAAATGTAGAGAGAATTGACAACTTTATTATGTGGTGTCTTCCAATCCATGAACCTCATCTGTCTTTCCAATTATTAAAATCTTGATTTCTTTAATCAGCATATTGTAATTTTCATTAACTAGATCTAGAACTTGTTTTGTTAGATTTATACCTAAGTATTTAATTTACTTTTTAAATGGTATTGAATTTTTTGTTTGGTTTTCACTGTTCATTGTCAGTATGTAGATTTTTTTAATAAATTAATTTTTTATTGGTGTTCAATTTACCAACATACAGAATAACACCCAGTGCTCATCCCGTCAAGTGTCCCCCTCAGTGCCCGTCAGTATGTAGATATTTAATTTCTGTCTGTTGATTTGTGTCATATGACCTTACTAAATTCACTTTTAAGATATAGAGGTTTTTTTTTTTTTTGTAGATTACTTGTTATTTTTATGTAGCTAATCTCATTGTCTGCAAATGGAGGCAGTATCCTCCTTTTTAAGCTGCATGTCTTTTATTTCTCTTAGTTGCCTTATTACCCTGGCTACAATGGTTTGAATAGCAATGGTGAGAATGTATAGACTTGTGTTGTTCCTGATCTTATAGGGAAAGCAATCATTCTTTCATCATTAAGTACGATGTTAGTTATAGGTTTTTTTGTAAATAATCTTTATGAAGTTGAGGAAATTTGCTTGAATCTCACTGTTCTGAGGGTTTTTTCTTTTATATCATGAATCAATGTTGAATTTTGTCAAATACTTTTTTTTTACATCAATTGATATGATAATTTGTCTTCTTTAGTTTGTTGATATAATTGGTGGGTTACACTGATTGATTTTTGAATATTGAACCAGCTCCACTGAGGGGGGCACTTGACCGGATGAGCACTGGGCAAATTGAACTCCAATAAAAATTTTAAAAAAAGAAAAAAAAGAAAGAAGATTAGGAAATTGAAAAAAAAAAAATTGAACCAGCTCTCTATACCTGGAATTAATTCTATTAGTTATGGCATATTATTCTTTCTATACATTGTTGGATTACTAAAATTTTGCTGGGGAATTTTTGCATCTAAGTTCATTAGAACTATTGGTCTGTAGTTTTTCCTGTGTATTGTTGTCTGGTTTTGGTATCAGGGTTATTATAGCCTTGTTAAAGAAATTGGGAAGTATTCCCTCCTCTTTCTGAAAGACCTTGTATAAAACTGGCATTAATTATTTGAATGCTTGGTAAAATTTTCCAGTGGGAACATCTGGGGCTGGATACTTCTTTGTCAGGAGCTTTAAAATTACAAATTTAACTTCTTGAATACTTACAGAACTATTCAGGTTATCTCTTTCATCTTGTCTGACTTTTGATAGTTTGTGGAGGGCAGGAAAGGGGAAGGAGAAAATATCTGGGTAAAAGTAATATTACCACAGTGTTAAGAAAGCTATACCTGGAAGTCAGCTCTAAATTAACTTCCTAATAGATACCATTTGTTACTTTTCTCACTGACAGAGATTCCACACTCATAGATTTTTTTAGAGGATCTACTTTTGGTATTGTTTTCTTTCAAGAGCACATATGATTAGGGTAGGTCACTGTGGCATAGCTATTAGTCTATATATGTGGTTCAAATATTTTTATAGTTATAATGTGTGGTGATATAGGCTCACTACCAGTTTAGCAATACCCACTTCAGGGTACATCTAAACTTAGTCAGGTACAGACACTGGATGGTGACAGAAGACCCAAGCATCTGTCACACAATGAACTAAGCTAGAGTAATCCCAAATGCCTTAGAAACAAATAAATGTCTTAAAAATCAACTCTAGGAAATATGCTCTTTAATTTCAATTTAAGAATATTGATTATAAAAAAGAAAGAAAAAGGCTGAAATTTATTTCTTAGAGAAATTAATCTCAATGTTAATGAAATTGTTGTTGATTATTAGGAGCAGCAAGTCCCCATCCACTTCTTCCTCTTAGCAGTGGCTGAGTATCATGGCCAAGAGTTTCCTAGCACCACACCCTTGGAACCATGGTTGGAGGCTGTTCCAATGTCTCCAGCCTCTACGGGATCCATACTCTATAAACAGAGTTTAGTCACTCAAACCTTTGGCTGTTTAATCAGATAGTTGGCAAGGTTGCTATTGGCTGCTCACAAAAAATTCTTGGTTTTGTAAAGCATACCTGTTGAATGGTATTTTTGTGTTGGGTTTTCATCTTTATCACTTTTTTAGCAAATATTCATTGCATGGTTACCCTCTCTTCAGAAACAGATCTGAACATCATGAGGAATCAATTTTGTTAAGCCTACTGGAAGAATGCAGGACTTGAGGTTGTCAACCAAATCTCCAGGCCTGAGTATGAGTGGTCATTAGACCATCAAATAATCAAGGACCCAGCTGGTCACAAATACCAGCCAGGAACATCCAAAAGTTATCCTGACACATACTAAAACTATATACCCATTACTAATCCAGTTTTTGGCCAGAATGCCTTTAAGAATACAGTCTAAATTTCATAGGTCACAAAAATGGGCATTTTTTGGTGTTGTTTAGTTTTAGAAGACACTGATGAGTACTGTAACTTCAAACTATACAAATACACACATTGTAGGATTTGATCCTATACCATTGCACATTGTAAGGATTTGGTCACCACATGAAAGTTATCAGATTCCTAAAACATGTGTTTTATTCATGTTTCTGCTGTTGTATTTAAGATATTTAAGAAATAAAAATACTTAAATCAGAGATCCACTTCTAACATATTTATTCAATCTTTTGTTCTTTCCTAGACAGATTATGTGGTGGTGTTGTATCAAATGGAAGTGAAAACAGTGAGACATATGTCCTTTAACTTTATGAACAAATTTTATTGCCAAGTAAGCTTGTAACAACATCTTAAAGTGTTCACAATATGCAGGAGTGATGAGTTGAAAAACTGAAATTGCTTCATATATCATCTTGCAGAGTATGACAACTGGAAAGAGGCATTGTGGACAGAAACTCCATAAATAACAGCTGCTCATGCTTAAAACTGCAAGGGAATGTTCCCAATATCTTCTTTTATGAAAACATTTAGCTTGTTTCAAGTTCTCATTCTTCCCTGAATTTTGTACTTCCTGAATGTTTTTCAAGTCTGCTCCTCTATCCATACTATTTTGCCTTTCTGTTCCATTCTGAGAGGTAATAAGACCAGGAGTCAAAAGATGCCTCTGATTTCCCTAATGGGAAAACACCCCAATGATAAATGTTGCACCAGGGTTATGTCATCCTTAAGTCAGTGTTTCCCAAACTTCTCTGAGGCAAAGAATGACCAAAGCATGTGTTAAAAGCACTAATTTCCAATCTGTACCTTTGAAGACTCTAATACAATAGACTTAGTGTGAGACCCAGGCATCTTTCATTTTAAGAAGTTACTAGGATATGTTTATCTTCAGGATAGTTTGGAAGATGTTGAATTAAAGTAGGTTTTCTCTTATTGTGTTTCAAGAATCACCTTTAAAGGATCCCAACCACTGAAAGAGACTGTGAAGATTGGGAGGGTACCTGGGGGGCTCAGTTGGTTAAGCCTCCAACTTTTGATTTCGGCTCAGGTCATGGTCTCAGGGTCATGATATTGAGCCCAGCTTTGGGCTGCATGCTGAGTGTGGAGCATGCTTGAGATTCTCTCTTTCCCTCTGCCCTTCCTCTCACCTCTTTCTTTGAGAGAGAGAGAGAGACTGTGAAGGTTGTATTGTACCTAGCCAAGTAGCAGGTGCTGGAGCTGAAGTTCCATCAGCCCTGCTGGTTAGGATGTTCTTGCTGGCAGGAGTGTGCAGGACCTAAAGAAGGAGAGCTTTTAAAATCAGTCTATTCAAAGGAGACACTTTTTTTCTAATTGATATCCCATTGCACACATGCTAGCACCCAGCTTAGAATGCTGGTTTTATATACAGATTTCTGGATTGTTACTCCAAATCTACTGAAAAAAGATCTCCATATTGGGTTGTATTTTAAACAAACTCCACCACTTTCCACCATTGTGACTCTAATATGTATAAAATTTGGAGAACCACCAACAGCTTATATCCCAATCCTTCAAATGGTAATCTCTTTGATAGATATGGGTCTGCATTCTTTTCATCTCTCATTTTCAGGCCTAACATCAGAAGTTGCAGGTGGCACTGAACAGAAATTAGAAAGGCTTCTGGGACTCTAGTGTGCTAACAGCACAACTTGAAAAAGCAGAGCTCATTGGTCCTCAGGTCCTTGAGCCCAAAGGCACTTTATCCATTTCTATATCTTTGGATCTGGAGCCTCATTAAATAAACACTGCACCCCTGAACTGTGACTCATTTTGGACCTCAACCAACACCATCACGACCTGCATAGCTGCATTAACCAAGCACTTCTGTGTCCCTCATTTTCCTCTTAGTTTCCACATGTTACTAGATTCTAGTCCCCATGTTCCCATTGTACTGCAACTCATTTCAAAGTTTGTCTCCATTCTCTGTACATCTTGTAATGTCCCTGAACCCAACTTTCTCTGACAGCTTATCTTGTTCTTGCCACGTTGCCTCCCAATCACTGATTCTCTCTGCAGCCCTTTCTCCTTAACCCACTCCCTTTTTTTTTTTAAAGATTTTATTTATCCACTTATGAGAGACACAGAGAGAGGCAGAGACATAGGCAGTGGGAGAAGCAGGCTCCCCACTGGGAGCCCGATGTGGGACTTGATCCTTGGACCCCAGGATCACGCCCTGAGTCAAAGGCAGATGCTCAACCACTGGGCTCCCTAGGCGTCCCACCCCACTCTCTTATCACCACCCAACTGGCTATGATCTACCCACAGGGATGGGCTGAGCCCCTGGTAACCTTGGCAGAGGTATGCTGCTTCAGGACATGCTAGTTTCCTTCTTGTGAGACAGAACAAATGGCTCCTTTGGATACTCACAACCTATTAAGCTGTGCAGGGGCCACTCAGGCTTGGATATCTGGGAACAGATGGTATTGACTTGATTTTTACTTCTCTTCTCATTTAGTTCTATGACTTGGCCCTTTTTACAGTAATGTGAGTCCAACACATTTCACAAGGCAGTCTGATTTAAAGCCTGGTGAAATGGGACACAGGAGAAAGAGCAAAATTGAGAGTACCACAAAACACTTGTGATAGGCACTGAGTGATGAATCACAAAATTCTACCCCTTAAACCAATATTACACTATATGTTAATTAACTAGAATTTAAATAAACACTTCAAAAAAAACAACTTAGGCAACTTTCCCAGGACTTATTTATCTTACAATGGGAAGTTTGTATCTTTTGACCACATTCACCCAATTCCTAACCTCCTAACCCCCACCTCTACTAATCACAAATATAATCTCTTTTTCTTTGTGTGTGTGTTTTTTTAAGATTCCACATATAAGCAAGATAATATAGTATTTGTCTACCTCTGACTTGTGTCACTTAGCATAATCCCTTGAGGTCTATCTATAGTTAACACTGCTATATAGGGTATTTGAAAGTTGCTAAGAGATTAGATCCTATAATTTCCCATCACAAGGAAAATAAACTTTTTGTAACTATATGAGGTGATGGATTATATTAACTGAGTTTACTGTAGTAATCATTTCATAATACATATATATCACTATGCTGTACACCTTAAACTTATAAGTGCTATGTGTCAATTTTATCTCAATAAAACTGAAAAAACTTAAGCAAATGCACTTCATAGTTGCCTGTGAACTATACATAGTGATTTAAACACTGCTAATGTCATGTTATTGTATATAGAAAATCCTAAAGACTCCACCAAAAAACTATTAGAACTGATAAATGAGTTCGGTAAGATCTCAGGATACAAAATATGAAGAAATATTTTTTATTTCTATACACTAATAATGAAGTAGCAGAAAGAAATTAGGAAATCAATCCCATTTACAGTTGCATCAGAAAGAATAAAATATTTAGGAATAAACTTAACTGAGGAGGTGAAAGACCCATACTCTGAAAACTATAAAACACTGATGAAAGAAACTGAAGATGATACAAACAAATGGCAAGATATTCCATGCTCATGGACTGGAAAAACTAATATTGTTAAAATGCCCATACAACCCAAAGCAATATACAGATTTAGTGCAACCCTTACCAAAATACCAACAGCATTTTTCACAGAACTAGAACAAGTAATCTGAATATTTGTATTCAATCGCAAAAGACTCCAAATAGCCAAAGCAATCTTGAAAAAGAAAACAAAGCTGAAGGTGTTAGAATCCCAGATTTCAAGATATCCTACAAAGCTGTAGTAATTAAAAAAAGTATGGTACCGGCAGAAAAATAGACACATAGATCAATTGAACAGAATAGCGATTCCAGAAATAAACCCATGCTTATATGGTCCATTAATCCATGGCAAAGGAGACAAGAATATGCAATGGCGAAAAGATGGTCTCTTCTATAAATGATGCCAGGAAAACTGGACCACTTTCTTACACCATACACAAAAATAAAGTCAAAATAGATTAAAGACTAAATGTGGGACTGAAACCATAAAACTCCTAGAAAAAAATCACAGGCAGTCATTTCTTTGATGCTAGCCACAGAAACATTTTTCTAGATATGTCTCTTCAGACAAGAGAAACAAAAGCAAAATTAAATGATTGGGACTACACCAAAATGTAAAGCTCTGCTTCTTTCTTTTTAAAAATATTTTCTAATCTTAGCATTTCCTTTTGAATCTATAGCTGAATTTTTCTTCCGATGCCTGTCTTCCAAAGCAGAAAATGTCCGTAAGTGTTCTAAGTTTCCCCACTTTGAGACATGGTAGGGGACGGCTTTCCTATTCTCAGATTCTTTCTCAGTATCTGTTACTGCTGTTGCTCCTGCAGGTTGAAACCAGGCTCCTCCTACTCGAGTTCAGATGATTCTATTAGACATGTCTGAAAACATTTCCCTTACGAAAGGAATTGGTCTTTAATGTGGTTTTGCTAAGCTTCGTATAACAAGAGTCATAAATAACATCACTGGAGATCAAAAATAAGCTTTAATCTTTTTAAGTTTTTTATTGATGTATAGTTGATATATATATATAATATATATATATATTATATATATATATATATATATAACGTAGTGATTCAATGTTTACATGTACTACAAAGTGATCACCACAAGAAATCTAGCTACCATCTGTCACCACATGAAGTCATTACAATCTTATTAACTACATTCCCTATGCTGTCTATTACATCTTCTGTCTTATTTACTTTATAACTGGAAGTTTGTACCTTTTAATTCCCTTCCCCTTCTTCACTCATCTATCCCGCCATCCCCTTCCCCTCTGGCAGGATCTCTATGAGATTGTTCTCTGTATCTATGAGTCTGCTTCTGTTTTGTTTTGTTTGTTTTATAACATTCTTAAATAGCTTTCCAAGGGATCAAAGAACATCAATTTGGGGAAATCATTTGTTAGGAAACAAAAAACACAGCTGCAATCAACTGGTTCTTTCTAGATATTATCTTGTCAGCAGGTTGGATTGAGCTCTGATTTCTTGTTAGTCTACGATCAGTAGAAAAGGACTGTTTCTGAAAGGGAAAAGATACACATTTTGTTTATTAAATGTCATAAACGAGGTGCACTGTTTTCTTTGATAACACAAATGAGGATTTAGTCTTATAAAGCAATTTTTCCCCCTGGAATTTGCCCTGAGAAAACGGTGTTATCGGTGGATGGCTGCTGATCCCACCTAACTTAACCATGCTTGGGTCATCCTTGCCGATGCCACTCAGTGATGTCAAACATCTTGTGACACAGGTGTCCTAAAAAGTTTTGCTAACTGATGGGACTTTCAGTGGCCTTGAGTACAGAAATTAGTGTGTCAAAGCCAGTTCTTAGATTTAAAGAGAGTCTCCCCTTGGAACAGAACCACCTGAAACTATTCAAGGTTCTACATGCTTCAGTGACTGACTCATGTGACCAGAACAACACACCAGCTCACGGGGTAACGTCACAGAGGAAGAGGAAGGGGGACAGACTCAGGCAAATTTGCCAAATGATGTCCTGTCTCCTAGTGTTGTTTTTCTATCTGCTCATCTTTCATTGTATTTAAAGCTTTCAAGAGAACACCAGATTGAAAGAGACTTTTATTTGCAAGACCAGCAAAGGAAAAAATATAAAATCCATCACTTACTCAGATAATTAGGAAAATATTTATTGCTATACCACACCATGGTAGCTTGGATTACCAGTGGCAAACAGCAGAAGGCTGGGGAGTGGATGGGATTGCCGAGAGCACAGCTCTTGGTATTTTCACTCAGCCCTGGTATTCTTTCTTGAAGAGAAAGTAAATTAGTGCTCTAATATTAAACAAGAGTGCCCCAAAGAGCATACATAATATTTGAAAACCAGGGTTTATATTTGGAAAGCTCTAGAAAGTGATCTGGTGCATTTCTTTGTTGGTTTGAGAGGATGAGGAGATAGATGGGAAAGTTGTGGTTAAGGATTTTGAAAGGTAACAGGTGGTTTGTTATTCCTCTTCTCATTTTAAGGCCCAGGTATAAAGAATATCACCTCAAATCTTAGTGGGTTGAGGTTGAGGGGAAGGATGAAATAATGGCTAGTGACAGGGTTCAGATAGCAATTCAAAGTTTATAATAAGTTCATAAACTTCTGGAAGCCCCCAAACCCACCTGAATTGGTCACAAGAAAGCCTCTCATGAGATTCTTCAGTTACTTCCTGCTCTAATCAGGACATATATATGTAAATGTCTTTTACCAGTGTATCTTCACTTTCACTTCCAGGCGAAATGGGATGTGTAGGTATGATTGAGATGTAGAATGAAACAACATATTTCACATATTATTATTTGATGACTATTTCTATAGCTTCTATCATAAGCCTTTGGTAGTCAATAAGCTCTATCTGTTAATTTTTTTGAAATGTAATTTTAATAGAGCTTGTTCTATCTCCCCTCTTATTTATTTATGTATGTATGTATGTATGTATGTATGTATGTAACTGTGTTTATTTATAAAAGATTAAGAAAAGGGCAGAGCAATCTGGTGTTCAGAGATATGGACATAAAAATGCCATAATCTTTTCATGTTTTAGGGAGAAAAAGTGTAGCATGTCTGAAGAGACATGATTTTACCTTTATCAAAATCTCTATAGGAAATGATAAGGCACATTTTAAAGACTTTTTTTCTAAAAAACAAATATAGTAACTGGCTTGACAGAGGGAAAAACAGATAAGACTAACATTTAAAATGTCTATATTTTTCTCCAGGGAGCAACTACTTAGTACTATGAAGAATGGCAAATATTAATATTTTCAGTTTATAGGGAAAGTCTGAAACTTATACCAAAAGTTTCAAAGCCCTGAACCTTGAGCCTTTGCCAATACACAACATTTATTTTTGGCTCTGTGTGTGCTCAAAGAGTTTGATTATACTGAGCTTTATGTAGCCTTTGATTTTTGTCCAAAAGTTTTGTCCAGCACTCTTAACGAGTTCTCCTTTCAGACAGGTTAGTGGCCTTTGCATAGGGACTGAAATGTTTGCAGCAGTTTGGCTCATTTTAAATAAACATATAAAACCAATGATGGCAATGGAGAAAATACACAGAAACACAGCTCTGGGGCCTGTGTCACAGCGGCCATGATTCATCAGTAAGGCAGTCAGAGTTCCAGAGTAAATAATTTCCATTTTACCACTGGACTGGAAGATAGAACTGATTTCAAAAAATTAAGTTTAAGAATTTTGACATCTTATACTTGGGACTATTTTAGAAATACATATATTTAAACTTCCTGGTGCTTAAAGTACTTGGGTGGAGGAGATCTTACCAGTGAGGAGAAACTCTCCAGGGGCTAACCATGAGGGTAAGAGGTTACAAAAACTTGATTATGAAGCCTAAGCACATCTAGTTAATAAAGGACAAAGATATTTCTCACAAAAAGGCAAAAATAATCAAACTCATTTTATTTTGTTTTAAATTTGTTGAGTCCAATGATTAAATATTTCTAAGGTAAAGTCTGAGTGATCCTGTACTCCTTGAATTTAATGAATGGTACGTTGTGGTTATTAATTTATTCAAACACATATCAAAGAATTTTGAAAACAAACAACTATGCTAATTTAGTATACTATCCACAAGGTGTGGAGGGGCTCAGAGTTCTTATTCAAGCAATGATAAAAATTTAGATAAGAAACATTTTTGAGAATGTGTAATCGAGCTACTAGATGTGCAAGGAGAACCTCATGAAAGTTCCAGCCAATCATTCAGTCATCAGTGATGAATTATCTATCTATATGGCAAGTGCTGTGCTAGGCAATGGATCTATGAAAATGAAGGATTGAAACTGAGTCATTCACCATCCAGGGAGCGTCTGAATATATATCAGATTATTGTAATACACCATGACAAGTGCCATGACAGAGGTATCAATGGGGTACTGTAAGAAGACATAGGGAGCAAAAGATAGAGAACTAGAACACTCAGAGAACTAGAAAAGGCTCCATAGCTGAGTCAACCTTTAATTAAGTCTTGGAGGATGATCAGGCATATTCCTGATGAAGAAAGAGCTGTCATTCCAGGCAAGGGAACTGTCTGTTCCAACATATGGAACCCTAAAATCACCAGGTCTTTTAAAAAAGCTTAATGTTGCTGGAGTATAGTTAGCTAATAGGTGAGTACAGGGTGGGATATGGGTAGATTCTCCCATTATTATCCTGCCTTATCCATGTCTGCTCATTCAGTTTATAAAATTAGACTCAGTGATCTCTGGGTTTCAAAATTCTAAAATCTTATGAAAGGAAAAAAAAATCTGTTCTTAGTTGGAAGGAAAGAGCTCTTTGGGGTGAACAAGGGTGTGGGATTGTTTCCATGAAAATGAAGATTTGCAGCTGCCTCACATAAGCTACATTAACAGTAAAAAGAAAAAAAAAGAGAACTTTTTTTTCTATTATTAGTATGTTTTGTCATGTGCCTCTAGCACTATTTGGAAGGAAAATGACAATTTTCTCTCCAATACTAGATATTTTTCTTTTCTTTTCTTTTTTTTATTAGACTCCTTCAGCAAAAGGAAAGTTTTTGTCCTTTCCTGAACAGAAAGTATGTATTTTAACATCAGTTAATCTACCTTTAAGAACCAATTCAGTGTCTCTTATAGATAGGTACATAGGCAGGAAATTTAGAGTCCAACTTCTGGGTGGAGGTACCCTGTAACAAGATTCTTTTCAGAAACCAAACTGAACCTCAAGTTATTGGGATGAGAGGAATGACATGTAAAACTGATATCCTGCTAATGAGTGAAAGAAAAATAAAGAGAAAACAGAAAATATTCCCCACACAGTACATAATCTCAATTAAAAATGCAGAAGTTGGTAAAATAAAAAACGTGGGTTATGAAAAACAAAAACACCTGAGCCTTTTTTTAAAAAAACACATTATACTGAAAATTACGTGAGTCACATTCATGGGGAATGAAGGAGTCTGTTGGTTACTTAAATAATTAAACTTTAACTCAAAATCACAGAGACTGTAGCTAAACTTTAAATTGAAACTCTAAAAACAGACAACTACTTTTTCAAATGATATTTCATTAGAGTGTAGTTATACAAGTAGTTAAAGGAAATTGGAAGAAAGTTGTTATCTGATTTTTTGAAACTTGGATCTTAGCTAATTTTTTTTCTTTTGGTCTCAAACTCCTAAGGAGTACTTGACATGTTTTGCTTCTTTGAGATCAATATAGACCACAGATTGTTCTGACATGAGCAACTTCAACTCAACACCCTTACGATCTATCTTTAGTGGAAAAATAAGCTGTCAGATGAGAAATCTTTGCATTTCCCTGTTCCCTGACTCTCCATAGCAGACCTCCACACCTTCATGCACCCAAAGCTTAGCCACCCTTTATGACTGAATTCAAGCCATCTCTCTGTAAGATGTCTACTTGATCATGTCTGCTTGAGTAATTGCTTTCTGCTCAGACATTCTTCAGGATCTATTGCCCGTAATTTAACTGGCAACAAGTCCCATGTTAGTTCTTTTTATTATCCTGGAACTCTTGTACTATTGACTTGCAGTATGAGCAGGTGTTTGTGCCTAGTCTCCTCAACGAGATCATTGTTCCTTGAAGACAGAGACCTTTTCTTCTTGGTGCCTTTACAGAGTTTAGTTCAGCAAATATTTGGTGATTTGAATAACTGATTAATTCAACAAACATTTACCAGGCAGCTACCATGTGATGAATTGACATAGACCCTGTGTCTTTTTCTAGGTTTGTAGTAAAGGCAGACAGTCATCCCAAAGTCAATTCAATGTAAAGATCTTCATCTTCCATAGATAAGTTTTTTATAAGTTAGTAATTTGAGAATTTTTATTTAGCAAAAAGAAGAAAGAGGAGGAGAAATTGAAAATTTTAAAGGACTTTAAAAATCTAAATGTTTATATTCTCTTCCATCTCTTTAACAGCATTACTGTTACATCATATATTTATGGCTAATGGTGTAATGACAGAAGGGATATACATTACTGCTCTGAGCTTAGGGGCTCCCAACAATGCACATGAACCAAATGTGAGCCTCTGTCTGAAAAAATCTGGTGATTTGTGTGACGTCAGTATGTTGCTACCCCCCAATAACATGATATCTAATCAATAACCTGGTAGAAAGGACATAATATGGGAGTTTGAGTTAGATCATCTGCTTTTGAACCTAGCTATATTGTTTAATGAAGTTACTCAGCTTGAGTTCTTAGAAACCTGCAGATAATTATGAAGATGATAATTATAAAGTCTGTCTTCACAGTGTTGGTATAAAAAATAAAGGAGATAAGTGTAGGGAAAGGGTATTTGCAAACCATAAAGTCCTTTTGGCTATGACTATAGATGTTATGTTGGCCCATCACCCCTCCACAATTCATTCAACAAATATTCATATCATAAGCTAATAATTGGATATTTTTCTGTTACATATATTGGGATTTTAAAACAACTAGTCATGGCAATTAAATGACAATATTACCACATAATTTTTTAATTCCCTTTTAGAGTTATGCTTTTTAAAAGCTGTGGATATGGGAGATCGGGCTCTTCATTTCCTCATATTTTAAGTAAGGTAGTAACTATTTAATCACAGACTTACATTCCTTTAATTGATTTCAAACATCAGCATAAAATATACTGCAAAAGCCTTATTATAAAACAGAAGACATTTACTATATTTCTTTTAAAAACAATAGTTCTTAAATGCCTACAAATGATTGGTATAAAAGATTGAGGTATCAGATCAGCCAATCCCAACCCATACAATTAAAAAAAAAAGAATTTATCTGGTAATAATAGGCTGGAAACAAGAAGAACTGAGACTAAGCACTATGTCCAAGCTAGTAAATTTATTTATCACCAGAGCAGAAATCAGAAATTCTGAAACTACTTTACATGCATACTAAGGTTGAACAAATAAGTAAATGAATTATAGCTAGTGAGAGCCAGGTTTCTCACTGTTCAGATAAAAAGTTAAAAATAAGTAGGAAGAGAAATTAGAATGGACCCTGTGGTTTTGGATTAGAGTCAGAGATATCAGTATGAATTCCTGTTTATTTAAATATATATGCAAATAGAACTAAAAGTGATTTTAGCTATGTGTGTATATGTGAATTAGAACACATACATATATTGGCTCAGCAGCAGTAACACCCCAATATAAGCACACTCAGTGCCAGATTTTGGTTTCTAACTATCATTCTGCAATAAAAGAAAGCAGGCTCCTTGGAGAAATGGCTTATTCTATGGCTGGTGCGAGGAAAACAAAAAAAATGAGCCTGGAGCATCTTATAGTGTCAGGATATAAGGAAATGCTAAGGAAGAAGGATGAAGAGAAAAAGGAAAAGGAGGAAAAGAAGAAAGAAGAAAAAGGGCATATCAAAGGATACTGGAGCCAACTCGAAAGAGCTCTCTATTGACAAATCTGGAACAATTTGAAGAAACAAACAATGTCAGTATTGGGTTAAATATGTATTGATGAGTCTGTATTGGTATAAATGATTAAATAAGTGAATGAGTAAATGAAAAGGGACAAATCTTCCTTACGTAAGAATGCCAAATAATATATGTAGCTGTTCCCATCTCTAGAAGGTAAGAGCTTGATTCCCCTACCTTTAAGTGTGGCCTGGATATAGTGACCTGTCACCAAAAAAACAGAGAATGGAAAGGGAAAACCGTAAATTTATGGAGGAGAAACTTGGTAGACATCCTAGGTAGGTGACCAAGTTTAACCTCACCATGTGGATATCACCCATTCCCTAACATCATGTGAAGAGAATAATGCCCCACCTCTGTGGTATTCTTACCAAAAACCTATAACCCTCATGTGATCATGAAAAAAGAAACCCCAAATATGGGACTAGCCCAAAATGAGATAAAGTCTACAAAATATCTAACTTCAAAAGTGAAGTCTTCAAAGTATCAGTCATGAAAAATGAGGGAAAATTGTTATAGACCAGAGGAGAAGCTAAGGGGAAATGTGATAATTAAATGTAATTTGGTTTCCTGAAACAGGAAGAAAAAGACATTTTTTTTAAATGTGAAAACAAAATAAAGTCCATAGTTTAGCTAATAGTGTTATTTCTTCAAATGTACATGATGACATAATATGTTAGCATTAGGAGAAACTGGGAGAAGGGTAAGTGACATCCACTATCTACAATTCTTTGCAACTTTTCTGTAAAATCTAAAATTACAGCAAAATAGAATGCATGTTTAAAAAAACTCTCATATTTGTCAATAAAAAAGAGTTAGGTACAAATGCATGCTACAATCTGGATGAATCTTGTGAACATTACATTAAGTGAAAAAAACCCAGTCACAAAAGGCTGTATGTATGTATGATCCTATTTGTCTGAAATACTCAGAAGAGACAAATTCATAGAGACAAAGTAGACTAGTGGTTTCCAAAGACTTGGGAGAGAAGAGGAAGGGGGAATAGTATAGGTCTCTGTGGTGGGCAGGGAACAAAAATAGTCTAAAATTGGTTGTGGGGATAGTTACACAACTCTGTGAATATACTAGAAACCGTTGAATCATTCACTTTAAAAAGGTGGATTGTATGCTACATGAATTATGTCTCATTAAAACTGTTATTAAAAGAAATCTCCATGGGAGTCTTTATCTATGGCTGGATGTTGAAATTCAAACATTATCATTTTTTATCACTATCAGTTTTTCTCCATTTCTTGGTTCTGCCTTCCTTTTTGCTGGTGACTCCCCCAGGCTCCACATGGAACCTCCCGGTTCACATTGTGTTCACTTGTTCACTTGCCAGCAGTTCTGGTGACATGAGCCATCTCTCTCCCTTTGGTCCCTACAAAAAATCTCATTTCACTTTGTTGGTTCTGATTGGATGGTGAAAAAGTTCTTAAACCCCCTCCACATTGGTGTGATGGGGCAGGGATAAAAGGGGTGGACCAGTTTGGGTAGTGTTGATAGTTACTCAGGAAAACAAATAAATGGTTGTATGGTTACCAGGACAAATGTGAATGAACGGGGACGAGCACAGTCACATATATCTGCTGTAACTTTCCTGTTCCCCATATAGAAGTTGATAGAAAGTAATCTTTAACTTAAATATATTAAGTGGATTTCCCTTAAAAAAGAAAAGAAATATGTCTTTTCTAAAATTTTCTCTGAATATTCACCAAAAAAAACACAACAAGAATAAGAAAAAAAAATCGTGCCAGTTTTTGAGATGCTCTCAAATGCAAAAGACAAAACTGGGCAGGTGGTCTTCTTTTATAACAATTTAATTAGTTTTTAAACTTCACTCAAGGCAACATTATACACCACCAACTAAAATGCAAACCATTTCAGGCTAGGTGAAAACTGTTCAGTTCTGTGGCTATTAGCCACATGTCACTCTTTTAGATACAGATTAAAATTTGTTAAAATTCCATGCAACTAAAAACTCAGTAATGGTCCCATTAGCTCCATTTCAGGAGGTCACTGGCCGCATGTGACTGTCTAATGGCTAACATGTTGGACGATGCTGTTGAAAACTATTCTCAGCATGGCGGGTCATTCCAGTATGCAGTAATGGTTTAAGCTATTATATTTATTTCTAGAATTGTATCACAGATCAGATACCTAAAAACATCTCCTATAAGACAACTTAATTACCCAGATAAAAGGCCATTCTAAGAAGGCTACAGAGAAGGCTCACGATTCTTTACCTTCCTCTACTTAATATCCAGTTTTATGAGTTTGGCTGATGCTCTTTAGTGGCTATTGATAATGGTTCCATCTAGGCATGACATTTGAGTCCTTCGTGGCCAGACCCCAGAGTGTCTTTCACTAGTGCAGTCACCTCTCTCCCCTACCTGAGTAGACGGTTCCCTCTCAACATCATCTTGATCACTGGCCTAGTACCTCTGGCTGTATGCAGCCCTATGTGCATGCCTGGATGGAACCAAAGTAATTTGCTCCTGGTCACTGCTGCTGGGACCACAGATAAACAGTGGCACTTTCTGCTGCCACCAGAGCCAGCACAACTATTACACTGAATCTTTTCTTTTTAATTGAGATATAAGTGACATATAACATTGTGTAAGTTTAAGGTATGCAATATGCTGATTGATACAAATCTCTATAGTGCAATATGATGAACACCTTAGCCTTAGCTAACACCTCTGCCAGGTTACATAATTATCATTTCTTTTTTAGTGGTGAGAACAATTATGATCTAGTCTTTTAGCAGCTTTGAAGTTTATAACTTAGTATTATTGACTATAACATAATGATTCACCCCCTCTCTCTTTCTCTCTCTCTCTGTTTAAAAGATTTTACTGGGCAGCCTGGATGGCTCAGCGGTTTAGCACTGCCTTCAGCCCAGGGTGTAATCGTGGAGACCCAGGATCGAGTCCCGTGTCGGGCTCCCTGCATGGAGACTGCTTCTCCCTCTGCCTGTGTCTCTGCCTGTGTCTCTCTCTGTGTGTCTCTCATGAATAAATAAATAAAATCTTTAAAAAAGATTCCAGGACCCCAGGATCACGCTCTGAGCTGAAAGTAGACGCTCAACCACTGAGCCATTCAGGCATCCCAACACAATGATTCTCTTATTGGAATTGTCAGACATATAAATATCAGGTGCAGAGCATACACCTGGATTACCTTGGTCCTCTTTGTTTTTCTCGGCTTCTCAGGAAACAGAGAAAAACAGGGATCTCTGTGTAATAGCCTTTTCATTCCCCAGGACCAAGCTTTGTGGTTGCCTTCCCACAAGTTAGAAAGAAGAGCCGAACAAACATACAGGTTGTCAGATAGGCACATTTCTATTGACAGCCTTGTGCCTATGCTTTCCCCATCCCGATAATCCCAGCTACCAAGCCCATGTTCATTCATATCAACTTTTCCTTAGGATCCCAACTACTCTGGCTCATACAAATCTGGGTCCCTAGAGACAAGGCCTTTGCACACTCACCAACAGCACTCTACATAGCACCGGGTGACAGTGAATGACGTCACATTACTTGATTACACAATAAGCCTTTTACAGACCTCACTGTAGAGTTTCACTTTTCCAGCCATGCCATTCAAATGTGAAAATGTTCTTATAAAATGACTGCGTGGAGCGTTTCCAAAAATTATTTACTTTTTAAATTTCAAACTATAGGATATAGAAATAATTCAGATTTCCATAACTGAATAAATTACAATCATTAAAAAGGTTTGTGTATAACAGCTTTATGGAGGTGTCATTGACATGCATTACTACCATGCTTCCAATATACAATTTGATAGGTTTTGACATATATGAAACCATCAGGATCAAGATAGTGATTTACCACCAAAAGTTTCCTTGTGTCCTTTGCAATCCTTGCTCTCCTATCTCCACATCTACCAAAGAACCTGCCCCTCCCAAACCCTAGACAACCACTGATCTGCTTTCTATCATTATAAATTACTTTCTATTCTCTAGAATTTATGTAAATAGAATTATACAATATGTCTGTGTGTCTGTGTGTGTGTGTGGGAGTCTGGCTTCTTTTATTCAGCTTAAGTATTTTGACATTTGTCTATGCTATGTGAGTTAATAGCTCTCTCTTGTTTTCACCTGCTGAGGATTACTCATTATATGGATATGCCACAATTTATATACACATTTACCTGGTAATGAACATTTGGGTTGTTTCCAGTTAGGGAATATTACAGAGTGTGCTATGAGCATTCATATTTAAGACTTTGAGTGGACCTATGTTTTTGTTTCCTTTGGTTAAATACGTAAGAGTGGAATGGCGGAATCAAAGAGTATGTATATGTTTAACTAATTGAGAAATTGCCAAATTGTTTTCCAAAGTTTTGTACCATTTTTCATTACCCCCAGTAGAGAATGGGAGTTCCAGTTAATTCAACAACTTTGCCAACACCTGGTAGAATTAATCTTTATAATTTTAGCCATTCTTATAGGTATGACATGGTATCTCATTATTTTTTAACTTGACTGATCTATGGTTCTATTGACTGATCATGTTGAGCATATTGTCATGTGCTTATTTGCCTTCCACATCTTCTGTGGTGAAATTGTTTAAATTTTGGGCCCATTTTTAATTTTTAACTTCTTTCCAGCTTTAAAATATAATTGACATATAACATTGTGTAAATTTAAGGTGTGTGCAATGTGATGATTTGATACACATATATATGGTGAAATGTTTACCACAATAAGGTTAGTTAACACAGTCTTCATTTCGCATAAATACTACTTGTATTATGTTGAGAACATACTCTCACAGCAATTTCAGCTGTACAGTACAGCGTTATTCACTTAGATTCCCTGAATTTAGATCTGGAAGTTTATACTCTTTGACCAACATCTCCCCATTTCCTCCACCCCTCACCAATCACTATCCTATTTTCTATTTCAATGAATTGGATGTTTTTAGATTCCACATAAAAGTGAGATCGTGCAGTATTTTTCTCTGTTTGACTTATTTCTTTTAGCATAATTGTCACAAATGGCAGGATTTCCTTCCTTTTTTGTGGCTGGATGATATTCCATTGCATATGTATGTATGTATGTATATTATATATTATGTTATATATATTCATCTGTTGTTGGACACTTAAGTTGTTTCTGTGTCTTGTTTGCCTGTTTTTTTTTAATTGTATGGTTTTCATATTACTGAGTTTTATTTATTCATGAGAGACAGAAAGAGAAAGAGAGAGAGAGAGAGAGAAGGAGAGAGAGGAGCAGAGACATAGGCAGAGGGAGAAGCAGGCTCTTCGCAGGAGCCCTATGCCAAACTCGATCCCAGATCCCAGGATCACGATCTGAGCTGGAGGCAGCCGCCCAACCGCTGAGCCACCCAGGTGTCCCCATATTACTGAGTTTTGAGAATACTTTACATACACGTCCTGGATACAAGTCAGGTATGTGACTTGTACATATTTTCTTTCAGTCAATGGCTTGCTTTTTTCATTCTCTTAAGATGCCCTTCAAACAGCAGAAGTTTCTTAATTTTGAGAGCCTGGTTTGTGATGTCTTATTAATGGATTATGTTTTTGGTGTTTTATGTAAGAAAACTTTGCTTAGCCCTAGGTATCAAAGATTTTCTCCTATGCTTTCTTTTAGAAATTTTATAGTTTTATTTTATATGTAGACCTATGATCCATTTTGAGTTGAATAATGTGAAGTAAGGATCACAGTTTGTTTTTGTTTTGCTTTTAATTTGCACATGGATATCCAATTTTCCTAGCACTTCGTTGAAAAGACTATTCTTTCTCCACTGAATTGCTTTTGTACTTTTGTTGAAAGTCAATGGACTATATATGTGTGGGTTTATTTCTGGACTCTGTACTTTGTTTACTCTATTTGTCTATTCTTAAGCCAATATCACATTGTCTTGATGACTATAAGTTCACAATTTGCAATTTAGATATTGTAAGTCCTCCAAAATAGTTCTTATTTTTCAAAATTGTTTTGGCAATTCTAGGTCTTTTGCTATAAATTATAAAATCAGTTTGTCAATTATATAAAAACAACCTGCTGGAATTTTGACTGAGATTGCACCAAATTTATAAATAAATTTGGGGAGCAAGAAAGTAATAATATCGAGTCCTCCAAAACATGAAGTCTTCCTAAACATATATATAGGTCTTCTTTAATTTCTCTCAGCAATGTTTGTACTTTGCAGTATACAGGGTTCACACTTTTTTTTTTTTTTTGGGTTCACACTTTTTTAATGTTTATTTCACATTTTAAACTTTATTATAAATGATATTATTCTTAATTTCCAATTATCAGTTGCTGGCATATAGAAATATAATTTTTGTATTGTTGTTGCCTCCTTCATCCTTTTAAAAAATTTTATGTAAGTAATCTCTACACCCAACATGGGGCTTAAACTCACAACCCCAAGATCAAGAGTCAGATGCTCTTCCAACTGAGCCAGTCAGGCACCTTGTATTCTCTATCCTTGATAAGTTTGTTAGCCAAATAGCTTTTTTTATAGATTCCATTAGATTTTCTGTGTATATAATCATGTTGGTTGCAAATAAAGACATTTAGTTCTTCCTTTTCTATCTTTAAATTCTTGTTCTTGCCTCATTGCACTGGCTAGAACCTACAGTACAATGTTGAGTAATAATGGTGAGAGTGGACATTTTTGACTGCTTCTGATCTTAAGGAGAAAGTTTTCAGTCTTTCATCATTGAATATGATGTTAGCCATAGTCTTTTTTTTTTTTTTTTTTTTTTGTAAATGCCCTTTATCAAGTGGAGGAAGTTCCCTTCTATTCTTAGTTTGGTGGGAGTATTGTACTTTTAATCAGGAATGGATGTTAGATTTTGCAAAATGATTTTTCTTCATCTGTTCAGATGATAATATGGTGGTTTTTTAGTCTATTAATATGGTGAGTACATTGATTTTGGATTGTTAAACCAATCTGCCTACCTGGGATTAATAGGGCTTTTAAACAGAGAAATACATCAAATTGGATTTGAGTTTACTTTACTTGACTACTTAGTGATTGTATCACAGTTTACTAACTCATGAAAGATTAGTTGTTTCTCTAGCTATGATGCTCTCAATATATCTCAAAAACTTAATTTTTTAGAGTGAAATAATCTTAAAACATAAAATTTGTAATGATAATTGGTTTTCCAAGGTTAAATGCGATGCGTTCTTTTCTTCAGTCTTCTTAGAAATAAGAAAATATCTGAAGTATCAACTTTTTATGAGCTGTTAGGCATTTTCAACCACATAAGTTTTCAGTCTAGGACAAAGTATTTTGTGTGGTTCCACCTGTTTACATAACTCTCTTTCTCCCACTCCATTTTGTGAGAACATTGGTTGGGAACTAGTGTAAATCAACTCCCCTTTGGAGTCATTTTCCCCAAAGGAGGTGGCAGGAACACTGCTCTGGGTGACCCTGGTAGTCCACAGAAGGACATAAAAGGATTGAGCAATAATACCACCCATTAGCTACTGTTTCCCGAGAGATGTACAGGAAATGTTCGTGATCAAATTTCAGTTGAAACTCAGGGCAGGAAATGACTATTCTCATCAAAGGGGATTTAAAAGATTCCCTCAGGCCTCAGAAGGCAGTGAGGCTGATTGTACTATTGAACAAGTTGCCAAAGTGAGAAGGCAGATAATGAGCTCTTGAGTTGGAGACACAGAGCCAATCAGCCATCAACCATTTTATTAACCAGTAAATCAGGAGTAGACTGGAAGGAATCCAAGCTCTCAAAAGAAAAGAAATGATCAAGACATAACTTTCAAGAACATCAAGCAAACATGCAAGCAAAGACTAGGAATTTTTGCAAGACAGTGTCTATTAGTATATGATTTTGGGTTACAGAGACCGGGGTCTGAGTACTGCCTGCACAACTTCTGATCTGTGCCTTTTCATTTTCTTTCTGAGCCTCTATCAGTCTTCTTATTTGTATTATCATAAGGTGAAGTACAAAACGCAACTGGTACATAGTTGTAAAAGGAGAAAGATGCTATACCTACTCTGAAGTGACTTCTAAGATCAGATTCTGTTCAATGGAAAGGTGCTTCAAGTTGCTGAAGACTTAACTGGTTGGTACGTGGTAAAATAAGAACTGGGGAGTGCTGACTTGCTTTGCAGGTCACAGAAACAGAGTTTGGAGTTCTCAAAACAATCTTGGCAGAACAGGCATAGAGAAGTGCATGGGAGTAGAGAAAACCTGAGAGGAAGACTGAGTGAAGAGCCAGTGAGAAATTTTCCATGTTCAGTGCAACAGCATTTCAACAGCAGGAATGACATATTTTAAATGAAAAATTTATAGAACTTCCCTATATATTGAACAGTTATGCAAAATTGTATCTTTCTTCATTTCTCTATAATAAACTAAATTTTGAGTTACCCTTTCTAATGGGTAGTGACAAGAATAAGCTTGATTCAAGGTTAGCTTCGATCTGCAGGGTTTGAAATTCTGTGGATTATGGCTATTTTCTCCCTCATTCTCATTCTCCCTCAACCGTTTCCTCCCTTCTGCCCAGGAGGTGACATGAATCCCAGAAAGAAGGGAATTTAACTATTATTCAGATCAGGGGAAGACAGAGCTTGGTATTCAGTCATCCTATGTACATCTCTGGCAGCTGCTGAGCTTCAACTTATCCCACCAGTCTCTAGATGTGTGTCCTACTCCGTGTGCTGAAAGAAATACCATCCTCCTGATAACCCTCCAGATTATCAGTCATTGCAGGTCATTCTGGGTCCTCCTCACTAGAGCATATATGAATCCTGGTTCCCTCCATGTCCATTGACCTGGGTACCATCCCCATGCCCCTGTCAGGGCCATAGTAACTTTCTTCTGCTGTTCCCATATCACCCTGAGGATGCATGAGGTTGCCTTTGGATCAGATGTCTAGGCATATCTCTCAGATTTTCCTGCTGCCAGGATGAATGCAGAGACTCACAGCCCTCCTAGGCTAGGCTCTAAGAAGGAAGGCCTGGGTCCCTTTCTGCTTTGGATTTCTAGTTGCCTTTCCTACCTGGACTCAGCCGAGGTCAGGGGTAGGGCCAGGGGCCAGAGACACTCAGAAACTCCCTCTCTTCTTTGAAGTCCTTTCTTCTAGCCAAGAAAAGTCTTTTATCCTCTTCTTGTGTGGCTGGAAATGGGCTCTTCATCTTTCTTCTCCCTGTTTATTGTTTGAGGATAAACTTGATGTCTTCTTCCTTCTGGCTTTGATTCTTAATAATGAAAGCTAAATTTCTGGAATTCAGAAAACTCGTTTCCACCAGGTTTATGGCTCTCAGCTCAACATTCTGCTACTCAAGGGCTTTTTGGTTCTAGCTTATATCTGACCTCTTAAGTGTAAATGAAAGATGTTATAGTTTGCCTGAGTAGAGGGAGGAAAGATAATGATAAAAGAAAACATGAGATGGAACTTCAATTACTATTTCAAATATTATCCATTACATTAACATGTACTTTCAGGTTGATAGTACTACTGAGCTATGTGACATAAGCAACCCTAAAAATCCTTAAAAATTATCAGCATTGTTTATATATTCTCAAATATTTAGTGTGGTTGTATTAGGTAGAGATAGAGAAAAAGGTTGAGTTGTAAGTCTAAGAGGACATACCATGGAAGAAAGGCAACAGGACCCAGATCCTGCATTGACTTTCCTTTTCACCTAAAAATCTACAAAAATTCGGATTTTCATAAGGTATGGACTGTAGATTCAAGCCAATTTTATCTCAGAGAGTGACTATCACCCAACTGATATCTGGGTTAAAGAAGAAATGGCAATAGATGTTAGCTAATTGTAGTAGTAATGGTAGAAATATAAATTGTTGTGGTATGAATGTTGTTGAAGAAACAGACATCCTGGTATCAATTATCTTGGGAAAAAACATGAGATAAGACTAACACGGTGAGTATTCCCTTGGCAACACTTGTTTGGAGTCCTAAGTGAGAGAATCTGAGCTGATGTTCTAATCCACCTGTATCTTCTATAAATCACTAACTGCAATATAAAACGGTGTTCCAGAGGATCTCAAAATAGTAATTGATCAATGTCTTGTTATTGACCTTGCAAGCAGGTGATGCCTCTGAATATATGTCTAGAGTTGCTATAATTGAGTACTTTTGGATTGTCTGAAAGAGGATGGGATAAGTGTATTAATCTGGGTTCTCCTGAGAAACAGAACCAATAAGAAATATACAGGAGAGATTATAGGGAATGTATATGTACATAATATATATATACATATATATATACACATTCTATAATTCTATTATTCTCTATATATCCTATATCTATAAATCTATATCTATACCTATATACTCTTTATATTTAGGCCTAGATATAGATAGATTTATTCTAAGAAATTGGCTCATGTGATTACCAGGGCTGGCAAGGCTAAAATATGCAGAGCTGGCCAGTAAGCTATAAATTCACACAGGAGTTGACGTTGCATTCTTAATTCCAAAGGAAGTTTGGAGGCAGAATTCTTTCCTTTTTGGGGATCCCAGCCTTTTTCCTAAGGCCTTCAACTGATTGGATGAGGTCCACCCACATTATGGAGAATAATCTGTTTTAATCAAAGTCTGCTGATTTAAATGTTAATAACATCTAAAAAATATCTTCACAAAAAATACCTTCACAGTCTGGTTTTTGACTCAACAACTGGGCACCTTAGCCTAGTTAAGTTGGCATATTAAATTAGATACCAAAATTAGGAGGTTTACTGTTTTTCTTCTTTAGAGACAAGGACAATGGAAAGCATAACTGACATAATAGTATTTGCTCCGTTTAATTTGAGCACCAGTGTAAAGATGGGTGAGCTCAAAACTAAAGGAGCTTCATGAGAAATTCTGTAGACTCTGGGCTCAAGCAGAGCCACTTTGTGGTTCAGGAAAATGTGACCCAGAGGTGGGAAGAAAAACATCCTCCCTACCTCTGTGGGAAATTCAGTATGGTTCTAAGCTGTCAAAATGGTCAGCCTGGAAGTGCCAGGAAATAACTCTCTTGGCAGAGATGTTAGCCCCCTCCTTGAAGGCTTCAGCAGCAATGGATGAGGTACACCCAGCTGGGGCTTTCATGACAGAGGCTAGAGACCAGCTTGTGGAGAACAGGTGTTCCTGGGCATATCTGAGCAGCTTGTAGGAATGCCTTCCCATGCCTGAGGGGAACATTTCTGGAAACAGGAATTTCTGTCTGAGCAAGTGGAGACGATGAGCCAGTGATAGACAAATCCACAGGCTAGAAAGACCCAGAGACTTCTTGGTTATACTCTCGTTATTTTATAGACTGTGAATTCAACTAGTCTCAATACAAATTTTGAGGATTTCATAAGAATTCTTACAGGTATTGTCATCTATATCTATCTACAAACTGTATGAACTCTACGTAATTATTAAAAACCAGTCTATGGCTCAGGCTGAGCTCTGCTGAAGGCATACTATGTAGACGTATAAATGAATGTATTAACTGCACAAAATCTGGTTTTTGGTCAAACTCATAGAGCTGTCTGAAGGTCAGTTGACTTAATTAACTTAAAACAGTAAGCTAGCTAGTTTGATGAACAAGAGCATAAGATAAGGAGTAAGATAATCATGAATTCAAATACTGGTATCACCTTTACACCTCTGTGACTGGGATTGGTTGTTTAAGTTTTGTTTCTTCCTCTCCTTACAGTTCTGTTATAAGCTCTGGCATATAGAAAGGATCCATTAATTAGTAGTTATTAATCTTATTACTGTCTACTTCATCTATCACCAGTTCCATGTTTTTCCTCTTCTACTTTAGCTGACATTTGTAAAAGTTAAGTGTATAGTCTCAACTGTGGTTCCTAACCTGGGTGGGTCTTTGGAATTAGAGGGCATTTGTGGATGCTTTGAGGGAAAGACTATTTTACTTGTCACAATGACTGGGTGGGGGAAGTGGGGGAGGGTTCCACTAGCATTTAGTGTCCAGAGATCAAGGACAATAAATATTCTGCAATTTGTGGGTCAGTTTTGCACTCTGAATTAATGGTCCCATTTAATTGTGCCACCCAAAATACCATTGAGAAATGCAGCATTTTCTTAACACAGTGAAATAAAGCAAATCTAAATTAAGCAAAATAATTAACACAAGGCACTCACTGTGAGTTTGGTTTAGAGTTTCCAATGATAAATGAAGGTTCTTTGGTTTTCTTTTAAGCTGAAAAAGATTAAAATAAGTAATTTTGCTTGGTAGTATCTCTCATTACGTCTTGGGAGAAATAATTTGAGGAAAGTATTCATCTTGGCAATACCATGTATACACTTCGCTACAATCTGATTTGTAGGAAATAACCCTTCTTGGTACAATGAATACTGTGTGTGTGTGTGTGTGTGTGTGTGTATGTATGTATGTATTTTTATACTTTCTATTAACAGAGATAAATTTATATGGAAAGAGTTTTCATTCTCCATAGTATTCTAATTGATATTAATTTTTTTCAGAAAAAGTGTTGCTTGAAGGATGAGGTAAAAGAATAAAGGTAACACCTTGACTTATAAATAACCTACATGACTTTAAAACAGTCTGTACTTTATGTCTTCCATAATGATGACCTCAATTTGCAGACTCTGCACTTCTTATCAGCTGATGAATATACATTCAGAGGTGTCTCATGGTGATGTACTGGCCAGTCAACATACTACTTTACATTAAGCTGCTTTCTTTTCTTTCTTTCTTTCTTTCTTTCTTTCTTTCTTTCTTTCTTTCTTTCTTTCTCTCTCTCTCTCTTTCTTTCTTTCTTTTTTTTGCATAAAACTACTTGGACTGTTTTATTGCATTTTGTCATTATTTTAAATAATTAGTAATAGGAAAGGGATACTAGTGTCATAATGATTATAGCAGATGTAAATAGCCATGATCAGGCATTTAGCTTTAGTTATAAGCAAGTATTTTTGAACTAAGTCTGTCAAGTATGTATTAAATTATGAGGGAACATTTTTTTAAATGCACACAATGCTAGAAATACATTATTGAAGTTTGAGACTTATAGCTGAAGTGTACTAAGGTAGCAATGGAAAAATCTTTAAGATTAAGGATTGGTGATTAATAATGAAAACACTCCAGAGATCTGAGGCTCAGGGACTTTCCCAGAGTCCCTGTGAGTGAATGATATGGCTTGTAGCAGCTCCCTCTGCTGAAGCACAAAGGCTTCAGATGTCCAATCTTCACTCAATAAATATTTTAACATAGCCAGTGAACACTGTCACATTTCCTGCTGGATCCTAGGCAGCTTGTTTCCTAGTCAGCTTCTCCTCCTAAGATTAAAACAAATTGCTGGGGATCCCTGGGTGGCTCAGTAGTTTGGCGCCTGCCTTCGGCTTGGGGCATGATCCTGGAGTCCCAGGATCAAGTCCCACATCAGGCTCCCTGCATGGAGTCTGCTTCTCCTTCTGCCTGTGTCTCTGCCTCTCTGTCTGCCTCTCATGAATAAATAAATAAATAAATAAATAAATAAATAAATAAATAAATAAATAAATAAAATCTTAAAAAAAAAGATTAAAACAAATTGCTTCGTTTCATGACAAGGCCACCTCAAGTAACCTAAGTGAATTGAGATACAAAATTATTTCAGAAAAGTATTTTTGGGGGCACCTGGGTTGTTCAGTCAGTTAAGTGTCTGCCTTCAGCTTGGGTCATGATCTCAGGGTCCTGGGATTGAACCCCATGTTGGGCTCCCTGCTCAGTGGGGAACCTGCTTCTTCCTCTCCCTCTGCCACTCACCCCAGCTCATGCTCTCTCTCTCTTGCTCTGCTGTCTCAGTCTTTCTTTCAAACAAATAAATAATCTTTTTAAAAAAAGTATTTTTTTGTCTCTATGTATTCGCCCTATATTTTGATGTTTAGGGTATGCATTATGTATCCTGCAAAGAGACAAATAATACCAATTTCTATCACTATTGGGAGTTTTGCAGTGTTTTTTAAAAAGATTATTTATTTATTTGAGAGGGAGAGAGAGAGAATTTCAAGCAGACGCCCCATACAGCACAGAACCCCATGCGGGATTCAATCTTACCACCTGGAAATCATGACCTAAGTCAAAACCAAGAGTTGGATGCTGAACTGACTAGCCACTCAGGTGTCCCAGTTTGTAATATTTTTACACTTTCTAGGAATGAAAGCTCTATTTTTAGTCTGTTGTGAGTCTATTGTCCTGCTTTGGTTTTCAGGGATTGCGTACACACAAAGGTGGGTCACTAAAGATAAGGTCATGGAGAGTGACTGCTGAGCCACTTCTATCCCTCTCTCCTCTCTTGTGTTTTTTTTTTTCTTGTGTTCTTTAATTCAAAACTTTTACAGTTTAAACGATGCTTTCAAAGCTGGACCAGAATATTGTCAGTTAAAATAAATTAAGATCCATTTTTCTCAATTAAAAAAATTAATAGAACCATCTCTATTCAAATTTTCCCCCTACAAATTTTGTCATTCCCAAGACCAAAATGAATGTACAATTGCTAATAAATATTACCATAAAAATCAGGGCAGGCTATGAAATAGATCTTTTATTGAGACGTTATTGTAGTTGAGATATTCTAAATAGGACTGCAAAAATAGTCACATAGTTATATATATATAACCTCATATCTTGGTAGAATATTATTTCATAGTCTGCAAGACCATGGAATCTCCAGCTATTCTTTAACCTAGCAAGCTAAATGAGACAGAGTTGAGATATTGGTCCTCAAGAGAAGTCATCTCTGCTGGCACCTCTTTCACTGAAGGCTGCCAGCCACTACTACTCTTGGGCTTGTGGAAATGCCCTCTTCTGCTTCCAAGGGGAGGAGGAGGACTGTTTCTAAAATGCATGCTCAAGCCAGTCCCTATGCATTGTGATGTAGACATAATGTTATAAATAAAAGTTCAATACAGTTTTAAGTAGCAGCATAATTAGTACCATTGTTTGCATCACTTCTGAGGAATGGCCCAGAAATTTAGTCATTATTTGTGAAGACTGAGCACTAAGCAACCTACTTATAACACGGCTTCTGGACTAGAATTCATTCATCAACTGATGATTATCCAAGGAGACTCTCTGCAAAATGGTAAAATGACCAGGGACAAAACACTGAAAATAAACTGCATCTGTTCTACTTGAAAATAATGGGATTCCTATTCTGTGCTATGTTCAAGCTGTTTTGTGCAGTGGCAAGACTGTCAATATTGACTGCCAGATCTAAATGTGAACATAGGTGGTTCTCAACAAGTTAGGTCCAGATCAAATCCTTGTTAGTTCACCATTCTGAACAAATCTTGTTCATTGCCTTTTGTTTACAAAAATATTCTCTCTGCCAAAGAAGAGAAGAATTTTCTTGCAGAGCCATCATTCAAAATTACTCATTATCTCCACAAGAAACTGTAATGCAACCCAAGAATAACTCTTACATTTATTTATTAAAAATCTTGAGTTGGCCTGTCTATGAGTTCCACGTTCATACACACTTTGCTAATATTTAGTGTCTGTATCTAAATAAAAAGATGAGGCAGATTAAGGTAGGTTTACTAATTATATTAATCCTGTGACCTAAACATCAAAGATGCATTTCAGATTTTTACTACAAGATCAAGTAAGTAATTTTTACAGAACATTGGCTTTAAAGCTCCACAGAACATTCCTACAAACTTGACTGTACTTCATAGAAAAATTTTTTTTGGTTGTAAAAATAGCACTGCCAAGATCCTGACAACTCAATGGGGAGCACCCTCCTTTTTTCTTTTTCCAGCTATTGTTTTACATTTGGGATATTTGTTTTTATTATTTCCTCATGGAGAATAAGCCTGCTTTTATCCTTAAAAAAGGATTACTTCTCAGAAAGATTATTTTTGAATTGAAATTTTAGGAAGTATATACTTAGAAGGTCTCTCAACTCTTCAGGATCCAACTTAAGTTATGCTTTAAAAAAACAAAATAAAGTTTATTCTCCACAAACATATCCGCTTTAAGTTATGATATTATGTCATGATTACTGATTATGACTAGTTTTGAATTGAAATGGCCTTTAAAAATCATATTTTAAAAATATGATTACAATCTTTACAATTATTAAAATATGAACTGTGAATATTTATAAAATATTTTAATATAAATTTTAGTTAGTATACAGTGCAATATTGGTTTCTGGAGTAGAATTCAGTGATTCATCACTTACATACAACACCCAGTGCTCATCACAGCAAGTGACCTTAATCCCCATCCCTCATTTAGCCCATCCCCTCCGACCCTCCTCCTCCATCATCCCTCATTTTGTTCTCTATCATTGAGTGAGTCTCTTATGGCTTGTTTCCCTCTCTCCTTTTTTTCTTTTTCCCTTCCCCATATGTTCACCTGTTTTCTTTCTTAAATTCCCCATGAGTTAGATCATATGGTATTTGTCTTTCTCTAATTGACTTATTTTCCTTAGCATTATATTCCTTAGCTCCAATCATGTTACTGCAAATAGCAAGATTTCAATTTTTTGATGGCTGAGTAATATTCCATCTTATATACATATATATTACCTTTTCTTTATCTATTAATAAGCTGATAGACATCTGGGCTCTCTCCATAGTTTGACTATTGTTGATAATGCTGCTATAAACATCGGTGTGGGTGTATCTCTTTGAATCTGTACTTTTGTAGCCTTTGGGTAAATATCTAGCAGTATAATTGCTGAATTATATGGTAGTTCTATTTGTAACTTCTTGAGGAACCTCTAAACTGTTCTCCAGAGTAGCTGCACCAGTTTTATAAAATATTTTTTAAACATTAAAACCACCCACAAACCCACTACCCAGATGTGATTGCCATATGTTTCTTTCTTCCATTTTATTTCTCTTTACTTTCACACATATATACCCATGCACACATGGATTTTGAAACCCAACTCAGATCAGACTGTATATAGTTTTGTATCTGGCTATTGGGCTTAAAAATTTGCCAGAAATGTTTTTCCTGTCATTAAGTATTTTTTGAAAAATTTTAAAGCTCATGCAGCATTTTATATATGGCCACATAACATTTAATAATTCTATTGATTTTTGATATTTGTGGTTTCTAATGGTTTACTAATCAAAATGTGACCAGGAATACTGGCTGGACTGGAACTGGGGCCCAAATACTTCCAGATTGTTACGTGAGGCAAGTCCCGTCCCATAAGGGTTCACTGGAATATGATTCTTTCCACAGGAGCTTTAGAGCTTCCTGAATTTACAGAAACTTGAACTTTGGACAGATATTTGCTAATTTCTGAAGAATTAGGGAAGCCTGTGATGCAGGCTGAGTACCAACCTACCCTACAAATACACCCAACTGAATGCACAATGGAAAATGGGATAAAAATGAAAAGCTGTCCCCAGACTACAGGTAAAACTGGTTGGGGTCTTGATGCCAGTTAATTCCTGGATGATCTGGGCCCTTGTGTATCTTTCCTGAATAGGGTTGCTGCATCTTCTGGTGCTGTTACCCCTGGACAAGGCAGTACCACCTAGGAAGTATTCTAGAGATGCCCTGAGTTCCAGGCGTACCCCATCAGTGCCTCTACTGGAGAGCAGCAACCCCATTTCCCTCTGCATAATTAGTTAGGGTCAATCTCCATGGCTAATCACATATCGCTTCTTTGGTATGCTTTTAGTTTAATGCCAATCTCAATTTCCAATTCAACAAAACCATTGTTGTGGCCCCCAGTAGAAGCAAAAACTACCTTGGTTTTTACAACCTCTAAACCAAAAAGTCCAAAATCATAGGGAGCAAAAAATAGTCAGTGTTTCAACAGGTTTCATAGTAAGAGGTACTATTCCCATTTCCACCCCTGGCTCCTTGGATTCCTATATTCTACCTATAGGAAATGGATGAGAATATTGAAAACTCATTCAGAGCATACACTCCATCTTGTAGGACATCACCCCACTCTTTGAAAGTGTTTGTCTCTTAGCTGGAGTCATAACAGAGTCTTTAATAGGTCATTCCATTAGTATATGAGGCCAATAGTTTCTGATGAATGCATGTATGGCAAGACCAATGAATCCTGTGGACATCTGCCCACTTCTTATTTTTGTGTAGCACTTTTTTTTGGGTGCAGATATATTTTGTGGGAGACTCTGAGAGTGAAGAAGCATGAAGTAAGTCCAATAGTGAAGTGCTGACAGAGGTTATTGTGGGGAAGAAAGAAAATTCATATTTAAAGTAAGTGTTTATTCAATTGAGAGAGAATATCTACTCTTTCCATAGTGGAAGGGGTTCAGTATAATCAACCTACCACAGGTGGCTGGCTGTTTCACCAGGGATGGTGTTGTATAGAATAGGGGGAAGGTAGGGGCTCAGCATCAGTCTCGGCTGTGGTACTCAAATCAGACTCAGTGAGGGAAGGCACATTGCTGAGTTCATATACAACCTTTTTCCCTACCACTAATGTCACTCACGCATGAGTCCAAAAAGTAGGCTCTGCCAAGGCTGGGAAAGTCTTGACTGACTGACAATAATAAAATGGACCATATTGTGCATATAATTATTGAGAATGTCACTGTGTCACTGAATCAGATGTCCTATAGTATTTATATAGGACAGTAATATTTTCATACTCTGGGCTCATCCTTAGACATCAGTCCATAAATATTTTCCTTAGTTCTCATTGCCAATCTCCAATCCTTTTCCTTCCAAGTTCCTGACATTTGAACAAATTGGGGGTCACCTGCCTTAAACTGCCATTGATCTGTACACCTAGACAGCTGTCCTTCAAGGCACGTGAAGTTCCCAGAAAAAAATAACATAGAGCTCTGCACATCAGAACAAGTGCCCTCCCCCCTCCATCCTTTGTAGGAGTAGGTGGGAGATAGGAAGTTACTGTTTTATGGGTACAGAGTTTTAGTTTCACAGAAAAAGAGTTTGAGAAATGGAGAGCAGTGATGATTGTATAGCAATGTGAATGTACTTAACACCGCTAAACCATACATCGAAAAACTGTTAAGATTGTAAATTTTGAGTTATGTGTATTTTTCCAAAATCAAAAATAAACGAAAACTTTAAAAAATTAGCATAAAGGCAGGGTGGGCCTGGTGGTGGGCCATGCTGGGAACCATGTGTGATTCCTTAGCTGCAGCTTGCCAGAGGCTCCATACCACATCTCTATCTGCCACTGCAGATTCCTTGAGCATATTTGGATCTGCTGGGGTCAAAAGGCCACTGTGGTAGGTGTGTTTTCACTACAACCCAAACCAGCTGGAGAGCCTTTTCTTGCTCCAGATCCCACTCAGAGCTGGTAGCTCAATGGGTTAGAGCAAGAAGTGGTAGGGGTGCAAAGAGAAGTGACATGCCTTTCAGACTGGAGAAGCTATTTCAACTTCTGGGAAGTGAAAGCTATGTCCCAGACTATAGCATATCTCCAGAAACTTCACTGTGATGGCAGGCCCCTGAATTTTCCTAGATCGTATCACCGACCCTTTGACATGAGTGCCTTGCTTGGGCATCTAGAGCACATGCTACCTTTTGCTTATCAGATCTAATCAGCATGATGTTGCCAGTGTAGTGGGCCAGCAGGGTATTCCTGGGATAGTGGAGTGATTGAGGTCCCCTGTGGACAAGTTGTGACAGAGACGCATAGAAGTGCACTTCCAGATGAAAACAAACTGCTTATGTTAATCTCTGCTTATTGGAAGGACAAGACAAGAGCTATTTTGGAAGAACTGCATCTGGAGGGAATACTGAAGTGAATTTTGAAACCTCAAAGAATTTGGCAGACAGGAACAGTATGCGCAAAGACACAAAGATAAGCCGATACAAGATAAAGGAGGTGATTGAGTGACTCATTGATACATTCAAAAAAATATTTCTGGAGCACCTACTAAATGCCAGTGACTCACTTTGCTGAGTTTGTACAAGAGAAGGGCAGGATGTGGTCAGGCCTGAAATGACAGAGTAAGGAAATGGTACTTCATTCAGGAGGCTGTCGCAAACCACTTGAAGGTTTGTCAGCTGGAGAGGGCCAGGAGCGAAGTGGCTTTTTACAGTGATGAATCTGGTAGCAGAAGCTACTATTCCAGCCAGGATGAAGCAGTGGGGACCTGAACTAGAGAAATGAAATGCGAAAGGAATGTGAAGGAATGCGAAGGGATCAGCTGAAGGAGGAGGGAATGTACATGTGTCTGAACATGGGAGCCATCAAGACGCATAAGCCAAATATAACTAATTAACTCCAAGCTTTCGAGCTTGAGTGATTGGGATCAACACGAGAAATAATGAGGTCAGGTGGAAGATCTAGGATTAGGTAGGTCATAAAATAGCTGGTATCATGGGACTGAAGCTTCCTGAGGGCAGGGGCTACCACTGCTTTGGTTCCCATTTTATCTCCAGTCCTTGGCACAAGGTGAACATTCAAAAAGTATCTGTCACAGAATATGTTAAATGCTCAATCTTACTGAATTGTCACATCTACCCTAGGAAGGAGGTGTGATTATCTCCTTTCTTTTTTTTGCTATTATTATTTTTTATAATTTTGAAGTACTTAAGGCAATAAAAATATAGTAAATACAATAAACATCCATATAGAGAGAGATCTAGTCCTCAGCTTGAGAAACAAAATAATACATGTTTTATCATTATGCCCATCTTATAGCTGAGAACCCTAAGGCCCAGGATGGTTAGAAAACTGGTTTATGGTCACACAGCTGACACACACCAGAGTTGTGATAAGAAAAGGGACCTGTCTGCCCCCAGCGCCCATGTTTTCAACCCTACCCACTTTGTGGCACTGATGAAACCTCTGGGTAGAAGCTCTCAGCAGGTGGAAGGAACATAATACATGTGGCAGAGAGAGAACTGAGAACTAAAAATATTGATAGGGGAATAATTCGCATTGAAGCGACAGCTGAAGGGATGGCAGTGGAAAGGCAATACACAGTAATAAGTGGTCTGAGGACAATACTTGGACTTTAGCAATGTGCCTTCTTGGAAGGAGAACAAAATTTAAGAGACTATTTTAAAACCTTTCCTGTTCACAGAGTAAGTGCTGTTTTTATGCTGCTCTAGAGTTTCTTTTTTGGTTCCTAGAGAAAGGGCAGAGCTGCCTGTAATCCATGGAGTGCTTACTCTCTATAACTGGCATAGGGCGAGGCCAGAGAAGGCATCGATATTTTGCATCATCGAGACTATAAAAATCTATGTTATAAAACCTATCCCCCCCCAGGCAAAAATATAGGTTTTCTGCTTCCATCATATTGAGTACCTAATACAGGTCTATCTGAGACTGTGCTTTTCAGAAACATGTGCCCTCCTCCACACATTACATGGACCACTGAGGTTTGATAGGGCTGAAGAGGAGTGTATACAGTTTCTAATCATTAGTAATACTACCCCCTGAGGAAACATTTTTTGGTCTTCACTGCCAAATCAGAAGTTTTTAGTTGCCTCAGGAGAAATGTAAGTATTCCGGAAAAAAGTCTTGCAAGCATTTGATAAGTATCCAAATCTCCTCAGGCCAATGAAGATCACAAGATTTTTGGGTAAGTTCCAAGTTAACATCAAGGTTTTGTTTAAAAAGTCCTATAGCAATATTATTTACAATCGAAATATCTACGTGATAAAAATTTCTTAAGATGTTCTCCAGAAGTTTCGTAATATACAATAGAGTACTTTAAGTCTTGGCCTATAACATATGTCCTTAGGGCTCTTTAAGGACATTTGCAACCCCCTTAAAAAATATCAGAAACACAGAAGGGGGAGATAGGATATTACTGTGACTCTCTCTGTAAAGTCAGGATAGGCTAGTCTAGGTACAAAATTTAAACCATTAAATCTCAGTGGCTTCATGCAACCACCACCACCACCACCACCACAAAAACATGTTCTTTTCATTCAAAAGAATCTGCTGTGACTCTTCAGTAACTGCTTTTCAAGTAATGACTGGGGCAAACGGTCTATTTCTTTCTTCCTTCATTTCAGTCTAATGCTAAATAGTTTTTTGAGTATCAGTCACATCATATATGTAGAGTGAATTTACCATCATTATTTCTCTATAACCTTAAGACTGATCTCCAAATATCAAGACAAAGAAGAGGGGGCACCTGGGAGGCTCAGTCGGTTAAGCTTCCAACTCTTGATTTCAGCTCAGATCAAGGTCTCAGGGTCCTGGGATCCAGTCCTACATAGGGCTCCATGGTCAGCAGGGAATCTGCTTGAGATTCTCTCTTCCCCTCTGTCCCACTCCCCACTCATGAGTGCTTGCTCTCTCATGCTCTCTCTCTAAAATAAATAAATCTTAAAAAAAAGGGGGGGGGGCAGAGGAAGCTGAAGGGCCTCACCCAGGTTTTGCAGATCTTTGGCTCCAAAATGGTACACGTCACTTCTCACAACCAACTGGACAGAAATAGCCACACGGTGCCACCCAACAGTAACAGAGTTGAAATGTATAGTCTTCTGTGTGCCCATGAAGAATAGGAGAATATTGATGTGTACAGTCATATCTCCCATTTTTACATGGTAAAAAACCACTGATACTGTACTGTACTGATAAAATCAGTACAACTATGTTGTGCCTTGGCAAGGGAAGAAGTAGTTTGATGAATATGCAGGTAACTAGATATAACCCTACTATCTGATGTTTTGCTTGATGATGAGAATAGTTTTGTTGAAATATACTTATTTTCCATCAAGGACTCATAAATACTAGAGAAAAATAGCCATTTTTGCAACCCATTGGGCAAAGGCTGATGTAGTGCAAACCTAGGAGTGCATCCATCTGTGAATTATGTAGTGTTTTAAGATTAAGGTTTTTTTTCTCCCCTTCTCACTTCTTGGTTCTGGGGCCATCTGGGAATTTCTGCTTCTTGAAGACTCACAGATGCAGCATTCATCCAAATTTCCCATGGTTTGTTCTAGATACACCAAATATAGAACTTTAAGGACTAAGTATATGATTCTGAGTCTGCCCATTGTTTCCTGTACATAATTAATATGGAAATTGCAGGAAGTGAATCAATCTCCTGGAAGCTTCTTTTGGCATTTCCACATGCTCTGCTACCTTCATAGCTGGTCTACTTTTTGTTGGTGTTATTTGCATCACTATTTTGGAACTTGGTATCCTTCTCCTCTAAATCTCCCTTCAATCTCCCAGTATCTGCCAAGGTAGCTTGTGTGTGACCATCAGTTAATTAATGTTAGTGTTTAAGTTTTTATTTTAATTCCAATTAGCTAACATAGTGTTATATTAGTTTCAGGTGTACAATATAGTGATTCAACACTTCCATACAATAACTGGTGCTCATCACAAGAGGTGCATCCCTTAATCCCCATCACCTGTCGCACCTATCTTCCCTCCCACCTCCCCTCTGGTCACCTTCCGTTTGTTCTCTATAGTTAAGAGTCTCTTTCTTGGTTTGTCTCTCTCTTTTCTTCCCTTTCCTCATTTGTTTTGTTTCTTTAATTCTACATATGAGTGAAATGATGTAGTATTTGTCTTTCTCTGACTGATTTATCTCATTTGACATAATACTTTCTAGCTCTATCCAGGTCCATACAATTAATGTCCATGTTTCTTAAGTAAAGGAGTAGCTAGTTTCTCATTTTTGACCTACTTAGGGTCAACACAGTTTGCATTACAATGATGTACTCTACATTCCCTCAGGTCACTGCCCTCCAACTCTTGTTGCTTTCTTCAATCTCTTTTGCCCCACTGAGTGGTGGCTCAGGGAAGCAGTGAAACTTGGGGATGCAAGGGAGGGTAATTACCAGAAAGTACAGAGTGGCCATCAAAGGTCAATACAGTGTATATAATCTAGTAATCTGAATAGTGACAAGTGGGGGAGGGTTCTTCAGAGAATTGTTAGATCAAACTAAAATGTTTATTTATAGAGATTTCTTTCCCTATTATTTTATAAATTTATTATAAATTAACACAGCTTGTTTTATTGCTGATTTACCCTGATAATTTGAATATAATTTTTGACTCGTTTTAACCTAATGCTGTTTTATAGCTATGATAATGGAAGATGTATTTCTGAACTAATCTGGAAATTTTTTCTTCAAATTAGGCCATTTATACCATTCAGATTTATGTCTTTTCACGCACCAGTTAGTGTTGTGAGTGCTTAAAAAACAAACAACTGCACTAATATGAAGGTCAGTTGTATGCAAAAATTACTTACCGAGTAAACTGTTGGTTTGCCCACCAGCAGAGGAATAGAAGAGTCCTGAAATCACATAATTCCAAGATTGTTATCCCATTCAGAATGCAAACCTCAAAACGAATATAGGATTCTTAGCACTTAGGGAATTTGGAGATGTTAAGCGCCCTTTAAGATCATTTAGGCTGGTGACTTTCACGTTCCAAATGAGGAGACTGAGCAGAATGAGTTGAGAGCGCTCCTGACTCTATTGCTGGTGTTCTTTATTAAGGTAGAAGTTATACCCTGGGTCAATTTTGCCAAATGCAAACATCAACTTATCTTTTTTGTTCTAATGGTCTCCCAGGGCACTGGGAGGTTGAAATGATACTCCGGTTCAGTCAGAGCTAAGTGGAGACGCCAAAGGAGCACCCAACACGGTGCCACGGGAAAAGCAGCTCTTCCAACAGTTAAGTGGCAGGTTGATGTGAAATTCCCGACTTCACAGAACACCTCCTAAGGATTTAACACTGCTGCTTATCCCAAACGCTACGCGCGAGCTGCTCCCGCGTTCCAGCATGTTCCAGCATGTTCCAGCATCGCAGGGACATACCCACTAGGCCGTCCTGGTCCGGAGCGCAGGTGGCAGCCTTCCGTCCGACCCGCCTGAAGTCCCACCTATCCTGGGACGCGCTGGAGGGAGCGGATCCACGGGCGGCGCGGGCTCCCCAGCGCTCCTCCAAGAGGCCACACCCCGCGCAAGGCCCCCATTGTGTCTGGGGGAACAGGGGCCTCGCTGGGTCACGCCGGCGGCCCCCCTGCGAGAGGAGCCAGCCGCCCCAGGCCAGCCGGGCCTGCAGCGGGCGGGGGGCGGGGGCGCTGCCGGGACCCGCAGGCCGGCCTCGCGCGGGCGCCGCCGCACCTGGAGGCGGAGCCAAGGCCCGTGGCCCGCCCGCTGCCGGGCGCGAAGCCCCCTCCCCGCGCCCCTCCCGCCGCGCCGCAGAAGCGCGCAGGTGCGGGAGGCCGCGCCCGCCGGGACCTCGGCGAAGCGGGCGCACCATGGAGCACATCCGCACGCCCAAGGTGGGTGCCCGGGCGCGGGCCGAGGAGGGGCAGCGGGGGCTGCGGGAGGGATGCTGAGCCGGCCCGAGGCCCGGCTTCCCGCGGGCGCTGGCGAGTCGGCACCGCGAGCGAGCGAGCGAGGAGGAGGAGGGGGACGCAGCGCTCGAGCATCTCCTTCCAGGCCTAGCTCTGGCGCTGGCGGAGCCAACCTCTTGTCCTTGAGAGCGCGCGCTGGGCAGGGGGCTGGGCGGGAGGGAACCCAGTTGTCCCTTGAATAATAGGGCTGCTGATCTGCTGATAGACGCCCCCTTCTAGTCTGGCACTACACTGCTGCTGCTGCCGCCTCCCCTCCCCCCAATTTTCTGTTGGCTGCTCTGAGCAGCTGAAAGAGAAACCAGCCTTCCCGATTGATGACAGGTGCAAGGAAAGGAGTTAAAGTACGCGCAGGTGGATTGAAGGCTCTCTTGGAAGCTTGTTGAATCTAAGGGTTCGGACCCACACGGCTCCCCCTGCGGCTCCCCCATCGTCAGTGGACCTTACACAGAGCGGACGATCAATATTCGCCGTGGGGTGAACGTTATTGTCAGTCCTTGCGTCTCCTTGCCTTTTCCACCAGTTTTCTTTCATTGAGGAGAAGGGTGCAGCTTACAGATTGGTCCGCTGGTGTGTTTGAACACAGCACCAGCTTTGGGCCCTCAACGAAAAACGCCTGGTCCCTGGTCCTTCCAGAGAAATTACACTGGAATCGTCGATGGCTGCACCAAACTTTCCCACTCGTAGTTGCGCTAGTCATGTAATTTAGAGTGAAAACGATGGTCAGTATTCCTGTCTGATTAAAACCCTGAACTGGTGAAAGAGTATATTTCAAAAGGAAGTTGGCTATCTCTCTTTACCACCACCACAGCTCTTTGTGTTTCCAGGATGATCTCAGTCCCAAATCTAGGCCCTTGATAGAGTTAAGTCAAAGGTGGGTCTGTGTGGTCACAATTTAGGTGGCCCCAGGGATCCCAACCATTTCATGCGGGTCTGAGGGGTGGGAATTGCTTTTAAATCCAGTAAGAAGAATTCATCTCTAAATTCTAGAATGGTTCCTAAGTACCTCTTTGTAGAAGCAGCTTTATGATGATCTCATGTCAGTGGAAGAATAGATCTTTTAGTTTGCTAGATAGTTCCAATGGTAAATTTAAATTGTATTGATTTTGCACTATGGAATTAAACTGTTGCTTTACTATTGGGAAATTGTAAACATAGAAGAGCGCGCCATAAACCACAAGGTAGGTGGCTCAGAGCTTTCAGGATTTAAGTGGTGCTAAATTATTTATTCCGGGATGACAAATTTAACTCATGAACTCCCTTCGTCCTTGCCAAGGGCATATTTTCTTTGTCGTGGTGAAGGGGGCCCTTTATAGAAATATCTGATGTGATTGTCAATAGCAAGAGTGATAGAGTGACATGTCACTATAGAATATGAATTTGGGGGGTAAAGGCTTTTTCTAATGTATGTCTAAACTTGTACAGCAAAGCCATGTGTTTAACCCTGAGCAGCAAACAATATTCTTTTATAATTGGTTTTCGTGAACACCCTCTAAACAGTGTAGTACCTCAAATCAGAGATCCCTTTCTATCTGGAAATGGAAAAAATGGAGAATCATCTGAAATGTCATTGGATGGAGGATCATTAACATTTAGGATAACACAGGTGGAAAAATTATATACAGAGATTTGGTAGATCAGATTCATTTACTCATTCATTTCATTTCACAAGCCTTTGACAACTTTCATGTATGAGGCTCCATTAGGTCCTGGGAGCATGAAGCATCAGGGAAGTCCTTGTTTAGAAGGAGGAGCAGTTGTAAGTTTGGACAGAGACATATACAAGAGACAGTGACCAGAGGGGTGGATGGATGGAGAACGAACTCAGCTATAGAGGGCGAGGGAAGTCTTATAGAAAAGTGGAGTCTTAACATGGAAGACTGGGAGCTGTCATGCAGTTGTGTCAATAGGATATATTGTAAGATATCATTACAATCTCAGAGAAGCTGAAACCTTGTGAGTGATAAAGATGGAAGTGATGAAATGATTGCTTGAGGCTAAACAGCATCTCTTCATTTTGCACTTTTAAGTGCAAAACTAATTTTCACAGTATAAGTGAAAAATAGAACATGGGAACTACTTACAGAGTATGTGTTGCAAAGTATATAATTAATGATGGTTATATTCATCTTTATTATTTGCTTCCAGTATGCTCTGGGGGAACTGGAATAGGTAGTTTGCCTTAGATTTTTCATGATTCATGTCTTGGGCTATAAGGATATAAGGTCATTCACAAATTTTGTTTTTTTGACCCACTGTGGGTTTGAAGTGATATTTACCATGTAGATAGTAGGTTTTGATTTTAAGAGGAAAAGAAATGCATGTATGGGTGTATAATGTACAGTTGCTTTCCTACTACAATGAAAGTCATTCATTTACTCTTTATAAGCTGTATGAAATCCATCACAGCCTCTGTGTTCTGCTTCAGTCTCTGGAGTGTAGTTTAAGGAGACAGATGCACATGAATAATCTGGAATACTTTGCACATATTTCTTTGTGTGTGCGTGTTTAACTGAAGCCTTTAACAGAGCATATGTTAAGCAGGGTGTTTCTCTCCCAGAATGGTTCCTTTATAGAAAAAAAGAAATGTTCCCAGGACAAGCTAGTTTGCAGCTGGGTCAAAGTGAGGACACCAAGCATTACCTGTACTCATCACAGTGAACTTTTGGGTTTCTATTTCACTGCCTGGATTGATTGATTGATTGATTAATTGATTGATTGATTTTACCACTTGAAAGCTTGCTAGTAAGAAAATATTCTGCAAGAAGTTTAGGGATAATTTGGGTTTAGTTTTATGAAAAGGCTTCAGGACTCCAGGATATAGCTTGAAGTGTTTTGCGGAATTTGGTTTGGTACTGGACTAGGATCCTGGCTAAGTAATCTCACTTTTTATACTTTGATTTTTCTGGAACAGTTTTTTTTTTTTCTTCCCACATCAGTAAATTTTAATTGTAAAATAAGATATGTGATGACCTCTCAAACTGCAAAGCTGATCTTGAAAATGTCTGCCCTTTCCACCCCATCCCCCACTCTGAGCCATTACTGGAATAGCCTACTAACTGGTAATGTCCTCTTCACTCTTCTCTAACCGCTTGTCTACAGAGGGAGTCTGGTGATGCTTTTATGGCACAAGGTGATCATGTTACTTGCCCACTGAAATTCCTGGGTGGCTTCTGTTTGTTTTTGTTTTTTGGTTATTTTTTTAAGATTTATTTATTTTAGAGAGAAACAGCATGAGTGCTGGGTGGGGGGCAGAGGGAGAGGAAGAAAGAGAATCTCAAGCAGACTCTGTGCTGAGTGTGGAAACTGACTCTGGACTCCCTCTCACCGCCCTGAGATCATGACTTGAGCCAAAATCAGGAGTCAGAAGCTTAACCACCTGAGCCACCCAGGAGCCCCAGGTGGCTTCCCTTTGTACCCAGTATATAAAGTGAGAATGCTCAGAGTAGTCCATAAGGTCCTGTGTAGACTGAGCCCTCTTCACATTCTTATTCACTATCCTCTGGTCACAACTAGCCTTAGTGGGTTTCTCAAATGTAAATTCTTTTCCACCTCAGGACTTTTGCACTGCCGTTCCATCTGGAGGATACTCTTATTTTCACTCTTCATGTGGCTAAAACTCATCTCTCTAGTTACAGACTGGATGGAATTTCCTCAGAGACATTATTATCTAATTCCTCCTCTAAGTCATACTTGCCTGTTATATTGTATCCCCAAATGCAATGTTTCACCTTATGCTCCTTGTTACAAGTTTTAGATTTATTTGAGTGATTGTTTATTTTTCTTAAAGATTTTATTTATTTGAGAGAGCAAGCATAAGCAAGGGGGAGGGAGAGGGGGAGAGGGAGAAGCAGACTCCCCACTGAGCGGGGAGCCCGATGTAGGACTCGATCCCAGGACCCTGAGATCATGACCTGAGCCAAAGGCACACTTAACCCACCGACCACCCAGGTGCCTTTTGAGTGATTGTTTAATGCCCAGCTTCCCTGCTAGACTGGGAGCCCTGTGAAGATGAGGATCATATCTTTGTTCACCCCTAACATGTTTCCTGGCACCAATTAAGCATACAGTAAATAAATTAAATAATAGGAGGAGTGAGTAATTCTTGGTCTCAGCTCTTCAGTTATTACTGTTTGCTTTGGTGATTCAGGCCTTGTGTGTTGTACCCGTGACTAGGGACAGTATTGTGAATCCTCTAATGGATTTAGTGTTTAGTACTTGTAGATGTCAATATATTATGTTACATATATGTAATGATATATATTTTGTGATTATACATAGTTTTACTAAGATAGAATCCAAATACTATGAAATTCACCATTTCAGTCGTTTCAAAGTATATGGTTCAGTGTGTGTTAGTGCACTTAAACAGTGTTGTGCAACTATCACCTAATTCAGAGCATTTTCATGTTCCATCCCCAAAAGAAACCCCGTGCCCTTAGTAGTCCCACTAATATACTTTCTATCTCTGTTAGATTTGCCTGTTCTGGACATTTTGTATAAATGGAGTAATCTGAGATGTGACCTCTTGTGACTTCTTTCATTCAGCATCATTTTTTCTAGGTTCATCCAAGTTATACCCTGTAATGATAGACTTCATTCCCTTTTACTGCAGAATAATATTCCACTGTATGGATAGACCACATGTTGTGTATCCATTCATCAACTGATGGACATTTGGGCTGTTCCCACGTTTTGATTATTATGGATACTGCTATGAGTGCTCCAATACTTGTTTTTTTAATGTGTGTGAAAGTAAGGTGGGTTTTGTTTTGTTTTGTTTTTGTATAATTAACTTACAATGTTACCTTAGTTTCAGATATACAACTTAGTGATTTGACAAGTTTATACAATATGCTGTGCTCACCACAAATGTGGCTCCATTGGATCCATTTCATCACTGTTACGCATCATTGACTGTATTCCTTATGCTCTTTTTATTCCCGTGAGTTTCTCGTTGCATAACTGGAGGCCAGTATCTCCTTCTTCCCTTCACTCATTTTACCCAATCCCCTACACCCTGAAAATAAAATTTTAATTCTCTAATTCCTAGAAGTGGAACTACTGGTAATATAGTGATTCTATGTTACTTTTTGAGGAAATTATGATTACATTTTATGTATTATATAACTAAAACTTTATATGTGATTCAAACAATATAGAATGACTTGTATAAAGAACCTAGATACTTTGGAAACAATTGTTTATGAATAGACGTGTGTTATGAATAGGTGTGAATAGATGGTTTGCATCAAAAGGGAACGGTTTCTCAGCCAATCCAGTGAGCATGACATCATATTTCTATCATTCCAAATTCAATTCTAATTTGTGAGTGATCCTTTTTATATAATCATAGTATGCTTTCTCTTTTTTTTTGCTTTTTCTCTCTTACTGAACTTTTTGCCCACTCTTATATATATATATATATATATATATATATATATATATATATTCAGAATTCACTTACCTGTTTATTGTTTTTATGACTGCATATTATTTGTGTGACTGTAGTTTGTGTAACCTATCTCCACTATTAGGCATTTGCATTTTGAGCCCCTGTGAAAATCTCTGGTACTGTTTTCTTAATATATACTGTCCAAGTAGTAGGAACAATCTTATGAGGGTGTTACATAATATCTTTCAGTATTTCAAAGATTCTCATATGGCCCAGTGTTTAGGCAAATTCTTTATAGTCTCAGCAGAAACAAAGGATAATGATGGTAGAGAAGGTCTTGCTGGATATAGAGAAGTTGTTTCCCACAATTGTGCCTGTTTGTATAAAAGAAATTAGTTTATCTCTTAAAGGAATAGAGGTATCTAAACAAATGTCTCTTGGCAGTGAAGATATGGAGGTATTTCAGGCATCTGAGAAGAGAATGGACTAGAATCATGTTTGTTTTTTTAATTGAAGTATAATTGACTTACAAGATGATCAGTTTCAGGTCACTATACACTATATACACATATAGTTATATGTTATACACTATAACATAGTGTTTCAACATTTACATACATTATGAGATGATCACCATAAGTCTAGTCACCATCTGTCACCCTATATAGTTATTACAATATTATTGACTATTCCCTATGCTTACACTTTACATCCTTGTGACTTATTTATTTTACAACTGGAAGCTTATACCTCTTAATCTCGTTCATCTATTTTGCCCATCCACAGCTCCTCCCCCCTGGCAACCACTCATTTGTGATCTGTGTTTCTAAGTATGTTTGAGTATGTTTCTGCTTTGTTTTGTTTGTTTAATGTTTTAGACATTTACATATAAGTCAAATCGTATGGTGTTTTTCTCTAACTTACTTCACTTAGCGTGATACCATACCTCCAGGTCCATCCATGTAGTTGTAAATGGCAAGACTTCATTCTTTTTTAACACTGAGTGATATTCCATTGCATAAATATGCCAAATATTCTTTATCCATTCATCTACTGACAGACTCTCAGGTTGCTTTCATATCTTGGTCATTGTACATAATGCTGCAATAAACAGAGGGGAACATCTATCTTTTTGGATTAGCGTTTTTGTTTCCTTTGGGTAAATACCCAGTAGTAGAATTGTTGGATCATATGGTAATCATATAGTAATTCTATTTTTAATTTTTGAAGATCCTCCATACTATTTTCTATAGTGGCTGCACCAATTTACATTCCCACAGTAGTGCATGAGAGTTTCCTTTTCTTTACATCCTTGCCAACATTTGTTACTTCTTATCTTTTTTATACTAGCCATTCTGACAGGGGTGGGGTGTTGATTTTCCTTTCCCTGATAATTAGTGATGTAGAGCATCTTTTCATGTGTCTGTTGACCATCTATATATCTTCTTTGGAAAATGTTCAGATCCTCTGCCCATTTTTTAAATGGATTGTTTTGGGGTGTTTTAGTGTCAGGTTGTCTAAGTTCTTTATATATTTTGTATATTAGTCCCTTATCAGATATATCATTAGCAAGTATCTTTCATTTAGTAGGCCGCCTTTTTTTGTTGATGGGTTCTTTTCCTATGAAAAGCTTTTTAGTTTGATGTAGTCCTATTTTTTTATTTTTGCTTTTGTTACCCTTGTCTGTGAAGACAGATCCCCCCAAAATATTGCTAAGACCAGTATCATTGAGTTTACTGCCTATGTTATGTTTTACAAGTTTTATGTTTTCAGGTCTTATATATCTTTGATCCATATCAAGTTTATTTTAGTGTATGATGTAAGGAAGTGGTCCAGTTTCATTGTTTTGCATATTCTGTCCATTTCCCCCAGCTTTGGGAACATGATACCTCCAGTTTTGTTCTAAGATTGCTTGGCTATTTGGGATCTTTAGTGGTTTCATACAAATTTTTAGGTTTACATTTTCTAGCTCTGTGAAATATGCCATTGGTATTTTGATAGAGATTGCATTGAATTGTAGGTTGCTTTAGGTACTATGGACATTTTAACACTATCGATTCTTCCAATCCATGAGCACAATATATCTTTCTACTTATTTGTGTTGTCTTCAATTTCTTTCATCTATGTCTTCTAATTTTCAGAGTATAAGTCTTTAACCTCCTTGGTTACATTTATCTCTTAGGTATTTTATTCTTTTTGTTGGAGTTATAAATGGGATTGTTTTCCTAATTTATCTTTTTGATATTTTGGTATTAGTGTATAGATTTATTAGGAACAGATTTCTGGGTATTAATTTTGAATCCTGAAACTTTACTGAATTTGTTTATTAGTTTTAGTAGTTTCTTTTATGGAGTCTTTAGAATTTTCTAGAGCATTTTGTTGGCAAATAGTGACAGTTTTACTTCCTCCTTTCTAACTTGGATGCCCTTTTCTTTTCTTGTCTGATTACCAGGGCTAGGATTTCCAGTACTACGTGGAATAAAAGTGGTGAGAGTGGGCATTTTTGTCTTGTTCCTGATATCAGAAGAAAATCTTTCAGCTTTTTACTGTTGAGTATAATAGTGGGTTTGTTATATATGGTGTTTATTATGTTGGGGTATGTTTCCTCTATACCCACTTTGTTGAGAGTTTTTATCATTTTGTTAATGTAGTGTACACATTGATTTGCACATATTGAACTATCATTTCAAAATCCCACTTAATCGTGCTACATGATCCTGTTACTGTATTGTTGAATTTGGTTTGGCAATATTTTGTTGAGGAATTTTGTGTTCATGTTCATCAGGGGTATTGCCTGTAATTTTTTTGTATTGTTTTTGTCTGATTTTGATATCAGGGTAACGCTGGCCTGAATTTGGAAGTGTTTCTTCCTCTATTTTTTGGGGGAATAGTTTGAGAAGGATAGGTATTAACTGTCCTTTAATATTTGTTAGAATTAACCTGTGAGTCTATCTGGACTTTTGTTTACTGGGAATTTTTTGATTACCTATTCAATGTTATCCTTATATTTTGTTCAGATTTTCTATTTCTTCCTAGTTCAATTTGGAAGATAATTTGTTTCTAAGAATTTAGCCATTTCTTCTAGGTTTATTCATTCGTCTTCTAGGTCCAGTTGGTTGGCGTATAATTGTTCATAGTAGTCTTTTATAATCTTCTGTATTTCTGTGGTGTCAGTTGTACCTATCCTTTCATTTCCTATTTTATTTATTTGGGCCCTCTCTGTATTTTTCTTACTGAGCCTGGCTAAAGGTTTTTCAATTCTGTCGTCTTTTGACAGAACCAACTCTGAGTTATGTTTACCTTTTATATTGTTGTTAAAGTCTATATTTTATTTATTTTCCATTTATTACTTCTAACTTTGGGCTTTGTTCTTCTTTTAGTTCACTGGGTGGAAGTTAGATTGCTTATTTGAGATTTTCCGTATTTCTTGAGGTAGACATGTATTAATATAAACTTCCCTCTTAGAAATGCTTTTGCTACGTCCCATAGAATTTGGACCATTGTTTTTCCATTACCATTTGTCTCAAGGTGTTTTTGGATTTCCTATTTGATCTTTGTTGACCCATTGGGTGTTTAGTAGCATGTTGTTTGACCTCTCTGTATTTGTGGGGTTTTTCCTAGTTTTATTTTTTCTTATAATTCATTTCTAATTTCATATCATTGTGGTTGGAAAAAATGCTTGATTTCAATCTTCTTAAATTTATTGAGACTTGTTTTGTGGCCTAACGTGATCTATTCTGGAGAAAGAAATGTACTTTCAAGTACATTTACACTTGAAAGGAATGTGTATTCTGTTGCGTTTGAATGTCATATTTTGTATATATCTATCAACCTGTCTTGTCTAATGTATCATTTAAGGACTCTGTTTCCTTATTGATTTTCTCTCTGGATGATCTGTCCACTGGTGTATATGTATGGGGTGTTAATGTCTGCAATATTATTGTATTGCTGTCAGTTTCTCCCTTTATGTCTGTTAGTATTTGCTTTACATATTTAGGTGCCTTATGTTGGGTGCATAGATATTTATATTTAAAATATCTGTCTTTTTACATAAATATTACAATTACTACGACCTCTTGTTGGAGTGATCCCTTTATCATTTTGTAATGGCCTTCTTTGTCTCTTGTTAGTCTTTGTTTTAAAGTCTGTTTTGTCTAAGTATTGCTACCCCTGGTTTCATTTCATTTGCATTGAATATCTTTTTCCATCCATTCACTTTCAGTCTGTATGTGTCTCTAGGTCTGAACTGAGTCTCTTGGAGGCAGTATATATATAATACAAGACAATGAGTCTTGGTTTTTTTTTTGTTTGTTTGTTTGTTGCCATTCAGCCAGGTCTTTTAATTGGTCCATTTGGTCCATTTACATTTAAAATAAGTACTGATAGGTATGTACTTATTGCTATTTTTTAATTGTTTTCTGGTGGGTTTTATATTTCTTCTCTGTTCTATAATCATGTTTGAGTTTCCTCTAAGCCAAGTTACTTCAAGTTTCATACTTCTCATGCATGGAACTCACTGTGTCCCTTGGAAGTCCATAATGACCATGGACAGCTCTAATCATTAAGAAGTTTTCTTTAGTAAGAATCTGTTTCATTTTAGTTTTTAGCAATTAAGTCTAGCTCTGTCTGTTGGGATATTGCCCAGTACATCAACCTTCCTTCCAGGAAATGGCCCTTCAAGTATTTCATTTGATGCTGCCATTCCCCTAGCTCTTTCCTCCTACCTAAGTAGTTAGCTTACTGTCACCTTTTCTAGCCACCAACCAGTGGCTTCGTTTAAGTCCTGGTTATTTTACTCAGGGAGTTACAAATATGTGATTACTTCAGAGCTTGTTGAATTGGAAGAGAGTAAAATTCACTATTTTTAAATTGTGCATACCACAGAGCCACATCTCAGTGGCCTTTTGGTGAACTGACTGTGGAAGAGAACCCTTAACTCCACATATTGTGCTGTGAAGTATATAGCCTGCCCTGCCTTTTCCATATGTGATAGTGTTTTACCCTCATCTTTGTTGAATATAGTCTCATTGGATTTGGTTTATTGCCTAATCCCTTACTCTGTCTTTGGATCCTGGTACATTTCTTTTGCCCTCTCAGTTTGGTACCACTGGGATTTTAACAAGCTCACCCCATTACCTCATCTGTAATCTCATCCAAGAAGGAAACTAGATTAGGTGGATGTGACTTCCTAGTAACTAAAGCCACTTTGGCCCCATCTCCCAGGATCTCAATCCTGATAGAGATTAACTTCTCTCAGTTTGGTGCCATCCACCATTTGTCCTTCATCACCTCTCCAAATAGCTTATTGAAGAAAAAAATGAAGTCATCTGTGATGATGACTGAGTGAAACCACAATGTTACTGCTGATTGATGGTTTCCTTTTCTAGGGTCATACAAAATTCCATTAAAGAAACAATTGTAGAATGCTACTTTGAATTAATGTCAAAGTCACCAACTTATAATTACAAAACTCCATATCCCCCATTTGAAAATAATGGTCTGAGTTGCAAGTGTTCTCTGTGATAGAGATCAATAGAGTCATGAGAAGATTCTTTTTCTGTGTCATCACCAAGTGTTCTCTCTTCTTTCAGTTTCATTTAACAAATAATTTTCAGGTCATAAAAGTATTATTTTTGATTCTATATTAGAATTTATATAGAAATTAACCACTGTTAATATTTGAGAATATTTCCTTCTGCCATTCTTTTTCTTTGCATGATTTTTTTTTGCATAAAATACCTTTTTATTTGTTTGTTTAGAAATTAAGGATAACCTAGTTCAGTTTTGTAGTAAGCTTCCATTAACTTACCGTATTGTGGTCTTTGAAAACATGCTTTTAGAAGACTGTTTTATAATATGGAAATATCATTATCACATTAACCATTTCCCCATAAGGCTATTACAATGTTACAATTAAAATCTTGTTTGTTAATTATTATCTGCATGTGTGATTACTGTCTTAGGATAGAACCCTAGATGGAATTACTGTGTCCAGAAGATGAATGATGGACATATATTGCCAAATGGCCTTACAAAAACATTGTCAATTTTTAGAAACGAGGTATAGTGTCTTTCTCACTGTGCCTTTTTTTTTAAATTTAAAAAATATTTGCTAATTTGAAGAACGGGGATGGCACTTCATTCTTTCATCATATATTTTTTTTTACTAGTGTTGAAACATTTTCTTTTTTTTGTTGTTGTTGAAACATTTTCAAAGATGTTTTTGACATTTTGTCACTTTTCTGTATTATCTACTTTTTCCATTTCAATAATTGGTGATTTCATTATGTGATATATGTATATATATACGTGTGTGTGTGTGTGTATATATATATTTAATAACAACTTTACTCAGAATCCACATAATATAAAGTTCTTTTAAAGTATACAATTCTGTGCTTTTTTTTGTATATTCAGAGTTGTATATCCAACACAGTTATCTAATTCTAGAACATGTCATCACTCCAAAAAGAAACCCATACTTATTAGTCACATTTCTCCCTCCTGCTCACCCATCAACCACTAATGGACTTTCTGTCTCTGTGTATTTGCCTTTTCTGGACATTTCATATAAATTGAGTCATGCAGCATGTAGTCTTTTGGGCTTGCTTTTTTCACTTAGCCTAATGTTTTCAAGGTTCATTCAAGTTATAACATGTATCTGTACTTTGTTTATGTGGGGCATGTTTTTCTTTCTCCTAGGTAGAATCTTACTTCTCTAAGAGTAGAACTGCTGAATTGTATGGCAACCCTAGGTTTAACATTTTGAGGAACTGCCAAACTTTTCTAAAATGACTGTACCATTTCAAAGCTCCACCAACAATGTATGAGAGTTTCAGTTTTTCCATATCCTTGTCAACACTTGTTACTGTCTTTTTTTTCTTTTATTCACCTTAGTGGGTGTAAGGTGGTACTTGTCACGATTTTGATTTGCATCTCCCTGATTACTAATTTTGTTGTGTGTGTCTTTTCATGTGCTTAATGGCCATTGGTATATCTTCTTTGGAAAGCCATCTGTTCAAATCCTTTGATCTTTTTTAAAATTGATTATTTGTCTTTTATTTATTATTTAGTTGTAAAAAGTTCTTTATATATTCTGGGTACAAGTCGCTAACTACATACATGACTTGCAAATATCTTCTCCCATTCTGTCCATTTTCGTTTTGTGATCTTGATGGCATCCTTTGAAGCACAAGAGATTTTAATTTCGATGAAATCTAACTTAAGCATTTTTTCTTTTATTGCTTGTACTTTATTTTTTTTTGTTTTTTTTTTATTGCTTGTACTTTAGGTATCAGTCATATCTATGTATATTTTTTGAAAAGCCTTTTTTCTGCTTATGAAAGTACATTGAAGAAAATTTAGTTCAAAAATGCATAAAGAAAATAAAAATCATGTGTATCTCAACACCTAGGAAAAACTGCTGTTAACTCTATGTAGATTATCAGCCCTTTTCTTTATATATAAATAGAAAAGTAATATAGAAAGATTAGGTTCATTTCTTTCTTTGTATGTATATATAATTTTAGGGGGTGAGAACTGCTTTTTTATCTGTCATAATACACTATAAATATTTTCCTCATTTTAAACATTCTGAAAAGTCATCATAACCACAGCATCTCACATTGGATGCATTATAAATTCTTCATGTTAGTAGGCACTTCTCCATGGCTTTTAAATGTTTCTGCACTTTTACTCTGAACTACCTTCTCAAGGATGATTTTACTGCAAATGGCCTTGGAAGATAGAAATAGTTTCTCCCTCAGGGGCAAAGGGAAAATGTGTTTGCAGTCCAAGATAATAAACATTATGTTTTCCTTGGAGGCAGAGGTTGGTTAGGGTTGCTGGCATACTTATGAGATGACTTGATTTATGAGATTGACTTTTCTTAAACACTAGGCTCTGAGTTTCCTCATCTGTGACACAGATCTACTCTATGTGCAACATCCATCCAGGCTGTTCTATCTTGCCCATTAGACTTGGAGTTAGGGTGCTGGCATGGGAAGCTGATGGAAACATGAGGCTTGTGCTTCTAGGTGTGCAGTTAGCAATAAAGTGCTTTGTTTCTGACCCAGGAGTCTAGTGTCTCTGTCAGCCTCCATGAAACCGTGGGAGGCTAACAGTATGTTGCAAGTAGATTAAAATCTCAGACACTTCATAGTTTTTGACAATTTATCCCCTACTATTTGATACTTACTTTGTCTCTGTTTTTCTCTCTATAATAAAGAACTGTGGTAAACATCAATGTATTTAAATTGCTGTGCAATCCCTGTTACCTCAGATTAGATTTCTAAATTATTTTGTCAGATTTTCTATATATTTTTATTGATTTTTAATTTTTATTACTGAAGCCTAGTTGACATACAATGTTATGTTAGTTTCAGATGTACAACATAATGATTCAACAATTCTATACATTACTCAATGCTCACCATTACAAATTACTGTCACCATACAATGTTTTTATAGTATTATTGACTGTATTCCAAATGCTGTATTTTTCATTCCTGTGATTTATTTATTTTATAACTTGAAGTTTGTAATTCTTAATCTTATTTACCTGTTTTGCCTATCCCTCCATTCCCCTCATCTATTGCAACCACCACTTTGTTCTCTGTATCTATGAGTTTGTTTCTGTTCCTTAGTTTGTTCATTTGTTTCGTCTTTTAGATTCTGCATGTAAGTGAAATCATGGTATTTGTCTTTGTGTCGGACTTATTTCACTTAGCATAATACTTTCTAGGTCCATTCCTATCATTTCAAATGGTAAGATTTCATTCTTTTTTATGACTAATATTCCATTGTATATACATATATGTATATATACACACCACATCTTTCTTTCTCCATTCATCTCTTGCTGGGTACTTGGATCGCTTCCATATCTTGCCTATTGTAAATAATGTTGCAGTGAACATAGGGATGCATACATCTTTTCAAATTAGTGTTTTCATTTTCTTTGGGTAAATACCCAAGAGTGGAATTACTGGATCATATGTTATTTCTATTTATAATTTTTTTGAGAAACTTCCATACTATTGTCCACCGAGGTTGCACTAATTTACATTCCTACCAACAGCCTACAGGGTTCCTTTTTCTCATTCTCATCAACACTTGTTATTTCTTATCTTTTCGATCCTAGCCTTTCTGACTGGTGTGAAGTAATATCTCATTGTGGTATTGATTTGCATTTCCCTGATGATGGGTGATACTGAGCATCTTCTTGTGTGTCCTTTTGCCATATGTATGTATTCTTTAGAAAAATGTCAAGGGGGATCCCTGGGTGGCGCAGCGGTTTGGCGCCTGCCTTTGGCCCAGGGCGCGATCCTGGAGACCCGGGATAGAGTCCCATATCAGGCTCCCTGCATGGAGCCTGCTTCTCCCTCTGCCTGTGTCTCTGCCTCTCTCTCTCTCTCTCTCTCTCTCTGTGTGACTATCATAAATAAATAAAAATAAAAAAAAATAAAAAAAAGAAAAATGTCAAGGTTTTCAGCCTATTTTTAAATCAGATAATTTGTTTTATTGGTGTTGATTTGTGTAATTTCTTTATGAATTGTGGATATTAACCTTTTATTGGACATATCACTTGCAAATATCTTTTCCTATCCAGTAGGTTAACTTTTTGTTTTGTTAATGGTTTCCTTTATTGTGCAAAAGCTTTTTAGTTTGGAGTGTCCCAGTAATTTTTTTTTTGCTTTTGTTTTCCTTGCCTGATGAGACATATCTATATCTGTATATCCATAAATATGTTGGTAAGGCCAATGTCTAAGATATTACTGCCTATGGTATCTTTTTTGTAGTTTTATGGTTTCAGGGCTCACATTTATCTCTTAATCTATTTTGAGTTTATTTTTGTATATGATGTAGGAAAATGATCCAGTTTCCTTTTTCTGTGTATCCCTGTCCAGTTTCCCCAGCCCATTTATTGAAGAGACTCCCTTTTCCCCATTGTGTATTCTTGCTTCATGGTCATAGATTAATGGCCTACATAAGCATGGGTTTATTTCTGGGTTCTCTATACCATTCTATTGATCTGTGTGTCTATCTTTGTCTTAGTGGTATACTGTTTTGATTACTGTAGCTTTGTAGTATATCTTGAAATCTGCTACTATAGTGTCTCCAGCTTTCTTCTTTCTCAAGATTGCTTTGGCTACTTAGGGTCTTTTGTGTTTGCATACAAATTTTAAGATTGCTTATTCCGGGTCTGTGAAAAATGCTGTTGGTGTTTTGATAGGGATTGCAGTGACTCTCTAAATTACTTTGGGTACTATGTACATTTTAACAATATTCATTCTTCCAATCCATGAGCATGGAATATCTTTCCAGTTATTTTTAATCATCTTCAATTTCTTTCACTTATATCTTAAAGTTTTCAGAGTACAGATCTTTCACCTCCTTGTTTAAATGTATTTCTAAGTATTCCATTCGTTTTGGTTCAACTGCAAATGGGATTATTTTCTTAATTTCACTTTCTGCTACTTGGTTATTTTATATAATCTTTTTTGATAACTTCTGCTAGATTTTCCTCTAGAATTTTCTGCAAGCAGTGTAGCAGGGGAACTTTTTATTAATAATAATAATGTTGTTATTATTCTAGAGAATGGTATGTGAAGTAGGGCTTCTCATTAATTTATATTTCTGCCTATTGGTGAGATGGAATATACTTTTTGTGGCTGTTTATAACAGTAGCAATACAACAATAGTACTGATGAAAGAAAATCTTTATTTTTTTTAAATTTTTATTTATTTATGATAGTCACACAGAGAGAGAGAGAGGCAGAGACATAGGCAGAGGGAGAAGCAGGCTCCATGCACCGGGAGCCCGACGTGGGATTCGATCCCGGGTCTCCAGGATCGCGCCCTGGGCCAAAGGCAGGCACCAAACCGCTGCGCCACCCAGGGATCCCCAAGAAAATCTTTAAATAGTACTTGCTATGTGCTAGGCACTATATTAATTGATTTGCACTAAAGCTACTCTATGAGGTAATTAGTATTATTAGCCCCATTTCACAGATGAGGAAACTGAGGTAAATATTCAGCCAGAGATCAGGAGCAGAGTGAGGTTTCAAAACCAGACAATGTGGCTTCAAAGATGTATGCTTTCAAACACTACACAATCTTGTGTTTTGCTATTGAGAGCAGACGAGAGAATGCAGTTTGAGTTCTTGGTGGTTTTATAGTTGCAGTCCTTTCTTGCATTCTTGCCTTCAGGTTAATGGGCTGTCTCTGTATTATCAAACATTCCCCTCATTTTTTCTTATTTTTGCAGCTTGATTTTATCAAAGGAATCAAGCCCTACATTGTGTTTTGATTCAGATCTGTCTAAAGACAGACTATTGCCCAATTGCTAGAGGTTCTCTTATTGCACAATATTTAACAGTATTGGGGGGTATAGTCTCTGTCATCAAATATGTTCTTATACTTCAAATACAAGGCTGATAGTTATGGTGAAATAATCTACTTAAAAGTTGAGCTGTGACAGTTATATTTTCTTTAGTTTTCGAAGTGGGAATGGATGGTCTGAACCAAATTATCACAGGAGTTGTGGTTAAGCATTCCTTAAAAACCACTTGCACTTCTTGAAATTCCCCCCTTAGTAGGTTCAGCAAAAGTTTATTTGAAGTCTGGTTGTCCCATGTGTGGCTTGGGTGTACAGAACACACAGTGTGTCACAGAACTTAAAAATCCATGTTCTTTCATTCAGTGTTTATATATAAATGCAAGTAGCTGTCAGGTAGCTTTCTAATTAGGGGGATACAGACTATGTTTGTGCGTATGTATATGTGTGTGATGGAGAAAATGACATGAAGAAAAATAGTGAAATAAAGGGGGAGGGGGATGTTGGTTGGAGCAATTTAGGATTGTTATTTTGTATATAATGATATCATGGCCTTCCTGAGAAAATGCTTGTAGAGCAGAAACCTAAGAAAGAGAGGAATCAAGCTATCTGTATATCTAAGGAAAGCAGAGGAAACACTTGGTGACAAGGTCCTGAAGTGACTATGCTTGGAATCTTCAAGAATAGCAGGGAGACAGCATGGTGGAAAGGAGGGAGTGGGGTAGTGGGAAATGAGGTTTGACAAGGAACAACGCAGGTAATGTACCGACCTTCACTCTGGGGAGGAGATCCATGGAAGTTGATCTGAGCTCTGACTTACATTTAGCAGGGTCTCGGGCAAAAGTAAAGTGGGTGGAGGTGGGAGCATAAGCAAAAATGTCAAGAGGGGACTAGAGGGTAGCAGTGGAGTGAGAATAAACTGGATATAATAATTTATAAGTACAGTGGTGAGGATTTGTTAATGGAGTAGATATGAGAGCAGAGAGAAGGAGGAATCAAGGATAACACCAAGGTTGTTGGCCCCAGCACCAAAAAGATGGATTGCCAAGATTAGAACGGCTACAAGAGGAAGATTGGAGGTAAGCCAAAAGGGACCCCAGGAGTCAATTTTGGACATACTGAGTCTGAGAGTTCTGTTAGACACACAGGTGATGTCCTTAATAAAACCTGGGCACTCCCTTAAGGAACTACAAAATGACAATACAAGAGTGGCATGCATTTTTTTAACACTATTTCTTTTTTATCATATATATTTTATAAAGAACTCAAATCTTTTTGAAAGTAATCTGATGAAATCAATTCAGTGAATAAATACACATTATGGAAAAATTTCTCATAACACATACGTTTGTATTTTAGGTCTTACTTCCCTCTGGATTCCATTGTCTTTAAGAACAATTTAATGTTGAGTAGTCTGTTATATATCATGTACATAAATGATGTATTTACTTTCAATAGTTTAATATTTCTGCTTTACTGACCTTGCCAGTCACCCATAAACATGGCCTATAATCAAATACATTTTCTTAGAGTGAGAGGTATGTAATATTTAAAGGCATGCTGGATGATTCTTTTGTAATATGAGAGATCCTCCTTTGCTTCACTTTCTTTGGTTTGTATATTTGCATCTGTTTTCAACAAACAGGTACATTTATAACTTAACAGCAACAATGAAAAAGAAGCAACTCAATTAAAAAAATGAGTGAAGGACTTGAATAGGCATCTCTCCAAAGGAGATATACAAATGACCAATGAACGTGTGAAAGATGCCTAAAATCACTAGCTGTTAGGGAAATGCAAGTCAAAACCATGATGAGACACTTCATACCCATTAGGATGGCCATTGTAAAAATAATGAAAATAACAAGTATTGACAAGGTTGTGGAGAAATTGGAACCTTTGGACATTGCTGGTGAGAAAGCAAAATAGTGCAGCTGCTATGGAAAACAGGTTGGTGGTTCCTCAAAAAGTTAAATATAGAATGCTCATATTGCCCATCAATTCCACTTCTAGCTATACACCTAAAAGAATTAAAAATAGTGAAACAGATACTTGTATGTCCCTGTTCATTGCTGCATTATTCACAATAGCCAAAGAGTGGAGATATACATGTGTTCACTAACAGATGAGTGGGTGAACAAATTGTGGTATATATATATAGTGGAATATTATTCAGCCATAAAAAATGAAGTTCTGATACATAATACAAAATGGATGAACCCTTAAGATGTTTTGCTGAGTGAACTAAGGCACACAAAAGGACAAATACTGTGTAATTCCATTTATATGTGGTATCTAGAATGAAGACATTCTTAAAGACAGGGGTTGGGGGTAAGGGAAGTGAGAGTTACTGCTTAATAGAGAGTTTCAGGAGATGAAAACGTGTGGAAATAGAGGTGATGGTTATATAAAGAATATACTTAATGCTACCACATGGTGCACGTGAAAATGGTTAAGGTGGTAAATTTTATGTTATGTGTATTTTGCCACAATAAAGAATACAGCCAACAAATACATTGTCTGCCACATACTGTATGCTCAATAAGTATTTATTAACTAAGTAAATTTTTGGAAAGAGGGAAGGAGGGAGGGAGGCAAGAGGTAAGGAAGGGAGGAAGGGAGAAGAGGAGGAAGGAAGGGAGAGGGAGAAAGGGGAGGAAGCAAGGGAGAAAGAGGAGGGAGGGAGGAAGGAAGGACTGAAGGAGAGAGGGAGGGAAGGAGGAAAAAAATTCTTTAAAGCTCAAACATTTCTAATTTTGATGAAGCCTCACTTATCTATTTTTCTTTGGTTGTTTGTACTTTAGGTGCTTTATCTAAGAAACCATTGCCAAACCCAAGGTTACAAGGTTATACAGTTTAGGTCTTTAACTATTTTGAATTAATTTTTATATTTGGTGAGAATTAGAGTTGTAACTTAATTCTTTTTTGTGGAATTCCAGTTATCCCAGCACCATTTATCAAAAAGTCTTCTCTTAATTGTCTTGGCACCCTCGTGGAAAATCAGTTCGCTAGTGAAGTGATTTTGCATAGACCATAGATGCATGGGTTCCCTACTGGACTCTTAGCTGTATTCATTTGATCTCCATGTCCATCCTTACTTATCACACAGTCTTGATTATTGTATTAGGTATATGATCTTGAATGAGTCACCTGAGGTCTCTCAAAGCCTTGGTGTTCTCATCCATAGTTAGGAGACTAAACCAGAGAATACATTTAGAGCACATAATTACTTGGCATTCAGTACATTATAGTTGCTTTTATTATTTTTATTATCATCTTATTGCACAAAGAGGTGGCCACAGGATTATATGCTGAAAGAACATCTATGAAGTTTGATAATAGAAAACATTTTCTTAATCCAAACATTTCATTTGACACTCATTGACTTTCCCACCATACAATGGGTGACATTGTTTCCTCTGAAGGCACTCTACAAAGACTGCCTTCCTGTAACCCTACTCTACTTCACACCCATATTTGAAAGCATATTTTTCTTTTATAAAAACATTAATTTATCAAACACGATGAATCTGGATCGACATGGATTTTAGGAAAGGTGTCAAGTTTTGTTCGGGAAGCCTTTGCAATGGCCTGTGTTCCTCAAAAAAAGGCCTCAGTGACATCACCCTGGATTGCTGGGGGAGACTTTTTGGAGTGTATGTGTGCAAAGAGACACACTTTGATTTTTTTCATGGATGATTTTTTTCATGGTAACATTAACGTTTTCAAAAGGGAGATAACGGGAGGCATTATATACCAAAGATGACTTTGGATATCTTGTGAGGAATGATAGACATGAAACTGTAATGTTATATATGTGTCTGCTTTATTCATTATTGGTAAATTTCAGTATTTGTCCTTGAACTTTCATCATTAACTGATTTTGTTTGGTTATCACTTCTATTCCCGCCAGAAAAACTGTCTAGAATGTTTGTTTTCACAAAACAGATGTACATATACTTTCTCATCCTTATTTAAAGCTTATTTTTATTGGCTTTTCTATTCTGAACAAGCTGTGAAGTATGCATGAAATTAAACCATTTGACCAAGCACTCAAGATTCCATGATTTTGTCCCGTGTGATGGTTCAGTTTTGTGTTCTTATGTTGCACTCAGAGAGAGTCCAAGCAGCTCATTTTGTACCATATTTCTTAGGCCAGGAACAGTCTAAGCTATTTTTTTTTAGTGCCCTTTCCCCTGGTGGACAGCTAGCTGAAGCCTTTGGGAGTAAAAGTACTTCCCAGGACATAAACCCAACCCTTCCTCCCACAGCCATTTAAAATAGTTTAAAAATAACCCCCACTTAAAGTTTTGTGGCAGGCTATGACAACTTTATAAAAATTGTGTGTTTACTTTTCTCCTCTTTTTCATTTGTTAAAACACTGCTTATCACAGATTCCCGGAGAAATAAATTTATTGCCAAGCTATGAAAGAAAATTTCATTCCCTAGGGCATGTAGCAAAGTATAAGTTATTTAGAACGTTCTAGGTGCTCTTACACAATAGACTTACACACTGAAGTGAACTGTTCAGCCAGGTTGGGGAGTAGTGCTTGGAGAAAGGAATTCTGCTTTCTGGAGCTAAGTGCATAGATTCAAAGACACCATTCAGGCATTCAATCATTCACATGTACCTTCGTCAACTATTCCATGAGTGCTTCATGGATGCCGGGTACTGTTTAGGCCCTGGAGATCCAGGGGTGAACTAGACAGACAATGTCCCTAGTTTCATGGAACTTACATTGTAGGAAAGAATTAAATTTAGAAATATTGCCATATTCTTTAAACATGTATATATAATCATATAATCACTGTAAGCCAAGACCTTAGAAAAATCCTCCATTTTTAGATTTGCCAAATCCTATTACCTTTCCCCTGGAAACCCCCCAGTTATTTCCCACGCCTTTCAGAGTGAAAGCCAGAGCCCCCACATTGTCTTGGAAGGTGCCACAGATCACCCTGGCTACCTGGAGCCCCTCACAGACTCCGGTCCAGACATCAACTCCTTGTAGCCCCATGAACATGTCCAAGCTGTTCCAACTCAGAGCCTTTGACTTGTGGTTCCTTTCGCCTGGAATGCTCTTTCCCCAGATTTCCTTATGGCCAGCTCTCTTACTTACTTTGTTTCTCTACTGAAATATCCAGTCATTTGATAGGAGGGGACTTTTCTGGAATTGCTGATGCCTCTCTACACCCACCTGCTTATCCTGTTTGACCTTCCTCCCTAGCATCTTCTGTCATGCATGTATGTATGTATTTTACTCACTGCCTGTTCCCTGCCCACCCATTCCTCAGCTGAACGCAAGCTCCATGCATGCAGTGACTTTGTCTTGTCCTCTGCTATATTCTCAGTGCCTGGCAGAGAGTAGAGCTGTACAGCGAATAGTCACTGAATGAATGAATCAAGGGAATGGTTTAATGTGATGTTGTGTCTAAGCTTTACTGCCTTTCAACAGCCTTGTTTCTTAATATTTTCATTCTTATTTTTTTATACAATTATGCTAACATTTCATTAATTCAAAAGTATTTTACAAGAAAATAGGAGACTGGCTTCCAGTAAAAATGTTGTATCTGGACTTGGTACCAACCTCATATATTTTAGTTTTGCAAGGAAAATCAGACTATAAAGTTAACATTATTACCAAAACTTCAATCCCAAGGATTTTCACAAAACCTGTTAAAAATGACAGCGTGAAAAAAAACCTCTTACACAGTAACTCAAAGTTCAGCTCTGCAGTGTACCCACAAACTGGCGGGACATTGATATCCTGATCTCAACTCAACAAATAAGGATGTTATGAAGAGCTATGTATTCACCTGCAGCAGTCACATAATAAATTTAGAACCTAAAGCAGAGGTAAACTAACGTTCTTGCAAGTTCTCAGATTCTACACTAACAGGGTAACCTCTGCCCTGTGTGAAGGAAGACAAGTGGACTTAAAAAAATAAAAAAATCTCCAATCTAGTTTAATGGTGTAGTTCTTATTTTTTCCTGGTGGCTTGTGTTCCCAGCAGCTTTTAAAGACTTATTTCTCAACTATAGCTTCTTACCATATCCCAGCTGTGGAAAAAAGTCAGAAGTCTTTGTTCTAAATTAGTTTCATGGCACTTAGTATTCACCTTTGCAAATGAAGTTTGGTGGGGTTTTATTCCCCCCTCTCTATTCCTTGTTTTGTACTTGCAACATCTTCCACGATTGAGTATTTCTTCTTGTCTGAAAATTCAAATTCAGTAATAAAGCATTCCTAGATAATCATACCAGATTTTACCTACTAGTGCTCACACACTTAATTGTTATGATAATGTTCATTTTGATTCACTGGACAAATATGTTAGCACATACCTGTGCTAGGCATCAGGATAGAAAGATGAAAAGGGCTAATGCCTGTCCTTCATGTCTGACGATCGTGGGGTGTGATGTTGCTCTGAAATCACTGCTGTGGTGTCTCATTTCAGGAAGCTAATAAGCCACAAACTGTGCCTCTTTCTTTCTTCCCACAGTTATTTTTTTTAATTTTATTTATTTATTAGAGCACGAACAGGGGGAGGGAGAGGGAGAAGCAGTGAGCTGGACGCGGGGCTGGATCCCAGGACTCAGCCAGCCCCACTGAGCAGGGAGCCGGATGCAGGGCTGGATCCCAGGACCACAGGGTTATGACCTGAGCCAAAGGCAGACACTTAACAGCCTGAGCCACCCAGGCACCCCTCTTCCCACAGTTCTAATGTAAGTATGGACCTAGTGTTGTTCATGGTGCTGCAGAGAATAGTGGGAATAAAAGCCCATGTCTTCCATGAGGATGAATAGTCTGAGAAACAGTACAAGTGATCCAGTGAAAATAGCAGGTAATAAGGCAACACAGAGAAAATCAGAAATAAATAGCAATGGCCAGAAGGGTCACGGTGATCCAAAGGGCAGAGAATGGTCCCTGTGGAGTGGAGTGGTTGAGGAAAGCGGTGTTACAGAGGCAGGTCTTGGGTGTTCAGCTGGAGGGGCCACATTGCCCTTGGTAGCCTCAGCTCATTGTGATAGGAAGCTGTGAACCTTTTCTTCCTGGACCCAGAAGAGACCACCACATCCTCGTGTCTGCAAAGCATTCTGCTTTATACTTATTTCCCAGAAATAAGTGATGCCTCCAGAGGGCTGTGCTAGAGGAGGAGAAGGAGAAGAATGTGGTGTGGATTACAGGTCTGTCCTTCGGGGCTGGGAGCCCTGGGTGAGGTATGGGAATGTGTAAATGAGCTGGAACCTGGCCTTGCCCTGGATTGACGACTGTACCCCTCTATCCTCTGGCATTGATACTTACCAAAAGGTGATGGGAGGGAGGCATACGACTTAGTTCTCTCCATGACCAGCTGTCTCCTCTCTTTGGACCAGCAATAAGTTCCAGTTGGCACAACTTGACCTCAGAAAAATGTTTTCCCATAGAGCTATATAAGTAGACGGCCTATGCTTTGCTAATAGTGCCTTTGTCAAAAATATGTCAACTTCAGAAGCATTTTAGAATTTTAGAAATACTTTTGGAGGAAAATCATCATCCAAATAAGCCTTTGACTTTCTGTAGTGCTTCATAGTGAGGTCTTAGTCTCCTGAGACTGTTTTAGTTTTTTAAATGATTATTGTTTTGAAACCACTGATCTTTAACAGACCATTCCATACATTTATTCTTTGAGTTACAATGGGCCTTGCATCTGTTCTCCATTTACTTGCCTCATCACATCTTTCTTCCTCTTTTTCTCTTACTTGGGCTTGTTGAAAATGGTATTTTTGGTTGAGGTTATTTTAAGGTGGTGTTGAAATAAATCCTGGGACTGTCCTCTTATTCAACAACACATGTGCTTTTAAGCCTACACATCCAGGGTCATCCTACCAAAATAAATTATATGGACCCTGCACAAAACTCTCAAGTGCCTGACTTTTTATTTATGAGAGTTGGCTGCTGGCATAACGTTTGTAGTTTCCCCAGAGCAAAAATGGTCTCCCCTTTTCTTGTCTCTGCCTTTTCCAAGAATTCCTAGCAGTTAAGTAGCTACGGCTCTGTGTCCCCAACTATTTTAGCTTTATTATCTCTCTCAGGGAATTTTTTTTAAGTTTGTTAAATTTTGGCCAAATCTGTTTTAACAATTGAATAGGTAGATGGAACTCAACAACCTGCCCATTTATAGGCATTCAAGGCTATCTGAAGTCCAGATATTTCCTTCACCTTGACTTGAGCTGGGTAAAAATATCTTATCTATATAGGAAATTTGACTGATTTTTTTATCTTTTAAAAGCAAATTCTGCAAAGCTTTTAGTTTTCCCAGAGTATAACATTATTTGTTGGAATTATTTGTTGGGAAGATTTGTAGGTGGCTTAAAAACCTGTAGAAATATGTCTATCAAGTGCCCAATTTCTCATGTGGAGAAGACTTAAATTTTCCAGAAAACTGGGGAAATATATAGATACTTTACCTTGGAAGCTGACACACTAAATTGGTATCCTTCTAATGTGCATATAATTCCAGAATCTATTGATTTTCAGTGTCCTTTTGTGCAACTACCCTAACAAAATAGGCTGGGTAGACATATCTATCTTTTCCCCCCTTACTTTTAAAAATTAGATCAAGCTTATCATGATGAACTTTTCAATCAATATCTGCCCACAGGTCTACCTAAATCCCTTGCATTAGGGATTTCTAACTGGATTTTCATCTTTCCAAATTTGAACCATCTTACTTCAGTTAATCTGGTTGGATTTGGTTCTGTTCAGGTTCTGCCTTGGGGTGAGGGGGTAAAGTTGAAGATGTGAGCTTCACAGGCTGGATGGTAGTGGAAGAAATGGAAGTAAGGATTATCGTCACATGCATAGACTCTTGTAGATCAGTGTATCTTCAAAAAATAATTGGTGGCGTCTGGCATATGAACTGGCAATGGTTTGAGGTATGCAAAAGGGAACCTGCTGAAAAGGTAAGGGTGGGCCAGGTTGTGGAAAGCCACAGCAGCAGAGAGCCACTGGGGTTTTATATATGGAGTGACATGAATGGAGTGTATGATAGGATGACTGCTTGGGTGACAGTACTGGGACTAGATCGTGTGGTGGACATGTGCTGGCCTTGGCTGGTTACCCTCCATTCTTACCACTCCCTCTTGGGGACATGCCTGCTCTGTGCTCTGTCCCTGTGTTGGTATGGCTTGTGCCTCAAATCTGGCCACCATCGTGTCTTTGTTGGTTTAAGGATAAGCACATGACCCAATGAAAGGCAGGGAGTGTTTGCTTGGGCCTTTGGTACTTTTCTTCACTGGTGGGAGGTGTGTCTGGGTTGCTGGAGCCTCTGTGAGGAGAGAGCCAAGAGCCAGCAGAGACGGACCACTGAGAAATGAGGATGAAGAGCTGGGCATTTTGAACCCCTGGCCAGTCTGAAGCCAGCCCCATCCCAGATGTGTATGGATGCATATTTCAGTAAGATCCCTTTTGACTTAAGCAATACAGGTTGAGATTTTTCTCTCTTGGTCCTGGAAGATTCCTGACAGAGGTGGAGTTAGATAATCTGCTGGCAGTATTACTCATTAGAAGCCTTTTGATAAATAGTCAGGGTGCTTGGTACAGAGTAGACACTCAACAAATTAATAACATTAATTAACAAATTAAAAGGGCTTAATTAAATTAAAAGCTGATGGATGGCAGCTGCCTAATATTCATGGGGTTCTTTCATAGGTACTTTGCTTTGGAGGCAGCTTGGAAATAGGATTATTTTTATGTAGTCTCAGTGTGTATATCCCACTAGTATTTGTGTTATAGCAAAGAGGGGCCTTATAAAGGGCCAAATGTCCAAGTATTTCTTCTGGTTACATGTCATATATTTTCTTGGACTATGCTTTGTGATTTTTGCCCTTAGTTCTCCAATATCTGACCTCTGAATAAAATGGTCCTGGGAAAAGACTTTCATTGGTTTTACAGTTTTAAACAGATTATATCTGCCTTTTGGGAGAAGGATTAGTGTTCGTGATTATTCTATCGAATGGCTAGATTAGAGAACTCCTGAAGCCTCATTATGACCCCTTATTATTTGTTTAAACAATTTCATGTCAGTGGGGGGAAAAGTGCTTTTTATTTTTAATTTTTTTGCAAACAAGTTTATTATGTAGCATTTTGCAATATGATTTTATTTTTCCAGTTTTGTTGAGATGTAATTGACATGCAACATTGTATTTAAGGCAGACGACATAATGATTTGCTATGTGTCCATATAACAAAATGAGCACATCAGGTCTAGTTAACATCCGTCCCCTCATATCACTGCAAATTTTTTTTCTTGGGATGAGAACTTCTAAGATCTACTCATTCAGCAACTTTCAAATATATAGTACAGTATTAGAAGTGCTTCTTTTTAAGTTGAAAAAACCAAATATCTTTTCTTCTGTTTAAAGAGATTATAACGATTCTAAATGGTTCAGGAATGTTTTGTTGCTTCTCTTTTTCTTCTTTGTCAAGTAACTTTGCAAACACAATCATGTAGTCCACCTTTCTTATATTTGTCGCTACCACTACTTTACCAGTGGAAGATGAAGTCGTAGACATGAGGTAAGCATTCAGTGGGAGCAAGAAGTAAGTCTCTGTTATGGATTTGTTTATTCATTACTCTTTATTAATAACTACAGAGGTACACACTATTTTTTTTTTCTCACACATGAACTTACTTATAGGTGGGATCATTCATTATCCTGGAGCTCTGGCTTCAAACTTAAAACATCTTACTTAGCAACACAGGGACACCTACATAAATGAAACCATTCAGAATTTCTAATAGGGTAGACATTTCTATAATTAAAGCATGGTTGGCTAGAAGAAGTGGAATTTGATTTTTTAAATGGTTCTCCTGATGCTGGAGGATGTCATTACACCTTAGGATGTAAAACATGCCAATACTCATTTCCAGACTCTGTCCAGCTAGTCCTGGGACCACTTGAGGGACCAGACTTTCCAGGCTGTCATGACCACAATACCATGGAGAGTGGCTCCTCCAGACAAGATGAAGCAAACAGGCAGGGTTAAAATGGCCAACCAAGCTGCTCTGTACTGAATTATGAATGCTTTAGCTTTAGCCAGAGATTTTTACTTATGTAGCTCTCTAATTGAAATTTTAGGGAAAATGGAGGATAGGCTATTGAGAGCCATGATGCCTTACCTTATTTACAATATTAGTCTTGGACTGAAGAGACAGTGTAGAGGAGGGGCTTGGAGAAATGGATGTGGGAGTCAGATACTTCTGGTTTAAAATCTGGCTCTGCCACTCTCTAGCTGTGAGTCTGTGGGCAGTTGATTTACTCTTCACGCACTTCTATTTTATCATTTGTAAAATGGGGTAATCATGTCTGCTTTTTAGCTAGGATTAGAAATAGGGTATGGAGCACACTTAGTACAATACCTGGCACATGCTAGTTGCTCAGTAAATCACAGTATTGCTGTTCTTATTACCCTTCCTTCTTTCACTCCCTCTGCTCAAGGGAGAAGTTAAAGGGACTCTGCCACAATTGTGCTTCCTTTTTTACCGTTGGCATTTCTGGAAAAGTAGTCCTGAATTGGCCTGACTGTGATTCTCAGCAGTTAGCTAGTGGGGGAGTGAGGGAGGAGGCACTGCTTTAGGCCAGAGCAGCCTCCACCCACAGGCCTGTGAATGCCCAGGGATGGCTCCCCAACCTGGGAGTTTCCATGTCCCAGTTCTCACATCTCACCACCTCTCCTAATCATTGTGTTCATTACTGTGAACAGTAATTACAGTGTCCTGGACCTATATTAACTGTTGTGTATTTCAAACTACTGTGTATTGTGTATTGTGTATTGTGTTGTCCATCCTCACATTTTGTGGCTCATATGACATGTTCTGCTTACGGTGGAAGAACCCTTTAGGAGAAATTAACTCTGTCTTGACTTTTTAGTTTTTCATTATTGTAATGGCCTCAAGTTTGGTCTCTGCACAAGTTTCCCCCTTGACACATAGCCACTTTCTGACCAGTGATGTGGGAATTTGATGGGTGGGCAATTAGAAGCCAGATTGGTCTGTCCACCATGTAGCTTGAATATCACCTTGTTAAAGACTGTAAAAAAGTGGGTGGCTAGATTGATAGACTTTAATATCATATGTTTTCAGAAATCAGATTGGCATTCTGATGTAAACATACATCATGTATAATGTCTTCTTTCATTTTAACTTAAAGAATTTTATGAGCATTAATATGAAATATAATACTTTAGGAAAGATGCAGTCTGGTGTCATTTGTTAAAGAAAGGCAACCAGGGTTCTTTCTTTTAAACACTACAGTAAGATTCTTTATTGGTTCAGACTTAAAACCAAATGATACTTAATTATCAGAGGTAGAAATAATCTAGGAAGGCTTATACCAAGTCCTCCAAGTTCCCCAGGGAACCAGGTCCTCAAACTCCAAAAAGAGGAAAGAAATGGAAAAGGAGCCTGGAGATTGGGAAAGAGCCAGTGGTGCTCAAGCAGCTTCTCCCCCAGGCTAACGGGCCATGTGCTTGGACTTGCCGTGTTCCTATCTCTCTTTTGGGCCCTAAACGCTGGATGTTGGTGCAGAGTCTGGTGCTTCCTTTTCTTAGGAGATCTCAAGAGTTCGTTTGGCCAGCCATGTTATCAAGTGCCTGGATTTCTGGAGAACTTAATACAGAGTCATTATGGTTTGTATTTTCACAGTTACAGTTGCATGTGCTCTGTGACCTCTGTAAAGGACCAGTACCGGGATCCCTGGGTGGCGCAGCGGTTTGGCGCCTGCCTTTGGCCCAGGGCGCGATCCTGGAGACCCGGGATCGAATCCCACGTCGGGCTCCCGGTGCATGGAGCCTGCTTCTCCCTCTGCCTGTGTCTCTGCGCCTCTCTCTCTCTCTCTGTGGCTATCATAAATAAATAAAAAATTAAAAAAAAAAAAAAAAAAAAAAAAAAAAAAAAAAAGAAGGACCAGTACCACTGCATTCTTTTTTTTTTTTTTCTTCGGATTTTATTTCTTTATTCATGAGAGAAAGAAAAGAGAGAGAGAGAGAGAAAGGCAGAGTCATAGGCAGAAGGAGAAGCAGCCTCCTTGTGGGGAGCCTGATGCGGGGCTCGATCCCAGGTCCTGGGATCATGACCTGAGCCAAAGGCAGATGCTCAACCACCAAGCCACCCAGGTGCCCCAGTACCACTGAGTTCTAAGTGCGGCCTGGTAACTTGGAGAAAGACACTAAATATCCTTTTGGTCCTTTACAGAAGTGGGAGCCCAGAGACAGTGAGTAAGCTCCCTGGCCCCACAGTGCAGTTCCAAAACCAGAACCGGCACCAGAGCCCAGGCCTCCTGACTCGCAAATACTTTACTTTTCATGTTGGTAGAACTAGGAAATGTCATGATACCAAATTTAGCATGACAAACTATTTATCTAGCTGCTTTTCTTAGATTAGAACATAAACTTGTCCTAGGTTTTGGCCACGGTAGGCATTTCAATTTCTCTCTGTTCAGCAACCTCTGGATCCCTTCCCCCAAATGATTGACAGTGACCTTCAGCCTAATTTATATATGGTATTGAGGACGTGGTCTTTGGCCCAAGCAGAACTGGCTGCCAGTGACATTTGCCTTTCTTCTGTCTTCTTCACTAAAAGGTAATCCTACCCTGCACTGTGGACTGCTTGTCCTGCAGAGTAGCTCTACCTTTGTAAATAGTCTGGGATGATTCTGGAATCCAGAATGTTCCGTAATCCAGTATTCAACCTACAGAATAGAAGATCAAGGCTCATATCCTATTAAGATTGAAATTAGAAAGTGGTGTGATGGAGAGTTGCTGAAGAGAGGCTCTGTGTCTCTGTGATTTACAGGGTCCCCCTGGTTCCCAGGCAGCGAGGGACGGTCGGAGCAGGACTTGTGTTCCGCAGCCGGGTGTCCTGTTTCAGACCTCGCAGTGACGTGGTAGGGCCCTGGGTTTACACTGAAGCTTTTCAGCCTTGGCCTAGAAAAGCTGATGAAACCTTTTTTCCCCTCAATCTAAAGCCAGCAAAGCAAGGATGGGAATGAAAAGGCCGTTAAACTGGGGCACAGGCTCTTCCAGTGAGCCTGGAAGATTCCTGAGGATAGACAAAATTTCAGTCTTCCTCACCCTTTCGTTCTTTGGGTCTAACACGGTGCTCCGCATAGGCATTTTGTTGAATGGAGGTGGATGTTTGGTGATCTCTCTTTAATTACTTCTGAGGACCCTGAATATCTCCTGCCAGCATCTAGGCTCTTATATTTTGGGCTTTCTCTGTCTTTGGGTTAATTTCAAAGAATATACTGGTAGTGGTTTGTGAATATGGTTTTATAGAATAATTTTGTCTGAAAGCATTCAATTTTCAAACACCAGTTTTCAGGTGTTCATTTAACCATAGAACTGGTTAAAATAAATGTTTATAAATATGTATTGATTTTGAAGAATGAGACTAAAATGTCCTCAGAGGCACTCACCAGTGCTCACAGCCCTGGTGTTATGATGAAGTTGGGCCCTGAGTTAGGCAGACCATAGCTCCAGGCTGAGCCACACGCTGCCTGAGTGGCCTGAGGAAACTGGTCCCCAATAACTGTGAACTGGGGATTATGTAAGGACCTAACTCATGAGGTTCTTGTGGAGATTAACTGAGGTCGCTTATGCAAAGTGACAGCACAGTTCATGGCATGGTACTCTAAAAATATTTGTTATTGTTTTTATTATTATTATTTTGGTAATTTTGACATAAACCAAATGACAGCTAAGATTGGCCTGATCCATGAACTATCGGGAAGGCTATTTTGAACACTCCCATTCTTTTCCCCTTGGAAATCCAAACTCTCCCTGGAATTCCTGCCAATTCCCATGGAGGTTTGCATTTCCAGTCTTTTCTGGTATAATCTTCTACTCCTACTGAGGTAGTCAGGTCAGAGATTGTCTCACATCCACTCCTGCATCTATGCCACCCAGCTATGGAGAATTAAAACCTGCCCCTTACTTAGCTACCCAGCCCTCGTCCAACCCATCAAGACATCATGATATATAGCAACTATCCTGAAGATTTGGGGTAAAAGCAAGGCTCAGTAAAGCAAAAGAATTTTCATTCCCATCCCTGGGATTGTTTCTTCTGGCACTTCACTACCTAATAATGCTTAAAGGCAGTATAAGTATTTTCTAAAATACACCAAAAAATTATAAGTGCTTATGTTTGGGTTGTGGGACTAGGACTGGTTTTCTTTCCTTCCTTCTATATTTCTGAAACTGTAAATATTATGTAAATAAGTATACATTTTAAGTTTTGTTAAAGGACCAGTTTTTAAAGCTGGGGGAGAAAGCTTTATAGGATTGGGGAAGACGTCAGTATTAGCAGGATAAATAAATCCTTGCCCAGGAAACCTCATCTCCTTTTCCGATCCTTTCAGATGTATTTCTCACAAGTTCCTCCTAATGGGAATTGTTGTATTTCCTGTGAGTATCCCAGTTCCAGATGCCCCCTTGTTGGCAGCATAATAGGATTTTTTTCTTTAACATGTCTTAACATGGCAGTTGCTTCTGGAAGGCTCCTTCTATCCTTTGGGCTTCCACTGTTCCAGGATGGAGTTTCAGTGGTCAGGCTTTACCTGCCCAGTTCCACCCTTCTACAAACAGAAGAGTCTCTACTTTCTCAGCTCCTATGAAGTTCACTTCTCCTTCCTCTGCATTAGGGCTTCTGATCCCTGTGCTCCTAGGACCACTCCTGCCAAGGTCACCAACATCTTCCATGTTACTGAATCCAGTGGACAGTTTACAGTTACTGCCTTACGTGATCTCGTAGCAGCATTGAGAATGGACACTCCCTTTCTCATAAACTACTCCCTGTGCCCATGGTTCCTTGACAGCACATTCTCCTGACTTTTCTCCTCCAGCTGATTCCCTTCTAGTTTGCTCTTCTGATTCCTCTTCTATCACATCTTTAAAGGTTGGATTTCCTCAGATTTCTTTTCTTCTGTCTCTACATGTTCTCCCTGGGTAAGCTCTTTGGGTCTTGTGGTTTCAAATATTATTTATGTGCCAATGACTACAAATTTAACTGCATGTCAGCAAATCTAAGACATCAGTGATGGTAAGTTGCACCCAGATTTTTTTTCCCTACAAAGAAAGACAGAAGTACTGCCAATTAAATGACATAACGGCTTCTTACACATTAACTGTAAGACGAATTCCATTTTCAGAAATGTCGGAATGTGAATAAGGCACACCCAATAATTAATGTTTTGCATAAATGAACTGCTGTTCGCAAAGCATGAATACCCAGTGTGTCTTAAGCATGGTGTTCCTGAGAATGCACAAATGAATTATAATAACATTATCTAGAGAAGCTGGTCCTGTCTCTCCAGGCATGAAATAAGCCTTATTATCTTATAGCTTATTGTATGTCTAAGTTAGAATTAAGTTAGCTGAACAGTGAGATGGAGTTATTGAACCAGTGGTTCATCAAGATGGTGGCCAAACTCTTGAGATTTGTTTGATTTTATCTACAGTTGACTGACTCTAGAGTCACAGTCAAGAATGTTCTAGCTATCTTAGTGTAAACCATGCGGTGGCCCCTGAGCAGTGCTCCCTATCATCATAGAGCTTCTCAAACAATTGAGTTTTAACTTTTTTTACTCATTTATTTTGTTGCTACAGATCACTGGGAAATCATGCTCTTCTTGTTTCCCTCATTTTTTTTTTCTCCCTCTACTTCAAAATTACTTTTAACAGCAATGGGACCTATAAGAACTATTGCCAAATTTTGAAATGTATTTTTCCTGCAACAGCAGCCAAAGTTAACAAAAAGACACAGAAAAAAAAATCTCATTAAGTATTCTAATCTGCCACCATCTGTGAACCTCATTTTGTTTCACTGATGCTTTCCAAAAATAATCTGAGTGGTATAGTTTCCTTCACTGTTATTAAAAGAATAATCTATACTAAATATTTTTGCCTCAAAATATTATCTTATGTTCAATCTGATTATCCCAATAAAGTTTTGTCTCCTTAGTCCTAAGGGCAGGGAAAATTATTTATATTCCATTTTTATTTTTTTTATTATATTTTTTTCTTTATTTATTTATGATAGTCACACACACACAGAGAGAGAGAGAGAGAGAGAGAGAGGCAGAGACACAGGCGGAGGGAGAAGCAGGCTCCATGAACCGGGAGCCCGACGTGGGATTCGATCCCGGGACTCCAGGATCGCGCCCTGGGCCAAAGGCAGGCGCCAAACCACTGCGCCACCCAGGGATCCCCTATATTCCATTTTTAGATACTGCTAACTAGTGTATCACCCCTGAACCTCCACTTAATTTAGGTAGTTATATTTTAGCATGCAAATCAGTATTTTCCCATAGAAATGTTCCAAAAATAATATATCCCCTTGCTTTTCTTCTCCCACAACTCTCTTCCATAAGGTCTTTCTTGTAGTTAGTTCAGAATAGAACATTTACTGACAAAAGTTTAAATAAAATAATCTGATCATGTGGGAATTAAAAAATAATTTTTCTTAAATACTCCTGGGTCAAACAAGCAATAAAAAAAATACAGTTATAGACTCTTCTAGGAAGGAAGAACAATAATACTGCAAATGAAACTCATAAGGTGCAGCCAAAGATTTACTTGGAGGAAAATTATTGGACTTAAAAGATTTGTTATTAAATAAAAGGGATGATAATGAATGAGGTGACTCAAACCTGAGAGTTCAGAAATGAACAAAGAAACAAAGTCACATAATAAACCAACAAAAGCTGAAATATTACTAACAAAGGAGCAGAAATTAAACAATTAGAAAAGAGAAGTATTATTAAATCTATAGGCCCAGGACCTGTTATTTTGAAGAAAACACTTTGCTTATCTAATCATAAGAAAGTAAAAACATAATTCACAACTTAGGAATGAGAGACAGGGTAAAGAGGGAGGGATTCATCCACAGATAGGAATTAAAAGAGTTTAAGAATTTGAAAAACAGCTATTAGAATATAACTTGTAAGGAAAATAGATGCCAAAATGAGATTTAGTAAAAAAAATAGTAACATTCAGGGCATCATAACCATGACGAATTCACCTGATAAAAGTAGAACAAATAGGCTGGTACTTGTCGGTATCTCTTGAAAGCAGAGATGCAAAAACAAAACAGAAATCAAAACAGTTATAGCAGATAAAATAATAAAACATATTAAAACACCAATCCGGAGAATCCAAGACTTCTTTAAAGATTGAGAAATATATTCCTTTTATTGGTAATATAGGACTAAAGTAAAAAAGCAAATATTCATCATATTTAAAAAAGACAGTATTCATTCCTGATTTTTAAAAGTCAAAAAGTCGGGGGGTGGGAGTGAATGGGTGACGGGCACTGGGGGTTATTCTGTATGCTAGTAAATTGAACACCAATAAAAAATAAATTAAAAAAAAATAAAAGTCAAAAAGTGAATGAAGAATAGGTCACTTCCCCAATGTGATTTAAACAAGTATCAACATCAAACTTAATGGTGAAATATTGGAAGTGTTCCATTAAAAACAAGTACATGAAAAGATGCTTATCATTAATCTTGGGGGAAATGTAAATCAAAATCACAGTGAGATACTGTCTTACGCCTACTGGGATGGTTGTAATCAGAAAGAGATATAAAAAGGGTTGTCAAAGATGTAGAAAACTTGGAACCCTCATACACTGGTAGTAGGAATGTAAAATGGTACAATGGCTTTAGAAAACAATGTGGGAGTTCCTCACAATGCTAAACAGAGTTACATATGACACAGTCTTTCCATTCTTGGGTGTATTACGTGTGTATATATATGTATACTGAAGAGAAATGAAAACGAATGTCCTCACAAAAACTTGTAAAAGAATGTTCATGGCACATCATTCATAATAGCCAAAATGTGAAAACAAGCTGAATGTCCACCAACTGACAAATGGATAAATATAATGTGATATATCTGTATCTATATAATGAAATATTATTTGGCAATACAAGGAAATGCAGTACTGACATATTTCACAAATGGATTAATCTGGATTGAAACATGAGTTGAAAACATGTTGCTGAGTGAAGGAAATCAGTCATAAAGTACATACAACATATTGTAGGATCCCTTTTATATGAATGTCTAGAATAGGCAAATCCACTAAGAAAAAGTATACTGATGGTCACCGAGTGCTGAGGTGACTGGGGAAGAAGAGAAGCCTGAAGGCTGTTGGGCACAAGGTTTCTTTCTGGGGCAATGAAATTTTTAAAAAATTGATTGTGGTAATGGATGCACGAGGAGAGATGTACGGCACAACGTTGTGGCTATACTAAAAACCACTGAGTAGCACACTCTAAGTGAGTGGATTGTATGGAATGTGAATTATATCTCAAAGATGTATTTTAAAAAGAAAAAAATGAAAATGTGAGTGCTATTGCTATTCACTGTTAATCTGAAGGTGCTAGTTACTGCCAGTAAACAAGGAAAAGAAAAAGATGTATAAATACTGGAAGAGAAGAAACAAAGTATTGCAGAAAATATTCCTGTCTACTCAGAGCATCTAAAAGACATTGAAACAATTAATAGAGGCAATAAAAGAGTTTGGTGAAGAGAAAGTTACAAAACACACAAAAATTTGGCCGTCAGCCATTCTCCTTACTAATATAAAAAGTTCTTACGAATACCTAAAAAACGATGATCATCACCTAGTAGGAAAGTAAACTGATGACATGAAGACCATTTGCAAGAGACGCAATGATGAATAATGATATGAAAGGAACATATCAATAACAAAAAAAATACTTTTTAGAACTATGAGCTGGTAGGTTAAGACACTCTTATTGAATGAGCATCTTTTACATAGACATTCACAAGGCCTCAGGAATCATGCAACCGCCTCAGACTAAATTGTACGAATAAAAACATATTTTAAATACCAGATTCTTTATTCACCTCATCAGATCCCTGGAAATTGGGAAGAAGTGGGATGGGATTCCTCCATGCTCTTCTCAGAAGGTTGGTTGGTTCCAGGGCTGAGAAGACTGAGGCAGCAGAATGTCTTGAGTGTTGTTTGACCTTGGTGTCCTGAGGAGTGCTCATTAGGTCTTCTATTCCCCTGCATCTTCCCTGGAGCAGGGAGGAAGCCCTGTGTTCTCAAATACATCAGGGCCACCACTTCCATATTAGGCTGAATACGGAGCAAATGTGATTCACTGTTCCCCGAGGCTTCCTTATGGAAGCAGGTAGCCATCCTGACCTGAGGGGGTGAAGGCTGAGCCAGTGTCTGTCTGTAGATGGTTGACCCTTGACTGTAGTAAGTAGTGCTGCCAAGCCCACCATCATTTCAGGAATGTTCATCTGGTGGTTGTGGTGACCTTGCCTTGTTAGAGTCATAGTTCCTTTAATTTCCACTTACCCTGTAGAGGTTGTCTAAGAATTTCCATTGTATTTCCTATTGGAATGATACCAGCACCCATATCCTTGAAGCTGCTCTGCTTAGAAGAGAGGTATGCTCAATAAAAATTGTTTCCAGAGATCTCCCATAACCATTGAAGGTCATTGGTGAAAATTCCATTTATTAGAGAAATTTTTATTATAAATGAATGTGAGCATCTTAATTTGGTAGATTTTTCCTTGTAAACATGCAGAACATTTCTCTGATACTTTTTGCTCCCACATGTATATTTCCTGCTAGTTTATGCAGAAGCAAACTGCCTTGAGACTGTTTCTACTACCGAGAAATACATAGGGAAATACATTATTGTCCATTTAATAGACATAATTCATACGTGGTGGTTGTAAAAACTCTGATGCATACACTTCTTGCTTTATATAACTATAGTGAAATAAAAATGCTGACTTATTTAAAATACAGAAAGGCTATTAAAGAATAAGGTCTACAAATCTTTTATGGTACATTTAAAATAATATTTTTAAGTAATTGATGAATTTTTGTCTTGATATACAGAATCATATACTGGTATCTAATTAAGAGAACAAGTTTTGGGCTTTATTATTGGAAGAATTCTCAAAATTATATTTGGGATTAAATTCCAGATGTCTTACTATTTATTCATATGAAGTCTTTTGCTTTATTATAACTCTGTCAAACTGATTTCTCTAGGTCGAAAATGTCCGTTTGGTAGATCGGCTATCGTCTAAAAAGGCAGCCCTAGGTACTTTGTATTTGACGGCTACTCATGTCATATTCGTGGAAAATGCACCTGACACAAGAAAAGAAACATGGGTATGCATTCTCTATTTTTCTGTTGCTTAAAGTAACAAGTTTTGACCCTCCTTTTGTTTGTGCTTAGGGTGAGGTGGGTGGGCTTTTGGTATTTGGGTGTTGAGAGGACAGTTTCTGGAAGGTCAGCTTTGCCTTTTTCTGCAGAGAGTCAAATCCACTTGATCTGCTTATTCATCTTCAACACTAATTATTTGAACATCATCAAAGACAAGCCTAGAAATAGCCAGAGATATAAGTGCTTCATGTCTCAGCTGTCAATTAGAGATTCCAGAATATCAGTGCCAGATACAGCATTAATGTAGTGCTTTATTGGAAAGACGTTTTATTTGCAGGATGCAATAATGCAGGCCACTTAGTCATCTTATTATGTTGTCTTCACTTTTCCAATTTGAAAAAGAAGGCAAGAAAAGCTAGGGAAGTGTCCCATTGTCAGGTATTTCTGCTACTTAATAATAAGACCCTTACATCTTATTTGATATAGCCACCCAACCGTGACACTATGACTAGAACCAGAATCCCTGCATTGTAGATTTTTCCCTTTTCTATATTCTATAAACATTGCTACATTTTCAGCAGAAGGTGGCAGGCATTACTGGGTGGAGAGGACTTGTGACAGGTAGTGACTATACTTGGGAGCATAGCATGTGTGGACTTAATAAATCACTATATTTTACACCTGAATCTAATGTAGCAATGTGTGTGTGTGTCAACTATACTCACATAAAATAAGATAATGAATGCTACCATTGATTGAGCAGAAGCCCCAACCACTCTGGCCACTAAAGCACCAGAGAGATGTATTTTCAGCATGACTTTCTTTAACATAGATCTCTTCTCCAGCCTGCCTGACCACCAGCAACTTAGAAAACAACAATCTTAAGTTGCTATTGAACTTGAGCATTCCATGTGGAATTAAGGAGCATGGTGGCACCTCCCAGTGGAGCCATCTCTAGCTTTTGTTGATTGCGAGGTTTATTTTACTAACTTCTCATGACCTTCTTTAATTTTAGCTATTAAGTGCATTTAGCATGTGACTACCAATATGTTCCCTTACCTGGACTTGTACAAAATTATATGCTGAATAATTGGCTCTAAATAATTAGCCTGGATATCAGAAGGCTTGGTAATGAAAAATAAAATGATACATTTAGATAGTTCTTTCCCAGAACATTGGTTCTTGTCATCTGAGTGCAGCTGTTGAGCTAGCTCGAGATGGGGAGAGTGTTTCTTGTCTGTGTTCCTTCAGAGATCTGTGTTACCCCTTGTCTCATTTACCAGTTATTTGTGCACAGCTTCTCCACATGACTTTTGGTTGTAGATTCTTCACAGTCAGATTTCCACCATCGAAAAGCAGGCAACAACCGCTACTGGATGCCCTCTGCTTATTCGCTGCAAGAACTTCCAGCTGTTGCAGCTCATCATACCACAGGAACGAGACTGCCACGATGTGTACATCTCTCTGATACGCCTTGCAAGGCCAGGTAGGGTGCAGGAACCAGGCATTTTGTATGTCGCACCCTTAAGTTCACAAATTGTCTTCAAGAAATATGCATAGCTCAAGAATTCTGGTGTTTTAGGAATTATATGCTATCCCAGTCCTCAGAGGGGCCAAGAACTCTCCATGATTCCTTGCCTTTAAGGCAATGAACCTCTTTGATTATTCTTACTATTCACTTTATCTTTGGGAAGGGGGGGGGGTCATAGCTTTTCATTTTGTAGTGAAATCGTACTAAAATTGTGCCCTTGCCAGACTGTGATAGTTGAGCCACCGTGCTTGAAGCCTAAGCTAAAACTGATAAATTGTTTTGTGTGAAAAATATTAATATCAAACAGTTCTAGGGCAGTTTCCCCTCTTGGGGCTTTTAAGGCTCTGTTTTTTTTTTTTTTTTTTTTTTTATTGCTTTTTGATGGTGATATATGTTTCCCAAGGTTGTAACTAGACCTTTGTTAGCAATAGTTGTATTCACAGTATGGATATGTTAGTTCTCCTAAACAGAACCTTCTTAAGTGTCATGGGAAGAATGTTTAGTTGATTTGAAAAATAGATGCTGACAGTTACTCTCCTGTTATGTCCCTCGGGTTGGGGTCTTCAGAGTTACCTCTTACTATACACTTCCAGAAGTGTATAGTCTTGTCTTTCTGTGTGGCTTGTATGGATTGTGGTGTCCTCTCGCTTAAAAGAAATAGACATCTGAGTTTCTGGGGAGAATTTAGTAAAAATAAACCTTTTATATAAGAGTAATGTCTATGGTAGTGTTACACCAAAGTCACTGACAAGGAAGATGGGATACGTCTTTACAGTTACTTTGCTAACTGCTTTTGGATTCAGGACAAGAAGTTCGATCGTAACGTCTGCATGGGGTTTAGTTGGGTCCTCCGTTTCTTATGATGTGATCATCTCGTGTAGATAGTGAAGAACTAAAGTTATTTCATGAATATGATGCCAGGGAGCTGTCAAAATCTGATAATTTTGACTTGACTTTGCTTCGTGTTCCAGGCAGCCAGTGGAGGCTTTTTCATCTCACTTTTTCATCTCACTGTGTTGCAAAGAACTGCAGAGTTAGCCAGAAAAGCAGTTGAACTTTTTAGAGAATGCACTATAATTGGAACAGAAGTTCTGGGAAGATGTATGTTAGGTTGCGTGCAGCAGGGAATGCGAGGAGAATTGTGTGCCAGCAATTTCTGTGTCACTGATTAATGGGTGTACTGGATAATAAATGTGCTCTGACCGGATTAATAGGATTTAGGAATAGCCCAGAGAACTGGGAAAGAGCTGAGTGGCTGGAAGAGCAAATCACAGTGACTGTGAGGGCTGTGGCCAGTGATGACAGCGAGTGCCAGGACTCTCGTTGTGAGGGCCCTCAGGGAGGAAAATCTCTGTGGCCCTCACTTTTTAAAACACACACTTTTTCTTAAAGGTGACATTTGGGAGTTAGGTATTAGAAATAGCCGGAGAGCCAAAAAAAAGGAAATCATGGTAATTAATTGAATTAAACCTATTACCTTAGAAGATTTTTAGAAAGCTACTAGCATTTTCAAACATGGAATTAGAAATGCCAGTTTGCATAAAACATAGTGCTCTAATAAGTGTGGGAAGATGAACTAGAACCCAGACAATTTCACAGTTTAATGTCAGAGGCAATGCTAAAATTAGGACACGTGACAGCCTATAACCTAGGGACCAGGCTTTTGAATCTGGGTGGAGGTAAAGAAAGGTGGAGGGGGTCCCAGCTGGGAGTAGAGGTGGCTTATCAGAGCCATCTGAGGATCTTTTACAAAATACAACCTCCCCCTCCCGTAGGTCTTTCAGAATAGGAGTGTGTGTGTGTGTGTGTGTGTGTGCGCATGCACGCGCGTGCATATAGTATACTTTGAATTCTAGTAGCACGATATAGCTCTCTGTGGTTCCAGTTAGTCACCAACACAAATCAACTTTTTCCAGCTACCCTCATAGACATAGCTAAACTGCAGGATCCTATGGAGGACACTATATATATATATATATATAGTGTCATTTATCATTTTATTATATAAATGATACAATATATTTATACAATAATATATAATAAATATATATATGTATATTTTTTTTATAAAGAAGAAATGCTTGGGAGTCCATTTCAGTCAAGTCTTATGAAAGAGATATTTTCAGAGCTCTTGAGATTCCCTCTTCACTGAGTTAGGTTTTCTAGAATAAGGGTACATCAAACTACTAAAACATTTAGCGAGGTTTTATTGGTTTGTCCTCTGTGTGAATTCAGACTTGGTAAGAGTGAAAAATTGAAGTAGCCAAATTCAGTAAACTCTTTAATTCTTAGTCAAGAATAATTTAGTTTAAAGTAAAGCTTTGGCCCCAATGAAAAATGGATCCAGCGTACTAAGAAGGATATACATTTTTCTGATGAGAAGACCCCTATTTCTCAGAGAGCTCCCACTTTTCCCATGTGCATTCGCCTCTCTCTGATTGGCCTTCTGTTGTTTATTTTTCTATCAATTATCTTTCCCTCGGTAGTGTTCGTGGACCATTTAACATTTAAACCATCTTTGTTTATTTTCCCATTTTTTCTAAACAAGTGTTTTTTTTTTTTCCAGTTCTTAGTCCCCAGTTCTTCTGTACACTTATATGTTTTTTAAAATCTCATGATTGAAATCCTATCATTTGCTTAATTTACCTTTTTAATTTTGCTTAATTTTACCTTTTTGGCTTAATTTCACTTTTAACGTTCTCGTCTAAGTCATGGCTCCATATACAGTGTCTGCGGTGGTGATTTGCTTTTTATTGACGACACTAATCTCTGAGTCCAGGAGTCCTTTTCCACCACGAGGTAGCTGCCTCAGCCCTGGTGTTTCATTCAAATACTTGTGCAAAAGAAACAGCAGACCTTTCCTGATTCTTATTCTAAATCTGCCAAGTCCAGGAATAGCTGTGCTGTCTTCTCACCCCGTGTAAATGGTTTTCCAGCTCTGGTTATTTGAGGGTGCCTGAAGGTGCAGAAGGTTGGGAGCAGCTGAGCTTTCAGTTGTGATTTTTGGTTCTAATAAACTGCACGTATGTGCATCTCCCGGTGCTGCCCTTCCCAGACCCACCTCTGCATTCTGCAAATGCCCATTCCTGTTCTTTCCTTTCGATTTTTAAAAACTTTGCCAAAGGGAGACCATCAGGAGACCATCAGTAACATAACTTTTCTTTTTATTTTTTAAAGTATTTTTTTTATTATAGTATTAAGTTACTTTTTGTTTCTCCCAATGAGTCTATCATGGTAATTCCCCAGTTTTGTTTTGTTTTGTTTTGTTTTTTTCTGAAATATTCTGTTCTCCAGAACCATTTAGCCTGATACCTGGGAAACAAACTGGGTTGTTTTTCTTTTTTCTCTAATTGCTTTGTCTTACCCACAGCTGCCTTATCTGGTGGAGTGAACACCCTTTCCTTTTTTATGAGAGAGAAGGAGCAAGGGTGGGGTGCAGAGGCAGAGCCATTTGTAAGCTTGGTGGTTCCAAGTTGAAAATTGCCACTTGATGGCGTAAATCTTCCCCAGAGAGGAGGAAGAGGGGGATGGCCCAGGAGCCAAGGCCCTGATGAGAGCAACAGGTGTGGAACCCCTTGCAGGATCAGGTGCTTCCCTGTGTTAAGGAGTCCATGATGAACGGTAGTGCTCAAAACCTGCATCTCTTATGCTGTCTCCTGAGTCTTGAAACACCGATCTGGCTTTCCTAGAAACATCACCCAGATGCTACCCACTCTTGATTTAATCTAGTATTTTAGAAATTATTTTTTTTTTCTTTCTGAATAGGAAAACCTTCAAGTCTGCCTTTGCTTAGCAACTGTAAGCTTTAGGTGGGTAAATAAAGTAAATACCAGAATGATTTCTGATTTTAAAAGTAAATACCAGAATGATTTAAAATTTTCTTTAAAAAAAATAATGTTTTTTTAGATTGGAGGTACACGTTCAGCTTACTCCAGCATATGGAGTGTTCACTTCTTATGGGAGCAGCCCTGGGGGAGGGTCCTTCAGCACACCTCCTGTTGAACCCTGCTGCCTCTAACAGCAAAAGGCATTTGATGTTGGATGTGATGGCTCAGACTTTGTGGTGTGAGAAGCCAGTGGAGTATTTAACATGTCTGTTTTAAGAGATGAGGGTGAGAAACCAGGGCTCTGACCTCTCTGAAGGAGGTGTGTCCTCTCAGTTCAGATTCTGTAAAGACTAGATTTCTCTAGCCCTACTTTTGTTGTTTTTAACTCCCCTTCTTGCTGATTACTAAGAATTCTGCTATGTATTTTGCAGGAGATGGAGGGCAACAGAACATTGTGAATGGGAAATATTCAGTAAAATTTACATCTGTGTTAGTGGTACTTTTTAATTTCTCAGAGTAGGCTATCGTCTGCCAAAGGCTTCCCCTGGGCTGGCCTTTGGGTAAGAAGCTCGCCTATGTGAATAAGACCGAGTTTTGGCTGACAAAAATGGCGGTTTCTTTGCCCTCATGTAGAATTTTACTTAACTTGAGCCAGAGCTATGGGTGATTACCCTTTAGCTTAAAAATAACTCAAAACATTTCACAGTTTTAATGGCAACTGATTCTAATGGCTCCCAAATCAAGAATGATCTTCTTAATGACTGCTATAAATTACTCTTCCTTTAGTTGGTGTTCTGTGTGCTTGTTTTCCCCCAATGCCAGCCAGTGTGAGCTCATACACAGAAAATTCTCAATAGTTCTAGAATGGTTTTCTCCTTCTACCTTTAAACTTAGTTGTAACTATTCAACAAAGAGAAGTTAGCTTCCATTATTAACCCTATATTCACAAGTTCTTCTTTGACTGCAGGAACTGAGGCTTTCTCTAGAGATTCTCTTGGCCTCTTGAACAAATTGCATTTGCGGTTAACATTATGATATCAGAGGCCTGAGTCATGAAATGGTACTGAGAGATGGAAAAGATGTGTCAGTGTCCAGATGATGGTTCCCAGAACAGGATCTCACTTTCATAGGCTGCCTACCGCAGTAGCTGAGATTACAAGAGATGGTTCCTACTGAGAGCAGCTACTCTGTGTGTGTACAGGTACCTGGAGGTGTGTGTTTCCTTATTGGTTAAAATCATCAGTATTCTAAAGCTTGAAGTTTAGAGATACATCAAAAGAAACTGAAATAGGACATAGTTTAACTGATAAACCAACTTTTGCTTCTTTTCTACAAGAAAGAGTACATGTCTAATGAAAAAGTCTAGTCCTTAAAATATGACCCTTATCTTTCTTCTTCCTTGTAGATGAGTCATTTCCATAGTAGTCACAACAAGCCCGAAACTGAGTTTAGCTCCCAGGCTGCTAGTGTGTTACTGTGGCCTTTTGCTGGTGGTGAGATCCTTTATTGGGTCTCCAGACACACATTGAAGAACAATTAAATTAGCCACATCTGAATGCATCAACAGATTAAGGCATAAAGGTGGAGGGGACCTAAGAAAACTGTGAAGAGAAAGAAATCTATTGGAGAAAAAGATGACTCGGGGTGGAACAAGGGAAAAGACACAAAAGTGGTCCATCTGGGGAGAAGGAGAAGGATCTGCCTTAGAGAGGCAGTGCGTGTGATTAGGGGCATGCACTCTACAGCTAGATTGCCTAATTTAAATCCAGAATTCCCACTTACTAGCTGTGTGGCCCCGGGTATGTTCCTTAACTTCTCTTTGCTTCAGATTTCTAGTCTGTAAAATGAGGCCCATCATGGGTTAATACATTTATCAAGAACAGAATCTAGAATGAAACAAGGGTTCAGTGAGTATCAGCTATGATTTGTCTTTACCAGATTGCTTGGATCTGCACTATCCAAGATGGTAGTCTGCGGTATCCAGTATGGCTGCATGTGGCTGGTGGGCCTTGAAATGTAGCTAGAATGAATGAAGATGTACTGTCAAGTGTGAATCACACACAGAATTTCAAAGACATTATGAAATAAGATATATGAAATACTAAAAAGTTTATTATGCACATATCAAAATGATAATAATTGGATATGGTGGGTTTCTAATGAAGAATATTGGTAAAATCTTAACTTCATTATTTCTTTTTAGTTTTTTAATGTGGCTACAAGGACATTTTAAGTGACATATGTGGCTTGCTTATATTTCTGTTAAATAGCACTGGCGTAATTGCTTCCTTCAACATAACAAAATCAGAGCAGGAAAATCAGATCCTAGCTCTAAATGGGAAAGGCTGTTGGGCCTGGCCTCACAAGCAGAAAGGGTGTTACATAAAGACATGGACATCTTGGCAGAATTGAAAGCAGACTTTCATCATGCCTCCTTGAATTTGACCCTCATGACCAGGGTGCCTTGCACAATGAATTGATTTTTTTTATGAATCCTATGAATTTTGTATGAGCAGTGCAATTATGGCATTGATGTGTTTGCTAAAAATTCATATGTTTTCAGGGCAAACCCTTGAATACATTCCACAGCTTTTCAATTGTTATTTTATTTTTCATATTGTGGCAGGGCGTGGGCCTCCATCTACCTCTGAGAGGCCATCCCAAATCCAAGCTTGATAAACATAAATTGAATTCTTGATGTCTAATGATGCATACATTCTTAATTAATTTTTTGAAGATTTTATCTATTCATGAGAGACACAGAGAAAGAGGCAGAGACATAGGCAGAGGGAGAAGCAGGCTCCCTGTGGGGAGCTTGATGTGGGACTCAATTCCAGGACCCTGGGATCAGGACCTGAGCCAAAGGCAGATAGATGCTCCACCACTGAGCCACCCAGGCATCCCTCTTAATTAATTTTTAAGCTCCATTTCTTATTTGGAGAATATGTTTGTCTTCAAAAACTTTTTTTTTTTAAAAAAAGGCAAAAAATGGAAAAGGCCTTGTTTCTGAAAGGAAAGAAGCTCTTGTGAAGTTGAGTTTGCTTGTCACAAAATCCCTGTGCCACTGATGGGAGGAGGTGGGTGGACCTGCCCACAGAGATGGGGTGCTCCAGGAGCGTCCCAAGAGGCAAGAAGCTGGTTTGGCTTCTTGATAAACTCCAACCCAGGCAGAATGCTTTTGGGGAAATTTGGTCCTAGTTTTGATTTGGCTTGATTTGGCTTTATTCTCCTTTTTCTTGCAGTGAAATATGAGGAGTTATACTGCTTTTCATTCAACCCCAAGCTGGATAAAGAAGAAAGAGAACAGGGCTGGATGCTGATCGATCTCAGTGAAGAGTACAAGCGAATGGGCCTCCCTAATAATTATTGGCAGCTCAGCGATGTGAATAGAGACTACAGAGTGAGTGCAGGCATCTAGTCAAATCCAGATACTTAATTCAAGTGAACTCATGATCCAAATAGCTTAGTGTGACTTCTGTTTAATCTCCTTTAGTTTTTATAGCTCTTTGTAGATATAGATCTGTGGATTTACAAGTCTCCCTTGGTTATTACAAGTGCAATTCTTACCTGCAACTAGAAACAAAAAATTTGGCCAAGGGAACCATAGAGACCACCCCCCCCCCCCCACACACACACACATACACACCTTTCCCTCATGATTGAGGAGCTGGAGACCCAGAGAAGCCCAGTGGTGGGCCTCTTCGCCAGGCAGTGGTGGGGAGAGCCGGCCAGTGCCAAGTTCTCCCATCAGCTCTTTTTATAGTGTAGCGAGTGATTAGTGGGGAAGTCACAGAGACTCTGATGGCAGTCTGGCACCAGCTCCTCTCTGTACTCACTGAACTCTTGATTGGTACACAAGGTCACCAAGAGGCTTCCCTAGAGAAATGGGGAGAAATGTGTCTATGCTTACAAAGGCGTATGGAGAGGAAAGGAAACAGGAGAAGCAGAATCAATTTCGTATTGGTCCTCATGATGGGATTACAAATCAATGTTGGTTTCCCTATTAATTTTTTAAATATTTTAAGTAGTAAAAGTAATTTAAGAATGTTGCAGAGCATTTATAAAAGAGAGGAAAAAGAAAAAATATCCAGCATCTCAGTGCCCTCACATTCTTCCATTAGATTTTAAATTTTTCCTTCAGTATCTTTTCCTCATCTGCATAGTTTAATAACTCCTTTCTCATCTAAGTAATACATTTAATTATTTGAAATTGGAAAACACAGAGGAAAAGGAACTGTTCAAATATATATAACAAATACGGAATCATGTTACACATGCCTTGTGTTCTGCTTTTCTTCATATATCGTGTTTTTTTCCTGCCAAGAAGTATATTTTGTATCATTTAAAAACATTATGTAACGTTAGATAGTATGGCCATATCCTATTCTTTCTACCTAATCTCCAGACATTCAGAGGACTAGTATTTTTTCCTATTTTAAATAAACATGGTGAGAACATCCTGGTAACTATACCTCCACCCATATTAAAATCCTTTTTAAAGACAGATTCCTAAAGGTGAATTTCTATGTCAGAAAGTTTATACAAATTTTTTTTTAAGATTTTATTTATTCATCCATGAGAGACAGAGAGAGAGAGAGGCAGAGACACAGGCAGAGGGAGAAGCAGGCTCCATGCAGGGAACCCAATGTGGGACTTGATCCTGGGACCATGGGATCATGCCTTGAGCTGAAGGCAGATGCTAAACTGCTGAGCCACCCAGGCATCCCATACAAATTTTTATACATATTGTCAAAAAGAACTGCAGGAAAATTGTCCCAGTTTATATAAATTCTCAGTAGTTTGTATGAGAATGCTTGATTCTTGTGCCTCACTGGGAAAGAGGTTCATTCTTAGAAAGTTTTCTTGACAACTTGGTAGTGGGACAAGTGATTTCTCATTTTAATTTACTCTACATGCTTTGATTCCTTGATATGTAGATTTGTATATGCCAATTGACCATTTATATCTAATCTCCTGTTATTGATCATTTCTGATTACATTTTTAAAATTTTTTATTATTGAAGAATAGGTGACAAACAATGTTATATTAGTTCCAGGTGCACAACATAGTTACTCAGCTATCTTTATGTTACCTAATGCCCACCAGGGTAAGTATATTCACCACACAGTGTTATTACAATATTATTGACTATATTCCTATGCTTTACTCTTCATCCCTGTGAGTTATTTATTTTATAATTGGAAATTTGTACTTCTTCCTCCCATGCTTCCAGAACCTCTCCCTTCTGGCAACCAATTTGCTCTCTATTTGTGAGTCTGTTTCTGGTTTGTTTTTTTGTTTTTGTCTTTCTCTATAATGACTTATATTTTACTTAGCATAATGCCCTCTAAGTGCATTCATGTGCAATAAGATGGCAAGATCTTATTCTTTTTTATGGCTAAGTAATATTCCTCTGTGTGTATGTGTTTATAATATCTATATATATTATATAGATTTTCCTTATCTATCAGTGGACGCAAATTGCTTCCATATGTTAGCTGTTGTAAATAATGCTGCAATGAACAGAAGGATGCATGTATCTTTTCAAATTAGTGTTTTTGTTCTCTCTGGGTAAATACTCAGTAGTGGAATTGCCAGATCTTATGGTATTTCTATTTTTAATTTTTTGAGGAATCTTCATACTGTTCTGCATAATGGCTGTGCCATTTACATTTTCACCGACAGAGACATGATGGTTCCCTTTGCTCCACATTCTGCCAACAATTGCTATTTATTGTCTTCTTTTTTTTTTTTTTTTTCCTTTGGGGGAGTTTATTTCCCGGTCAGAAAAGGAGAAGCAGGGTCAGGCTCCTGAACATCCTAGGCCCAGGCCTAACAAGGGAGGCAAGGGGAGGGAGGCACAGGGGAGGGCTCCGACTGTGGGGCTTGGTCCCGCAGCTGTCCTGGCTGGGTCCGGGGATGGCCTGCCGGGGATGGTGGCACCGAGCCTGGGGGCAGAGGTGGCAGGCCAGGGGGCCCAGAGGACGGCACATATGGAGGCAATAAATACTGACCGACCAGGCACACGACACCAGGCCGGCAGGCCCGGGTGGGACAAGTAAGGCTCGGCCGCTGGCTCTGTCCGGCGAGGGCTGTGTGCTGGGGCCCCGGGCTCCTGCACCACCCCCTGGGACAGAGAAGGCAGAGGCGTGAGGACACCTGGCCTCCCACATGGGAATGGAGGCAACTTCAGTTTTGGCAATTTGGCTTTCCCCAAGCCCCTGGAGCCACCCCCACTGCCCTGGCCAGGGGAGGGGGCTGGCTAGGCCCTGGCGGGCAGGAGAGCAGCAGCAGCACATCCCACACACCTCCCCGGGCCACGGAGATTGCGGAGGGGGCAAGGACCGGGGGAGACCACATGCTCATGCAGACACGGGGGGGTTAGAGGTTAGTGACGGCCCCCACAGCACACGTTCCACATGTTAAGGCATCATGGTTAGACGGTTACGGACAGCAATGGATGAACTGACCGGGGACAGGTGAAAGCAGGAGGGTGGCTGGCCCCCAAAAGGCCTCGAATCATGCACCCCACCCCACCCCCACCCCGGAAGAAGAGAAAGAACAGGATTCAGGGCTACTGCGAAGGCCCACAGGGACCCGAGCACCCCCACGAGATTCCCTTGGAAAAGCCAGGGCCTCAGGTCAGGTGAGGACAGGTGGGGGAACATGAAGGGGTACGGAAGGGGAGGTGGGGGCCTGGCCTGGAGGCTCCCTCCCCCCTCCCCCCCCAGCACAGGCAGAAGCAGCAAGGCGAGACCACCGAGGAGGCTGGGGCCTGCGGGGTGGGGCCGGGAGGGATGGGAAGGGTAGGCCAGGGAGAGCAGACCCGTCAGCACTTTGGTAAGGGGTTGGGATGGGGTGGGGGCAGTAGGGGTGGGGCGTGTCAGACAGGTCCGTCTGTCTGTCCGAAGGCCTGCCCGTATTTATTGTCTTCTTGATATTAACCATATTGACTGGTGTGAGGGGACACTTCTTTGTGGCTTTGATCTGCATTTTCTTGATGATGAGTGATGCTGAACATCTTTTCATGTGTCTGCTGTCTATTTGTATGTCTTCTTTAGAAAAATAGTTATTCAGGTCCTCTGCCCATTTTTCACTGGGATTATTTCTATTTTTTGTGTTGAGTTGTATAAATTCTTTATATATTTGGGATATTAACCCTTTATCAGATATATTATTTGCAAATATCTTCTTCCATTACATTTGTTTTGTTGATAGTTTCCTTAGTCCCAATAGCTTGTTATATAAATTTAGTAATAATTAACTATATTGTATATATAGTATGTAACATATATATACACACACACACACATACACACAAACACACACAAATATATATATTTGATTGCTAGCTTAGAAATAAAAACAGTATCGTCCTGGTACAAAAATAAACACATAGATCAATGTTATTAAACCTCCCTAATGTTCCCTCCATATCACCTCTGCTGTAGTGTCACTGTCCCCAATTTGGTGTTGTCCTTGTCTCTATGTTTCCACATTTGTAAGTAGTAAAAATGTGGTATTATTTTGTGTTTTTTATGCTTTCTATACGTGGTATTTTACTGAATGTAGTTTACTGAAACTGATATTTCACTCACATTGTATTTGAGAGTCATCTCACTTAGAAAACACGTCTATTATAGTTGCCACATGCCAGGCACTGTTCTAAAAACTTGACAGATGTTAGCAGTCCCATGTGGTGGGTGTGGTTAATATTCTTGCTTTGCAAATGGAGAAACTCAGGTATAGCCCAATAGGTAACTGTCTAAGACATCGAGAAATGAAGAAGCTGTTGATACCTGTAGCTCTCCTTCCTTCATTCTTCACTATTGTATTATACTGCATTTTACAGATGGACCATGGTTCAAAAAAATTATCCTTATCACCCTCTCCCTCCCTTTTTGTTTTATCATCAGAAAGCTGTTAACTGGTTTATACATGACTCATAGTGTATTGAGAGTTTCCATTTAGGAGTAGAATTTCTGAGTTAGAAAAATTAAAGAGATTTTAGCCTTACTAGGTATTGTCAGATTCTTTCCAAAGTGAATGCATGGACATATAGACCTAATAGCAAGATAGACAAGTTTTCCCTACTCCACAGACTCGCTGATAATTGATACTGCCTTTGTTTGGTGATAGACCTACTCATTGACTCAGCAGTCTTACTTTTGGGAATTTATTTTAAAAAGTCAACAGTATACACACACATAGTGATATATAAGGTGACTTATTGAAGCATTGTTTGTAACAGCATATATTAGAAGAAAGCCAAGTTTCTTAGTAGAGGATGAGTTAAATAAGTTTTGCTCTATCCATATATTAAATTAATGTGTAGCCATTAAAAAATATGGTAGATTCCATCTACTGATAAGGAAAGATTACTAAAGTATATCATTAGGTTAAAAAAAGTAAGGCACAGAGATGCCTGACTGGCTTAGTTAGTGAAACATGTGACTCTCAGGGTTGTAAGTTCGAGCTCCACATTGGGTATAGAGATTACTTTCAAAACTATCTTAAAAAAAAAAAAAAGCTAGACACAGTATATTGAATATAGTGTTATATCTTTTATCTGAAAAAAGAATGAGAAAAATAAGAAAATATGTTTGTATGTGTGTAATTGTCCCAAAGTGATAACCTGGAGAGTAGATGGGTATGGGGTGGACAGAACACAAGGATGAGGATGTGCATCTTTTTGTATTGTTTCATTTTATAACCATATGAATTAATCAAAAACTTAAATTGGAAAAAGTGCCAATCTTATTGGTGTGAAATGGATCTGTGTGGTTTTATTTGTATCCTCCCCATAACTGGCAAGTGAGCCTGTATTTATTGGTAACTTAAGTTGATTCTCTGTGACTTGCCTATTTGTTATTGTTTATCCTTTTTTTCTGTAAGGTTATTTGTCTTTTTCTTATTGATTTGTAGAAGTTCTTTACATATTCTAGCTCATGATGTGTTACTGTTTATAGCTGTTGCAAATATCTCCTCTTAGTAGATATTTACATATTGCCCCTGGGGAATCTTTGGATCCTCAGGGTTTTGAGTTGTGTTTCCTATTTTGTTCCATGTTTTAGCTTATTGCTTTTTAAAATAAACCCTACCTACCTATAAATTCTCCCAATTAGAGACTATATAATTTCCATAATTACATTTGTACTAATTATGGTTATTATGGTTTTATAATGACTTGATATTGTGCAGGTCAGTTCCTTACACTAATTCTTCTGATATCTTTTTTTTTTTTTAAGATTTTTTTTATTCATTCATGAGAGACTCAGAGAGAGGTAGAGACACAGGCAGAGGGAGAGGCAGGCTTTCTGTTGGGAGCCCAATGTGGGACTCAGTCCCAGGACTCCGGGATCCCGACCTGAGCCAAAGGTAGATGCTCAACCACTGAGCCACCCAGGCATCCCATTCTTCTGATATCTCGAATTTATAGATTTTGGGGGGTAAAATGGACATGTTCACGATACTGAATTTCCTTTGTTATCACACTTAAATCTAACAACCAGAGTCGTACAACTGTGAATAGACATCTGGGGCTTCTCTGTCTCAATCATGATGAAGTATGTGGCAATTAATTTTTAGCCTTGAAATGAAAGGAAGGAAAATCCAAGTTTACTAAAGAAAATTGGATACCTTTTTAAATTTTTAAAAAAATATGACACACCCTTGAGTCAGGAAGAAAATGAATCTAAGCTACATCTTGTGGAATAATATTTTCTTGGAAACACAGGTTCTTCCTATTTTTGATGAGATTTCCTTCTAGAATTAGCACCACAAACATGACTCATATTTAGTCACTTAAGTCTTAAATGTAGAGACTACAAAACACGAGTTACTCAATGTTTATTTTCCAAAGTAACACACAGCAAACCAAAACTACAACCAACAAACTGCGTTGAAACAGAAAAGGTGAAAACCTAGGGGATTTTCTGATTTTACTAATACCAATGAAATAGGGGGAAAGATTATATACCTTTATTTATTGCCAACTTATATAATAAAAGTTGATTTTCTCAAAACTTTCAAATAGTCCATTGAGAAAGTTATGGTGTCATCCGTTACTTTTGCTTTTCCTCTTGTGGTTGAGAAAATGTTTACTTTTTCCTCCCTTCTTTTTCTTTTTCTTTTTCTTTTTCTGTTTCTTTTTCTTTTTTAGATAAAGTGGGGGAAGGGCAGATAGAGAGAGAATCTTAAACAGGTTCCATGACCAGTGTGGAGCCAAACATGGGGCTTGATGTAACGACCCTGAGATCATGATCTGAGCCAAAATGAGGAGTTACCCAGGCACCCCTATTTCTTTCTTTTTTTTTTTTTTAAGATTTTATTTATTTATTCATGATAGTCACAGAGAGAGAGAGAGAGAGAGAGAGAGAGAGAGAGAGAGAGGCAGAGACACAGGCAGAGCAAGAGCAGGCTCCATGCAGGGAGCCCGACGTGGGATTCGATCCCGGGTCTCCAGGATCGCGCCCTGGGCCAAAGGCAGGCGCCAAACCGCTGCGCCACCCAGGGATCCCCCTATTTCTTTCTTTTTAGAAAAAAACACAGGTTCAGAGCCTGTGCTGCTTTGTTCTGTTCATGCGGTCTTTGGAGGCTAATTATCACATCACCATCATCTCTATCATCATTATTCATAGTCCTACTCATAAGACTTGTCTGCAATAGTCAAACTCTCAAAGTGAAGATTTCCTTCTGTATGTAACTCTTGAAAACATTTTTTTTTCAGATTTTATTTATTCATGAGAGACACAAGAGAGAGAGGCAGAGACATAGACTGCCTATGGGAGAGAGAGGGAGAAGCAGGTTCCTAGGGAGGCTGATGCAGGACTCAATCCCAGGACCCTGGGATCATGCCCTGAGACAAAGGCATACGCTCAACCCCTGAGCCATCCAGGCATCCCTGAAAATGTTTTTCTTGAATAAAGTAGTTGTCATTCATTACTAGGTTAAAATTTTACTGTTTCTCTTGGAATAAAATGTATAATCTAAGCCAGTAATTTAAAATCTTGTTTATTTCAGTTTTCTCCAGCTATATTTTGTGTATTATATATTATTTAATTATATATAAATCATTTTATGCAGCTTATTCCCTCCTTCTTCTTCCCTAATATTACATGGTATATTCCTTGAAATAAATTTTAGATCTTAAATGTTTAAGAAGAAAGTTGTCAGGGTACCTGTGTGGCTCATTTGGGTAAGCATCTACCTTCAGCTCAGGTCATGATCCCCAGGTCCTGGGATCGAACGCTGCCTCTGTCTCCCTGCTCACTGGGGAGTCTGCTTCTCCCTTTCCCTCTGTAGCTACCCCTGCTTATTCTCTCTCTCTCAAATAAATAAATAAAATATTTTTGAAAGGTAGTCTACAAAAAAAAAAAAAAAAGATAGTCTATGTAGATCTATCTCAGTCTCTGACAACTAACTCTCCAATGTGCTAAATTGATGGTCCTCAATAAATACAGAGGTATAATTAAGATGCTTTGGATGGCATCTCAGATGGTTACTACCCTGCCATGGCAAATGCATTTACTGCAAGATTACAACCAGGTCTACAGAGATCAGCTTTCCTGGGAATATAAAGTCCTTGAAGCCAGTAGCTGTTTTATTATTCATTACTATCCTAGCACCTAACATAATGCCAGGCACATATGAAGTATTCAGTAGAAACTTGTTGATAGACAACAGTATTGTATTATAATCAACAAACTTGCCAAGAGTCTAGAAGTTAATGATTCTGACCACTGAAAAGAAAGGAGAATTATGTAACGTGATAAAGGTGCTGATTATCATTACAATGGCAATCACAGTACAGTATATAAATGTATCAAATTAACGTGTACAATGGTATATGTCAAATATATTTTTAAAAACACATGTTGAATGAATGGAAGAATTATCAAAAGAGATTTTTTCTTGGCAAGACCAAACCAAGATAGGCGGGTATTCCACACAGGCTAATTTATTTAGTGGAGGACAAGCAAAATCATTTCCTCATTAATAAAAAAAAAATGTATGCAGAAATTATTTTAACTTCACTTTCATTGGCTCAGGTAGTCATATAAAGAAGGAAAATTCAGAGGAAAGCCTTTTCTGAATATCTCCCATTCTCTCTGAACTTTCTTATGTGATTTTCCAAACCAGGCAAAATTTTGGAAATTTTGATTAGTTTCAGAATTTGGTGGTGTAAACTTCACTGTGCATTATTCATTGTCAGAATTTTAACTATAACTGTGTGAGCTTCTTGCAAAAATGACAGTGGTCAGTGCTATGCAGAACCATTTTTTAAAAAAGATTATTTGAGAGCACGAGAAAGATGCATGAGCAGGGGGAGGCACAGAAGGAGAGGGAGAAAGAGAAGCAGGCTCCCCCAGCACTCGATCCCAGGACCTGGGATCATGACTTGAGCCCAATGCAGATGCTTAACTGAATGAGCCACCCAGGTGCCCTCAGGACTGTTTTTAAATTTCTACATGAGGGCAGCCCGGGTGGCTCAGTGGTTTAGCACCGCCTTCAGCCTGGGGTGTGATCCTGGAGACCTGGGATTGAGTCCCGCGTCGGACTCCCTGCATGGAGCCTGCTTCTCCCTCTGCCTGTGTCTCTGTCTCTCTGTGTGTGTGTGTGTGTGTGTCTCTCATGAATAGATAAATAAAAATCTTTAAAAAAAGTAAACTTCTACATGAAAGTGCTGTCAGCTTTCATGAAAGCTTGATGAATTCACTATTTTCTAGCTTGGTTAAGAATTTGTGTCTTGAAACTTGAGCTAACTGGCACTATGGGTCTGACTTTTTATTCCAAAGGTGTTTTAGCTTTTTGTAGAGCTTCCCACTCAAGTGCTTATCAGAATGCTCTTATTTCAGTTCTGAACCTTGAATTCTTTTCATCTAGACCTTGTGCTCTGGGGAAAGCAGGAGTCCCCCATAACTGGCCTCATTGGCCCTCACTCAGGCAAACCTCAAAAGTCCATGATTTCCAACACTGTGGAATGGGAACACCCGGTACTCTTAGAGGGTGGGAAAGCCTTTGCTTCTTTTCTTGGGAAGGAGGAGGGTGCAGAGTGGATAGCAGTCAGGTCCCTAAGTAGGGTGGGGCCAAGAGCACTCAGGAGAGTTGACTCTGTTTACCTTCCTCTTGGTGCACCAGGGATGGTGCATGTAAAGGTTACAGCATGAGACAAGCTGAGCATCCTTGGTCCTGGGAGGCCACAAGAGGACCCAGCAGGAGCTCCCCAGTTCCAAGACCCACCTCTGTTATTCAGAAAGGCTGTATGTATCAGGCATGTTGAGAAATCCCATTTATTACTTTCTTATTTTATTTCATCATAAATAACTTTGCAATTCCCTAGTGTTGTAATAATGAAGAAAGGTGATTCCTACCTTACTGAAAACCTCCCAACTTCCTTCTTAAAACTGTTATTTTAAGAAAGTGTCATAAGCCTGGTGCCATGACTACATGTCTCTTTAGCCTCAGACAAGCAGGTGTGGTCTGTGGTGTCATGTTTTGGCCAACCGACTGAAGATGGGTTCAGACACCAGATTTGCATGGGGAAGAAGGCGTAGTGTCTTGTGACAGTAATTCCAGGCAGAGCTCTCTGGGTCCAACTAGGTTGAGCCATCTGTTCTTGGTACAAGATTTTCCTCCAGAGTATCGGTGTTCCTGGAACTGGATTTCCTCCAGAGTGCCCAGGCCAGAGTCTCAAAGTCTTTCAAGTCTTCGGTAATCTTCCCTAAAATGTCTTCGGCTCATTGCTGAAATCACACGTTGAGCCAGAGAATGTCACTTCTCTGGCCCTTTTATCTCCGGCTTGATATTGCTCACCAGTCTGGTAACAAAGACAGAGGATGCAGGCGAGGGAGGGCTACATCCTGGGGCAGGTGTCAGGAGCTGAGGTGGAGGCTGGGCTCTTCCTTGGGGTGGGTTTGTATTCCCTTCAGTTCCATTTTTCCAGAGGGGTAGGTGTGAGCAGAGATGGACAGAGGACATTTGTCTAGCACATTTCCCTGTTGCTACTCCTCCTTGGGGACTCCTCTTACAAGACCAAGAAGATGCTTGACTTCTGAGAAATAAACAGCTACTTTGGTGAAGCCCAGGAACTGCCATCTGGGCAATCTTCACTTTGCAAAGAGATTGATCGAGCAATGTCAACATGCCGAGCAACAAGTCAGTGATTACTGTTGCCACCACTAACGTTTATTTATGTCAGACTTTGTGGTTTATAAAGTGCTTTGTCATGGGTATTATCTGATTTGACCCCTCTATCAACCGCATGGGATATTATTTCTGTGTTTTATCAGTTTTAGAGGCCAGCATAATTTGACTCTCGGAAGGTCACGAGGTTGGCAAATCAGAGCCACGTTCTAAACTGCTGATTTCTGACTAATTCACAAGATTATTCTGAGGCTCTAGAGTTTCCACAGTGGGAATCACTGCTAGTGATTTCTGCTAGTGCAGGAGGAGTAAAGTCATTTCTTACCATTTGTGAAATCACACCTAAGAAACGAAAACAAAGCTGTTACATTGTGTGCTACCGAGTCAGATCTAGAAACTTACCTGAGCTGGAGGCTTTGGGAGGAAGCTTCTTGAAAGAGGTGGAGTTGGGTTGTCTCTTGAAGAATGGAGAAGATTTGGGAGGATCGAGGGGGAGAAATATCCAGGGAGGGCATGGCCTTGACTGCCAGCTCAGAGGCAAGAGTGAGCCTGGGGTGTGCCAGGGACGGAGAGGTTCCCCTGGGGGGCTCACTGCTGGCACTTGCCTCCCACTGGTGGGCTATCTTTCACTCCAAACAGGCAGCTGAACTTTTTTCAGCTACCAAGATGCCGAATTATAATTTCTTCATTTTTGATGAAAGAAATGCTCACCTGTTGCTATCTTGCCACTCAGAGTGCCCTCAGAAGGGACCGTGCCAAAGGATGGTGTTTGCTCTCCTTTGCCATGATTTCATGGAATCAACAGCTCCTCACTTCTCTGAAGTGGCTGTTGGTTTCCTCAAAATAGTCTCTGTAACTTGATTAAGAAAACTTAAATGTGCACCTTAGAAGTAAGTATGGTGAATGGAATTTCTTGTGGCAGTTCACAAGGCATTACTAGATGGCCTTAAAATCCCCATGTATTTTCCGTGACAGGTTTGTGATTCTTACCCTACTGAACTGTATGTTCCCAAATCGGCCACGGCACACATCATAGTGGGGAGTTCCAAATTCCGGAGCAGACGGCGATTTCCTGCCCTTTCTTACTACTATAAAGATAACCACGTAAGTCTCAAGGCATGCTTTTGTTTTATGTTTTGCTTTTCTTGTTTTATCATAAACAGGCATTTTTCTAGCAGCCCTCTGCTGTGTGTGTGTGAATTCTTAAAGGTATGTGGATATTGCTGTGTGTGGTATTACACAACACAACTGTGCTTAAACGTTACCTCATGTTGACCTTTCATGTTTATTTGATAATAAAGTAATGGGATTCAGTCTGAAAATACCTAAACTTAATCATCCAAGTGAATGCCTGTCCTTTTCTAAGTGGTCACCTTGGGAAGCTCTGTGCTTGTTCAAACAGTGCTGAAGAGACTCTTTGAAATGCTTATTTTAGGAAGGCTCCCAGAATCCATGGCACCTTCTTCTTTTTTTCTTTTTTTTAATGGCACACTCTTTTGAGTGTCCTCAGTATAAGAAATCTTTATTTATGGAGAGCAGGTTTAGTTTTTAAAATATTACTTATAAGGGACCCCTGGGTGGCTCAGTTGATTAAGTGACTGACTCTTGAACTCAGCTTAGGTCTTGATCTCAGAGTCATGAGTTCAAGCCCTGTGCTAGGTTCTGTGCTGGGTGTGAAACCTACTTTAAAAAAATTATAAAAGGATTAGATTTGCTGCAACTAATAGAGCCTCTAAGTAACAGTGCCTTAAACGGGATAGAACTTTATTTTTCTTTCATATAAAACTCCAAAAGCGGGCAGTCCAGGCCTAGAATCTTGGTTGTTCACTACTCAGCCTGAGCTCCTGCACCTTTCTGCTCTGCCTTCCCTTGTCTTTGACCCTCATCAAGTGGCATAAGAGATGACTTCAGTACTACACATCATTTCCACACAGCAGCGGGGTGGGAGGGCTAATGGGCCTGCACAGCTTTCTGAGGAAGGCTCCTGAAACCGCCACAAGACACTTCTGCTCGCAATCCTGTTAGAATTGCGCAGAGCAGGAAAGAAAATAGTCTTATGGGTAACTGTGTAAACAACTAAAAATTATGGTTCCATTTCTGTGAAGGACAAGAAAAGAATGGTCTTTGCCACACACTTCAGAAGTTATTTGACTTTAGCCAGGTGACAAGTTTGATTTTCAAGCTAGATGATATAGTTTGGGATTCAAAGGCAAATTCATAGCCATAAACAATTGGTTGAATACATGTGTGTGAGTGTGTATGCACGCACATGTACCTATGGGCGAGGGAGTAGGGTAGGGTCTGTGTCTGATTTCATTTAGCAGTAGGAGTTTCATTAATTGAAAGGATATAAATCGTCTTACTTCTAGTTATGCTCACTGCTTTAAAATGGGGTCTAAAAAAGGCCAGTATTTTGTTAATGTTCTGTATTACTTGACTCCAACTATATTTCACTCTACACAGAACTGGAGCAGTGATGAATGAAAGATATGAATTTCTTAAAAAAAAAAAAAAAGATGGAGCGAATAGAGAATTTCATGATATTGCATTTGAAATTATGATGCCAGGAACACTGACACTTTTTATAATATCCATTGATAAAGAAGTAAGAGAGGGAGGATCTTTTATTTTTTTATTATCGTTTAAGAGGCAAAGGTGGGCTGGGCATTTAAAAAGTAGGCGTAGTGTCTATCCTGCTTCTTTTCCTTCTGTTCTGATATTCTTGAGAAAAGGGATTTTTTTTTTTTTTTTTGGTCAGTGTGAGTATTGCAAAGGGCAAGTATGTGATGTCTCAAAAGAGACTAGAAGTCTTAGACATTAGACCACAGAGGCCAGCTTCTTCCCCAGCTGACCTCAGATTCTCATCATTTCATTCCTGCTCTTGTGTGCCATTCTTTTTAAGATTAAAAAAAAAATAAAAATTATTCATGAAAGACACAGAGAGGCAGAGACATAGGCAGAGGGAGAAGCAGGCTCCCCGCAGGGACCATGACCCGAGCCAAAGGTAGATGCTTAACCACTGAGCCACCCAGACATCCCATTGTGTGCCATTCTTTACTTGATCTCCTTTTCTCTTGAGAAGGAATCATACAGCCATCATTTATAATTTAAAATAATTGATTTCCTATATTTAGAACTTTAAGAAAGACAATACCTCATGTTTTAGCTCTTCTTAAAGTACAAAACAGAGATGTGTTTTTGAGCATTGCTCTATGAACTGGTTACCCCAGGGAAGCACTGAATGTGCCTGTACATGCATACCCCCTCTCCCACCTCCATGAACTAGACTCTGTCCAGCATGTAGCATAATGATCCATTTTGTTTTATAACAATATTGAGGTTTTAGTATCAAGGTTTCATTATGTAAATGTATCTGATGCATCCAGTAATTTTTTTATCAAGGGAAATATTGTCGAAGGTGGATTTCTGTGGTTAGATGGATGATTGTGAGGTAACATAGCAACAGCTCATGTTGTCATTGCTCAGGAAAACTCACACATAAACCAGGCAGTCCTCCATAAAAAGTAAACAGAAAAATCAGGTAGAGATTATGTAAACTTGCTGATCTTTCTTCCTTCCCTTTTGTGGTTTTTAGACATTTTAAACTTAAGAATATATATTCCTCACCCAATAAAACTTATGCTTGTGAGTAAGAATATCATATGTTTTGGTTAAACTGTTCCTCACAAACTGTTTTGTTATTTTAGGGACCCTTTTGTTGGCTGGAAAGGTGGCTTAGCTGATGTGGGGTTGTGGGATCCGTAGTTAGATTAAGATGCGAAATGCGCATCATCGCATGAGCTAGAAGTCCTGTGGAGAATCCTCTGATCTAAATGCCCCTGCCGAGGGTACATCATTCCTTTTGGATCAGCTTTTAAGATACGTGGTGTTGTAATCACTTCCTATTCACTTGTTGGTGAGATTAGCATTCCTGCCCTAGGGTTCCAGGGAAGGCTGAGCACATGACACCTGACAATGGGCAGAAGAGGTTGTCAGCAGTTTGTTAGTTGTACATACTCACTCCCCAAGGGAGGAGGACACGGCATGCTGTGCAGGGCCACAGAGCACCTGCACTCAGGAATTGAGTGAACCAGCAGGGATTGCAGGAAGCAGGCTTTGTAGTGAAGAGGGTGAGATGACCTCAGGTTCCACTCAGGGCAGGATGTGAGTGGCTTGTTTAATTCCATGGGCTAGCAGGAAACAGAAACCCACTATTCAGACGGGAGCAGGAGCTGCATCTGGTCTGTAGAGAGAATTGGTTAGCCAGGAGGCTTTATCCATAGGAGCAGAGTGGGCATTTGAGGCCTTCCCAATTTTACCAGATGTCAAGAGCAGCACAAAATAAAAATTTAGGCCTTGAACCGCACAGGAGTTATACAGAGCCATCCAGACTCCTTTCGGATATCAAACTATTAACAGCTTTGTAGATAAAAGTTAGAGATGTATAAATGAGAAATGTCGCTTATATTCGGAAGCCTGTTACCTACCAGCCCTTAAAATTGCTGTATCCTTTGTTCTTTCTTACTAAATGTTTCAATTATTTTTAAGAAAGCAGTTTTGCTTTCTTATCACAATATTGTGATCTCTAAAAATCACAGTGCAAATCTCTGTGAAACCAAGTTCTGCAAGATTTCCAAACAGGTGATGTCCCTTAAGAAACATATAGACCTTTTTCTTCCTTTTATAACTCATGTTTATTGAAACTCGCTATGTGTTAGGTATAGTTCTAAGAAAATTATATATCTCATCACAGTCTGTAGGTTTTTTTTTTTAGAGATTTTATTTATTTATTTGATGGAGAATGAGCAAGAGAGCACAAGGACAGAGGGAGAGAGAGAAGCAGGCTCCTCACTGAGCAGGGAGCCCGATGTAGGGCTCGATCCCAGGACCCTGAGATCATGATTTGAGCCAAAGGCAGATGCCTAAACGACTGAGCCACCCAGGCGCCCACACTCTGTAATTTTGATATTATTATCCTCATATTGTAGATGAGAAAACCAAAGTTCAAAGACAGAGGCTACCGTCTTTGTGTCAGTTACCCATTTTTTTAAGCATTAAAAAAATGTTGGATATTTTAATTACCAGTAGCATTGTAAATGAGCAGCTCTGGTGACAGTGTACCATTGAAGCTTTACCTCTGCCCTCGGGTGAAAGACATCAGTAAGAAAGGCTGCCAGGTAAGGGGAGTGTTCTCTCAACAGCGTGACTGTCTGGGGTACGTACAAGGTGAGCAGAAGCGCTTCAGGACTACTTACTGCTCCACACAAAATTGGTCACTATGTTAGCACCAAGGCAACAGAGAATTCCATGTGGAGTGTATCTATCGGTTATTAAGAATATATAACTACAAAATATGAAAATGTAGTTGGTTTAATATATCTGGTTTAGTTTATTGACCACGTTCTATAGTGTAACTGTTCTGATCTAACCCTTTACTTCAAACTAGCTGCTCTCAACCTGCAGGTGATCATTGATGGTTGTGGTCATTCCCTGGCTGCTTTTCCTTTCTTTTCTTTTCTTAAAGATTTTATTCATTTATTTCGAGAGAGAGAGCATGAGAGTGGGGTGAGTGGCAGAGGGAGAAGCAGACTCCTCCGCTGAGCAGGGAGCCCCAGACGGGGCTCGATCCCTGGACTCCGGATCATGGCCTGAGCCAAAGGCAGACGCTTCACCGACTGAGCCACCCAGGTGTCCTCCCGGCTTCATTTCATAGTTGGAGTCTCACTTGTTTAGTGAGCTCAGGTGTGGTGCGTGACGATTTCTCAGACAAATTCTCACCAGTTAAATGTGCTTCCTTCCCATCCAAGTCCTCTGATAGTCTAAGACCTTACCTGGGGGGAGCTGCATTAATGATCTTTCCCTAACCCCGGTGAAATATCTCATAGAACTTGCTCAGAATTGTGCTCTCACCTGTCAGAATAGCCTCAGGGCACGGGGCAGAGCCTGATCCCTTTGAAGAGCAGAAGCCGCAGAACCCACAGGAGAAGCACTAAGAAAGCCATCTGTGGCCATCTCTCCGTGGCAGCCTCCTGCCTTCTGTTCTCAGCGCCCCCTCCCCACCAGTGGTCCCCACCACTGGTCCCCGCCAGGCCTGCCTTTCTCCCCAACCTGTCCTCATCCAGGTTCAGCACTGCCCACCCCCAGTCGCTTTCTCTTCCATCCTGCAGTTGCACTTCAGCCAATAATTCAGGAATTCTCCAACTCCGAGCAGCTCTGCTGCCCCTTTGCTTCGCTTGCCGCTCTCCCTTGCGCTTCCCTCCTGAATTCTGAATCTGGCTGCAGGGCCCAGAGTTTAGTTTAGTTTTGTTTTTTTTTTGTTTTTTGTTTTTTCTTTAAATCTATTTATTTGTTTGAGAGAGAGAGAGAGAGAATCTCAAGCAGACTCCCTGCTGAAGGCAGAGCCTGACATGGGGTTCGACCCCAGGACCCTGAGATCATGACGTGAGCTGAAACCAAGAGTCAGATGGTCAATTGACTGAGCCCCCCAGGTACCCCCAGAGTTCTTGACCGACCTCGGTGACTGCCCCTCACTGTTACAGATGGTACTGGAACTCTCTAGCAGTCGCGCATATATGTGTCTAACTGTTCTGCGATCCTCGGACTGGCCAGCAGGTCCTCAGCTGAAGGATGGTATAGTGAGTGAGAAGCATCCCCACCTTCTCCAATGAGGAGCACCCAACGCTTCCTTTTCTTCCAGGGAAACTCAAACCTGAGCTAAGTTGTCCTGGGTTGAGCATTAGGGACAGTTAAGCTGTGCTGGGACCCTGAGCTGGGTTGTCCCTTTCTGGATAGAGTCTGAAGTGCAGGCACCCTGAGCGAGCTTAGCCATGATCGTTTTCAGGGTTTGGCCTGCTTCGCCTGTCCGCCTGGAGCGAGCAGGTTCCCTTCCTCACTGACCCCCGCTTCCTCCATCCTCCCATCTGGAGGACTCACAACCTCAGTGCAGATTCCTGGAAAGAGTCATTTCTTTAAGTGTGAAAATAAAATCTAAGTCCCTAAAAAGTACTTTGCCATAAAGTGTAAGTTTTAGGACTGCGAGGATGTATCCATACTCCCCTACTGCTAACTCAGGGAAAGGTTTATGCTATTGTTTATGTTGTCTGACGATACAACATGCTCTGTCGGACTTGCAGACTAGGGAAATTGCAGAATAGAATACAGCCTGATTCCAGAGAAAACCCCTGCTTCTAACACGCTAGGGGCAGCCTGGGGATGTGTCTGCTGTCCTAGGTGTCAATGCCAGTGGCAGCAGCCTGGGCTCTCGTCACAGTGGAAACACCCCCATTTAGGATTAGAATTGGTTTTTAGTATTCGTGAGGTTTCTAAATGACTGGTAAAAAACTGATGGAAACCATTACAAAATAACTTTTTTTTTTTTTTTAAACCAGTCTTGCTATTAGCAATATCCTGTAAATTTTAGGACAATAGTTATTTACTTTATATTTCTACCTTCAGCAGGAAGATTAAATAATGCCAGTGAAAGGGAAAGTAGGCTGTTTAAGTGGCTTTATATTTCATAATTTAGGTCCAGCCTAAGCATGCATGTTCACTCCTAATTTTTTACACAGAAACTTTGCACTGCTTACCCTTGTAGTGGTTTCTTTGGCCTGTAATTAAAAAGAAACCAGCCTTGGTTTTTGGAAGGCATTGAGATCCTTCTGCAGGTTGGCTCAGGGTGTGAGAGAACCAGAGGCTCGTTGTTGGGGATGCAGTCGCGAGGTGCCGGTGGGAACAGTGGGGCACCTGCCTGACCCTGCCGTGTCCCGCAGGCCTCCATCTGCCGGAGCAGCCAGCCCCTGTCCGGCTTCAGTGCCCGGTGCCTCGAGGATGAGCAGATGCTCCAGGCCATCAGGAAGGCCAATCCGGGAAGCGACTTCATTTACGTCGTGGACACTCGGCCTAAAGTAAGTGTCGCCATTCACATCGGTGTCTTTGCAGCTTTGAAGTGTGGACCTGGGTGGGAGGAGGCAGAGGTACAGGGGCCACCATCCCCTCTCCGAGGGCCTCATCTGCAAAGAGGCTGCTCCTTCTTGGATAGTCAGGATGTGGCTGCCCTGCTGGGCTGAGCGTGTCTCCACGAGGTTTCCACATCTGTGCGAGTCCACAGGTGACCTGAGTGCCTCACCCGCAAGGTACTTGGGAGAGCTCCCCGGCTCCTGGCATTGTGCTGGGTACACAGTGCAAACAACAAACGAGCATGGCTTAATTCTGGAGTTTGCCCTCCTAAGCACCACCAGATTTCTTTTTTTTATTTTGGTTTGTTTCTAAAATGACCTTTTCCACTCTGACAATAAGAAATTACTGTGGATCTCCCACTGTTTAATTTTTGTGAGGTGTTCAGCTATATACCGTGTCAAATTCAACTTGCAGCAATCCATGTCTGTGATTCCAGAAGATTTACAATATATAATGTCAAGTAAAAAAAAAAAGATTACAAAATACTATGTATACTATTATGTTTGTGTCAAATAAAACTCAGGTATATAAACGTTTCTATTGAAATTTTTAAAAATCTGGAAGGATAAACACCAGCCTGTTAAAATTCCATGGAGAAGAGAGGATTTAGAGAGGTAGAGAACTTTCTACATGTCTCTTGTTGAAAAAATTACTTTAATTATGCAAGTATTTATACACTGATTTTATAATTTAATAAAATAATCCAGAGGAAGTAATGGATCTAGTTGTCAAGAGGTAAGCTAAGTTCATCTTGCAGGCTATCTTCCATACAGATTTCCATTTTTTAGGTCCAATTTAACTTCCTATTTCACTGCTTAAACCACTTCTTTGTAAACCAGTCAACAAAACGAGTCCTCAGAAGGATGTGCCAGTGAATACATACCAAATCACCTACAAGTGCATGGAATATATCAGACACAATGAGATTATAAAGCAAAATGGCCTTATTCAACAGATTTGGCATTCTAATTTCTTGCCAATAATTAAAATGTACCTGGACTTATGCCTAAAGAAAGAAAAAAAAAATACATATAGCCCATCTCTCCATATGGGTTTGGAAAAGTGCTCAAGATCTACTAGTAAGCAACAAGAGTGAGATACAGAAAATATGTATAATGTCATCCCATTTATGTAATAATAATTATAAACATATATTATTTTTTTAATTTTTATTTTTTTTATTTTTAATTGGATCATATATTATTCTATGTATTGAAAGAATCTGAAGGAATGTATGTGAAGCCGTTAACAGTGGTTTTTCCTGTGGGGCAAGAGGAGGATTTTAAGAAGGTTTTCACTTTTTAATTATTATAGTTTGAAAACATTTTAATCATGAAAAGGTTAAAAGAGCATTAGAACCTTTAATGTTAAACATAGTTACCTTATCATCAACAATTCTACCCCTAACTTGAAAGAAATGAAAACATATGTCCACCAAAAACTTATCTGTGACTATTTCTTCATAGTTAATAATAGCTTAAAAGTAGAAGCAACCACATGTCCATCAACTGAGAATGAATTATTAAAATGTGGTATGTCCATTCAATGGAATATTATTTGGCCATAAAAAGAAATGAAGTACCAAGATGTGCTACAATGTGGAGAAACCTTGACAATGTTACACTAAGCAAAAGAAGTCCGTCACAGAGGACCACGCATTGTATGATTCCATTTATATAAAATGTCCAGAACAGAGAGATCTGTAGAGGAAGAAGGTGGACTGGTGGTTGCCTTGGGCCAAGAGGATGAGAGGAATTGTGGGTGACAGCTAAAGGGGAGAGGATTTCATTTGGGGGTGATTAAAGTGTTCTAAAGATAGATTGTGCTGATGGTTACAAGACTCTGTAAATACACCAAACACCACTGAATCGTGCTGTGCACTTTCAGTGGATGAATTGTAAGGCCTATGAATTATATGTCAATGAAGCTATTTTTAAAAGGAACATAAGGACACAATAAACATTAGAACAGGAAGCAGAAAGTATGATCAAGAGCCCAAATCACTGAAAGTATCACCAATATTAAGAATAGGTAACTGTAGACATAGTCTATACTCGTGAGCCATATAAGAATTGAGAATTGGATATTATCCATTATGTAGGCACTCAGCCCCTGGCGGTTTTCAATGCTCCTCGGAGCCTCATCTCACCAAATACGGTGATTCATGACCTGGTTCACTTAATTTGATGTTTTCCTCGTTTCCGATCTGTGCCCTGGTCATACCCTCAACCTCCGACTGTCCCGTGCTTCTGACGGAAGTGCAGCTGTGGGATGGGTGTGGGCGGGGCAGCGGAGCAGGAGTCCCTCTCAGACACCAGGTCAGCAAATCAGTCCTGGAGATCAGTGATAAGACCCAGGTTACAGCTAGATCCCGTTCTAGTAGATTATAGGCAAAGGATTCTCTTGCTTTTCGGTAATCTGAAAGCAAAACACACTGGTAAGAATTTAAAAAAAAAAAAAAACAACAACAACGAAAACAAAACAAACATCAACAACAAAGCTGTTCTGCTTACAGATTTTCACTTGAAAGAAACCAGAAGACCTCTGACTTTACTTTGTCTTCGGATTTGTGCTTTTCTCTCTGGCTGATCGCCCTGTAACCCCCTCCCTTCTAACCTTGACTCTTTTCTGTCCTCTCCATTGTACCTTTCCGTAAGTGAAGTGCAGCTGTTTGGAATTTCCTCATGACCAGAGGTGAATTAAAGAATGCCTGCATCTTAGCCAAATGGACTGAACACAGGATAAGGAAAGAAGGGCCAGGGCTTTGCTGATTTGGGGTGCCCTTCTCTTGTCCTATTGTCCCAGATTTAAATAAAGCCAAACAGATTCACCTACTCATTCCAGGGCCAGGGATTCAAGTGTGTACTATGCCCCACGTAAACCTTCTGGGAAATGTGACAGCTGTTGAGGCAGGCATATTCCGGATTTAAAATGAATTAATCCAGAGGATTTGATTTGAAGGGTATATTTAGCTCTAAGCATGTTTACTGTCGGCGATAAGAAGTATGACGCTGATCCATTAAAGAAAACTGGCGTCTCATACAAGTGCCCTGTTCTTGTATTTGCTCATGCATACGTACACACACATCCTGTGAGTTTTAAACTGTCTGCTTAGAACAAAGTCTGTTGATTTTTGGTTCCTGCAGAGTGTTAGGCTTCCTTGGTAGCCAGGAGACGGACCCCATGCCTGCTAGAGGTGGTGGGGAGCCGGGAAATGGGGCACTGCTGGGTTTGCTCTCAGGTTTAATTAAAAAGAGAAAGGATTAGGAGGCCACTCGGATCATTGCTGCCCTGAAAGCAAGACTGGTGAACGCATGCACGCTGCCTGTTGTGAGGAAAGCCTTCTGGATTGCTCGTTGACATTAAAATCTTGAGAGGCAGAGGCAGTAAGGTCCTCAGCATGTATTGAATATCTGCTCAAAAACAACTATACCCTTGAGGTCATATATTACTGCTGGGATTTGGTGCATTAAGAAGATAGGAAACAGTATTAATGCAGTAGATGTTGAATTGTAAAATGAGAGGGAAATAATTTTATCCCAGCCTTGTTGATGACTTCTTGTTACTTCATCCTGGGACTTTGCTCAGCTTGCAAAAATGGTCATTTAATTCTTACAATAATCCTGAAACTTGGGAGATGTTTTCTTTTTATGGCTAGGGCTGAGATTTGGAGAGGTCAAATAATTTGCCCAAGGTCACACAGTTCAGGACAATGCCCACATGCCATCCAGGCTCATCTGACACCAAAGCCTGTGCTCCTTCCACTCGACCATGGTGCTGTTCGCAGAAATCTCCAGGGGAGCCTTGTGTCCAAAGGAGGCTCAGGAGGGCTGCTTACCTCCGAGCACACACCCAGTGGAGCTGGAGACACAGAGCTGAAGGACCAACCCCAAGCTCATCCAAAATCAGGCCAGGCCAGAGGAGCCAGCGGGGCTCTGAGCGGGACTCTGATGGCAGCACCTTGGGAAGAAGCACTGAGAGGTTCTGAGAAGGAGTGAGGCGAGGCCACCACCTGCCTTTTGTCCTTGCTCCTTCTCCAAAGACAGCTTCATGGCTATGGTTTCTAACTGCACCCTGTACGCACTTTTTTTTTTAAGTTGCATGACAGGATGTTAAAAGTTTTTGTGTTTCTCTAGGATCAGTAGTTAGGTGGTTTCTACTCACCAAATCCTGTGAGGGGGGATCTGAAGAATCGGTTGTAAAGATTAGGGTGCCTGAAAGAGAGCGTGTCTGTCCCATCCTTGCTGATGGCCTCCATGGTGGTGAGCAAGGGGAAGGGGAATTGGAGAGCACAGCGTTCAGGGGCAGTGGAGCAGTCTTTCTGCCTTTTGTTTGGGAGTACAAGGATGGAGGAATTTCCTGGGGGGTCATGTACACACTGACTTAGGAAGTGCACAGGAACCATCTTGCTAGTGTCCCTCCAAAACAGGCACGTCCCCTGGTGCTTCCCAGCTGCGTGTGACTGTGGGGTGGTTGCTGGGGAGCGAAGGTGAGGGGATTGGAAGAGTCTCAAGCCAGGGGGTGTCCCATGTCAGCGACCTGTGTACCTTATATCTCCAAGAGCCCACACGCGTGCCCTAGGGGATGCCGCATTTGGACACTTGTCACCGAGAGGGCAGCGATGCCCAGTGAGTGTCACCAGGAAAGCAGTGACGTCATGCAGAGAGAACCAGTCTTGCCTGCTTTGTAGAGAGATGTTTACCACATATCCCTCCTCTGCACTTCCCCCGCTACACACACCCTCCCAAAGCAGCGCCTAGAAGAAAGAGGAACAGGAAGGGAGTGGGAGAACAGACCCCTCACCTGTCCCCATAGCCTGTAATGAGGAAAACAGAGAATTTTCCCTCATATAGGGGATTGGAATTTTAATGGAACTGCATGGTGATTTTCTCTGTTGAGCGTAACCCAAAAGCTATTCATTCTGTCTAAGATGTCCTCAGGGGTAGGAGAGGAGGCTTTCCCTAGCAGAGTTGTAGACAGTAGTAGCAAGAAAGCAAGCCTTCCCATATTTTCATGTTTATGCCACAAGTTAAGGTTCTTCATGTCACCAGTTACAGATGGAGGGAGGGAAAAGATCGTCATGTGACGCCCGCTGCGAGGCCGTGGCCCAGTCTTCCTCCTGCCAAGATAACTTTTGTTCTCATTTCCCAACGCCGTCAGATCGGCTCCTGTCATTATTCAGGTACAGGGTGTACTCTACTGAAACTTGAGACTGCAAGGCTCAGATAGTTGTAGTCTTTTGAGTGACCAAGCTGACCATTAAGTTGATATTAAGATTATCGTTGGCTAAGTTCTCATGGTTTAGCTGTCTCTGATTGATTTAGGGTCAGAGGAAGAATCTGATTGTGTTTCTTAACATTCTTGGGCTGTTCACCTCTCTACTTCAATCTTCAGTCCTTTGTTTGGCCGGCCAGTCAGCAAGTCTTCACTGAGTCGTGCTGTGTGCCACTTGGAGGGATTTGACCACAGACCGGCCCTGCAAGCTCCCCATGGAGCCTACATCTTCTACCCTGGTCTAGTGGATCTTCTCTGCCATCAACACTAAATCTTAAAATTTTCAAATAAACCTGCTCAGAATCCTCCAGTTGCCCTCCACCACTGTGGGTAAAGTCTGACCTTCTTAATTGAGCCTCTCTGTAGAGGATGCTAAATGATTTTTAGCTTCCTCTCTTGCCTCTGCAACCATCCATGAACCATCTGCTCCCCGGTTGGCTCACTGATCCCCATCTGCCCCTTGATTTTGCCTCTTGCCTCTTCTGGAATGCCCTCCCCTTTGTCTCCGTTTTCCAGATGATTGAAGTCGATCTCTCAAGGCTTTTTGCTTTCATGAAATGTGACCCCCAAGCCCCTAGGCCACATGGGGCTGTTCTGGACTCGAACTCCTGCCGCCGTCATAGCCGCTGCCTGTCACTCAGCAGCCCTGGCTGGTCAAGTCCATTGTGATCTGGTGCCGTGTGCTTTCCCTGCCACGCTTAGAAGCTTATGGCCGCAGAGACAGTTTCATATTCATCTTTCTATTCTGTTCAGCATCTGACACACATAGGTGTTTGTTAAGAGTTTGTGGAGAAATGAGTAGGTTCTTTTTGTTTCACTAAAGAGTTTGTGCCTAAAGATGTTGAGATTATCAGATAGTAGAGTGATCTTGGGTGAGAAAACAGGGCATTTTCTTTCCAGCCCTCCTAGCCATTTGTCTCTTGTGTTCCTCACACATAAACTGAAGCTGTAACACATTTACCTTCAATGTTTTATTTCTTTGAGAGTTTTTCGAGCTGAGATGAATAGCTTTTCCGTCGGTCATGAGATGGAGTTCTCAGCCAAAGGCAAAGGGACAAATTAGACTTACTCTAATACTGTTTGGTTCATACAAGGGACACTGTATCTGGAAATTTATAAAATAGGTCCAGATAGCTTCTTGAATTTTTATTAATCACACAGCCTATTTCCTGCTTTGAGGGTTAGGCATTTGCTACACTACCCTGATAGGTCTCCTGTGAAATCCGTGGAAATCTTGACAAAGTACACTTTGGATGATAGATTAAATATTGCCATCTTCTGTTCATTATGAGAAGTACCATTGACTTTCAAGAAGCCATCTTGTGTTGCTCCTTGGCTTTGAAAGACTGTCAACAAATTATCCCAGGTTGCAGGTACTCAACCTTTAAAAATGGGAACACAGAGTTCTAATTATACATTCAAATAATAATAATGGTATTTGGGGTTTTACTTATTATGCTGTTTAAAAAGAGTATCTTTGCAGTATGTGGTGAGTAGGCTTAACGTGAATTATTCAAGATACAGAAGGAATATAAGGCTCATTATTGCAAAAGGATTCTTGCAAGTATCCTATCAGTTGTTTTATTTTATAAAGCTTGTCGTTAGGGATAGGCCAGCGGCTTTGGAAAATAATTATACAAAGAGATGATATTTTATAACAGTAAGTTTCAAATGAATGATGTGTATAGGTAATTTTAGAAAACAATTTCCCCTTTAAATATGCAAAAATTTTAAAGCATAAACATAGGTTGTCTTCAAAATAACATCATTTTTGTATTTTTTTCCTTAAGGCCAAAGCCCTTCTCCTCATAGTGTGCCCAGGAGAAAGGTGACAGTAACTGGAAACAGTGTCTGGGGCTGATGTGGCTCAGCTGACATCACAGGAGCTAAGTCATGAGCAGAACTGCTGTGGAGATGTCAGGCATCTGCCGGCCCCAGCTCTGAGTGGCACTGGCTTGCCCTCTGCTGTTTTATTTTTCGCTTCTAATATGTGTTATGTCTATTATTTAAATTACAAACCTAATATATCTTGTTGGTAACAAAAAATACAAAAGCATCAAAAGTAGTATTGACTGTGACCCCTGGCCCTTGTCACCTCTGTTTTTTTGCTGTACCTGTGCCAGGTTGGTATAGGTGTTCATATGTTTTAATCCACTTAATCAAACACGTATAAACATAAATACGTTATTTGTACCTTAATTTGTTTTACAAGAAATGAGATAATTGTATGAATATTATCCTGTAGGTTACTCTTTTCATTTAACACATCATGGGCCAATTCCAAATCAGTCTGTGTGTGTTTCTGTCTCCGTGTCTGTCTCTTTTTCTCTCAAATCCATGTCTTTTTGTCTCCGTAGAAGTTCAGGGTAGGAATATGCCATAGATGAAGTATGGTACATTCTTAGGTTTTTGAGTCTTTACTATGAGGAAGTTCTAATAAACATTCTTAGACATCTGTCTTTATATGCTGGTACTTCTAAAGATCTGGGTGAAAGAATATTTATGTTTTTAACCTAGCTTAATTTTTTAAACTCCAGCTTTTTGCAAGTATTTGTTCCTATCCTCTCAGTATCACTGTAGGCCTGAGACTGATCTATTTCTTCTGGCGTTGAGTTCTTGGTGTCAGGATAATCCACCTGCTTTTTGTGGACAGAAGAGGAACACGGTCAGTGACTGGTGTTTCCTAGAATGGGACCACCTACTTAGCCAAACAGCAAGGATGGAATATTAGCAGTAATACATCCATCCCAGGAATGTACGTATTTCCCAACAGAGGCCAAACTTGTCTCCTTCCTGGTTTTAGTTACATAGAACGAGGGCAAAAGTTTGCATTTAATAAATGTCTTCAAAGTCCATTGTCTTTAACCCAGTTTGCACTGGGAAACCCCCCACCATATACAAAATTGTGGTGATGAAAATGGTCCCAAAGCCCTCCTAACAGGTGTCTAGACTGAAATAAAGGGCCTGGAGAAAATGGCTCTGGAGGTAGTTCTCCAGGCGCTCGTCATTTGAGTCAGTGATTCCTGCTCGAGGTTTAATTGGTGGATTCTTGTAGACAGATTAAAATCACATTGCCATTCCTGTAGGATAATGTGTTTATTGGCAATATAATACTGGAAGATATAATTGAACTTACGGAGCTTTCTATTGCCAGCTGCCTCTGCTAATATTCTTCTGCAAACCTACAGGTTACAATGTTTGGTTAAGTCAGGGCAACTTGGCTCTATCCCAGAATTCCATATTCAAATTTGGCATCTCTGACCGAACCCATGAAGAGGCATCTCCAGAAAGCTTTCCAGCTAAGAAAGTGTGCCTCACATCAACACATTTATGGTGTTGAATGTAAGCGTGAGTGCCTGGAATCACACAGCTCAGTAGAATGTTCCCATGATCTCAAACATGTTACGTTTCCGCACATCATTTTGAATGCTGTTATGGCTGTTGGTGAGCTGTATCGGTCATTTTCTGCCCTGAATATCACTGGTGACTAACTCTGTTTTGCTGACCACTGGCAGCTCAATGCCATGGCAAATCGTGCTGCAGGGAAAGGCTATGAGAACGAAGACAACTACTCCAATATCAAGTTTCAGTTTATCGGCATAGAGAACATCCATGTCATGAGGAGCAGTCTGCAAAAAATGCTGGAAGGTAAGTCATTTCCTTATGCACAGCATTAAAAAAAATACAGTGAACTATGGTAACGTCAAGTGGAATAAGATAGTCTTTTGTTTCTTACATTGTTTTTACAATAATGCTGTTTATATAGGTGGGATAAGTTGAGATGAGAATATCATATTGCAGGGACTCTCGAAACATTTAAGTCTTCCTCTTATTTTTTCTAAGTGTCATGGGGAAATGGTTTTTTAACTTGGTTAGCAAAGCCACGCACTGTCCAGTGCTTAGTATCTAAGATAAAAGTGCACAGGAGTTTTTCTTTCTCCCTCATCATATTAGTTTGACCCACGTTCAAGGCTATTCGGAGATAAAGCAGTCCTACATTTAAAGCAGCAGCCGACTCTGTTCATGTGTGGAGATGAGGTGTATAAAATGAATCTGAGTGGCCGAATGGCCATTAGAAGGGAGGGTGTTGCAGGACCTGATACTCATTTCTCAAAAGCAGCAACACTGCGGTGCATCTGCACTCAGATCACTTTCCCACGCGACGTCCCTGCGCCCCGGCCCCCAGCACCTTCCACCAGGGGACACATGCACACAGGCTTATGGGGGAGGAAACGACAAAGATGGATTATGTAAGGTATGATGGCCATTCTTGCGGCCAAACCAGCCATAAGCTGATTAGCAGAAATTCTGCATTTCAAGCAAAACCAGCCTCATTTACTGCTTATGCTCCACATGATTGTGAAGGCACTCGAGGAGGAATCTGCCACCCCGTCCACGACTTCTGGCTCTGGTGGGAGTACAGGGAAAGGGGGATGCAAAACCCTTGGCTTTGTGCATTGAGGTCGCGGAGAAGCTGTGAACGCTGTGCTTGTGCTGGCGGTGAAGGCCCTGGAAAGGGTGGGGGGTGCTGAGTGCGGGGACAGTGGGCTGTGAATAGGAAATGTGGGGGTGGGGGGGTAGGTGTGAGGGAGGACCAAGAAAATGCTGAATGACTTTTCCCGAGGAGGACACATTTGCTCTCGGTGTGCAGGTCTCTGCTTGACCAGGAGGACAGTGGGTAGTGAGAATGTGCCCACAGGGCTGGAGGGCCTGGAAAGACCCGCTCCTGATTTCCATTTCCCTTGCCGGACTCCCGGGGCCGGCTCCATCACTGTAAAACATGCAACCAAGCAGTTCCCCCCCTTCCCTGGGCTGTGTTACCTGCCATAAAATGAGAGGCTTAGACTAATTATTTCTGTGGGTCCCTCCAGCTGTGTCAGGTCTGTGACTACAGTTTGAGGCCCCTGGTTGCGAATATTTGAGACTTGGGTGTTTGAATGCTTAGGAGAAATCTCATCCTGTATCTGAAAAAAAATCAGGGCCCCAGAGAATCTCCGTCTTATTTCCACATGAGAACTGCCATGTTTTATGCCACTGTGATACCTTGGGCATGGTTGTTTGAGATGCCTTTTTTTTTTTTTTTAAGAGGATACCTGGGTGGCTCAGTGGTTAAGCATCTGCCTTCAACCCAGGGCATGATCCTGGAGTCCCAGGATCGAGTCCCACATTGGGCTCCCTGCAGGGAGCTTACTTCTCCCTCTCCCTATGTCTCTGCCTCTCTCTTTCTATGTCTCATTAATAAGTAAACAAAAATCTTTTAAAAAAGAAAGATTTTATTTGAGAGAAACAGAGCGAGCACAAGCAGGGGAAGAGGCAGAGGGAGAGGGACAAACAGACTCCCTGCTGAGTGGGGAGCCCCACAGAACCCTGAGATATGACCTGAACCCAAGTCAGACCCTTAACAGACTGAGCCACCCAGGCACCCCGATTGTTTGAGCTTCTTAAACTTGAGCTCACTTATGTTTGAGCTTCTTAAACATAAATAATCATTGACAGTTTGGCTGTCCCTGCTATCAGCTTTACTTTTTAGGTGTCAAAAAATTGGACTAGCTTTGCACTGTTATTAAAAGGATGGTCTAACATTAGTATGAAGGGTGTGCATCACTGTCAGAATCATTAAAAAACACGTAGTTGCTATGCTTCATATTTTTCATTTAGTAATTTCATAAACTGACTTTTGAGCCACATACATTTTCTTCAATGCAGAAAGTAGCTCTGAGGAGTTTTTGTACCCCATCACTCTGACCTTCGTTTCGGAATTAGCCTTTTTTTGGTCTCTTATTAGGAACCATTTCTGCTTTGTCCTCTTACCTGTGGCCTGACTCTCTTCTCCTAAAGGATAGCAGACTGACCAAGTCCTCAAGGGCAGTCCCTGTTGCATGAGGGATCACAATAATTGGGCATCACTTTCCAGCTCACTGTCAGCGCAGTGAGCAAGGACAACCTTCTGGATACCTTTCAGGGAACTTGACCAATGTTTGACTATCTGTTTTTACCAAGTAAATTATAAACCACTTGTGGAGGCTCAGCTGATGAAGTGATGCAACCAGACCCACCTTCTAGGGCTTTTTCTGTTTCCAACAGCTGTCCTTGGCATCAAGAGAGATTGAAAGGTTCATGCTGCTGGTTATGTGGTAGGAAGAGGCATAGTGAACTTTTATTCATGGTTATTATTTTCTTGGATTCTTTTAACCACTGTTAATATTATCAGAATGGATTTTGAAAAAAAAAGGGAAAAAAAGGAAAAAAAAAAAGAATGGATTTTGAATGACAGAGAAGAAAAAATTGCTTGCATTCTGGCTCTGTGAGCAAGAGCTGCAGGATATTTCATCAGAAACTGATCTTGAGGACTAAGTTCACATCCGGTGTAGGTCCTTTTATAGAGCTCACTTAATTTTAACTTTGATTTATAAGTTCTGAAGCAAACTTTGTTGCTTTGCGGTATTTATATCTATCTCCCAATGAGACAGAAATGATGCCTTCCAGTTACATAGCAATTTTGTAATTGTTTTCTATTTCCTTCTTTTTCAATCATATAATGTTTTTCCCTCAAATAATAAAATGGTGCCCTACATTTTCTCTTTTTATTGGAACGGTCAATAAGAAAGCCCACATTTCTTTGCCATGTGGACACTTCTATATATGCTCTTCACAACATGGCAGCTTATTTTTTCAAAGCATAACTCTCCAGTGCTACAGTCTAGCATATTACATTTCATATCCATCTATCCATCTATCTATCTGTCTATTTCTTTACATAGGCTCCACACCCAGTGTGGAGCCCAACATGGGGCTTGAACTCACAACTTTGTGATCAAGACCTGAGCTATTGTCGAATCAGACACTTAACCAACTAAGCCACCCAGGTGCTCCATATTTAAAAATATTTTTATATTACATAATTAATTTAAAAGTTTTTAAAATATTCACTTCCCAGGATCTCATAACAAAGCAAGATTTGAGCCTAGTACCTCCTGTCACGTTAGAGCATTCCTCATTGATATGTGGGTACAGCATTGTAGAGGCTCACAGATAACCACCCCACGTTGTAATGGTGTTAGAACATCTACAAGGTGATTACTATGTACCAGACATTATTTTAATTCTCTCAGGTGTATTTATTCAAGTAGTCCTCATGGAAGTCTTGCTAGAGCTATTTTTAATACAGTCATTTTACAGATAAGGAAATGGAGGAAATACAGAAGCTAAGGAACTCGTGCCAGCTCATGACAGTAGGTGGTAGAACCAAGATTTTCACCTAACCAGTATGGATCCAGATGCCACACTCTTAACCACTTGACTTTATGGCCTCTCTAGGTAGCGGGTTGGGTAGAAAGTGCCCTGGCCTAAGAGTCAGAAGATCTAGGTTTGGGTTCTTGCTTTATAAAAGTCTCTGAATAAAGGTGAATAAACCTCATTTCCGGTATTTGTAAAACAATGTGAACGATGTATCGTCTCTAACTTACAGATTTATTGAAAAGATTCCTTGCAAACTGTAAAGTGCTTTCTAATGTAAAGTGTATTATGCTTTCTCTTGGGAAGCAACACTGCACTTGGAAGTAAGTACTGAATAAAATGGGTCAGTTAATGCACTATGGATGAAGTTGGGCAGCCAGACAAGTATTTGATGGGTCCTAGGCTTTTTTTTTTTTTTTTGTAACTTTTCTCAATTTCTTTATTCAAGAGACATGGAGTAAAACAGTGCAATTTCAGAGGTAGGGAAGTGCTTTCCTGGTGACATGGTCACTGTCCACTCAGCAAAAGTCCGTCAAAAATAATTTACAAAACCACCTGTCAGGCCTTGTAGATGTTTTCTCAGCAAATTACTTTACAGAGATAGAAACCTCAGCCTGATGGCAGGTCGTATGGTAATGGGTCCAGAGCACAAGAAGAAAGGCCAGTGTCCATTGAGCGATTTGGGCAATACTACAGTGAAAAGCTGTTTGAAGGGGGCCAGAGTCAATGCAATTAAAAAGATGGAAATCTTTGTATTGGACCCTGAAGTGTAACCACTTTTGTCTTTTCCCCCGGAATTGTGGGCATTGACAGTGGAGAACGTTTTGTGGCAAAATCAGATGGCCCCAGAGAGCATATCTGATTTGTACTCTGTGTGAAGGTTCTGAGGCCCATTATTCAAAACCTTCATTAGGTGTAGAAAGGACAGTTGAAAGCAGAGAATGTTGAGTACATCATGGGAGGCAGCGAGTATTATGGGTATCTGACTAACCACTCCGGTTGCCCTGCCAAGTTGCCTTGGGCACACCAAGGTCTAGAAAGGAGCAGTCCCTCACACACCCAGCTCTAAGAGGTCCATGAAACACTTCTCTCTGCTTAGAATTAGGGTTGTGGCTTTCAGTTCAAATGCCCCTTTTGTTGGATACCTTCTTGCTCACCTCCTGTCTTTATGAGGTGATGGCTACTTCTACCTGGAAGAAATGGAGTTCAACTCTTTATAGATATTCAGATTTAAGTTCTTCATTTTAAAGTGTTTCCTATTATGCTGCCTACAAGTTGTTGAAGTTCTACCACATATGAGCTAATAAAAGGCAACAGAAGTTCATCTTGTTTCCGTTCTCTGTGGTTTGACTTTTTACCACTATTAATTCCCTCAATTACTAACCTGTTAGATGAGACAGTCAAGGCCTGGCTGAAAATCTGGTTATTGTCCTTCAAAATTTAGCAATAAGGCATGAGTTTCCATGCAAAAAAACCTTATTACCCATTAAAATAGAGCTAGATCGCTTCACGTCTAAGGCTTTCCAAAGAGCATTCTGCATGACCAACAGACCTGTCCTGTCAGGCTTTACTAGTTATCAATTCATGGTCACTTGGAGGCAAGAAATGGATCATGAGCGTGTACCTTGCTCTCTGTGGTGTTGTAAGAGGATGTAAAATGTGGCTGATAGAGTGCTGGGTGGTATCAGCTAATCTGGACCATAATATCCTAAGCACTAAGGCATGGAGGAAAGAGCCTGCGCCTTGGGGGTGTATGTGCAGCTCAATTATTTACTGGCTGGGTACTGGATGATGACTAAGTAAACTTCTTAAAGCCGTCTTTCCAATCCTTGTATTGGGAGTAAATAATACCCTTACGGGAGAGACTGTGGAGAAGCAAGCCCAGTACCAGCTGGGTCCTGAGCACCGTAGTTTGCTCAGACATTCATCTGTATGTCAAACAGCTATTGAGAGTTTTCTACATGCTGGGCATTGGACGGAAAGATGTTTCATTCATTAATACAAAACAGAGTGCTAATTTTGTTGTAGGGTAAAAATCGTGGGCGGGGAGAAAAGATGATGCTCGCTTGTTACTGAGGGCTGTCCCTGGGTAAGGCAGGGGGTCCGGTGTTTTCACTGGATGTCCATGCCAAAGACTTTTTCTCTCTTGACATTATCAAGGAGAGGACAAGAGAAAACAAAGTGATTTAATGACAGACTAGGGACTATTTTTATTCCTAATTATGCTTTCTCTTGACATTCACTGAGACATTTCAAAGATTAATTTCACCTTCAGAATTACTGCTTTATATTTTGTTAATCACGATGGCCAGTTTTTGTACAACTAGGACATTTACAAAAGGAATGGTTATAGAAGACAGTGCCTCCCATTGCAACTAAAGATAGACGTGACTCATTTGAGTGACAAGGCAAGCTGTTCTTCCATAAGGCTGAGGTTGAGATTTGGCAGTTCAGTATTTGCTTGTAGTGACAGTGAGGTTTGAGATTTGGTGAGAATGTTGGTTCTGGCAGCTTTCGCAGCTGGTATGATGAGTGTGGAATGAGTCTCCATCCGCTCCCTTCCCTGCCACTTCTGCTGCTTATTCACCACGTCCATCATCTGCTGTCACCATCCTCATTGTCCAGGAGCCCTGAGCCTTCTCTTCAGTGCCGACCGCTGGCCGATATCTTGCATCCACCCTGACTTCCCAGCCTCTTAGCATCTTCTCCCGGCCTAGACTTCTGTATTGCCATTTGCTCTCAGTTCCCTGTTTAGACTTTCAGCCTTACCTTCAGCTAACTTCCTGCTCATCCTGCCTGGCTCAATTTGCAAGCTGACTTAATTATTCTCTGTTATTGGAAAAAATATGGAAATTGGAGTCAAGGGAATGAGACTCCTATCACAGTGTACTTACTGGGCCACTGGCATCTGAACCTGTACCTCTTCGATAAGTTGAGAAAATCAGACCTACTGTAGATGGGAGGTTGTGTCAGGTCATTGAGAGAAAACCACCAAACACCAAGCCTTGCATATAGTAGGTATAATATAAATGGGCACACACTTATTTATTTGTTTGCCACAACTGGTGTTTTTAGACAAATTCACATGCAAAGCTAATAAATGCTGAGGGCATTCTTTTGTGAACCTGCTGCTTGATTTCCTGTAGGCCAATGGTAATTAATATTACCGGAACACGTGTATATACATGGATTTATACACACGTTCATGTTTATTCGTAGCTGGACATACACATACTCATGCACGTGTGTGCTTGTGTACAGTGTTTTCTATGCTACAACTTAGGCAGTGCTAACAAAGATATAAAGAATTTAGGCTTGATTGCATCTTACTAATTTATATTATCAACAAATTCTTTAAAAGAAAGCAAGGCTGTACAAGCATGGGTTTCATAGAATTATTATATGGCAATTCCAGAAAATAACATCATGCACAAGGCTGGAATTGTTCTAAAGAATAATCACTAATCTTGTTGGTATTCAGTGGAGATGCTAATATGCGAAACTCCCTAGTTAACGTAGAGTTCTCTAAGAGAGGGGCCATGTTGCTTGGCCTGGGTAGGGAAGTGCATACCACTAACATTGATAAATTGAATACAATTCACGCAGAGCTCAGAAGTTCATTCTATGTCACCATGGTGGGCTCTAAGTAGATGGCAGACCGTAAAACAGGCTTAACCAGACATTTCCATGTCACAGGCCATCGTTAAGTCTTCTTTAATGGGTTCACCTGCCAGGATGTTCAGTGAAGGGAAATTATTATCCTTTTACCAGTTCTTTGTTATTCTTTTTCTTTTTCTTTCTTTTTTTTTTTTTTTTTTTACATTTTTACCAGTTCTTTGAAGATCGTCTCATCGGATCTGGCATTTTGACTCCAAAACAGGAAAGGGACAAATCAAACCATCAGCAGAACTCAGGAGGCTATCCTGCTGGTAATTAAGGGAGTGCCATGAAATTTTCAACTTTAGGTCTTAGGAGACAAAAAAGAGCGATCCTGTGGGGGTTCAAATGGAGACCACCTTTGCAGCCTCCCTATCCCCCCCTGCCCCAACTGTACACGGAGAAATGAGACTGGTGTTAGGAACTCTCTAAAGAAGATCACCCAAGGCTCTTTTTCTTCCAAATAGATTTCTTCTTCCTCTTATCTCTTATTTTCTTATGTCCTGTAATCATCTATCTTTTCTCTTTTTAGCGTTATCTATATGTGTTTAGGGGATATGGTTGCCCTTTTATGTAAAACAAATATTGTTAGACCTGGGCATTAAACTCCCAGCGAGTACTAAGTGCGATTCTCTGTGGCATATGCCTCTGATGTCAGCTGAAATGAACTTCGTTCAGCAAAATGGTTTGTAAATATTGGTTTGGGTTTGGCAACAAGAGTGAACAAATCGGTATTTCTGCCTTATCCTGAGTTTATCCAAACAAATCCACTAGTTTTATATTTAAAAATGCAGGCACGGATTGTTTGAGTCTCAAGTGTTCCCCCATCTGTCCCGTGTATTAATCATCTCCAGAGCTGTTTGCTCTGACCCGGCCGCTCAGCATTTGGCGCTCACACCCTCGCAGTGGTTACCTTGCTTGAAAACCTGGTGAGGTTATTCTACTTGACGTACACAGTTTTAGTGTTCCTGAAAACAGGAATGTTCAACGAGGAGCCATTCTCGGTGTGGGAAGAAAGGAGCTGGCCTGGCAGGAAATACAGCAGCTTGTCCCCTTGCTGAGTGAGCTAAACGGAGAGGGCAACACTGGAACGTTCTCTCTGGCAGTACATGTGAGGGCCTCGTTTCTGTGAGCTGTCTATGCCTCTCTTGCTTTTGGCACAGACCCATCTCCAGGTTAGCTGGAAAGCCTGGTGTCTTTATTTTTAAACTTGCTGTCATTTCCATGCCTTGTGGGAAGAGAAGGTGAAAAGGATCATTTGTTCTTGGGCTGAGCTTCAGAGTTTGGGTGCCAAGATATCCCTCAGGCTCCCCGGACCTTTTGAAGTAAACAGGAATGCCAACGAGCCCTAAGCCCTATAATAACAACCAGAAAGTTCGGCCTCTTTAGTGAAAAGGGGGGAGAAAAGAGTGTTTGCAAGGTAATGTTATCTGTGGAAGATTTAAAGGAATCAGTGGAGTCCTGAGACTCTACGTGGTGGAATGTGTGTATTTTAGGATTAAGTTGAACACTTTGGGTCATGGCCTGGGGTTAAACAGAAAGACCAAACAGCAGGCGCCCAGGGAGTGGTGGGAGGTCCCAGGCCGTGCTGGAATTTCAGGCCTTCCCACCGGGCTGGGTGCACAGGCAGAGGCGAGCCTGTCCCCTGCAGGAACCGAGTGGTACTGCTGGGCAGTGTCACTTGGCGGGCAAGGCAGGCTTGCCCAATTTTAATCGGGAGGCTGTCGTCCTGCCTTTGCATCAGAGTCCACAGTCTGTCTTCAAACTGGGTACACGCAGCTGAACTTGCGAGAAGACTTACGAGGTGCGCCCTGGCTAGCTGGCTTCACGGCATTGACTTTGATGTGTTCTCATTCCTAAAGCTGCTGCCCCTTGGAACGCTCCTTGGCCTGGGCTGGAAGCCGCCTCTCCTTTGCCACCTCCCCCTTCTGGTTGCCCTTTTGCCAACTTTACAAAAGACAGACACACCCTTTAACACATCCTCAGTCTTATGGTGTTTTATCGGAGGGTGCAGGAGAGAGTGCATCATTTCAAACATTATTGCTGGGGTGCACGTGCAGGAACGTTTGAAGACTGCTAATCAGGTTAATCTTCCTCGAGCCATCTAAATCACTGCTGTCCCAGAGAACTGTAATGGAAGTCACGCGTGTAGACAATATTTGTAATTTTACATTTTCTAGTAGCCGTGTCAAAAAAAGGGAAGGGATATGGGTGAATTAATTTTTATGCTACATTTGTATTTAACTCGATATGTCTCAGATATTATTTTTTTAAAGATTTTATTCATTTATTCTTGAGAGAGAGATAGAATCAGAGACACAGGCAGCGGGAGAAGCAAGGCTCCATGCAGGGAGCCCGACGTAGGACTCGATCCCAGGTCTCCAGGATCACACCCTTGGCTGAAGGTGGCGCTAAACCGCTGAGCTACCTGGGCTGCCCTGTCCCAGATATTATCATTTCAACATGTAGTCACTACAAAAACTATTAGTGAGATATTTTTTTATTCTCTTTTTCATACTGTCTTTGACATTTGGGACACACTTTGTGCTCACAGCATGTCTCAGTTCAGACTTTGCTCCATTTCAGATGTTCAGCAGCCACGTGTGACTAGCAGCTGCTACACTGGATGGTACAGTTCTAAGTGACAAAATGTATAATCTTTAAGCTGATAGTATGTGGGAGGCAAGGAACATTTAGAGTGGTTCGTGTTTGAATTGCAAAAAATAATATAACTGAGATCGATAGACATTGCTTAAGAGCATGGACTTTGGAGTCAGACTGAATCCCAGCCTCACTGCTTATCAGCTGGTGACCTTGGACAAGTTACTTAACCTCTCCTTGCATTGGTTTCCACTTTTATAATAAAAAAATAACAATAATAAGAGTCCCTTCTTCATATGATTGTTATGACTGTATATAAAGCACCTGGAGGAATGTCTAGCATCTGGTAAGCACTATTTAAGTTTTGCTATTATTATTAATAGTAGTAGTACCATTTCTAGTTAAAGCCACCAGGGTAGCCATGGTATAGTAGCAGAAACTCTAGGCTTTGGTCAGAAGACTTGTGCTCTCCTTCCATTGATCACATTGTGTCCTAACCTTCCTAACACTTTGAGGTCAGGTGTGAATGAGTCTGTACCTCCTACCTCTTAGGGCACCACACTAGATGAACAAATAATAAAGCGTATTTCATAGCTACCATTTCTGAGTCTTCTATCTCTCAGCATAATATTTTCTCTCATATTACCCTTCAATTTACTCTTTGAGGAAAGTTTTTTATCCCCCTGGCACCCTGGAGGAAATCAAGGCTTGGTAACTAGCCCCAAGTTGTGTGGCTGGGTGGAGACTGAGCTGGAATTTGAATGCTAGAAGGTTAGACTCTGAAGCCCATGGCCTTGAGCAGGGCTGTTGAGCTGTTGCCCCTGCATACATCATGATTAATACTAAGATGCACAGATTAGTTCACATGAAATTAAAATCTAAGTGAAACCCGGAGGTTTTCCCATTTCCCCAAGATATCAGATTAAGTTAATATGAAACACCCTCTAATAAGAACACCTAGAAGTGCCAGACAAGTATAGCAAACATTTTCTTTCTTTTTTTTTTTTTTAAGATTTTATTTATTTATTCATGGCAGACACACACAGAGAGAGAGGCAGAGACACAGGCAGAGAAAGAAACAGGCTCCATGCAGGGAGCTTGACATGGGACTCGATCCCGGGTCTCCAGGATCACATCCCAGGCTGAAGGCAGCACGAAACCGCTGGGCCACAGGGGCTGCCCAGCAAACATTTTCTTAAATGAATATCGAACTTATAAGACAGAAGAGGAATAAGCCATCAGGTAATCAAGACTGTGGTGAGATACCACTGCACATCCACTAGGGAGGCGATAGTCAAAAGGGCAAGTGATAACAAGTGTTGGCTAGGAGGTGGGGACATTGGAACCCTCACACATTGCTGGGGGGAATGTAACATGGTGCAGCCGCTGTGGGAGACAGTTTATCTGGAAGCCTCTCAAGTGGTTAAACCATGTGACCCAGAGAGTCCACTCCCAGGTATGTCCCCACGAGAAATGAAGCATACTTCCACATAAAACTTGTATGTGAATGTTCATAGCATTATGCATCAGAGCCCAGAAGTAGAAATAACCCAAATGCCCATCAGCCGATGAATGGATTAAAAAATGTGGCAAACCCATTCCGTGAAATATTTGGCCTTAAAAAGGAGCGAAGTACTTATATGCTACAACTTGTATGAACCTTGGGAACATTATACTAAGTGGAAGGAGCCACTCACAATGAGCCAAATGTTGTATGATTCAGTTAGATGAAGTATCTGGAATATGCGAATCTATACAGAAAGAAAGTAGATTAGTGGGTTGCCTAGGGCTGGCGGACAGGGAAAATGGGTGACTGCTAATGGGTTTCTTTTGGGGGTGATAACATCCTGGAATTGAATATGGTGATGGATACACAACTCTGTGAATATACTAAAAATCAACGAACACTTTGAGTGAGTGAATTGTACTGTAAGTAAATTCTATCACAAAACGTTTAGAAAAGAAATATGAGGAACTCCCCACCCACCAGAAGGGAAGAGTTGGGGGAGGGAGGGGGGGGACATTGCCTTCAGTGAAGGCTGAGAACTTCAGATTTTGTTTAGATTTGCTTTTCATTTTTCAAAAAGTGTTGTAATTATAGAGGGTTATAAAAAAAATCATATAATTCTATGTGTGTAACCAAAGCAAGAGCCAAAGTGCCATCCTCTTCCCCAGCCATGCCCACTTCCATTCCTGCTTCTCAGGAAACCGCTTCCTCTTACCTTAGGCCTTGGCCTGCATGTTTCCAGTGTCACCTGAGTTCACTGCTGTTGCCTGATGTTTCCACTTTGGGTAGCGTCTGCCGACGTCCCTCTATGGAAGAGGAAGGATGGCTGACCTCTCACATCCCTCATCTGCCTCAGAGAGTTAAATCACAATTTTGATTAGCTCCTTATTCAGTGTGTACAGTTTTGTTGTGTAATTATTCTCTTAGCTGAGGCTTTTTTTTATAAAAGTGCTCTGGTCCTGTTTCCTTTCTAGAACTGTCTTCCCTGATGTTAATAAAGTAGGGAGTCTGCACTGCCCTACAGAGTTAAGCACGGGGAGTCTGCACTGCTTCATTTTTGCCTTCCAGATATCCTGCAGATGCCTGCGGTGGATCCTTACCTGGGACCCTGGAAGGGGGACTGTGGGCATCCTGGCTGTGAGTTAGCCGAGGTGACCAACCATGCAGCCCCACCGCGGTGGCTAACATGATGCTTTTCCCCAGCTGCTAGGAGCGTGAACTCAAACACGTCGGGAAAGCGATGCATTTTGTGTTTCGTTGGTGGAGACTTCCATTCTTCTGCTCCAATTCAGTGATATGAAACCGAGGTTCAGATTACTGTTCTACTGTATCATATTCTTGGGGTGCTAATCCTGTACCTTTTCTCCTGTGTCTCTTTGCTCTTACCTGAGAATACTGTACTCTGGTGTGTTGTAATTTTTTATACTTATCTTCAGTGAAGTTAACCTGTGCGATCCCACAAAATTATGGAAGTGTTGCTCTTGAGCAGTTGTTGGTTTGCTGCTGCCAGGGATCATGAGGCTGCTGCCCAGACATGGTAATTTCTCAACTAGGGAATCTCACATGTAAGGAAAAGATACCTTTGGATCCCAACCACATATCAAGACTCGACCTAGCATTTCAACATCTCAGGATAAAATTAAATTTTTCAATTTTTTTTTATTTTCTTAGGATAAATTTTTATTTTCCTCATGTGGAGCCCAGGCATCCTGGTCACCACCCTGCGTCCACAAGTGGATTTTTTTTTTAATGGCTCAGTTTAATCCCCATTCCAACTCCGACTCACACAGACCCCACATTTGACCGTGCCTTGCTGCCGGTTATATTTAGCGTACTGAGGCATGTATTCACCCGCTCCCTGCACCCCCACTAAAATGATAAGGAAGTGGTTAAAAAAAAAAAAAGCAAAACACAGAAGAGTGAGACAGTGGGATAACGGGAAAGGATGTGGCAGCAACAAAAATGTCAACGCTGGAAAATAGATGGATGAGTAATAACAGTGAGTGAACCGACGAGACAGAAGCTGAAATTTATGGTGGGGGTGTGAGAAACACCGAAGCAAGCCCGACAATCCCGCAGACCCTCTGAAAGCTCCAGAATGAAGCATGAGGTTCCTCTGAAACAGGTGAACTGATTGACTGTTCGTCCTTAGACCCCCAGCCTCCTCCCTCACCTGTGCTGCCCAGTGAAGGCTCTTACCTCACCTTCACGAGGGAGGATGAGTGAACTTTCTGGAAAAGTTGACTAGAGAGACTCTGAGCTCCCAGACAGCAGGCGTAGCTGGAAGAGGGGGCAGGAAATACCAGGCCAAAAAAGGAGGCAGTACGTAAACGAGAATGGAAGAAGATTCCCCATGGTTCACCTCCCAGCCCTGTTCTGAGCACATGGCATCTGGTCTTACTGAGTCACTCAGACATCGGAACATCCCTCCCTGGGGCCTGCAGCCATTCCAAGAGAACAGTTGCCGAACCTGAAGTTTGGGGGTTCAGGCCCCCCACTTCTCACACAGCAAAGCCCACAGCTAAGAGACCTGCAAGTGCACCCAGCGCTTACGTATAAATGGACAGAGGTCACCGGACACTTGGGGAAAGCCCACCATGGAAGACGGAGACAACACGCACACGCACACACATAAGCACACGCGCAAGCAAGGAAGCGAACCTAATGAATCCAGAAAAAACCGATTCATCCAGACAGTAGAAGACATGAAAACAAACTGGCATTAATCACCTTAGAGAAGTAACAGTGGCCCCACCGAAAGCACTGGCAGAAGCAGGTGTTGGGTAGGGTGTGGGAGGAGGGACTAATCCCAGGCTGCTGGAGAGGATGCAGCAGCTCCTGGAGCGGCTCCGCGATTCCTGGTGGGATCCGCTGACCCAGCCCATTTCACTTACTGAAATGCATGCACAGGGAGACTCTCCACCCGGAGATTGTAGACAGATGTCTTTTGAAGCACTGTTTATAAATATTGAAAAAGAAGACATGACTACAAAAAAAAAAGAAAGGAAATCTTGCCATTTATGATGACGTGGATAGAACTAGAGGGTATTATGCTGAGTGAAATAAGTCAATCAGAGAAAGACAATTATCACTCATGGTTTCATTCATAGGTGGAATTTAAGAAACAACAGAGGATCATAGGAGGGAGGAAAAAATAAAACAAGATGAAATCAGAGAGGGAGACAAACCATAAGAGACTCTTAATCATAGGAAACAAACTGAGGGTTGCTGGAGGGGAAGGTGGGTGGGGGAACGGGAGGTAACTGGGGGACGGACATTAAGGAGGGCATGTGATGTGATGAGCACCGAGTGTTATGTAAGACTGGTGAATTACCTCTACCTCTGAAACTAATAATATATGTTAATTGAATTTAAATAAAAAAAAGAACCAACTAACAACTGTAGGGGAAAGGATACATAATCTGAGATATATTTAGAGTGGGGTGTTATGTGCTTGTGAAATGCGTGAAATCTAGTTGTATAATATGGCTGTCTCAGTAATAAAATGTTGGATAAAAAGATCAAGTTGCCAAGGCTAGAAGTGGGAATGAGGATAATTAATAGTCATGAGGGCTAACATATAAGATTAACTCTTTGTTCTAGGGGCTGTTATTATCCTCACTTTATATAGCCAAGGAAACTGAGGCGCAGAGAGGCTAAATGTCCAAGATTACACAGCTAGTAAATAGTGAAGGGGCATAAACCTGCCTGGTAATGTTCATAGACTTTAGGCCGAAGAGCAAGAGGACATAGGAACATGGGACTTTATTTGTAACATTTTTTTCTTTTCTTTTTTTTTTTTTTTTTTAAGAGATCTGAAATGATTGTGGCCAGTCTGAGTGTCCATTATATTATTTTAAAATCTTTTATATGTTCAAATATTTCATAACACATTTTAATGACCAAGGAGACCATAACCTTGGAAATAGCCTACTGCTGAGTGCCCAGGGCGGCGGGGCTGACCCATAGAGCTCGATTCTATCCATCAGTCTGTGTATTTTTCACTGAGCTTCAGCAAAGCACCTTTCCCCGTCCTGTTCCGCACGTGCTTTATCATCGATACTGGCGGTGTGCTCTCGTGCAGGTGGTGATATGGGCCGGAGGGAACAGCACCGTAACCCCAGACAAAGGGACCATGCTCGGGGGTCAGAGCAGGGCCAGAGAGAACTCAGTTCTTTAGCTGCTGATTAGGTCCCCGGAGAGCTGTGCTTCCAGCTGGGCAAGAGTTTGAAATTTTGCCTAAACTACTTTATAACATGGTTAAGTAGAGCCTTTGCCGGGAATTTTGGTGTTATTTTCTTCATCATTGCTGTCATCTCTGACTCAGAATTTAATCACTTGTGTGTTTTCTTTCTTTTTTTTTTTAATGTGGCTCTTAGATTGCGGGAAATGAGAGTGAACCTTCTCTTATGTGGCACATTTGAGGAAAGGACAGCTGACAAATATTGTAATGAACAGTTACTCTATTCCAAATGTGCAATACTTTTTTTTTTTTTTTAATATTTCACTTAGAGAGAAGAAAGTACCCAAACATGAGTCGGGAGAGGGAGAGGGAGAGGGACAACAGACTCCACAGGTTGAGCACAGAGCTGGACCGGTGGTGGTAGCTCCATCTCATGACCCTGAGATGACTGCCTGAGCCTGAAACCAAGAATCCAACACTTAACTGAGTGGGCTAACCAGGCACGCCCGAGTGTGCAGTACTTTAAAAAATTAACACAGTTGAATCTGGGAGGTTGGAGTTGGAAGGACACTGAGATATGGTTTAGTACACCTTCCCTATTTTAAACATGAAGAAACCAAGGCTCAGAAAGTTGAAATGACTTGTGCAAGACTATGCAGCTGTGTACTGACAGCACTGGGAGTGGGAGAAAGGGCTCCATGCTCCCTGCATGTGTCACTGCACCACAGGGTACAATAAAATGTACTTCAGCCAACAGACAGATATTTTCATGGAACATTATTTGTCATTGGTTGATTTAGAGGACTCCTTAAAACTACTTCATACGTATAAAACCCATACACTTTGGAATTGTAATATTTCTGATACGTAGTCAGAACGCTAGCTCTGAAGCTTTTTTGTGCTTTACGTTAACTAAAAGTAAGCTCTGGAGCTGAAATTGCTTGTGATAATATAGAAGTATTGACACACCCGCCTTAGTTGTGTAAATATAGATATCATTATGATTCCAGATGACCTTTCTTTTCAAGGGGAAACCTCCTAACTTGATGTTAGAGCAGCAGTTCAGAAGGACAGGATCTCATTTTTACTCCCAGTTGGTGGGGGTTGTTGGCAAGAGGAGTTGGAACATTTCCTTCTGAGATGTTTCGGTTAGTTCTGTGTTTTCACAGTGGTCCTCAACTGACATGGTCGAGTGCTGCGGAGTTCGGAGTGGGCAGGCGCTGGGGTTCGTCACAAGAACTTTCCTCTGTAGCACGCTCATTCACGTACACCAGAGATAGTGGTCCACTGCCAATATCTTTGCTGGAAGGGTAGATAGATATTCTCTGCTGGACCTCTACGATGGTCACAGTCAATGATTTTCATTAATATTGGGGTCTAAACTTTACAAGTATGATACTGCTGAACAAATGCAGCCTCCCCTGTGACCACAGAACGTAGAAGTGCCTTACTTCAAGTGGTTTAGGAGAACTTCAGTAAGTATGGTCATTTATCCTGATGTAGTTTCTTCCAGGAAATACAACGAAGGAATCATTAACAAACTACCTGCAAATATGATCGTATGTAAAGTAAGAGCTTGCCATTATTTTGCTTTCATGACATGATTTATCTTGCAGTGTGTGAGCTTCAGTCTCCCTCCATGAGTGACTTTCTGTGGGGGCTGGAGAACTCTGGCTGGTTAAGGCACATTAAGGCCATCATGGATGCAGGAATCTTCATTGCAAAGGTACGTAGTAAGGGCAGAGCAGCTGGGGGACTCTGACTTCAGAACAGAGATCCCATTTGCTCCCAATCTGCTGTGGCTGCCCCCCTCCCCGCAAGTAAGCTGTGGCTCGCTGAGTGGGGAGCTGGCTTTGCAGACCACAATGCTTGGCCTCTTAACATGTGACTTTGCAGAAGAGAGGACAGTGCTCTGCTGATGGTATGCTAGCACAGCAGTAAATGATAAAACATTGTTTAGAGTGTTCTCTCTTTGGTTAGGCTTGGTCCTAATTGGAGGAAAGAATTTTCTGTAGGAGAGTGCATACATCCAAATGTGTGACGCCTCAGGGACCAAGGCCGGGCTTCCATCTTAGTAAACAGCAACTCCTTTGTCATGAGGGCAGGTCAGGTTTCCAAACCTGGTAGGCAGGTTCCCTTCTGCCACAGGAACAGCGTTGCTGCAACTTCCATGTAAGCAGGGTTTGAATGTGTTGTCTATTTTGTTTCTCGATGTTTTTTGTTGGTTGTTTTTATAAATCCCTCTCAGATTTATACCTAGAGACAGCCATGCCTTTTCTGAGGATATGATATGCTCCCCTTTATTAGATAATTCATTTGTTTCCCAAGAATTTATTTAGTGCCAGTCACTTTTATAGGTGCTGAGCATGCAATGCTGAATAAACCAGATCAAGTCTCCTCTCTTACAGAGCTTGCATGGGACACAGAAAATGAATAAATAAGAATAAACAGAATTTCTGGTACTTCAAAGTGCTATGCTGCAATCTCTGCCATGTTGCCCAATTTACATTTCCTGCCAGGATACTCAGCTAAAAATTGTGTGTGCATTTGCAATAGCAAATAGAAATTCTTTTCTTTGAGACTTGCTGCTATAACTTTTACCTTGTTTTCTCTTCCTTCCCCCACCCCTGGATGCATGACTTGACTCCTATCCTTTTATCTCTACTTTCATAGTTGTACTTCTTATAATTTTTGTGTCTTTCCCTTTTTGGAAATGATTGAGACCAGTAGCAGCTGCAGAATTGCAGTATTGGAAAGCTCTTAAGGGAACCTGGAGGGGAGGGAAGGGTAGAAGGTGGGCCAGGACACGTTTGGGCAGGAAGCATGCTTTTGTTGTACCACATGTGCTTAGCTGTAGTGGTCTGGGGGGGTAGCGCCTGGGTATGATAGGTTGGAAAAGTTTTGGTTGCCAGCACCAAACCACTCCTTGGGCTCTACCCTAATGGATGGCGCGTGAACACTAAATTAGCTGTCTGGTTTTTTTTGTTGTTGTTGGTTTTTTTTCTCCTCTCTTTTCTTTTTGTAGGTATAAAACCAAAACTGGTTCTGATGAGACATTTTTCCTTTCTGTAGCCATTCTTTCTGACTCTTTGCTGATTCTGTGTTTTTTAGGCAGTTTCAGAGGAAGGGGCAAGCGTGCTTGTTCACTGTTCAGATGGCTGGGACAGGACTGCCCAAGTGTGCTCAGTGGCCAGCCTCCTGCTGGACCCGCATTACCGGACCCTGAAGGGCTTTATGGTGAGTGTGGCTGCCAGGCCACTCGGCCCACACCGGGTCTCTAGCAGAATGGACCTCTCTTTCGGGCAACTTCTTTCTCTTCCCTTGTTATTTTTCTCATAGTAGATTAGCAAGATTAAAGGAGAAAAGGTTGGGGCTCACTTGATGAGTATCTGCCTTTGGCTCAGAGCGTGATCCCGAGGGCTTGGGATAGAGTTCCTTCCATATCGGTCTCCTCAGAGGGAAGCTGCTTCTCCCTCTGCCTATGTCTCTGCCTCTCTCTGTGTGTTTCTCATGAATGAATGAATGGATGAATGGATGAATAAATAAATGTAGAAAATTGGTCTTGGAATAAAAAAGTGAATTTCTGGGATGTTGGAACCAATTCAAACTGGTGCTGTTCAATGTGAATTTGGGGGCAAATACAGAATATATTCAATAGTTTATAAAATATAAAATAGCTTTATACATTATTTGCTCACAAATATCTTAAGCTTGAGGTAACATGTAAACATGTAGTAGAAAATACTTTCCAGGAAAAAATATTTGGAGATAAAAAGTCTTCTGTATTATACATGCAAAGTCCTTGAGAGGAAAACCTTTTTATTTACTACTTTGATTTTTTAGATAGTCCTTCACAACTCTGGATGAGAGTATTGAAAGTTTGTTTCTGTGCTCTTTGTTGAAATTATGAGTACACCCTTTCCTAGATTTTCACCTTTTAGGTGTGCATCATGGGGCGACGTGTTACTTCCACCTGCAGAATCTGTGTAGTTGCTGGGATGGTGAATCTCTGGCCAGGCTGGAGCCCTGTTCTTAACATGATGGCAGGGGCTTCCTAGTGACTGGAAGATTACCTGGTTCTTGCCTCTGGCACCATGGTTTGGTAGAAAGTGCTTCAGTGGATCCTGAATCCATGCTAGGGATAGATGCTGACAGAGGAGCCTGAATGGGATATCTCTACTGCTAGATCTCCTTCATCAAGTAATACCCGTTGACACTCTAGGGACAAGAGAGAAAAGGCAGAGGCAGGTTTCCTTTATAGGCTTTTTCTTTTTTTGTGTCAGGGAACTTCCAATTACCTGTGAGAGCACTGAGACTTCAGATTGATCTCTCAGCTTTAGACTCCTCCCCTGGATTCCTTCATTCCATTTGGAGAGTGGAGGGTCTCCGGCTCAGGCACTCCTTCACACCATCCTCTACCATTATTGGTTCTTGATTCTGTCCCATTAAGTTTACATATTGTCAAGGGCAAACTTCAACCACTCCATACATTTGTAAGGGAAAATCTCTGGCCATTTTAGAGCATTGGTGATAGTGATGGGATTGGTCTATATTATTTCTTTTTAAAATCTAGACAATTGAAGATTATAAACCTATGCTACCCCAACTCCAAAGCAGGTTGAAACTCCTCCATTATGTCCCAAACCCCCAACATTTTAGAATTTGTCTAATGTGTGGTAAAAATCACAGGAAAATATTCCTATTACCTCTTGTAAGGAGGTTGGTACTTTCTGAGATGGGCTTTGCTGTAGAAAGAGCTAGGTTATGAGGTAGCATCAACCACTTCCTAGTTGTGTGATCTTAGTATTTAACTTCTTTGTTTTCCCTTCTGAGAAATGAGAGTGATCATACTTGTCCCACAATGAAATGAGATTATATATGAGCAATATGAACAGTGCTTTCTAGAAAGCTCTCAGTGGGTGCTGCTATTACCTTTTCATGTATCCATTCCCATTTACCCTTCCTGTGGATGACCTTCAACTTTACCCTTCTGCTATGCATCTCTATATGGGTGGACAATGAGTGCTCATTTATCTGCAGGCTACCCGAGGAGTGACTTCTCTAAGAACCTTTGAATCCTTCAACATTGATGGTTGGGGTCTCTTATTTTTCCTTGTTTGCTTCTCTCCATGATATTTATATATTCTTTTTTGTATAGGTATTAATTGAAAAGGACTGGATTTCCTTTGGTCATAAGTTTAACCACAGGTAAAAAAAAAACTTAAAAATCTGTTGATTTGAATGTGTAGGATAAAAAAAAATCTGTTTTTTAAGTTTTTAATTGAGTGGGGGAAAACAGCCTTATTTTCTTTGTGTATCTTATTCAAAAAGTTAGTTATATATGTTGTAACACAGATAAACGAAGTTCTAATTACTGTTGGTATTTATTTGTTGAGCAGAACCAAATAATGTTAAATTGCTCCAGGAAACAGAATGCTATTAATTGGCTGAGAACCGATTTTTCCTTTTTTCCTACCATATGCATTTGATTCATTAAATTATTCCATTTTTGAAGTGCAGATACTTACTCTAAGCTATAAGGTGTGATATGTCTGTGGAACAGTTTCTCTTTGACCTTTCACACTGGGAATTAAATTGGAGTTTGTCTCAGATGTCTGCAGAAAGTTCCTGAAGGCTGCTGGTCTGGGTTTTGGAGTCAGATTCAGCCCCCAAACCCAGACTGTGGCATTTACTAGCTGTGTGGCCTTGGGCATCTGTCCTGAGTGTTGGGCCTCCCTCCCATCTGTGAAATGGGGATACCCTCCCTGTTCCACAGGGCTATAGCAAGGCATTGCTAACTAATCTAGTTCCTTGCCTACCCATACTAAGCTTTCAGTAAATAGAAGTTACTGTTTCTAGAGCCACCAGTGTCCCTTCTGGTGACAGGGTTGATAATGCCTGACAGGTGTTTAATCAAGCTCTTAATGCTGGGGTAATCGAGTCTTTTAGAGCTAAAATTTTAGGCAACATGCTAATATTTTAAATACACATTTTTGTTTCAGTGTTCCTAAAGTAAATTCTAAATTCATGGAACTGCCCATATTTAATTGTGTAACTTTTGCATTTAGCATTAATCATTTTCTGTGGTCTTCTAGAATTGTTTTTGAAATTATTTTTCCAGGAAAACACAATGATTCTGTTTTATAAATGAGAAAATTAAAGCCCGCAAACATTTAAAGTAACTTCCTTTCTTTCTTTTTTTTCCTAAGTAGGTGCCATGCCCAACGTGGGGCTTGAAATCACCACCCTGAGATTAAGTCAGATGCTCTACCGACTGAGCCAGCCAGGTGCCCCTTGAGTAACCTTCTTAAGGTCACATTGTTTTCAGTGTTGGGGTTCTACTATCTTATGGCAGTTAGCATCTCTGAGATAGAGGATATATGGACAGAAAAAATGTGGAAATGGCTAAAAGACTAGCTATATAATTGTTTTATGAGGAAACCATTTTTAAAGCTACCAAGTTGAGTGGAACTCAAACTTTTAAGAAGTTTTCAGACAGTTTCTAATATTTTCACTCTTGGAAAAACTCCTAAGGTGATATTCACTCATTTCTCTTCCTAAAGTTGGTTATCCATTGCTGAGCAGATGAGGTTCTCTATTGTTATTTTCAATGTAATGATACCCAAATCATTCTTTTGGATTCTAAAATTCACAAATAGCACATAATAGTGTAAAGACTATGCAGCCTTCATTTAAAAATCAATAGAAGGGGCGCCTGGGTGGCTTAGTTGAGCATCTGATTCATCTTGGCTTGGGTCTTGATCTCAGAGTTGTGAGTTCAAGCCCTGCATTGGGCTCAGTGAAGGGCATGAAACCTATTAAAAAAAAAAAATCAATACAAATGTGAAGGAGATTCTAAAATACTTTTGAAAAACAAAGATGGGAGATATAAAGGTATATGGGAGTCTGGGAATATGGGAATTACCAGATGGGAAATAAATTATGTGACAGGTTTTAACATTGCTCCAGAAATATCCTGAGAAACTTGGGAAACCACAATTTTTTCAAGATGTCTTTCTTCCTCTTCCCTTTCAACAAAATAGAGCAAAAGCAAAAACCTCTAATGTTGCTTAGATATTTCTTCCCACACTTCCCCAAATTGCTAATTAAATAAAGTGGAAGATTTACTTAAAAAATCCTGATGTACTTTTGAAACTTGAACTAAAGGATGCTCAAAACAAACAAACCAAAAAAAAGTTCTTTTGCCATGGAAAGTTCCCTTGAATTTTACCTTTTGCACTAATGCTTTCTTTTCTGTGTGTCCCTTCTATAGCCAGACCTTCAGCTCAAAGCTTCTCTTAAAAGTAGAATTAAAGAAGTTAATTTTTTTCCACTTCTGCCCTCCAGGTTTATATGTTTATTTAAAAACTGAGGTTTCTTTTGTGATTGCTTTTGCATTCATAGCTTTATAATTTAAAAAAAAACCCAACTTGCTATAAAGTCTCTAATATTTTTTTCATAGATATGGCAATCTAGATGGTGATCCAAAAGAAATCTCTCCAGTTATTGATCAGTTCATTGAGTGTGTCTGGCAGTTAATGGAACAATTTCCCTGTGCCTTTGAGTTCAATGAGAGATTTTTGATTCACATTCAACACCATGTTTATTCCTGCCAGTTCGGAAACTTCTTATGTAATAGCCAAAAGGAGCGACAAGAACTCAAGTAAGTGTTTGGTTGTTTAATTTTTATCTAAGGATTTTGTGATTGAGAATTTCAGATGGCGTTTTAACATTCTGGAGACTATTTTAGCTACATATCTATAGCAACATTTTAAAGTTATTTTTTTTTCTGACATCACTTCATAAATGGTTTAATGTCAGCAGCCGACAAAGATAGACACAAGCTCATTTGCCCCAGTGATATCTACAGACAGAATGGTAGACTTGATGCTCTCATAGTGAAAGGAAATTTCCTGGAGTCAGAGAATGTGATTTTTGCATTTAAAAGAAAAAAGTTAGATATCTTCAGTGGATATACTGTCTTAGTAAGACCTGCAAATCTAACTGGGAAAGCACATTTCAAACGCAAGCCGTTCTTTTATTCAGATTAAAACTGTATTGTTTTTATCCAGAGGGAGAATCAATGAAATGTAGAATTTAAAATAAATTGCAAAAGATAAATGAATAATAAAATAAAATAAATTGCAAAGTCAAAAACTTAATAGCCAAATGCTTTAGGAACTACAATGAGAGAACAGTTTTCAAATTTTCATACAATGATTTTAACTGTGGTGTCTAATAATATCAGATTTAATATTGGAAATGATCAGTTCAAGTAAAATGGACTCCACTGTTCTCTCAGGAACTTCAAGTGTGATTCTGGGTAAATGGTAAATGATGAAAAGTACCAGAGTGCATCCTTCAAGCTCAACTGTTTTCCTAGACTGTTTTGTGGTTTGCTGTGATGGACCAGTCACTTTAATGGTGTTTGCTTGGCTTTGAATCCTGGCTCTTCCACTCACTATGTGTCTTTGTGACTATGTGACTTTTAGAAACTGCTCAAATCTCTTTGCCTTGGTTTCCTCATCTGTACAATGGACACATCTCACAGTTCAGTGAGGACTGGATGAGAGAAAACAGGTGAAGCATTTAAATAGTACCCGGCAAATAATAAAATGTCAGTGATCATTTGGGGAAAATTTCCCCCAAATTATATAGTTTTATTTTGCACTCAGAGAAATTAAACATCTTGCCCAGGTCAGTACAGATAGCAGAGAGGTTGAGACTATTACAGTGCCTTCGGCTATATCATGAGGACACACACCGACTGTACATTTTCCTGCTACAAAACAGGGACACCCCAGATATTCACGTAACAGTTATTGGTCCTTTTCCAGCTTTAATATTACACATCTACAATTTCTAAGAACCAAGATAAGGTCATTTTCAGGCTTCTTTTCTTTATAACAGAATTCAAGAAAGAACATATTCTTTATGGGCTCACCTGTGGAAGAACCGGGCTGACTACATGAATCCTCTATTTAGAGCTGATCACAGTCAGACCAGGGGAACACTTCGTCTCCCCACAACGCCATGCAACTTCATGTACAAGTATGTAAACCTTTAGATCTTACTGAGTATGGCTATGAAAAAAAATATGTAGATTCTGCTACTGTTTGTTATCTGGAGGCCAAAGCGTATGAAACACTGAGCCTCAAGGCTTCTTTTGGACATAAAACACACCAGAGGTTGCTTAAATATCTGATCTGGTATTTTTGCCAGTGTCCCCTCTCCCTCTTCTTTCCTCCTACATGTGGAATTCTCTTTAGAAGTTGATGTTTTATAATAATAATACTATTTTAAAAATGTAAATTCCAATATTATTATTTTTTAAGATTTTATTTATTTATTCATGATAGACATAGGGAGAGAGAGAGAAGCAGAGATACATGCAGAGGGAGAAGCAGGCTCCATGCCAGGATCCTGACGTGGGACTTGATTCTGGGACTCCAGGATCACGCCCTGGGCCAAAGGCAGGCACCAAACCGCTGAGCCACCCAGGGATTCCCCCCAATATTATTTAAAGGCAAAAAACAGGGAGGGAGGAAGAAAGGAAGGAAGCAAGAATGGACAGATGAAAGGAAGGATGATGGATCAAATAAACCAAGTGTCTTGTAAGTTAAACCACAAATTTAGGTAGTGATCATGACTTAGCTTACCTTCTTTCTCTGCTGAATCTCTGCCTAGTGGAAGGAACTATCTTCCCATGGAAATAAATTATTTTAAGACTGTACATATTGGGATGGGAGAGCAGGGTGGCATCCTACAGATTCTATTAGGGTTATATGTTATATTTTATCCTTTGGCTTCTCTATGTAGAGGTTGTATGATGTGGAAGGATGTCTCAGAGGTCAGCAAAAAGACAAACTTCTACAGAATAAAATGAGAAACGCTTTTTTCTCCCTACCCATCCCCAAAAACGCTCTTAGTGCTTCATAGCTTTTCTGTAGTTTTTTTTCCCTCCTCAATTTGTTTTTAATTATTTCTATCTAATTATTTCCCTAGAATTGTAAATAGCATTAATTGTCACACTAAAAACAAAAACAAAAACTTGTAAAACAGAAGTTTGAGAGCTGTTGAGATACAATATAATCAATTGAATTGCTCCAAATTTGTTAGTAATAGTCAACAAATATGTTGAGTCAAGCACTATTCTAGGCACTATGGATAAAACAATGAATGACATCAAAACCCTGCTCCTTTCTAAGTAAAGCATGGATCAACAGATACTCCTGTGATGATAATATTTATTCTTTGCAATCGTGCAGGATTAAAAAAAAAAAAAGGAAGACTTATTGCAAATGGAAATGTCAATTTTTGGTGGTTGTGAGAAAAAAAAAAAGCAAACCAAACCCTCAAATCTGTAACTGAAAGATTCCAAATGTTAATATAATCACCGATTTTCCAAATTTACTTCAAAATTAAGAGCCATTTTCTTAAAAAGAAAAAAGAGGGGCAGCCCAGTGGCTCAGCGGTTTGGCGCCGCCTTTAGCCCAGGGCGTGATCCTGGAGACCCGGGATCAAGTCCCATGTTGGGCTCCCTGCATGGAGTCTGCTTCTCCCTCTGCCTTTCTCTCTCTACTCTATGTCTCTCATGAATAAATAAATAAAATCTTAAAAAAACACAAAAAATAGAAAAAAGAATATGGTAATATGTGCTACTTCAGTCTGCTTTAAAAACATACATGCCTTCTTATATAGGACCATACGTATAAGTAGACTCATCATGAATTTACCCTCCCAAAAGGGTACTGACCCAACAAAAATAGAGCATCAATATGAAATCATTACCTAAATAGGTGTCTTCTTTGAGCTCGTAATTCTTGACTGTTAGGACTTTGGGACTGTGGCATTAAAGATGCCTTAGAAGACTTGAGGAGGTGACTTTACAGATTGTGATATACTGGCATCCTAAAGCTCTACCATCTTTTGCAGGTTTTGGAGCGGGATGTACAACCGCTTTGAAAAGGGACTGCAGCCCCGACAGTCTGTTACAGATTACCTTATGGCAGTGAAAGAGGAGACCCAGCAGCTGGAGGAAGAACTAGAGGCCCTAGAAGAAGTAAGACACACTTGTTCTTGTTCGTCTTTCTGTGCTTATTTCTTGACAACCACTGTTCCATGAAAGTCTCTCATAACTCAGGATATATGAATCGCAGCAATATAGCCATTTCATACTTTTAGCAAAGTACCTGAAACAGAACCCTATCAGGTGAGCACCCAGATGTTGGAAACCCCAACCCACATACTCAGTACATTTAGACATCTTGCTTGGGGCTCACTTAGATGGTTTGTTGAACTAGTTGGTTATTCCTACTGTAGGTCAGGTTTTATTTTGTTATTGTTACTTGAGAGAACTAAAATGAATTCTTTCTGGAGAGTACATGAAAAAAGGGATTCAGAGTGAAGGAACAAAATCAGATATATGTACTTGTAAAAATTTCTCTACTTTTAAGAATAATATTATATTAGGCTATAAATGGTAATAGCTGAGATCAACTTAGCAACAGCCTAGTTTTGACCTTTTATAATTTCCCAGTAATTGGCCAGAAAGGTTATAATATACATATTTTTGCTAATTATATAACTTTGTTTCCAGTGATACCACGGGTTTTACTTGCTCACTAAAACCACTTGGATTCTTTGCTTCATTCTGCCTCACTTATGCTCAAAAATTTGCAACCAATTCCTCTGGTCTTGACGTAAATTATGAATTAAGACTAAATATTTAAATAAGATGAAAAGCCTTTTCCCCCCTCCTGAGATCATATGTATATTGGTTATGTTTAAATGAAAGTTCACAAAATACCACAAGATGAGCTCTAACAAAGTCCACTCTTTTACCTAATGGATAGTCACCTGGAGGTCATCCCTAAGAATGATGGCTTGGGGGACATGCATTGTGGTTCAGGGACCCCAACCATAAAGATAATCACTTAGAGGTAGCTGATGTGGCTTAATTTTACATAATTGGAGAAATAGTTTTTGACTGTGCATCAAAATCACCTCACCAAAAATCGTACTGCCAGGGCTCTAAGCCCAGTGATTCTGACGAGAATCTTTGAAGCACCACAATGATTATAAATTGCCACCAAGGCTCAGAGACCTTGAATTAAATAACACACTCAGAAAACTGAAACGAGGCACAGTATTTTAGGATTCTGGAGCTCTGGTAAAAACCTATAATTTTTGCCATTTTAGGTCCACTCATGACATCACTAGGCCACTTTTATTTCCTCTTCCTAAAGATACCCAAGCTTTATGAAAAACTTAGGATTCTTCTAATCTATTCCAAAATTCCTTTTGTTGAAATACTAAAAATGAAAAAATTACTTAGAAAAAACCTTAATTAAAAAGACTTTGGCTTTTTTTCGTTTATAATAAAGTCAAAACCCCTCAGCATGGCATTTAGGATCTTCCCAGAATTCAGTAATCAATCCTTTCAGCTTTATTCTCTATTCCTCTTGCTCAAATTTAACTGTTTTCTGCTTCTTGTACACAATGACATCTTCCTACTTTTGTGTTTTTTCTTCTGTCCCTCCCTACTGCCATAAATGCTCTTACCATCACCTCCCAGTTTAATTCCTTCACAGACCTATTAAAATGCTCCATTATTCTTGAAGCTGACTTGGATATCTTCCCCCTAGCCATCCCATCTGCCCTCTTAAATAATTTTTACTCTTCCAAATTCTTACATGATCTGAACTCTGCCTCCATATTCCAAGTTCTTTATGGCTGGCTCTGTATTTATCTCTGTTATTCACACTGCCCAGTACAGTGCTCTTTGCACATACCAACTTAAGATGAATGCTTTTGAAATGAGTATACAATACTTGGTCTTTTAACACCTCCTTTGGTGACACCAAAGGATGAAATCTGGTAAATGTATTTTCAACAACCCTAATGTCCATCATCTGATGAAGAAGAGATAAACAAAATGTGGATATTCATGCAATGTGGTATTAAATAATCATAAGAAGGAATGGAGTTTTGTATACAAGCTATATTGGGGATGAAGCCCAAGAACATAGACTAAGGGAAAGAAGCCAGACACCAAAGAACATATGTTGTATGATTCCATTTATGGGAGATGTCCAGACCAGGCAAATCCATAGAGATAGGAAGTAGCTTAGTGGTTGCCAGGGCAGTGGGAAGGGGGAATGGGGAGTAACTGCTAAAGGATATGGGATGTTCTGGGATGAGGAAAGTATTTTGGAATTAGGTAGTAGGGAATTGTTGTGTAACCTTGTGAATATACTAAAACCAATGAATTGTAGATTTTAGAAGGGGAAGTTTTATGGTAAGTGATTTATATCCTAATTTAAAAACTTAGTAGTCATCCTTCTTTCTATACCTGTAAGGTTTTACATAATGATTTCATCCAATGAACTCAAAGTACATTTTTTTTTTTTAATCAGGAATCAGGAATGAGGTGTTTATTACCTGATTGCCGGGTGCTGAACCTAGGGTTTTTTGTTTTGTTTTGTTTTGTTTTGCAGTTTACAGAAAACCTATATACTAAGGCAGGTATTACCTTCCTTAATTAGAGATGAAGAAACCAAGTCTTGGAGAATCTTTCACATTATACCCAGCTGGAAAGTAATAAATACTAAATTATTTATGGTTTTTCCTTTTTCCTTTTTTTTTTAGAGACTGAAAAAAATTCAAAAAGTCCAGTTAAATCACACTAAAGTGAAAAGTAAGCCGAGTGAACCCAGCAAACACTCAGGGTTTTCTACCTCAGACAACAGCACAGCCAACACTCCCCAGGATTACAGTGGAAATATGAAGTCATTTCCATCCAGGAGTCCTTCACAAGGTGATGAAGATTCTGCTCTCATCCTAACCCAAGACAATTTGAAAAGCTCAGATCCAGATCTCTCAGCCAACAGTGATCAGGAGTCTGGGGTCGAGGATTTAAGCTGCCGGTCTCCAAGTGGTGGGGAGTGTGCACCAAGTGAAGACAGTGGCAAGGACCGCGATTCTGACGAAGCTGTGTTTCTCACTGCCTGAAGTTTCCCTTGTGGAGATCCAACATAAAGGACACACAAGAAACACTTTCCAAAAATAAGGGAGCAGTGCAATTTAAAATAAAAAATAATTCAAGCAATGGTACATGTCCTTGAGAATTGTAAAATGTAGCAATGAAAAGGGAAAAAAAGTCCAACTCCTAGTTTCCGTAGATGCTGAAACAGGAAGTAGCCATTTCTTTTATCAAACAGATATAAAAGAAAAATTATTCCCCATTTTAAAAGTTGTTCTAGACTCTGAAAGTTTTGTTCACTATGTAGTGTTGACCTCTTCCATCACCTGAGATATCAGTACAAATCTTCCTTGTCATAGCATGCATCTGCTCAAAAAGTGCCCTGACTCCTCCTCCTCCCCTCACACCTGTTATCCTCAGCCTTTCCTCCTATTTTACTTCCAGACAGAGATTTTGTTTTCTAAAATATTTGACATTGCCTTCCCTCGTGACTCTGTTACCAGTATTTCCAGTAACAGAGTACACTGTGGAAACCTACCCCTTTTGGTTGGCAGATGTGTCTAATTGAGGAGCTTTGTGATTGCTTGAGCTAATCTTTCAGGTTTAGTGATCACTTTAACTTTTCCTTAGATGATATATTTTGAATCGTTATTATAATCTTGTTTCTTTTTCTGGAATCTCATTTAAAAAATGCTGAAACTTCTAGAATTCCTTTTCTCTAACATAGGTCTAATACCTAATAAAATAGAAGCAACATTTACTCTTTGGTTCTTAACATCAGAATTCAGATATTAGACATAATATTTTAAATTATAAATGTTATAAAATATAGCAGTTTAAAATAACTGCCTTTTATTACTATTCTAGAGACTTCATTACCATGACAGTGTGGGCCAACCACTAGCCTGATTCTTTTAGTATAACAAAGTTAGTAATGTAACATTTTGATGAGGAAAAATACTGCTTAAAAACTAGAGAATTTGGTTGTCTATTTAATAAGTTTTATCACTTATCATTTTAGACATTGTGTAACTGGTTACTATAATTTAACATTAATAACCACTCACTGCTGAAAGTTCTAAAGAGTTTGGTTATAAGCTTTTGATCTGAAGAAACTTAGTGGAGAAAGTTTGGACAGAGATAAATAACATTTACAACTGCATAGTTTTTAATCATCAGTACATTCTAGAATGTAAAGGACCCACTTTTATAATTTGCATCAATATTTTTTTTTCTTTTAAAGATTTATTTTAGACGTAGTGTGGAGGGGAGAGGGAGAAAGAATCTCAAGCAGACTCCCTGCTGATTGCGGGCCTGATCTCACAATCCTAAGACTATGACCTGAGCCAAAGTCAAGAGTTAGATACTCAACAGACTGAGCCACTAGGCACTCCTAAATCAATATTTTGAATAGGTAAAATCTGTTGATAAATTTTGCTGAACTGGGAATAAGAGAAGGAAGAGGAATGACAGAAGTTTCTGATTTTACTCCCCTTCACAAGATGACTAACAAGATCTAGAGCTCAGGAGTGAGGTTAAGCATCCCCCCCCCCCCCCCCCCACACACACACACCAGGGACCGAGACAGACCGCATTAGCTATATGCTGACCACATTGCCCCTGTGCCAGGCTGGCTCAGCACTATGTGGAGATCTTTCCCTTGACCCTATCTGGTTCTCTAGTAGGACTAGCCCATGGATGACATCTAGCCCCCACCCACCCAATGTTGTGAGTTGCTTAGTTGGAGCCCCTCCTGAAGTTTTACTTCACAAGGACTGCAGGAAAAGCTGTGGGTTCAATCACTAGAAGCCTTAGATGGAGAAGGGGCAAGACTGAGCACAGAACAGCCTAAGTAATAGTCCCATCCAGTAGTTTTGTTCATCTGCAAGCCAAATCAGTGGCACAATTTGGGGAATTTGGAAGGATTCAGGCCTGTCAAATTTGGGTCTCAAAAGAAGCTGTTCTGCTGGCTCTGGTGTTTGGTCTTCCCATGCCCTGGTAGAAGAGCTGAGCCATAACTACCCCTGCTGCAGATCATGGCTCCTGGCCCCTCGTGATCAGAAAATCTATTCAGGAAAATTTGAGAATTGCCTGAAGTGGGCCCTTCCAGTCTTGCCCACACAGTAACCAGAGACACAGCTCTCTCCTGCCCCTACGTCTACAAAGCATGGCCTCCTGCCCATCTGACAGGAAGGGCTGGCAAAAAAAAAAAAAAAAAAACCCTTGGGAGCTATGTATGTAATCCAACTCTTAAGCCAAGGAGTGGATAGGCAGAAGTGACAGCACCAAGAGCAAACTCAGTGGTCTTACTTGGCCAGGGAACTTGAGGCATGGCTTGGCTTGAGTCAAGATGAAGGGCATTAATGGCCTTTGAACTGTTTCTCCTGCTGCACCCAGCCAGGGAAACTAATTCATAGCCCCACTTACTGTTGAATACAACCTTCAGCACACCCACACAAACAACCTAACCAAAAACACGCAGGAAAATGTAGAGCCTATCCAACAGCCCCATTTACAGTAGCACTTGAATAGAGCACAGCCTATGGCTTCCATGTCTATAGAGCAAAACCTGGTGGCTCATCTGACCAGGATATTCAGTCTTTACTTTTGCCTGAATCAGGTCCCCAGACAAGCTCTACAGGTCCTTGTCCTTATCCTCCTGTCCTACTAGGGCAGAGAGGCTAATTCATTGCCCCAACAAATGCTAAATACAGTACTCAGTCCCAACCTTCTAGAAAGCCTAATCAGAGAATCCAGGAAATCACAAAGACCATCCCACAGGCTGACTTGAATAGGGAACCAAGCCAGCAGTATTATCCAGCTATTCTCAATCCCAGACATACCCCTGACCTCAGAGCATGAATAGCTAGCTGCCTTGCCCCAAAATAGACTCTAATAAGATATCCCACTTACCCAAAGATGTTATCAGCAGACATGTGCAGAATCCCAGACTGAGCTTGACTGGTGAGGAAATGTCTGCCAAATCAAACATGCTAAGTCTGAAAGAGGAGACCCCTTATTCAAATGTGCAGGTACCAACTAAGGAATCAAAGATTTTGTGAAAAATCAGGTAAGTATTATACCATCAAAGGAAATAAATGAAGCTCTAGTAACTGACCCAAAAGAAATGGAGACCTGTGAGCTGTCAAATAAAGAATTCAGAATAATTCTCATCAAGAAATTTAGTGAACTCTAAGAACACACAGCTAAAAAAAATAAAGAAAATACACAAACAAGAAGTTCAACTAAGAAATAGAAATTAAAAAAAACAAAAAAAAAAAAAACAAAAAAAAACCACTCCAAATCCTAGAGCTGAAAAATATAACTGAATTGAAGAATTCAATAGAGTTTCAAAAGCAGACTCGGCCATGCAGAAGAACAATGAACTAGAAGAAAAACAATTGAAATTACACAGCTAGAGGAGCAAAAAGAAAAATGAAAAAAAGTGAAGAGAGGCTACAAGAATTATAGGACACGATGAAAACAAATAATATTGGGATTATGGGAATTCCAAGAAAAAAAAGAAATGGACAGAAAGTATATTTAAAGCAATAATGGCAGAAAACTTCCCCAACCTGGGTAGAGAAATAGATACTCAGATCCAAGAGGCCCAAAGGACCCAAAGAGAGCTAAATCAAAACACTTTACCATTAAATGGCAACAAAGACAAAAACTTTTGAAAACAACAAGAAAAAACTGAGATTACAAAAAAGAGAACCCTACAGGTGGACCTCTCAACAGAAACTTTTCAGGCTTGAAAACAATGGGAGGACATATTCAAAATACTGGGAGCAAAAAACCCTCAAAGTTTCAATCCAGATTTGTATACCCAGTGAAGACGTCCTTCAGAAATAAAGGAGAGGTAGACTTTTCCAGACAAAAGCTGAGGGAGTTCATTACCACTGTATCTGCCTTAAAAGAAATTCTAAAGGGAGCTCTTTGAGTGAAAATAAAAGATTGCTAGTTAATAACACAGAAACATAAGAAGGCAGTGTAAAAGTCACTGCTAATGATAGTGAAAAATGATTCTGTAATAGGGGAATGGTGGTGTTTAAGTCATTTAAGTTTTAAAGTTAAAAATGGGCACCTAGGTGGCTCAGTCAGTTTAGCATCTGCCTTCAGATTGGGTCATGGTCCCAAGGTCCTGGGATCAAGCTCCACATGGGGCTCTGCTCAGCAGGGAGCCTGTTTCTCTGTCCCCCTCTGCTGCCACTCCACCTGCTTGTGCATGTGTGGTCTTTCTGTCAAGTAAAATCTTAAAAAAATGGTTTCTTATAAAAAACAAAAAAAAAGTTAAAAACAACATAGTAAAAGTAACTATATCTTTAATAATGTTATTATACAATAAAAATGTAAAATGTGAGAAGTGTAAAGCTTAGGAATCCAATTAAAGTTGCTGATAGTTAAAAATAGGGTGTTAAATTTTAGGATATTTTATGGTTCTCATGGTAACCACAGAGAGAAAACCTTTTAATTACACAAAAGAAGATGACAAGTCAAAGTATACTGATGACAGGACATCAAACCACAAAGACAACAGGATAAGAAACAAGGAACAATGGACCTACAAAACAAACAAACACAAACAGCAATATTAAATCCTTACTGATTGTTACTTTAAATGTCAATAGATTGGGCAGCTCCAATGGCCCAGCAGTTTGGCGCCGCCTTCGGCCCGGGGTATGATCTTGGAGACCCGGGATTGAGTCCCACATCAGGCTCCCTGCATGGAGCCTGCTTCTCCCTCTGCCTGTGTCTCTGCCTCTCTCTCTCCTTCTCTCTCTCTGTCTGTCATGAATAAATAAAATCTTAAAAAAAAAGTCAATAGATTAAATTCTCCAATATATAAAGACACAGACTAAGTGGATTAAAATAACAAGACCCAATGACCTCTCTCTCTACAAAAGACCTGTTTCAGAATTAAAGGCAAACAGACTGGGGATCCCTGGGTGGCTGAGTGGTTTGGCGCCTGCCTTCACCCCGGGGCATGATCCTGGAGTCCTGGGATCGAGTCCCACGTTGGGCTCCCTGTGTGGAGGCTGCTTCTCCCTCTGCCTGTGTCTCTGCCTCGCTCTCTGTGTGTCTCATGAATAATAAATAAAATATTAAAAAGAAAAGGCAAACAGACTGTGAAGAAAGACATTTCAAGCAATGAGTACCCCCCCCCCAAAAAAAGCTGGGGTAGCTATACTTCTATCAGACAAAATAGACTTTAAAAATTGTAAAAAGAGACAAAGGTCATTATATAAAAGATAAGGGGGTCAACAGAGCAAGATGACATAACAATTGTAAATATTTATGCACCCAGTGTTATCAGCACATAAAGACAATGCAAAATGAACAAATCTAAAAGGATAAATAAGCGACAATATAGTAATAGCTGGGGACTTTAACATTCCACCCAACAATGGATAGATCATGCAGACAGCAAATCAATAAGGAAAAAGCAGATTTGAACAACACTATAGACAAAATAGACTTAACAGTGATATATAGAACATTCTATCTGGAGAGCAGAATACATTCTTCACAGGTGTGAATGGAACATTATCTAGGATAGAACATGTGAGGCCAAAAAACCCCCAATTCTTAGCAAATTCAAGAACAATGAAATCATACCAAATATGATTCTCTGACCACTCTCTTCAGGAGAGTGTTGTATAATTTCCATTGTTTTTCTATAGTTTTCCTCGTTACAACACTCTCCTGAAGAATGAATGGATCAAAGAAGAAAGGGAAAATAGAATATTTTGAGACAGATGACAATTGTGAGAGACAATAAGAGCAATTCAAGGAGGGAGGTTCATAGCAATAAGCATCCCAGATAAATAATCTTTTTTTTAAAAAAAAGATTTAATTTATTCATGACAGACACAGAGAAAGAAGGCAGAGACATAGGCAGAGAGAGAAGCAGGCTCCATGCAGGCAGCCTGATATAGGACTCGATCCCAGGACTCCAAGATCATTCCCTGGGCCAAAGGCAGGCACTCAACCACTGAGCCACCCAGGTGTCCCCCAGATAAGTAATCTAACTCTAGTCCTTAACAAGTAGAAAAAGAATAACAAAGTAAACCCCAAGTTAGCATAGAGAAGGAAAAAGTAAAGATTACAGCAGAACTAAAGGAAGGTGAGAAGCAAGCAGTAGAAAACATTACCCAGACTAAGAGGTAGTTCTTTGAAAATATAAAATTGACAAACCATTAGATAAATCAAGGAAAAAAGAGGAACCAAATTAACAAAATTATAAATGAAACAAGGAGATATTACAACTGATACTCTAGAAATACAAAGAATCTTAAAAGGTTAATATGAACAATTATATGCTAACAGGAAAACATAAGGAATTAAAAAATATTAGCATGCAATTTACTGAGACTAAGAAGAAACAGTCTGAATTAGACTAATTACTAGTATGGAGGTTTAATCAGTAATTAAAGCTGTCCCAACAAAGAAAATTCCAAGACCAGATATCTTAACTGGTAAACTTTATCAAATATTTAAAATAAAATTACATAGATCCTTCTGAAATTCTTCTAAGAAATCAAAGAGGTGACACTCCCAAACTCATTTTACAAGCAACATCACCAAAGCCAGAAAAAGATGCTACCAGAAAACTATGAACCAATATCCCTGATGACAGATGCAAAAATTCTCAATAAAATACTAGCAAATTGAATTCAGCAGCTCTTGAAAAGGATCATTTACAATAATCAAGGGTAATTTATATCTGGGATGCAAGGATGACTCATCATGTGCTAATCAATCAATGTGATACATGACATTAATAGAATAAAAGAAAAAATAATCGTGTGGTCATTGCAATAGATACAGAGAAAGCATTTGAAAAAATGAACCATCCTTTCACGATAAAAACTCTTATCAATTATATATAGAAGGAATGAATCTCAACATAATAAAGGCCATATATGAGGGATGCCTGGGTGGCTCAGCAGTTGAAAGTCTGCCTTTGGCTCAGGGCATGATCCTGAGGTCCTAGGATCGAGTCCTGCATCAGCCTCCCTGTGAGAAGCCTGCTTCTCCCCTCTGTCTGTGCCTGTGCCTCTGTGTTGCTCATGAATAAAATAAAATCTTAAAATAAATAAAATTAAACAATTAAAAAATAAAATATAAAGGCCATATATAAGCCGACATCTATTACAATATTCAATGGTGAAAGGGTGAAAAGCTTTTCCTAAAGGGAACATGACTAGTGTGCCCACTCTTAACCACTCATAGTGAATATTGTATTGGAAATCCTTGACAGAGCCATCAGGGAAGAAAGAAAGAAAAAGTATCAGAAATGGAAATGAAGAAGTAAAACTGTTATTTACATATGACACGATTTTATAAATAGAAAATCCTAAAGACTCCACCAAAAAAAGTTAGATCTAATAAATGAATTTGGTAAAGTTGCAGGATATTTAATTAACATACAAAGATTCATACTATTTCTAAATAGTATGAATTACTATTTTGTTAAATAGTAACAAATGACCTGAAAAAGAAAGAACATGATCCCATTTATGACACCATCAAAAGCAACAAAATACCAAGGAATAAATTTGACCAGGAAGTAAAAGATCTTTACTCTGAAAACTATAATATACTGATAAAAGAAACTGAAGAAGACACAAATACATGGAAAAGTATCCTGTGTTCCTGCACTGGAAAAATTACTATTGTTCAAATGTTCATACTGCCAAAAGCCATCCATAAATTCATGCAAATCCTTATCAAGATTCTAGTGGCATTTTCCTATAGAAGTAGAAAAAAATCCTAAAATTTATACAGATCAACAAAAGACTCTGAATAGCCAAAGACATCCTGACAAAAAAGGAAAACTACCAGTAGGTGTCAAACTTTCTCATCTCAAGCTGTACTATAAAGCTATAGTAATCAAAACAGTAAGATACTCCCACCAAAGCAGACAAATAGATCAATGAACAGAACTGAGAACTCAGAAATAAACCCAAACATATGGGGTCAACTAATACTTGGCAAGGGAGCCAAGAATACTCTGGAAAAAGTCTCTTCAATGAACGATGCTGGGAAAACTGGATATTCACATGTTAAAGAATGAAACTATATATCTATCTTACACCACTTATAAAAATTAAAGTAAATTAATGACTTAAATGTAAGACTTGAAAAAATGTAAGACTAGTAAAAAGAAAAAGGAATAAAGGTCCCTGACATGGGTCTTGGTCATGACCTTTTTTGGATGTGACACCTAAAGCACAAACAGCAAAATAAAAAATCAGCAAGTAGAGTCACATCAAATTAAAAGTTTCTTTTGGAAAAGAAAAAACACAGTGAAAAGATAACCTGTGAAATGGGAAAAAAGTATCTGCAAACTATATATCTGATAAGGGGTTAATATACAAAAAATATAAAGAACTTATAAAAACTCAATTATAAAAATAAAGATAATCCAATTTAAAAATGGGCAAAAGACTTGACTGGACATTTCCCCAAAGACACAAGAAAGGCAACAGTTAATATGAAAAGATGCAAGTCAAAATCACTAACATATCACCTCATGCCTGTTTGGGGGGCCATCCTCAACAAGACAAAATATAACAAATGCTGGTAAGGATGGAAAAAGGGAACACTTGTGTACTGGTGGTAGAACTGTAAACTGGTGCAGCCAATATGGAGGATCCTCAAAATATTAAGATAGAATTACCAAACCTATCAGCACACAGCAGCAGTTGAGGTCAGGACCCACAGCCTTCCAGACCAAGGGTCACCCCATGCCAACCAATTACCCGACAGGGCTTATGGTTGGTCCTGGCAACCGCTCAGGCTAGGGGCCACCAATAACTACCATGTCCACAGCACTTGTGCACACACTGACACAAGAGGGAGTGTGCAGCTCACACAGGGGGTACCCTTGGAGGATATGGCTCTGGTGGCCAATGGAGATTGCGCTTCTGGGCCCTACAGGATATCTCTTACTTTAAAAAGCTACTCCCTCAAGACTAGGAGACATAGCTGAAGTACCTAATACACAGAAAGAAACAAAGAGAGGCAAAATTAGGAGGAGACAGATTAGTATGTACCAAAAGAAAACCTAAAACAAAACCTCAAGAAAAAAAAACAAAACGGAGATGATTAATCTAACAAAGAGAATTTGAAGTAATGGCCATAAAGATGCTTATCAAAGTTGGAAGAACAATGGATAAGGTGAACATTTCAACAAAGAAAAAAATGTAAGAAAGTACCAATCCGAGAGTAAAATAACAGAAATGAAAGCTACACTAAAGGGAATAAACAGCAGATTAGATGATAAAGAAGTATGGGTCAAAAATCTGGAAGACAGGGTGGCAAAAAATTACCCAAACCAAACAGAAAAAAAAATTAAAAATATGATAGTTGAAGGCATCTCCAAGACATCAAGAATACTAACAATCACATTACAGGGATCCCAGAGGAAAAGAGAAAACAGTAGAAACTTTATTTCAAGAAATAATGGCTGAAGACTTTAACCTGGGAAAGGAAGCAGACATGCAGGTCCAGGAAGCACAAGTCTCAAACAAGAGAAACCCAAAGAGATCCACACCAAGACAAATCACAATCAAAGGTCAAAAATTAAAGACAGTATCTCAAAATTAAAAGGTCAAAAATTAAAGGTAAAGAATAGTATCTTAAAAGTAGCAAGAGAAAAGCAATTAGTCATACAAAGGAACCCCCCCCCCCCGCCCCCACCCCACCATCACCATCACAGAACTATCAGCTGATTTTTCAACAGAAACACTGCAGGTCAAAAGAGAGTGGCACAATATATTCCAACTGCTGAAAACCAAAAACAAAAAACCTACAACCAAGAATACTCTACCTGGCAAGGTTATTATTCAGAATTGAAGGAAGAATAATTTCCCAGACAAGAAAACACTGAAGGAGTTCATCACCACTAAACCAGATTTTCAAGAATATTACAGGAAGAGAAGAAAAGCCTATAACTAGAAATAAAATATATGGAAAAAAAATCTCACTGATAAAAGCAAACATATAGTAAAGATAATGGATCAACCAGTTATATAGCATGAAGATTAAAAGACAAAAGAAGCAAAATTAATTATATCTATAATAATCATTTAAGGGATTCACAAAATTAAAAGATGTAAAGCATGACACCAAAAACATAAAACGTGGGACAGGGGAGTAAAAATTAATTGCTTTTGGAATGTGTTCAAACTTAAGCAACCACCAACTTTGAAGACTGCTATATACATAGGTTGTTATATATGAACCTTCTGGTAACAACAAAAAACCTGTAATAAATACACAGTAAAAGAAAAGGAATCCAAGGGTAACACTAAAGAAATCACCAACACCAGGGAAGAGAGGAAGAATGGAATAGAGAATATAAAAGCAACTAGAAAAAAATTAAGAATATAACAAATTCATACCCATCAGTAATTATTATAAATATAAATGAACTAAATGCTTCAATCAATAGACAAAAGGTAGCTGAATGGATAAAAACAAAACAAAACAAAATGATGCTGATTACAAGAGATTCAGTACAAATGAAAAGACATACAGACTGAATGGGAAGGGGTGAAAGAAGATATTCCATGAAAATGGAAAAGGAAGCTGGTAGCAATATTTATATCAGACAAAATAAATTTTCAAACTGAGGTTATAACAAGAAACAAAGAAAGGCATTAAATAATAATGGATCGGGCAGCCCCAGTGGCTCAGCGGTTTAGTGCCGCCCTTCAGCCCAGGGCCTGATCCTGGAGACCTGGGATGGAGTCCCATGTCAGGCTCCCTGCGTGGAGCCTGTTTCTCCCTCTGTCTGTGTCCCTGCCCCACTCACTCTCTCTCTCTCTGTGTCTCTCATGAATGAATAAATAAAATCTTAAATAAATAAATACATAGATAAATAGATCAATCAAACAGGAACGTTTAACATTTATAAATATTTATGCACCCAACCGAGAAGCACCTTAATATTAGGAGATACAAAGAGAGAAATTGACAGTAATATAGTAATAGTAGACTTTAACAATCCATTGACTTCAAAGGACAGATCTGCCAGACAGAAATTTATTTATTTATTTTTTCAGACAGAAATTTATTAAGAAAACATTATCCTTAAATGACACATTACACCAAATGGACTTAATATATACATAATATTCCATCCAAAACAGCAGAATATACATTCTTCTCAGGTTCACATGGAATGTTCTCCAGGATGAATCACATGTTAGGCCACAAAACAAGTCTCCATAAATTTAAGACAACTGAAATTATATGAAGCATCTTTTCTAACCACAAAGGTATGAAACTAGAAATTAGTTACAAGAAGAAAACTAGAAAAAAACACAAACACATGGAGACTAAACAACATGCTACTAAACCACCAATGGATTGATGAAGACATAAAAAGAGGAAATTAAAAACAAAAAACCTTGAGACAAATGAAGTAACAACATTCCAAAATCTATGAGACACAACAAAAGCAGTTCTAATTGCAAGTTTACAGTGATACACGCCCACATCAAGAAATAAGGAAAATCTCAAATAATCTAATCCTACATCTAAAGGAACTAGAAGAACAAACAAAACCCAAAGTTCATAAAAGGAAGGAAATAGAAAAGATCAGAATAGAAGTAACTGAAATATAGACAAAACAAAACAAAAACAATGAAAAAGATCAATGAAACTAAGAGCTGCTTTGTTGGAAAGATAAACTTCAAAACATTTAGTCAGACTCATCAAGAAAGAAGACAGGGCCCAATAAGTAAAATCAGGAATAAAAGAAGCATCATAAGAGACTACAATGAATAATGACATACCAAAAGATTGGAAAACCTAGAAAAAATGGATAAATTACTAGAAATACATAATCTTCTGAGACTAAATCCAAAAGAAATAGAAAATCTGAACAGACCAATTAGTAGTAATTGAAACTGAATCAGTAATCAAAAAACTCCCAACAAAGAAAAGTCCAAAACCAGATGGCTTCACTGAATTCTCTCAAAAATTTAGAGTTAATAACTATCTTTGAACTATTTCAAAAAAAATGCAGAGGAATAAATGCTTCCTTACTAATTCTATAAAGCCAGCATTACCCTGATATCTAAACTAGAAACAAACAACAACAACAACAAAAAGTTATAGGCCGATATCCCTGATGAACATAGACGCAAAAATTCTTGACAATATATTAGCAAACTGAATTCAATGATAAATTGAAAGGCTCTCACCACAACAGAGCTGCACTTATTCTGGGGATGCAAGATGGCTCAACATTTGCAAATCAATGTGATAAACCACATCAACAAAATAAAGGATGAAGATCTTACGATCATCTCAATAGATGCATAAAAAGCACTGGACAAAGTACAACATCCATTTATGATAAAAAGTCTCAATAAAGTAGATATAGTGGAAATGTACCTCAATGTAATAAAGGCCACATATGACAAACTCATAGCTAACACACTCAACAGTGAAAACCTAAAAGCTTTTCTTCTAGGAGTAGGAACAAGACAAGGATGTTTATTCTGTTTTTTTTTTTTTTTTTTTTTAGATTTTCTTCATTTACTCATGAGAGACACACAGAGAGAGAGAAAAAGAGAGAGAAAGAGAGAGGCAGAGACACAGGGAGAAGGAGAAGCAGGCTCCAAGGAGGGAGCCCGATGTGGGACTGGATCCCAGGACCCCAGTATCATGCCCTGGGCCAAAGGTGGCGACCAAACCGCTGAACCACCCGGGCTGCCTGATTCTCACTTTTATTTAACATAGTATTGGAAGAACAGCCACAGCAGACTACCAAATCAATACACAAAAATCTGTTGCATTTCTATACATTAAAAGAGAAAGACACTAGAAAGAAAAATATACTAGAAAGATAAAATAAAATTCCAAGGACAACTTGTATCTGCAAGAACAAAGACTTAGGAATAAATATTACCAAGGAGGTAAAAGACTGCTGAACAGAAAACTATAAGACATTGATGAAATAAACTGAAGATGATACAAATAAATGGAAAAACATGCCATGCTCATGGATTGGAAAAATATTGTTAAAATGTCCATACTAAAAAACAAAGTGATACAGATTCAATGCAATCCTTATGAAAATTCCAATGGCATTTTTCACAGAACTAGAATAACCCTAAAGTTTATATGGAATCACAAAAGACCGTAAGTAGCCAAAGCTATCCTGAGAGAACAAAGCTGCAGATATCCTGCTCCTAGATATAGGATTATTATAGCATGCTAATGGCACAAAACCAGATGCATACATCAATGAAACAGAATAGAGAGCCCAGAAATAAACTTACACTTATGTAGTCAATTGATCTTTAACAAAGTTGGCAAGAACATACAATGGAGAAAAGACAGTTTCCTTAATAAATAAATGGTGATGAGAAAACTGGACAGCTACATCCAAAAGAATGAAACCAGACCACTTTCTTATACCATACCCAAAATAAAATAAAATTAAAAATTAAAAATAAAAAAATAAAATAAAAATAAAATAAAAAAGTACTAAAGACTTAAGTGTATCATATGGATCCATAAAACTCTAGAAGAAAACACAAGCAGTGATTTGGTTTTAGCAACATTTCTGGGGGACCTATCTTTTTAAAAAAGGACAGCAGTAAGCAAAAATAAACAGGACTATATCAAACTAAAAAGGTTTTGCACAGCAAAGGAAACCATCAACAGAACAAAAACACAACCTCCTGAATAGAAGATATTTGTAAATGAAATATCCGATTAGGGGTTAATATCCAAACTATATTAAAAACTCCAAAATATATTAAAAACTCATCAACTCAATATTAAAAAAAATAAAGAATTTTGATTTGAAAATGGGAAGACTTGAAAAGCTATTTTTCAAAATAAGACAAAGAGGTAATTAACAGGCATATGTAAAGATCTTAACATCAGCAATCATGGTGAAATGCAAATCAAGACTACACTGAAATATCACTTTGAATCTGTCAGAATGGCTATTATCAAAAAGATAAGCAATAAAATGTTGGCAAGGATGTGGAGAAAAGGGAACCCTGGTGAACTGCTGGTAAGAACATAAATTGGCACAGCACTATGGAAAAACAGTATGACATTTACTCAAAAAATTAAAAATGTATCTACCAAAAGATCCAGCCATTCCACTTCTAGGTATTTATCTGAAGAAAACAAAATCACTAATTGGAAAAGACATATGCACCCCTTTACTATATTGGCAAAGATACTGAAGCAACCTAAATATGCGTATATACGAATGGATTAAATAAGTGTTTATGTGTGTGTATGTATATTTATATACAGATACACAGTGGATTATTATTCAGCCTTAAAAAGGTGAAATCATATTATTTATGATAACTTGGAAAAACCCAGAGGGTATTATCCTAAGTAAAATAAGTCAGAGAAAAACAAATACTGTATGATTTTGGTTATAGGTGTAATCTGAAAAGCAAAAAAAAAAACAACAAACAAATAAAACAATACATGAACACTCACAGATACAGAGAACAAACTAATGGTTGCAGAGAGGAAAGGGAGGGATAGACGAAATAGGTGAAGGGGATTAAGAAGTACAATCTTCCAATTACAAAATAAGACGGGATATAATGTACATGTAGAGCATTTAGGAATATTGTAACAACTTTGTATAATGATAAATGGTAACTAGACTTACTGTAGTGATCACTTCGTAATATATATAAACAAATCATTATGTACACCTGAAACTTAGAAGAAAATACTGCCTGTCACAAAATGTCCTTGAAAAAGGAAAACTGAACTACCATGTGTTCCAGCAATTCAATTTCTGGAAACACATCCAAAGGAAACAAAAACATGTAACTCTAAAAGGTATCTGCATGCTTATGTTCATAGCCAAGACATGGAAACAATCTGTTCATTGATGTATGAACAAAGCAGGTGTGTGTGTGTGTATACATATATACACACACACACACACACACACACAATGTGTATGTGTATATATACATACATACACAATGTGTATGTATACGTACATATATACGTTGTATATATACACACACACACACATTATATATATATTGTATATACAATATATACAATAATACAATGGAGTATTATCCAGCAATAAAGAACAAAGGTATCCTATCACTTGTGACAACAGGAATGGACCCTGGGGCCATTATTATGCTAAGTGAAATAAGTCAGAGAAAAGCCAATATTGTGTATGCTCTCTCTCATATATGGAATCTAAAACAAAAAACAAAACAACTCAGGAAAAGGGATCAGATTTATGGTTGCTGGAGGTAGGGGTATAGGGAGGGGGAACTGGAGAAAGATGGTGAAAAGGTGTAACCTTCCATAGAGCATGAGTACAGCTAACACTGCTTCATGATACACATGAAAGTTCAGTTAATCCTGATAATTCTAATCACAAAGAAAACAGCTTTTGCTTTTTAGTTTATCTATCATAGATGAAATGATAGACACTAAGTCTACTTATTGTGGTAATCATTTCACAACGTATATACGTCAAACCATTATGTTATATATCTTACACAGTGATGTTTATCAACTACACACCAATAAAACTGAGGAAAAAAGAGAAAGGACAAGAAAGCTACACTGCTGAAATCTCTAGTATGAATGGTTTGGAGGGGGTATAGTAATATCTTTAAATAAAATAATCAATATTCAGTTGACCCCCTGAACAATATCAGCTTGAATTGCATGGCTCCATGTATATATAGATTTTTTTTTTCAATAAAGCACAGTAGTATAAATGTATTCTCTCTTCTATAATATATAATTTTAACATTTTCTTATCTCTAGCTTACTTTATTACTACAGTATATAATATGTATGACATACAAAATATGTGGTGATCAATCATTTATGTTATTAACAAGGCTTCCAGGCAACAGCAGCCTACTGGTGTTGAAGTTTTTGAGGAGTTAAAATTGTACATGGATTTTTGTCTGTGAAGTCGGTGCACCTAACCTCTACATTGTTCTAAAGTCAACTGTAATTGTTTATGTGTTAATTAGTTAAAAATAGGACTCTTAATATGTTAGAGATGTGTTATATAAAAGTACTCTGTTAATGTAAATAAAACAAGTGTAATTCTTTTAGAATATAAAAGTTAGCATACTATACTGAGGAATATTTGTTCATTTTTTGCAACTTATTATATATAGTAATACCCTGTTAATGATACTTAGGATATAGTTGTAATGGATTTTCTATTATTATAATACAACTCACTACATGCCATTCCTATAGTTATCTACTCTTAGAAGCTTCTTTACCTAATACTGAGGATGGGATTTTAATTTCTTCCATTTGGCAATTTATATCTACAAAAATAGAGAAGTAAAAAAATTTTTAAAAATGACACATTACATATATGAAACAAAACTATGCATTTATTCTGAAACACAAATAGTATAAATATATATTTTAAAATGTCTTTAATGTGATGTCTTTCACATTAGACACAAACTCTTTTTTCAGCCTTCCCAAACATTTTACAAGTTACTATAATTTATACATGTTCATTTAGACTTATTAGAAGTTAATCTAATACTGATATTTATATAAAAGGTAACATTTATTGCATATTAAAACTTTATTATGCTTTCACAGGGTCTAGAAAGAGCATGGCTAATCCAAAAGACTAAAAATCTCTATTAGCACATTTTCAGTTTAAATGAAACATCAATCAGGAAGTATTTTATTGAGGGTACCTGGTCTAAGGCATAGGTAATAAACTAATGTAAGTATTTTATTGATGGTACCTGGTCTAAGGCATAGGTAATAAACTAATGTAAAACTGACTCAAGGCAGATTACTTCTCAACTAGTAATATTTAGAGTTCAAGTGACTTGCTACTCACTAATACTTTGGAAAATTTAATAACTTTGACCATGATTCATCAATCAACAAAGAACTTTTTTTTAGAGTAAAGTTAGGTGAGGATAAGGAAAAATCTGGCATATGGTTTTATTCTTTAAGATCAAGTTTACTTTGCCCCTAAAAATGAATTCCAATTTTAACTGAAATTCCTTCCATTAAAGCAAAATGTAATTTATGATCAAACTTATCTATCAAAGAACCTCTATTCCAATAGGAATTTCCTACTCTTATTTCTAGGAAATCTTCCAACTTTGAAAGAGATATCTTTACTGTACATCCCACTTATTTATAAAACCTTCTTCTATTTGAGATATTAGTGTTTAAATTTCTACCTATGACAAACCTGTACTCTGAATAATAACTCCTAAGCTTTCCTCCATTTCCTGATTTCCATCTGGTTTTCTCTTACATGTTAAAGTAAAATCAGAATCTCTGCCTTGCCACGCATTTTTCCCCCTCTGGCACAACTTCTCCAAATGACCAATTTTTAGAAGAAAACAATATAGCCATAAAATTGCCCCCAAAATCATGTACTTTTTCTACTGCAATAGAAACCAAAATTCACAATTATTCAAATGCAGACATTTTTCTGTCTTGGACAACTTATACAACCTATATCTGAACTAATGGTCTATTGGTTAAATGCAAATATTCATGATTGAACTCCTCTTTTTAATGACTGGGTTGTAAGGAAGTTGCCTAATTAATTTTGGAACGAGGAAACAAGCTAGGTTAACAGGTGCAGAATGAAATGAGGAAGAAGTTTGGTTTAAAGACTAAAAAGCATTGAGATGAATATGTGATTATATAGAAATTAACTGTGTAAGAAAATGTGTTTTTCTGGTTTGTTTGTTGTGTTTTCTTTTAAATTTGTTTTTATGTGGAGGGGAAGTTAGATGAGCACCCAAGCAACTAAACCATGTTTGAGTTACTGTATAGTATTTCCACAGTGCCTTATTCTGAATAGGTGTTTCCTAAAATTAGTAGATCAAATGAATTTATGTCCCTTTAAACTGTCTGTGATCTGCTGGTCTCTTATTATGGGTTCTATATAGTTTCTAAGAAAGATACCTGATTGATTGCAAAAGACTGGAACTATTATGCCCTCTATTGCAGTGACTGCTGGGAAAATCGGAAGTTCTGCTGGTCTGTACAATATGGAAAAGTTTCTAAATACCCAGAAGACTCTGCCACAAATTTAAAACACTTACCTCAGTTATTTCATCTACAAATCCATAAAAATCATGTCTGGTCATTTTGAAGATTAAACAGCATGCCCTTAGCACAGCGCTAGTGAGACAGGCAATTAGTGAAAGTTAACATCTTTATTCCAATTATATATTTATAGTCCATATGAATACTTGCTCTTCCACAAAGCAAAGACAGATTAAATATTTTTCAAGTCTAGGAAAATAATTTTGTTTTTCCTAAAGTTCTATTGCCAAGAATGTGTATAGAAAGAAACAGAATGAAGGAAAAAGAAATCTGTACTACTATATGCTGGCATTTGGAAATAACAATATATATTGAGATGAAATTTAAACAAAAATTTGCACTAAATTGTTTTGTGATTTAGATACTAACTTACCAAGCCTCAGATACATATAGTTACAGATTTTCTCCTTTATTAGCTTTTACAGCTACCCATAAAATGTGTTCATTCTGAAACATGGTACAGAAGCAAACTACTGAACACTGTATCATTTAAAGAGCAAATTTAATAAAACTAATTAAAAACTGGACTGCCTAAAAGTTAAATATTATTACTAAAGCTGTTCTCTTATGAAAAGCTAACTCACAGTAAAGGTCAAAAAAATTCATTGACTTCTGTGTCTAGATTTTCTATTTATTAACAAAAAGATTGTTTTTAACACTAGGAATTTATAAAGTATTTCATTATCCAATCATAAATCTATCATATTTATATAAAAAAATTAGTATGAAAGTTTATGTTGGACTGGGTGAAGTGGAAGGCAATTTTTTTTCTGCTAGGTAAAATAATTATTTAACTGTATTGCTTCTTAAATGTATCTTTAATTTTAAAAATTAAACAATAAATGGGCAGCTGATGTATTCTCTTGATTTATTGTGTATTAAAAGTTACTTTTTTCAGATGGCACATTAGTAGGTTTGATATTTCCTGACACTATGAATAATTTAAAAACAAATGTTTTTTAAAGTTTTATCATCATGATAGAAGGAAAAATAAGGCTTTCTATAGTTGAAAATAGTCATTTTTCAAAAAGGTTAAGAGGAAAAATATCTAAACAAACCATTTTTGATAAAGAAATGAGGCAGTTTCAAACTAAAAATATAAATTTAAATGAAGCAACTTTATAAAATATTGATACTAGCTAAAATTACATGCATAGGTACTTAATAAAAGAGGAACAGCAGTGGAACTTAAATATGATAGGATTTATCAACAATAAATAAACATTTATAGTGCAAATCATGCAGAAAAATTTCTCAAAGCAAAGACCACAGCAGTTATTCTATAATCTGTACAAAATCAGTCTCAGTTCTGCATATAGTCTATCCAGAATATTTATGAATTCAGCCATTGTGATGAAATGCCAATTTGCAAATCATACATATAAATGTGCTTAGTCTTGTGTCATTTCTGTCTTGGTGGTTTATGTTTTCAGGAAAATCTGAAAAGAAAAGAACATAAAAAACCCTAAGATTTAACTTAAGATGATAAATTTTCATCTTCTTACATTCTTTTCCAATTAAGATCTACCTGTAAGAAGATAACTTGACGATGAGGGAAAAGAAGTAGGGAAAGGATTCTAGCATGTCTGTATAAATACTCAGTGCCCACTTTCTTCTTAAACCATATTAAAAATCAACCCTTACCCAAGGGACTGGCAGTGTGATTTGTAAAACAAACAAACAAAAACAATTCAATGTTAGCACCAATGTCATATACAACTAGATTAAGAGAAGGGGCACAGAAGTCTGAGACAGAGATGAGAAAATCCTGCCACTTCCCTACTTCTAAATGCTCCTTTCTCAGAGTCCACTCCTTCAGCCCACTTGTATCAGCACAAGATCCCATGACCCAAACTGTTGCTGGGCCGGTCTCTTTTCTGAGGATCGGTAGTGAAACCCTTGTTCATCTCCCTGGGCTGCTTGAACTGTCATTATATGATCAGATCTGCGGGCAGCAATGGTGGAGCATGTGCAAGTGGAGCAAAGAAAGGCTCTCTGAAGAGCATGTCAGGAAGCACAAGAGAGTGAGAGGAAAGAACAGAGACACAGAAAAGAGAAACAAGTAGCCTTGGCAAGAGTATGAGAAGGAGAAGTTATTATGGCCTCCTGTCGTGTTTTCACTCTCAGCAACTGAGCTGTCCAGTGTGCATTTTGCCTCTATAAAGTATGAATTGTTCAATAATACGAGCTTTTATTTAACACTTGTTGGGGTGGGAACTAGTTTTCGCAACCAAATCACCCCTAAAACTAAACAGAGGAGAGGAGAAGAAATATCTTGAGATCAGATAAAAGTGTGACCAAAGATACAGTGATAGAAGAAAGAACAGGAAATAGAGAACTTAAGGGGAAAATGGAAAATTGAAGTGGGTACTCTCAAATACATGCCAGATTATAGAAGGCTTAAAACCAGAGAGAAATTTAACATTTATCCTACCATTGCTAAGGTCTCACCATAAGTTTGCAGCAGTGAAATTATACCACAGGGTGGTATTTGAGGAAGATTATTGTCAGTGCTGTGCAGGAAGGAGAAACACTACATTCAGGGGACTGGCAAGACAGTTACCGGAATCATTCTGGTGTGAGATGAAAAGCGACAGATGAAGTTCATTGTAAAGGAAGAACTGACAAAGGAGACTAGTGAGAAAGATGTCAATGAAGTGATATGGTATACACCATACACCAGCTAAGAGATAAGAACTAACTATAGTTTCTGATTCTACCCAACACTGAAAAAAAAAATATTTAAGCTGACATCATTGTAACAAAATATCCAAAAGATTTCCTGGTTACATGCTAATGCATATAAAATTATGCTTAATGTATGAGGCATTTCATGTGTTATCTAACACAGAAGCTACGACAGAATTATGTCAGGCCCTGGTAAGAAGACTTCAATTAAAGAATATTCATGCAATAGCCTTCCGACACAAACTTTCTGGAAGACAGTTTACCTATAGTGGGGCATGGAATTGGCTATGCACTGTTATTGCTTGTTGAAGTTTCTCTTCCTTGGCTCTTCTACAGTGGCAGATCTAGAAGATAAATGATTTAAAATACCAGTCACTTCTCCAATGATTTAACTATTACTTCTTAAATTATGACAGAATATGAAGTAAGAATCCTTTAACCTGTTGACATTTTTTAACTTGTGAATGTTTAACGTAGCTCAGAATTTAAGAATACCCAACTCCGTAAACACTGACTTGTATTGGGAAGATAACCTTTGCTTGTGAACTAACAGAATGTTAAAACAAACCTTGACCCTTTAATTCTGATTGTGGAATTTCAAGCATCTGCATTTTAAAAATATAAAAACAAAACCCTACTGTTGTTAACCAGGAAGCTTAATAAATACAAGCTTCAAGGTATAGTTATATAGTACCAGAGAAGAAGGAGCCAGAAACCAATGCCTTACCAATGTTCTAAGCATAGTCTTTAACGCCCCTAAACTTTAATTTTCTCTCATGGAAAATGGGGATAATAAAATCTGCCCACTTTCCTTAACAGGATATGCATACATATAGCACATGTTTTACAAAGTTTATTAACAAAAGGTTACTTTTCAAATGTGATGTTTCAGAGAAATTAGGTAAATATTTAAAACTCTATCAAAGGGCAAAACACTGTTAAGTAGATTTTCTTAATTTTTCTTTAAGTATAATGGAAATCAGAACAGAATAGAAACTATTCCAGAATGTTCTTAATATTATTTACAAATTTTAAAATAATTTGTAGGTTATTCCCTTTTTAAATAACTTGTTGAACTTAAGAAGTTGTATACTCCTATAATTATTAAGACCAGACTTAAGCTGATTTACTTGCTTCAGTACAAAATGAAAGTAAGATGTTGCTATCATTCTTAAAGAATAGAGGCTCTTCAGTTTCTCCTCATGGCACTCAAAACTCCAGCTCAGTAACATATTAAAGTTTTTTTACTCATGAATATACTTAAGTAATCTGATATTGCTGTCACTTGTCCTCAACTGAAGAGTATTACATACTGTTCTCTTTTCCATGAAGCTACTGAGAAAATCATCTATTTCAGTTTTTCCCTCTAAGAAATCTTCAGCAATATTATCAGATTCTTCCTCAGCTTCATGTGCAGCTACTTTCAGTCTTGCCTGTAGGGCACTCACACTACAACTCTGAAAAAGAAAATCAAGTACTAATTTAGTTGACACTGCTCAGAAAAACTCCTTAGAGGCAAAGGAAATGAGACGGGATAGTGAGGGGCAATTCACTATATGCTTTAAATAGCCTCTTTTTTGAGGAAATCTGCTACCCACCAACTTGCTCAGCTTTTGGATACAGGAGTAGATACCAAATACAAAATAACCCAATCCACTGGCTGCAGACCACTGAATGAGGGAAACTGAGCCAATCATTGTCTTCAAGAGTTAGGAATTAGGTCATTGTGGTAGGCACCCTCTAAGAGGACCCTTGTTATCCCCACCTCCTGGTACTTCTGTGTAAGCCCCTCCTCTTAAGTGTGTGCTGGACATGGTGACTCCCTTCTAATGAACAGAATATGGCAAAACTGATGGAATTACATATAATCAAATAGACAAAAGACCTGTACAAACACTGCTGAGAGGAACTGAAGAAGACATAAGTGGAAAGACATCTTATGGGCATGACTGGAAGACTCAGTATTGTTAAGATGACAATACTACCCAAAGTGATCTACAGAGTCAATGCTATCAATTCCTACCAAAATCTCTGTGACAGTTTTTTTGCAGAAGGTAAATAAAAATTAATTCAAAATAGATTGAAGACCTAAATGTATGAAGACTTTATTTTTTTATTTTACTTTTTTAAGTAGGCTTCATGCCTAGTGTGGGGCCTAACATGGTGCTTGAACTCACAACCTTGAGAGCAAGACCTGAGCTGAGATGAAGCATTAGACGCTTAACTAACTGAGCCACCCAGGCATCCCAAGACTATTTTTAATAGTTGTCATACTAGTGGGTGTAAGGTAGCAACTCACTGTGAAATATTACACACAAGAATGAACAGGAATGAGCCATTTTCTCAACACCCTTGCCAACCCCGGTCATCTATCTTTACAAGTTTGGCTCATAAGGATGATATAAATTTTGATTATTATTATTACTAAAAGGTTCAATATCTGTTCTAATGTTTCTATCATTTATTCCTGGAATATTTACTGAGTATCTACTATGTGCCAAGTACTGGACCTGGTACTGGGAACACAGGGGAATAAGATATGGCACGTTTCTGCACTGCACAGTCCAGTTAAGTGATTTATATACTTTACACAGAAGACTGACTCATCATCCCCAGAGTCTGAGTGAACACATGTAGATACAGGAGTAGGAATCAAGGTTGTATTTTTTTTTTAAGTGTTTCAAAAATCATTTTAAGCAAGTCTTATATAAATGGCACAGAAGACACAGTAACTGTTAAAGCAGTTTGTCTACTGGACATTCATACTTCTCTTTGAGTTTCTTGTTCTTTTCTATGCCTATCTTGGGCATCACTATCTTATTCCTAATATTAAGAGGATCCTGGAAATTGACAGTTGTGATGCTTGCTATTGGTTTCTAATATTCTTTATCAAGTTAAGGAATTAATTTCTATTCTTAGCTTACTAAGAGTTTACAAAGAATGATGTGACTATTATAAAAAGCTTATTCACCATCTTCTAAACTCTAATGTGCAGCTAAGAGTGCTTCAGTTGCCTCTCTCAGACTTTCTGGTTAAGAGAGAGGGAGGACTGCTTACCTTTGATCCCTGACTCTGATACTTTCTATTTATATGACCTCATATAAATATCCCTGTGCTTCAGACTGCTTATCTGTACTATGAAAAAACTAATGACATCACCTACCTCCTAGGATCTTGAGGGAATAATGGGCAATATATGAAAATAGCTTAATGCAGTGCAAGACACATAATTATTATTCAATGTTAGCTATTATTTTTGTGTCTTTAATTCTAAAGGATGACCAAATTATCTGAAATCCATTATAAATTTCTATTCTCCTTTGCCATCATTTTTTTTCCTGTTGTTTTATTTTCTATTTTTTGTTTTATTACATTGGCTTTATCTTCCAGTATTGCTTTTAAAGGAAAGTGGATGTTGTTTTTATGACAATGGTTATTGATATGAGATAAAAAGATTTTATCTCCTATTCCTATTTTTAAAGATTTTTCATAAATACGGGTTGAATTTTATAAAGTGCTTTTTTCAATTTAACTGGATTTCTAGCATAAAATCTATTATTTGTGGTGAACTAAAGTTTATAATTTTCATTTATTTTTCAACTTTCTAAGTTTTCATTTAAGATATCTATACATAATCTTACAAGTGAGACTAAAGTTCAAGTTTTTAGATTTTATTAGAGGACGTAAACTGGCATTTATAATAACATTTTTAGGAAAGTTATTTATAGGGCTTTTTGTATTTTTCTGCCTTGGAACCAAATATAGTCTTGCATGAGCACCAATAATTTATAATGCCCCATAACTAAGAGCTATTCATCTCACTTGAAAGTATCAAGTCTTATAAAGACAGTCACCTAATAAATGCTTTCTGATAATAATGAAAGTAAGAATGCAGCTCATACATATTGAGATTAAAAACTCTTATGGCACAGGAAAAGAGCTAAACATCTTACCTCACTAAGTTCATGCTGCCTTTGCATCTTCTTTTCAAAAGCAGATTTCAGTTGTGTAAGCAATTCATACTAAAACATAAAATAAAAATGTTATTTTATTACATTTTTAAATTGTATGAATTTCTTTAAAATGATAATTAACTCACCTTATCTAAAACAGTTTGCCTTTTGGCTTCCAAGCTGGGCTCCAAAAGGAGATTTTTTCCTGTAAGATAAATTTCTGGTTTATTTCTAGGTAAACATCATATTTTTCTTAGGAAATTTAAGAAGTAAGAAAGACATACTTGCTAGCTCTTCAATACTTTTTACTAAGTCATCCTTGTCAGTAATAATCTGTTTTAGTTGGGGCAAAGTCAGAAACTGTTCTAGTAATATTTCCTCTTGTTCATTCATATCTGTAAGCTGTGACACACTAGAAACACAACAGAAAAGTTAATGAATATCAGTCATCTAGTTTTTCTCCATAATAAATATTCGTAATTTTTTCCATTTTATTCGGTTGATATGCCTCTAAATAATTTTTGACCTATCAATATTTATACATAAGAAGGGAAATTATAATCTTAAAAAACAAATAAACATCAACAACAGTGGAACATAAAGTAGTCTGAAAGTAGTAGTGTCCAATCACAATAGGACCAGTAAGATGAAGATTCATGAACAATCACAACAATGTTTACCTGTATCTATTTAGCTAATAGATGTATGGCTATCACAATAAAAGATAAGTACATGAATTTGTGTGTTTACTGATATTCATAAAATAGTTAAATAAAAGCAATTATGAAGGACTAAATCAAAACCAAAAATCAATACCCATAGGGTGAAAGAGGGAAATGGATGGGTGGGAGAGGAATAGAAGCTAAACCTTCCTGATCATATCTATCTATTAGTTTTGACTACTGAGCTATATAAAGCACTGTATGATTTTTAAAAATCAAATTAAAAAAAAAAAAGCAGTCCTTAAAATTCAGAGCAAATGAAAATAAATAAACTTTTTTTCCTAAATTACGTATCATCCAGAGAAGTATTATCTGGTTAACTTTAAAAAAAGCAGTATCCAGCTGTACATGTCAGGTGTGATAGAGCCAAAACATAAAATAAGTATAAAAACCAAAACTCTTGGGATCCCTGGGTGGCGCAGCGGTTTGGCGCCTGCCTTTGGCCCAGGGCGTGATCCTGGAGACCTGGGATCGAATTCCACATCGGGCTCCCGGTGCGTGGAGCCTGCTTTTCCCTCTGCCTGTGTCTCTGCCTCTCTCTCTCTCTGTGTGACTATCATAAAAAAACAAAAACAAAAACAAACAAACAAACAAAAAAACAAAAACAAAACTCTTATCCTGAATTCAATAATCACAGTAATACTACTAGTATTGTAATTCTGAAAAAGAACAAGCGCCTTTCAGAGAAATTATTTCAGGCCAGGGAAAAGAAATTTCACAATGAGCCCATGGCATCTTTGTTTTGTCAGAAAGGATATATAGAATCCAAGGTGAAGAGTCTGCTAGTGATTAAAGATAGAACTGTTTAAGCATAAAAAAAAAAAAAAAAGAAAAAAAAAAAAAAAAAGAACTGTTTAAGCATCAAAAAAGAACAGTGCGGGATCCCTGGGTGGCGCAGCGGTTTGGCGCCGGCCTTTGGCCCAGGGCGCGATCCTGGAGACCCGGGATCGAGTTCCACATCGGGCTCCCGGTGCATGGAGCCTGCTTCTCCCTCTGCCTGTGTCTCTGCCTCTCTCTCTCTCTGTGACTATCATAAAAAATAAAATAAAATAAAATAAAATAAAATAAAATAAAATCTTTAAAAAAAAAAAAAAGAACAGTGACTGCAATAGATTGAAACACATCAAATATTTTTTTAAAAATTTATGAGTTCTTAATAACACAGAAACAACTACCAAAACAAAAAACTTTCCCTCTCAAAAACTTTGGAGCTTGTTTGTGCAACAACTCATTATTCTGAAACTTGAAAAAAACAAGGATTTATCTTTCCATTCCTATACGAAGGGTATTTCAATAAAACTGAATAGTTGATACAGAAAGTTGTTCTTCAAAAAATTCTGGCTGATTTTGGTAGTAGAAAATCACATTTGCAATCCTTAATGAAATACTGGATTCCAGGTTTCTGTTTCAATCTTAATGTCACTAAAAATAGGGCAATGAGACATCATTGTTACCTCATGTGATGTAATAGGAAGTATGCACGCATTAGGATGTTAAGTATTCTTGACAAAAGAACATATTTTTTTGCAGCATTGAAATATAACTGACATATAACATTGTGTAGGTTTAAAGGGTACATACAGCTCAATGATTTAATACAACTGAACCCAAATTTAACTAAAATTCTAGATCCAGCCATGAAGAGAAAGAAATAGGGGAAAAAGAATATCTTCAATGGTACCACAGGATGCAATCAGGCAAAAACTGGATATAGAAAATTCCACAAAACAACCGATTTCTTCAATAAATGTACAATAATATAATATGTATAATATAGCATTTTCATAATTTTTTAAAAGAAGGAAAAAAAAGAATCCTTCATAACATTGAACAGTAACAACAACAACAAAAAATTGAACAGTAACTACTTCCTGAGGTTGCTGCAAGCATTACAGTGTATAGGAAATCTTAATACATATGTGATACATTGTAAACTTTCACTGACTATTACTAGCAGGAAATAATGAATCACTATTTAGTATAAATGAATATAAAACACTGGGTCAATTAAGGTGAACTTTTTTTTTTTGAAGAGTAGTTTTTCTCATGGGTATTTGGCCATATATCCCTAGTGGGGTATGTCCTAGAGACAAAAAGAACTACAAAATTGTTTAAAATTATACTCAGAAGTCTTGTAGTAACAGCCTTATGAGTATTATAAAACTTCCATGGGGTATAAGGGATGCAATGCTTCCCAAGTTGAGTGGCCACAAAACAATTTTTTTCATAAAGTACCGTAGAGAAGTAGCGTTCTACGAGAAATGGGACCTTACATTTGAATACTACAAATTAATGTGTCATCCATTGCAATACAATTTGGCTGTGTAAAAACACTGTGCTATTACTTTATAAGAACATTAATGTGTTTCTCTGTGTATAAAGTTCTACCTAAAAAGGAACAACGAAAAGGTCTCAAGCCAAAAAATATTTGAAATCACCAGGAATGATGTCTTGAGAAATAATTTTTGTAATAATGTAAGCCTCAAGAGGGAAAGGACACCATTATCCTGGTAACTATTGTATCATTCCCAGCAATGAGGACAATCCCTGGGTACATACTAAGTCACTCAATAAAGACAAACTACAAGACATAAAACTGACTTATATAACTATATAACTTTCCTACCCAACCACAATTTAGAAATATTGAGGATTTAAAAAATTTTTTTCTTTAATATGAGTATGAAAATGATGATCTGCTTTGTATTTATCATTGTCAAATAGACAGTGAATACTATCATTACTTTCCCAAGTTTTTTACCTTAGTTCTGAGAGTTCTGGAAATGTATCAGGAACATCTGGCATCTTGTAACCAAAACCATTTTGGCTTATCTAAAGAGAGTTTGAAATGATATTAAGTTTTAGCCATTTTTTACTTCCTATTTACTTGCAAATGTAATTTTTAATGTACCACATCCTATAATGTTTCAGCATCCACCTTTATTTCTGCACATTACATTGTCCTTATTCTGCCCTTCTTTCTTTACTACTATTTTTCAGGGTACTTTATACATAGAGGGTTGATTTTTTTTGTTTTTTTGGGGGGTGAGGATCATGTAAGTACTTGTGTTAGCTCTTTCTTAGGCAAGTATATGACTGTTCAATAAAACTCTTAAGTGTATCTGTCTGTGACAAGTACAGAGAATTATCTGTGGATTTCATTGATATATATGGACACACTTGCCTCACGTAAAAGACACTGAATTTTAAAAAAAAGTAGTAAGTTGCAAAAGTCTTGAATAGTTACATAACTAAGACAATAAGATAGATAAGGAATAGATAATTCATTGTTTTATAAATGACTTTTTAAAACTGAGGATCTGGGGATCCCTGGGTGGTGCAGTGGTTTGGCGCCTGCCTTTGGGCCAGGGCGCAATCCTGGAGACCCGGTATCGAATCCCACGTCGGGCTCCTGGTGCATGGAGCCTGCTTCTCCCTCTGCCTGTGTCTCTGCCTCTCTCTCTCTGTGTGTGTGACTATCATAAATAAATAAAGAAAAAAATATTTAAAAAATATAAATAAAACTGAGATCCTGGAAAGGTTCTCTTTTAATTTTGTTTATACTAATTATAATTAAAATTCATAATATTCACAATATTTGTTCATAACATTCTTTAATACAATGATGAAAGGTATTGGAAAGTAAAGTCTGCTTGGGCCAATATTTTAAATTACTACAAACATGAAAATTAGTAAGATTGAATACAGTAAGGTTTTATAATACTTAGGTATTACTGTGGATGATACTCAAGGTTAAAATGAAGATTTTAAAATTGCTTCATATGTTTTATTCATTAAGTATTAGTCTCAGGGATCCCTGGGTGGCGCAGCGGTTCGGCGCCTGCCTTTGGCCCAGGGCGCGATCCTGGAGACCCGGGATCGAATCCCACATCAGGCTCCCGGTGCATGGAGCCTGCTTCTCCCTCTGCCTGTGTCTCTGCCTCTCTCTCTCTCTCCCTGTGTGACTATCATAAATAAATAAAAATTAAAAAAAAATTAAAAAAAAAAAAAGTATTAGTCTCAGTAACATCCCACATGGCAACAGCTACCAGCTTATTTAAGGACACAGAATATTTTCAAAACCAATGAGACACTTGAAGCCCTTGGCATGGTAGACAGCAGATCCTCCACAATCTGATACCTACTTCTCTTACATGATCACTTCTTGCACCTTTGCCTATTTCCTATATGACCGCCAGAGAGATCTATTAAAGGCAGTTTCACAAAAATGCAGTTTGGTTTATGCCTCCGTGGTTTTTTCAGTACTAATACCTCTTTATGGAAGGCTTCATATAACCCCTTTCATCCTGACAAATTCATTACCATCTTCAAAAGCTGGCCTTAAACATAAACAAATTTATTTTTCTGTCTCATATTGAAGTGAGCACCTACTACATGTATCAAGTGTGGTTTGAGGCACTAAGGATAAAGTGGTGAAAAAGGAGAAACACATTTTTTATAAAAGTATCCCTTCTAGGTCTACCTCCATTCCTAGGAGCACTAACCATTTTCTCAACTGCATCTTCACTCTAACTCTAGACTCTCTCTTCTACTCTACTGGAAGTTTCTCACTTACATTTAAGTGAGAAAACTCACTGGTTTCCTCTGAGTTTTTTTTTTTTTTTTTTGAATTGAAAATGTGATTTAATCTTTTAACCTTTGTGCCTTAGTTAGTGGCTGGCATGAGAAGGCATATAATAAATATTTGTCGATTGGATGAACTGTCAAGGATACAAAAATAAGGAAAACTGAAGATACCCACCGGTGCTGATGTGTCTGTTGTAGGAACAGGTAGCGGCAGATTTGAAAGGATGCCAAAAGGAGCTGCAGGTTTGGCTGGTGTGTAACTTGTTGTTGAAGAAGAAATAGTGTCAGCAACAGACAAAGAAGTGACAGTCCTGTTAGGTTCTTGTGGGGGAAATGGAGAAAGAAATGGGAAACCCTGAGATGCATAAGGAGGCAGCCCACTTGGATTACTGTACAGGCTGAAGAGAAAGACAAAAAACAAAAACAAAAACAGTAGATTAGACTTTAGGGGGAAACCTATAAAACTACTGCCAATTAGTTTGAGAATAATAGATAACAATGGTCATGCCACAGAGACAGGATCTTGTTACTATAATCATATAACTGAATTAAAAATTCTATAAATTGATTAAATATGACCCCCTCTCCCCCCAAAAAGAAAAACGTTTTAGAAAACATATAATTCCGCTCATCAGAGTAGAAGTGAATAGATAGGCTTTTTGGGTTTTGAGCATTCCATTAGCATAAATCACTGACATCATAAAGAGAATGAAGAACTTTGAATCCAGAAAATGTATTTACAACAGGTTGCTTGAACAACAGCTCTCACTTTATCTAGAAAAATATAAATGAAATTCATGACTGGTTTTCTAAATGATCTTAAAGGAAAATAGTTAAATGTATAGAAAAACTGCTAAAAATGTTAAAATATAAAAAATACACATTAAAAAACACACACGTAGATTAGAAAAAGTGGTACAGCAGCATGTACTCAGGACTGAATCAGGGAGCACTATTTTTTTCTGCATGTAATAAATATTTGGGTCCTGGTTCAAGATGACAAGACAGTAAGATCTTGAAATCACCTCCTACCAGGAGTGCACTAAATCTTCAGAAACATGAATAATTTCCTCAAGAAAAAACCCCTAAAATTTAGTTGTGTAAGTCCTACAAATCAGCAAGCAAGAAAAATTAATATTGAAGGAAGCAGGAGAGGCTAAGCCACAATCTCCCTGTAAACCCAACCCTCCACACAGAGATGTCTAACCAGGAGAGAGCTAAAAATCTGAAGCTTCTTCCTGAAGGGCAAGAGTTTGAACCCCACACTGAACAGTCTCTCTTTTAAGCTCTGCATCTCAAAGAAGAGTCCCCCAAACATCTAGCTTTGAAAACCAAAGGGGCTTGTGTGCTTGGACTCACTCACCCCACCCAGAACCCAGCACAGAAGCAGTTGATTGAGAGGCACCCAGATTTTTAGCTGAAAGAGTCTCAATTCCTAATCTTAAGGAATTGAGCTTAAGGGACAGGTACCTAATGTAACCCACAACCATCAACCCACTGGGATATGCTCTGGGGACAAAGGATGGTGGGACCTCTCCTCATGTTCTCTGTCACATTCCAGACCACTAATATCTCTTGGAGGAAAGCTCTTATGCACATATGGTGCCTTATTTTTATGTCTGGTGCTCCAGTTTTGGTAGCTGTCATCCACGAGATCCCACTGACTGCACAACTCTGGAGGTAGGGGGTTCATGTTCCTGGGTCCATGGGACTGTAAAACAATGACAGGCTACTACTCCCAGGGCGCTGCACAGACAGCAGATTGAACACACCCCTAGTCTTCCTGCGAAAGAGTCTGATAAACACACCTAAAAGCTTTTGCTTGATGAGGCTTCTGGTCTGGCACAAAACTAGAGGTCTAGGGAGGCAATCCCAGGAAACGTAGGTTGGTGGATGCCATCTCTGCACACTTCCTCAGCCTCACACCAGCTTACCAGTATCTCCAGAAAGAAGCTTATACAATCATCTGGAGCCTCAATTTTGCAACTCTATCTCAGGACCACACTTCTAGATCACCTGGCTTCGGTGGCCAGCAGGGCTTTCACTTGCAGCCCCACAAGACTACATATATTTGCATACTTTAAAAAAAGCTACCTGAGGGTCTGGCTTCTAATCAGCCTGAATCTAGGTGATGGATGAGATCCTCTCAGGCCCTGGCACACTCTCAAATACTGGAAGCTATTAAGAATATAATAGGCTCCTTGGACAATTACAATGATTTTATAGACAATCAAGAGGTAGGGCAAGTAAATAATAAGGTTCATCTCCTGGTCCAGTCCTCAATACTGAGGTGGCTTGAGTCTTCAAGGTGGCTGTTTTATCTTAGGCATAGAAACAAACAGAGAGTCAAGGAAAATGAAGAAAAAGAAATACAGTCCAAATGAACAAACAAATAGGAAAACCTTGGGGAGGTGGGGGGAGGATATAATAAAATGGAATTAAGTAATTTACCTGATAAGATTTCAAAGTATTATACTTGGGGGAAGAATGGATTAACACAATAAGAGCTTCAACAAAGAGATAAAAAATATAAAAAAGTACCAAACATGAGTCAGGGAGGTTAAAAAAAATACACTGGAGGATCTCAACAGCAGACTATGTGAAGCAGAAGAAATGTTTAGTGTATTCAAAGACAGGGCAGAGAAACTCATCCAATCAGAAAAAAAAGAAAAATGCTCCCTGATTTGAAACTATATTACAATGTTACAGTAGTCAAAACAGAATGTTACTGGCATAAAAGCATGCAAATAGATCAATGGATCTGAATACAGAACCCAGAAATCTATGCATATCCTGTAACCAAGAATACACAATGGAGAAAGGACAGTCTCTTTAATAAACAGTACTAGGGAAAATGGATGGCCACATGCAAAAGAATGAAATTACCACTTCCTTACATCAAATACAAAAATTAATTCAAAATGAATTAAAGACTTAAGTTTAAGATCTGAAACCATTAAACTCCTAGAAGAAAGCCTAGGAAGTAAGATTCTTGAAACTGGTCTTGGTGATTTTTTGCATCTGATACCAATGGCAAAGGCAACAAAAGCAAAAATAAACAAGTGCGACTATATCAAACTAAAAAACTTCTGCACAGCAAAGGAAACTATCAACAAAAAGGCACCTTACTAAATGGGAGAAGATATTTACAAAAAATATATCTGATAATCAGGAGCTAATATCCAAACTACGTAGAGAAACCATATGATAGCAAAACACAATCCAGTTAAAAGAATGGTCAGGGATATCAATAAATACTTTTCCAAGATAACATACAGATAGCCAACAGATACATACAAAGATATTCAGCATCACTAATCATCATGAAAATGCAGATCAAAACCACAATGAAATATCACATGATACCTGTTAGAATGGTTATCACTAAGAAGACAAAAAAATAAGTGTTATGGAGGATGTGGAGAACAGGAAACCCTGTGTACTCTTGGTGAGAATGTAAATTGGTGCAGCATAGTATGGAAAACAGTATAGAGGTTCCTCAAAAAAAACTTAAAAATATAATTACCATACGATCCAGCAATTCCACTTCTAGATATTTACCCAAACAAAATGAAAACACTCAAAAAGATTAATGCATCTCCATGTTCATTGCAGCATTATTTACAACAGCCAAGATATGGAAGCAAACAAATGTTCATCAATGGATGCACAGAAATAAAAATGTAGTGTTATATATGTGATGGAATATTATTAAATGACACCTTGCCACTTGTGGTAATAACATGGATGGCTCCTGCAGGCATTTTAAGTGAAAGAGTCAGGAAAAGAAAGACAAATACTGTATGATCTCATTTACATGTAGCATCTAAAAACAACAATACAGAACAGTCAAGTTCACTGATACAGAGAACACAGTGGTAGTTGCCCAAGTAGGGGGTTGGGGTGAGTGAAATGCATAAAGGTGGTCAAAAAGTACAAACTACCACTTATAAAAGAAATAAGCCAGGGGATGTAATATAGAGTATGGTGACTATATTTAATAATACTTACTGCATATTTGCAAGCTGCTAAGAGACCCTATGTTAAATGTTCTCATCACAGGAAAAATTCCAGTTATATATAAGGACAGATTAAGTAGATTTATTGTGGTGATCGTTTTGCAACATTTGTACAAATGTGGAATTACATTGTACACCTGAAACTATATAATGTTGTATGTCAATTAAACCTCAAAAAATATTTTACATTTTTTTCTCTTAGAGAAGTTCAGAGAACCAGACTCTAAAATAAGTAGGGTAATTCAGGCCTTACTGCAGGTAAAAATAATCTAAACCAATATTTAAATTAGTATTAGTTTTATATGGGTCAATCATTCTTATGTAAAGGATAAAAAGGCTTATGCTGGTTTTAAATAAAGTGCTAATACTCAATAGTTCACATTGTTTTCGTGGTATAATAAGAAATGTATTTGGTCTTCAAGTAGGTTCCTGGCACAGAGTTCCTAAGATAGGAACCTGTTTTTGTTATTCATAACACTGAATCTATGCTAATGAGGTGACTCTGTTTGGGCTCCTACAGTCTCAGAATGGGACAGGTCACTAGAAAGACACAATGATGAAGGGCTGGAATTATGAGCTACACCCACTGACCTCAGGGAGTAAGGGGCTGCACACTAAGCTCTATGAAAACTCTTGAACAATGAGATCTGACAAACTTTATTGGTGAATGCATCCACATCGGGAGGGTAGTGCATTCCAGCCCATGAGGACAGAAGCTTCTACATTTGGGACTCTCCCAGTCCTTGCCCTGTGTATCTCTTCACATGGCTATTCATCTGTATCCTTCTTAAGTTCTTTTATAATAAACTGGTAAACATTAAGTAAATATTTCTCTTGAGTTCTTTGAGTGGCTCCAACACATTAACAGAACCTGCAAGGTCGGGGGTGGTTATGGGAACCTCTGAGTTTATATCCAGTTGGTCAGAAGCAGGAGAACAACCTGTGGATTTGACTCGTGTTGGAAGCGAAGCAGTCTTCTGATACTGAATCTATAACCTGTGGGACCTGACACTATCTTCAGGTAAACAGCATCAGAAATGAATGAAATTTATAGGAAACCCAGTCACTGTCTGCTGACAACTGGAGAATTACTTGGTGTTGGAAAACACACATAGAGTACTGAAACATGCTCCAAAATATATAAAGCTTGAACAATTTTTTAAACTGGAGTATTATTATTTCATTAATGACAAATTAACGAGTTGGAATTATGTTGGAAAGTAATTTTTATTATGGATTTTGAAACATACAATGGTACTAAAGTTCATATGGAAATTATAGAGAAAAGTATCTGAAGGAGGGTTAAGAAGAGATTAACTGTGACAGCAACACAAATTATAAAACTTTAATAATTACAAGAAAAAAAGAGAAAAGAGAACTTTTTTTTTAGAGTAAATAGTGGTAAATGGATATGCAGATCAATGGAACTAAATATAAAATCCAGCAAGACCCCAAAACACATAAAAGAATAAGGATATTTAAAAAAAAAAAAAGAGAGAGAGAATAAGGATATAAGACAGATCAGAAATAAATGGAAAAAAAGATCAGTCAATAAACAGTGCTGGAAAAATAAAAATAAAAAAAAGTAAACAGTGCTGGGACAGCTTGAAAAACTGAATTAGAGTCAAATACTTATAACAGGATAAAAACCAAATTCATCAAAAATTTAAATGCTTAAAACTAAATCTTACAAGAATTAGAAAAAATCATTGGGAAATAATAACCTTCGGGTGGGAAAGAACATTCCATCATCCCAAATTCTGAGGTCATAAGAGAAAAAGATTAATTGCTTGATATTAAGAAAGAACAAAAAACAAAAACCTCTACATGACAATGCCCATTATAAGTTAAGACAAATAGCAAATTGGGGGAAAACATTTAAAACTCATATCACGGACACAGGGATAATTTCTCTTCTAACATATAAAAAATTCCTACAAATTGATAAAAGACTAATAACTCCATAGCAAAATGGAAAACAGGATAGAAGACAGATTACAGGAAAGAAAAACATCTCTAAATCATAGAAAAAAGATACTGAACTTCATTGTTAGTAAGATAAATACAACTAAAATTATACTAACATATTATGTTCTGCTTATAAATTGACAAAGATCCATTCCAGTAATATATTATGATGGCAAAGAGTATGGGAAAGTAAGCATTGTGTATAGTGGAAGAAGAAACTGTTGGAACTTACTCTGCAGGGCAATTCTGCAGTATTTGTCAAAATTACAAACGTGCATGCCACTTTGAGAATGTATCCAAGAAATAAACTCATATTTGGCTGGAATTTTATTTTTAAGGTTATTTGCTACAGCAGTGAGGGGTAAAGAAGGTAGGCCTTTCAGGAAAGAGTGGAAACAAAAGTATCCATCAAAAGGAGTCCTGTCAAATAAATTAGACTGCATCTGTAAAACAAGTACTTTGTGGTCACAAAGAATAAAGAAATGCTTTATGTTCCAACATAGAAATCTCTCCAAACTATACCCTTTAGTGAAGAAAAAAAGGGAGGAGGGGTATAGTATGCTACTATTCATATAATGAAGGAGGGAATAATGCTCCAACTACATATTTCTTTATATGTCATAAAATATCTTGGAAATTCTACGCATACTTATTCGAAAAAATTCTGGATATCAGCAAAAAGAAAAACTAGTTTACACGGGAGAAGAAAGTTGGAAGGAAGACTTTATTCCCTATCACTTTATATTTTTTGAATTTTGATTCAAGTAAATACATGATCTATTGATAAAATTAAGTTAAAATATGTTTTCTAATTTAGCTTATTAAAAAAACAAAAGGGGGGGCTCATCTCGGAGTTCCTGTGTGGCTCAGTCAGTTAAGCATCTGCTTTCGGCTCAGTTCATGAGACCCGCGTTGGGCTCCCTGCTCGGTGAGGAGTGTGCTTCTCCCTCTTCCCTTGCTCCTTCTCTCTCTCTCTCTAATTCACACACTCTCTCAAATTAAAAATATTTTAAAAAATTAAAAAATGGCTCATCTTTATGTTAAAACTTTTATCTAAAGATATGATGTTAGTGACATAAATAGAAGTTACTTGGAAATAATATGACCAACATGAAAGAGCATTTGTGTTATCCTTGAATTAAAGTCTTTATTCTGAACCAATTTGCTTTGTTTTGACCTCAGTAGCATGTACAACTTATTAAAAAATCTCTAAGAAATGTATCAAACCAGCATTTTAATAACCTGCACATAATCATAGAACTTATTTGAAATGGGAATAAGTAAACTTATTGGCTTATATTTTCAAATAAGGTAAATGAACTTATATCCAACCCTACCCAGTCAGAAAACAGGAAATACAGTTTTTATGTAAGGAATATTGGTGAGGCCTATGACTCCAGGACAAAGACACAAGAGAGCAAAGATGAGGGCTGGGGCTGATGGACCTAATGAACTGGATAATCTAGCTAAGGAGATTTCCAGGCAGTGTTCAAGAGGCTGCCTGACTCCTGAGCAAGAGCAATTTCTTGAAAATTAGGTAGGACTGGGATATAAAACCGAGAAATATTCTGAGAAAAGAAAACAAAAAGACCAACAAGAAGGTGCATCATCATTAAATTTCAGAATACCAAAAATGTTTTCTAAAATTTACAACGGATCAGAAATCAAAAAGGCATTGGACACTTTGCAATAACAGAAGTCATATAGACAACAATATAGCAATATCCTCAAAATTGAGTGGAAAAGCACTTCAACTTAGAATCTGAACTATACTGATTATGAACTCTAAGGGGTAGATTAAAGATTTTTCATTTCAAAATTTATCTTCTAACAATCTGCGGCATATTGTATTTTCAAAAAATGGACACAGCAACATTTCTGGTCCCATACTCCCCCAGAACCTTGCCATTCCACCAAGAAGCCTATTTTTCCTTCCCTTGAATCTGATCAGGATATTGTAACTGCCCCCACAAACTGAATGCAGCAAAAATGACAGTGAATGTCATGCTGAAGACATCAGCGTCTAAGTCATAAAAGAAATATGACTTCCTCACAGCTCTTAATATGTTCATTCTGGGGATCACCATTATGTTGTAAGGAAGCCCAAGCCACAGAGAGAGGCCACGGGTAGATAGGCATTCCATCTGACATCCCCAGGTAAGGCCTCTGATGAGTAGGCTGAGAGCTCACTGATGATAAGGACAGCATACAGGAGCTCTCTGATGAACCCTTCCTGAATTGATGATTAGTGAGCAAAATTCATGTGTTCAGCGTTTTTAGCCAAAATTTTGCTAAACCTTAGTAGCCAGAACAGATTTTATCACCTAGAAGTGGAAAGCTGCTGGTATTTAAAAAAAAAAAAAATAGAAAAAGAAAAACCTAAAACATAGGAGTAGCTTTGGAACCTGACAGGTGAAAGCCAAATGCACCCTCAAAGAGAAGCCTGAGGGCCTGTGAGGATGCGCCAAAGAGTACTGGCAGGAAAAGTGAGGAAAATGTTGGAATGGGAACTTTGTTATGTATTAGTAGAAAGTTTACCAACACTGTTGGCTGCAATAACGGGGAAAGTAGACAAGTATGACTCATTTTATTGTGCTTCACAGATACTGTTTAAAAATTGAGAATTTGTGGCAACCATGCATCAATCAAGTGCGGGGTGTAGCAGCAAGTGCTGATATAGAAGCTGCAGAAAGTTACCCAGAAAATCTAGCTAAGACAATTAATGAAGGTGGCTACACTAAACAAGATTTAATTCTAACCCTAATTAAACAGACTTCTATTGAAGAAGATGCCATCTAAAACTTTCATAACTGGAGAAGAGAAGTCAATGCCTGGCTTCAAAGGTCCAAAGAACAAGCTTACTCTCTTGTTGGGGGCTAATACGGCTGGTGACCAAACTGAAGCCAATACTCATTAACCATACTAAAAATCCTAGGGCCTTTAAGAATTATGCTAAATCTACTCTGCCTATGCTCTATAAATGGAAAAAAAAAAAAAAAGCATGGATGACAATACATCTGTTTATTACACGGTCTACTGAATGTTATAAGACCACTATCGAGATCTGCTCAGAAAAAAAAAAAAAAAAAGGTTCCCTTCAAATTCTGACTACTCATTAACAATCCACCTAGTCACCCAAGAGCTCTGATGGAGACATACAATTAAGAATAGTGTTACTTTCGTGCCTACTACCATGATATCTATTCTATAGCCCATGGATCAAGGAATAATATCGACTTTCAAGTCTTATTAAAGAAATACACTTTGTAAGGCTATAGCTGCCAAAGACAGCGATTCCTTGGATAAACCTGGACAAAGTAAACTGAAAACTTTCTGGAAAGTATTTGCCATTCTAGATACCATTAAGAACATCTGTGATTTGTGGGAATAAGTCAAACATGTAAGGAGTTGAGAAGCAGTAGATACCAACCCTTACGGACAACTTTGAGGCATTCAAGATGTCAGTGGAGGAAGTAATTGCAGATGTGCCAGAAATAGTAAGAGAACTAAAATTAGAAGAGGAGCTAAAGATGTGACTGAGCAATCTCAGGATAAAACTTTAATGTAGTTACTTCTCAGGTTTGAGCAAAGAAAATGGTTTTTAAGATGGAATCTACTCCTGGTGAAGATGCTGTGAAGATTGTTGAAATGACAACAAAAGATTTAGAATATTCCATAAACTTAGTTGCTAAAACAGCAGCAGGATTTAACAGCACTAACTTCAATTTTGAAAGAAGTACTACTGTGGATAAAATGCTATCAAACAGCATTGCATGCAACAGAGAAATCATTCATAAATGGAAGAGTTCATCAATATGGCAAATGTTACTGCTTTAAGAAATTGTCAGGTCATCCCAAACTTCAATAAACACCTACCCTGGTTTATCAGCAGCCATCAACATTGAGATAAGACCCTCTACCAGCAAAAAGATTACTACTCACTGAAAGCAAGTTCAGATAATGGTAGGCATTTCTTAGCAATTGACAATTTAATTTATGTAATTATTTTATCTTTTAATCTTTTATTAAGTTTTTATTTTAATTACCGTATAGTTAACATATAACATATTAGTTTCAGGTGTACAACAGAGTGATTCAACAATTCGATTCACCCCGTCCTCATCATGACAAGCACGCTCCTTAATCCCCATCACCTATTTCATCTAACCCCCACCAACCTCCCTTTCTGGTTACCATCAGTTTGTTCTCTATAGTTAAGAGTCTGTTTCTTGGTTTGTCTCCTTTTTCTTTGCTTGTTTGTTACTTAAATTCCATATGTGAGTGAAATCATATGGTATTTGTCTTTCTCTGACTTTTTCACTTTGCATTATACTCGCCAGCTATACCCATGTCGTTGCAAATGGCAAGATTTCATTCTTTTTATGGCTGAATAATATTCCACTGTATATACGTATCACTTCTCTATCCATTTATCTATTGATGGGCATTTGGGTTGCTTCCATAATTTGGTTGTTGTAAATAATGTTGCTATAAATGTAGGGGAGCATGTATCTGTTTCAATCAGTGTTTTGTATTTTATGGGTAAATACCCAGTAGTGCGATTAGTGATCATAGAATACTTCTATTTTAAAATTTCTGAGGAACATCCACACATTTTTCCACAGTGGTTGCACGTTTTCATTCCTACCAATGATACAAGAAAGTTCCTTTTACTCTACATCCTTGCCAACACTTGTTTCTTGTGTTTTTCATTTTAGTCATTTTGACAGGGTATGAGGTGTTATCCCTTTGTAGTTTTGATTTGCATTTCCCTGATGATGAATGATGTTGAACCATCTTTTCATGTGTCTGTTGGCCATCTGAATATCTCTGAAGAAATGTCTATTCATGCCCAGTTTTCTGAACACTATTTCATGAAGACATTGCTGTTTTCCCATTGCCTATTCATTCCTACTTTAACAAAGATTAATTGACCATATAGCTGTAAGTTTATTTCTGGGTTTTCTATTCAGTTCTATTGATTTATGTGACTATTTTTGTGCCAGTACCATACTGGTTTTTTCAAGATTGCTTTGGCTATTTGGGGTCTTTTGTGGTTCCATATACATTTTAGGATTGTTTGTTCTAGTTTTGTAAAAAATGCTGTTGGTATTTTGATAGGGATTGTATTAAATCTGTAGAATGCTTTGGGTAGTATACATTTTACCGATATCTGTTCTTCTAATCCAGGAACATGGATTGTCTTTCCATTTCTTAGTGTCTTTTTCAAATTCATCAATATTTTATTTCACAGAGAATAGGTCTCTCACCTCCTGGGTTAAGTTTATTCCTAGGTATTTTATTATTTTGGTGCAATTGTAAATGGGACTGTTTTCGTAACTTCTCTTTCTGCTGCTTCATTATTAGTACATAGAAATGCAACAGATTTCTATACATTGATTTTGTATCCTGTGGCTTTACTGAATTCATTTACCAGTTTTAGTAGCTTTTTGGGTGGAGTTTTTAGGGTTTTCTATATATAGTATCATGCCATCTGCAAATAGTTAAAGTTTTACTTCTTCCTTACCAATTTGTATGCTTTGTATTTCCTTTTGTTGTCTGACTGCTGTGGCTAGAGTTTCCAATACTATGTTGAATAAAACTGGTGAAAGTAGACACTTGTGCATTGTTCCTGATCTTGGGGGAAAAACTCAATTTTTCACCATTAAGTATAATGTTAGTTGTAGGTTTTTCATATATGGCCTCTATTATGTTGAAGTGTATTCCCTCTAAACCTACTGTTGAGTCTTTGTCATGAATGGATGTTGTGGTTTGTCAAATGATTTTTCTGCATACACTGAAACAATGATAGGGTTTTTATCCTTTCTCTGATATGTTGTATCATAGTGATTAACTTCATTTTGTTTTTAAAGATTTTATTTATTTATTCATGAGAGACACACACAGAGAGGCAGAGACTTAGGCAGAGGCAGAAAGCAGGCTCCCCATGGGAGCCTGATGTGGGACTCAATTCCAGGACCCTAATATCATGACCTGAGCCAAAGGCCGATGCTCAACCACTGAGTCACTCAGGTGTCCCAATGACTGACTTTTGAATATTGAATCATCCCTTGCATTCCGGTAATAAATCCCACTTGATTGTAGTGATGATTTTTTTTAATGTATTGTTGGGTTTGGTTTGCTAGTATTTTGTTGAGGATTTTTGCATTTATATTTTATCAGAGATACTGGCCTGAGTTCACTTTTTTGTGGTGTCTGTATCTGGTTTTGGTCGCAGAATTATACTGCCCTCCTAGAACGAATTTGGAAATTGTCCTTCCTTTTCTACGTTTTGGAATTGTTTAAGAAGAATAGGTAATAACTCTTCTTCAAATGTTTGTCAGAATTTGCTTATAAAGCCAGCTGGTTCTGGACTTCAGGTTTTTTGGGGAGTTTTTTGATTACTGATTCAATTTCCTTGCTAGCCATCGGTCTGTTCAACCTTTCTGTTTCTTTTTTCAGATTTGGTAGGTTATATGTTTCTGGGAATTTATCTATTTTTCCTGGGTTGTCCCAATTTGTTGGCATAATTTTTTTTTCTTTTCTTTTTTTTTTTTTTTTTTTTATGATAGTCACATAGAGAGAGAGAGAGAGAGAGAGAGGCAGAGACACAGGCAGAGGGAGAAGCAGGCTCCATGCACCAGGGAGCCCGACGTGGGATTCGATCCCGGGTCTCCAGGATCGCGCCCTGCCCAAAGGCAGGCGCTAAACCACTGCGCCACCCAGGGATCCCTCATAATATTCTCTTACAATTGTTTGTGTATCTGTGGCCTTGGTTGTTATTTCTCCTCTCTCATTTGTGATTTTGTTTGAGTTCTTTCTCTTTTTCTCTTAATAACTCTGGCTACAGGTTTATCAATTTTTGATTTTTTCAAAGAACCAGCTCCCGGTTTCACTGATCTGTTATATTGGTTTTTTTAGTTTCCCTATTATTTACTTCTGCTCTAATCTTTATTATTTCCTTCCTTCTACTGGTTTACGGTTTTGTTTTCTCTAGCTCCATTAAATGTTAGGTTGTTTGAGATTTGTCTTGCTTCTTGAGATAGGTCTATATTGCTATAACCTTCCCACTTGGAACCACTCTTGCTATATCCCAAGGATTTTGAATCACTGTATTTTTTTCATTTTTGTTTCCACATAAGTTTTGATTTTTTTTTTTTTTATTTCTCAGTTGACTCATTCATTGTTTAGTAACATGTTACTTTATTTCCATGTATTTGCTCTTTCCAGAGTTTTTCTTATGGTTGATTTCTAGTTTCTTAGTATTATGGTCAGAAAAGACACATGGTATGAGTTCAATCTTTTTGAGTTTGTTGAGACTTGTTTTGTCACCTAAAATGTGATGTATTCCAGAGAATGTTCCATGTGCACTTGAAAGAATATGTATTCTACTGTTTTAGGATGGAATGTTCCTAATATATCTGTTAAATTCATCTGGACCAGTATATCATTCAAAGTTTCCTTGATTTTCTCTTTGGATGGTATGTTCAATGATTTAAGTGGGAAGTCCCCTACTATTACTGTGTTACTATCATTTAGTTCCTTTACACTTGTTATTAACTGTTTATGTATTTAGGTGCTCCTATGTTGAGTGCATAAATATGTACAATTATCATATCCTCTTGTTTGATTGTCCCTTTTATTATCATATAGTGTTTTTCTTTGTCTCTTATTTATCCTTGTTTTAGTCTACTTTGTCTAATATAAGTATTATTACTCTGACTTTCTTTTGACATCCATTTGCAAGGTAAATGTCTCTCCATCTTCTCACTTTCAATCTGTTGGTGTCTTTAGGGCTAAATGAATCTGCTGTAGGCAGCAGATAAATGGGTCTTTTTTAAAAAATTAATTCTGTCATCCTATGTCTTCTGACTGAAATGTTTAATCCACTTACATTCAAAGTAATTATTGATAGTTACATATTTATTGCCATTTTGTTATTTGTTTTGTGACTGTGTCTTTAGTTTCTCTCTAATCCTTTCTTCTCTTGCTCTCTTTCATGTTTTGCTGATTTTCTTTAGTGATATACTTGGATTCCTTTCTCTTTATTCTTCATTTATCTATTACTGGATTTGAATTTGTGGTTATCATTAGGTTTGTATAACATATCCATTTCCTTCCCCAGATAAGGGAAGTTATTATTTCTTAAAAAAAATTTTTTTGCCCCCTTTTTCTCTCTCTTTTTTTCTGGGATCCCTTCAGTGTGAATGTTATTATGTTTGATATAGTCACTGAATTCCCTAAGACTATTCCCAATTTGCATAAATTTTTCTTCTCTCATTTGTGCAGCTTGGTTACTTTCCAAAACTCTGTCTTCTGTATCATTAATTTGTCCCTCTATTTCATCTATCCTGTTATTTATTCCATCAAGTGGATTTTAAATTTCATTCATTGTGTTTTTCATCTCTAATTGGTTCTTTTTTCGTCCTTTTAAGGGTTTCCCTGATGTCTTCTCCTCTTTTCTCAAGTCTAGTGAGTATTTTTATGATCAATACTTTAAATTCTCTATTGGGCATATTACTTACATTCATTTCATGTAGCTCTCTGGCAGTGGTTTGGTCCTATTCTTTCACTTGGCACATATTTCTCTGTCTCATTTTGTTTATCTCTCTGTGTCTCTTTCTGTTTTAGGAAAGTCAGCTATACCAACTGCTCTTGAAGGTAATGCTTTATATCTAAGAAGTCCTGTAGTGCCCGGAGGTGCAGTGCTCCCTGTTCCCCGGGACCTGCTGCTTCAGAGGGTGTCTCCTATGTATGTTGCATGTGTCCTATTGTGTTCTTGCCAGTTTTCCCTTCAGTTCAGTTTTCTGCAGTGGCTTTTTGCCCACTATGGGCTGTTTGGTCCCCAGCAGAGGTGGGGTGTACTGGTCTGTCTGCTAAGTAAGACCTGGAGCCTCTACTGTTGGGACTGGATCAGCTTAACCAGATCTGCCCACAGTGCCTGGGTAGGGCATGTACTTTTAAGAAGATGTACCTCAGACTTTTGTAGCACCTGCTACCACACCTGGTACAAGGACTGATGCCCTGCCAGATGTGTGGGTTGGGTGTCAAGGTATTGGTGAGGGTTGTGCATGTCTTCTGAGGGATACACTATACTGCTAGGACTCAGGCAGTATGACTGGGGAGGGCAGATCCAATGCAGCACAGTAGACAAGGCTTGGTTTAAGCAAGTTAGGTAGGGAGTGTCGGTGCTGCACTGCTTCCCAAAGGTGGCTGTGTCTTTAAGCTGAGGTGCAGGGCAGAGAAATGCAGGTGCCAGCTCCTTTGTTCTAAGAGGTCTCTCTGAGATCTCTCTCTTGATAAGCTCTGTAATGAGTAAATCACTGTCCCTTCCATGTGTCCCAGGTAGTTGTCAAATTGCTGATTCTATGCTGTACCTGCTCAGGCTGTTTGGTGTGCTGTCTCTTTAAGAGTGGGGGCTCCACTTCCTAAGGTCCTCCAGGCGCTCCCAGAACTGAGCCTGCAGATTTTTAGAATTCTAGGCTTTAAGTCTCCTTGGTTCTAAGAACTCACAAAATTCAACCCCTCTTGCTTTCAAAGCCAGATGTTATGTGAGTTCATCTTTCCCTTGTAGGCTTCCTTGCATGATTATGTTCAGAGACAGCTATAGTCTGTCCAGAGATGGCCATAGTCTGTTTAGGTCTCAAATCACATCTTACCTTCTTTGATGTGGCCTCTTCTCTACCTTTGCTCGTGCAGTTTACCCTGACAGTCTTCAGGTCATTTTCTGGATTATGTATGCTGATGTGAATGTTATCTAGTTGTACTCATGGGACAAGGTAAGCCAGGATCTCATACTCCACCACTTTCACCTCTCTCCCCTCATGTGCATATTTTTTTAAACGTAACACTATTACATACTTAATAGTCTACAGTATAGTCTAAACATAACTTTTATATGCACTGGGAAATTCAAAAATTCATTTGATTCACTTTACTGTGATTTTCGCTTTATTATGGCAGCCTGGAACAGAATCCATAATATGCCTGTACTTATTGAATTAGATGATCTAGCTAAGAAGTCCAGGCAGTATTAATGGTACCACTTACTTCTAGTTGGCTATAGTAAAACCTGAGAGAAGAGAGAAAAATAAAAAGAACTGCTAAAAATAAAGAGAGAAGATCTCTTGGGTTTAAAAAGAAAAATGTCTCTCATTCCTAGCTTCTCTAAAGTTTTCAAATTAAGAAAGAGCTTCAAAGAGATGAAACCCAAGATGGGCTAGAAAATTCTTTGTTAATTCCTCTGAAGAAAACTGAGGCAGTGCCTTAGATAACTGTCTAGCCAGACAAAAGGCTTCCTAGGGCTTCTAAGAAACTTAAGGGAGCCTAAAGGCTTATTTTGTAGACTTGTGGGTATTAGTTTTGTCTAAAGAAATGGATGTAAAGTGGATTCATAAGAAAACTACAAATATTTTTAAGTAATTGTATCATCTTGGTCTAAAAGGGATAGAGACAATATCAAATGAATAGAGGCCTATGGACCCTTAGCTTCTATAGAAGAGAAAACAGGCTAAAAAAACTACTCATCTGCAAATAAGGGCTACATTTTACAGAAAGAAAGCTGATTCAGAAGGCAATATGAAAAACCCAGAATTACTCCATCAAGAATCATTTCCAGAAAGTGAAATTAATTCCTTATCAAAGAAATGGCAACATCTTCCCAGCTGGATTCAGAACTGCTATGGCCCAGTGGCTCCTGCATAGCTTCCATTTTTGCCCTTTTTCAGTGGAAGGGCCTAGAGTAGTTTTCCTAGGCCTATGCACTGCCCTATGATAGGTGTGTGGGGGACAGTTACCTGCTACCCTGTCTCTTTAGTTCACTTGTCTTCATACCAAAAAAGACTGTACTTGAGGAACATACCCAAGAAACCTCATCTGTACCTGAACTTAGATACTTAACCCTCAGACCCTCAACATAGCCTGATTCTTTTTTTTTAACATGAGCCTGATTCTGTAATGTGACAGAGTCTGGAAGTTTCAGGGGAAGGAGCTGAGCACATTTTTGCACATAAGAGAGAAGTAAATTCTTATTGCCAGGATTGTGACAGATTGTATTTTCCCAAATTTCCATAGATAGACTTCTTGACCTTTGCCTCTCTATTAAGAGATGGAATCTATTTCCTCCTCTTTGAACCTAGGTGGGACTTTGTGACTAACTTAAAAGTGCCAGACAGGAAAGTTAAGAGAGCCTTTAGAGGATTCCAGTCCCTAGACTTCATGCCATAACAGCTAATACAAAAAGTGGAATAAAAACTAATTATCTCCAGTAGTCTCTAACCAAACTGCAGATTCACAAAGAAAATACATGTCATCAAGGTTTGATCTGAAAGGTGCTTTGCAGAGCTGCTGAAACATGTGGAATATTAAAAAGATAAAACAACCAATGGAAAAATGGAAGTAATTATTAACTCCAGAAAAAGCAAAAAAATTATACCATAAAGAAAATATAATCACGACCAAGTACTTAGTTCAGCAATGGGGAATATTTACAGAAATATTTACAGAATTTAAGTAATGAAAATACCAAAAATGAAGTTAAGTAAAAATCATGATATCACAGAGAGAATGAGGGGAAACAAACATTTATGAAAGATAAAGATAACTAAAATCCTCATCAATCATAATAGAAGGTCAATATATAATATCTAAAATGAAAGAACCAAGATATGTGTGTGTGTGTGTGTGTGTGTGTGTGTGTGTGTATATATACACTGTTTAAATTATTCAGAAAGATGAAGGTAAACATTGGAAAAGCAGCTACAAGAAGAAAACAAAGTTGCCTCTGAAAAGCATGAATGTATCTGCGTGAAGGTGGGAATGTGGAACAAAGAGAACTGCCTTTTAATATCATCTGAAAATTTAAACTATATTATGATTATTTTGATAAGAGTAAGTAAAATAAATATATGCAAACTTTTTTTGGTATAAACATACTTACTATGGAAATGCTGTTGAAGAAGGAGCTAAAACTGGAGGATTCTTCCAAAACTCATCCAACAGACTCTGAATAATTTTTCCAAGATCTGAGTGCATTGTAAACTAAAAGTAACAGTAATACAGCATGATCAAAATCACTTTCAGAATAAGTCTTATTAGGATAATATCATTCTAAAGCTTATCTTAAATCTCCTTTGGCACAGCAAGAATCAAATGAAAAACAAAGGATATTGTGTCAAATGACCAGATTAGTAATCTACAACTGACAATATTTTCCCATTGGCTCAATGCCACAAATCGGTTAAAAATCTATTTAACCAGTAATGCAGCAAAAATATTTCCACATTTTTTTAAATAATTTGAAGGTTCAAAGGTAAATACTCAGAGTACATTTAAGTTTAGTCCTTCAAATTAATCAATCATTGATATATCCTAAGAACTTTGAGACATATTTGAATTTTATCCCCTCCTAACAACTACGGAAAATCTACTGTGAACCAAAGTTCTAAGATCAACAGGTCCTCATCACAGAAAAACAAATAAAACAAATAACCTTCAAATCAGTATTATCTATTAGATATATTGACCTTTTGCGGGGGGGAAATTACTTAGACCACATGAGATTTTAAATGCATTTTAAATTTATAAAATATGCAGTAGTAAAGTAATAATACACCTGTTATACTACTCTGAAATAAATTATACTATATACATACATTGTTTACTAATGGAGAGGTAACATATACTCCTTGTTTATCCATTAAGTGATGTTGTATTGGTGGGTAAACACTGATCACTGGTTTTTCCTGAGGAAACTGTGGAGGGAGTAATCTGTTAAAAGTAGAACAGATGAAAAAAAGATAAATGTTATGTTATATAGTCATAATTCTAAAATAAAGTTATAAGCAAATTAAATTTTCATGCTTTCATTTGGATTAACTATTCACAGTAATAAGTTGTATTATGGTTGTTGATTGAAAATACACAAAATGATACACTTGAGCAACAAAATTATAAAGCAATTCAGGGATCCCTGGGTGGCGCAGCGGTTTAGCGCCTGCCTTTGGCCCAGGGCGTGATCCTGGAGACCCGGGATCGAATCCCACATCGGGCTCCCGGTGCATGGAGCCTGCTTCTCCCTCTGCCCGTGTCTCTGCCTCTCTCTCTCTCTCTCTCTCTGTGTGTGTGTGACTATCATAAATAAATAAAAATTTAAAAAAAATAAAAAATAAAGCAATTCAATACAGTAAAATCTTCTTAATGTAAAATATGGATACCCTGAGTTACAAGATATTATTCACATATGTCAATTAATTGCTTTCAAGCATAATATACCAAGTTATGCAAAATCTCAGATAAAATCAGGTCAGGTATTTGTATCAAGAGAACCACAGGAACCAATTTGACTATTAGACCACAGGTTCTGGCCATATAATTTTCTTGTGGTTTTCCTACTTATGAAATGCTGCCAGGAATTATTACACCATCTATTGAATTTTTAAAGAATGAGTAAAAAAGCAAAAGCAAAAGCACTATGATTAAAACAGTACAGCTGTCATTATGCCTTGGTGTTATAAGGGTATCTTCTAATTGTCCCCACTAACACAATTCTTCCAAGTCTGAGGTCCATCACATGGTTTCAATCAAAGAACAATCAATTCTCAATACCAAAACAAACAACAACAAAAAAAGGTGAAAATCTTAACCTTTAATACCACCACAAATTTAAAATTCAATATTGAAGTCCTAAATGGATTTTACTGGATATGAAACTCTTGATTTCTAAATGTCTCTAAACTCAGAAGAATATGCCCCTTTAAAACTGTCTCTCTGTTCCCCTGTTGGATCAGAAAATGGTTTGTATGGCAGCACTGTCAAGAAGAAAACTGGGTCCTTTTCGGCTTCTCCTACTTAGCCCTTCCTAGAGCATTTGGTAGAGATAAAACTACTTAATGTATATAGTCAAAGATGTTAAACCAGTCTGGTAAGGACAATGAATAGCCTTAGAGCCCAACAAATCTGGGTTTGTACCCTAACTATGTTACTATCTGTGTGTGTAATTTGTCCAATTTGCAGGGCTGCTGTGAGGATTCAAAAACTCCTATATCAAGATAACACAGCATAATGCATGGCATTATTATACATTCACACTTTCATTCACTTATTCAACTAGGATTTAATAAGGCCTTCTCTGTGCAGGCACTATGCTATACAATGAGAATATGAAGATGAAGAAGCCATGGTTCCTATCTTCAAGTTAGGTGCTTCTTACCTCAACCAAACACCTACTCTAGCACCCAGCCACCTCCTGCAATCTGAGGCAATAACTTTAAATACTTTCATACTAAAGATTAATAATTATACTTACAGTTAAATGAGTACTTTAGCAATCATTTTGTCCCATCTTTCCTCTTAAATAACCTCATGACTGTAATTTTTAACTGAATTATTTTTCTTTAAATAGTAGACCAAATTCAGCCTTGAACTTTCTGGTTGACATAGTCTATCTGTTGCTGAAGACTAGAATATTTTCACTTGTTTCTAATATAGAGGTGGATATATGTCTAACAGTTTTCCATATGCAACTTCTTTGATTGTTTCTCATCATTTGTAGATTTTCTCTTTCAGTCTACCTCCGGCTAAGATTTTAGTGCATATCAATAAAAACAATGACAGTATTATTATTATTACATCTTTTTAGTGCACTTCTTCTTGAATAGTTTCTTTCTTACAACAATATACTTTACAATGTCTTTAAAAATTTGTTTCACAAAACTGTGTGACTTTAGTAAGTTATAGTTTCTAGAAAAGGAATATTTTAAATAAGTTCACTTTAAACCATTTACTTCTAATAACTAAGAAAATAGGAAAAGATTTTTAAAAGTACTAATACATAAAAATACAGGATACAATTCTACTCACATATTAATGTTAATTGTCAGGTTGTTTACGGTGAATGGCAATCTGTATTCCACATCTTTCTGTATTTCAGCTATACTGTAGGAGAAAATTTGAGAGAAAAATTCACCTGAAGGTATAAAACCATTAATGTTAAAAAGAACACCAAATGTTTTTAGACCCTACTAAAACTATTAATTTTAATCACTGAATCTAGCCATATAACTTGTATCTTGAGGGAAAAATGATCATAGATTTATCAAATAAGCAGGCAATAATATTCTGAGATATCCAAGTGTGTGTGTGTGGAGGGTATAGTAGAATGGGGACAGATGCTGAGGTAAAGTGGCAAAGAAAAACTCTCATACTAATGCTAGACTGATTTATTATCACTTTAATTCATCATTAGTAGATGTAATTGTGATCCCTCTGGTTAATACAAGTCAGCAAGAAATCTGGGTTCTGACTATAATTCTGCCATACCCAGCTATATAGACAGCTCGGGAAGTCTGGGTCTTAATAGCTTAAACTTAAAAGCCTGGATGAGATGTCTCCTATAGTCTTATGACAGACTGCTGGCTGCTCTCCAAAAACAAGTAACCTCCCTTTCTCTCTAAGCAAGAAAAGTCTGATTTTACTCTGAATAGCAATGTCCTAGCCTTTACAGCTAGCTGTTCTTACAAACTTAAGTTTTAGCCAATAAGATAGATACAGAGAGGTTGTAGGATAGAATTACCATGAAAACATCTAAAAGAGTCCATTTGCCCCTCCTGCCTCTACCTGATAGCCACACTTCTAACAAGCCATCCTGGGCCACGAGTGACCCTGAAAATGGAAGTCATACACAAGGGAGAGCTAAGCAGAAAGAAAGAAGTAGTTTGGGTCTTCAATGACTATGGAATTGTCAAACCGAATTTCTTTTTTGTGAGAGAAAAAAAAAAAAATTCTATCTTGTTTAAGTCAGAATTTTGGGAGTCTTTGCTAGTAGCAGCTGAATATAAGCCAACTAATATAATTTCCTTATACTTTAACATTCTATATTTAGAGTCTAATTTAGTTTATTGTTAATTGCAGGGATACATTACTACAATTATAATCTAGCAGCCAAATCTTTGGGGGACTCACTCCAAATTCTAACGAATATTCACAATATTTCCAAAGAGAAAAATGTTAAGTAGTATTAATGAGTTAAGGTTGAGAAGAACCTTAATATTCAAAAAGACATGAAGCTTTTTTAAGCATGCATACCTTTGGAAGATCTAGGGTTTACATAATTTTTTGTTCTTTTGGTTGCTTCAACTAATGCTCCGTATTGACATCCCATGGAATAGGGTTAGGATTGAGATGAAGAAACAGCTGAGAACAGACTCAAAAATATATTCAATATTAGGACTTCCATAGTTTTATAGAAGTTTCTCTTTGGGGTTTAGTTTTGGACTAGAATACTAACAACCTGCTCAGTTGTAGGAACACCATATAATCAATTCAATGGCTTAAGTTTTCTATTCTTTTATATTATTTTTAGGACTCTATGATGTAACTGCTTCAAGGCAATACTGGTCACAAAAGCATCCATCAGTTCTAAGCTAAGCAGAACATATTCATGATTAAAAGTATGACCTCCTAATTAGGTTTCCTGGGTTCAACTCTCCCTCTAACTATTACTTATGTGATCATATGCCAACTACTTAACCTAAGGGACAACCCAGGTCGCTCAGCGGTTTAGCACCGCCTTTAGCTTGCTTCTCCCTCTGTCTGTGTCTCTGTGTCTCTGCATCTCTCTCTCTCTCTCTCATGAATAAATAAAAAATCTTAAAAAAAAAAACAACCCAAAAAACTACTTAACCTAAGCCTTGTCTCTCAAATGGAAAATAGGAATGTCAGTTGTTAGATTAAATCAGATACCTTCACAAAATACCATAATTGTTCAATACATGTTCAATTGTTCAATAAAGAATTAGCTATTATCAAATATGTATTTTGAACATGCATCGAAGTTGGAGCCTTTCTAAATCTGTAGTACCAAAGTTTTAACTCAGTTTTTCAGTGTATTTTTATATAAAACAAATTAAAGTGAATTTGACTAAAATAATTTTTACTTAAGCCATTGGTTAGAAGTGCTTTCCTTGTCTCCACAATTAGAGTGTTGACATTTATTAAGTTTTGACAAGTTTCCTTCACAAATGAAGTATAATAAATAAATGAAAGCAATTCTTATAATATTAGTGAGAGGTGTACCATCATTAACAAATTCCAATACAAGTTGTTCATGGCAATTGCTGGACTTCAGGACATGCCACTGCAAAATATGGCACTTCAGCATCTTGAATATTTTCAGCTGAAGGAGTTTAAGAGGAGAAGCAGGAAGGTTACCTTCTTCTCACCTCTTACTCTTTCCCTGAAACTGATCATGAAATCCTCATGTGAAATATGCTCTCCTCATACCAAGAGGAAAGTAGCATCCTCCACCTCAAAAGACAGAGGGACACTAAGAATAGTAACAAGCCTTGCTAAGCTGCCTACCCCCTCCTTGACTACAATCACCTCACATTCCTTTACCCATTGTATTCCTCCATGACTGCGCACTTCTTAGAATTCTGTACACTTTTGATAAACCCAGCATTAAAAAACTCAGGTCTAACTATTTCTCTGGGGTTTTCCTTCCTTATTAAGTCATCCATCTCATTTAAACTTACATTAAATAAGTTTGTAGGTCTTTCCTCCTGTTAATCTGTCAGTTTAATTTTCAGGCCCACCAGGGATCTTAAGAGGGTTGAGGAAAATGTTTTCCTCCTCTACACTAGCTGCATTAGACAAAATGGCAGATATCTGTTTACTTAATTAAAACTAGAACCATCCCCTGAATATTCACAAATGTGATTTCAAATTTTTTGCTATTTTAAATAACTTTTTAAAAAAGATTTTATTTAGGGATGCTCAGTTTAGCGCCACCTTCGGCCCAGGACATGATCCTGGGGACCCGGGATCAAGTCCCACATTGGGCTCCCTGCATGGAGCCTGTTTCTCCCCCTCCCTGTGTCTCTGCCTCTCTGCCTCTCCGTGTCTTATTTATTAAATAAATAAATAAATAAATAAATAAATAAATAAATAAATAAATAAAATAAAATCTTAAAAACGATAAAAAATAAATAAAAGATTTTATTTATTCATGAGAGAGACAGAGAGAGGCAGGACAGAGAGAGGCAGAGACAGAGGGAGAGAAAGAAGCAGGCTCCCAATGGGGAGCCCGATGTGGGACTCAATCCCAGAACCCCGGGATCATGACCTGAGCCAAAGACAGATGTTCAACCACCGAGCCACCTTTAAATAACTTTTTAAAAACTTATTCTAGGGGTGCCTGGGTAGCTCAGGTAAACATCTGACTCGATTTTGGCTCAGGTCATGATCCTAGGGTTAAGGGATCAAGCCCTACATTGGGCTCTGCTGGAGATTCTCTCTCCCTCTGCTCTCCCACCATAAATAAATAAACAAACTTCTCTAAAAATGATTCATTCCCATTGGTGGCCGTGGGGGATAACAAGCAAAGAGAATATAAAAATCACTCAGGAAGTCGTATAGCCAAGATAACCTCTAACACATTGGTATATAACGTAATCTTTCTATATTTATACCTTTATGTAAAACAAAATACAATTGTATGTCTACACAATTTTGTAACTTGCTCTTTTCTGAATCAGTAAATGCTATTTTAAATTATCTTTTTAAAATGGTTATAAATAATGTTTTACTATATTGTTTCACCTATCCTCTATTAATTACTGAGATTATTTCCAATTTTTACTATTACAAATTACACTTTGATAAAAATTTTTGCATCCTTATCTTTGAGCTGACAGGTAGCAGTATTTTGGATGTTAAGTACACACACATATTTTAAAGTAATACTGTAATCACACTATAAGAGCAAATTTGAATGATCTTCCATTAATACTATTATGTTCCAGTTTCTCTGAGAAGTGGATTACTATGGTTTTGCCTCATCAACTCTAAATTGGTTTGGAATTAAAGAAAGCTGAAAATTCTGTGTTAGAATGTGTGATTAATTGGCATTTTCATTTCTTCCATGGTCCTTGAAACTATAAACAAACAGACCTTGAGATGCAATAGAGGTACTGGTTATGGTTAAAAGACTCCTTTTGTAGAATCATTTATCTCTGATGTTATTACATTTTGTGTAAACTTGTATTTCATAAGAAAGACTTTGTTCAATTGTACAGCTACCATCTTAAAGAAAATACAGAAATGTGTGGTCTCTGAAGAGGGACACAGGATGAAGAAAAAATATCAAGTGACTAAAAAAGATCAAGATACTGAGAGCATGCTTTTTCCAGTGTTGGGTAAATGGAGGAATGTTTATAGCTAAACCTAGCAAATAAGGGATTCGAATGCTTTGATAAAGATGGCAGATCAAGATAAGACAACTTCCCTTTCCCAACTAAATCTCCAGGAAGTATTACAAAAGTCTAAACAACCAAATCTGTAACAGTGCTGAGAAGCAAAGAGTAAGCAGACAAGAAGTTCTGAGGAATTTCTAAGATATTAAAAAAATGGATTAGATTTAAGGAAAAGAATGATAAATAAAGAAACAAGAAAAAGAAAGCCAAATACAGGAACTAATGACAACCCAAAACATAAGATCAATGTAAAGTAGGAGTTGTTTAAAGGTCCTCCAAGCCCTTGAAGGAAGTCAATGCATATCAAGAGTGTAGAGGGCCACGCAGAAGCATTTCTCAGGGTAAGGAATGGGAAGACATGTGCAACAGCAGGTAGCAATCTTCTCTTTTCCCTGCTTGTTCCAACCAACAGATAGCACTAATATTTGTACCCATAAGAACTGTACTCAAAAGTAGCAGTGCCTTAGGAAGGCTTCCGTGCAGCCTGTTTCCAGAAGACAGCTATCAGCTTGTCCCATATTGGAGCAAAGCATTTTTTTTCATTCATCACCAGAGGCAGGCTATCATAAACAGAGTTAAATATCCACCAACAAGTCAACAAAGAATTTCAAGCAGAAATGAACATTGATATGAAAATGAAAAATTAAGAAACAGGAAATTTAAAATAAATAGCTCAAATATATGGTTCAATACTCTGTTTGGAAAATGTTTCATACTATATATTCTTTTCTTGGAGAATACAGATGCATTTTTAGCATATTAAAGGCTTTGAGAAATTCTAAAGCATTTGATTTTTGTTTTCTCAATCTGTTTGACATGGACCGCGTTCTTTAACAGTATTCTTTGCCTACCGTTGTGTGGAACACAGGATAATGAAACAGATGTGCAAAGGCCTACAGGAACACAGAAGAGAGCACCCAACTTAAACAAGGGTGGGGGGGGGTGGGGTCTTCAGGGAAATAAAATATCTAAACTACATTTAAAAATCAAGTAAGAGTTAACATGCAGGAAAGAGAATCAGCAAAACCAATTATACATTCTAGACAGAAAAAACACCATTGGAAGAACTTCAGATATGAAATAACACCGGGTCCCTAAAAAGTCTACATATCCTTTGCCATTAAAAATTTCACAACCTCACTGGCTTGTTAAAAAGAAAAGCAGAGGTCCAAAATTGAGACACTTAGGCCAAGTCACCATGGTGGGGATTAATACCTAACCTAACTGCAACCTCCTTAGAAATGTAGTCTTAACCAGTCAGGAATTTTCTACACAGCACTAAATGGGGTGATCTGTCACATGGGCCTTTTCCATAGCCCCCAAGATGAGATAACCCACCTAATTAATTAGACTCCCTACCCTTTACCCTTAGGGAAAAGTGACCCTGGTACAATCCTTTTCTAAATTTTGCTAACAATTTCTTTGCTCCATCATCCTTCCTATAAAATCCTCCGGTTTTGCACAACTACTGGGAGCTCCCTTGCTCCCTAGATGGGATGCTGCCCAATTCATGAATCATTTAATGAAGCCATCTACATCCTCAAAATTTGTTTTTTGTTTTTTGTTTTTTTTTTTTTAACAGGTTTTGTGGAAGCAGCAGGATCTGAAGTGAACTTCTAAAAGGCCTTCAGGGATAAAGAGAAACATAGGTGCAGCACTCTGTGAACCTTTCAAATTCACTGTCTTGTCATACATTTCCAAGGACTGTTGGTGAGCTCCTCTGGGTTTGAGCTCCACCCTCTTTGCATTTGAGCTTGGGTCTAATTGGCTTTGCAGTCCAGGGTTAATGAGTCAGTCTACACAGACAAGAGACTCTAACAGAGCTCCAATCCTTAGCCCTTGGTTCAGTCTATAATTCCACATTGGAATCCCTTCTCCAATTGTAGTTGGAGTCCTCATTGACTGGTATTTACTGGTTTAGTACCTTCCCCATTTCCAGTCCATTGTCTCCATTCACTAGAGTCTGCTGGTCAGCCTGTGCTGGGAACTGTTGGTGGCCACTGGCTAGAACTGGACTGGGTCTGCCTTAAGAACAGGCTGGGTCTGATCTGAGCTGGATTCGGTCCAGTATGAGGCCTGTGGTATTATTTTAAGTAAGGGCTAATTGATAATGGGAGTCTCGGATGCCAGAAATAAGGCTGCAAACACTGGTGGGCATGGGTCAAGCATTTAAATTCAAAGGCTATTAGGGCACCTGCCACCTTTAGAAAATTTCTGTGATAGAATAAGTTGGTTGCATTAATGCGTTATATTGACACTAGGTCACCCACCAAGATAATTTCTGCGCAATGAGGTACACTGCAAAACACGTCACAATTCCCAACTCCATCACATGTCCCTCTAGGTATTAGTTTGATTCTGAGAAACCCAGAGGCCTAGCTAAAAAAAAATGTGGGGGAATCTTTCATATCCAGAGTTGAGCAGGCTGCCTTCTGACGTACTTATTACCTCATGTCTAAAAACATAAACTTCTGTAGTCTCATAAGTTGCAAACATTAAGTTAAATGACAAGATCTTACTAAAACCAACCTAGGATTACAATGGCCATTATGATAAATGCTCCAATTAGAGAAATAATTAAGGAAGTGTACTTGAAAGCAAAGATTCTTAAACAGAATGGAATACCTATTTTAATTGGTATGCAGAAGCCACCAAAAGGTTTCAAAATTCCAGAGTTTCATTGATTCACTGCAAAAGGCCAATGAAAAAGAACAGTATCTAAAACAAAGACTGAGACTAACATATAAAACTGCATTAATTCCTACTGTTCTCTCTCCTTTGAGTATTCTTTCTAGTAATCCTGTCAAAAGGTCTGAATGGCCTTTTGACTCTGAAGAGACTAGTAGTTACCTTTTAAGATAAAGACCACCATAGGCTGCAGGCAATCCCCTACAGGTACTTTCATTCCAGGATTAAAGGCCAATAGTTAAATAATTTAAACCCACAGAGGATTTTCAAAAGGTTTGTTTTGTTGTTGTTTTTGTTTTGTTTTTCTCAAAAGGTTTTATAAATAAATTACCTCCTGAGCCCAATATGCAGGGGAAAAAAATATTCCCTTCCTTTCCGAATCTTATTAAAACCAACCTAGAATTACTAATTAGAACTAATAATTATTGAACTATTAATTATCTCCCAGAGATAACTACTGCCTTCTTGATTGTCTTATGTCCTGAGAATTTGGCTTGGCTTTCAGCCCACCTGGTACAGGCAGGTTGTGCCTGGCTAAATTTGGGAGTGACTGGATCTTGTAAAGATAATATCTTTTGCACCCTCTTTGAGGATGCTGCTCGAGTCCATGGGGTTAAAACTGCCAGAAATATTTACTGTATGGCCTGGCTGAGACCTGACAAAATATCTGAAAGGATTTACTAACTCTGTGATCAGAAATTTGGCCAAGTTTGAAGCAGATTCAGAGCCTGAGAAGAATTTAAAGACTTCTTCCCTGAGCTAAATATACCCAGAGGGTGGAAAAACACATAGGTGGATGGGTATGGGTGTCCTCTGATTACCATTTAGGTGGCAACTTAATTCTTTGAGGAATTAAAAACAGCTTTAAACCTGTCAGAAGGGCCAAAATCAAAACGACAAGAAATAACAAGTACTATGAGGATGTGGAGAAAAAGGAACACTCAGCCACTGTTAGTGGGAAAATAGTTTGGTACAGCCACTGTGGAAGAGTATGGAGGTTTCTCAAAAAAGTAAAAATAGGAATCCCATTTGATCCAATAATTCCACTATTAGGAATTTATCTAAAGAAAATTAAACCCTAATCTGAAAAGATACATGCGCCCATTTATTGATGCATTATTTACAGTAGCCAAGATATGGAATCAACCTAGTGTCCATTGATAGACGAATGGATAAGGAAGATGTGGTAACATATGCAATCAAATATTACTCCACCATAAGAAAGGATTAGCTCTTGTCAACTGACACAACATGGATGGACTAGGAGGGTATTATGGTAAATGAAGTAAATCAGATTGAGAAAGATAAACGCCATATGATTTCACTCATGTGGAACCTAAGAAAACAAATGAATTAACATACAAAAAGCAGAATCAGACCTTTAAATACACAGAAATAATGGCTGCCAGATGGAAGGCGGGTGGGAGAGTGGGTAAAATGCATGAAGGGGAGTGGGAGATTCAGGCTTCCAGTTATGGAATGACTAAATCATTGAAATAAAAGGCATAGCATAGGGACTATTACCAATGATACTGTAATAAGAAGTGTTATGACACATGGTAGTTACACTTGCAGTGAGCAAAGCCCAGGTATAGAGAAGCTGAATCATGTTGTAGACCTGAAACTAATGTAACACTGTGTGTCAACTATTCTCAAATAAAAATTTTTTTTTAAAGTATAAGAGGTCAACCTTTCATATTATATTAAAATTTAGCCCTTAAATTAAAAATAAGGAAAAACTTAGATGTAGCTTCTTTTACAACTATTGAGTTTTGTGTTTTTGTACCTAATTCATGGCAGCAATTTAAGGCCATAAGCTATGAGGTCTCTCTACATCTGTATCTTTATGTGTGCCTCTTTATATACAGTAAATGTGTGGTATTTTCTACCTCCAGATGGTATTTTTAAAGTTTATTTGTAAATTTAGTTGGCTTAAAGATCTATTTAATTGGCTTAAGGAAAATTAAGTGCTTATGTAAATTAAATTCTCAGAAATATAAAACACCCAAATATTTTTCAAGTACCTGGATAATCTTCTAGTAAATTAAAGCTAGTTTAAATTCATTGGCTTAATTAAAACAGGCATGTCTTTAGAGTTACCAACATTAAATATAATGCAGATAAATTTCATTCTACCTAAACTTATTAGTTTAATTAAATTTGTTATAATTTGTCAGTAAAAATAACTTAGAATGATGGTTGGTTTTATCTAATGTCTCATCAAGTTTCGTGGGTAATCTAAACATAATTGTTGGAGCAAATGATTTAGATGTTAAGTGGGATAAGAATTTATAGATAAGCTTTTTAGCAATTCTATTTTATGGTATGTGTGCTTAAAAAAACTTTTCCAAAACTCTTTAGCTTGGGATTTTAGGACTCTTGTTAAATCAAATGATGGAAATGTATTGAATATTTAGGTTATTTCCAGATAGGATAAAATGCTGTTATTGAACATAGGCTTATCTACTTTTGGTTTATTGCAAAGAAACTAAAAGATATTTAGAGGGACGCCTGGGTAGCTCAGTGACTGAGCATCTGCCTTTGGCTCAGAGCATGATCCTTCCTGGTCCAGGGATCCAGTCCCACATCGGGCTCCCTGTGGGGAGCCTACTTCTCCCTCTGCCTATGTCTCTGCTTCTCTCTGTGTCTCTCAGGAATAAATAAATAAAATCTTAAAAAAACTATATACATATATTTAGATTTGCTAATTTTACACTGGAAAACTGAAAAAAAAACATATGCCTCTAGAAATTATGAAATGTATTAATAACTTGCTAATCTAAAAAATGCTGATAGGACAGTTCACAATTCCTTCTTAGTTTTCACCAGAAATTAAGATTTCTGTTAAAAATTCTAATTGTTATTACAGCTACTAAAAATAAAAGAAACACCTTTATATGTAAACAAAGAGTGTGTTTTTGTTTTTAATTAATTAATTTATTTATTCATGACAGACACATATATAGAGAGAGAGAGAGGCAGAGACACAGGAGGAGGGAGAAGCAGGCTCCATGCCGGGAGCCCGACGTGGGACTCGATCCCGGACCTTCAGGATCGCTCCCTGGGCCAAAGGCAGGTGCCAAACTGCTGAGCCACCCAGAGATCCCCAAGCGTGTGTTTTTGGTCAGAGAAGAACTAAGGAATGGAGATACATTTTTTTGTTGAGGGAAAAGAAAGTAATTTTGTCCTAAAGCAAGGTTGGTTGTTTAAAGAACAGGACAAAATCTGAATGTAAAAAACAAATAACAAACTTATAAAATAATGAAAAAGGAATCTTTGGAATGGAATTTTATGAGTGGTCAGGGCTAACATTAAAATGAGTAAGTTTTAATACCGAAAGTAAGCTGGTACAAAAGTAGAATTTGATATTCACTGTTAAAAGAACAAAGGGGTTTTTTGGACTTTGGGTCTGTTTTTGATAACAGATTGTGAAAGCATCTTTACAAGTATCAAGTTTCATAATGATCTGTAATCGTATTTAAGCAAACTTAAAATTTTTTTTTTTTTTTTTTGCTATTTTTTACAAAGTTCCCAAAACCAAGTTCCTAATGAAGTCTTTTTGACCTGTAAAAAATTTGGAGTTCTTCCAGAAGTGTCTCTGGAACACTTTCAAAAAACTTGTTAAACTAAGTAGACTTATCTGACATATTAAATTACATGGGCAGCATTGTCAAGTAAGATGTAATACTGTGTCTTTCTTATATTGTAAGATTGTGTTGTATGTGTGTGAAGTTCATTTTGCTTCTGCAAAAACTGGCCCCTCGCTGCCAGATCTTTGTCACCCTGATATCCCTGTAACAAGGCAACAGTCTGCTCCTGAATCAGAAAAAAATGAAGATGGGTCAGTAATAGCTGTAAGATAAATGAACAGTTGGCCTATGGGAACCCTAAGATGGCTGCTTGGTAATTCTCAGCTCCCAGGAAAACCCCACTTCTCAGGTTTTTGCATTCCTTTACCCACCGTAGGGCATTTAAGAGGACTAAAATTACGAATCAGCACTGGTGGGGAGATTTCTACCTGTCAGGTCCATAATCCTGGAAAATAACTTTTGTCCAAAGAGGCCTCAGATCTCCCCTCTCTGGACCCTTTGAATATCTGCTGGAACTCCCTCTTAGTGTCAGTTATCAATATGTTCTTGTTATTGCATGTATGTTTTCTGAATGGGTTGAATCCTTCTTCTGTGGCAAGGCTAATGCCCTCTCTGTGGCAAAAAAAAAAAAAAAAAAAAAAAAAAAAGAAAGAAAGAAAAGAAAGAAAAAGAAAAGGAAAAGGAAAAGAAAGAAAAGAAAAGAAAAGAAAAGAAAAGAAAAGAAAAGAAAAGAAAAAGAAAAGAAAAGAAAAGAAAAATATGTTTTTCAGTTAGGGTATACCCTCCACAATATCCAGTTAGTGATCAAGACACCCACTTCACTGGACAAATTATATAAAGCCTTCATGAAAAGTTTTCAAACTTCTTGGAATTATCATAATCTCTATCGCCTTCAATAAGACAAGGTCAAGAGAACTGGTGATATTCTTAAACTTAAAATTTCCAGACTTGAAACTACTGGGCTTCCCCGACCTAAGGTACTGCTTTTGATCTTGGGGACTATTTGCAATATCCTATTTGGAAAACAAACTCACTACACACAAGATAGTCACTGGGATACACCAATGTCTATTGGTATACAACCCTCTGTTCATCCTGTGTCTCATGCTAGTATGACCAAGAGACTCTCTAAGTCTCTAATGTCTTATGCTCTCAAGCCTATCATCAACAGGTTAAAAAATCCTTTCCAGCAAAAAAAGTCATGACCTATGGATGTCATAAAAAGGAACAACAAAAACCTCCACAACTTCAGAGCCATGGCTGAGAGTGGTGCTAATGCCTTAGATTTTGACCACATCTCTTGGTCAAATTCTAAGGTGACAATTTGATCAAAAGGGGAGTAATTGTTAAAAAGAAAACCAAAGACCCCAAATGGAGGCTCTTATGCCAAGTCACTAAACCTGGGCTTAAAACCTAATCTAATTGCAGTTTCAGCCTCCAGAAAATTCCTGATCAGCACCAATGAAGTAATCTATCTGTCATATAGGCCCTCTTCATCTCCCTCAAAGGAAGGTAATAATAAAACTCTTTGCCCTTCCCCCTAAGAGAAGGTGATTTTACCTATAACGGTTCTTTCCTTTTGTCAATAGCTTCCTTGCCCCACTCTCTTTCCTACAAAAACCTTCCATTTTGTACAACTCCTTGGAGCTCCTCTCTCCACTTGCTAGATGTGATGCTGACCAATTCATGAGTCGTTAAATAAAACCAACTAGATCTTCAAATTGGACTCACATGAATTTTGTTTTTTTAAGTCTGTTGATATCACCACCTTCATGGACTGAGTGGAAACAGGATGATCATTTTTTTAACTTAGGTAGCACACAGCAGATAGCTTAGGAGTTCAGGGGGATGAGGAGAAGAGTAGATGTGGCTGGGTTCAACCAGCAATGGAGAAATGACTGCTTGTGTTGTTAATTTTTTTAAGCAGGTATGGACTGATAGTACTGAGGGGAAAACTAACTATAGACAGTACTTGAGCTGTTATGATCTACATAGGAAAAATTTTCTTTTTTTTTTTTTTTTAGGAAAAATTTTCTTAAATGGTAATATGATTTATTATGACATATATTCTGCAATTGTAACTTAATCATGGGTTATAAATGGACTATATGATTTAGTGCATCAAATTAAGATTCACTTAATTATGGGACTGCTTGACATACACAATTTTAAAGTTCAAAATAAGAGTGCAATGCCCTTTATAGAGTCATAGTGTTGACATTTTGTAGATTTCTATAGCTTCAATAGGCTAAGGCATAGTAAATTCTTGTAGGATTTTTTATTGCAACAAGTTAAGGTGATTTCCTTCCACAAAGAAGTTTTAACCTCAAATACCTATAAAAAGATAACATACAATTGCTTGCAGCACAAAAGGCAGTAACCACAAACTGGGAAAGTAGAGAGAGGAAAGCCCCATAAATGAGGCAGCTATTCTTCAGCTCAAAGCAAATGCTATGTGGATCTTCCAGATCTTTTTATTTTAAAAGAAAAGCTGGAGGGGGCAGTGATTATATGGAAAATCATTAAACCTGCTACTTAATTTTGTAGTGAACCTAAAACTGCTCTAAATTAAGTCTTATTTCTTTTCAAAGTTGAAAATCTGGATATTTTAATGAAAAATCTCAAATTAAAATGCCAGCAATGGATCCACATTTTAAAATGTAATGTTGAACAAATTAAAATGCATACACATATCTTCTCATCACAAATTTGTTGTGTCACCAAATTTGTGTAGGAGTCCTTTTGAGCCAACAATAAAATCTATAGGAAAAAAACTATGGAATTTACGCTTACTCAGAAACCCATGAGGAGGAAGTTTTATTAACTGTGAGCAAAGGGTTAAACTTAACAGCTACAGAATAAATAACTACACAGCAGCAGACTCTTCAAGGAAGTTATAAAGCTAAAGGTTTGGGGCAATTAGAACGAATGATGGTATCCAGGGACTGTCAGCAAAAGAAAACTCCAAAAACATTTTTTAAAGACTATGCAGATTAGCACCATTATTTTTAAGAAAAAATAACTGCCATTTACTGAGTATAACAAGTTTCCTTACATGCATTATATCTTAAATCCCTCAAAACAGGTATATTTCATTTGTGAGGAAACTATCTGAAATGGACGAGCTTACTGAATGGCAAATCCGAAGTATTCCTACCAGAGGCAAATGAGCTGTAGGTGAACTTCTGAGGGATTCACAAACAATAAGCTGGCAAGAAACATGCAGGTTAAGAGGCAAAGGTTCCATGTGTATGGATTCTTTGCAGTGGAAAGAAGAAATTTGATTTGTCATATGCTTACTATGTGCCATGTACTCTAATAAATACTCATATATGTCACTTAAATGTTAACAATCTTTCACGATAGGAATCACAATTTCTGATTTTACAGATGGGAACTGGAGGCTCAGGGAAGTTAGGTAACTTGCCAAAAGATCACATTGCTATCATGTGTTACAGCCTAATTGGAATCCAGGTCAGTTGTGTACAAAGCTTTCATTCACCTAAGTCATGCTGTTTTTCCTAAGGTCAATAATTTTTGCTTACTTCCATATATATTGCTCAAATTCATTTTGTCTTTTATCTTTACGAGAGTGCTTACATCCAGGAACCTGAGAAAGCAACAGACTTTCACAGTTGGGTGGGGCAATAAGAGATCAGGCAATTAATCCTCTTACTTCAGGGGTCCTAAGGTCATTAAGGTTATGTGAGCATCCAAGTTTGCCCTGCAGTTAATGTTACATCAAGGTCTCCTAACTTCTGGTTCAGAGCCTCTTCCATTAAGATAGTCATCGTAATAGAATGAAAAAAAGCAATTCTGACAAACATAAAAACCCCCAAATTACATTTCCTTATTAAATATAAAATAAAAATAGCACCAAAATTACCATGTAATTATTAAAATGAATGTAGAAGTTCTTTACTGAGAGAGCTGATATCTCTAAGTAAAAGGTAATAAAGATTGTTATTTGTATAACTTTAAATTCACATAGTCAATAACCATTCCCAACACAGTTCCAGGTTACAGTTTTAGAGCTAAGGAAATAAAAGAAGCTAATTAACTTAAATATTGTTAAGAAAGAAGAAACCAAGATAGCTAGAATGGTTAACTGATAAAACCATCAGTTCTTAGTATTTTCTGATTGTAGTACAATGCAGGGAAATAATTAACAGCTTCACTTCTGAAGAATCTTTAAATACAGGGATTAGTATCACTTGGCAAATTTTCAATTGCAAGAAATTGAAAACTCAGGTTCAAAGTGGTTTAAACAGTGAGGGGTTACTAATCTTAAAAAGGATTAAATCCAGGGACGCCTGGGTGGCTCAGTGGTTAAGCATCTGCCTTTGGCTCAGGGCGTGATCCTGGGGTACCAGGAACGAGTCCCACATCAGGTTCCCGCGAGGAGCCTATTTCTCCCTCTACCTATGTCTCTGTCCCTCATAAATGAATAAATAAAATATTGGGGGGCGGGGAGGACTAAGTCCAGAGGCACCAAAAGTTCCAATGCTGATACAGTATCACAATATTATCACGGACATTCCATCTGTCTTTCATGATCCAAGCAGTTCCAGATGTTCCGTAATTAACAATATCCAAAACATAAGAGAAGAATTTCCTTCTGAACATATCCATTACTCAGAAAATATTTTGAGCAGCTCCCCAGCTGACTTCTCCTCCAACTCCCATTGATCAAGAGTCCTGCTTTCACAACTGGCAGTGTGAATGATTGGTATAAACTATCACTATTTGCCTACTGGAATTAAAAGAGCACAGCTTCCCTGAAGTATGTGATCCTGCATACTGGAAACCCAGATAAAAACTGGTGTTCTTTCAAGAAGTCAGGAAAATTGGATTTGGGTGGGAAACCAAGAGTGTCCGTCAAAGCGAGCTTCTTTAGGAAAGGAAGTAGAAGAAACAACATAACTAATTCTACCCTTGTCCATAAAGACAGGACTGTTCGTGGTAAACTGAAAACTATGATGACTATTATTCAGAAAGTGGAATATATTATTTGAGTCTAGTCTACAAAACTTTCAGTTTCCATTTTCATAGCAGACAAACATGTTATTATGCTTTGGTTAAAAATTTTTTTTGTCATCTATGATAGTTTCCCATTTTGCCTGCCTTACCAGTAAGATCAACATGAGGAAATACACATAAAATTCAGCTCACCTTTAGGATGCACTCTAAGATGAGTTAAGAATTTCTTAAGGTAATTAAAAAAGGAGATTAAATTCATTTAAGGAAGGAAATCAAACAGATGATTTCCTACAATGCAATTTTTTTTTATCATAAGGAGTTAAAAAAAGAAGAAAAGAGCTGGAAAGTATAAGAGAGAATGTGGTTACTGAGGAAGTCAGAAGTTGGATACTTTCCTTTGCTAGGAAAGAGCAGTTGATCTTACATCTGAAGGATTAGAGTATGAAACATTAGGGAAGTGGGCCGCATGCAACAAGATATTGATATTCATAACTTAGAAAGTTTTTCTATTATTCACCAAAATATCACTTGAAACATTCTTTCAACTTTCGCAGAATGCACCTTCAGAATCACCAACCACAGTGTCTTACTGCATAACAATCTTTCAGTATAATTATAGTACTGAAATTTGGCTACTTAGGCAACATATTGTCATATACTGCATAAATAGATCATTTTTACCAGCTAGTTTTAGAATGTATGACATGAGTTCAAATGGCAGATTTAACAAGAACAGATGGATGACACTTTTTTTCTGGCATTGTAAATTCCTTGAAAACTGAAAGTACATCACCTAATTGTCTCCAAAATTATCCAAGTATAGTTTATAAATGTGAAATATTTCAATAAAACAAAACTACAAGTATTTTTTATAAAAGAACTTAAAAGCTTAAGCCAATTCCAGAATTTCTTAGATTAGCAACTGTTTTAGAATGTCACCTTATTTGGGAGCTCCCCCCAAAAAAACCACACAAGAAATTTCAGATCAGTCACTACCCTTATTTACTAATCTTAGCAGCAAGAGGCTGTATTTAAAAAATTCAACTCCAAACTCAAAGAATAAAAATTTGCCAGCAGTGAGAATATTTAACAGAATATATTCCAAAACCTTAAAGGCAATTAATTCCAAAGGTGTGGTTCTAAAAAAGTATTTTGGCAATATAGTACTAGAAACAATCTTCCAAGCTGATACTTTCTAAGGAGACAAACTTTTGTTATGCTTCTTCAAAATGAGTCAACTTATTTTATAAGCATATCTCTTTTTTTTTTTAATTTTATAAGCATATCTTGTAAGAACGGCTCCTACAGGTTAGTACAGAACACTATTTAGAATAAGACTGACTCGCGGCGGGGGGGGGGGGGGGGGGGGTGAAAGAGCAAGACTGACTTGGAAGAACCCTGGGAACTTAATTTTCCAGAAAGGAAGCCACCATTAAAACAAATAGCATGCCACTCTTCTGTTAAATACCATACATTTTCAGCTTTTGAAACTTCTGGACCAGCAGAATTGAGACAAAGAATCAAGAAACATCTGAAGTTCAATCAGCAGTAGCCACTTGTTCTGGCCGTAACAACTTTGCAGTGAATTTTTCTTTTAACAACGTATTTAATTTTAAACCATTCTACACTGTAACTTACTTGCTCCAGGAAAAATTATTAGAGTAACAGATAAAGTGGCCCCTAATAGTCTTTGAACAGGAATTAACCTTATTGTCTCATATGTTTGTTTGTTTGTTGTTTTTTTAAATGCATGCTCTTTTTAAAAAAGAGGGCTGACTGATATTGGTATCTTTACAAAGACATGTCGTGACACTGTTAAGTAAATAAACTTGCATATTCCATAAAAGGAGGTAGTCTTAAATTTTTGTAAACCATTAGAGGCCATAATATTTGCAATATAAAGGGCTGAAGTTTACAGAAAAAAAAAAAAAAAACAGCTGAAATAATTTGAATTGCAACATATTTCTAACCTGATCCTGCTGAAAATGAAAAACTCCTAGGAAGGGGGAATCCCTGGGTGGCTCAGGGGTTTAGCGTCTGCGTTCGGCCCAGGATGTGATCCTAGAGACCCGGGATCGAGTCCCGCATCGGGCTCCCTGCATGGAGCCTGCTTCTCCCTCTGCCTGTGTCTCTGCCTCTCTCTCTCTCTATCATAAATAAATAAAATCTTAAAAAAAAAAAAAAACCCTCATAGGAAGACAACAGATTAAGATGAACATAAAAGGCAATTCCTGGGTGTGAGAATAAGAATAATAAAGTGAGAGGAGCCCTAGACTAGTAGTTGGCCAGATTGAGGGGAGGCTGCTGGAACCGGGTAGATCCTAAAGACTTCAGAAGATTGAGTATGTCATTCCCAGCCAAAAAGAATCCACTGATAAAACCTCTGGCTCCTCTTGCATGTTACAAGTTTCTTTCTTTTTCCCAAACGTTTTTACACTCTTGTGAAACCTGGAGGTTACTCTTTACTGTTCTTTTGAGCCACGGGCAGTACGTTAACAATCCTGGTAATGTGGCAATCAGGTGGGCAAAGGAGAAGGCCGGGGAGGAGGCCGATCATACTGGATACAGACCGCAAGGCAGATTACAGCCGCCAGAACTGATGTGTCAGGAGGGATGAGCAAGTCACAACTGCAAGAGCGGAGCCGCGGTGAGGCCCGAGGGAGGGAGGAAGGGTCCGGGGCAAAGTCCCGACCGCGGGTCAGGGATGGAAGAGCAAGCGTGCGACCCAAGACGAAGCCAGGTGTGCCAAGAGGAGGCAGCCGGCGGCAGCCGGCCTGAGGAGCTCCGAGCGGCTATGGCCGCGGCCCACCCTCCCGCCCTACTTCGTCCTCCTGTCGGGGAGGCAGCGACCGGCCAGTCACCTGGAGTGTGAATTCCGGAGGGACTCTATGAGGCGCTGCTTCTGCTGCTGGAGGCTGGTGAGGCCAGCGGGGGACCCAGCTGCGGAGGAGGAGGCGCTCTTGGTCAGCGGGAAGAGCCAGCTCATCCTCCACGGGTCCCCGCGCCCGAGGCCCCGGAAGGCTCCGGCCTGCTTCTGCCAGCTGCTCCGGCCCGCGCGCGGTTCCCCAGCGACAGGACGAGCGGTCCGAGACGCCCGGGTCCCAAGTGCCGGGGGGGCCGCGTCTCCTCCAAGGAAGCCCGGCCGGGGGGATCCCCGGGGCCTGGGCGACGGGCGTCAACACCCCGCTTGCCGGCAGCTAGAGCGAGGAAAGCAGCCGCGCGGCACACGCAGCTCTACCTTCCCGGCCTCCACGCGCAAACCAGCCCGAGCGGCGGCCCGACCGCCCGGCGCCCCGCCACCCCCGCTTCCGCCCCCTGCGTGCTCCGCCCCCTCTGCGCGGCGCGTCATCACCGAGCGCCCCCGCCAGGACGTGCGAGAAGCGACGGCGCAGCGCGGTGCGGCGCCAGCCCCGGCTCCCCTTTCCCCCTTGCTGGGCGTGAGGTGTCTATGGGGCACCCGCTACTGCCGCCGCCACCGCCACCGCCGCCGCCGCTGGTTGCTGTCTCTATGGCGAGGAGGAGGAGGAGGAGCGCGAGCTCAGCGACACAAGTAGATCTTGCGTCTGCCGGGGGGGGAGGGGCGGGTTGGGGAAGTCGAAAGGGGGCGGGAACGACGAACCTGAGAGGGTGAGCGATGGCGCCAGCTGGAAGGCGGCTGGCGAAGGAAGGAGCGCGGCGGCGGCGGCGGCGGGGGAGGGGGCGGGGGCGGGGGCGGGGGCAGGGTAGCGGGCTGAGGGTATGTCAAGGGGGCGGCGCGGAGTGATGACGCAAAGGCTTTGTACCTGGGGCTTCGACGTTGTTGGACGGAAATTGGGAGTGGAGGGCGGTGGCCTGGATCCTCCGCTCCCCGGCTCCTCGTAGTTGTTCCCGCAGCAGTGCTCGGGAGTCGGTCTGGCTCCATCAGTGGTTATCAAGCACCTTCACCCCGGCCCCCTGCCAGGGAAGAGAGTTATCCATGACTTGAGTGCCTCGGTGCTTGTCCTCTCGTTTCTTCGGGAGCCCGCAGTACGGAGATTCGATCTCCCGTGATGAGAAGGCCTCTGGTGCCTGGTCGGGGCTTCTGGAATCGTAGAGAGAGAGGGGGAATGGCCGTGTTAAGCTACAGGGTCTTCGGAGTGTGGGTGTGGGTGTGGGTGTGGGTTCGCGGAGTGGGGAGGGTAATAAAGGTGAGGTCCCTCTAGATCTCGGACTTCTGTTCTTAGAGGACTTGAGGTGACATCTGTGACTGAAGTGTTTTTGGGGGGGAGGATCATAATTCCCCTTTTTTACCCTTTTTAGGAATTTCTTCCCCCAAACTTCTGTGAAAAATGAAGGAGCCTTTGGAATTTTTCTGTCCAAGATGGGGCTGTACTCTTATCATTAGGTAGCATAATACTCTGCTTATGGACCAGAAACGAGAGATGTGTATTTGGTAACTTGGGGAGGGGGGGGGGGGAGATGCTCAAGCTTTTAGGAAATGAGAAAACAGTTTGAAATGCATACACCCTATTGTTTTCTCTCTTCCTCCAGTTTTGGACAATGAAACAATTTCTGTGGCTGTTACTTATTTTTCAGAAAGAGCTTTTTTTTTTTGCCCCCCCTCCCCTTCTGTTGGTGGTAGTGGTTTACTAAAAAAGGTCCCTTCTAATCAGACTTGAATAAATGCCACTAAAGTAGATTTTGTCATCAAGTTAGATTTTGAGTGTTCTGTTAATGAGTAAAAGCAAACACTCCTTTTGTCCTAGTAACATCCGATCCTGTTTATATCACTATTTTTTTCATTTTCTATGTGGAAATGGATGTCTTTATAAAGTTTTGTTCAGAGAAAGAGTTTCATTCAGAGCAATCTTTAATTAATGGAAAGTTTTTCAAAGTGATTAGTATGTACACATAAAAAAAGACTGTTACTTAATATTGATATTAGAACCAGAAAACCTATGTTGTAGGTCATTTTTTCCTACTGATTAACTGTGTGACTTTTAGACAAGTCATTTCCCAAACTGATTATCTTACAAATTAGTGACTTTGAATAAATAATTTTTTAGGTTTGTATCAACCCAATTATCCTGTGATTCAGATTTCTGATATTACTGGTTTTATTATTTATTATTATAAATTTGGTTTTTATTTTGACAGGTACAAAAATAAAGGATAAAGTATTTTATGAAACAAACAAATCTTCAATCAAGTATAACATTTTGATGCTTGGCATCTAGACTTCTGTGCCCTCACTATGCCAGCAGCAACTGTAGATCATAGCCAAAGAATTTGTGAAGTTTGGGCTTGCAACCTGGATGAAGAGATGAAGAAAATTCGCCAAGTTATCAGAAAATATAATTACGTTGCTATGGTATGCCTATGCTCACATCCTTAAGATGCTTCTTATAAAAGAGGAAGAGGGATTTTAAAAGCCCTGAATTCAACCCATCTAGTTAATATTTTAGGGATTAATCTAATTATAAAAAAATTTTATCAATGTCCTCCAACCAGAGACCATCAAGAACGCTCCTGCAATGTGACAAATTGGGTTTATTACTCATTACAGTGAGGGAAAATGCATGCCACTGTAATCATGGGATATTTCAGTAAGAGTGTTAGAAAAGACTTTTAGGATTTGGGCTTCTGTCAGGTGGTTTTAGGGAGGGATTAAGGAAGCAGGGCCTTGTGCAGAATTGGATGCTGTTGGGAAGCTGGGGTAATTCTGTGACAGGGTATCTTAATAAGTCTTAACTAGAATGAGAGAAGAATAGAGTGAGAATAAAGCTATAAAGAAGCAGCATTCACTTACATCAGCCAAGCTAGAAGGATGTTTGATCATTTTTGTGGTTAGAATAATGTTTATGTTTTTGTCTATGTTCAGTCATGATGACAGAGTGGTCTTGTCTGGTGATGAAGTATGAAACTGTTTATACTCAACAACAGATGAATGTTAGAACTTAGCTGTGAGTGCCAGGTCAGCTCCCAGCAACACTTAAGGTGTAACTGATAATACCAGATGAGCGCCCAAAAGCTAGGGAGCTTCTGCATGTCTTTTCAGAAACTCAGATCTCCCAGTAAAACTTTGTTGGTCTGCAATTTTTGTGTTGTTTTAATCATTGGAGTTGATGAACACACTGCTGTTAAGCATCTCTGCTTTTGCATATAGTATTCAATCTACCTCTACCGTCTATTCAGTTAATTATTTTGCTGCTTTACCTACTGTACCTTGTACATTTGTGGTAATTACCGTACTGTTTTCTAGATGTAAGCTCTGCAAGGCAAGGGGTTAGTGTCCTAGTCTACCTTTTCTCTCCCACAGCACACCTACCATAACACAAACATCCAGTGATGTGGTTGGTTGTTGAGTTGGACTGAATTTAGAGTTTTAATTTCTTTACCGTTTCATAGTGACTTGATATTCAGATTTTGTTCTTAGCTTCCCAGTTTGTTTTAAAATTAAAGTGATATATCATAGTATCATTTCCTCAATATTTTTAATGCAAATACATAAATGTGCTTCTGTGGGGAGAGGCAGGTTGAATGGTGAATATGTGAATATTTGAGTGTACCTAGATACCCTATTTAGTAAAGGTATACTTAACCCGTAATTAGAATTGAAGTATTTTTTCCTACAAAAATTTATAGTGATCATTTCTTAGATGATAAGGAGTGACATTAGAGATGTGATACTGTTTTACAGGAATAAGTGGGTATCATGCAATTTTTGATGATGTATAGATTATAGAGAGAGAACTATTTTACCCCAAGAAATGAAGAGGGTTTTGATGTTTAGACAGACTTTGTCTCAGAGAAATGATTGCAAAGCATGATGCATTTTCCATTCTTTTTAACCAGTTCCTTGGTTTTAACACTAGCATACTGTGAGCATAGTTTCACATACCCCTTGAGGAACATGAATTTATATTTTCCCCTCCCTTGGGAAGAGAATATTTGGTGCACTTATCATTTATTACTGATACTTAAAGTCATTAAGTTTAAGATAAGAAAGTCATTAAGTTTATTACAGTTTTATGCTTCTAAAAAGTGAAGTTCTTCATAGTTAAAAGGTAATTTGTATTTGAACATGAATGTGTAGAGCATTATCTATAATAGGATTATTTGACTTGAACTGAAAATTACATATTTATTCTAAGAATTTGTGAATTGTGGTTTTAATCATTTAGTAAATAATGAATCTTAAAACTATTTTACAGGACACCGAGTTTCCAGGTGTGGTTGCAAGACCTATTGGAGAATTCAGGAGCAATGCTGACTATCAGTACCAACTATTGCGATGTAATGTAGACTTGTTAAAGATAATTCAGCTAGGACTGACATTTATGAATGAGCAAGGAGAATATCCTCCAGGAACTTCAACTTGGCAGTTTAATTTTAAATTTAATTTGACGTAAGTGGGAAATAAATATAACCCAAACTTTTTTAGCTTAATTTTAAGAATTGATTTCCCTCACGGTGAAAAATGCTAACTGAATTTGGCACAGTTATCCTAGAGATACTTAAAACCTAATTTCAGAAGTTTAGATTTCTTCTTACGGGATGAAAGAACTAGGATAAAGAAGACTTTATATTCAAATACTTTGAATTTTGAAGATGTTGTTTGAAAAGTATGACTGCCACTTTTTTTGAAACCTGAAAAACTTTGGGTATTGAAATCACTTCTTGATAGAAAAAATAACCTTACGTTAGTTTTACTTTCAAACTTTGTTTGCAGTTTGAAATATATATATCTTTGTTGTAGTAATTATCCTTGTGAAGAGATTAATATATCTGACTCCAGTTTATGAGTAGATTACATGTCAGAGGCAGTAAGGCATTTCTTGGAAACTTGGGTGGATTTTCCTTTCAAGTCAATGTTACATAATAGTTACGTTTCCAATCAGCCCACAAAACCTCTTGTAACTTACATATATAGGAGAGGTAATGGTATCCTTGAACTTTATTTCTTTCAGATACAGTTCAGAATCTGAATTCTAAGTTAAGCTCATGGTTGATAGTTTAGGGAAGTTTAGAGTGTTTTTAAGTGAGGGCAGATTGTTTACAAACTGACTCTAAGGTGGGGAAATACTTAATATATTCTAAGTTACAATATTGCAGTGTCCTTTTATTTGACAGCTTGTACTTGTGTAATATCTTATATCTGGTTTAAAAAAATAGTAAAAGAAGCTGTGGCACAGTTAGCAGTAGTGCCAATGTAAGAACCTCAATAATGTGATATTTAGCATATAAGATCTAAAAAGCCAGGGCAGATGGTTTTAGAGAATAGTGTTATAGTACTGTGGCTTATAATTACATTGTATTTAGCCTCATTCTCTGTTTTACTTTGTTGGATTTCATAATGTATACTAGAATCTTGTAAAGATTCTGTACTCTCTATGTAAACTGGTAATAACCTTCTATAAGTACTACAGTACTGAAATACTGAAAAATGTCTTTTATCCTTTTCTCAAAAGAGAACCATTTTTAAAATTAGTTCTTCACCATTTCATTTGTTCCATGTTATTTTTTTCCCAAGTTGATCATTAGAACAATGTTTTTAAACTAAGATACTGTTGTGATATAAATACATGAGTAAAAGGGGACCCATCCATGTCTCCATTCTGGTAAAATTGACATTTTCCTTTGCTAGAAACATCTTTGTTATAGTAACAACTGCCTTATTATTATAATCTTTGAAAGACATTTTTTCTTATACAGAGAGGGCTACTTGTTACCAAGCTTTGCTACTATTTATACTAATGTTAATGTCCAAGAAGTTGTTTAAGGAGAAGGATATAGTAGAATGCACTATTTAAGTAGAAATGATTAATTGGAAGATAAAACTGGGACTACCTAATGTAGAGACAGTACGATGAATAGAATCTAGGTATTTTGAAGAAAGATGAAAATTGACTTTTTTCTTGAGTGCCCGGAATGTGTCAGCAACTGTGTTAGGCACCAGGGATAAATGTTGAGAAAAGTTGGTCATGGTTTATAACTTAATGTTCCTGTAACTTTTCTGTCTGCTTTCTATTGCCAAAGTCCAAAAATTAGAATTGTTAGATAACGATGAATGTATAGGAGTTCTCTCCAAACTGAATTTGGAATTGATAATGTAAAATGAAAATTGGAGTAGACTATTGAGGAGCTGTGCAAATTAAAACTATCAAAGGAGATGAGAACAAATTTCTAAAACATCAGTTTGATGATTGTAATAATTCTTAGTGTTTGAGGGAATCATTTTGATAGTGTAATAAAGGTTATAGGACATTGTGGGTTCAGTGGTAACTGAAAGGAAGCTGATAATCATTTAAGCAAAATGGCAGAGGAAAGAAATGGAGAATCATAAGTAGAAAGGACAGAATCAAACAGTGGGTGGTTTTGATTTTGTTTTTTGGGTCACGGACAGGCATTTGAAGGCTAAAGGGCACCTAAGTGTCAGGTATGGAGTTGCAGGCTATTTGTGTTGTCTTTCATATAGCCTTTGCAGATTTTTTGAGCACCTTATGTATTCTTGGTTTGAGTTCATTAAATATTAAGCTAGTTGACCATTCATACATTTGTGACAGTCTGTATTCTGGTTTGCCTTTTCTCATGATTTTTAGCAAAAACAAATATATAGCGTGTGTGTTTTAAAATGTAAATGTAAAATGTACAAACTATAAAATGTTTAACTTGTGTTTAAAAATGTGAATTTGTATAGTAGGCTGAGCTTATACTTATAGGTAGGTCGAAAAGTTGGGACGCCTGGTTGGCTCAGTTGATAGAGCATGCGACTCGATCTTGGGGTTGTGAGTTTAAGCCCCACGTTGGATGTGGAGCCTACTTGAAAAAAAAGTGAAAACATATTTCTTGAATTTAACATACTATTAAAGTTTGGTTGGTAATTTAACATACTATTAAAGTATGGTAGTAAAGTTAGGTTGGTTTCTGTTTTTAGGATATTATTTGAAATGAGCAGCCTTGTATATATCTGCTTTTTGGGAAAACCTTTTTTAGAGATTTGTACATGGCTTTCACTCCTGTTGGGTTATTATACCTGAATATTTTGCCACCTTAAACTTCAGTAGTTGATTAGTATTAAGAGCAGTCACTGCTGTTCTGAACAGATTGTTCTAATCAGTAAGTCAATCCCTACACCTGCAGCAATCCTTACATTTTGGACACAACAGTGTTTTCACTACTTTTTTGAGATTTGCATCCTCTAATATATTCCTGCATTTACTGAGATTTTTTTTTCCATTTACTAAGATTTTTGAGGGTGGGGAATGATTTGAAAACTTGAAATGGATTGGGAAATGGACAGTCTTGATTCGGAATTGAATTGTAACAATTTTGGAGTTTTCCTTACCAGCAGGAAATTTTCTTCATCCTATTTAGAGATTTATTAGCCTACCTGTATAGAGCTTTCGGCTTTCTCTTCTAATGAGTTGGGCATTATAACGCATGGAATTGGTTCCAAATTTTAAAATATTTCCTCCAAAGAAATTTAAATGACAGTATATTAGCTTACGCTGCATTGAGTTATGTAAACTATGCAGAAAAAAGAGAAAGAAGTAATTTATCCTCCCCTTTTTTTAACCAAACTTGTTGATCATCGAATGCCTGAAGTACTTATCCAGGTCTTTCTTCTGGATATTGTGATTCAGTAGGTCTAGGCATAGGACCTGGGATTCCATATTTTTGATAAGCTCTCTGGATGATTCCTGTTACTGTTCTACCTCACATGTTTTTTGGCATGGTGATAGACATTAAACAAAATAGACAAAAATCATTGCCCTCTTAAAGCTTACATTCTGATTGAGAGTGTACTGTAATAAAGATTAAGTGAGCATATGGCCCAGAATAATGTGAGCCTAGAGAAAGAATCTGTTATGCTTTGGGTTGGTTATAATTTGCTAAAGTATGCCTCCCAGTGTGGGTATCAGAGCCTGGTGAGTGAAACTTGCTGTTTAAGATACATATTTTTAGTGTAATAAGGCTAATAATATCTGTTGTTTAATGAAAAAAACTTAGATTTATTCAGATATCTTTCCTAAAGGGTTTTTCTGTGGGGAGTTTTGGTCTAAAGTGATGATTGTAGTTCCCCTCTATTTTCTCAAATGTTTCAGAGGCTAGTTGTTTTGTTTTTTTTTTTAATTTTTACATTAAGGTACAGTTTATATACAATGTTATATTAGTTTCAGGTGCATAAGGTTCCATACATTGTGTAGTGTTCACCACAATAAATGTATTTACCATCTGGTGTCATAGAGCATTACGTTTTGTTATTTTTCAAAGACATCTAGAAGCAGACTGATGTCCAGAGAATAGACCTTAAGAATACTTTTTTACTTAAAATGTTTCTTTTGGTTTAGTTATATTGTGGCTTTTAATAGAGTTTTCTATTGCCAAGTGGTGGAAATTAATATTCTTGCAATTTAAAAAGTAAATGAAAATACAATGGGCAGTGCACAAAATACTTCTCATGTATTCTCAGAAACCTATACCTTTGTTTTGATCCTTTTTTAATTTAACATTTTGGATTCCTGTGTGTGCTTAGAAATTAGGGCTTGCTTTTTTGCCTTAAGTAAAATCTTGAAGGACTGGTTTATATTTAGATTTCCTGGTTTGACTTTTGGAAGGTGATTTTCTAGGATTAAGATTGTTAGAAGAAATTATTGCTGTTATAGCAAAGGCTTTCATTTTAAGCATGTTACTGGTTATTGGAGCCATTTGAAAGGCTCATCATTAGTGAGAGGAGGAATCTCCCTTTTTCTTTAGGATGGAATGTAGTTTCACTTAGCCACATCAGATGTTTTCTCCAGCTTCTTCCTGGAGCTGCTGGGAGATGGGAGATGTATATAGGCTGTCACCCCAGTGGCTACAGCTCCATCTGGCAGCTATAAAAAGACTGCTGAGACTGAAAGCCCCTGGAAAAAACATGTCTTTTATTTTGTGGTGGTAGCCCCTGGTGAGTAGAAGACCCTTTTTTCAAACTCAGTTAAATATATCTAACTTGTGAAAGGCAAATGAAATTGAATCGATAGTAAAGCTTAAAATCTTACCCTTGGACTGTTTTTAAAAGATGAATTACTGAACAGTTTTCAAAAATAATAACCTTTATATTTAAATTGTATTTTCCTTCATATATGTGAAGCACTGGAATAATTGGACCCAAGCCAATCCTCTGTTTCGTTGTTTCTGGCACTGTAGTTGTAGATGTAAGTGGGAGAAAAACAGTTTGAAGTATGGCGCTTTTGAAGGTTGTCTTTCTTTTTCTCCTGCCAGGGAGGACATGTATGCTCAGGACTCTATAGAGCTACTAACAACATCTGGCATCCAGTTTAAAAAACATGAGGAGGAAGGAATTGAGACCCAGTACTTTGCAGAACTTCTTATGACATCAGGAGTGGTCCTTTGCGAAGGGGTCAAATGGTTATCCTTTCATAGGTAAAAAAGAAAAAAAAATTGCATTGAAAATAGCATTTGTGTTTCTGTTTCCTAGCTGCTTTATACTTGGTGTGGGTCACTGTTCGAGAGGGAACTGGCTGCCGCAAAACAGTCTCCTCTCTTAAGAAGCTAATGTTGGTCTGCTTAAGGGTTAATTTAAAGGTATGAGATTCATTTTTAGCCTATGAGAGAGACTGTATTACATAGTGGAAAAAGTTAAGCTGATAAAGTAGATCTTGGTTTAAATCCAGCAATGCCATTTGGAATCAATGTTACCAAGAGTCATTTAACATTTCTGAGCCTTAGAATTAAACCATTCATTCATTAAGAAAATATTTATTTAATATCTACCAATGCCAAGTACTGCAGTATAAGATTCTAGGAATTAAGCTGTGAGCCAAACAGACAAAAATCCTCATCTTCATGAAGTTTATATTCTGGTCAGAGTAGGCAATTTTTTTTTTTAAATGATGACATTTATATTGTGGTTTATTGGTTAGTAAGTGCAATGCAGTAAAAAACCAGAAAGAGAGTGTTAGGGGAGGGTAGAGGTTGTGGATTTTATTATTTTTTTTTTTTAAATAGAGTGATCAGCTGGCATTACTTAGGTAAATATCTTGTTTTAATGACCAATGATATATTTAGAGCATTTTAGTAAAAGACTTTACACACAGTTAATTCTCAACAAATAGTCATTTTTAATTCTTATTATAAAATAAGACTGGATTGTTGAAGAGAATTTCCAGAAGGGGAATTAGTTCCATTTTTTAAGAAGAGACTTCCAAATAAGACAGAGTTTTCCTATTTAGGTAAACTAAATTAAACTGGAAGCCCAGGGACTAAAAGTGGCCTCGGTAATTAATTTATTTGGCCTTCTCTTACGGTAATTAATTTATTTGGCCTTCTCTTAATGTTCTTACATTGGGTCCATTCCACACATTTAAAAAAAAAAAAGGAGTCTCCTGCATTTTCAGCTCTAGCCTCTGGAATGATTATAGTGAAGGACTGTTCATATTGCAAACTCTGGTGTAATACTAAGCAGTAATTTTTAAGTTGGTACCGAACATAGTAATTCTCACCTGTCATCTTTTCTCTTTGTTCTGCATTTGAGCTTTACTTCAGGAGACAAGACTGAAGTCTCTGTTAATTTGAGGAATGTTTTTTCAGTTTTTTGTTTTGTTTTGTTTTGTTTTACTTCCTGGTCATAATTAGAGAGCATCATCCTTGTCCTTTTGTTGTATAGGACTTACTTCATTCAAAAAAAATACTCTGAGCAAATACTGTGTGTTAGGCATTGGAGATATTAAGAGGAACAAAGGGCTCATGTCTTTTTAGAATGTAGAGTCTAAAAATTAGACTCCACTATTTGTCAAGGTATGTTTTATTCTAAATGCCATTTTAAATATTTTCTTCATATTCTAACCTATTTCTAGGAGATAAAGACTAGTTTAAGAAATTCATAAACCGGAAATTCTCATAGTCTTTTACTAGTAGTAAGCAAAAGTATTAATTTATATATAGTTAGATAGTAATTACTTCCTTGCCAATTACCAGAAATTTAAAGGTTCTGCCATTTATCGCGTATACCGTAGTGTGCTTTACCAGTCTTCAGTAGTAAAGCTTCTTTTTTCTTTTTAATATTAGAAGTAATTCTGAATATTAAATAGAAATTTTATTTGTATCCCCTCAAAAGACCGATTAATATCGTCTCTCATCAAATATGTACTGAGTTCCAGCTATGTGTAATAAAAGATTTTGAGATATTTTTTAAAGTGTGATTCCTACTTAGACTAGTGTAGAAAACAATACCTGCATTTTAAAGCATAGTAGGAGAAAACACCTTGTATAAGAAATTACTGGGAGTTAGGCTCTTTGAGGAAGGTGCCTTGTAAGAGGCCCTTGAAGTAAATAAAGGTAGACAGAGAAAAAAAGTTAATTATGGCACAGGAATGGAGGGACATATAAAGCTATGGGGAAAAAAACACTAGAGAGAGGAGATCTTGATCTGAAAGTGTGGGAGTTGGTATTTTATTCTCTGGATTTTAGTTCTCATTGTTTACTACTCTTATTTCTTCCATGTGCAGCATTTTCATTGGTATATCTTGAGGAGCCATAGGAGATAGGAACAGAATTTTGAGGGAAGAGAATGACTGATAAGATCATGTAAGGAAAAGAAAATACTTCCATTAGGGAATTACTCTTTGGGTTCTTTTTGTTTTTGTTTTTAATTTTTAAGTATTTTAATGTGGGGCTTGAACTCACAACCCTGAGATGGGAGACTTAAGCAGCGATCAAGAGTTAACACCCTTAACTGATTGAGCCACCCAGGTGCCCCACTCTAGATTTTTAAGCACATGACCTCTTTATGTAAAGTATGGGAAGAATTGTATTATTTTTGCCAATTCTGCTACCTTTTGACATTTTCAGCCAAGTTTCCATTCATATTTATTTTTCCATTTCCATAGTTATTTAAAATTTTTTGAGATATCTATAGAGTGGTTTGATATTCCTCTTAAAGAGTTCTTCCTTCAGAGTTCAGCAAAATAGTAATCTGTGACTGCAGGTTTGGGATGCTAGTATATTGATATCTGAATGATAGTGACAAGTTCTTATCACTCTTGGTAAGGTGATGGCATTTTCCCATTATCATAAACGTGTCTTTTCTCTCATGTGCTTTTTTTTTTTTCTTTTTTTGGTTGATTCCTTTTTTGACCTACAGTTATGACTTACTTATAATTTGTATCAGAAAAAAAATATTTTTTCACCTCTGGTATTTATGTGTCTCTATTCTATATTTAATTCTTTTGTAGTGGTTATGACTTTGGCTATTTAATCAAAATCCTGACCAACTCTAACTTGCCTGAAGAAGAACTTGACTTCTTTGAGATCCTTCGATTATTTTTTCCTGTCATTTATGATGTGAAGTACCTCATGAAGAGCTGCAAAAATCTCAAAGTAAGGCTTCAAGTGGCAGTTGGTAATCCACACTATTTAGACTGAGTGATAAGTAAGATCCTAGCCTGGGATGTTGTTTTAAGCCATATTTTAAATTTTATATTAAATGTAGTTACGTTATCTGGTTATTTTGTTGCATAAATAATTTGTAGGAAGTCTTTTTCAGAACTTCAGCATACATTGGCAATATAAATTCTCAGCAAAATTCATTTTTTTTTTTTTTTTTTTTTAATCTCAGCAAAATTCAAACCAAGAATCAGGTTTCTCATGACTGCTGGATTGAAAATCATAAACCTGAACAAAAATGTGAGGACTAGTGAGGCTCTCATGCACAGAAGTGCAAGTTTACACTGCCCAACATATGCACTGTCTATCCATGCAAGATAAAATCTGAGGTGGCCAGCAATGTACAGATGGTAGTCAGGTAGCAAACAGTTTCCTCTTCAGCTTGGATAAAAATTTTGTTCGTTCTAGTCATAGGATCACGTTCCTAGGATTATACATGGAAAGGTTTTTTTTGTGTTTTGTTTTTTTTTCCTGTTCTAAAAGATGTCAAGCAGTTAGTGCTATGGTAATGTGTAGTCCTGTCTGGGACAGTAGCTTACATTCTGATACTGCTAAATGCATATGTAATAGTTTATTATTTCTGAAAATTCTTTCAAAAGGAACGTTTCTTTAATAAGTAGAGTGCTCCTTCAGTTTGAAAACTAATCCACCCATGGTGGCAGACTCCCAAGGAATAGAAGGGCTTTATTTTTTTTTCAGATGTGTTTGTATAGAAGCTACAACTAAAAAGCACATTTAGGTAAAGTGGTTGCTTCATAGAACCTTCGTCAAGGTTGATCATGTTTTTTTATCAGGTTTTTAGAAGTACAAATAAAGTTCTACTTTTAGGAGATGGTAAAAACTCTAAGAGCTTTACTTTTAAGCAGAAAGAATATTGTAGGAGTTGAATAAGGAAACTGCTTTTGACAAATGAACTTAAAATCAGAAGCGAAGTAGTTTTTTGGCCGAAGTTTGCTTGCCTTACAACAAAATATGGTATATAACTGGGGAAATTTTTAAGAAAGATTACTTTGTGTTTGTAGCACCTAAAAGCAGCAGGATTGTATATAATTTGAAGAGACTTCTTAGCTGTGAGTCAAGTGAACTTGCAGTTGTAGTAGGATAGCCTTATTGCTGTAGAAATTGAGTTCACCTCCTGAAAGTATTACATGCTGAGAATCCATGGTCTAAATGTTTTAATCTGGCTTTAGAAGTGCTTTGTAGAATCTGACATGTCTCTACAATGACATTTTTTTAGGAACAGAATCAAATTACTGCTCCCTATGTGAATGATATTGGGAAATTTCTAAGTACACCAGATATTCTGTATATGCCCTGAGTGAGCTGCTTTGTCAAATTTAGGTTGAAGGCAAAGGTGCTTTTTGACCTATGGTCACTCATGCTGACTGCCCTTATTCTGTTGCTCTCCTAAGCAGCTGCTAATGATACCTAATCCTCATGTTATTTTTAGCACAGAAGTAAGCACTGTTTGTGCAAAGCACTGTTTCAAGCTGTGAATCAGAGGGCTAGTTTGCCTTAACAATTTAGAGAGGAATTTGGGTCTGTTTTGTTGTCGTCCTGTTCTTTTTTTCCTAACTTGCCTCCAGTTCTCCCTCCATTATTGTGCTTCCCTCCCTGCCCTGTTAACTTCTCTTTTATTCATTCTCTCTTCTTTTCTTTCATTGTCATTTCTTTGTGAAGCCTGGCAATATTAACATAAGCAGATCTCAGGAGTTGTAACTTACTCTTCTTAACAAAACCGTAATTAAGCACTTAATGAATTTTTAAGGATTTGGTTAATCGTAATAGCTTTATTTGGTAACAAATTTAGATGAAACTACTTAGAGATGATTGATGAGAAGCTTAAGAAAATTTGAGAATTGCCAATGGGCAGTTTTATGTTGATGGATGGATTGACTATGAATGTACTTGGTAAATGTTCCCTTGTAGATCTGTTCTCTTGTATAGGATCTGCTTCCCTTAAATCTTTAGGAAAGTTATTTGCCTGTCACATGCCTTAAAGCATATGATGAAGATAAATTTTCCCAATTAGGATCTCATTTTCTACTAAATTATATACTTCTCCCTTTATTCAGCAAGTACTTTAGTTTGTAATTCACCTTCTCTTTTTTTTCTGATCTTCATATGGTCCACCACCTTTCTGTGCTAAAGTCCATTTATATTTTGGTCAGCGTCTGAGTTACATAATTTTTGAATTCGGGGATTGTACTGATTCTGTGTTGACAGATGGATTTTCTTTCTCCTAGGGTGGTTTACAGGAAGTTGCTGAACAGTTAGAGCTGGAACGGATAGGACCACAACATCAAGCGGGATCTGATTCATTGCTCACAGGAATGGCCTTTTTCAAAATGAGAGAAGTATGAAGACATCAGTGCCTTTTTCTCAGTTGGTTGTTAGGTTGAGAACATTAAAAATCTTACGGCAAAAGTTTTTGGGCGATAAGTGCTCATTAAATGAAGATCCGGTTAGAGGTGCATGTAGGCTGTGTCCACCGCACTTGAATATGGTGGAAAGTGTTCAAAGATAAGTCCTCTTGAAATGTAGTTCAGAGGGCAGTGAAAAAATGATTTCTTCATAGACTGAAAAATGAAACACTTTAAACTACCTTAGGAATCATATAGGTCCAACCATACTATTTCTTAGATTAGAACTGAAGCCAGAGGCTAGTAACTTCTATCAAAAATGTCACCCGCACATTACTAGCAGAACTCTAGAATTCTTTCTGTAGACCACATCGGTGCTGGTGCTGCCAAGTCAAGTAATCTACATGTTAGGTTTCCCTGGCATTGTCCTCTCTTAGACATTAAACTGCTGGTAAAATACCATTTGCTCATGCCATTTTTCAGCACTTTGAGGATTTGTAGAGTAGTGCTTATATAGTGCTTTTTAGTAGATTCTTACAGAGAGGTTCTGAATTCTCAAGTGGTTAAGTAAATCTGAAGTAGTTTTTGAATCAAAAATCACACTGAGCAGAGCCCTTCACGTGGCAAAAGGCAGTACTGAATATAAGCTAGTCATGGAAGAGTGGAATTGAATGAACCCAAGTTTCCTCCTAGCTTACGTAATGGAGTGATAGATATAGGTATACCTCACTGTAAATTAAATGCAAAGAATTTCTTTTTGCAAAATATAACTGTAGAATTCTTTAGAGTATTCCTCTTAGACGCTCAAGAATTGACTGAGAACTATCTGGAAATTTAAAACTTTTGTAGCAATTGTATTAATAATAGAAAGCATAATAGTTGTTTTGTTTTGCCAAGTATTGATTCAGAAGTGATTTGGACTGTCTATTCGTGACAAGTAAATACTTCGTTTTGTACTTCTTCCAGTGCTACATTAGAGAATTAAAGCAATCTTTGGATTTTCAGCTTTGCATTTTAAAAATACCTTAATGGTTCAATTAATGGTGGATTCTCTGCTGCTAATTTGTTATCTTTATTTTTCTGGGCTTCTTCAAGAATAGTAACCTAGTGTGAATGTTCAGATTTATTGTCCAGAATGTGTTTAGGGTTTGATTGTTTTCAGCCAACTCGGCCTTGCATGTAGACTCAAGGCTACTTACAAGCCTAAACTTTTTTCTCCCATCATTGGCGATATTCATTCATTTTCACCATTGAGTATTGTTACATTAATGAAATAAAAATGCCTGCCATTTTCCCATCATTACAGACTCTCATAAAATTGATCTAAAATGTTCATAGGAAAGACATGTTTATACATTTTTTTTGTAATCTTTTTCTTTGGTTTCTCTTGAGCTCTCTGTACTTCTTGAGGACATTAGTCTTACTCAGTGAATTTAAAATGTGTGGCCTCAAAGGAGCATCATAGGAAAGAGCTGTCATTTTAGTTAATGAACAGTCAGTACTTACATTGCTGAAATATAAGTTACCAGTGGTACCTTTTGGTTAAAATTATCTTTTTTTTTTTTCCCCAAAATTCCTTTTTAGATGTTCTTTGAAGATCATATTGATGATGCCAAATATTGTGGTCATTTGTATGGCCTTGGTTCTGGTTCATCCTATGTACAGAATGGCACAGGGAATGCATATGAAGAGGAAGCCAACAAGCAGTCATGACATGAAATAGTCCTTTTATTTTTATTTGAGCTACACACAAGCTTGTATATAGGTTTTATCTCTGGTTGAATCCCTTGAACAATAGATACTATTTTTTTTCTTTCATAGCCCATTTTATTTTCTGCCTTTCAGTACTAGTATGACCATTCCTATCTCAGATCTTAATAAATAGAAAAGCATTCAGGTTAAATTTGGCCTTAACTTAATATACTTGTTAGCAGGCATGTGTGACAGAGAGTGGGGAAAGCTGCATCGTATTGAATATTTTGATAAACTTTATCTGCTTGGGCTTGGTTTGTTTTTCCCCCTTCCTAAATTAACTAGCACTGACTGTAATTTATTTCCCTGTTTCATGTCTCCCTTCCATTCTGCAGGAGTTTTAGCTTTTTGAGATTGTGGACCATCAATTTTGCACTTTAGAGAGTGATTCTGACTCAAATCCTCTGTTTTATCAGAAATTTTGGCTTTTCTTGCTCTTAGCTGGAAAAATGACCATCTGCCAACCTTATACAGTATTTACTTGTTTTTGACCCACAGACATAACACATGCATTGTGCAAACGGTTGATTCAGCAAGACTACAAAAAAAAAAAAAAAAAAAAAGACAAAAAACTACTGAGGAGCTTAGTAACTGCTGTTTCTGTACGTAGTGTTTAATCTTCCAAGCACATCTAGTGTCTGTCAGTTTCTCATTGGCATGTATAGGCTGCTCTGTGACAAGAATTTTTCAAACCAGCTTTACACCCTTCAGGAGAAATCCCTTGTGATTGGATGTTTAATGTCTGCCAGGAAACTGGCATCCAAGATATTGAAGCTGCAGTTATTTTATGATAGCACACTTCTCTTTGATATGCTTTTTATTCTGTCACTGTTTACCCTTATTTTTAATTTTTTAAACATTTTATAGCCATACTTACGATGCTCTTGCTTTTTTGTTGATTCCACAGATCAATTTCATTAAAGTCCAAAGATAGCAAGTCTTTAGGTATATTTTGTACCAAATTAAATTAGAAGACAAAAAATTGTGCTTTCATAGTTGTTACAAAGATAAATAATGGAGAGATTTGGTGCAAAACAAAATACAAATATATATAGCCATATGTATATATATGTACATATGGCTATATATATATATAGCTAATTACAATTACCTGAGGAGTGTAATGCTTGTTTATTTTTTTGTGTATATCTTTGCAATCTATTTTATATATATTGACAAAAGAGACTGTGAAATATTTAGCCATGCAGAATATGTGACCAGACCAGAGCATGTGTAGGAAGACATTTTGGTAATCATTAACTCTTCCCTGAAATGATAGACTACAAGTTATGATGTGTGTTATCTACATTTCAATCAGTAATACTAGCAAATCATAAAATGTAGCCACATTGGTTTGTTTCCTTTGTACATTCTTTATTCATGATTATTACAATGCTGTTAACTGGGTGGTCCTTTTTAAACAAAATGTTATTTGCAAAACAGAGGGTATTTGTTTTTAAAGCTTTTGTAAATAAAGGCTTCAGAAATGTTTTCTTACATATGTTGATGCCTGGTAATTTTGTTTTAAAGATATTTATTTGGGGGATTTTTGTTTTTTAATTTGGGCAAATGAATTTAGTAACTCAGTAACTTCTTTAACTGTAGCTATTAGTCTCTTAATCGAGCCTTCTGCATTTCAAACACTGTCAGTTTATTCTTTTGAATACCTCAACTAGATGTTAAGAATTGATTTTTATCTCCTTTTCAGGAATGCATTTATTCTGAAAGACAAAGTAAATGCATTTGATATGACTTACTGTGGCTTCTTTTTAAAGCTGACAATATAACGGATAATTGGTTTCTTTTTGATTTTCACCTCCTTAAAAAAATAGGAATTATAAAGATTCCCTTTTGAATAGCCACATAGTTGCTGAATTTCATAGTTCGTGTCAATTTTGGTTTTTGTCTCAAGAAGTAATAAAATTTTATAACTTCTACAAGAGGAATATTATGAACTTTACTAAATCTAGCTTTTGGGCATAATTTAGCTGATAATTTTGTAATGTTCCTAAGCCATTAATTCTGGACTCACCATCTTCTATTTAAATCTCTTGGATCAAAGATCAGTAAAGTACGTAAGGCCTACAGGCCAAAACCAGCCTACTGCCTGGTTTTGTATGGCCAGTGAGATGAGGATGGCTTTTATGGTTTTAAAATGGTTGGGGGAAAAATAAAATCAAAAGAAAAATACTGACATGTGAAAATTAAGTGAATTCAAATTTTAGTGTCCATCAATAAAGTTATTGGAATGCAGCTACACTCATCATTTCTGTACTGTCTGGCTACTTCTGCACCACAGTAGGAAGGCTGAGTAGCTGCTACAGAAACTGCTTATGGCTTTCTCATCCTTTCACATTCCTTCTTGGTATGCTACAAAATCAGTGATGCAGATACGATGTGAAAGCATTTGGAGTGCCTGGTCTATCTATACAACAATTTATTTTTCTGTTACCAGCTTATATCCATTATATCCAAACAGAAAACTGTACTTTGAATGATGTGCCTTGAAGGCACAATAGAGTGTTAACTAAATCATATGGTAAAATAATGTGTCATGCAATGATACTGTAACTGCTAAAAAATGCAATATATGTTGACATAACCAGACCAAGCACTCATCACAATATACCCAACTATTGGGAAAGCATAAACATTTTAAAACGGAGTATCTCATCACATCATGATTTCTTCACAAAAATAAGTGAAAAGTCTATGTCTGGCCCATTTGTTAGCCAAGCAAAGCCATTTACTGATAGTTATGTCATGGTTTCTGAATGTAGTAGCCCAAAGAAATAACGTCTAGAGAAAATAATTTTAACAACTTAGCCTTTTGGAAAGAATGGTTGAAGAGTGAGGACATTGGGTATAACATTTACAGTTAATTATAAAGGGACAGGATTTTGAGTATTGTTCTTTGCCTCTAAATAAAATGTTCTAGTACTTTCCCAGCTATTCTTTGAGAAATCAATGCTAAGTTTGAAGTGACCAAAGAATTAGTTTCTTTTCGTAGTCTGTATGGAAATACAGGTGAGACCATTTTCAAAGAAGTTGAGAAACCACTATGTCATTGCAACCCGAAATCGACTCAGATGTATTAACAACTGTAAAAATGCGCATGGAGCAGAGAAAGGTTGAGTTGGTCAAATTTAAAACCTTGTGAAAATGGCAGGTAGCCATTTCACTTATCACCTTTGTTCTCTTTTTTTTTTTTTAATTTATTTATGATAGTCACACAGAGAGAGAGAGAGGCAGAGACACAGGCAGAGGGAGAAGCAGGATCCATGCACCGGGAGCCCAACGTGGGATTCGATCCCGGGTCTCCAGGATCGCGTCCTGGGCCAAACGCAGGCGCTAAACCGCTGCGCCACCCAGGGATCCCATGTTCTCTTTTTTTCTAAACAAGAATAAACATTTCATTGTTAGCCGGTGTCTTACTAGTGCAAAGACCATGTGAAAAGAGAATAAACCAAAAAAATCATACTTGTGTTACACGTGTGTACAGATTCTCCTCCAGTTGATTCTTTATAACCATTCTGGGTTTACCCGTAACGTCTCCTTGGCCTAAGGATATTTTTTAAAGAACTTTGAAACATTTGCATGTTACACTAAAATCAGTGTGTAATTAAAGTTGCTCTTTATTAATATTCTCTCATAATAAATGATGGGGTCATTTAAGGTGCTTCTAATACCAGACTTTAGGGGGTTATATTATACTTACTGAAAAAGACAAGAATTCTAAACTCTGTCAATAGCTTTATTTTCATAGTTGGATAAAAGACAACAGAAGAACTGAAGCTTTCTGTGATAATCAGTTTTTAATTCAGCATCAACAGAATTCTACTTTGGAGCATTATTTTTTTTCTCAAGCACCTTTATCTGTCAAACAAGATAAAGAATTGTTATTAATAAATTCAGGTCAGGAGAGCCCCTTCCCTGGAAGATGCAACATAAATGATTGTTTTTTATAAATCATAAAATAGTACTGTCCATTCTGAGTAATGAACTCCTTTACATAGCATACACTGGAGCTTAAAATCACTTCTCAAAAAGCCCCTTTGGTTTCACTGGTACTCAAAAATAAGTCAAAAGATGAATCATCCTAACACATTTTTTCCCCAACTGCTAATACTGAATACTAGCTACAAATAAGAACACCAAAGATCTGTGGGTACTGTCACCAGTTTTGTTTTTGCTATCACTTTCCTGCCATGAGAAAAAACTGCAAGTGATTTGTTTGGCATTGCCCAGTCATATTTTAACTTTTTGTGGAATAAGAACAATTAAAGAGCTCTGAGTAACCTAAACTGCCTTACATCCTCTCTTTTTGAGGATGGAAATACACTGAACATTGTGCTGTGGGACACATGTATGTCGAAATAGGGAAAATCTGCTCATCTAGAATTTAATGGAGTAATAATTTTTCACAGGTTGTTTTCCTGAAGCATGAATCATGATTACCACCTTCATTTTTAAAGAACATATTCTATAAATCCTTTGTATTTGAGTTCTCTAGAGGATGTGGTTATTGCCAAACATACGCCATATTTCCCAGTTACCTGTTGAACAAGCGTACTCAAGTTTTATGGTCTGTTTCTAATTGCCCTCAGAATCATTTTAACCAATACATACTTATCCTGTCATCCACCTCTCCTCAAAAGACCTATGTTATGACCAGGTTGTAGATCAGCTTTGTCTGCAGTAGTTCTGGTAGACTTAGGAAAAAGTGTATCTTTAAAGCAACTTCGATTGTCAGTGCAAAGGCAATTCCATATAGACAGCTACTAAAGGTGATCAACCAGACTTTATTATGGTATAACAGGAGGGAATTCATGAATAAGCACTTCCTTGAATGTCCCATCATTGATTTAGATGCAATAAGTTTATCTTTGAAAATACAAACCCTCTTTTCACTGCACAATGGCAAAGTTAACTAAAAGTATATGAAGTATTTGTACATTTAAAAAAAATCTTAAAAATTTTACCTATATATACGGTAGAATTTTGAAAAACAGGAAAAATCAAACATCAATCAAATGGATGATCAGGATAGTTGAAGTATAAGTGTCTAAGTATAAGTTTGAGTTGAACAATTAAATTTTTTAAAGCAAAATGTTTAAAATGTTTTTAAGGTACATTTTATAAATATGTACAAAATGTAGGTCTATTTGATGCTTTATTCACTCGGTAAACTTTATACTGCATATCTAATGAGATATGCCATCATCTCTAAAAATTATAACCACCTAGATTAAAAACAAAACAAAACCCTTAAAAGATTATTCACTGTATGAAAACAAAAAGGGAACCATTACAACTTAATGGAAAAAAATTTGTAAAAAAAATTTTTTAAATCTGATTCTAATGTGTACTGACTCATGTATATCAATAATTACACAAAAGGAAAAACTTAACAGTACTCTAGCAAGGTACAGAATAAAAACTTCTCTTTTTTTCTTCTATTTTGACAAGGAACATGTCACAGAATCCTATCCACAAAAATGGCTATAGTACTGTGCTTTGAAAAAAACCTGGCTGCGTATAATTCTTAATACATCATGTGATGCTGTTGCCCTTAAGACTTCTAGCAGTAGCTATAGGTTCCAACCTGGCACTTCAGGTAATAAAAAATGATGACCAAAAAATCCTTTAAAAGTAAAAAGTAAGAATGTATCATATCTTCTGAGATTTCCTGAAACAGATTGTCAGATCAAAGTCTTTAGCTTTAAAAAAAAAAAAAAACTGAAAGAGTGCCATCCTATTACTCAAAGAATTACACTCAAATGATCTATAAAATGAACTTCACTGATACTGATTCTTTCACAAACTCATTTAAATATAAAACTTTATATTTCTAGAAAGAATGGGTTTTGCAAGGATCTTTTTTACTCCATTATCCTCTGGTCTACTAGTCTATTATGTGTTGCATTTTTGTCTAACTCAGATTTTGAAAAGTTTAATACCATTTTCTCTTTGATTAAATACCAGTTCCTTAGCTATGTAAGTTTTAAAAGATAATCTGCTTTAAATTCTCAAAATCAGTACCAAAAAATGTTTACAGCTTATTCTAATCTCTAACATTTACAAAACTTACACTCCACTCAAAAAAAAAAAAAAAAAAAAAAAAAGAATAAATTTTTTTCAAATAGTGCATACAAGGCACAAGAGCTTCCTAGTATATTTACTGAAGCCGAACATTTGGCATCAACAAACACACCACTTTAGTTTACCTTAAACTCAATTTCCAAACAGCACACCATTTAGTTCATATTGAACTAAATTTCTAAAAGTATATTTCTTTTAATGATTTGCATAATTTAATCTTAAGTATTTGAAGAAATATAAAGTATAACTGTCATACTTTCGATGAGGGGACACAGAAATAATATAGATACCAATGGAGGATTAATCTATTGGCCCATTAGGAATTATTAACAAATTCAATATTTTAGCTATATGTTCAATAGAACAAATAACTTTTAAAAAATGAGATTTTTTAAAAAGCCAGAATGGCAAAAGAACATCATAAATGATTTTTTATAATTTTCAGCCAATTTAAGAGGATCAGAAGAGATGAAAAATATATTGTGGATGTAGTAGTAATTAATGTATTAGTTATGATAAAAATTGCTAGCTAGTTGCTTATCAGTGAGCTCAGGCTTCAATGACCATACATCTTTCCCAGCAGGGAACAAAGGCTAGAATTAGATTAAAGTCTGGCAAAAATGGTGGTAATCTTCAACTGTAGGCCACTTAAAATTTGCAATGAATTCATAGTCATTATAGTTCACTCAGTCTGGGGCTGGATTCACAACAGAGGGAATGCTACCTCCAACTCGTTGGTAACTAGTAGGTTTTATAAATAAAGCTGTCATTATACGGTAATTTGAAATCTTCCAAATTTCAATATCTTAAATAGTCTCAATTTTCTGAATCAGAAACTCAGATGATTAATGGGCTTTTTATGTATAGACATTGTACTACCCAAATATTTGGGTGAAAATCAGCCCATGAATTTATTCCAAGTTTTTATGATAGAAGATACTTTTGCCTTTGATTCATAAACCATAATTACTTCTAATATGTAAGAGGAATTTGTGTTAGTTCAAACAATCTGTATATTGAATTTAAAAATGTGTTATGTTTTAAGCAACAGCTTGGAGAGAACTAACCAATTCATATTCTGCATATCCAGCCAAAGGAAAATGGGAACAACTGGCCAATGGTGCCTTCCTGTGGGAAGCCTCTTCCATCCACCTACAGCATGGATACCTTGAAATGAAACAGAAATCATGAAGCTATTGTGTCAACTATAAAAAAACAAAAAAACTAACCACTCATTCAGTGTTTGTTGAATAACATTCCTTGTTCAAAATTAAATATTTCCTAGGCAGAAAGCTCAGATATGTTCTTGAATACAGACTTCTATATCAGTGCTTCTCAAACTATAATAAGCATATAGAAGAAGACTAGAGGAGCTTGTTAAAATGCAGAAAATGCAGATTCTGACTCAGTAGGTCTAGGGTAAGGTCCAAAATTCTACATTTCTGTTGAGCTCCCGAGTGATGCCAATACTGCTAGTTTGGGGCAGCAATTTGAATGGCTGGTTTCCTTGTTCTGCATTTGTCTGAGGCCAGTAGGAGTTTAGGAGTGACAGCTGAGTTGGGATGGGGATTTAGGAAAATACGTTTGAAATTTCACATACATAGAAGCACAGCATTTTTTACTCGAATAAAGAGAGAAGGTGGAAAAGGCTAATTTGACTTATATATTAGTGCTACTATGGGTCTAGGCACATGGCTATCTGCAAAGTATGATGAATGAACTAATAAATATTTTATAAAAAATCCCAAAGGTAATTTATTAATGTACATCAAAAAGAAAGAATATGAAAATATATTTCAGTATTATCATTAAATTAAGCATATCAATATCAGATATTATTATTCAATATAATGTACATTGAAGGAATTGCAAGTCTGAGATGTGAAGCAGGAAAAACCATTTTTAAAACTTTTAAAAACTATTTGGAATATTAGCTACCTTGGGAAAATTCAATTTTTTAAAGAAACATTTAAATGTCATGGGTTAGATCAATAGAATGAAAAACATATCACAAAATCTTTTTTTTTTTTTTACATCGCAGCTGATTCATGCTTCCATTTGGCTATTATGACCATTAATGTCATATATTTGTATATAATAAAATCAAGTTTCTGTGAGATTTTTAATTTTAACCATGTTATTCTATAATTATTTACAAAATGTTTATTTAGAGCCTACTATGTTGTCTGATATTATGCAATGTTGAGAATAATGATTTTCAAACTACATTAATCTTGTGTCAAAATACCGGGAAGTCTATGTGACTTACACACAATGTCACTATGTAAACTACTGTAAAATATTTACCACGTATGACCTCACAAACATTCATAATTAGGACTAATGATTCAAATTACTGAAAAAAATCCTATACAACTTTATATGGTTTATAGAACTATTTCTGTAAAATATTTTAATAGTGACATTTTAAGAATTACTTCTGGAAATTTAATATTGTCTCTTTGCTATTTAACCAAATTAAGATTAAATTTTCACTACCCTAACCGTAGTTATGATTTATCTGATCCACTACACCTTATATACAGTCATCCAAAACCAAAACATTAGTCAACTGGCAAACTGCCAGATCGGTACTTTGCTGTTATTTACATAGCTATTCATGAAAACAAAACAAAGAAACAGATTTAAGAAAAAAAATAACAACACAGATTTGAGGATTAAAATGGGTTAAAAGAAACAAAAAACAAACAAAATAAAAACGCAGATATCCATGAAGTACCTTGACACAAATGATTTTGTTTCAGATTCCACTCTCTTGTTTTCTTTAGAGTTTAGGATTCTGGACTACAGTTTTGTAAATAAAAATTTGTCTTGATAGCTTTACTGTTCAACTCTACACTGTTTATTTTAACAGTATATATAGTTGTTGGTTTTCTTTAGATGTCTATGGCTTTGTTTCAAAAGGGCTTTTTACTGTATTGACTGCAGGCTTATAAATAAATAATCTTTTAAAGATACTGATTTGGAGCAACAGGTTTAAAAAAAATTATGGTTTAAAGAACATTATTTGGAACACTTGTTTTAAGGATAACACACACTAGGGGGTCCTACAGTAACCAAAAATGATGGAGGTTTGCACTAACAAGATATAATTATCTTGTACTGAGACCCAGTGAGATTCTGCTGATAGATGGTCAAGGTTATAACCACTGTATATCTGAAGGATAGAAAAACTAAAAATAAAAAATTACAAGATTCTATCATATGACAAGATAATTACCATGTAAGTTCAATAGTTTAGGAACAATCCTTGCCATTTAGTGCATTCCTATAAAAATTAATTTTGTACATCAACTCATTTCTATTTTGTGTCAAGTTAATCTTACATATAGCTAAAACCAAAGCTAGGTCCACATTCAGAGGTCTCCAGCATAATGAATAGGATCCTAAGGGTGAACTACAACATCTTAAAATTTCAATTACTCAAAAATAAATAATAATGTCTATGGAAACTATTTGCCCTAAGAGAACAGAAAGGCTATTAAAAATATAAAACGTCACAATAAAGGAAAAACATCTTACTTCCATAAAGTATGAATTTATTTTGTTTGAAGAGTTAAGTCTCATTCTCCATGGTTAATGCAGGATTGCTCATACCTTCAAGAAAGAATATAAATTAACATTTTGTTTGCAGGGGGTTGCTTTTGAATAAATAGGCAGGACTTGTTTATCCATCTATGAATCCCCCCAATATGCTTCCAAAGGTGCCCTGCAAGTAGTACAGATTTGTAAGGTAGTCATATGGAAACACACACACACACACACACGATACAGTGTTGACTCCCACCAGTGTCACAAAAGGCTCTTTTCTTTTTTTAAAGATTTTATTTATTTATTCATGAGAGAGACACACAGAGAGAGGCAGAGACATAGGCAGAGGGAGAAGCAAGCTTCTTGCAGGGAGCCCAATGCAGGACTCGATCCCAGGACCCCAGGATCACACCCTGAGCCAAAAGCAAATGCTCAACCACTGAGCCACAGAGGTGCCCCTCAAAAGGCTCTTTAAAAAGAGATATTCAGGGGGTGCCTGGGTGGCTCAGTCAGTTAAGCATTGAACTCTTGATTTTGACCCAGGTCATGGATCTCAGGGTCGTGGGATCAAGCCTCAAGTGGGGCTCTGCACTAGGCATGGAGCCTGCTTAGGATTCTCTCTCCCTCTCCCTCTGCCTCTCCTCTCACCTCCATCTCTAAAAAGATGAATAAAAAGAGATATATACCTCAGGAAGTGGGAGGAGTGAACAAAACCATGAAAGACACATTAGACCTGGCAATTCTCACATCATCTTAGGGTATTCCTTCTAATTCTACATTTACCTCCCTCAGTCTGGTGAAACTAATCTTTGAGCCCTTTCTCAGCTCATCCTTCTCACATTTTCCTTCCAACTTTTAAGCACCCTTTATACTTTAAATAAGTTTTCAATTCATCCATCCAAGTAACAGAAAATTAATCTAACATGCCAAATGATTAATAGCACATGGAAGCCAAGAAATCACTTCTATGTTAGTGCAGAACTATACAAGGCAACATGAATTCCTTCTGAAAGAAACAGAGTTCTTTGTCTTTCCACCACCTGAAAATTATTCTCCAACTATAGATCATTTCTTTGCCTCTAAGGAAACTGATGGAGTCAAAGGGCTAATAGGTGACATCAACTTTGTTGCGGCAAGGTCTAGTCCTTCCCATAGACTGGAAAATGTAACGGCAGGTTTGAAAAAAGACAGACCAAATTATGGATATTCACATAATAGGGATATTCATGCCTATATATAGGCATATATGTTACTTAAGAATAAGTCTCTTTAAAGAAAGCCTATATTTTAGGAGGATATGATTGATTGTAGATTAAATAGTGACCTTAGAATTTTTACTTAGGAATGCCTAGTTTTCATTTTCACTAAATCCCAAAGAAATTTCAAAGAAAACAACAATCACTTTAAAATGGAGGGAGCCAGGGTATCTGGGTGGCTCAGTCAGTTGAGTATATGCCTTCAGCTCAGGTCATGATCTCAGGGTCCCGGGATCGAGCTTTGCATCGGGCTCCCTGCTCAACAAGGAGTCTGGTTCTCCCTCTCTTTCTGCCCTTCCCCTTGCCCCCACTCATGCTCTCTTTCTCTCTCCTTCTCTCTTTATGTTCTCTCTCTCTCTCTCAAATAAGTAAATATTTTTTTTATTTTTTATTTATTTTTATTTATTTTTAATAAATATTTTTTTAAAAAATAAATAAAGTGCAGGGAGCCAAAGTCAGGGAGGCTAGGAGAGTTTGAAGAAAGGACTAGAAATGAAGGAGCGATTTTCTGGCTAATAGTGCCTTAATCATGGTTATTTATAGGGACACCACACATATATTTATACACTTGTATGTATGATCATACGTTTTGATTAATCTTCACCAACCTGAGAAATAAATAGCATTTTATTTATTTTTTTTTAATTTTTATTTATTTATGATAGTCACACACACACACACAGAGAGAGGCAGAGACATAGGCAGAGGGAGAAGCAGGCTCCATGCACCGGGAGCCCAACGTGGGATTCGATCCCAGGTCTCCAGGATCGCGCCCTGGGCCAAAGGCAGGCGCTAAACCACTGCGCCACCCAGGGATCCCAATAAATAGCATTTTAAAGAAAGAAAGCTACATCTAAAAGAGGTTAGGTTGCTACAAATATCACACACTAATCAGGTGTCCAAACTGGGATTTAAAATCAGGTCTGACTTCAAAGCCTTGCTTTTTCTTTGCCAATAAACTATTTTGACTGAAGTAGTCAAAGGTTAAAATCAATAATAACAAGGGAAATGTAAGTGGGATCCAAAGAAATAACAGCTAAAGTTATGATAAGTATGCAGTAACTTTACTTTGACATTTTGAAATTGGATAGAATCTTAAAAGAACCATATGGTTTAAGATCCCTTTTACTAGATATTTTTCACTCTTTTGTCTGAGTTGATTATATTTGCCATTACATATTTAGATTTTGAGTATATCATTTTATTTGTTAGGCAGTAGTAACTATTTGTTTCTTATACTGGAATAAAAGCAATGCAGATCTTTCACAACATGATCTTTTCAGCTTACAGACCTTAATCAAAGTATTTTACAAACAGAAGTTCCTGAAAATAATTCTAAATTTAAAATGGGAGTTCAACTCCGAAGCTAGGAAGAATCTATAAGAATATGATGAAATTTGTGCACTACTTTCACCTTTTATAAATAAAATCTATTAAAATAGCCATGTAAGCACACCCTTACCAGCTTTGCCTTTTCCCGGGTTTGTGCTGCTTTCTGTCCAAGACTGAGAATCAGTGAGAAGATGGCTCTGGGACTCTCTCAATGGCTTTGCAGGAAACTGATGGTTTTCAGGACTGAGTAATAATAATCAACACCATAATCATATGTTAACTCTTAATAGTATTAAGCTAAGGGTTTCTCAAGGTACAGAATTCAAACCACTTCCCAAGAGAATTGGGTGAAGGGGGAATAAGGCATTTAATCACATTGACTCACAACGAGAAAACCATTCTTCCTTCCATTCTCTTTTCATTCTTCTAAATACAGTAAGATGACAATCTTTAACTTTGGCAAGTCTCCATTTTTAAGACAGAGAACAGGCTTCCGCCCCTAACTTTAGCAGGTGAGGGAATCTAGTTAGAATTTAATAGGACTTTATTAACAATTTTATTTTTTAAAGTCATATTCTATTTATGGTAAATTATACTAGTTTTCATTTCATTTTTCATTTCATTTCACTATATATTAGTGATATAATGTATGATTTAAAAATAAGCTTCAGTACCAATTTAAGTATATCAAATAAAAATATTAGTTTGGTAAGTGGTATGGTGATATGGAAAAAAATATATGAAGGTGATGGTAGAAAGACAAGTTTGAGAAAAATTGGTCTAGTGTTTCTAAAGTGGCCTAACTTGTCTTGAACAAAGAATTCTCTGTCTTCCTCTATAAAACTGAAACAACAAATTTGAGCACTATCTTGCAGAAACGTTGAAAGCATCTGGTATCATCAGGTCTTACAAATGTGATGTTTAACCTGAGGAATAGAGTCTTAAAAGAAAAATTTAAGTTTAAAAATTTAAGTAGACATGCTATATATCAACATATGTCAATATATAGCATGAAAAAATATAAATTAAAATAGCATTTCACTTAGATAAAGTTATTGGCAGAGAAACTATAAGTATACTTTTAGAACACACCCTGAAACCATAATTACTATAATGTTCAAAAGAAAAAAATACTTAAAATTCTTCCAAGAATAATTTCACATATGCGAGTTGACTATATTTTTTAAAGGATATGCTTTTGCTCCTTGATAATTACCTTATATCTAAAATTTGAGAATAATTCAATTTTGTGTAGTTTTAACATCCCCTTATTGAAATTTTGGAGGTAAGTCTAAAAAATAAAAAGGATATATTTTATTTCTATGAAAAAAAAACCCGTAACTCTTAACTCTCTTTTCCTCTAATTATTATTCTTCAAGAAAGGGACCATATACCAGGTATAGCATAGTAACTAGGTTGAGGTTTAGAGACTCCTTGCAGATTCATTGCTGCTTATAAGACTCTAACAAATGACAAGGAAGGATCCATTCATTCAACAGCATTCATTGAGTGCCAATTACATCAATGAATAGTTTCTGATCACATGGAAATTTCATTGTAATTAGGGAGGAATAATAATAAGTAAGCATAGATATAAGAAGTCAGGTGACAGTAAGAGCTATGACAATAGATAAAGAGCAGTAAGGGGAAGTGGAAGAGCAGGTTGCTATTTTACAAAGGGTTTTCAAAGATGGCCTCTATTGTGAAATTACACCTGAGCTAGAAGTGAATGAAGAGAAGCTGAAAGATCATTCAGAAAGAGAAAGAAAAATGGTTAGGAAGAGGAATTGGCAAGTACAAATGTGCTAAGTAAGGGACATGCTTGGTATACTTGAGGACCAGCAAGATCTGTGTGTCTAGGGATTGTGAGAGAAGGGAAAGTGGTAAGGGATCAAGTCAGAGAGGTACTGGGAGTAGATTAGACAGGACAAGGTCAGGACATGCATTCACTTTTATGCTGGTTAAGATGGGAAGCCAACAGAGGGTTTTGGGCACAAGAGTGACACAATCTGATTCTTAATCGAGAACAGACTGGAGTAGGGCAAAAATGGAATCAGAAAGATCAGTAAGGACGGTATGGAAATAATCTAGGTGAGAAGTGACAGCTTGGACCAGAAAGTAGTCTGAAGGTGGTAAGACTTGGATTAATGGAATATTTTGAATGTATATGTGATAAAATTTGCAAATGAAGTAAATACAAGGTCATTGAAAGAGGAAGCTAGAATGACTGCACAGTTCCTGGCCTGAGCATCTGGGAGTCTGAGCATCACTAATTGGGACATATGGAAGAATGTAGGAGATTTAAGCTGAAGGTGAGAATGTCAATGTCTGGGAATTAAGAATTCTGCTCTGCATCTGTTCAGAGGGAGAGGACTTTTAGGCATTTAAGTGGTGGGAATGTTGAGTAGATAGTCAGATATAAAACTCTAGAATACAGAGGAGAGACTATCACTTGCCATAACAATTCTATATGGGCTAATCAGGGGAAATTATATAATTATGCAAAAGATATGTTAGCTGTCAAAATACAATCTCAAAATTTAAAGGAAAGGGAAGAGAAGCCCATAGTGGTTACAAGATCACCTAGCTGGGCAATAGTGCCAGAACTAGGATTTCCCCCAAAGCCTATTTAGCAAAAAGAGAGATACTATTTCAGAAACCCAAATCTTCTTGAACTACAGAAGCCCCTTAAGAGGCCAAAAAAAAAAAAAAAAAAAAAAAAAAAAAGATTATTGAAAACTACTACTAAAATTTATAAAAGCCTGGAAATATTCTAAGTAATCTATTAAAATGAGATTTTTCTGCATCAAGATATAAAAAAAAACCTCTTAATCCTTCAATGTTCAAGCCAAAACTCAGAGGGTATACCCCAGTAAGACTGATGCCTTTGAATATCCCTGTAAAACACATTGGAATGGCCTCCTCATTAACTGGTTGAGTCTGGTCTGTACAAAGGTCACTCTAGGGATGGGGTGGTAAACAGGTTTCATCTCTTAACAATTTAAAATGTTTTGGAAAGGCTACCAGGATCACTAACTCAAGAAGAATTCTAGGGTCATGACAGGCTCCACCAGAGAAAATACTGTGATCAGTAGGACATCCACACTAGATGGGAGTCATGTAGGGTCAGGTGTTATGAGCATGGCATTCCAGCAACTAAGAAAAATCTCTAACATTCAACTAAGAATGATATGGTTATGCTCTTGCTATCAGCTTTCATTTAATAATTAGAGGTATGGCCATATTCAAATAAATCTGTCTTAAATATGCAAAAATTAGTGTTTCAAACTCACAAATTCATAAATAACATTTTAAAAAGTTTGAGTAGTTTTGCCTTTTGCTTGTTGGTAGCAAAGTCAGAATTAAATTTCAAGGTCTTCCTCAAATTCTTGATAGACTGGAACCAAAAAACTTAGAGCAAGGGCAAAAGTCTCCAAACACTAAATTTCCAAGACTCCTTCCCTTCTCTTTCCCCAAAAAAATGGTTCAGATGATGTTTACAGGTTTTTATCAAACATTAAGAACATGGCACACTATTGAGTGGGTGTGGGGGATTCCATTTGATCTCCAAAAACCTAATCCAGGTAAGTTCTTCTGATCTTTTTATAATATTATAGTTACCTCAGAAAGGACCTGGAGGGTCAGAGGTCAAGTTTATTGTCCACTCACCTGATCACTGGGGGAGCTAATGTGGACTGAATATTCTCTTCTTTTATGCATTACATTTTAAAAATCAGTCAACCAAAATGTACAGAGAATCAATATCTGTTTACCCACTACCTAGAGTAACAAGTTTTACAAGTATAATTGAAGCTTGCTCTGGGCCCCTCTCTAATCATACTTTCCTTTCCCCCTCATTCCAAGTGGGAACCATTATAGTGAATTACGTTCTTCCATTTTTTTCAAAGAAATATAGAATCAAAGGTCACAGGAAGATAAAATACATTTTTTGAAAGTAAAATAGAAAAAAATATGGGATTACTTTTTCGATGTTGAATTCAATCCTGCAGGAGTAGATGCTTGTTCAGGATCCTGATTAACAAGGCAAGTTGGAAAGGAGCAGCCATCACCTAGACTATAATTAAAATGAAAACTTATAATTGAGCAGTAAACAAGACAACATAAGTGAAGCTTTGATGTTTGCGAACAGAACACAGTTATATTATGGACAAAACATGTGTATCAGACATTGGCTTCCATACAGAACGTTTAAGGAGATGAGTTAACTGACTACCACATTGATATAACAGTGAATCATAAAACAATTCTTAAAAAAAACAGGAACTTGCATGCAGGAGGATAGTTCCTCTGGTGGATTACTTTCATTAGTTTAAAACTTGAATATTTTCACAACAAAGTACCTGGAAAAAATGGGTAGCAACCAGTACTTCTTTTCATCACCAAAAACTTGTCGCATGTTTTTACTGAAACCCAAGCTGAATCCATTCTTATCTGTTCCATGTCGAAATACGGGACTTCTAAATGCCTCTACAAAACACGGTTGAGCAACTCTGTGAGTTTAGAACATATCTAGTAATCCCCGTAGTTATAAATTATTGCTCTAAATGAGAGAACTCTAAAAATTGATGGCTAGCTTCCTGTGAGTACTTATGTCCCTATCAATAGGCTCTGCAACACGGATTGTCTACTCTGTTTTAAAATAATCATAAGATATGATTACATGTATTTTAATATTTAAAGACCCTGCTCTTATAGCAGCACATGTGCATTGCAAAACATTAGAAAACACAACTGAGCAAATAAACTAAAACTTTACATCTTCTGGATCTTTATTAAATAGATGTGTGGATGGATAGATGGATGGATATAGATTTACACAAACCTATACAGTTTTTTTAACCAATGAGACTGTACTTTATATACACTCTACAAATTCCCTTTTTTCCAGTCAATAAATTCCATTTTCCAATTTGATTTAAATTTCTAGCTGGTCAAAAATTTACTTTAAAGCTGGCTTATCTGAAGCAGAATCCAGTGCAAATGCAAACACTGTGCCTGGTTGTACATACTCTGCCTAATGAAGCTGGGCTTCAGAGAGGCCATGGGACGTGTCCAAAATCATACAGCAAATAAATGACAGCAGTGGAACCTGAGCAAGGTAATGAATGTCCCTTCTATTACGATACATATTCTTCTTAAATAATGCTGATAGGCAAAATCTGAACTTTTATTTTTGGAACATGAACAAACAGAAGTTTGTTTACTTCTGAACAAACAGAAGTATAATGATTTTTTGTCCATCATTTAAAAAAAGAAAATACTAACAGAATCATGGTACTATGAAAAATGTGGCAATTTGGAAGACCTTTAGCATTTGTCACCCTGGGTTATATATATAGCTTTTAATAAAATATTTTTATAATTTTAGGACTATATTGCCTAGAGGAAGTTCTTTCAGTGTTATAAGTTAAATCTAGAAGTTCCTAAACTTCTAGAAATAATTTATTTTCTGCTGAATTATAATTTATTATGAATTATAATTTAATTATCTAACATATAATTTGAAATAAGATAATTTGTTTAGAAATTATTATATCAATATAATATTTGAACAATATCTGAACAATATTGAGCTGACTACCACATTATTTGAAAGTAAAATAGAAAAAATATGGGATTATTTTTTGAACAATATTTGCTGTAGTAAGATTTCATCTGAAAATTAAAAATTAACATGTGCTGACTATATACTATAATTAAATCTTCACTACTCTAATCATGGTGTCTCTCAGCTCAAAGTGTTCTTTGAGAGACCATAAGGATTTATAAGTCCTCATTGCATTCCAAACTCCTAATCTTAGCCTAGAAGATAAGTCCCTCAGCTTAGTCCCTACTTACTTCTCAAACCTCATAACATATTTTTTGTTCTTTAGCTTTCAATGCTCTAGCCATGTAGATAGTTTCACAAACATTTTAGCTTTTTCTTTTTTTTAACTAGAGTGAAGTTCACAGAATATAAAATTAACCATTTTAAAGTGAACAAATCAGTGGCATTCAGTATATTCACAATGCTGTGTAATTAATGACCAGATTCCAAAATATTTTCATCATCCCAAAAGAAACTCCAAATCTATCAAGGAGTCTTTCCCTAGGCCTCCTTCTTCTCATCCTCTGAAAACCACCAATATGCTTTTTTTTTTCTAAGGATTTACCTAATCTGGATAGTTCACATAAATGAAATGTAATATTAATCTTTTGAGATCAGCTTCTTATTTACTTAGCATATTTTTGATGTTCATGCATGTGGTAGTATCTCATTTCTTCTTATGGCTGAGTAATATTCGATTGTTTAGAAAATATTCATCTGTCATGGACGTTTGGATTCTTTCCATCTTCGGGCTATTGTGAAGAGTGCTGCTATGAACACTGACATAAAAGTATCTTTTAAATTCTCTGCTTTCATTTGGGGTATATATCAAGGAATGCAATTGCTGGGTCATATAATTTCATGTTTAGCTTTTTGGGAAGCTGCAACTGTTTTTCACATAAGTGGATCCACCATTTTATATTTGTACCAGAAAAGTATGAAGGTTCTGATTTCTTCACATCCTCAGCTACGCCTGCTTTCTAGTTTGTTGATTTGGGTGTGCATTGGTATCTATGGTTTTGATTTACACCATCCTAATGATTAGCAATGTTTTTTATGTGGTTTTTGGCCATCTATATATTTTCATTAGAGAAATGGCTATTTAAATGTTTGTTCATTGGCACCTGGGTGGCTCAGTCAGCTGAGTGCCTGACTCTTGGTTTCAGCTCAGGCCATGATCTCAGGGTCGTGAGATCCAGCCCTAGGTTGGGCTTTGCACTCAAGCAGGGAGTCTGCTTGAGATTCTCTCTCCCTCTCCCTCTGTCAGTCTCCTACTCTCTTTCAAAAAATATATCTTTAAAATAAATAATTAAATGTCTATTCAAATTCTTTGCCAATTTTTGAATTGAGCTGTTCATCTTTTTTGGTTGTTGTATGATTTCTTTTTATAATTTAAATACTAAGTCCTTATCAGATAAATGAGTTGTAAATATTATTCTTTCTGCTTTTTTGACAATGTCCTTTGATGCACACATTTTTACAACTTTGGTAGAGTCCAATTAATCTATTTTTTCTTTTGTTACTAATGCTTTTGATATTATATCTAAGAATTCTTTGCCATATTAAGCTCCTTAAGTTTTACCTCTATGTTTTCTTTTAAGAGTTTTATAGTTTTAGCACCAGTTGTTAAAGACACTATTAAGTTCTCCACGAATGGTCTTCGTACTATTGTGGAAAATCACCTGGCCAAAGGAATATGGCTTTATTTCTGGATTCCTCATTCTACCATTCTATTTCATTGGTCTATATCTCTATCTTTGTGCCACTACCTCACTGTTTTGATCATTGTAGCTCTGTAGTAAGTTTTGAAATCAGGAAGAACTTTTATTTTTTGCTGGGTCCTGTTTTGGCTATTTGGGGTATCTTGCAATTTCACATGAATCTGAGGATCAATTTTGCCATTTCTGGAAGAAACGCTATTGAAATCGTAATTGATATCACATTAAATCTGTACATCACTTTGGGTCATACTACCATCTTAACATATTGTCTTCCAATATATGAACATGGGAAGTCTTACCATTGCCTAGATCTTTAATTTCTTTCAGCCAAGCTTTGTAGCTTTCAGTGTACTATTGTTGCACCTCCTTGGTTGAATTTATTCCAAGGCATTTTACCATGTTAGATGCGTTTGTAAATGGAATTGTTTCTTTAATTTCCTTTTGGATGGTTCATTGCTAGTGTACAGAAATACAACTGATTTTTTTTGCATATTGATCTTATGTCATGCAACTTGTTGATTTTGTTCATTAGCTCTAATAGTTTTTATTGTTGATTCTTTAAGGTTATTTATATAGAAGACCATGTCATCTGCAAAGAGAGATAGTTTTACTTCTTCCTTTCCAATCTGAATGACTTTATTTACTTTTTTTGACTAATTTTTCAGGCTAGATTTTCTAGTGCAGTGTTAAACAGCACTAGTGAAAGTGGCAGTCCTTGTTTTGTTGCTGGTCCTAGGGTAAAGATTTTTGTTTTTCACTATTGAATATGATACTATTTATAGAGATCTCATAAATGCCCTTTATCGTTTAAGGCTTAAGGAAGCTCCTTGTGTTGAGGAAATTCCCTTGTGTTCCTAGTTTGTTAAGTGTTTTTATCTTGAAAGGGTGTTGGATTTTGTCAAATACTTTCTCTACATCAGTTGAGTTGATCATGTGGGGTTTTTTTCCTTTCATTCTATAAATGTGGTGTATTACCCTTGACTGATTTTTGTATATTGAAACACTCTTGCATTCCTGGGATAAATCCTAATTGGTCATGGTATAACCTTTTTATTAAGCTGCTAGATTTGGTTTACTAGTATTTTATTGAGGATTTTTGTATATACTCATAGGGGATACTGGCCTACAGTTGTCTTAGATGTCTTTATTTGGCTTTGGCATTAGAGCAATGGTGGCCTCATAGAATGAGTTACAAAGTGTTATCCTCTCTTCTAAGTTCTGGCAGAGTTTGAGAAAATTTTATGCTAATTTTTTTTTTTTTTCTTCATTGGGAGGTTTTCGATTACTGATTCAACCTCCTCCCTTGTTACAGGTCTGTTCAGTTGTGGTGATTGTTTTGTTTGTTTTTAAAGATTTATTTATTTATGTAAGAGAGAGAGCAGGGGGAGCGGCAGAGTGAGAAGGAGACAAGCAAGCTTCCCACTAAGCAGGGTGCCTGACTCCAGGTTCAATACCAGGACTCTGAGATCATGACCTCAGACAAAATCAAGAGTCATTTAACTGACTGAGCCACGCAGGCACCCTGGTCTGTTCAGATTTTATATTCCTTAGATTAGTAGTTTGTGTGTTTCTAGGAATCTGTCCATTTCATCTATGTCGCCTAAGTTTTTGTTGTTCCAGGCATTCACTTATAATTCTTTTTATTTCTGTAAATTCAGTAGTAATGAATTTACTACTTTCATTATTGATTTTCATTATTTGAGTCTTCTCTATTTTTTCTTTCTAGCTAATGACTTGCAAAATTTGTTAGTATTTTCAAAGAATGAATTGTTGATTTCATTGAACTTCTATTTTTAATTTTTTAACTTATTTATTTTTAAAGATTTATTTATCTATTTTTGAGGGTGGGGAAAGGGACAGAGAGAGAGGTTGACAGAGTCCCAAGCAGACTCTCCACTGAGTGGAGTCCAACATGGGGCTCCATCCCACGACCCTTGAGATCATCACCTGAACTGAAGCCAAGTGTTAGACACTTAACCCACTGAGTCATCCAGGCACCTCATCAACTTCTATTTTTTAAATTCTCTATTTCTGTTCTCTTCTTTTTACCATTTGCTAGCTTTGAGTTTACTTTGCTATTATTTTTGTACTTCCTTAAGATATAAGGTAATTGATTTGACCTATTTCTTCTTTCTTAATGAAATAATTTATAGCTAGGTATATACATTTCCCATTAAGCACTGTTTTAGTGCACGCAGCTCTGTAGGGCTTTTGAACATACTGTTTTCTCTGCCTGAGATGTTAATGGTTTTTACCATGACTGACTTCTTAAGTTAAATACTCATTGTTTTGGTGAGCTCTGTCCTGTCCATTCTACCTAAGTAGGTTCTCATCCACAGTTCTTGGGGCCTGATTCACACTTCAGCATCCTATTTGTTTCCTATATAGCACTTTGCATTTTGCAATTACTTTTATGTTTGGTTATTGATTTTCTGTGCCCCTTACTAGACTACTTAGCCCTTGTTCACCACCATATATACACAATGCTTTACACACAATGGACAGTCAATAAATATACAGCACGAGTGCATTTGTAGGTGTCTCAGTCGCCAACCCACAAAACTGTGTGTGAAATAAAAATGATTTTTACCACATCAGAATGGGTTGGCATTTAATCATATGGCAACTTTCGATGAGTATCTATTTATGTCTTTAAAGTTCTGTTAACTACAATAATTGAATACTCACCTAATGTAGATTTATTTTTGCTGACTAGCCAACAATGATAGCCAAACAGAGAAGACAAGCTGACAGAAAACATAGCTGCAGCAAAGAATAAAAACATAATATGGAACTTGGCTTGAGTATCGGGTAGGCCATTCTATAAAGAAAGGAAGAAAATAAAATGTTTTGTCAAAGGGATAAGTATTCCCCTACTTTTGTAGTAAGATTTTTTTTTTTTTTGCTCTACTTTTTAAAAATGTAGATATGGAGAAAGATACATGGCTTTACGTTAAAACTTTGAGGAAAAAATAATGTCATAAGATAAAAAATGTTTACTATTAATGAATACAGATTTTAAAAGTATTAAAATTTGGGATATTTTGTTTTTCATAACTGAATCATAGAAAAATGATAGTATATGGGTAAACTGTAACACTAGGAAGCAAGATAAAAAGAACTACAAAATATAGTTTTTAATTTACTTCCTGAAAATGTTCTGTTAACATACTACAGCTTTACAAATGGTTAGTTTTATTATAATGCCTGTAAATGAAGGTTAATTGGCACAAATACTATACTTATTGATGTTTTACATTACTACAAAACAACAGCATCAACTACAAAAACACATACAACAACACATCCACAATAATGCTTTAAGCTATTTTAAATAACAGCATCACAGAAAAGATCGACACTAGTGCATAACACCAGTCTGAAACAAACCTTTACAGTATCCAGGTAATAAAACAGGCCCTCTCAAAGCAAAATTAGCTTGTCTCTTACTATACGTACTGTCCAAGGAGACCTGAACCCAGTCTAGAATAGTGGGCTTGGTCTATGAACACTTGGTGAAGCATCAGAGCTGCTAGGAGGTATCCCCTTCTGAGAGAAGGTTATACTATTCCGATATCCTATATTGACACAGGTTCACCAGGTCTCACTCCTAGCTTTTGACAGCAGAATCCTCACAGTGAAAACTGGTCATTCCTTTACATATATATTTATGGTTTGGAACTAAAACCATCCAGAGGATTGAGAAGCAATGAGGTAATATTCTTTCAGACACTGATTAGGGATCATTCTTCATGCTAGACATAAAAGTATTCTTGAATGCTAGGAGCCTGTCCATATACCTGTATATTCCTAGTGGTTGGCAATGAAACTGGCACACAGAGGCATTCAATAAATCTTTACTATTCAGTGTGGCTCAAATCTGACCTAAATTATCTAGGAATTTAGAGAGTCTTACCATCATAAAGGATAATTTAATGAAAATAAAGCAATCCTGGCCTGGGATAACTGGTTTTTTTACTATTGCTTTGGGGTCAACAAGGAGTATCTATGGATATTTATAATACTTGGATATTTATAATACTATAATTTTGTTTTGCATACATTTAAAATACATAGCACAGAAAAACAAATGAACTACTTAAAGCCTAATCAAGCAATACCTAATAAAAACTCAGGATATTATAAAGACATAATAGTTTTAAAAAATAGTCTTTATACACATAAAGAAAATACTTCAATTTTTAAATACTGAAAAAAACACTCCTAATAAAGTCAATTCTCATTATTCGCAATTGTTATGTTCTATAAAGGTGTCATGAACACTGACTGTGTAAATATGGAACCACTGCCACATGAAATTTACAGGGTTAGGTTCTTAGGAGCTTTTGGTCACAATATTCTCATCAACTGATCAATACAACCTTGTTTTATGTGTGTTTCTGCTTAAAAACACCATACTGACATTTAATATATATAGTTGATTCATTACTTATAGCCAACAGCAGTGTAACTCACATCTGTAGGAAGCTTCTCCAACACATGTATTTTCACCATAAGGTATATTAGTCTTCTTTTGCTTAGAAACACGAGAAGCACTTCAGCATCATGCATGAAGACCATTTTAAATAGCAAAATCACCAACAAAAAGTACAAAAATGCAAAAAATAGGTGACACTAAACAGACTGAAAAGCATACTTGTTTACAGTAGGAGAACAAGAAGAAAAAAGAAGGCAGTGTGCTGCCTTGTTTGATCTCAACTGGGAATGTGCACATGGGGTGAGTCAAATTTTTCCCACGCTGTGCATGTCTGCAAATGACCACAAAAGCTCTGTGAGCACTGAGTTGGGGATTATAAATAAATTTTAGCAAGCAAGAGAATTCACAAATACAGAATCTGTGAACAATGAGGACTGACTATATATAAAAGATTGACTATATATTAATAAATCTGTGAACAATGAGGATTGACTATATATAAATGAACAATGAGGATTGACTATATATATATATTGATTGCATATAAATTTTGCAGACCCTAGTCTATAAAATTAGTGTCTGAAATAACTCAATTACTGAAAATCAATTATATATTTTGTGTACCAGAAAAAATCACCAAGGTATTGACTTACTGTCCAAAATTTGATAAAATACTGTAAATCTGTAGCAGCAATAAAAAGGCAGTACAGCAGAGAATAAGCCAAGAAAAGGAGGAAAAATTTGTAATTTGAAAATCCAACACAATTGTTCACCCTGTTAACAAAACAAAAACAACATTTTCAGTGAGTGGTACACTTTTAAACTAGGTCTACATATGCACACCTTTAACACAGAATTTGGTTTCCTATCATTTAAAATTTATTGGCATTTCTTTAAGTATGACATGACTCATAAGATTTCTTTACACATACAAATATTGAAGAAGTCCATTTCACTAAAAAGGAATTTCTATTTATACTTTTAAATTTGATATGTGGTATTGCTTTAATCAATCATGAACCATGTAACTATGTTTCTTTTTTTTTTTATTATTTTTTTTATTTTTTTATTTATGATAGTCACAGAGAGAGAGAGAGAGAGAGGCAGAGACATAGAGGGAGAAGCAGGCTCCATGCACCGGGAGCCCGATGTGGGATTCGATCCCGGGTCTCCAGGATCGCGCCCTGGGCCAAAGGCAGGCGCCAAACCGCTGCGCCACCCAGGGATCCCTGTTTCATGTCCAATTTTGTAAATAAGCACATCCCTAAAAACAAAGAGCCAGTGAGAAACCCAATGAAGTCAGGCAGATAAGAGGTATCTACTAAACTCTTTCTCTTTGGATTTGATTTCTAACTATGATTAACTTAAATCTTTCAGGTATTCCCAAATTAGATGAAATATCTGCGAACTACTCACATGCCATCAGCATACCAGTGAAACAACCAGATTATCCAGAGGAGGTTTAAGAAAAGAAATAGGATTGAGAGTCAGACAGCCAGGGTCAGAAAGTACATCTGACACTCAATAATTATGTGGTTTTGACCAAGTCTACAGGAATTTCATTTTCCCTATCTGTCAGATAAACGTTCCAGGGGAGCTGGCTCTATAACCTTTGATTCTAAACATGGAGATTGGTAATTCTCAGTTTGAGTATTTTGGAGAGAGGAGGAGAATTCAAACTATTATGTCAATTAAGTATAAATACAAATACAACTAATACTTTATAGTCACACTTTTCCATCAAAAGTTTTTTTAATTTTCCTTTTGACAAAGACAAGGGAATTGCAGGATGATCATGTAAACACGATACAACACCTAAGTGGAAATGGCCAGTATCTTCACTGATCAAGGTCATTTTGTTACTTGGTCTAAATAAACCTATCGCATAGAATATACACAGATTGTTTCCTCTCCTCAAATATCTATCTTACTCTAATGTTCCCAAGCTGATCTCATTCTCTACTGACTTTGCTAACAAACAGAGACATTTTTCTTTTAATACTTTTAAAGCGAGGGGCACCTGGGTGGCTCAGTTATTGAGCATCTGCCTTCAGCTCAGGGCATGATCCTGCAATCATGTCCCACATCAGACTCCCCGCATGGAGCCTGCTTCTCCTCCCCCTTCCTATGTCTCTGCCTCTGTGTCTCTCGTGAATAAATAAAATCATTTTAAAAAATGATTTTCACAGTGAAACAACGTACACGTGAAAAATGTTTACTCAACTGTGCAAGACCAATAAGCTCTAGAAGTCTGCTGTACTACACTGTGCCTATGGTTAACAATAGCGTACTGTGCACTTAAAAATTTGTTAAGAGTAGGTGTCATGTAAGTGTTCCTACAATAAAAAAAAAATTTAATTAAAAAAAATAAAAAGGTAAATGTTTTCCTGGCTTATGAGTAAACTGAAAATTTGGGGATGGGGGAAGAAAAGTGTTGATATCACCTATCTCAAGAAACATAAAGTAAAGGGAACAACACTGGACTTAGTAACTTTGGAACATAAGGGTTTTGTATATGGCAAATAAGTTCATAAAGAAGACAAAAATTGTAGGTGCACATTGTATAAAAACAGCTATGGTTCTAGTGTGAGTGCAGACCAATTACTAAGATTGCCTTCTATGACATCTGAATGAAGTAATGGCAAGGAATAATACTGCAGAGTTCCAAACAAGCCTAGTCTAATTGCATTCTATCTCCAAAGGATATAGGATATTCCCTTGGCTTCCCTGTGTTGGTTTCCAGAGGAGAGAATGCATAGACAGAAGCTGGGGAGCCATAATACTTTGAAGAGGGGGTGAAGACAATGACTCTCTTGTGGACTAAGGGAAAATAAAAAGGGATAAGAAAGATGGTTTCTTTCCCTATGGGAATGTAAGAAGCAGCTTTTGTATTAAATAATACAAGCATGGCGTAATGTGCCTTATCTGCCACTTAGGAAACAGAAGAGAAAGTCAGTAAATAAAAACCAAGTATCTTAGACTTTGATAAGTACTTTACTCTTGAGGAAATACAGTAATAAAATATCTCTTCATAAGACACAGTGAAATGTTTTAACTCCCTACTGCTTTGTAGACTCAATTTGAAAAGGAAGAGATGGGGAATCCCTGGGTGGCTCAGTGGTTTAGTGCCTGCCTTTGGCCGGGGGTGTGATCCTGGAGTCCTGGGATCGAGTCCCACATCGGGCTCCCTGCATGGAGCCTGCTTCTCCCTCTGCCTGTGTCTCTGCCTCTCCCTCTCTCTGTGTCTCTCATGAATAAATAAATAAAATCTTAAAAAAAAAAAAAAGAAAAGAAAAGAAAAGAAAAGAAAAGAAAAGAAAAGAAAAGAAAAGAAAAGAGATGTATCCTGAGTCTGAATGATTTTATATGGAGAAACAAAACATGCCCAAGGCAAATATCCCTTATATACTGTTTAAAATTCAGTGCAAACAGCTATTGGCCCTAGAATCAGGGCAATTGCTTTCTGATTCTAAATGAAGAAAAGAACATAATATAGGCAGGGGGAAAAAAAAAAGGAAAAGAATGTGGCCTTTTGGAGTCCAAAAAATTTGTCATGTGACCTTAAGCCCACTCTTTAACTTTTCTGAGCTCTACTTCCCCCTCCTCTTTAAAATTGGACAAAGCAGGGATGCCTGGGTGGCTCAGCATTGAGCATCTGCCTTTGGCTCAGGTCATGATCCCGGGGTCCTGGGACTGAGTCCCACACTGGGCTCTCCACAGGGAGCCTGCCTATGTATCTGCCTCTCTCTCTGTGTCTCTCATGAGTAAATAAATAAAAGAACAAATAATTTCTATAATTTCTAGAAAATTATACAGTACTTACAACAGATTTCACATTTATATCTATATATAATCTCTAACACATTATAGGCACTCAATAAATTAAAGCTAAAATTACTGAATTTAATTAGTGTTACCTTATCTTTGGCAAGCATGTCAAAACATATCATTAATATAATTAATGAATGAACGAAAATTTTATGTTAAAAGAAAAAAACTCTTCGGTGGGAGACTCAATAAAGTAAATACTACAGGATTTCTATTTTAGTTCAAACACAAGTGTGAGGTTGATCCCCTGACCATCTTAACTACCCACAGCAGATACGCTGAAGCCACTGACCACGGTTTTCTGATTTTTCAAATGCTCAAAGTTGACAGATACTGAACTTTAAAATTATATGTAAGACCTGCAAAATAAGGTTGCCCTAGAGATTGGGAACATCCTGAAGATCTTTTAATAAATGACTGTTATATTGACATAATAGCTATAAAAAAGATTATATACGGATAAGAAAAAATTTTACAGGATATATTAAGTGAAGAGGGGAAAGAGGCACAGACTCAATCCACAGTGGAACTACTCGCATTAGAAAATGTATAAAATATTTTTGTGTGTGTATAAAAAAATGTAGCGCGCACACACACACACACACACATTTATATCTGAAAAGTACACATGACATTTAGTGATATGTTCCCTGTGAAGAGGAGAGGCAGCGGGGGAGAGAGAACCAGGAAGATCACTTTATTTTTGAAAATTTTTTTATTTTTTAAGATTTATCTATTTTAGAGAATATGAGGGGCAGAAGGAGAGAGAAAGAGCATTCTTAAGCAGACTAGCAGGGAGCCCAATGTGGGGATCGATCTCATGACCCTGAGATCATGAACTGAGCCAAAATCAAGAGTCAGCCCCTTCACCGACTGAGCCACACAGGGGCCCCACTTATTTTATTTTTGAATTGAGAACCGAGAGTACGTATTATCTATAAATTTTTTTAAGTTAACATTGTAACTTGAAATTTCAAATAAATAAAATGGCTGCTTCATTCAGCTGGCACCAAGAGAACACAAGGCCCTTGGCACAAAACCCTTCCTAAATCCACCTGGCTACTGCTGGCAGCAAGGGCGTGCCCAGAGCTGAGGCACTGGCTGTGACGGTGGCCGTGGCAGGGGATGCCACAGTGCAAAGAACCAAGGACACAGAAGCTGAAAGGCACTGCAGTCAGCTCATCCAACTTCCATGTTGCCATGCAGAGTGAGCATGCTAACAAGGAGTACATGGGTATGTAATCTGCACCTATTTTTAAAACCTCTATAGCCTTATATCTGTTCCTCTTCACTTATTTAACAGGATCTGTCAAAATTTGAAAGACTGTCAAATTATGTCAAAAGTCTCTTATAATGGCAAATTAATAGCAGGTTTAGAAAAATTGCTATCATAGTAAATTGTTATTTCCTATTTATGTGCTTTAGTGAGGACAACAAGGGCATGTAAAGCTTGGGATTAATACTGGTTGTTTCCACTTCTCCATTCCTTATCATCACAATCTCATACTACTGTTAAGTCAGAAAAATCAAGGTCAATTCTATGTCCCTGATTTCTTTCCCACTCTACTAAATTATACCGAGAATACACAGCTATTTGGAAAAGAAGAGTGTCTTTGTATGCGTTCCCCCACCACCACCCCAAGAGCAGACCCTGAGACAAGAACTTGGATACAGTTTATTTGAAACAAGGAGGACAGAAAGGCACATAAAGCATGTCTTGTTGGCCAGGCACTTGCCAGTTGGGGGTGGACTCTGGAGGCATTAATGCCCTGGCATGTCTGGACTGCTTGGCTGATCAGCTGACCCAGCCTCCTCGGCAGAAGAGAGCGCTCTTGGGCAGAGAAGAAAAGAAAACAGTAGTGCCTGAGGCAGGAACTGCCAAGGGCATGCCAACTGTCTGCAGCAGATGCAACGAAGGCACAGGTGGATCGTGCACCTATGGGTGAGGCCCGGACACATGAGCTACTGGGAGGAGCAAGAGAGGAATGCAGGGAGGATTAAGAAAACTTATAGGGATGCGTGGGTGGCTCAGTGGTTGAGAGTCTGCTTCAGCTCAGAGTGTGATCCTGGGATCCTGGGATCAAGTTCTGCATCGGGCTCCCCACAGGGTGCCTGTTTCCCCTCTGCCTATATCTCTGCCTCTCTGTGTGTCTCTCATGTACGTATAAATAAAGTATTTTTTAAAAAGAGAGAAAACTTATAAGATGTTGGGGGAAAATCACTTGCTGAGAAAGAACAGAATGAATGAAAGAACAAGGAAAGCAAAAGAATGACTACAAATGAATATTAATAGCAAGCGAGGCTATTCATTGAGAACATTACTCTCATAGGAGTTAACTGGCCTTAACATCTGAAAGAAGAAAATCTAGCTGGAGAAAAGCAAGAGGTCTCTAGAGAGAGAAAATATTGTAAAGCCGACATTCCTCTATTATTTCCTGCTAAGATAATTATTCCCTATATGTTTCCACTTACACCTAGCACAAATTTGAAAGCATGTCTACCGTTTTCTAGGGTCACTGGAAAGAAGGCAAGCCTTTGTAGAATAATCATGCCCTATGTCCAAATCCAACCTAGCTGGCACCCTGAGTATAGTTGTCACCGATAGGTGCACACTGAGAAGAAAAATCAGAGGGAGAGGTAGAAAAATCAATCTTCATTAGTTAATTAGAGCTTTCAAATCATCCTCTGTTAAAGTGCCTGATCTAAAATTATTTTTTAAGTGTTAATAAATTTCAAGTGGAAACCTTGTTTAAACACATGTGTATTTATGTATTTGCAATTCTCCTCAATGTCAAGTTTTATTTAAAATAAATTGTCAAAGCTTGAGATGAATTAATTTGTTATTCAAAACTTCCAGTGAGGTATTGTGTATAATTTATGAATACATTTTGGTGTAGTTTCTGGGAAGGGTTTCAGAATCTTTCTGTTTATGCATGTGCAGACAAAACCATTTGTTCTAAGTAAATATGACAAATTAACTTTTATGATGTTAACCTACTGGCTTTAGGGCAGCCCAGGTGGCTCAGTGGTTTAGCGCTGCCTTCAGCCCAGGGTGTGATCCTGGAGACCCGGGATCGAGTCCCACGTAAGGTTCCCTGCATGGAGCCTGCTTCTCCCTCTGCCTGTGTCTGTGTCTCTTTCTGTGTCTCTCGTGAATAAATAAATATTAAAAACAAAACAAAACAAAACAAAAAAACCCTACTGGCTTTAAAGTTATTCCATGGAAATTCTCCCGAGTAAAACCTCTTTTGAGCTAATTCGACAAATACTAGAAACTAAATCTCAAAGTACCTCCTGGTTCAGCTAAGGCAAGATTTCACTTATAAAAAGATTTAAACAGATAAATGATTCAATTTATTAAGTTCTAAGGGACAGAAAGGTGTTTAAATATAGAGCCATACTCACCATGGGCAATGATGATCCATCTTCAAAATACATCTAAAAGAATAATAGACACACACACACACAAAATTTAACACCTCATAAAATTTTAATCTCATTAAGTATAAAAAGGAAATATAAAAGTTATTTAGAAAGTTGTGGCAAGTAAAATATTGCAAACCTACTTATCTAAAAATTCAATAAATAAAAGTCCTCATCTTAAATACATTATAACCAATCCTAGTTATGATATACAATTATAGAACTCTCAAAATATACAATCTTTAAAATACAAATCAAAAACCCATTTCGTAAAAACAATCCAATATGTTAAATACAATTACCTTATGCTAAAAAAAGTGCAAAATTGTCAACAAATTTACAGAAAGTCTGGATAAAAGTTTACCCTTTAGTATCAATCTTTAAGCTAAGTAACACTGTCCTTGTGGTGTATTCAGTATCTAACAATATCTGATTGTTGTGAAGTCAAATGAGCTAACTTTATAAAGGTGAAAAAAGAGTCACAGAAGTCTTTACTAAACAGAACTAGCCAAGTCTGAGTTACCAAAACTCGTGTACTTCATTCACATCAGCGTGAATCTGGGGGGAAAAGGGACAATTAGGTGATTATGGTCCTAAGCCACACTCATATTAATGCAAGGGGCTGTCCGGTTCTATGTCCTAAATAAAGGTCTCAGAAGCACAACTAAGAAGAAAAGGAAATAATCTGGAAAGCAGTGAGGAAAGAAACATTATTAATTAAAAAGACCACCAGCATGTACACATTTTAGAAGTAAAAGGTTTTCTTACTTATCACAGACGGAACAATGATGGCAGCGGTCTGGTTTTATGAGTTGGCATCTGTCACAATATCGGATTGCTAGGGACAAAAAGCTCCACTTAGTCTTAGATTAAACACTGAATTGAATATACAATTAAATGGCTTTTTCATCTATCCAAATTTAACTTCTAAAAAAGCAAAGTGAATTTGAATTTGGTAAAAATGAGATATTCTGCTGTGTAAATACAAAAATAGAATGGCTTGCCTACAGCCTGTCTCTCTTTTTCTTTCTTCTTTTCTTTCCTTCCTTCCTTTCTCTGTAATCTCTACACCCAACATGGGGCTCAAACTCATGACCCTGAGATTAAGAGTCACTCTGCTCAACAGCCTGAGCCAGCCAAGTGCCTCCAGCCTTAGTTCTCTAGAGAGGTTTTTCAAGAAAAGAGAATCTTTGGGAAGAATTTTTCTAAGGCATTCCTAATTGTCAGTAATGGTGGAAGGCTCACAAAGAATGCAAATATGTCCATTTCTATCAAAGAAAACAAAATGTCTCCCTCAAGTAAATCAACTTCTTTCCAGTACCTTAACAGGATAAGTACCTGATGATACAACCACATTTTAGAAGTTTTATGTGAAACACATTTTAGAAACACTATTAAATTCTATTAGTTGCTTAAATTGGGAAAGAGCTCACATGTTCTCTGTTGGGTGAGATACAAGGTTAGAAGTGAGTATTGGAAGAAGCATTTCCAATACACGATCTTAATTCTTGTAATGGTAATCCTGATCCTTTCTTCTCTAATACAGATAGCAAAGACAATTATGGATGACTAAATTGAAGATGCTATTTCAGTACACAGACATCTTACAAGATACAAGCAGTCTACAAAATTACAGGAGAACAGTTATTAGGTGGGCCATGGGTCAATAAAAATCAAAATAGTGAATTTAAAATTTGGAAAAAGTACTTGAAACAAATAATTACCACTGTTACATTAGCTAATATTATGATCTTTGAAAAAGGTAACAGTTGCTATAAACTAAGATTAGGATGAGTTTTTTCAGACAAGACCTATATGAATTATTTTCAGTATTAAAATAAGTTTTCAATCATCCCCCTTACACAGCTCTCTTTTTTCCTGAACTACAGAGATTAACGGCATGACTGGCTCATTGCTGAATGAAGAGGTATCATAGCTACATTCCAGGGAAAGCTACACAGTATCACTGACTCATGCAGAGCATTACAGCATATTGTAAGCAGTATCATCCAGAAGAAATATAATGTGAGCCACATGGTACTTTTAGATTCTCTAGGAGTTATGTTAAAAGAAAGAAAAAGAAACAGGGAAATTATTTTTAAGATAATATAATATTTGACCTATGTCAAAAATGTTATTTCAACATATAATTAATATACAAATATCAATCAAATATTTTACATTTTTTCATACTAAGTCTTTGAAAACTATTATATATATTTTTTACATTTATAGTTGCACTTTAAGCGGTGAGTTTGGTGAGCAATGCTATATTTTCTCCAGATGGTGATTATTTCAACTTTAAAGTACACTGGGGAAACAAAACAAAACAAAACAAAACAAAAGCCAAAACAAAACAAAACAAAAACCTCTCAAATAAAAGTGGGTAATAATTCTCAGGAAATCAAAACAATGTAGAAATAGTTTTTTTTTTATAGTCTTTCATAAACAGAAATTTACTCTCATTAAAAAAAAAGAAAACAATCCCATTTACAACTGCATCAAAAATAATAAGATACCTAGGAATAAACCTAACCAAAGAGGTGAAAGGCCTGTATTCTGAAAACTTTATATAAAACAATGCTGCAAAATATTGAAGATGACATGAAGAAACAGATAGATGGTCCATGCTCATGGATTAGAAGAATCCATGACACAGTTAAAATGTTCCTACTACCCAAAGCAATCTACACATTTGATGCAATCCCTATCAAAAAACCAACACCATTTTTCACAGAACTAGAACAAATAATCCTAAAATTTGTTTGGAACAAAATATGTGAATAGCCAAAACAATCAAATAAACCCACAATTGTAACATCAATTAATTTATGACAAAGGAGGCAAGAATATTCAATGAAGAAAAGATAGTCTCTTCAACAAATTGTATTGGGAAAACTGGACAGCAGTAGGCAAAAGAAACTGGACCACTTTCTCACACCATACAAAAAAATAAACCCAAAATGGATTAAAGACCAAAATTATGAAGAAATTTACAGGAAGACAGGAAACCATAAAAATCCTTTTTAAAAAAAAAAAAGATTTTATTTATTTATTCATGAGAGACCGAGAGAGAGAGACAGAGACAGAAACACAGGCAGAGGGAGAAGCAGGCTCCACGCAAGGAGCCCAATGTGGGACTCGATCCCAGGACTCCAGGATCATGCCCTGGGCTGAAGGCAGGCACTAAACCACTGAGCCACCCAAGTGTCTCACCATAAAAATCCTAGAAGCACAGCAGTAATTTCTCTGACATTGGCCATAGCAACTTTTTCTAGATACTTGCCTAAGGGCAAGTGAAAACAAAAGCAAAAATAAACTATTGGGATCACATCAAAATAAAAAGTTTCTGCCCAGTGAAGGAAACAAATCAACAAAACTAAAGGGCAAACTACAAAATGGGAGAGGATATTTGCAAATGATGTATCTGATAAAGGGTTAGTATCCAAAATATATAAGGAATTTACACAAATCAACACAAATAATCCAATTAAAAATATGAGGAAGATATAAACAGCTACTTCTCCAAAGAAGACCTCCAGATGGCCAACAGAAACATGAAAAGATGCTCATTATCTCTTATCATCAGGGAAATGCAAATCAAACCTCACTGAGGTATCTCTTCACACCTCTCAGAATGACTAAAATCTACAACACAAGAAACAACAGGTGTTGGTGAGGATGTGGAGAAAGAGGAACTCTCATGCACTGTTGGGAATACAAATTGGTGCAGCCACTCTGGAAAATACTATGGAGGTTCCTCAAAAAGTTAAAAATAGAACTACCCTACCATCCAGCAATTTCACTACTGGGTATATAGCCAAATAATACACAGACACTCATTCAAAGGGATACATGCACCCCTATGTTTATGGCAGCATTATTTATAATAGCCAAGAAATGGAAGTGGCCCAAGTGTCCATCAATTGATAAATGGATAAAAAAGTCATGCTATGTATATATACAATGGAATATTACTCAGCCATAAAAAAGAATGAAATCATGCCATTTGCAATGACATGGATGGAGCTAAAGTGTATAATGCTAAGTGAAATAAGTCAGAGAAAGACAAATACTATATAATTTCACTCATGTGGAATTTAAGAAACAAAAAAAAATGAATAAAAGCAAAGAGAAAGAGACAGACAAACCAAGAAACAGACTCTTAACTATGGAAAGCAAACTGATGGTTACCAGAGGAAAGGAAGTGGAGATATGGGTAAATAGGTGATTGGGATTAAGAAAGGCACTTGTCACGATGAGCACTGGGTGATTAAAATAAAAACGAAAAAAAAAAAATTCCATGTGCCAATATCAACTAAACTTATACCGCTGTAATTTAAAATGAACCACCTGATTATCACTTAAAAGCTCCTACCAAAGAGAATTTTAACTGTCTTGTTTTCATTTTTTCAGAGTTTATCCATATATCTCTTATGTAATTTAAAACCCTTTTGGGTAATGTTGAAAAGAAATTATTATTAATTTCTGTGTGCAAAACGATAAGCTCCATCACCTCTAGCTGTTATCTTCTTAGTCAAAATCTACAAAAAAAAAAAATTTTTCGTAGAAAGAGATCAAGGGCAAGAGAGAGCTAAAAAAGCAAAGAGTCCTCATTAATAAGAATAAAAATAAAAAACAATCTAATAAAGTTTGGTGATCCCTGTAAGAAAGCAGAAGATGGCTGGATCAGGAAAAAGCACAGGACTACCAGGTGAGATAATCTCCTGCTTCACCTTGCCCAACACTAAAGTGTGAATGTGGTTGGATTTTTCCCCTTGTTAGGGCAGTCAGTTTCATATAGGCAACCGGCATTGTTCTCTTTGGGGTTTGGAGGAAGTACTGTGGATTTAAAATGGATAGTAAAATCTTCAATTACATTACCATCCACTTTCTTCAATTCTGTCTATAAAATATAAAGTACATGAACATCAACTGAACTTTTCAGTAGCTTTAGTAATCCACAAAATTTCTCAGGACGAAGAAGCAAGTTTTCTAGAGAACCCTGAGGTCCTGGCTGGGGGTGAGGTAAGAAGCACCCCTCTCACGTTCTCGCCTTGGTGGGACTGTGGCTGCTCCCCTGAATGTCCATTCTGCACCGTGTTCACCTCTACATTCTATATATTCCAGAGGGGGATCAATCAGACCAACATCATCTATTATACTTTGTGTGTAATTTAATTTAGTTGATGACTTTAGTCAGCTAATATTGATTTTTGCAGGCATCCAGAATTTTTGCACTGAAAATATAAACAAAGGTTATATTAGGAGATCCAGACTGTATTCCATACTTTCACAACTCTTAAGAACCATAAGTTCATCTCAGGAGGTAGGTATCTAACACCTGAGAGGAACAGAGATTAACAGCCTTAACATTATACAAACTACACAAGGAGATGACTTATAAATCCAAAGTGTAGTTATTATTAATAGAAATTAATACTTTATTATGGTATGACTTATGCTTCTTCCCTCTTAATCCAGTGTATCAAGCTGTACAGTTAAAAAGCCCTGTCCTAGGAACATGGAGACTAGTTTTTCATACCTGATACCATCACTGTCATTACTAGTTTTGGAAATTTGTGCAGTAATTTATTTTTAAGGAGATTAAATTTCCTCAGTATTTGCTTAGGCTTATCTAGGGTCAATATACATAGAAGTATACAAGCACATCTGTCTTTGTGCCACAGAACCAGTGGCATTAATATTAAATCAAGAAATTGCCACTTGCCCATTGAGAAATAGGAAAAACAAACAGGTAAAAATTGTAAGACCTTGACTTAGATTCAATTATGATTCTCAAGTGAGTTAGAAACAAATATAAATAATATAAAAATATTAATGAGATATGTTACAGTCTTTTTGCCATACTAAATCTTTGAAACCAGGTGCATATTTTACACTTAGAGCACAACTGAATTTGGAGTGGCCATATTTTAAATGCTCAACAGGACATAGGGCTAGTGCTACCAAAGTGGGTGGCACAGGCCTAGAGTTATAAAATTTCTGGCTGAGTCTTGGTGTGTGTCCATTTTAAAGACAATTCTTTAATTACATAGTTGTTAAACTACCTAAAAGGTCTTGACCCAGGTAAAAGAGATTTATTAACTGAATTGCATAAGGAAAGGAAAGGAAAAGGAAAAGGAAAAGGAAAAGGAAAAGGAAAAGGAAAAAGAAAAGGAAAAGGAAAGGGAGAGAGAGAAAAAAAGGTGAAAATTACCATACATTTTAAAGATAAAGAAATTATAACAATACCTTAAGTTTTATACTACTTTATACAATTACTGCTTTAAATTTGTGTAAAATTGCCAATGTTATGTTCATTATAGATATTGCTCCCTTTTAAAAACGAAGATCTATAATTAAACTTTTAAACTTTAAATATAACTACAAATCAAGATTTCAGCAGTTCTAACATCTCCACTGAGTCCCAGCTAAGTGACTAGAAAAGCCACAAGACAAGTAAAGTCAGTGTGGATGCGATTGAGATCTCTGGGCCACGCTGTTATTCACAGGTCTGTTTTGTGGAATTGTATAGGAAAGATTCAATAAACCACCCAAGACATAACACAATGCGTTTCAATGAGTGTTTGGCAGTTTCAAGTATATAAATATGCTGACAGTCACCACAACAATCGTGCCAAAGCGCTCATTATCATGTACCTCCAGACATGGTCCGGGTATAGATGGGAAGATCTTTGGCTGCTCGCCTAAGAACTTCCTGATGGGCTTCTCCTCTTGGCTCTCTCTCCAACAATTCTTTTTCTGCATAAGAGAGATGGAACTGTGGAAAAAAACTGAATTTCAGTCAGAGTTCTCAAGAAATAGCACACTGGTCTACTACACCTACAAAGAGGTATATATAAAATATCAATAGTATGTATCATATAGATTCAGAGTGGTAATAGAGCTTGAATCTGGGCAAGTCTGTTAATCTGGTAGAGCATTAGTTGATGCATCTAGAAAAAGAGAATAATTACTAATATCTGCTTCCTTTGATGTTCGTGAAACTCAAGAGGAACAGAGTATGTAAAGTTGTTTTATAAACTGTAGAGTTCGGGGCACCTGAGTGGCTCAGTCAGTTAAGCATCTGCCTTCAGCTGAGGTCATGATCCTGGGGTCGTGGGATAGAGCCCCAAATCAGGCCCCCTTGCTCAGCAGGGAGACTATTTCTCCCTCTGCCTCTGCCTCTCCCCTGGCTTTTACTCCTTCTCAAAGAAATAAAGTAAAAAAAAACAAAACAAAAAAACCAACAGCAGACTTCTACTCCAATATTAGTTATATTAATAAATGAAATGGTAAAATAAATTTGGCTTGATGGACACATTTTTCAACTGAATATTATTAGGATAAATAATATTCAGAAATGAATTCATCAAGTATGTTTTCTCATCTAAGTGAGCTTTAATTTAGGGATAATCATATGAATTCTCCAGCACTCAAAAGAATTAATCATGTATTTTACTTCTTAACCTGTCAATTTGGCCTACCCAATTAAAAATATATATTTGACAAAAATCAAATTGGTTTGAGCTGCACATATACCCACAAAAATGTCACAAAAAAACAGTTTTAAAAGTCTGTATAAAAAAGTATAAATCTGTTCCTGGAGATATGTACAAGGATACTCACAGCATCAAAGTTAAAAATGTAAAAAATTAAACACAAGCCAAATGTCCATCAAAAGGATAATGGATAAATAAACTGGAGTATGACATATCCACATAATTGAACCCTATATTACACTGCACAATTAATGAATCACATATATTCATATATATAGTAAATTGTGCATTGTATATGCTCTTTTGTATGTATATTCCATAATTTTTTAAGTTTTAAGAAAGTGATCTAATTATGTCAATGAAGGAAAGAAATATAATTTATTGAAAATGCAGTCATCATATTTGAACCTACATCTTTCTCTTTGGAGAAATATAAATTAAAAATCTTTGTTTAGAGGTTGACAATTCTATTGAGGTTATTTTAAAAAGAAAAACAAATTTCCAGCTTTCAAATGTAGATCATTTCTAAGCTACCATGCTATTACCATATGCAGAACATTTAGTTAAATATACTGTAAAATTTCAGACTTATTAAGGTAAAGAAAATAAAATATTTTGCCTAAGTAGAAATTTACATCATACAAATTATTCTAAATTAGTATAACAAATTTACTGGCATTAAACTAGTAGATAAAAAAAATAAACTAGTAGATAGGTTATAGTTAGGTCTTTAAGAGTTTCTAAGATAATTGAAAAAATAATTCACATTAAACATTCCTTCTGTTATAAATCCACAGCATTTCTTTTCCTATTAATTTCATATTGTTCCAAAATTACACTTCAACCAGTCCTTTCTCAAATGAATACAAATAACAAATAAATAAAGGTCACATATATGAAGGCATAGTGCATTCTGTCAGCTGCTCTTCACTTGCTTGCTACCCTAAATCTCAGTTTAAAAAAAAAAAAAAAAAAGAAACATTTATACAAGTATTCTGATTGGTTGAATATATATGTGAAGATGGTGAGTGGCTGTGAGTAGTGCTGAATTTCCAGCCTAGAAAAGAAAGATCTTGCAGCCTGATCCCAGAGGCTGTGGCAAAGGAACAGTAGATTAAATATCTTGGAATCAAAGGAAAATTTGGGAACCACATTTCAAATAGGTAAACAACTATCTCCCAATTGGATAACAGATTCCTACAAGTTATTCCATTGTTTTCGAAGATACTCTTAAAAAAAGAACTTTGATAGGAGGCGGGTGCACTGAGAATGTTGTCACTCTTTAGATCTTATTAACTAAATTAAAGAGCTGGCAAAGAAAAATTCAAATTTTTTAGTGATCCATCATATGCAATTGTATTGGTTTATCAGGGGATTTGTCAGATATTCTGGCTTATTTAACAATTCTAGGTTAGGGGGATCCCTGGGTGGCTCAGCAGTTTGGCGCCTGTCTTCGGCCCAAGGCGTGATCCCCGGGATTGAGTCCCACATCAGACTTCCTGCATGGAGCCTGCTTCTCCCTCTGCCTGTGTCTCTGCCTCTCTCTCTCTGTCTCTCATGAATGAAAAAATAAAATCTTAAAAAAAAAAAATTCTAGGTTAGACATCATGCACCTTACTACTTTAACATTTAAAATGTGCATTCATTGTTTTGAAAGAAAAAAAAAACAGTGACATAAAGGTAAATGGTCCTAACAGAACTGCATATCTTGTTTGGAAATATTTAATTGGTATAAAGGGTATAATATCAAATGATGTCATAATGCTGTAAAAGTCAAGAAAAAGACATGGTCATTGTAAAAGTGTCTGTGACACACTTGTGAAAGTGTCTTCGCACATGCTGATTCCTCTCCCTAGAAGGCTAGTCCTCACTCTATAGATGGCTCCTTCTCATTTTGCAGATTTCAGCTTAAATGCCATCTTCTCAAAGAACTTCCATGATTCCCTTACTAAGGTAAGTACCCTGAAAATTCTGTCCCTTCCTCCTGTCACACCCTCCCTTAGGTCCATATATTCCTTCTTTGCATTATGCACCACAATTTTAAATCATTTTGTTTGTTCATTGGTCCTTGTCTAACTTTCCCACAAATACGTAACCCTACAAGGGCAAGAATCAAGTCCTAGCACAGAGTCCGCACTCTCTTACAATTATGAAATGGATAAAATGTCAGTAGTCCTATGTTAGACCAATCAAGGAAAAATTTATTTTATATCTCAGTCCCCAACATTCCATTCTCAGATTCCCACCATTTAGGCAGATATATTTCCCCTCCTTATTTCTAAAATTAGTTTAAAGTATAGTATTGAAAATCAGTTTAATAAGACTTAATATAGTCAAAAGAATTAAAACCAACAACATGTTACCACATTTTCTTATGGAGTTTGGGATCCTTTTTACCTTAAAGGAAAGTTTTAGTGAGTGAACTGAAAGACTGCTGAGATGTTTAATGCTTTTATTAATAAATAAACAATATACTTCATCATGTCCAGAAAACCAAATACAGGTTGGTAGAATTATTACTCATATAATAAGGATGTTCAAATATCTAATATTAACGTGGAATACACCAAATAGAGTCCTGTCCCCCAGAACACTTTAATGTGCCAAGGTTTGTCATGGATTTGAAGAAATAACATTTGTAGATATCTGAAAGAATGGAAGATCTCCTAGGGTGGAAAAGATAATATCTTTGACCTACCACCAACTTGTAAGTTATGGCAGTCCTCTGGCCAGTTAATGGATGTTGTTTTGTCTTGTTTAAATAGCTTTATCAACTTTAAAATTAAAACACTTTAGATTTATAGAAAATTTGAGAAAATATTACATGCTTCCCATATATCTTCTCGCCAAAATGCCCATATTATTAACATCATCTATTAGTACATTATGGTACATTTATTACAATTAATAAAATCAATACTGATGCATTATTACTAACTAAAGTCTATAGCTTATTCAGATTTCCTTTGTTTTCACTGAATATCTTTTTCTGCTCTAGGATTCCATCCAGTACATCACAGTACCTTTATTTGTCCTATCTTAAGTTCCTCTTGGCTGTGACAATTTCTTAGATTTTCCCTGTTTTTGTTGATCTTGACAGTTTTTCTGGATGCTGCTTTATTAAAATCTGATTTTTTTTTATGATTAGGTTTGAGATTTGTTGTTAGAGGGATGAAGACTGCAGAGGTAAAAGTGTCCTTCTCATCACATAATATCAAGGAGATATACTACCAACATCGCCTATCCGTGCTTGCATTAAACTTAATCACCTGGTTGAGGGAGCGTTTGTCAGGTTTCTCTACACTAAAGTTCCTCATTATTTTCCCTTTTCCATCCTCTGTACTCTTTGAAAGAAATTTACCACCTGCAGCCTACATTTAAAGAGTGGGGATTTATTCTTGCCTCTTCTAAGAGCAAAATATCTACATAAATTACTTGAAATTCTCCAATAAAAGAGATTTTTCTCCCCATTTATTCATTTACTTATATTAGTAGATTGATAGATATTTATTGTATACTTTTGGCTATAATCCAATACTATTTTATCTATTTTGTTGCTCAGATTGTTCTAGTTTCAGTCATTGGGAATTTTCAACTGGCTTCTGTGTCCCTTTGAAATACCACCATCAACCTACAAATGCCCCCCACGTAGAATGGCCTCACAATTTTTTTTTTTTTTGACTTTACAATGGTGTGAAAGTGATATCCATTCAGCAGAAACCATACTTCAGCTTTTGAATTTGTATCTTCTCCTAGGCTAGTGATATTCAATATGATCTTCTCTGATGATGTAGGGCTGTGGCAGCAATCCACAGCTCCTGCCAGTCAGGTGATCACAAGAGTAAACAACTCATACACTTAAAACCGTTTTGTCCCCATACAACCATCATTCTTCACTTTCAGTACACTATTCAACAAATTCAACAATTTATTATAAAATAGGTTTTGTGTTAATGATTTTGCCTAGATGTAGGCTAATATAAGTGTTCTGAGTATGTTTGAGGTTGGCTGGGCTAAGCTATCACACTTAATGGGTTAGATGTATTAAATGCATTTTTAACTTACTATATTTTCAATTTACAATGGGTTTACCAGGACATAACCCCATCATAAGTCGAGAAAGTGCTCTATTTTATTTTATCTTATTTACTTTTAAGCCCTACCTTACTTTTTATCACCATAAGATGATGGCTATTACCTTATAGATGGCTCTTCTTATTTAATTTTGATTTTTACTTTTTATTGAGGTATAACTAACATACAATATTATATTAGTTTCAGGTATATGACATATTGATTAAACAATTCCATACATCACTCTGTGCTCACCACGTTAAGTATTGTCACCATTACAACGTTATTACAATACTATTGACTATATTCCCTGTGCCATATTTTTCATCTTTGTGGCTTATTTATTTTATAACTGGAAGTTTCTACCTCTTACTCCCTTTTCCCTATTTCACCCATTTCCCCCCCCACCCACACTCTGGCTCATCCTGAGTATTTCCTGCCCTAGTTCTAGAATCAGTCATTTCTCCAAGGATTCCTCCTTCCTTTTACTAGAAATTAGAAACCAAGATTGGAAATCAAATAGAGTTTTCAGGCTAAAGAAGAGTATAATTTTACAAGGATATACAAATTAAGAAAAAACCTGAAATCTAATAACAAATAGGACACTCACGGAATTGTATGCTTTACTAAATAAAATCTTTATAAATAAATAGGCAACCAATGGCTTTTCTTTTTCTTTTTTTTTTTTTTAAGATTTTATTTATTTATTCATGAGAGACACACAGAGAGAGGCAGAGACATGGGCAGAAGGAAAAGCAGGCTCCCTGCAGGGAGCCTGATGCGGGACTCGATCCCGGGACTCTGGGATCATGACCTGAGCTAAAGGCAGATGCTCAACCACTGAACTACCCAGGTACGCCACAACGAATGGCTTTCTTAATGACATGTAATGCCAAAGGTCTGATTAAACTGTTGGCACTCTAACTTGCTACCATTCTCTTTTCAAACGATTTTGCAAGTGATTTAAATTTCCCTGGTCTGGTCATTCAACTTTTGAGAATATTAAGGAAATAATCCAAAATATAAAGTGTGCACAAAACATATACAAACATATTAACAAAATCATTGTAATACAAAAAATTGGGATCAACCTAAAAATCCAAGTTAGGTTTTTACATATTTCAGTGAGAATATTATGCCATTATTAAAAATGACAATAAACCAATGATGGACTATTATGTGGGGAAAAACTAAAAGATGTGCATGTAGGATACAACCAGGAAAAATAACTCAAAAGAAATTCAGCATGTAAACTGTCTATATTAGCCTGGGGTGATTTTTTTTTTCCTTTTTCTTTTTGTCTAGTCACCATTCTCAAAATATAATTTAGTATGGTTATCTTACTTTTATGGGAGAAAATCTTATAAATTGAAAAACTATTAGCAATTTAACAATCCTGTTATATAAAAGGTATATTTAGTTCCAGATTACTTATAATTCTTTCAATAGCAACAAGAAAATATTAACATTATTTTCTTATACTACATCTTCTCTGCTATTTTAGTCCCATTTTCAAAGATTTTTAGCAGTTGAGAGCACTCTATTGTCAATTTAAGTCAAGGACTCCACAGTTTATAACTGGGAGGGTCTCTGGATTCTGATCAATTAAAAGATTAGGGTGATATCTTGCATTTTACTAACTCAGGATTCTTAGCCAGAGAGTTGGGGCTCTTTCTTTCATAATAATGGCCTCCAAATTCTCCTGATAATGGACCCATCACTAAAAAATACTCTGGGACCAATATGCATATTTATTTATATATGTAGTATTAGCTAATATACATATGAAATTTTCATATTACATATGAAACGTTTTATATGAAACATTATATTTATATATTTTATACTTATATATGTTTATATATATTACATATATATTTCTGTAAATTTCTATACCTTATACATGTAACTTAAGTTAAAAAAAAGAAACACTAAAAAATAATAAATGGAAATGCTGTTTTTGTTTTTTTTTTTTTTTTTCTCCATGCTCCAACTGATGTCCTGGATGCACCTGCCCACAGTAGTGTCCATTCTCTGTATTAAGCCATGGATACTGGCAAGAATGTAGGCTTGATGGTCAAAACAACTTCAGTTTGAATGTTAGCTGTACCACACCACAGAGTTCTAGATGCTCTGGGATAATTAGCTAACATTCAGAGCCTATGCTCCATTTGTAAAATGGTAATAAATAGTATCTAGCTCAGGGTGCCTGAGTGGCTCAGTTGGTTAAAGCATTTGCCTTCAGCTCAAGTCTTGATTCTTAAGTTCCAGGATCGAGCCCCAAGTCAGGCTCCCTACTCTGTGGGGAGCCTGCTTCTGCCTCTCCCTCTGCTGCTTCTCCTCCCACTCATGCTCTCTCACTCACTCACTCTTAAATAAATAAATAAAATCTTTTAAAAAAAATAGTATCTGTCTCACACAGTTGTAGGAATCAAATAAAGTATATGGATTTTGTTTTTGTTTTTTTTGTAGAAAAATCATAAACAAAGCCTGGTACAGCTGTAAATCACTCTCCTCAGTCTCGACTGCTCCCTCAATACTGTGTCATTTCTTCCATTTCTTCCACTTTCCCACTCTCTCTAACTACTATTTCAAACCTCTCCTCTCCCCAACCTCAGTCAACTTCCCTCCCTCCCATTCTTAGCCAGTGATCTCACACATAATTTTAGGGGGGAAATCAGAAGTTACTTCAACTTCTGCCAAAGTCATAAACACAAACCTGCATGTGTACATGTAACTTCTACTCTACATCCAATCATTTAGCAAATACTTATTGATCACCTTTTACGGGTCAGATACTGCTCTAGGTACTGGTTATGGGTCAGTGAACAAAACAGATAAAGTTCATGCCATTGCAGAGCTTACATTCTAGGAATGACATTAAAAAGTGATTATTTATGAGTCATAGAATGATATGCCATGGAGAAAAATATAGCAAGGTTAAGGTTTATAGGGGATTCTGGAGATAGGGTTTAACCACTTTATACAGAGTGGTCATGGAAAACCTCAAAGATAGGGTCTTATTTGAGCAGAGATACAGAGATAAGAAGTAAGTAAGGGACCTGGCCACACAGTTATCTATGGGAAGAATGTTCCAGGTCAAGGAAAATACCAGGTTTGTAGATCCCTGAAGTAGAAACACGCATATTGACATATGAGCAAGGAGAGAGGAATGTGACTAAGGCAGTGCTGAAGAGGGTCAGAGAGGTGGTGTGGGGCCAGACCCTGAGCAGCCTTTTAAGCTACAGCAGAGAATTATGTTTTTACTCTGAGGGAGCTTGGATATCAAAGAAAAGTTCTAAGCAAAAGAATGGTATGATCTGTCTTGTGTTTTGAAAGGATCCCTGGATACTATATTGAAAATACACAGGATCGGGAAACTGGTTGAAAGGGCTATCAGATAGCAAATGGAAGAATTAAAAGTTGATTTTAGACTTCCAGCTTTGGGATGAAGGATGAAGCTTCGCAGGACTTTGGGAAGGGAATATGGGCAAGACTGTAAATAGTGAAACCCTATGGGGGATTGCAATGACTCAGACAAAAGAGATGATTGAGACCCTGAATTAGGGTAATGGTATGAAAAACAAAGAATGAAAGAAAATAGAGGGGAGGGGTTGGAATCAAAAAAGGAAAATTAGAAAGTAAAAACAGCAGGATTTGGAGGTTGGGGGAAGGGGCAAGGAAGCAGGAGAATTCTGGGCAAGGCTGCCAAGCTTCTAGAAGGCTGGAATGTCCAGAAAGATGAGCTGGATGGCAGCAGCATTAACCAGTATAAGAAACAGATGAGTCACAGTTTGGGGAAGGGGAAGGGGTGACTTCAGCCCTTGATGTGCTGTATTTGAGGTGTGAGTAGATTAAGGAGCTATGTATGGCAGGGAGACATATAAATTTGCAATGGGAGAGGTCAGAGCCAGAAATAGATTTGGCAAGTGTTAATACAGAGGTCATAGGTAAAGCACCAGATAGGATAAGATCACCTAGGACAGGCGTCTGCATTCTTCTTCATACCTACAGCTAAGACCAAGATGGGGGTAAGAGAGATAATAGGAAAGAAGCAAATCCAGCAGGAGGGATGAAAAAAAGTTAGGAAAAAAAAATTAGTAGAGAGTAGAAGGAAAAAAAAAGGCCACATGTAAAACATTTTAGGCCAAGCATACCACTAATTCTGTGCAAATATCTGTGGTTTTCTTTTTAATATCCTTTCCTAGGTCATATAGCAAATTTATCAGCCTTTCTGACCACAGCTGCATTTTAAACAGATTACTTCAGGGAACAATTTGCAGTGGTGCTTCGATCTGTCTTTTCTTTTTTGAACTTGGCCAACTAAGACTCTACCATTATTACTGGAACAAAGTTTATTTCAATTCAACAAACATGCACTGGACTAAGTGCCAACAATACAGCAATGAGTAAAACACAGTTCTTTGCTCCAAGAACTTTTAACCAGGATGAAAGACTCAGCAACAAATACTTTGAATGCTCTTTTCAAAGTGTAAATTTGACCGTATCACTCTACCTAAAACTTTCTGTAGCTGGGACTGCTAATCCCCCCCGCCCCCTACAAATAAATATCCACAGTTTTCTTCTTGTAACATGGTTAATATGGTTAACATGGCCACTGAGAATAAAGACTACATTCCCAACCTTCTGCACAAAAATATATGGTCATATAACTAAGTTCTAAAGTAAGTGGAGGGATCCCTGGGTGGCGCAGCGGTTTGGCGCCTGCCTTTGGCCCAGGGCGCGATCCTGGAGACCCGGGATCGAATCCCACGTCAGGCTCCCGGTGCATGGAGCCTGCTTCTCCCTCCTCCTGTGTCTCTGCCTCTTTCTCTCTCTATGTCTATCATGAATAAATAAATAAATCTTTTAAAAAAATAAATAAATAAAAAAATAAAAAAATAAAAAAAAATAAAGTAAGTGGAAATGTCATCAGCAACTTCCAGAAGGTATCCTTAAAGGGAAGGACATTTACTTCTACTCCTTTATCCTACTTTCTCTGACCAGCTGTCTGGAAGGTAGATGTAATGGCTGAAAATGGAGCATTCATCTTAGGCCAAGAAGTGATGTTGGAAATGGGGGCTACACATATCAGAGCAAGAAGCTGTGAACTAGCTACAGACTTTGAATGTAAGATAAGATTAGTTACATTGTTATTTTGTTGTTGTTTCTGGTGGTTGACAGCTAACTAATCTACTGTTAGTATAACTGATAATTATAATACAGCAATATCTACCTTCAGCTCTATCTATTTACCCATCCACCACCGTGATGTTTGAGTCTACAGTAGAAATGGAACACACAACAGATTTAATATTGGATATACAATACTCACCCTGTGCAAAAATAATATTTGCCAAATGAAAATTCAAGTATTTACAGACACATTAATATAAACAAATCACTACACTTAATAAATTTGCAACATTAACAAAAAGACATAAAATTCATTCTTTAGACATCAATATTATTGACTTCCAACTTTAAGATAACTTCATTAATATTTTAACTTACTTCTTTTGAAGGATTCATTGGTAATGTAAAGATAGTTTTCCAATATGACCAGACAAACATTGCAAAAAGTAGATGATAAGCAATCAGGCACACAACTAAAATGAGAAGAACATAATTACCATTATAGTATGCAAATGCAAACTAAAACCATCCATGATATTTACAAAAGATCTACTTGTTCTCAACCAAATTCTTTAATAATTTAATTATTTCATATCCCATGATTAGAAAACTCTCATCTGTAGACAAGCCCGTCTATTGGCCAAATGGCTACAGGGACCTTTCCTAAATTATAAAAGTAAGGCAGCTATGCCTGCGACTTTAAATCATAAACACAGAATTAAAGCATTGGAGGCTTTAAGAACTTTACTTCACTGACGAATAATAGCAAACCCAGTTCCTATTTGAGAAGCAGTTTGCTAATTTTGCTTAGCTGTGGTCAAATCTGTGGCCCTGATTATGCTAATGACAACATATTTAAATAGAGACCATCTGGACAAAAAGAGATTTCCTCCAACAAGAATTCAAGTGTCTTGTTTATAGCAGGGGACAACTGTTAAGAAGAGCATAGTTTTTTTCAGGCAATGTGTATAAACACACCTTGTATGACTTTAGTCTTGAAATACTGTACTATGCAAAGTAAAATATTAATTTTGTATACAGTAACAAGGATCAATTCTGAAAATACATTAATATACAAATAATTCTGTAAGACAGCTGAATAACATTTGTAATTTAAAATGCAGCCTATTTGGTATTTTAAAACTGTGGCACTTTTTAAAAGAATGATGACATTCTTCATTTATCATCTTTTTAAAGAATGACGATACAGAATCATTTAAAAATTCAATTATTCATTAAGGCACTTAAATGAGTGTGAAATGACTAGAGCTAATGACATTTTCTACAAACAATACGGGTGACTCAGGTGTGAGGCAATACTCTAAGTTGACACAGGAGTTGTTTGATATTCCTACATCTCCAAGCCACAGGAATCTTTGGCACAGTGGCTACCATTTCAAGGGAGAGGTCTGTGCCAAGCATCTGAGAGAATTCAGTCTGGGGAGTGAGAGAAGTTTTTAACCCCACCTTGACTCTGCATTCTCAAAGTATGATTTATTAATCCCAACCAAATCTCAATGAATGCTATTTTTTAAAATTCTTTTTAAAATTTTATATCAAAAACAATAATAAACCATAATCTTACCTTGTTCTCCAACATTTTCCATGGACACTAGAGAAATAAACAGAAAAAAGAGTATAGATTAGGACACTTCTGGCAAACACAGGGCCTGAAAGAGACATAGGGCACTCGAGTAGGTTAATAACCTGGCTCCCCTTCAAACCAACATTCTCCAAATATTTGTTCAACTTTATTTCGGGGAGAGGTGAGAGTGAGTGGAAGAAGGAAGCCATGGTTGCATTCAGTCAGGGCTCTGTTGGCATTTCAGCCCTGAACACCACACAGAGAACAAAACCAGTCAGGCCTGCCCCTTCTGGGTCTTAATCCTAGATCGATGGTTTCTCAGTCTTCCCAGGGTTCAGATAAAAACAGTGTTCTCCAGGTCATCACATCTCCGGAGACATTTATTGCTCTTTATACATTGGCAATTGCCTAGTTAACTCCCCGGAAAGCATAAAATGTTGTGTCCATGGCATACACTCTTGTCAAGTTTCTCAAGTATAAACGCTGGTGCCCAATGAGTAATAGCTCCCTACTGTACAATGAGAGATGCAGGAAGCATGCCTGAGAAACTGCCACTCCTTGGAGGCTGCTGTAAACACCCCAAGGTAGATGAGGACCCTCCATCAGGGACCACATAGCTGAAACACGCTGGGACAGGAAGCTGTATTTATAACAACCCAGGCAGTTTTCCTACCTTCTATACTGTCTGCTTGTTCTGTTTTCCATATGGTCTTCCTCCATTGTGACTAGAGTCTTTTTTGGAAGTTTTGGCCTATCTCAAAGTTGGAAGTAGTAGTGAGCAAAGGTCTGGTACTTCCTGGAATATGATTCCATTGCTATTGATAAGAAGCAGTTCAGTAAACCACTGGTAACTTAAGTCTAGTTCAACTTTTAGTCATAAGTACATCCGAAATCCAAAACTTCAAATACTAAAATACGCCCTCATAGTAGGAAAAAAAAGTATTTCCCCCTTAAATTAGCAAAGAACAGTTATGTAATTGTTGCTAGAACAATTTGATTTTAGGTACTTTCATTGCAAATGTGTATTGCTGTGATCTTTCTTAGTCAGAATTTTCCTTGCCTTCAAATTCAAACTCTTTTTTTGGAGGAATTATTTACACCACATATACACAGTAACTTTTCTTTATAAATCCACAACACTAGTCCAAATTCAGTTCAACACAGATACATCCTAGCCCCATATATTCAGTCTGATGATGACGAATGCCAAGAATAAAGATTTGATTCTAATGAATGAATTGTAAGGAGAACACTATAGCTACGCTCTTTTTAATTTATCTTTAACTCATTTACTGAAAGACATTCACTATGCTAGGCTTAGTCTTGAGGATAAAATGGCAAATAGGATTCCATCCCCATGCTCAAAAAGCTTAAAGTTCATGATCACTCAAATTCAAAATTAAAACTAACAAAAGACAAGGACACGCGGTCATTAAGGCATTGTCAATTAAGAAATCAGAGCAGGGATCCCTGGGTGGCGCAGCGGTTTGGCGCCTGCCTTTGGCCCAGGGCGCGATCCTGGAGACCTGGGATCGAATCCCACGTCGGGCTCCCGGTGCATGGAGCCTGCTTCTCCCTGTGTCTCTGCCTCTCTCTCTCTCTCTCTGTGTGACTATCATAAATAAAAAAAAAAAAAAAAAAAAAAAAAAAAAAAAAAAAAATTAAGAAATCAGAGCAGCTCAGATTCAGAAGATTAAAACAAAAATGGTAGTAGCAGCACAAATACGCTTTAATATCTCCAGTCCTCACAAAGTGTCTGTGTGTCTCACGTGTCTTTGATCTCCTGTCTAGCTGCTACCCATTTTTCTGGCCTTTTCACGGGAAAAATGATTTTAACAATCATTCAAATGTACTGTCTCTACCCCTGCCAAATTCCTATTACCATCTCAACCAACTCCAGCTGGCCTTGCACCCCAGACTCCACTGCTCATCACTCCCATTTAGGTCACCAAAACTCTCCCTGGCAGTGGAATCTCCAGACTCAAGTTACTCCAACACAATTAATGATGTGTTTGTCAAAACAGTTCGTCCAATTGACAGTGAATTCTCCGACTGAATTGGCCTGCAGGAACACCCTGAAGTAGAATCTTTTGTCCCTTTAGCTACTTTCCAAGAAGCTGTAGCTCATTTTTCAGGTATTACAGATCAAAATTTGGGCGGTAGGAGGTACATGACAAATCATTCCCGGGAATGCTAGTGACACTGCTGCCAGACCATTTTAATGACAGACTTAAGAAAATACATTATTCAGATCAGTATTTCCAGTTGAATTCCAATTGTATTTTCTTCCTAGCAAATGTTTTTAATTAATGTTCCTTATAACAGATTTACTTATATTTTTAAGCCTTTATCAAACTGTTCCTTTCTCATTCTCATCTGTCATTGTGATTGTATTGACAACTGCAGTCCCTCCCTAACCTCAGCTTAGGCCATTCCCCTTTTTATGCAGGATGCTTCACCACTGGAGGCTACCTTGCTTCTTTTTCTTCTTCTTCTCCTTCTTTTAAGATTTATTTATTTTAGAGGGAGAAAGAGAGCATGTGGGGGTTGGGGAGGGGCAGAGGAGAACCTTCAAGGAGACTCCCCACTGAGCGCAGAGCCTGACTTGGGGCTCCATCCTATGACCCATAAGATCATGACTTGAGCCAAAACCAAGAGTCTGGATGCTTAAAACAACTGAGCCACCCAGGAGGCCCCAGGCTGCCTGCTTCTTGAATATGCTAATATTGTGTCCTCTGCACCTGCATTTAGCTGGATGGTAGGAGATCTGGACTCTAGTCCAATCCTCCCAATATGTGTGACCTTGACCATGACATTCAGCTGTTCTGTGCTTTGATTTTATTGTTTAGAAAAAAATCGTACTTTGACAGTTCCTCTGGCTCTAAAATTATCCTAAGTTCTACCCTGATGTATTCTGAAAAATTACTTACTTTTAAAAACCAAGGACAAAAGTCACCTCCAAATAAATCTATCCATGGGTTTATAGGAAGAATTTGTCAAGGACAAAGTGGTGGCCTTCCAGACAGAAACAAAGAGTTAAGGATAAGGCTTCTTATGCAGAACATCCCAACCCATGGCTTCCAATTGTGCTCAAGACTAAGAGCCTAATAGCCCTGACCACAAACATCATGCCAGTCTACATTCCTCATTGGATCCTCATCTAATTCCTTAAAAACTCATTTTATAACAAGGCAACCATGGTCTCTTTTAAAATGTAAACTGATAGCATCATCTCACTAAAAACCATCCCATGGCTTTGCACTGAATTCACAGTGAAGTTCAATCTCCTTATTTTCTCTGGGTTGAACAAACATGATCTGGCTCCTACTTACCTCTCCAATATCACTTCTCAACAGTCATCCTCTTGCTCACTAAGCTACAAATAGGCTGACCTTCCGTTTCTAGAACATACTAAACCTCAGTGTCTTCATGCTGTCTGAAAAGCTCTTCCCCAGCTCCATTCTTGGCTAGCGCTTTTTCATGCTTCAAGTTGCAATTTCAGTAACAGTTTCGCACAGAGTTTAGCACAGGTCCAGCTCACCCCTGCAATCATTAGGATATACTGTTTCTTTCTTAACACAGTCCAATCTGCAATTATTTTTGTTTCTTTTCCATGTCCCTCTCTAAGGTTTGAATTCTATCTCTCCCTGGATCCAGGTTTTATCTCAGCCAACTTACTTAGCCCCTCTAAGCGTTATCTCAATATTTATCCCATTGGGTTGTTTTGTGAGTTAAACTAGGTAATGTAGGTAAAAGAACCTAGAATAGAACCTGGCACTAAATATTAGGGGCTCAATAAATGTTAGCTGAATATGGAACATAAATATCACAAAAGAGGGAAGTGTTAGGAGTTCCCCCAAAGTTTGGTGTTAACTGTGTTAAAAACAATCTGGAGAAAGAGGTACGCAGTGCATTTTCAGCTTGCAGGAATGCTATAATTTTCTAGAGAGTGTCATGTGAAGTCAGGGGGAATAAATTGCTGGAAGACTTTTTGAGTGTGAATAAGAAAAAAAAACAACAACCCTGCAAGTGAATTACAATGTGGGCAAATTAATACAAGAAAAACTAAAAAGTGACTTTTAAAGTATATTTTCTTTCCCTACCCATTCCAGAGATTTTATTTATTTATTCATGAGAGACACACAGAGAGGCAGAGGGAGAAACAGGCTCCCTGCAGGGAGTCTGATGTGGGACTCGATCCCAGGGTCCCGAGATCACCCAGCTGTCCCCCTGTCCAGGTTCTGATAGAGCCTGACATGCACCAGATTCTCAGTAAGAGGAGCTGCGTCATATGGAGAAAACTAGGACTTGCCAGGTGGCTTGATGCATTCCTCCTGCCTCTAACCCAGAATTTATATCTAACAAACACTCCTGAACTAAAGTATATACTAGAAATTATCAAACAACCACTCAAGATGGTTGAGGAATCGCTGGAGAACTTTCCCTGAAGGATGGCACAACACAACCTCAAAGACAAAAATGAACCACAGTAAGTCAGGCAGTATAAACCACATAGAGGAAGTCTCTTACATAAGAATAGGTTATGGTCCAAAAGATTATGCAAGGCATTTGTCATCTGGGTGGTTAGGCCTCCATACTGGCCACCAAAAGCTTTTCTAATGCATAACCCGCCTGGAACAATATTGCAAAACTGTAAATTAACATGTTATAAAAATTAGCTATTCTGTGAAGGAAAGGCTTTGGAGTTTACAAAATCCAAACTCATCGCCTTTCCATAGCAGGCATTCATACATATTTTTAGCAAAGACCCCTGGATTCCTCAGCTTGGGAAAGCACCACAGACTGAGTGGCTTAAACACCACACAGCTGTTTTCTCAGTTCTGGAGAAGAGAAGTCCAAGAACAAGGTGTCACAAGGATTGGTTTCTTCATAGGCCTCTTTCCTTGGCTTGTAGAGGACCGTTTTCTCCCTGTATTTCACATCATTTTATCTCTGTACATGTCTACGTCCAAATTCCCTCTTGTAGAATACCAGTCAACTTAGATTAGGACCCACCCTCATTAACCTAATTATTTTAATTTAATTATTTCTTTAAAGGCTCTGTCTCCAAATACAGTCATATTCTGAAGTCCTACAGGTTAGGATTTCAAGCTATGGATTTTGGGAAGACACAGTAGAGTCTATAACACTCCCCAAAATAAGACTGAAGCTTGAGCAGGGTGAAGGCTGGTGGGGTTTAGAGGGCATCACAGGCCAGGGAGGGGCAGGAGGCAGACGTCAGGGGGTAAGAGAGAACTAAAGGAAGGAACAGTTAATTGAATGCTTACTATATGCTGATGATTGTGCTAAATTTTTCAAATGTTTCTCTCATACAGATCTTACAGCAATCTGTGAGGAAGGTATTATCACAACTTTAAAAGTTAGGACGACAGTCTTACAGAGGTAAAATAACTATTCTAACGTTATTCAAGTCATAACATATGGAGCTAGGATCTAAATATAAGTCTGTCTGACTCCAAAATTCTTTCAAGGATTCCATGTGGTCTCCCAAGTTCTGAATGCATCCCCCAGGGCTTCTCTGTCCAGGGCAGCCATTCCTTCTTTGTTGCCATCACATAATCCTGGCCTGTTTAATATCATGCTACCACCTGTTACTTCTGATTTGGGATGCAGGGTTTAAAATGTCCTCTTTGTCACCCCTTCTCCAGTAACCTAGAAATCGATCATTTTACAAACTTTGAATACAAAAAATTAAAATATTTGGTCAGATTGGGGTGCCTTGTTGGCCCAGTCCACTAGGTGTCCGACTCCTGATTTCAGCTCAGGTCATGATCTGAGAGTCCTGGGATTGAGCCCTACATCAGGCTTCACACTCAGCAGAGTGTCTGCTTGTGATTCTCTCTCTCTCCCTCTCCCTCTGCTCTACCCCCCCTTGCATACTGGCATGCTCTCTCTCTAATAAATAAATACATCTTTAAAAAAATATTTGGTCATATTTCAGAACAGTACTTGAAGTTGGAGTTTTGTGAGCTCCCAATTCAGTAATTAGGAAGGGAACAGAGCATCAGGTTCCTGGGACAAGAGTGAGATGATGATATAGGAAAGATTAGGAGATGGGAAGGGGGTTTGCTGATCTTACTCCTGAACAGTAGAGGGAACAGTGTACAGGCTCCTAAGGTACATCTCCCACGTGTAGAAACTGGCAATAAAGAGAGATGGACCATTCATCTGTCCTGATATGGTGATCTGTAATTCTTACAGTTATCAAGATCTTCTAAGTTAGAAATATTTTTCTCTCTCAATAACATGTTTTAGCAACGTGACCAAATCATAGCTCCAAATATCTAAGAAGCTCTACTCTATAGAAACAGTGTGAAACCCAACTTGTCCAATTGAAAGCTGAGAATCAGCTTAAATCATTAAGAATGTGTGTGGGTCTTTCAATACATCATTTTTGAAAGGGAAATTAAAAAGCTTTGTCTCATGATTATGGCTCTGAAAACTCACTGCCACTTTCCCCTTGGCAAAGGCCAAGGCAATTCCTGAATCAGTAACTGTACTAAACAGTGCCGTGAAATACGGACATATGACCTCAGGGCTGGTCTTAGCGTCCTCATTTCACAGCTTACTCAATGGAATCCTATAATCCCTCTGTCTCAAATTAAAACAGAAGAGATTCCCAGGGCCAGCAAGTTGTGCGGATTTCAGTGCAGAGGAGTTTACCCATTCCATGAAATAGAACTGTGTGGTTCCTCCCTCTTTCACACATGGTCACAATCCACTCAGATACCTACAGTGCCTGGATCTTTTCAAGGCCAACTGCCTACCTTTCTAATTGCAGATGCCCTTCTCTGGGTTGGAGCTGAAAGGCATGACCAACTCCTCTGAGCCATGCAAGTCTGTAGTGGACGCTACACCCCTAGCAACGTTTTACCTGGTTCCCATATGCAGGTTGTCTGCTATGAGGGAGAAAGTCAAACAGGGGTTTTAGATCCTGAAAATATTTCCCTCATTAATCAGAACTAGAGTTTTAGAATTGGAGGGGCCTTAATGATTACACTGCCCAATGTAACTATCACCTTTCTTACACAGGTATGTACATATTTATTTATTGGTAGCAAGCAAAAATGCCACTTGTATTTTGTTTCTTTCAGCATTTAAAGATGTACATGGTAAAATGGAAACAATTTTTGTAGTATATTTTTTAGTGTCATTGTATCAATCTCATTATTTGATATACTCAGAATAACCAGAGAAGATAATACTAGGAGTGCTTTCTTCTTACTCCCAAACATTGGCTGTCTGATTAGGTAGAAAAATTAATGCTTCTCATCTGCTTTTCCAAAGAAACAACTCTGAAAAACCTCCCCAGGCTAGCGCTACATGCCGAGTACTATATGACCAGGGTACATATTGCAAAGCACATATAATACAAAAATTAGGCCAATATTTCTAGGTTTGTGTAAAATACTTGGCACTTAGTGTAGTACCCCAGAGGAAGGAACTGTATAAAGCTGTAATTCCAACCTTTTTGCCTCTGATGTTCATCAGAAGAGAATTTACAGTAGCACCCCTGAAGGGATAAGTCAAAAGATTTAAAACAACATTAGCATAGCAATAATTACTGCAGTATCGCACTGGGTCACAATATCTATTAACACATGCAAGGGTGTCAAACTGGGTATCATCCTTCTATACGGAGACCCTGGGAAGTACTATCTTCTTTTGTAACTTTACTGTCACATACTCATGCAGGAAACTCACACACACAATCTTCCTTTGATCTCAGCTTGAATTAGTGTTCTCCTTCTAATGTGCAACCAGTCATACCGTTGCACTACACTGCTTTTACCTACAGCACTGGCAGTCTGCCTGACAGTAACTGCAGGAATGTATATTCCATTGCAGCAGATTTGGTATAATTTGATATAATCATAAGCCGGCAGCCTCCACACAGAGAAGAAGCGTGTTATTGCTCCCGCTATATGATACAGTATATGACAACAGTGCAGTATTATACAAATACCACCTAATTATATGGTAGATGGATTCATTAACGTTAAGTGGGAAGTTCTAATATTTGTGTTCAGAATTGAGTAAGAGACATCAATATTTGGACTGAGTCTCTTCCTCTGTTCATTGTGTGAGCTGCATTTCGTTTTACTGCCTGGATCTCTCCCCAGTTGTACATACTGATTTTTGCTTCTGTTTGTAAATCATTTTCACTAACCCCAGCCCTGCAGACAACACAAATGCCTTGCTATTCATTGGTGAATTGTGTAGTCCCTGTACTGTGGATAAGGAGCTAGTTCAGGATTAATACCACAGGTTACTGATGCATCCACAGAAACACATGTGTTTCCCCCACTTTTCCCCACCGGCTCCTGTTTGCCAAGTGTGTGTACCATTGACACTCGTGAATGTGTTGCTCTTTAAAAAGATGCAATTTGGGCAGCCCAGGTGGCTCAGTGGTTTAGCGCCGCCTTCGGCCCAGGGCGTGATCCTGGAGAGCAGGGATCAAGTCCCACGTCGGGCTCCCTGCATGGAGCCTGCTTCTCCCTCTGCCTGTGTCTCTGCCTCACTCTCTGTCTCTCATGAATAAATAAATAAAATCTTAAGGGCAGCCCCTGTGGCTCAGCGGTTTAGCACCGCCTTCAGCCCAGGGTGTGATCCTGGAGACCCAGGATCGAGTCCGATGTTGGGCTCCCTGCATGGAGCCTGCTTCTTCCTCTGCCTGTGTCTCTGCCTCTGTGTCTCTCATGAATAAATAAAATCTTTAAAAATAATAAAAAATAAAATCTTAAGAAAAAAAAAGATGCAATTACTGCCACTTAGCAGTAGGGTTCTGGTTACTCAAGAACTATTGCTGAGTTTTAGACTATGTACAATAGGCCAGCAGCTCTCAGCATTTCTGTGTTCGGCATACCTGATGACCTGTGTTTCATGAGGGACATGCTCCCCAGTAATAAAGGCCACCTCATGGGCAAAATAGGATTATTCACAATTCCCTGACCACCCACTTTCCTGCTGCACCATAAAAGGACAAGGCAGTTAAAAACTGTTACAGTGACATTGGGATGGACCTGACAGATGCCTCTGGAAACCTTCAAATTTGGATGTTTACAAGGGCATACACAGACTTCTCTGGAATCACACTTTCATCAAAAATCAACTGTTGCAGGAAAACTGTCTGATGATCCCTAAAAAAATTAAACCTAGAATTACCATATAATCCAACATCACATTTCTGGGTACATACCCATAAGAATTGATCTCAGGGACTTGAACAGATGTTTATCTGCACAACCATGTTCAAAGCAGCATTATTCAGAATAGCTGAAAGGGGGAGACAACGTAAATGCTCATCAACAAATGAAAGATAAACAAAATGTGGTGTATACATACAATGAGATATTACGGATCCTTAAAGGGGAATGAAATTCTGACACAGGCTACACCATGGATGAACCTTGAAAACATGCTTAGGTGAAATAGACACAAGTGTACAAATATATAATTCTACTTCTATGAATTACCTAGAACTGTCAAATTCACAGATACAGACAGTAGAATAGGGTTGCCAGGGGCTCAGGAGGGGAGAATGGGTTTTATTGCTTCATGGGTACAGAGTTTCAGTTGGGGAAGATGAAAAAGTGCTAAGATGGATGGTGCTGATAGCTGTACAGCAATGTGAATGCACTTAATGTCAATGAACTGCACGCTTAAAAATGTACACAGAAAATGGCAGATGGCTAGGGGCATCTAGCTGGCTCATTAGGAGCAGCATTTGACTCCTGATCTTGGGGTCATGAGTTCGAGCCCCACATTGGGTGTAGAGATTACTTTAATAAATAAAACTTTTTAAAAAATGGCAGGTGGCCAAAATGGTAAATGTTTATATTATATATATTTTGCCACAATAAAAAAAATTAAAAATCACTTTCTTTAGAGCCTTTCCTCAAACTGACAAATTATAGCAATATTCAACTTGACCTAAAATTTTCTTTCCTACCTTTGGTTATTTCCACAGTCAAGTGTTTTGTGTGTGTGTGTGTGTGTTTCCTTTTCCTTAATCTTTTCAAAAAAAGGAATCTCAGAAGTGGTAAATAGAGAAAAGTCTCTGTAAGATGTAGATGCCTGGCTAGGCATTTCCACTGAAGTGCTTCATTCATGAGCCTTCCCAGATTCTCAATGCCTGGGTTTCAAAAGAATTTTTGTCAAGGCAAAATGACAAATTCCACTCCTTCTTGACCCTTCCAGTCAGTAGGAATCAGAGGAAACTGGGAATGTAAAGGGCCTTGGGTATTCACTTCATATGTGTATCTGTCTCGGAATGATAGCCTTAACTCAAAGTTAAATTATGCAGCATACTCTATTTGAGAAAGGTTGGGGCAAGAAAGAGGGAGCTGAAACGTTTTAGAAGGCCTTTCTTTTTTTAATCTAAAAGGGATTTAAAAAATGTCAGCACATCACGGGGAAATTTCAGTTATCTGAAAATTATTAAAATGGAATTTGAGTGCTTTATGCACATGTATTTCACTTCTTTCTTAGTGATTATTTTTATACTAGTGCTAAGATTTAATATACTCTATTGTAATTGTTCTTTTAAATTTTCAAATGGATTATACAATTAATTTTATCTCAATCCTTATTATAGATGATTACATTTCCAAATCCAGAAAGAAAAAAAAAAAAAAGTAGCTGATTGTTGTATTTGTGTATCAGTTTGCTAAGGATGCTATAACAAAGTGCTGCTGAAGGCATGCGACCTAAAGAAGAAAATGTATTTTCTCACAGTTTTGGAAGCCAGAAATCTGAGATCAAGATGTTAGCAACTTTGGTTTCTTCAGAGGTCTCTCTCCCTGGCTTGCAGATGGTCATCTTCCTCCTGTGTCTTCACCTGATCTTTCCTCAGTACCCATGTCCAAACTTCCTCCAGTCATATGGTGCTAGAACTCATCCTAATGACCTAATTTTAACTTAATTGCTCTTTAAAGGCTGCATCTCCAAACACAGTCACATTCTAAGTTACTGGGGGGTAAGTTTTCAACATAAATTTTGGGGGGCAGGGTGGGGAGATTCAGCCCATAACTTGAAACTATAAAAATATTACAAGCTTGTTTGCGAACATCTGAGTGATCAAATAATGAAAAGGTAAAATAGAGGCACCTGGGTGACTCAGTAGGTTAAGCATCTGGGTTTGGCTCAGGTCATGATTCCAGCATCTCTGGCTCCAGCCCCAAGTCAGGCTCCACGCTCCCTGCTGAGCAGGGAGTCTGCTTCTCCCTCCCCCTGCTCTTGAGTGCACACTCTCTCAAATAAATAAATAAAATCTTTTCTTAAAAAAAAAAAAAAAAGGTAAAACAGATAATGCTCTCATAAAGGCTTCATGTTCTTCGAAGATTAAAAATGTCTACTTGGGCTCACAAAAGGCTCAAAGTTCAGCTGATATTCTTTCATTTAAGAAAAGTAAGTATTGAATACTACTATGTGTCATCCTCTGTGTCAGAGCTACAATATTAATCAGACATTGTCCCTGCTCTCATGGACTTTTCTGTAGATTATCTTCGTATAATGAAAAAGTTAAGCTTGCCTAATAGAGTAAAGCCTTTTTTAATTTGGATTGGATGATTTCAGATTTCCCAGCAACCCACACGCTGGTATATATGCTTCTTTTGGATAAACCTTTTCAATTTGGAGTCTGCTGAGTAGTCAGTAATACATCCAAAATAAAAATTCAATATCCACACTGTTAAATTCTCAGTCCTCATTTGATTGAACGCATGAGTCTATTTGTTGATTCCCACCTCCTCCTTGAGCCCCCCTTCCTCTCCAGGCTTCAGGACACCATATCCTCAGTTCTCCTCCACTTCATGCTGGTTCCTACTCACCTTCTGAACTCTCAAAGTTTTGTCTCTGCTCACTTTCCATTTATTCCTTTGGGGGGACAAATGTATCCAATTGTTCTTGAAATCCATTTGTATGCTGAAGACTCCCCAATGTATTCCTCCAGTCCTGACTCTTCCCCCAAATGCCAGTTATAAATGCAACTGCTCACTCAGCATCTCTATTTCAACATCAACATGCCCACTACTGATCTGAGGTCACCTCGTTCTACCCAGAACTTTTCCATCTTAGCTGATCGCCCTCCTTCCAGGTGTTTAGCCCAAAATACTGGAATCGTTTTACAACTCATGAAAGTCTGTCTGGAAATTCTGTGGCCTCTGCTTTACAAGTGCATCCAGAATCTGACTACCTCTCATCACTTCCACTACCCTCACCGTGATGTGACATATCATTTTTTCTCACATGGAGTGATGGAAGTAGCCTACATTACTCAGCAGTAGGAACGATCTTTTTAAACGTTAAGCCAAAGCATGTCACTCTAGTGCTCTACATCTTGCAATGGATCCTCCTCTCATTCCAAGGAGAGCTGAAATCTTCACAATGGCCTAAGAGGCACTATACAATTTCTACCTTTCTCTATCTCTTTGACCTTGTCACCTACTTCAATTGCCCTTGGCTGAAAATGCACTTAATTCTTGGATTTTGTAATTATTTGTTAAAATGCAAGTTTTTCGGGGGGGGGGGGTGTTATTATGAATCCCTACTCTTTACTCTCCTCCAAATGACATTCTGCCCTTAGTTGTTGGCCTTTTGGAGGTCCCAGTCCTGGAATAGGCTGCATTTCATTAAAACTACACTATGATCAAAACCTTGACTAAGTCAAAGTGATTTCTGTCCTTCACCCCTTCACATTAACTGACCTCTCTGGAGATGCCCCCACAAGTCATAGTTAAGCACATCAATCTCTTACTTCCTTTCTTCCTAAAACATGTCATATGGAGTTGCCTACCTAGAAAGAAATTCAATCACAGATTAGCTCCTGCAATTCACAGCAGGTGAGTTGTAAGTGGCATCAGGCGTTTCTCATAACAGCTTGACATCAGCTGTTTTGGAGCAGGCTGCTCTTCCCACTTGTACCCCCAATGTGAATCACATGTACAGTATAGAGACCATATTTTAAGTCACACCATCTTTCATCCCTACAAATTTGGTGAAAAGCCACACTTCACATTCAGCTACCTACCACTGTGAGATGACCCTTGGGGCCCCAAAATGATTGAGGACAGACTGCAGTCTGAGTTTTAGACACCTCATTCTAAACATACCCTTCAAATACAATGAAAATCCAGTTTTCACATAATACAATTAACACAGAGAAACTTGATTTTACCTCTATATAAGAAAATATACATCCATGACAAAGCATTTTAGTTTTCCAAATTTCACTGAATTATAATTAAATAAGTCTATAAAGTTCTTGGAAATAAACTGCTTTTTTACAAGGATTCTATCTATTATTAGATGATCATGAAGATAAGCTGCATTGAAACTACTGTATTCTTTGGATGTTGCTTTTAAAGGATGCTTTTAAAAAAGGATTTTTATTTATTGGTGTTGGTTTTGTTGATGCACTCCTCTAGATCATTCTGCTCCTCCAGGATGGCAATGCTAGTGAAAAATAAATAAATGCTAGGAATGCTTAATTTACACTTCACAAGAGGAGAAATTTCAGGATACCATGAAAAAATACTGGCAAAGACATAAAAATCATCTATAAAAGCACTGCTCCTTCATTTGCATTTTTTAAATGTAATCAACAACATATCTGAAATGAACTACTGTCAAGTATGCATTTTAGAGTGCAGAGAAGTGCTAAGATGATCAATGCAGCACATATTTTTGCTCAAGAGGACCTCCCAAATAAAAATGGATTTTGTAACATTTCTAGGCACTAATATTTATAATTAAATTTCAAAGTTGCAATCAGATAAAAAGTCAAATTAGGAAAAATGCTACACAAATGTTTCCAAATGTGGCAGGATTTTGAAAGGAAAAATTTCAAGCAATCATAGCTTGTTACCTTATTGCTACCATATGCTTCTTAAGAAATCAGGTCACTTGTCTCCTCCTGCTGCCCTCACCCCACCCCCTGCCCTCCAAATTCCACCCTTTTGCACTCTCAGCGTTTGACTGAGATAAAAATTAAGACATGACAATAAAGCTACCCTTAAGGGAATTATAAGATATTTCAACAATTTTCTAATAGACTACTAAAGAAATTAATTCAATTATGTTCTAGCTTTATTATTAGTTCCCTGTGGTATCTCTAAATGGTAATATGAAATCATACGGTTCCACATAATATTAAGAATGTCTTTCTAAATGATCTTTCTTTGGAAAACTATTTTTCCAACAGAGAGCATTAAGGATCTATGCCATGTTCTAATCTATCACTTTGCAAGTTAGATATTGTATTTCTATGGTCATGACACACAGTGCTGGAGTCTCGGGAGACTCATGAACTCACCACTTCCAGGAGAAAAGAGGGCTGAGGGATGTGATATAACCATCAAAATACATGAAATCAGCAGCATAAACTATAAAATATAAGTCATGGGTCCTTTTTTTTTTTTTGAGATGAAAAAGCACAAATTTCCCAAAAAGATGAAAAATAAAAACAAAAACATTAACGAGAATCCTCATCCATGCTAATCTCTGGTGGGATGTGTGTGTGTGTGTGTGTGTGTGTGTGTGTGTGTGTTTTTTTTTTTTGGTCTTCCTGGCATTTCTCCCTATGATGTAAGCCAAAAAGATCAAACACCTGCTCTTGCTGAACCCTGTTGCCTGGAACATGGGCACAACAATTTCAGCTCAGCCAGCTGATGCTCCTGGAATCATCTTTACAAGAGTCACAGTAGCTGCAGCGCTCTGTGATGGCCAGCCACCACAGCAGCAGCTCTTACCAAAGACCATTCCTCTGGTATAATGTCCGCTTCATTTCATCCACCTTCTCTCGGTTTTTGCCTATTTTCTAAGCTAGGTTCTCCAGTCTTTCCATAGATTCAATGAGTTGTTTTCAGGAAGTTCTCTGCTTCCTCCATTTCACCCACCAAATCATAGGCCCTGAACTGGAAGCTGAGTAAAAGTTGCCCTGGCAGCAGGTAAGGAAGGTGGGGCTGAAACAGCCAACTAGTTCGTAGCAGGAGCAAAAATTGCTGGTTGTAATCTTACTCTAAGATATTTACATGTGGTATGATTTATAATATAATTAGAAATTCATTACTACTGAGGTGCTCTCCATCAGCTCTTTTTACCTACGTCATTGATTATTCTTTTATGCTGGTCCAGCAACCAATTCACAGGCTCCTAGCAGTGGGGTATTTTGTTTTCCATTTCTGCTTTCCTGCCTCTTCGCTGTGGGAGTGGCATTCCGAAAGGGAACAACTCTCTCTCCTTATGCCAAAGCTGGACAGAAGGTTTCAGGGTTTTTTCCCACCACTCCAGAGGTAGTTTTTTCCTTAGCTATTAGGATAAGATCTCCATTATGTCTTCCTCTAAATCACCTCTGTGGGAAAGTAACTGGCACAAAACAGGATTCAATAAATGCTTTTGAATGGACCTTCCCCAAACCCTTCTAAGCTGACTTCTTTCTAACCTTGTGGAAATGCACCCTCTCAGGAGACAATTAATTATCGTGATTTAAGAAACCATCCCTTTGGCTTCTGCTTAATTACTGGAAACACTGGAGCACATATTTAATTTAATGGCATGGATGACATTCTCAGTAGGCATTTGAAAGCAAACTTTCTATAACAAGTTTTAGTTTAAATTGAGTTTTTACTACTGGATCCTGCTCTTTCACTTACTTACATTACCCAAAGGCGTGTTCTTATATTAAAACACTGATCTAGTAAGACTTACTAAAATCACAAAGAGATCAATTCATTCAATAATTATGGAGCACCTCTGCATGCTAAGCACTGTGATGATTGTTTGTTGTCTCTGTTATATAAGATACGTTATCTCTAATAAGATTTAATAGCAAACAGTAATGCTGCATTGTCCAATATATCAAAAGAAAAAGAATTCTCTGACACACTAAATGGAACCAAGAAAGCATTAAGCAGAGTCTTCTCTTCCCCTGCTTTCCTGGGAATCATTTAAATTAAAGTCAAATGGCAGCACAGATCAAGAATTTGGAGCATATCATCTCTTATACATTTGAATTTCAGATTTGATGAAATGTTTTTATCCTCCTTTCATATAATTTAAAATCTTCAAAATATTTGAGAATGTCAAGAAGTCACAGAACTGATATATTCTGAATCATTACTGTCAACAAGAAATGATTTCTAAGTCATTTAAGACATTAAACATTTACATCAATTTTCTTTGGCTCAGTTATCTTCTATGTCATCTAAAACTATTTTGTAATTATGGAGAGGTAACACTTGTATTCCGAAGATCATCTGCCTGTAGTTTTTTTTTTTTTTTTTTCAAAAGAAGCTTTAATGTCCTGGAGATTTTTTTAAATGATAGTTTACCAATAACAAGAACACACTTCTATCTCTGTCTAGCTCAAGTTCAATTCATAATGGAAGGTAATTCACTGCCCCATTCAGTCTCCATTCTTGAGCTTGCAATGACCTTGAGTTAATGGTAGATCGTAGGTTAACGGTATCCAAGCTTTGAGATTTTATATATTCTATCATTAAGGATGTTTGTTTAAAGGAAGGAAAACATAACTGTATCTCTCCCAAACTGATCTCAAAGTATGTAGATTAGCTAATTTAATTCTTGAACATCTTCAATAATCACTGTGGTACATAAGAAATTGCAATCATTTTTGAGGATTGTTTATTAACAAAGACTTGCAAACCTGTGAGCAAAACTCCAATATTCTAATGGGCTCGCTTAACATACTCCCAAGTCAGCAATCTATTGCCTAAGGGCTAAGTCCCACCTGCCAACTAGTTATAAACTTCACTGGAATCAGGTCACACCCACTTGTGAAGGTAACTGTCTACAGCTGCCTTTTTGCTACAGCAGCAGAGTTGAGTGGTTGTAACTATGTGGCCCAAACTCTAAATCATCCTAAAATTCTGAAATCATTTTGTAAAGACTGTTAGCTCACTTTTAGTGCTGTGTTAACTCTTACTCAGCAAAAACAAAGTTTAACAGACTTGCTAAATAATCCCATTAGGCTAGAGAGATTTAAGAGGTTTGAAGGGAAAGAGAAACAGACATTTTAACATTCGCACCGCAGCAGCTGAAGTCACAGCTGACACCTTCACTGGTTCATTTGGAGAAAGAACACAGATAATCTCTAAGCTTGTCAAGCTTCATGGTGGCTTCGAATGCCTCAAGTAAAGCCATAAGCAAACGCAGAACCACATGAGTACACAATGATTAAGAACTGTTTCATGGCACCTGCCTCAAGTGAGGGCGGAAAAGTCATACGTTTTAGAAAAATGTAAGCCAAAATGGTAAAACGAGGGTAAGGGGGAGGTTTCTTGTACTATTCTTGAAACTCTTCTGTAAATTTGAAATTATAACAAAATAAAAAGGTAGAAAAATAGCTAAGACAACTTTGAATGTTAGCACTTAGAAGGGAAAACTTCAGTTACCGTGGTCAACAAGCAAAGTTAACGAGGTAACTGCCATAATGGGCTTGTAAAACATATGAACCATGTCTAGTGTGTCCACTGAACCAAGGATGATGGAGACTGCAACTACCTTTATTCCAATTCAGCATCCTAAAGTACCATCTTACAAATTTTACCCTTCAAATTTACCTAATTCAAATTAACTAAAGGCATCAAAAGATGGATAATACACAAAAAAGGCTGGGGTGGAGAGAGAGGGAAGGAAGGAGGGAGAAATAATATGAATAAAAAATCCTAATCAACAAACATGTTCTGACTGTTCACAAGTATTAGCAGACCTCTTTTATCTTTTCTTTGGTAGACTGGAAAGAAACTTAACCAAAAGACTTGACTCTCATACAACATATGTATACCCCATATATTTTTATATATAAATATTCCAAGAAGAGAGATGACTTTATAATTTCATTAAATACAACCACTAAACAAACATCATGCTAACTGAAAAAGTGCCTAGAGAGCCACACACATTCACACTGTTAAATATAGAAACTAACTGTAATGAGAATCATTATCTCCAGTTTCCAAGGATACCAGGATAAGCACTACTCCTAAATTGCAGTTCATTCAGCAAAGGGCACAGAGTAATTTACATTCAGGGTCATCCTCAGCTGACAGCAGATGTAAAAGGAGGACTAGGGTAAATCACCCTGTTTATTCTATTTCTATTCTGTTACCTATTTCAGTTTCCAGTTACTACCATGCTCTGGTCCCAACCCTGGCCAATGTTTATAGGTGAAATTTGGAAAATCTGATTGTAGATAGCAACTTCCAACAGAAAAGGAATCCACAAAGGGCAGGGCAGTCTGAGATGTGATTAATGCAGGGGAGGGGTGGGGGTGGAGGTAGGGAAGGTTGGCATTCCCCTTTGCTTTGTTTATGGAAAGGAGAGGAGGCTGGTTTTGTGTCTGTCATACTAGTACCATCTTTCCCAGGGCTTATAAAGGAACTGTTCAGTTCAACTCCCTACTCAACCAAGGCTATCTAGCCATGCTATTAGAGCTTACTATTCCTAAACTGCCATAGTGTCTAGAATGAAATTTGTTTTCAATTTGTCCTGCCTTCTAGACTCTACAATCTAGACTTTCACATGATCACTGTTTCTATAGTAATAAAAATATAAAAACTACTGTCTGACAACCTCAGAGATATTGCCTCTGTATCATCTATTTGTTTATTCAGGGCCATTTATTGATTGCTTTCAACGTGACAGGCATCGTACAGGCCAGATAGGCAGTGAGTGACAAGAGGTGATACGAGACTTCACTTTTGATCATCAGGGAAATAACAGGCCATGTCACTTAGGCAGTTTAAACCCACCAATTCAGGTGATAAAGATTTCACAGATGCTTTAGATTTATCTTAAATTTCCAGAAAGAATATATATAAATGTGATCCCAATATAACTGTGACTTTCTATTTATTCTTTTCTCTATTACTCTTCCTCTATTACCTATCTATCCAATACAGAAAAACCTCCCGTGTAACACTTTACCAGGATAGAGGTAGTTGCAAGGAAAGAAAAGCTCTGCCTGCCTTCATAGGCTTCCTCCTGATGAACATGAGACAATGTGCCAGGCTAAGCTTCTTAGCTTAATGTGATGATCTAGGAAAATAAACTCCTGTTTTGATAATCAAGACTTCCATGATTTCCCTCTTCTGAAAAAGGCTCAATAGCTGAAACTGTTCATTGCTTTTAAGAGGGAGAACCAATGCAATGCAACAAAGGTTTCTAGTAGTTATGTAATGTATATAGTATATCTCAACAAGACCAGCTATTTTGATAGTAACAATAATACAAAAAACTAAACCATGTTTTTGAAAACTTTCTATACATTTTAGACCTCAATGTAACATATTTAAATAATATGATGATTTGAGGGCAACTCAATCCTTTTTTTAAAAAAATAATTTCTTTTGTACTAAAATCATTTTCAATTCAATAAATCAATAGTATCACATTTAAAAACTAAGTTAAAAGTGATGTCAGTAACGACTTGGGGGCATTATAATGATACCTATTTCTTACAAGGAGCAACATTTTGAGGTAAGATGGCTTCAGACAAGATTCCACGTCTGAGTTGAAGTTCTGAAATGCTTTAGTTAATAAGATTCAACTAAGCAGGCCACTGTTTAACATTTCTCCTTGTCCCACCCGAAGCTAGTGCTCAGTAGGGCAAAAACATAGACACTTAGATGAAATACCAAACACAAAAAGCATTTACAAGTCACTGGCAGAAAGGTCATCCTGTTTTAACACACATTCCGATAGCATAGATTGGCTTTCACAAACCTCTGAAGGTGGAAGCCTGCTCGTGTGAAGGAACATAATTAGATTCCCTAATTATGGACACTCAATCCCCCCCCCCCCATCTTCAGCACTGACAGTACCCTACTCACCAGTTCAGGACCTAGAACTTGGACCTGAGCCACCTTGGCTCTCTGGATGAAAAAAAATGCTCCTATAGTCACCTTTTTTTTTTTTCTTCCCCTCCCCTATTACCGGAACATCTACATTACGGGTCCTGCGTATTGCATGTGTCTTCAGAAATACTTTCCAAGAGCTCCCCCACCTCCGCCTCCCGCTACCTGGAGTGTACCACCGGCACCCCCGATCACACGCGCTGCAAAGCCGCCCCTGGGCGCTGCCACAAATGTCCAAAAAGTGGCTTAAGGACAACGGGAGGAGGCGAGCTGGGCCCCGGAGGCCGAGGCCGAGGCCACCCCCCCCCCCCCCGCGCGGGCCCCGGCGGCTCGGGCGACCCTGGCGCGGAGGCTGCGGGCTGCGGGGCGGGCGGGCGTCCCCCGAGCGGGCCCGCGAGGCCGGGGGTGTGGCCGCGGGGGGCGGGGGCGGGGGCTGGGGCCGCGGGGCCGGGGCCGCGCTCTCCGGGCAGGGTGACCCCTCCGCCGAGCGGCGTCCCGGGACCGGGGGGCGCTCACCTATGCACAGCTGGACGGCGTAGGCGTAGTAGGACCAGCCGAGCAGGAGGCTGATGAACACCACGGGGACCCAGTAGAGCACCCGCCGGCACCGCCGCCTGACGCTGCCCGGGCCCGAGGGCGCCATGTTCCAGCCGCAGGCACCTGCCCAGCTCCGCCGCCGCCGCCGCCGCCCGCGGGCCTGGCTCCGGGGCGGACTGGCCGCGCCCCGCGTGCCCTGCGGGACCGACCCGGGGGCGGCGGCCGGGTGCGCTGCGGCCACTGCCGCCGCCGTGGCGCTAAGTCCCCATCCCGCAGCCCCACGCCGGCGCCGCGGGGTCCCCGCTGCTCAGCCCGGTGGAGGCGGCGGCGGCGCTGGGAGGGCGGGGGAGGGGGAGGGGGAGGAGGGGAGGAGGGGAGGGGAGGGGAGGGGACGAGGGCGGAGGGGGAGGGCCGAGAGGAGGCGGCCGGAGCCTCCGCCCCGCCCCCCCCCCCCCCCCCCGCGGCCCGCTGCGCCCTCGGGCGGGCTTCCCGGGCGCTCCCGCCCCGCCCCGCCCCGCCCCGCCGCGGGCACCGCAGGGACGCCCCCAGGGGCCTGGAGGCGCCCCCTCGACCCTCCGCCCCCGCCCGGGTCCCGCGCCCGGATCCGGCCCCGGGCGCCCCTCCCCCAGTCCCCGCTGGGCTCCCCGTCCCGGACCCGGCGGCCGCACTGCGCGCGGGGGGGGGGGGGGGGAGGACCGAGCCGGCATGGGGCGCACGCGACGGCATCTGCCGAGGCAGATAGGGAGCCCCCGCCCCGCCCCGCCCCGCCCCGCCCCGCCCCGCCCCAGAGGCGCGCCCACCGCGAAGTCTGCGGGCTGCCTCGGGCCCCTGCTCGGGGTCGCGGTCCTCGGGCGGGGGCAGCGGGGCCCCTGCGGGGGGCGGGGGGCGGGGGGCGGGGCCACGAGGCGGGGCGCACCTGCCCCACCGGGCCGCGGCGTGCGGATCGCGAGGTCTCCGCGGTCACAGCCCACAGGACTCCCGCTGGGAATTGGGGCTCTTCTGTTGGTTCCTCGGTGGCCCTCCCCTGCCGGGGTCCGGTGCTCGCGGGCGCCTTCCCCGGCCCCTCCCCGCTGCGAGCTCTTCCTTCGCGGCGGCGACTCTAAATGCAGCTGGTTCTAGGGTGGTCGCTGAAACTCCTGGGAGGGACCCGAGGGGTCGTTTAGACCAAAGCCCTGGTTCTATGGGCGATGAAATGGGGGGGGGGGGGGGATCTACCAATGCTTTTGAGACTGTTTCCATTTCGCCTTCTGTTCAGGAACGCACCTGATTCCAAGTGGAAACATCTCAAGGAACGTACAGTGTCGGAATTATATACATAATTACCGCGGATAGTGTGCACACTTTCACTTAACATAAATGAATGTACGTGTTCACACCACACAGCAACCACACTGAATGAGGAAAGTGGCATAAATTCAAAGAAATACAAGCTCTGGTGTCTTTGAGATTATCTTGCTGTTGACCAGATTAAAAGCAAACTAATCTCCCCCGAAGTAGCTACTGTATGTTACACACGCATTAAATCCCTTCGCACTTCTATTAAAAAAGGCACAGACAATGCCAGTCAAATTTCTGTGGGATTTTAAATAATTCAAAAGGAATATTTCTAACCCAGTGAGCATTTTATTTTGGTGCAGCACCTTACATCCTTTACTCGATATCCTGTAGAGTAGATTAGTATAAAAACACAACTTGCGTGGAATCAACTTTTTCCCATGAATATCAACCTTATGCTCCCAACCAGAAGAATCTAAAAACCAGAAATAAAATCCCTACCAGGACTGAAATACTCCTACAGAGACTAGCAAATCCGTGATGGAAGGTCACTGAGGACTACCAAAGTATGAAAAGTCAAGTCACATTTCCCATACTGGAAACTGGAATAAAGTGGAAATTGTGCCTATCTGGGTAATAGATGGATGCTGCCTCTCTTCAGATGGCCTTACCAAGGTCTTGAGGTCTGAAATGGATTAGCATTAAACAGTTGCTTCTTTTGGAAAAATATGCAGGTGGAACATCTTTGAAGGATGCTACACTGTTACTCCTTATCTAAAATGTTAAATGTCGGGATCCCTGGGTGGTGCAGTGGTTTGGCTCCTGCCTTTGGCCCAGGGCGTGATCCTGGGGACCCAGGATCGAATCCCATGTCAGGGCTCCCAGTGCATGGAGCCTGCTTCTCCCTCTCCCTGTGTCTCTGCCTCTCTCTCTCACTGTGTGCCTATCATAAAAAAAAAAAAAAAAGTTAAATGTTCATATTTATAATAAATATTTGTGGAATAATTGCAATCTATTTTTAGCCATTTTAAGAGTACTACTATTATTGAATTCTTCAATGGTATCACTCTTATCTTGAAAAAAAAAAAGTCTAGCCCAGAAATAATAATTTCCAAAGCCATACAATGACAAGACTTCTCTCTGCACAGGCTCTAATAAGGCGGACATAAGCATAGGTACACAACTGTAAGCTCTTTGGTGAGTAGCCAATCTCTAGATATTAGGCTCTGATGCGAGTGGAGGTATAACTTTAATTTTAGAATAGAGAGCTTTGTTTTTTTTTGTTTGTTTGTTTGTTTGTTTTGCCTTATTCAAGGCTGTGCATCAACAGGAAAACAATTTGAAGGTCATGGACAATTAAACAACTTCACTAGAGGTTCACTCTTTTTTTAGAGAGAAAAGAAGAGAGAGACTCTGTGACTATCATGAATAAATAAAATCTTTTAAAAAAAAAAAGAAGAGAGAGAGCATGTGCATAATTGGGTGGGGGTGGGGCTGGACGAGGTATGGGTAGGGGGGAGAAGGAAAGAGAGAATCTCAAGCAGGCTTCTCAAGCAGGCCATGCCCAGCTCTGAGCCAGACATGGTGCTTGAACTCAAACCCGGAGATCATGACCTGAGCCCAAACCAAGCATCAGATGCTTAAATGACTGAGTCACTCAGGTGCCCCAAGACTCACTCTTTAGCTAGAAGTACAGGAGGTTCAACTCACAAATTTTAGATATTCAATAATTACATCAAATTGTGAATTTCATGTAATGTTTTGATTAAACTGCAATGGCCATTTATGAAAAATGGAGTTGGCCACAGCTAAAGAGGAAGAGGGCAACATAAGGAAAAGGGAATGGCTGGGCAAGCAGGAGACCAACAAGGGCCCTACAAGCAGAAGAGAGAGGCCCCCTCATCTGGCCCACCAAGACCCTAAGAACAGTCATTCTGTCCTTACCAGGCCTCTGCCCGATGCTCCACCCATTCAATAGTTTATAAAAGTCATTCACCTCCAAACTTTCAAAACCCCTGTGAGCAGACCCTGTCCCCACAAAGGAAACTTGATTTTCCTCTTCTCTCTCCAGTCAAGATCTCCTTTGAACCATTTTCCCAGATTCTTTAGTGCCCACATCTGAAATCTATTCTGCTATCCTTGTTAATACTCCAAATCTTCCTTCTTCCTCCAGATCCAGATTAAAGTTTTCACTTCCTTCCTTCCATAGTGTGAATCATGAATAGCATGACCACCAAGCCGGGGGAGCCATGGACCCGCCCCATCTCTAGAACCTCCGTCCATGCTGCCTATACTGTACCATCCTTATGTCATCTTTTCAGCCACATCACCTACCAGAAACTTTATTAGGTCATTTGCTTGATAGTGTCTCTTTCCTTTTAAAAGTGTTCTTAGGGGGAAACATTGCATCTTTAAAGCATAAGGTCAATTTTGTTACTCTCAGCTAGGTGAGAAATTGATTGTATTGATTTCGCTATTAGGGTATGGTATGTGACAAATACTGCCTTTTAAATTTACAAGGACAGAAAGGAATGAAGTTGAGATCTGTATGTATTCTTTTACTTATGACTCGCCCACCCTTCCTAGAGTGTTCTGCAAAAACCTCCTGTACTTCCAGCAAAAATACTGATAATTCTCTTTCAATGTTTTCTTAAAGTAGACTTAACAGTTTTTTTGGGGGGGGAATCCTGTTATAAGTCATCAATGCATGACATCAATGACTCTAATGTTAATTTGCACTTTTATAATAGTGGCCAAGATCCTCTCTGTCCACATGTTGTTTTTCTGGATTCAGAAAGAAAGAAAAAAAGAAAGAAAGAAAGAAAGAAAGAAAGAAAGAAAGAAAGAAAGAAAGAAAGAAAGAAAGAAAGAAAGAAGAAAGAATAAAGAAAGAAAGAGAGAAAGAAAAAAGAGAGAAACCAGAAAAAAATACAACGTAAGGTCGTAAAAGCACGCCCGAACGTCCTTCCTGCCTTCCTTCCGTCCTTACCTCAACTTCACCATGTCCTTGCATTCTTCCTTCCTTCGCCTCCTTCCTCCTTCTTCCTCCTTCCTTCCTTCCTTCCTCCTTCCTCCCTCCTCCCTCCTCCCTCCCTCCTCTCCCTCCTCCCTCCCTCCCTCCCTCCCTCCTCCCTCCCTCCCTCCCTCCCTCCCCTCCTCCCTCCCTCCCTCCCAAAGAAAGAAAGAAAGAAAAAAAGCAGTCTCAGGAAGGGAAACTCCTTTAGGGAATGTAGTTACAGGTAATGCTGAGATACACTTTGGCTCTCAGAGACCCATAGTTTGAAATTAACGTGAAATGTAAATTGAGTATAATGGAAGATAATTCCAAAGGCTTAAGAAATATGAGGTTGATTGGGTCAAAAGATTGGGGAAATTATAAAGTGGAAAAAAACTGTCTTGCAAATTTGGCCTTTGAAGCCCTTTAGAGCTCTAAAATGGTATTAACGTGTCTTGCCACTAGATGGCAGGGGCACACCAAGCAGTGCAGCTCTAGACTTTTCATAGATTTCAATAGCACCAACCATTGGCTTAACCAAGGCAATTATAAATTATGAATTTAATTTCATGACAATTATACATAACTATAATTATGTTATACAATTAATGTTATACTTCAATGGCAAGTGATTAATAAAAACCACATGCAGAAAATTGAAAAAATTAAGATAACATTTTTTTCTGTAGAGCAAGTCAGTTTGATTCTACTTCCACTTCTTTACAGTTTGCACTAAGGTTAATTTTTTTAGAAATAAAAAAATTCATTTAAATGAATGCTGAAAAAATTCACTTAAATGAATGCTGTGGCCTACACAAACCCACCTCCCTTGCCTCAAAATGGAAAGAAGGCAGTGTCTATGAACTCAAAAGGTAGGCAAATATTTCTACCCCACGGACTGACAGTATCTTTAAAGAGTAACACAATGACAAAGGTTTGATTAGAAATTATTTGAGCTGGCCATTGTGGAGTTGAAAGGTCAATGGCCAGCAGAGCGAGGGCAACAGAATCCTGCAGCATGGTGGCAAGTGTCCAGTGCTGTCAAGGCCAGTAATGGCATCCTACTCAGACTGTTCGTAATGGCAAGAACATGGTCATACATCACATTCTTCTGTGCTGGCTCAAGGTTCATTCTTCAGGCTTCCTGTTGATTCTGTGAGGAGTCTACATACCAGCAAAAATATTTTTGTGTGTGTAAGTCAACCAGCATTGACTTGTGTTTGCAACCAGGAATGTCAAGTGGATCATAGTTTTAATTTCATTCCGCATCCCATTTCTTATGGGGTCAGTTTCAGCTCATGGAGACCAAGGTGCTTTGAGAAATTAGGGATACAGGAATTGGGGACAGAGGAACCTGCTTGGTGCCTTTCAAGTCATAATGTCTAGGCCTGCACTGTCCAATAAGTAGTTGCAACCTATATGTAGCTATTTAAATTCAAATGAAATTAAATACAATAAAATTAAAAATTCAGTTTTCTTAGTTGCAGTAGCCACATTTCAAGTGCCTATTGCCAGATGGATCTAGCAGGAACTGTTTTGGATAGTGAAGATCTAGAATGTTTCCATCATCATAGGAAGCTCCACTGGACACAACTGACTAGACATTTTATCTTGTCTGTATATTCATGAGGCAGGCTTTAAATGCATATTTATAAGTGCAAGAAACAAAAAGTCTCCTCTCTAATTCTATCTCTACTGTTTTAAAGAAACAAAAAAATGAGGGTTAGTAGACAGTTGAAAACATTTTTTTGGTTTGTAATGTTAGGAGCTTTATTTGAAGATTAAGTCTAAAGATAAGGAGCCAGATGAATCATAACAGAGAGGGAAGAGGTAACACTATCTTTAACCTGAGGCTTGTATACAAATGTTTACTTTCGAAAGATTTGCAAGGAGAAACTTATCAGAATACGTTTCCCAAATTCCTAAACTTTCTTCCTAGATACCTCCAGCCTTAAAGCACAATATCGGCTATCTTCATCCAGTGGGCATCAGGATACTTTGCCTTTTGTTGTTTGAGCAGATAATCATTGAGGTGCCCCCAAAATAATTGTCTATATTCAGCTCTGTCTCTGTCAGGCTCTGTCTCTGTAGGGTAGATGATTAGTCATTCTGGATTTTCCATGTGGCAGAAGTTGGGGGAGGTGGAATTAATGTGTCTTGTCCAGTGATCTGTACAAACCCACATTAGCTCTGGTTCAAGACATTCTCTTCTGCAAAAATAAATAAATAAGTTTATTTATTTATTTAATTTAATTTAAAAAACGTTCAGTGTTTTGTATTGGTAAGTATTTTTAGGGGCTTTATATTGGTAAGTATTTTTAGGGGCTGCCAGAGGCTTTAAATGTAACTTGAAGATCAAGCTCGCATTGAAATTTATAATTGTGGAAAGAAAAATAATTAACTAGGGTTTTTTCAGGCCTATGAAAAGAACTGGGAAAATGAAGAATAAATATTTAATGATGACGTTTAAGAAAAAAAGGCATGTTGGCTTTGGATTTGTAGTAGCAAAATTTTGATTGTCAGGGATTCTTCCAATGGCTAGAATTTACCCAGTGTAAATTATGTCTTATGCACAAGAGTCTTTGAGTCTATAATTATTTCCAAGGGATACTTAGATACTCTAGACTCTGAATTTCTTTGGATTATTTCACTGGTTGATAACACTTTTCCCCACTGGCTCATATCTCAGTCTCTTTGATAATGGGTCATGCTATGAAATGCTAGGTGGATAGTGGAATATCAATGATTTTTATATCTGGAATATGAGACAACACGACTTTTTGTTTTTCAAATACTCAAAATAGTAGTTGAGGGTTCAAAGTCCAAATGACTAAAGATTTTGGATCTTATGCTCAGAACCAAATAATAGACTTGAATAATAAATTTTCATTCTTTTAAGCTTTCCCTTGAATTCAGTAAAATAATAAAGATAACATTTTTCTTAATTTCCAGAAAGTAGAAAAGATTGAACAACTTGGGATAGTCACTTTGTGAATTGTTGGAAAATGTTCATTGAATTATAATGTAGAAATTGTAGAGTTTTAAAATATTTTTAATGGGTAGGAAAGTTAAATTGGACTTTATTTATACATGATGTGCTAATGAAATATTTCCAGTGGTAAAGATAGGGACCTATAGGAATTTATCATTACTTTTTAAAATTTAAATTCAATTAGCCAACTTATACATCATTAGTTTCAGATGTAGAATTCAGTGATTCATCAGTTGCATCTAACACCCAGTGCTCATCACATCACATGCCATCCTAAATTCCCATCACCCAATTACCCCATCCCCCCACCCACCTCCCCTCCAGCAACTCCCAGTTTGTTTCCCAGAGTTAAGAGTCTCTCATGGCTTTTCTCCCCCTCTGATGACTTCCCATTCAGTTTTCCCTCCCTTCCCCTATGATCCTCTGCACTATGTCTTTTGTTTCCACATATGCATGAAACCATATAACTGTCTTTCTCTGACTGACTTATTTTGCTCAGCATAATACCTTCCAGTTCCATCCACATCAATGTAAATGGTAACTATATCATTACTCTTTGATCAAAAGGCAAATTCCAGTGACTTAAACTAATGTTATAAACATCAGTATTCTTTTACTTTGTTAACTAGAGTAACCACTGCCATGACTTATACTGCCTCCAACACTGGAATAAAATATCTAGATTGGCTAAAAGTACTAATTAATTTTCTTTATAAAAAGGCAGTTATAAATAGCTGAAGAAACATAGAAAATCACAGAAGTTTCCAATATGTTTACAAAATTTAAATATCATGAATCTATTGAGGCTACTTAAGTATCAGCCACAGTATCAGACCTTTTAAAAAATCCTGCAGTGTATTATTTAACAAATATTCATTGAAAGCCCAGATATACAGACTAGAGAATGTGGTCTCTAGCTTCAAGGAGCTTAATGGGTTAATGAGACCAATGTACAGGTACTTTCAATAATAAGATAAAGTACATTTAATACTGTACCAAGTACATCACTGGTAAAGGAGAGTGCCTCAGGATGCCTGGAACAGTAAAGGAAACCTTCCTCAGGATGCCTGGAACAGTAAAGGAAACCTTCACAGGAAAAGTAGAATTTATACTAAAGCACAAAAGATAAGTAGGAGCTTGCATCATGGGGAAATGAAGGGAATTTTTTTTTTTTTTTTTTTTTCCCCACAGGGAATGCCTTCTTCTCTTGAGCAGCCTATTTTGGGAACTAGAAGTAAAGGGCATATATGAGTCAAGATCCAGCCAGGAAAGCAAAACTCACACCAGGGAATTTAGTGGGAGGAATTAAATATGGGAAATCAAATTTTAAAATGTTGGAAGGTTGAAAGAGCAACCATGGGGAGGTGAGACAAACCTAATATTGGCAACTGCAGGGGGAGGTCACTACCAGCCCAGGTCCGGAAGGATGAAGGGAAGGTGGTGGTGCTACAGCCCAAGATGATGGGTCACCTGGTAGATACTGGGGACCACTAAGGTGATTTATCTACTGGTGGAGACAAGGCTTGAGGGAGAAAAAAAGGGAGAGAGGAGGGAGAAAGAGAATGAGGGAGAGAGAGAAACACAAAATTTATTTGGAAGCCAGATGGCAAAGGAGCCAGGAGGACTGTGATTTACAGGAATAGTTGCCCTAAGTGTAAAGCAAAGCAAAAGAAGGATGAAGAATAATCTAAGAGCAAAGAGGCAACTGATCAGTGCAAGGGAAATTAGAATGGAGGAATCTTCAAAAGATGAAATAGGTGCCAGCTCATTAAAACCAAAGATGAAGGTCTTGTATGGGTAGAGCTTTCACTAGAGAGCTTTCAAACAATTTTAAGCAGGAGAAGAAACTCTGGGTATGAATTCCAGTTCTGCCACTTACTAGCTCTTTGACAAAAAAGATGCTAAATTTATGCTAAAGAGACAATTCTGAAAGCACTGTAGTGAATACGGTGGAAAGACAGAAGAGTCTAGAAAACTCTTGTTCTTGACCAGTGGAAAGAGAATGAAATCCTGAATTGGGACCATGACAAGGGGAATGGAGAGGAGGAGTCAGATTCTAAAAAGACCAGAGAGATCTGAAAAACAGGAAAGATCAGATTTCCTAGATTTTGGAGTCTGCAGAAAGGGAATCCAGGGGAAGGCCCAGGGGCCAGGCCCATCACCCCCACTGGGCTCCAGTCCACGATAGCAGGGCCTGAGTCCATTTTTAAGGTTCTGAGATCTTAATTTTCAGAATCCCCCTGCATTTCCTTCGTGACCTCCAGTCCCCACGTGACTATACAGTCTACCGAGGAAAGACATGCTCCAGCCGCCTCCGCTGCCATTAACCATAACTTCCATGAAAATGTTACTTCTATATAAGATGCATACAGGATTACAGAGTTAGCAATGGAAATGGTGATTTCTTTCTGCTTGGGAGGGGCCTACACAAACCCATTCCATTTGGATCACACAGGGCATATGTGAAATTTTCGTTTGGGATTTTATCTGTCAGTTACTCCTTGTATAACCCTTCACTCTCTTTTTGTTCTGTTTTGCTAAAGTTTGCTCCTTACTCAGTGCTAGGGCTGCAACTTTGAAAAGTCACTTCCTTGTCCTCCATGTTTGAAATGAAAAAGTAGAAGCAGTAAAGAGATTAGGCAACTTGCCCGAGGTCATAGGGCTCTGCTACCCAGTCAAGGAACCAAGGACCCAGGCCTTGCGACTCCCAGACTGCTGCTGTTTGCTCTTCACTGTGAGTCTAAAGGGACTGACTGACTTGGTTTCTTCTATAGTCCACATGTGGCTAATTTTTTTTAAAGATTTATTTATGTATTTTAGAGAGCAAGAGAGCACATGAGGTGGGGGAGATGGCAGAGGGAGTGGGAGAGAGAGACTCTCAAGCAGACGCCCCATTGGGCCTGTCTCCCAGGACTCCATCTCATAACCCTGAGATCCTGACCTGAGCCGAAATCGAGAGTCGGATGCTTGAGTGACTCAGCCACTCAGGCACCCCATGGTTCGTTTAAGAAGCTAAATCCAGGAAGTTCAAGTTCACAGGGGAACTAGTGAAATGCCATTGTTAGATTGTATTTAAAGAATATGAAATATGCCTGGGATAGTCAATAGAGTCAGGGAAAAGATCTAACCTAGCAAAAGTTGAAGAGTCACTTAGAAGCTGAGGTGCTGTTGGCATTTAGGGCAAGACAGTTATTCATTGTGTGGAATTGTCCTGAGCTCTGCAGACACAAAATGAGAGGACCACCTCTCCCAGGCATTCTGACAAAACCATCATCTCCATCTTTGAGACAAATACTGTTAGACTAAAGAAGAATACAGAAGTTGCAACCTTAAATAGTTGGTGGAATGTGGGAATATTTTGCCATAATGTTCATTCATAAAGAAAAAGTACATTTATGTCAAACTATATAATAAAACACTCTCATCTGGAAGAAGATTACATTTATCTCCAGAGATATTGAAGACAAGATGAAGTTTTATCATGTTTGCACTGGCATGAGCAGGGTCATATTCTCAGGCTAGATATTAGTAATAGAACCAAAGTACCAGTGTTAGAGTTCCATTTACCTCAGGTGGTTGCATCAAAAAATCTGGTGTGAATTCTAGTTGGGACACTTTCTAGCTGTTTGATTTTTTTTTCAGATTTTATTTATTCATGAGAGACACAGAGAGAGAAGCAGAGACATAGGCAGAAGAAGAAGAAGGGCCCTGCGGGGAACCCAACGTGGGACTCAATCCCTAGACTCTGGGATCATGCCCTGAGCTGGAGGCAGACACTCAATCACTGAGCCACCCAGGTGTCCCACTAGTTGTTCCATCTTAAGCAAGTGACTTAAATTTTTTGACATTTCTTGAGGATACTTCTTGTTTCCTCAACAACAACAACAACAACAACAACAACAACAAAAATGGAAGAGCAACATGTGGAAGTCCTTTAATAAATCCATTCATTCATCCATTCAATAAATTTTGGTGACTTCCCATGTTTAAGGTATTATGATAGGTGATGGATACATGGTGAGCAAAAAAGCCAAACCAAACCAAACCAAACACAAAGAGCATGGCTTAATGAAGTTCATAACACAGCTAAACAAAATGTCCACTTTTTATAGCTGTTACTTGAATGTGAATAACTTCCTAATGAAGTATGATAGTATATACTATCAAAAATATCCTCCTGGTTTGTAAACTGTCTAAACTTACTTAAAACCTGTTTGAGATATGTACTTCCAGTTTCAAGAATTAATCTGAATTGGACACGTGCTTGGCTCAGTTGGTTGAGAACTGAGGGTGGTGGGATCTGGCCCTGCCTCAGGCTCTTTGCTCAGTGGGATGTTTGTTTGCTTGAGGATTCTCTCTCCCTCTCCCTCTGTCCCTTCTCAATAAATAAATAAATAAATAAATAAATAAATAAATAAATAAGAAGTGATCTGAATTGCCATGACCTACAGCGTGCGTAGTCTATGTCTAAAAGTGAAAATGTCCATAACTGGTGTGATATCTGGACATATCTATATGAACAATTTGATGCCAAAATGTATATTCCTCAAACATCGATGTCAATTTTTAGTATAAAGTATAAACTTTATGCAAGATTTTTGGAATCTTCTCATCAAAGTAGAGCATTGCCCAACTATTTTAAATAATCTCCTGGGTAATTTAATGGATATTTCCATTTGGTTTTTAGATTCTTCATCTACCCTTCTTTATGTTATAGGTGGCTCACCTTTTAAGATCTACATCAAAGGATTCCTTCGAACTCTGGATTCTGGTTGGTTCAATCCGTGGGAGGCAAGCAGGTGATCCAGAAGGCTAGAGAATAACATGGGGGTGTTTTTTTCACCTCCCACAGCTGGGTGTCTCAAGATCACAGCTTCTGTGAAGACAGCTGTTCTCCTTCTTTGCCTCTTCAAGCCTGGGGCAGGGCCACCACCTACCTCCCAGGGCTGCTCAACTGTCTGTGTTGGTTTCCTTTTATTAGATTCTTCTCAAAAACCACTTTTGGCTATACTTTCTTCCCTACCTCTTCCACCACTGATATGACCCCTCGCAAGCCTATCTATAAATCTGAGTACAGTCTATTTTTTGCTGCATAAAAAAGCACACAAATGCCTACTGAATCCTTATTTAGAAAGTCGGTATTATCTTTAATTACCTCTTTCAAAAAATAACAGAATTATACATTATAGAACAATACATAACAGAAAACTTGGAGATAGAGAAAGAAAAATCTTCCATGAGCTCACCAATTAACACAACCATTGTTGTTATTTTAGTATGTTCCCATCTGGCCTCTTTTTTTGTGCATATTTTTCAACATACAATTTTGTGTTCTTTCATAAATTTATCACAAATGTTTTTCATATCACTCTACAGGCTTCAGAAGTTTATATAATTATACAATATTCTGTTCTTTAGAAATACTATAATTCCTAAGCCATTCCTCTGTTGCTGAATATTTAGGTATGTTTTCTAATTTTTCACTGGTATAACATAAATAGCTTAATGAGGTCATATAGCATTTCCCTTATATTTCATTTTTCCTTTGGAAATAGACAAATTAAATAGAAAAGTCAACTTTGAAAAATGATGCAACTGTAGTAACTTTAAATATGTCTACAGATTCTCTCAAATAGTGGAGGCTAATTCTCCTCTTGAGAATTAGACTGGACTTAGTGACATATAAGTGACTCACTTATAATGAATAGAATAAAGCAGAATTTGTGGTGGACAGTTTCAAAAACTAGGTAAAAAGAGATACTGTGACTTTCTCCTCTCTTTTTCTCTGATCACTTCTGGAAAAAGTTAGCTGCCATGTCATGAGCAGCCCTATGGAGAGGCCCAGTTAGCAGGAGACAAAGGCCTGCAGTGAACAGCCATAAGAGCGAGACTTCTGAAAGTGGCTACTCTAGCGTCAGTCAGGGCCACAGTCTCCTGGCAGTAGTCCAATGTAGAGAAGGACTTATCTCAAAGATATTTGTGAGTGTGGCATTTGGCTGGAGAGAACCCATAAGGTTACATGGGAGAGCCCCAAAGTTTTGAAGAGAATTATCTTCATAGCAGCATTGCCGGAAACAGAGTCCTTTGGATTTCCAAACTTCATTAAGTTGGGAACTACTGAGGAAATCACACAACTGCACATACAAGCTACATTTCATGAAAAAAGGGATAACTAAGGTGACAGAACCAGAGAGCAGAGCTCAGAGCCGTAGAGCATTATTCCTGGGCAGGAGTAAGACTGAATCTTAATGAAGGACTTTCTAACATTTCAGCAAGGCTTTCAGAATTGTTATGAACCATTGACTCTTTTATTCTTCTCAATTTCTCTCCTTTTTTATTTTATTTTCTATTTTTTTAAAAAAAGATTTTATTTATTCATGACAGACACACAGAGAGAGGCAGAGACACAGACAGAGGAAGAAGCAGCCTCCTCACAGGGAGCCTGATGTGGGACTTGATCCCGAGATTCCAGGCTCAGGATCACACCCTGAGCCGAAGGCAGAGGCATAAACCCTGAGCCACCCAGGTGTCCCCCCCACCCCAGTTTCCCCCTTTTAGACAAGAATGTCTGAGTGGTTATCCTGTCTCTGTTCTACCATTGTATAGTGGGTATGTGTGTGGCGGAGGCAGGTAACTCTTGTTCACATACCTTCAGGTTGAGAGGATCTTTACTGAAGGACTATACCTAAGGGGCCTCCTCCATACCAGGAACTGATATGATGATGAGATTCTGGAGTTTGAGCTGACCTATTTGATTTTGTGGACCTTGGGAAGTATATTTTACATGCAGGAAGACTGTAAATAATCTGTGGCCAGAGGATGGACTGTGGTGTTTTAAAATGTGCACATAGATTCTTTGATATTGCTCCCCTCAAGAGGCAGAGTCCAATCCCCCTTCTTGTGAGTGTGGTTGGACTTAGCGTCTCATTTCTCATGGCTAGAATAAAACGGATGTGAGAGAGGGAAGCTTTCGGAACTAGGTTACAAGACATTGTCCCTCCATCCTCTTGCTCAGATAGTTTATTCCGGGAGGAGTTAGCTGTCATGGCAAGAGTAGCTGTGTGGAGTGGCCCATGTGGCAAGAAGCAGAGTCCTCAGAGTTAGGTGTCTCTCGTGTTTTGTCACCCTCACTGAAATTTTCACTCATTTTCTCTCCTTTCCCTTTATTCCCTTCTCTGGGAAATGAACAGGGGGTAGTGGAAGGGGAGGTGGGCAGGGGGTTGGGGTGACTGGGGGGCAATGAGAGGGGCACTTGGCGGGATGAGCACTGGGTGTTATGCTATATGTTGGCAAATTGAACTCCAATTAAAAAATTAAAAAAAAAATAGAAGAAGATGACAAAGCAGAGTCCTCCAGCTGAGAGCACTGGGAGGGAGCGTTCCGGGAAGTCAATCCTCCAGTCGCAGCCCATGCCTTCAGATGCCCAGTCCTAGCTCACAGCTTGATTGCGACCTTGCAGGAGACCCAGAGGCTGAATCACCCAGCAGAGCTGCTCCCGAATTCCTGACACTCAGGAATTGTATGAGATATTAAATGTTTTCTTAGGACACTGCATTTTGGGGTGATTTGTTATGCAGCAATAGATAACTAATACAGCAAAGGAGAAATATTCTTTTGTAGCATTGGTCAAGTAAGTTCAAATATGAAGCACTTAGCTTTCCAATGTCAGGTAATCATGGCAAATGATTGCCACTTGAGGTACATGGAAAAAGCCAGTGAGAGACAGAGGGCACATGTATTTACTCTCAAGTATGTGAGTAATTGTATTTATTAGTTTTAATATTAGAAGGCAGACACATGGTTAGGAAATGTGTACAGGAACAAGGTAAAAGTCAGGCAAACACAATATTTGCCATTCAGGCTTGAAATGCCTTACTTCATTCGGTCATTCATTCATTCATTCACACATTATCCACTTATTCTTTCAACAAAGATACATTAGTTATCTATCCAATCCCATGTACTACACTAAACACAGGGTTGAGCAATGCTTTGCAACAAGAATAAAGATTTATTCCCACTTCTTCAAGGAAAACACTACATTTAAAAAAGGTGTTGTGTGGGAATATGAGTGACTAGCGATCTGAAGCCAAATTAAAAAAAAATATATATATATATCCACACATACACACGTATGTCTTTCAGGATGACTAGATTTTGTTTTAAATTAGCTTTGAGCAATAGAAGCAATTTTCTGCTATAAAAAGGGATGCATTTTAGCTTTTGACTTAACTCGATTTTTTTAAACTAAGAGTGGGAAAATGTAAATTATGTCAATATGTAATTCAGAATCCTGGAGATAGGAGCAGAAGGAGCTGACAGGAAGACAGAAGATTTTTTCTTTTTTTGGCCATAGGCAACCCTCTTTTCTGTTTTTAGGAAGAAAGAAAACTAGTAGACAGAAATAGTCTTAGGTCCATGGGCTCTATATTTCATATGCATACCACAAAATATTTAATAAAGTCAAGTAGGTGCCTGAAAACCAAGAAAATTCAATAGCTCATCAGCTATTGGTGACAGCAATGAAAATAGGCAATATACATATAGGTTAGGTTTAAGACATTCGGCAATATCATTAAAAAAATTTTCAAAAAATATTTTCTTTTCACTGTGTTTAATTCCCTATGATAATAAACATCATTCTATACTTTTCAATAGCTCGCGAAGTCATTACTTTTGTATTCATCTTCAAGGTCAAGTTTATGAACAAGTTACAAATAAACTGATTCTAGATGAATTAGGGATATTATTTTAGGAGTAATGATAACCAACATTCATTAAGTGTTTGTTAAACTCGAAGCCTGACAGACCACATCCCCTCGAATCCTCCCAAAGACCCCAGGACTCAGCTGTGATCACTGTTGCATGTGAAAAAGCCCAGGCCTGGAAGGTGGAAGAACCTTGCTTGACTACGGGGGCAGGTGGTGGTAGAGTCAGGATTTGAACTTGAGAAGTCTGGCTTCAGAGCCTTGCTTAATTAACCAGTCTATTCTGAATGGATGGGTTAAATGTATTTCACCTCTTTATGTATATTTCCCAATTTATCTTTTTTGGAAAAGTAACGTTTTCTTGGATTCTGCTGTAAGTCCTTGCCCATTTTCTCTGTTCTATCCAAGGATCATTGAACCTGAGAATTATGCAAGTCCATACCTGTCTGCATGATACACTGACTCATTCATTTTGTTGAAAGGTAGAAAGCAAATTGGCTTTTAAAAATACATAGGAATCTAATTGAAAAATGTCATGAATCACTTTAATGAGAAACTAGTAGCGAGATCTCAAGTACAGAGAGCCTCAGACAATTGCTTTTTAAAAGCACTGCTTGGCTATACATATTCATCTCGAATGAAAATGTCTCTCTAGCAAGACACTGTATGACAATTGTAATCACTGAAGTTTAGGATGGGAGAACCATTTCAGTGACTTTTAAATAATTGTTCCTTATTCCGGCTCAGGTCTGACGCTGCTGGACCAATGCACCACCGTGCTTGAGCTGGAGAGCTCCCTGGCAAAGTCCAGTCAGACATCTGTCTCTGCTTTCCACGGGCCTGATGGTCATGTGGATGGGCAACTCCCAAGGGTATAGCAAGCTCTAAGTTAGAAAGTGATAAGTACTCGGATTAGGAGTGGGTGAAAGGCTTGTCTCCACTGCGTTGTGATCTCTGGCTGGCTGCCGGCGATGCATCATGGCACTGCCATGGGTGATAGTGGAGGGCAGGAGGTCCTCCACCATCCTAAGCCCCGAAGTGCAGTGGGGTGTGGGTGCCTGCCCCATTCCTACCCATACCTGCACCCAGGTCCCTGCCAAGGGCTGGAGGTTGGAAACAAACAGTTGGGCTCCAAGCCCAATCTCCATTGTCTCAAAGATTTCACCTATAAAACAAAAATTCAAAGAAAACATTATTAAGAATTTGAAGATGGTGACTGGAGAGCAGTAGACCCCAATTGTGATGCCCTCCTGTCCTGGGCTTTGTGCAACTCCATCGATCATATGTCTATGAGACCAGTGCTGCCCAGGAATACTATGAGCGAGTTAGTTGACCTGCAAGGGGGTAGATGTTTTTATATAAAACATAGTTGTAAAATAAAATACTGAGAAAATAACCTTTTATTGTTTCTTCCCATGATTCATACATGAGAAATTTAAAATACTTACTTTATTTTCTTTAAGACAATTTCAGAAACATTTCACTCATGCAAATAAAAAAAATCCCACAGGAATCTTGCCCACTCAAACCACATTCAGTCCTCTTGGTTAATAACAATTGTAATGGTACTACTAGCTAAACATACCTATGAGCCAGACAGACATGGTGCTAATTTTTTTTGACATTGTGCTAATTAAGCACTGCATATAAATTTACTTTATATACATTATTTCATCTAATCCCTATAATATGGGACAGATACCATTTTTAGCTCCACTTTGGAGATGAGGAACTAGATGTAGGGAAGTCAGCTTGTCTAAGACCAGGATATGAAAAGAATGGTCTGCCACAATCAGACTTTATTACATTAATGTAGAATAATTTAATATTTGGAAGCCTACAAAGCAGATATAGCGCATCTGGAGGTAAATTGGAAAAATGTCTAATCGTCAGTGGAAGCTGAAAAGGCATTTGAGATGATTCAGCTCTCATTCCTTTTTCCAGACTCTTTTAAATCCAGGAAATAAAGGATACAAGATAAAGTATTTATTTCAAATCAACAGGAAAATATTATCCTTCATTGAAAACATTAGAGATAACCTTATTACACAGGAAATCAAGATTTCTGCTATTGCTATTAGTATTTTCATTGCTCTGGGAACTATAATCAGTGAAATAATACTGGAAATAGAAATAAAAGCAATAATATAGAAATGAGAAAAGACACACTTGCATATAATAAAATACACCATTTGCATATAATGTGATTTGCCACCAGAAAACTCAAGAGAATCAATAGAGAAAAATGTCAGAACTGCTAAGAGTTTAGTTAAGTAGCTGAATAAATAGATGATTTTCTATATTCCAACAGTAATGATAGAAAAATCAATGGGAAAAATTCCCATTATTAGAAGCAACAAGTATGTAGGATCTAGAAAAGACCTTATCAGAAGTAGTATGACCTAGATAATGAAAGCTGTACATTTTGAGGATAAATTACTGGGATAATTGTTCCTGGATGGGCTAAAAATATTATAAAAGTGTTGTGATGGTTAATTTTTTTAGGTCAACTTGACTGGGCCATGGAGTACTCAGATATTTGGTCAAATGTTACTCTGGGTGTTTCTGTGAGGGTGTAACATTTAAACTGGGAGACTAAGTACCACAGATTGTCCTCCCTAATGTGGTGGGTCTCATCCAGTCAGTCGAAGGCCTGACTAGAATAAAAGGATGTCTTCCTCAAGTAAGAGAATTCCTCCTGCCATATTGCCTTTGAATCGAAACACTGGCTTTCCAGCCTGCCAGCCTTAGGATTGGACCCAAATCATCAGCTATGCTGAATTCTCAGGACTTCAGACTCAGATTGGAACTAGACCATCAGCTCTCCTGGGTCTCCAGCTTGCTGACTCACCCTGCAGATTTGAGACTTGTCAGTGTCCGTAATCTTGTGAGCCAATTCCTTCGCATAAATCTCTGTATACACGTACATCCTATTGGTTCTATGTCTGTGGAGAACCTAGTATGGTGTCATTTCTTCTGAAATTAATTTGTCACTCTACAGTGATTCCAATAATCACTTGGGAGGAGATATGGTAAGACAATTGTAAAGCTCATCTGAAAGGATAAACAGGAATAGTTAAAATTTTTGAAAAGAAGAGAAATTTCACTGTGGCTGTTGTAGGGGGAGGCAAGCTAGTCTTATGGAATATGAAAACATTATGAAGCTACAATAATTAAAACAATGTGCTTGCAAGGATAGTCAGGCCAGGAAAGAGAACAATATCTTAAAAGCAGATTCAGATATATAAAAATATTTAAAATACAATTTGCTTTACATTATATGGCAAAAAGGAAGAATTACTCTGCAAATAGTGCCGGATAAAAATTGGCTCAATATTTGTAGGGGAATCTAGTGTTAGTTCCTCATTTTATTTTACCATTTAACAAAATTAGTCCTAGGTGAATTTTTTTTAGTTAAATGCAAAGATAATGCAAACCATAAAATATATGACAGAGTGGTTATCATATTGGGAGAGGAATTTCTAAGCTTAAAGGCAATGGAGGCAGGGCTCCTGGGTGGCTCAGTCAATTAAGTGTCTGACTCTTGATTTTGGCTCAGGTCATGATATCAGGGTCCTGGGACTGAGCCCTGAATTGGACTCCATGCTGAGTAGGAGAGTGCTTGACGATTCTCTCTCCCTCTGCCCATTGCCTCCCCCCAACTCTGGCTCTCTCTGTCATTCTAAAATAAAATTAATAAATCTTAAAAAAAAAAAAAGGCAGAAAGATGGGTGGTTGCTCTTCTAGGTGGAGTGATTGGTCCCAACTACTAAGAAGAAACTGGGTTCTGCTACTCATTAGAGGCAAGAGGACTGCTTCTGTGATCCAGGGTATTTTGTGGGTTTCTTTTTTTTTTTTTTTTAGATTTTTTTTAAAAATTGATTTATTCATGAGGGATATAGACACAGGCAGAGGGAGAAGCAGGTTCCCTGCAGGGAGCCTGATGTGGGACTCGATCCCAGGATCCTAAGATCATGCCCTAAGCCAAAGGCAGATGCTCAACTACTGAGCCATCCAGGTGCCCTTGTGGGTTTCTTAGGTCTCTATACCCCATAGGAAAGGTTCAGGGGAAACTGCTACAGCAGCAGCAGCAGCAGCAGCAGCAGCAGCAACAAAGGCAGGATGACTGGGACTTTTCAGGAATGAGGGTTTAGATTAGTCTACCAGGTAAAAAATGCTGATCGGCTGATTCTTCTGGCTCAAGTTTGGATAAAGAAAGAATAGTGGAAGAAGGAAGCCTCGGGTAACAATTAGGACCTTGTGACCAGTTACAGAAATGACTATAGTTGCTTTTCATATTTTCCTTTTGCTTCTTACAGATCTGTGCTTATGGGTGTGTATATGTCGACAATATCCATCTCTTCTCTTCCCTTTCCTTAAAAATATTTCTATACAGATTGTTAGAGGTTAATTCTACAGTTTTTTCATCATTAGGCAACAGAACATTTAGGAGATTTTTGAGAGGTGATTAATATAGCCACAGTGGTATCTAGAGTGATTTTTGGGTTCCGGTAGGCTTGTTGCATTGTTGTAGGGCATTCTGGGGTGTGTACAGGTTATGCCGAAAGCTGAGTGGTCAAAGGGGCGGACCATGCTCTTTATCAACTTATTTCTTTTTGCCCCCAAATTCACCCTTTTTGCTCACTCTGTAATAATGAAGGTGGATTTTGTAAAGGTTTCTCCTTTGCCTGCCAGCCTGGTGTTAAACATCATCAGAGGAGGGTTCTGGGAGGACAGTGGAGGAAGAAGAGATCCTCAGTTCTGGAATCTGAGTCATCCTGTTGGTTTGCTGGACCCTTATGGAAGGCTGCCTCTCTAGGTCCTGGTTCCAACGGCTCCCAGCCACCAGCAGCAGTCCCTGGCACCTAACAAGCTCCAAGGCTCACTGAGGACTCCATGATGATTGAGGGCTCGAGGTCTATGTAGACGGTCTTCCCTGGTACCTTACAGCTTTCCAGCAAGTCCCACATAGGAGGCACCACAGCATCTTACCACCTGGTGAGTCAAAGTGGCGCCCTCTCCATAGAGTCTTTTCCTTTAAACTCTTTAACATATTTATAAATGCTCTTATTAAAGTTTGTGTCTGCTAATTCAGACATCTGGGTCACCACTGGAAACACCACTGTTTCCATGGTCCATTTTATCCCGGTTAAGGGTCACATTTTCCTGCTTCGTGTCTAAAATAGTTGTCTATAGTAGATATTGTAGATACTACATAATTAAAGATATAGATTTTGCCATCTTCCTTTGAAGAGTACTGAATTTTGTTTTGTTACTACACTGGCGGATCAGCTTGTGCCTATTGTAGATTAATTTTAGATTTTATTAGGATGGGTCTAGAATCACTTTTACTCTAGAGTAGCCTTACTCTTAAGGCATTCCTTTAATTCTCGAGTTGTTCAATGAGACCTTTGCACCCTGCTGATTTGACCTCTGATGTCTCCCAGGGCTGTGTGACCTCCAGTAGCTGCTTTCTGCCAGGCTTCATGGAGTCTTGCCCTGCTTATGTGCCCTTGGTATTCAAAGATTTAAGAATTTCCCTCTGCAGATTTCTGGTGCACGTTCCCTGCACCGCTCCTCCTTCTCTGGTCCTCTGTCCCACACATTCCCACTACCTGAACTGGCCTGAACTCTGGTTTCATTTCTTCCATCCCATGAAAACTTTATATATATATATATATATATATATATATGTATATATATATATATATATTTTTTTTTAAGATTTATTAGAGAGAGAGAGAGCACAAAGTGGGGAGTAGCAGAGGGAGAGGGAGAACAGGGGGCCTGATGTGGGACTCGATCCCAGGACCCTAGGATCAGGACCTGAGCCAAAGGCTTAACTGGCTTAACTGAGCCACCCAGGAGCCCAAAACTTCTATATCCTATTGGGGCTTCACTTCCCTTTGCTGCAGTTTGGGAAGTGTTCCCAGGGAGAGAAACGGTGAATATAGAGGTCAGCACACTGGTGTCTTCCTCTCAAGGAACAAAGCCCTAAGTGTTTATTGTCCAGTGTTGTAGTTTATGATAGAAGAATATGTCTACTACTGATTTCAGTCATGGCGGGACCCAAAACTCTTAATTGAGGTTTTGATTTCAGCAATTAAATATTTTATTTCTAGAAATTCTATCTGGTAAGTGTATCTGTTTAATCCCAGTGGCTTTTTTTTTTTTTTTAAGTTTTTGTGATTTCATAGTTTGTTTCATACATGGCTCTTGTGCATTCTGTATTCAGTTCCAACATCTGATTCTTCGGGCTCTCATGCGTGGTCTCTGTTGATTCTCACTCACAGTGGCTGGCCTTATCCAGATTTGGTAGTCTTTAAGAGATTATGCTTGATTGTAGTCTATGAGAGTCTTGGTGGATGCTTTCTTCTGCTGTGGCCAGTGTGTTTCTCACCCTGTTTGTGTGTCTACTTGTCTCAGGACCTCCTTCAAGATTTTAGATCAGAGAGGGGGGCAGGTCTTGGATTCAGCTTCTCCTCCTGACCCTGCTTCAGGGTTCAATATGCTCACAGATTGTCAATAGAGAACTCTAGCCTCAGGGCAGTCCTGCCTCTTCACAATGCCTGAAGGCTCCGCATTATTCTAGTTTCAAGCCCTTGTGAACTCTGTTGCTCCAGCCTGGGATCCTTACCTATGTTCCTGGTTATTTCTAGCAAGTCCAATTCAGGCTGCCAGCTACCTAACCTAGTCTTCTCCCTGGCTACTTGAGGCTCAGCTCTTGGATTTTTAAAAATTTATTTTTACCCCCCTCCCTTTACCTTTTTTTGAAGGGAGAAACCCCTGGAGACTAGAAATGCTTGTGTGTGTTGTATTTGGTGGTCTCGCTATTGTGGAAAGAAGTTTACCTTTGACCTTCTAAAATCTCAAGTATTGGGGAGCAAAAACACATGTATTCATTATATAATTAGGAAAATAACAAAGAAGTCAACAAATATCTGTATCTGAATTACTAATGTGCATTATTTGTGTGGTAAATAATCACTGAGAAATTGAGTTATTGGTATATTCTATTTAGTATTTTCGTGATGTCTGATTTTTTCTCAAGTCCAAATACTAAAGGATACTTTCCGTAGACTGAATCTTTGTAAGTTTTAGAAAAACATATTTAAGTTGACAAATGAAGACTGACATTTGGCTATGCTTTAATAGGCTGAACACCAAGCAAATCTTTTCCTTTATTTGTTCATTTTGCAATAAGTCTTGACATCACCTTCTCCTCTTTCTTAAATTTGCTTACTTAGCAGGGCACAATGCAGTTTTGATGTGCAATCTGATTTCAAAAGAATCTTTGAGACAGCTAATCTTCTGTACACTCACTGTAATAAAATATTACAGCACAAATGGTACATAAGATACTCACTTTCTTGAGAACCTCTTAGCACCAAAGAGCAATGACATAAAAAAGTATAGATTTTCAGAGTGGTTTTTTTTTTTTTTTTGGTAGATTTTCCAGCTTGAATCTTTAACTCTTATAACACCTAGAGCTTGCAAAGAGTAAAGCATTATATGCCATAGACTGCAAATATGTTTATTCATTGTCTTTCATTACTAAACTCATTTTATTTCAGTTTAAAATCCACTGGCTTTACCCTTGAAAATATGCGAGAATGCCTTACTGAATTAGACTAATAATCAACTTCAGTTCTTTGTCTCTTATGGTAAAACATCACCAAAATATGTTTTGTGAGAGTATGGCTGCTATCTTCAACTTTTTTAATCTACTGATTTCCACCATCTTCCATTATCAATTAACCCCTTTCTTATCCCTGCCATCCAAACTGAAATCATGTGATATTCCATAAATTCATAATCATCACTATGCTTTAATTTTTCTTAAAACTGTCTCTTTGAGAAGTAACCTAACTCTGGATTTGGTGAATAAATCCACCCAACATGTGACCTTCATGATTTATTCTTTTTCTGCACTGAGATTCTAAGTTTTAAAAACATGCTTTTCTTGAAAAAATAAACACATGGTAAAAATGCAAAGTAGTCCAGTAACAGCTCATTAAGTCTATGAGCTTATGGTCCCCTTCCTTAAATAGATCTATGGCCCTGTCTCCACAGGTGACCAGTTTAGTTCTATATGGGTACTTCTAAACATATTCTAAGTTTGGAGGTTAAATACATTGTTTTAGACACAATTTTTTTCCACTCCCTCTTAGAGCCATACAAAATGACAGAAAAGTATAGCTTTCTTTCTCAGGGACAAGAGAAGATGGGCTCCAAATTTTCAAACTTCAGAAACAGATGGTAATTAACTTCTAGACCAAAGTGAACTAAAATGCCTGCAACAAAGAGACACTCTGAAAGAGGCAGATTGACCCTGCAGAGGTCCTGAAAGACTTAAGAGTGGAAGGACCCAGATACCTCTGAAGCTGGCACTGTAAACAGGATGGACTGAAATTCTGTTTGTAAAGCATTGAGACCCCAAGCTCCCTCCTGCACCAACACCACCCCACCCCCACCCCCCCACACCAGCAGAAGACTCTTCAGAGGTCCAAGCACAGGGATTCCGTTTACAAAGACTAGCACATTTGACTAGCACAGCTCTGGATAAAATAGTGGCTAGGCTTTGAACCAACAGGCAGAAGAGATCTGACGAAAGAGAGAGGTTTATCAATACTGAAAAAAGTCCAGCTCCCTCGTACAAAATGACTAAGCCAGAACAGCAATGAGACTCACCTGTCAAAGCTAATTCCATGTGCTTGCAATTTAAGAGTACAAATGTATAGCAAAAGGTTACCAGATATTTGAGAAAAATCTGAGACACCCCAAAAACAAACAAAAAAGAAAAATGAGGCAATGAAGAGGACAGAAGAAAATCTATAAGAAACTAAAATAACCAGAGGATAAAAGCTATTGAATAAACAAGAACAGGAGGTAAATTCAAAGAATGACTTTAAAAAGTGACAGAATAAACAAAAAGCTCAAGAGAATGGTTAGACTGTAAGAAGGTTTTCAAAAAATCTCAAGTAATTTTTTTAAAAATGACAATAAAAAGTGGCACCTGGGTGGCTCAGCTGGTTAAGCGCTGGACTCGGTTTTGGCGCAAGTCATGATCTCAGGGTTCTGGCCTTGAGTCCCACATTGGGCTCTGTGCTCAGCAGGGAGGCTGCTTGAGATTTTTCCTCTCCCTCTGCCTCTGCCCCTCCTCCCATTCACATGAGTGTGCGCTTGCGCTCTCGGAAATAAATTAATCTTTTAAAAAATGACAATAAAAAGAGATTAACAGTAAGAAAGAGAAAAATTACAGGTGGTGTAGAAGCAATATCTGAATAGAAACTCTCAGTGGACGGGACAGAGAAAAGAGGGGAGGGAGCACTCAAAGAAATTTTTATTATGGTTTTGTTATATTTGCAGAAATAAATGACATTAAGTTTTTAGACTGAAGACTATGGAGTGCCCAGCACATCAATGAGAAACAGTCTTTACCAATTTATATCAATGTGAAATTTTAGAACAGTAGTGACAAAAAGAAGATTCTATTGACTTTTAGAGAAAGAAAAGAAAACCAAACAGGTCAGGAATCAGAATGAAATGTATCTTGAGAACAATATTGTAAGCTGGAAGACAACAGGGCAATCCTTTCAAAGTTCTTAGTGAAGAGGTGTGCCATTCTCGATGCCTATCCCTGGACAACTTGTTACCTGAGCATGTGTTAGAATAAAAGCATTTTTAGGCCTATAGATCTCAAACATTTATTTCTAATGCAGCCTTTCCCAGGACACAATGGAGGATGGTGCTCCACTTCAAAATATGAAAAGATAAGAGGAAGACCAGGAATATGGAGAGGGTGAAATAGAATGATAGAGAAGGGAGATCCTGGAATGACAGTTCTGCGTCAGGACTAGAAAACAACCATTGTAGATGGAACGAAAGCCCTAGGAGGCATCTCTAAAATCATGAGTAAAAATTTACATATTTACCTGATGGGTTGGAATGCATTAACAATGTATGTTTAGTTCTGGAGATGAGTCTGGGGATGAATTAGTGATGGTAGGTAAATGAGAAGTATACAAAAAATTAAAGATAAAAAATACCTCTAGGGAAAGTAAGATGTGTAAAAAAGGAAATAATTGATGATGCTGTAATAATTGATTTCACTAAAATTATGCTCTAACTATGCTGAAAGGATGGGGAAGGGGAAATGTCTGTCTTGGAGGGGGATTGTGTAAGACAGTCAAATTCCTATCTTCCTTTGGAGGAAGTCAACGATTAGTAATCTAAAAAAATTAAATCAATCAATCAATATCTGTATAATATATTATCCTGAAATAGGAAGGCAGATTCCAAGAGAAACTGCTACAAGATTGGAAAGTGGCATAGCCTCAGAGGAGCAGAAATGAGGGCTGATGGGAAGAGAGATGCTGGTTTTTATTTTAACCCTCTAGAGCTTTTTGACTTTTAGAAATATATACATAGAACTTTGATGAAGATACCTTAAAATATAATTCTATGCAATGAAAGTGTGTTTTGAATAGACGCAGCATATTGTAGATTCTTCTGTACTTTGCTGTGCTCCTATAAAAGTGCCTTGCAGATCATCTCATATCATAAATGGACTTCATTCTTTTTCATAGTCACATGAATGTCATTGTATAGTTATATTTGTTGGCACACAAATTTATCAACATATGTATTGGGATATTACAACCCAGAAGTAAAATTCTAGGTGAAAACTTTGGGCTATTTCTATATATTGCTCTCCAAAGATGTTGCACCCAAACATATGGCCTCACTGTTAATTGCCACACATAGTTAACCAACACTGTACATTCCAAACTATTCCATCTCTTCAGTTTGACATGAGAAGGGATATATTGTCATTGATAATTTAACTTGTATTTCTTTAAATTTGTTTTTTTAAGAACTGTCTATGCATTTCTTTAAATTTTTCTAAAAACTGTTCAATCTCAATTTAAAAAATCTTTCCTCATTCAGATCCCTTCTCCAATTCTCTACTTACTTTCTCCATCCTGCTTCCCATGATTGTTTGTCCTTCTCTTCCTTTATAATACTGGACAAAATTTATCTTTTCCAGAAAACGTTAATAACAATGTTTTTATTTCCTCTAAGCATTGTATATTTATGTGCCTGTAGTCACAATTATAGGTATATTCCTCAGTTTTTAGTGTGCCAAAAATACTGATTGTGATCTACTGATTATAAAGATATAGAGAATTATATCTTTGCATTGATTTTCCTCATACAGTATTTCACAGAATATAAGATGTGATTGATTGTAGGACAAAGTTATTTCATGAACTATGAAAAAAATAAAAGTGCTGCCAATTAAAAGAAAAAAACACACAATGTTTTCTTATCACTTAGAATTTTTATTTAATACTTAGCGAATATTACACAATTCATATTTTTACAGCCTATGGAAGTAAAAGCACTATGTTAAATGTTAATTTATGGCTATAAAAGAATAGGAGTTGTCTTAGTAAAATGAGGTCTATCACATACCAACATTAGTAGTGTTGGTTTAATCACTTTAAGACATTTAAACACTCAGTTCTGTAAAGCAAAATTGATACTTCATTAAGTCACATGAAGCTTCCTGAGAAGCTTTCCAGTACCTATGACTATAATTCTACAATATATGAATTCCTATTATACACTTTGAGAAGCTTTATGGCTCTGTGATTTATTTATTTACACCTACTAAAATACTGGTGAGATTAATCTCATTGGCATGTATTGCCATACCAGAAGGTCTAAAATCAATGTCGGTTTGGTTATCAACAAAAATTTTCAAAGTTCAAAGCTGACATTTTTCAGAAAGACAGTAGTCCACAGATATACATAAAACAAAGTACTATTAAGTTTCTTAGTTCAAGGGCAGGTATATTTATTTTAAGATAATATAAGAATGTACAACACTTTGTTATTTTACAATTATATATTATAATAAAAACAATAAATTGGGACTTAAGTTAAATGAATTTCTAAATATGAAATGATCCTGAGAAATAGCAAAAACCTTTTAGGATGTAGATTTTCTGTAAAGTATGACACTAAAATTTATCTATAGCTTCATGTTTCCAAAGAATAATTTGTAGAAGGAAATACTGAGGATAACAGCATACATTTAGTCTGTTACTATTTTCAGAGCATTAACAGTTTTTTAATTGCTGTAAACAAAAATCCAGGGAGATGTTTTTACCTCCCATTTTATAGATGATAGAGTTCAACAGTGATAATACAGAGGGACTGTAATTTACTACTTTTTTCATTTAATCAGAATATTTTATTTATTCCCATTTTAGTATTATGCTGCAGCCTTATAAGTAAAGGAAAATTCATTTACACTGAAAAGCAATAAAGACTGCATATGTAGGATACCTTGGGAGACTGACAGAATTATGAAGAATTTTAGTGAACGAATTCATTTTTAAATCTATATTTATAGAACTGTTCTCAATAGCAATTTCTCCACGTAGGCAAGATAATATAGCTTATAGTCAAAGATAAAAGTAAATTGCATTAAAAAATTTTTCTGGATATCAAATAATTACTATCGAGAACATTCAGTGCAAGATAAAACAGGCCGTGGTCATGTTAAATGAGTGGACTGGCATTTTCATGTAGTTAGTCAATTGAATCAACCTTCAAAGCAGGTGAAATTAAACTATTATACCATATGGAATCTTCAAATCTATGAATCATATAATTCTATCAATGTAATAAATAATACCAGATAAAGAATGTTAAAAAGTTTAACAAATACATTAATGCTAATAGTAACTTTTTCTTGGAAATAATATTTTTATAAATAGGCTGATGTGGAACTATCAACTTCACATTAATAACTTATAAAACCAAAGTATTTCCTATTTTCATATGCAAAAGCAAGGTAATAGTTGGAGTGTGTGCAATTTACATTAAATACATCTTAAAAAAGAAGATAAATGAACTTATCTTCTACATATAATATATAAATATATTAACTTAAATTCAGTCTTATTTTTGCACAGTATCCTTTTATAAATTACACTTTTTAATTGAACAGACTTCCATTAAGTACTATCAAATTATTTTCTCCATGTGAAAGTCTCATTTTGTTTCTCACTAGAAAGTTTCTCTTTAAGTCATATTGTTTTGAAATAATGAATTATTCTTAAATTATTCATTATTACTGGCTGTCTGGCATCCCTTCTGCATGTGGTCCTTTTACAAGAAACAAAATATTCTATTAAATATATACATCACTCTTCTAAACCATTTTATATTTGCATTTTATAGTACTCACAGACTAACAATATGCAGGAAGTTGCAAAGCTGCAAGAGACTATTTTGACTGGTGTTATGAACATATGCCATCTGCAGTGAGGAGCAGCAGCATGTTCAAGACCATAATTGCAAGGACAGGGATGGCTGCCATAAATGCTACTGCTTCTACCATCAAGATGTGACTTTTTTTGAGAAAAAAGAATCTACATTTTAAATTTCTTTACTGCATACATAAAAGAATACCAAACATTCTGATGATTTTGGTAAATGAACAAAAACTTTTTAAAAACTTTATATGATTCACACAATGTATAATGAGTACTTTTATAAGTAAAAGTATAATGTAAACCATCACAGTGTATTATATAGTGGCTTAATTTCTATTTGTTTTTCAAAACTATCTTAATGTAATTAAAAACTTGGTAATAATGGGGATTTATAAACAATTCTAAAGGCCCTAAAATAAATCTCAAGGAATATTCATTTTCTGAAAATAAGTTCACAGTTCAAAACCAAAGAAAATATGTTGTTGCTGTTAATTTTTAAATGATCTAGATTCCAGGAGTCACATTGTATTTTAAAATGAGGCAATTTCTAATAAATAAAAAAATATTTAAAATACATTCTTATATAGTCATTGGAAGTATCTACATACTTCTGAAGGGAATGAAAAAGTACAAAGAATTCAGTAAATCAAGGTAAAAGCTCAACTTGATAACATGTAACATGTAAAGTTAATGAGAAGATGCATTTTATCTGTCTTTTGTTTAAGAGTTCGGTCAAGAAAAATTATAATTAGCATTTCATCTTTTCCTTCATTTCCACATGTTCTGATCTCAGACCTGCTTCCACTCTCTGAAATTTGTGCTTCTTCCATTGTCGTGTAGATAAGAATCGTTAAAACTCTGCTTTATAAGTACCTAATTAAAAAAAATACATATATGTATATATATGTAATATTATATGTATTACCTATAAGCAATATTTAGGATGAAATCAAGAGGTGATGACATTAACTAACTAGTATTATGATATTAATGTGAAACAGTAAGGCACATCATAAAAACACTCAACAGAAAATACAGGATTCAAAACAACAAAACATTTCCTTTAAACTTAAATTTTAGTATTTTGTTTAGTAACTTGTCTAACCTTCGGTATTACAAAGGTTTAAAAGAAATGTTGTTTTTGTCTATGGTTCTATGTACTACTACATGGTTGAGAATACTACTTAAGTGAACAAATAGTATGGTCCTACTTTTTTCTAATGTTAGCGAAAGTTCTTATATGCAGATGAAGTTCTTTCAAATAGAGGAAGAAGATCTGACTTCTTTTGTTCACTCAACAGTTACCACCTTAGATAGATAAATAAGCTTACTTGCTGCTAAACATTTTAGACCCAAAATGAGTTTCCCAAATGTGTTCCATAAAACATTAGATCTGAAAGCTTTGCAAAATAGTGGATACTTGGGTTTTCTCTTAGACAAATAAATAGTGGCATATTAACATTTAATAAGTTCTAACGTAGAAGAAACTTACCGAACCATGCTTATTATGGTATTTCTCAAACTTACTTGACTAAGCAGCTTTTTTGTGTTTTTTGAATGATACATATTGATAGCCTATGGAACTACTCTGGGAAACACTGCCATAGACAAATACAAATGTTTCAAGCTCGGGAGAAACAGCAGGGAATACACATATTTGCAAGCATGTATAAATGAACGAAACCTTCACTGTTTAGATCTACCTTAAGGAGAACCTACAATCCAACCAAAATTTTGTAGCTACGATAGACTTTCACAAGAAAAAAGGAAAAGCAAACCTCTCATTCTGGAGATGAGCAGCAAATTTGAATTATTTCTTTGGACTGACATAAACTGAATGAATTTCCTGCATCTTCCTCAACTACTGCATTCTGTGGTGATAGTTTAGTGAACAATAAATAAGATAGCTTTGCCATCAGACAGAATGGGGCTCAAATCCTAGTGAGCCATTTACTAGCAAGTTATCTTGGATAAATTACTCAGTACATCTTTATTTTCCCTGGTTTTAAATGGGACATCCATCTGTGAGGATTAAATGAGACACTACATGTAGAACACCTCATATAGGGCCAGGAACCTAAATAACTAAAAAGTTACCTACTATTATTACAGCAGATGTTTGGACATGATCCTATAAAACAGTAACTAATATTCCTTAGATGCTAATGGTCCTAGATTATAAAAATCCTATTTGGATTCATTGTATTGTATCTTCTCAGATACAAAATTGTAGGTTTAACAGAAAATTTTTTTATTCAAGACCCTCCAAGAGAATTCCAGTCAAATGATTATTCATTCTAGTTCATTTTTGGACCACAGCCTAATAGCAAACTAATGCTTTGGAGTGACTGATTCTTAAATTACTGGTCTAAAATGAAATCATTAGAAGATTAATTTGTAAACTGAATTAGTGACCTAAAAGTAAAAATAGTTATAATTCTGTTTCTTTCCTAAATGTCATAATAAAAAATAATAAATTATGATCCTTCGTTACTGAATGAACTTAGAGAGACTAACATACTTATCTGCTATGAAGTTCCTTCTTTAGACAGGATTTAAAAGTGGGATACTTCTGAACTGTTTTATAACCCTGTAGAACAAAGGATTAAAAGTATGCAAATGTAACTAAAACGTTACAGGGCATGCAATAAAAATATGGGGTATGCAATAAAAAGTAAAGCAAAAATAAAAACATTAAACATTTGAGAGAGAAATACAGTGTCACAGGTTTTATAGCATAGTTTGTATTTTAATTCCATCTTGCTGCTCTAAAGTTTTTAAGGAAAAGTAAGTTATTTTCAATGTATATTTATCCTTTCAGGTATTTGTGCTATCAGACTCAAATGTTAACAACTGACCACTAGGTGGCAGTTAAGTACACAATATCTTGACCAACAGGGCTTGGATTTACAAAAATCATGAAAAATCTTTAAAAATATTAAGATTTCTTGATTTTTTCTTTTTTTGGTATATATAACTTTTTATCTTTTTAGATGTATAGTACTTTGGGGTATTCTTACCAAAGAGAACATTCTAGCTGTTAATAGAAAACTTTTTCTTGTGGCACATCTACAAATATGTTAAATGTATGAACTTTTGTTGACCTATACTACATTTCATTACTTAAAACACATTTCTGAGAAAAAAAATCATTAATAATTTTCAATATAAGATGTAAACAGGAAAAAAAAACAGTTCAACAAAGTTTTTTTAACCTTGTTTTCTATTTAAAGTTACTGAAGATGTAGTGACTTAATAGCCTCAAATTGCTGGTCGAACTCTGCATCATGCAAAATGGAAATCGTGCTATTTGATTATCTAGTACCAAGTCTGAACTGCCTGTGTGCTGAATGAATTAATCAAAAAATATTTGGCAACATTTCTCCCCACAAACTGAGATGGAGACATTAAGTTAATTGCATACGAAAAAAAGTTACTAAAATTCAAATTGATTTATATTTTTAAAAAGCATTAACTTTTAACACCTCAAAGTTTTTGAAAATAAGTACAATCTTATGTTTTCTCTTGTCAAATATAACATTTCATGTTTATATCCTTAAAAATTAATAGAAATTGTTTTTGAAACATATGGAGCTTTTTCCTTTTTTTGTTTTTAAAAAGAATATCAATAGGCTTCAAATTTATAGGTTTACCCGGAATCCTCTATGGAGTCTGTCTTTCATAATTCCAATAAATTCTTTATAACTTAATTGATCATCTTTGTCAACGTCAAAAATCTTGAAGACTGTATTCACTAAATGTGGTGAAAGTTTGAGGCCAGTAGCTACATAGACAGCGCGCTTAAATTCATCTAGACAAATGTTACAGAAAAGAAGTAAATAGTTAATAATGTTTTTATAATGTGTTAATTACTTGAAAGGTTATAAAAGAAGTTTTTCCAAACGGGGGTCATGACCTTATGTAACACATGACTCTTCCGTTAATCATGCTATCTTTTAGGGAACAGAAAATTTCTGTGGTTTGAATTAAAAGGGCCAATAAGTAGCTATATCTTAGGTTAATAATGTATTTATAGTCAGTGGATGTTTAATGAGCACCTACTATCCGCGATAGACACTTTAAAGATTAAGATGAATAAGTTATCAAGACACTTAAGCCAGTTGGCTCTTCTGTAGATAGATATACATCCCTCAAGGTTACCAGCGGTTATGAGGTTTCTTCCTCTTTGGATATTTATAAGCATCATTAGTTCTTCCCCATAAAATGAAATGAAGGCCAGTAATAGACTCAATGGAAAAACTTAGCAAATTTCCCCAAAACTCTGCTTAGGGAAAATAGATTTCCCATCGAAGTATACACCATACTTTCAGGCAACTTGATGGCTAATATGAAAACTGCATTAATTTGTTGTCAAAGTCCCTAGAAACAACATAGGATTATTTTTTGCTTTTAAGTTTTGAAAGATGATTACTTACCTTGTCCTATAGAACGACTTGCAAAATTATACATATTCAAGGCTATTGCAAAGTCTTCCAAGTTGTTCAAAAACTGGAAAAATGATCTGAATTCATCAAATGTGATACCCTATAGTGGGAGAATATATGTAAATATATTTAGTTTTGCCAAATTTATTATAATAAGTATACTTACTAGAAATAAATAGATTAAGCATCTGCGATGTATCTTGTAAATAAACATTTCCAGGGTAGATTCTGAAACCTTTCTCCAAGCAGAATGTAAAATTCACTCAGATATATTTCCACTGCATAGGGTTGTGACCAATAGCAATAACAGGTGAAAATATTTTTAAAACACTGTCATATCGGGATGCCTGGGTGGCTCAGCAGTTAGGCATCTGCCTTCGGCTCAGGGGCACGATCCTGGAGTCTCAGGATCGAGTCCCGCATTGGGCTTCCTGCATGGAGCCTGCTTCTCCCTCCCTGTGTCTCTCATAAATAAATAAATAAAATCTTTAAAAACTAAAATAAAAAAACCCCACTGTCATATCAGCACAGGTTTCAAAAAATGATACAACAAAAATGAATAAAAAAGTTTCAGAAATAATTCTGTATTTCAGGCCTAAATTTTTTAAACCCTGTAAGTAAATATGATTAAGAAAAAAAAAAGAGGAAAACAATCCCTAAAACACCTTTCTCCTCTACATGTATTCCTTTAATACAGCTTAGTATTAGGTAATCAACATCTGTAATCATGACAATGCAAAAATCAACATGTTGAATAAGCCAAAAACAGTGTACTTATTTCTGCCACGATAGCACTGTCAGGACAGCAGGAGGAAGTGCAATGAGTGTACACTCACAGGTCTGGGCACTACACACAGGGCTCAGTGAGGAACTGTGGAAAGAATTCTAGAATGTCACTTACATAAATTGCAATTATTGCTACTGCTACTAGTTCAAATAAACAGGAACATTATTTGAAGCAAGCACAATGTATTTCAGATAATACAAATTTGGACATAAAGACCTACATTTAATTACTGTGTTCTCAGCAAAATTGAGAAAGAAAACAGAAAAAGAGCAGAGGGCCAAGAGCTGAGGCTTAACAATTGAACACTTTAATATAGTCGAAAAAGGGAAAGGAAAACTAGCAAGGTAGCACTGGAAAGCCAGGGAAAGAACCAGAAGAGTCTAATATAAGCCAACTACTGATTAAATGATTATCGAAATAATATTCATTACCTAATATAAGCCAACTACTGATTAAATGATTATCGAAATAATATTCATTACCAATTTATTATCAAAATAATACTAATTTTTGGTATACATTATTTCCACTTCACTTGCAACCCTAATTTTTACTTGTGAGGAGAATTCTCACTGTCATTTCTTTTCACAATTTTCTCTTTGTCTTTCCTTATATCCATTTATGGCCACCCCAGCCCTGGATCCTGCTTTGTGACCTGATCCCACCTGCCGTATTTTCCAGGGAGAGTGTATGAATCAATTAGGGGGACTGAGCCAGAAGGGGTCTGTCTTGATGCGGAGCGCTTGTTGCTAGGGAAACTGGTCACTGTTTGGGTTCCGTGTCAGTTTATGCTGCGACCAGCTGCCACGGCAATTTTTAAGTGAAGTATAAACAAAAATGCCAATACTTGTAAGGAACATAAGACTAAGAAGCAAACCACAGAATGACAGAATACAATGTTTGCCATCTGAATCTTCAGATTTTTTCAAAATAGTGTTCTCATGTTGAGAAGCCAACTCAAATTCAAAACTGTATAGTAATTCTTCTATATAGGTTTAAACTCTTTGTGTTTGGAAATATGGAATCGTAAACTGAAAAACAGGGCATTCATCTTGAGGGAGATAATTTAAAGCAATCCATTCTAACAGCAGTGAGGGAAAGTGGGTCAGAGAGAGGGAGGATGGCCATTTCTTCTTCTTCTCCACCTTCACTACCAGAATCACTTTTGTAATGCATCATCTGGATTTGAATGAAATGTGTCCTAATTGTTAGAAGTGAAGTGAAAAGAAGTAACTTACATTTTAACAAAAACAAAGTGATGATAACTGAAAAAGTTAAAGCATCAGAAAGACATGAACTGAGAGTTCAGAAATAAACCCAAATACCTATGAAAAGATTGATTTTCAGTAAAAATGCCAAGGCCATTTACTGGAGAAACAATGTCTTACTTTTTAACACCTTTTTAAACAAATAGTGCTAGGAACACTGTATATCCACATGTAAATGAAAGGAGTTGAATTCTTAATTCATTCTATATACAAAATTTAACTGAAAATGGATCAAAGACCTAAATTTAATAGCTAGAGTTGTAAAAATCCTACAAAACCAGAAACAAAAATTTCATGATCTTGGAATTGGGTAACAGTTTCTTCCCTCTTTTTTTTTTTTTTTCATTAATATGTTATTTATTTTCAAAGTGGAAGGGATGTTGTATCTCCTACTTGGTAGTGGTGTGTTAAATATGACATCCAAAGTATGAGCAACAAAACTAAAAATAGACAAATGAGACTTTGTCAAAAGAAAACACTTTTGTATATTGAAGGGTACTATCAAGGAAAGTAAAAAGACAACCCACAGGAGAAAATATTTGCAAACTATGAAGACATGGGCAAAAGACTTGAATAGATATTTCCCTAAAGAAAATGTACAAATGGCCAAAAAGCATAGGAATAGATGCCCAGCATCATTATTCACTGGAGAAATGCAAATCAAAACCACAATGTCCCACTTCACATCCACTAAGATGACTAAAAATAAAAAGACAGGCAATAATAAGTGTTATTGTGGAGAAAAGGTGAAGAAATTCGAAATTTCATACATTATTATTGGGATTAATATTGCTATTTTGGAAAGCAGCTTGGTAGTTCTTTAAAATGTTAAAAATTAAGGATGCAATGTGACCCAGCTATTTCCTCTGAAGTATATATCTAATTTTCTGACAATTCAAAACATATGTCCACATGAAAAAATTGTATATAAATGTTCATAGCAGCATAATTTGAATAGTCAAACTGGAAACAACTCAAAAACAATTCATCAACTGACAAATAGAAGAAATGTGGTATATCTATATAATAAAGTATTATTTGGCAATGAAGTGCTGATATTTGAACTTTGAAAAAGTTATGCTAAGCAAAAAATTACAATGCATACAAGAATTAGGAAAATATGGCCATTGACAGGGGAAAAAGTCAACAAACCATCCCTAAGAAGTTTAATCATTGGACTAAATAGACAAAGATTTTGAATCAACCGTCTTAGATACACTCAAAGAGCTAAAGGAAACCATGGATAAAGAAATAAAGGAAATCAGGAAAACCATCTGTAAAAAAAATGAGAATATCAATAGATGGAGACTGTACAAAGAACCAAATAAAAATTATGGAGCTGAAAGGTACTATAACCGAAATGCAAAGTTGAGTAGATGTTCAGCAGCAAGTTTGAGCAAGCTGAATAAAGAATCCATGAACTTGAAGATGGGACAATTAAAAGCATTCAGTTTGAGGAACAGAAAGAAAAAAAAAATTGAAGAAAAGTAACAGAACCTAAGGAACCTGCAGATACCATCAAGCATACCAAAATACACATTATGGGAAAAGAGAGAAAAAGAGAGAACAGAGCAGAGAGAATATTTTTAAAAATAATGATTGAAAACATTTCTCTGAAATTTGATGAAAGATAAAGTCTACACATTCAAGAAGCTTTATGAACCTTAAGCAGAATAAATTGAAAAAGACTCATAACAAGACATATACTTAAACTGTCATAAGACAATAGCATTCATGAAAGCAGCAGGAGACAAGTTCTTCTTCATAAATAAGAGATCCTCAGTAAGACTAACAGCCGATTTTTCATCAGAAACCATGAGGCCAAAAGTGAGTAGAACAGTTCAGGTGCTAAAAGAAAAAAATCTGAAAATCAAGAATTCTATAAGTGGCAAAGTATTTCTTCAAAAATGATTATTCTCAGATAAACAATATGTGGTAAAATTATCCTTCAAAAACGAAGTAAGACATCCTCAAATAAACAGCAGCCAAGGGAGTTCATTACTAGCAGATCTGTCCTATAAGAAATGCTAAAGGGAGTCATTAAGGCTAAAAAGAAAGGAAACCATATTCTAACTCAAAGCTATATGAAGAAATTAAGAATTCCATTTAAGATAGAGCTAATGGTAATTACACAGATTCCACTTCACATCCACTAGGATGGCTAGAACTAAAAAATCTATATATTCATCCATGGACAGGTGAATGGATAAACAAAAGTATACATACAGTAGAATATTACTCGGCCTTAACAAGGAATGAAGCACTGATACAAGTTACAACATACATGAACCTCAATAATATAATGAAAGAAGCCAAACATATAAGGTTACATACTATATGATTCTATTTATATAAAATAGAATAAGTAAATCCACTGAATCAGAAAGCAGACAACAGATCCTAGAGGCTGGAGGAAAATGCTTAATAAGAATAGGGTTTACTTTAGATGTAATGAAAATGCTTTGGAAATAAAGATGGTATTCACACTGTGTCCACTGAATTGCTCAATTTAAGATGGTTTACGTTACATGATGTTTACCACAACAAAATAAACAAAAGACTAGAATGAGAAAAAGATTAACTTGAAAAATCCAAATAAATCATTAGAACATTATCAGCCAAATAAAATAACCATTCAGAAAATATGGACTTACAAGGGCCTCAAGAGTGAACTACATTTGTTCTCAACACAAAATGCATGTTATGAATAATTTGAATAGGTAACTGATCTAACTGACAACTAGATAATAACTTTTAATATATAAACAACTTTAAACGGTTGAGGGAAATGGACCATTTTGGAATAAACAGAAAATTCAAACTTGAAAATTTACTGGTTGAATGACCTGAGACAGGTCACTTAAATCTTTCTGAACAAGTTTCCTCAAACTTAATAGTGAATTTTACTACTTTCTTATTAGTATTTACATTACATAGTTATTATGAGCAACCCTCTCTCTTCTATAGTCTCTACCTACATTCTCTTCTAGATAAGTTAACCTGGTCTGAGGGCATTTACAATTAAGTTATTTTATATGGCACTATACTCATCTTTTCAAAATTCAAAAGGGACAAAAGCATGTACAATGCAAAATTTCCCTCCCTCCCACCCTTCCTTAGCCATGCAGTTCCTTTCCTTGGAGGAACCACTGTCTCTAGTTATGTGGGTCCTTCCAGAATTAGCATAGGCTATCTTTTTAAACAAATGGTAGTATATTATACACATTGTTTGAGACTGTGCTCTTTTTCACTTGCTGTGTGTTGGAGATCATTCTATAGTAGTATATAAAGAATCTTCTTCATCTTTTTTCGGGAATACCTTTTCTATTCTATAGATACAACATAATTCATTTAACTACTGATTTACTAAAAGACATCTAGATAGTTTCCAATCTTTTGCTATTACAAACAACACTAATAAATAACCTTGTATATCTGCCATTTCACATGAATGAATATATCTGCTGGTAAAATTCACAAAAACAGAAAAGCTTTAAGTTCTACTTCTTTAAATACTATCAATTCATTCAATAGGCATTCTAGGTACTGAGGATATATGAATGAATAAAAAAGATGAAATACCAGTACTACATTCTAGTCGGGGAGACAGACAACAAATAATAATAATAAAAAACAAGTTTTGTTGCTTACCTAGATAAATAATGAAAAATAAACAAAAACTAAGCCTATATTATATTGCATACTATAATATAGTATGTTAGATGATGATAATGCTATGGAATAAAAAGATAAGGGAAGAAAGAATAGGGAATACGAAGGGAGGGGGTTATAGCTTATACAATAGATTATTACTTATATAATAGATTATATATTATTTATATGATAGGTGATTATTTATACATTAGATTGGAAAGAGTAGGCCTCATTGAGAAATAACATAGGAAGCCATGTGGATATCTAAGAGAAGAACATTCTGGGCAGATAAAGGACATATACAAAAGCCCTGAGATAGAAGACTGCCTGGTGTTGAAAAGCAATCAAGCTGTCAGTGTAACTGAAGCAGAGGAAGCAAGGCGGGGAATGGGAGGAAATGAGGTAGGAGGAAATGAGGGAACAGCTGGTGTGGGCTTTGTAGGCCACTGTAAGGATTTTAACTTTTACTTTGAGTATAATGGGAAGTTAAAAAGATCTGAATCATGTTATATGTCATTTCCTTAATTGCTAAATGGAGAACAAATTGTAGGGAGGCAAAGCTAGGAAGAAAAGAGATGATTTAGGAGGCAACTGTAATAATTCAGGCAAGAGAGAATCCTGGCAAGGGTAGTTTAGCAGTGGAGATGACAAGAATGGTCAAATTCTGATGGAGGCAGTGTCAAGAGGATCTGTTGATGGATTCTATGTGGAATGTGAAAGTAAGGAGTCCAAAATTTTGGCTAGAACAACTAGGGGAAATGGAGATTTCATTAATGAGGCAGGAAAGATGGTGTATGAAATTTTGGGGATGATCAGGAGTTTTGAGGTATCTACTAGATACCCAAGTGGAGATCTGAGTAGACAGTACAATGTAAAAGTCTGAAATCCAGGGAACATGTTTAAGCTGTTTGCAAGTCTATACACTAATGATTACCAAAAATAGTCCTTAGTTAAGACTGCAATAGATTGCACCTTAACATTTCAGAGTCACCATAACATATCCAACTGCCTAAGTTGTTTCTTCATTTAGATACCTTATAGCAATCTCAACTTAAATTGTCCGAAATGAAACGATTTCCTAACCCCAAACTTGCAGTCTTACTTATTAGCTCAATGAATGGCACCACTGTTTGACAACGCGGTTCAGGCCCAAACCCTAGGAATTCTTGATTCCTCTTTTTCTTTTACACTGAAATCTAATCCAGCAGCAAGTTAGATTTTTGCAACTAAAAAATAGTATAAAGAGTTCCCATATACTCTTCACCCTGGAATTGAACTTTTTGAGTTACAGATTTCTATGTTGCCATTTGATAAAAGAAAAAGAAAGCCGACTCATTAAGGCCCTAAATAATATCCTAGCAGTAGTAGAACTTCTAATATTTATTTTTAGGGAAGTGTCTATGAATTGAAAAATTCAGTTTATCATGTAAAACAGATAAAAGTCCCCTAAGAGATTATGTAAACTAACAGCCAAATGCATCAAGTCTTTTCTTCTCATTCCTTAGGAAACTGAAGAATTGTTAGCACTGTCACAGTGTATCCATTTTAAACAAAGTCAAACTATTTGCAAGTTTCTCTTGGATAGATTAACTTGACCCTTCTATAAACACAAATAGAAGGCAATATATCCAAAACATCTCATGCTTGAAGGGGTACTTGTAACACCAGTTCTATTTAGTTGCAGTGATGCATTCAAATACCACTAGGTAATGCAACTGCTCAGAATTGCTGACAACACATTTGCTGCTAAACAAATAGACAATCAGTTGTCCCACGTTCTTAACCATTCATGCCATCCAAACTCTTTGAAAAACTTCACTTCACTTCACTTGCTGATAAGATCACTCACTCATCAATGGCCATCTTCAAATGACCTTTTATTAAGAATATTACAAAATAAAGTGTGACTGAAATGATGTCAATATAAACTTTTATATGAGGGGATGTTTATGTAGTAGTCAAAGCATATATCTCAGCAGAATTCTCTTCAAAAACGATATTCAAAATTTGAATAAAACAACTGCTAATAACCTTAAAGGTTTTAAGCATATCTAAGATCTAATGAATCTCTACCCAGAATTTTACATTAATCAATTTTTAAAATTTAGCCAGACAACTTAGGACACTGAGGAAAAGAGAATGAAATATATCCAAAATATCTAATAATCCACAGAGGAGAAAAAGAACTAAGAAAGGATGATATATTCTATAGATGTACACAATTATAAGATAATATATGTAATAAAATAGATATAGGGAATTAGATACCTTTTCTTCAGGTATACTGTAACGCACATTTTCCAAAAATACTGATGTATTTTCCACATTTGTATATCGTAAAAGAATATGAGCAAAATCTTCTTCACTGATAGTGTTCATCCCATTAGAGTAGGAAAGGAATTCTATTTCTAGAACTTCTGTCTGAAGGTTATCCATAAATCTATGACAAAAACATAAAGAATGAATAAGATAAATGAAAGATGATGGCAACAGATGATTTATCAACAGATAAATGAAGAGTGACAGCCTCTCAGGGCTTTGGCTTCCTCATCTGTAAAATGAGGATAACAAAAAGACTTTGCAGGGTAGCAATGAGACTTAAGAGAGTTATTGTGTAGTGCCTGGGATTTACTACAGTAGACACTATATCCATGCTTATTACTATGGCTTGCTGAGACAGAGTTGGTAATATACTTTCTTAGGAATATCAGGAAATGACCAATCCAGATATCCAGGCATTTCTTATCATTCAGTAACCTCCCATTATACTTATCAGTATAGTGACTAGTATACAGGTACTGATGGAAATGCTTGTTAGAAAATCTTCAGTTAAGAAGATGAAACAAAAAAAAAGATGAAATCAGCAAACAGGTGAGTGTTTCTGCATCAGATTATTCCTAAAGACCACTGACTTTAGCATTTTAACATTTTTCAAAACAAATACAAAATTAAGCTCACCTATAAAAATCTTCAAAGTTGAGCTCAGCTTTTCCTTTCTTTCCAAAAAAGTGTACAAGCAGTGTAGTATCTGTTACTAAACTTGTAATGTCATCAGCACGCTTAAAAAAAATCACAATTTAAAGGTTAGCTGAAATAAACAAACAGAATAGGGATACCCAATATATCTCAAAGAATTTTATCAACATTTAAATGCCAAGAACATGAATGTATTAACATTAGAATGAAAAGCTTAAGGCTGCACTAATAAATGCCATTGCAGTTAAAATGAAGTGCAATATTTGAAAATAGAAATATGACTGATATTATCTTTATCCTCAAAAAAATTTAAAGATAGGACTATATTATTAGTTTTCTTTATTTATTTATTTTTATTTTTTTATATTTTCAATTTTCAACCTCAAAGTATGTATATAGGATATCTGTGTTTGGGATCCCTGGGTGGCTCAGTGGTTTAGCGCTGCCTTCAGCCCAGGGTGTGATCCTGGAGACCAGGGATCGAGGCCCACGTCGGGCTCCCTGCATGGAGCCTGCTTCTCCCTCTGCCTGTGTCTCTGCCTCTCTCTCTCTCTCCGTGTCTCTCATGAATTAAAAAAAAAAAAAAAAAAAGGATATCTGTGTTTTAAATTATCTAAAATAATTAAAATCTTTTAGTAATCATCTAAATGTTTTATCTTCATTTATGTCATTTAGTTCAGATTTTCCTAATCAACCTAAAAAATCAATTTTTTTAAAGGATGTTCAAAAGAGGCAAATTCTTCAGATGTATGGAATATACAGGGCTGACAAAAGAATGGTCTTAAGCTGCACAAAATAGTTTCCTTTGAGCATGATACTTTTCTATTGTATTCCATATTTATGATAAACAGAAGATACTGTATTTTGAGAAACTCCTTAAAAGTCTTACATTATTTTTTGAATGGATAAGAGATTAATTCCAGAGGACTTCCAGAGGTTCCAACAAGTGTATTCTTAAAATCATTTAATTCTAGTCCTTATAAAGTTTAATGGCCTATGAAAGTAGTCCTTCTTTCCTTTAATGTGGTTTTATAGATTTTCCTTTCTTTTTCCTCCCTCCTCTTCCATTCCTTACTCTTTTTTCCTTCCTTCCTCACTTGGTCATTAACTCATATCTATCTTATAAACTCAGGTACAAAAATCATAAAATTCAAATGATTATAACTCTCCCCCATACATTATCCTGGGAAATATAAGAAAAATAAGAGGCTTAATAATAACTAGCATTTTCTGTATTAAAAAATTAGCTGTAAATGTCCATTCAAAGGTACATACCTGAAATGTTACTTCTTGGACAGTATTCTGTTTCACAGAAAACAGAAGTAAAAAGTATTTATTTCTCTACAGAGGGTAAGTTGTGTTCTATGATCTCTGACAAAAAGTCTTCATCTTACCCATTTCACACTAACTCTTGGTAATCTTTTGATTTCTTATAGCTCTCTTCCCAATCTTTCATAAAGATAGCTATTCTGTCCTTCATTACATTTGTTGGATCTGTATTTCCTTCTCCCTAGACCAAATATTATTAACTTCTAATGACTAATTTGGCATCATAAAGACATCTTGTGATTGGGCTTTTTCCCTCCTACATGCCTTCTTTTAATCCTTGTTTTTCTTAAGTGGTCCCTTTGCCTCTTTGATTACTTAGGCCTCTCTTAAAACCTCCAACATGTAGGGTATCTTCTACTTTAAATTATCTAAAATTGTTGAAGCTCTTTAGTAAATTGTGTAGTCTTATTTATTTTTGTTTAGCTTGGATTTTCCTAAGTAATCTCTAGCATATAACCTTCTTATAATTGGGTTGAAAGATTTCTATTTAGTTTAGTTTGCTGACAGGTCCCAAGTATTTTTCATATATATAAATGTGTTTGTGTGTGTGTATATACTTCCTCCCCTGTAATATATATAACTTCTTCAAAGATCTGATTGCCAGGGAGAAAGTAACAGAACCTGGAAGCCAGGTGTCACATACTATCTTTTAAATATGCCTCCTAAACAAGCTTATAATGGATATTGAGGAATATTAGTGGTGCCAACCTTTCAGTGTTCTATATATGACAACAGACTAGGATAATTTTGAGTAGTGCTCAAAAGACACTATTACTTTCACAATAGCTTTAGGTTGAGGAGACAGACTGCTATAAGAAGAGGATTTAAAATCAGAATGCCTGAGTTCATAATCTTTAGTTTCCTTATCAGTAAAATAGGCATAAAACTATCTATGATCATGGTTTTGAGGATAAAATTAGACTATGAGTTTAAATGAAGCATATAAATGTTAATATTGGCATATAAGATGCTTTGGAATAAAGCATTAAGACCTTTGGGAAAAAAGAGAGATCTATAAACAGTCTTTTGTGATTGTATATAATCAAGCCTAGTCCATTATTATCCATGGAACAAGCTTAAGTAAGTTTGGGAAGAAAATATTTGAGAAGGCATGCCTAATGGAGCACAAGAGCTCTGGAGGTTCCATTGAATCAGAAATCAACATTAGGAACTGGGGTATCTATCTAGAAGCTGGAGGGGTGGAATGTGGGGGAGAGATAAGGTAAATCAGAAGAGAGGCCATGGCGTTTTAGAAAAGTTGCTTACTTCACAAATAAACACTGGTGTGGTGAGCATATTAAGATGATGAGCTCAAAGCCAGTCAAGGATTCTGCCTTTGAATCCTGACTTTTCTCCTTATTAACGAAGCGACCTCGGGGAAGTTAATCTCTCTGAGGATATTATTACCCTCAAGAATAACAACAGTACCTACCTTAAAGTGTTGTTGTGAGGATCTGGTAACACATCTAAATCATTTACCACTAACTGGCATATTGTACATGCTCAACAAATATTATTATTATTTTTGCCAAATCAATATATTTCAGTTGAAAAAGGACTTGACAAGACAGAAAAGATAATAATGTTGAAGCTTAGTGGAAAAAAGTTTTACATGGCACACTATTACTTCTTTTTTAACTGAAACTACATATGTGTTATATAGATCTGACCAAAAAATGCCTTCAAATAAGAGGTCACAGGAACACCCAAAATTAGTGAACTCAGGTAACAATTATGAAATGTTTTCCTTTAGTGCAGTGATGTCCTTTACCTCAAAATCTAACACAGTGAAATGAGATGGCTTTGTTTTATACAGGTTTTCTATAATGACCTCATTCTTTCAGCTTTTCTCATGCCTACTGAGCAGAGCAGATCTTCGTTTACAGTCTTTCATCATCAAAATCTTATTAGACTTAGGTTGCACTTATCCAGATAATCCAGACCCACAGAGGCATAAGTAACAGTTTGACATTAGAAAAAAAAAATTAGAAAATGGAAATGGTGAAAACTTTTCTCTCCCCATTCAATGAAACAGAGCACTATTGGGAGTCATTGAAAACCATACCAGTGTCCTTAGTATCCTAACAGTGTTATATAACTTAAATCACAGGGGAGTTGGGACAAAAATAGAGACTTTATCCCTTTGATTCTTGTGTCCATTGTTAAAATAAAATGAATTCAGGTGTTTTCATAACAAAGCAAGAAAAATCCACAAAAAAATCCCATGGGCCATTTACATGAAAGGCCCTTATCTTTGTTGTCAAATGATTTCATCAAAAATAAAATAGATACATTTACATGGAATTAAAAAGTATGTAAAAATATTACAGATTTTAAGATAATCTTTCAACCTATTTTTACTGATTACAATGGGATAATAATTTTATTGAACTCTATCTAAGGGCAAAGGGGAGGGAAATCAAATATATTTCTAAGCTTTCCTTCTGAATCAATTTGAATCCTGAAATACTTCTACTATAAGCAATTCAATGTTATGGTGGCATTAGTAGTAACCTATAAGGAATTTCAATGAGTTGTAACTCAACTACGGTTAATTTTCAATTATCCTTTCTAAAGTGGGAGGGTAGTAAGAGATAATCTCCAAATAATTATTTTACTTTAGAATACAATGTAAGTTTTGTTTTCTTCTTTCTTCTATCAGATTTACTTTCATGATGTTTGAATCAATTCATTAATTAATTTTGTAATTTATGATTATAGTGTGGATTGATTATAGCCCATGATATGCTAGTAAACTAGCTCTTTAGGAAACAAAACAAAAGCCTGATTTGTAGTGTTTGCCAATTTCTATGGTATTAATACTTCTATCATAGCCACTTTCAAGTACCAATAGGATATTACGGATGTTGAGTTGGAAGACATGTACAGAATTAACTCTAGGAGCCATAAAAGCCAGCTCCAGCAACCTCTGACAGAATGATAAACATCTTTGAAAGGTCTTATGCCTACCTTATAATCTTTGAGTGTATGTAAGAACTGACTAGGCTTCTAATACTAAACCTCCCAAGACTTGAATTAAATTCAACATTGAATTAGTGGATTGTGTCTAATTGTGAGAATTTCGAGCAGAGTTAAATTAGATTACAGATAGGCTGGAGGCCAAGGTGAACAATCTAGGAGGGAGAGAGAGCAGTGATAGGCCTGTTAGTTTGAAGCTAGGACCCAGTTTGTTTCTAGGACTCTAGGGCCAATGTCCCTATTTGCTCTTATTTGTAGGCACTGACTAGTATGTGCCTGCATAAATGATTATAGAATTAAGTACTTCTGAAATATCTTACATGAAACATCTATTACCACTTTATGCCTAAAGAAACTGGTTCAAACCCAAAAGGTGATTTTAAAAGGTTAATTACTGATCATAATTACATCATATTGACATATCAGGGGTAAATTAGAGAAAGGGCAAAATGCTTTATTTATTTGTTTTGGGATTTTAAAAATTGAGCACAACTGACAACATTAACATTTCTAAGTACCTGTGCCAGTCTAGAGATGCCAATTGGAGAAACACTACATACAGATAAGAGAAGTCACACCTGGTTCCAGTTTACTTCTATAGATATTTTTAGGCATAATTTTTAAAAGTCAAACTTCAGAAAACGAAAGGAGAAGCCAGCTTTAAAGATGCAAAGAATGAAAAATATATCTTCGTATTTACTGAAAAGTTCTTTGTGGTAAGACTGATAGTCATTTCTAATAAATTCTTAATAGGATATATGAAATCATGTTTAATGTAGAAGACATATAGTCCATCTTTTAAAATGACAAATCCCTAAAAAAAACAACAAATAAACCCAAAACAAAATGACAAATCCCTAGTAACAGTGGCATGATGAGTGAGTGGTGGAAGTAGTCCACCTGAGTGCAGCAATAAGGTGCATGCCTATGGAATTCCAAAATAATAATAAATAACAGTCAGTCTGTTTTTAATTTTCTATGCACTGGCAACCCAAAACAATGTCAAGTTAAAGTAATCCTCCCTTCCTTGATTGACTGCTCCTACCATACCTCCCTTACTCACTCTTGGTAAGCTACACACAACTAATATTAGGAAATTAAATGTTTGAATCTACCATAACTCTAAAGCATTAGTTGTCTTTTACTAAGTTAGAAGTTTCAACACTTCATGAAACAATGTAAAATTATAAGGTTAAAAGATTCAGTGAAACTATAAAATAGTATTCTCAAATTTCCTAAAGTGATCCTTAAGTTAAAAATAACAATATCTCTTTTTAATTAAGTTGGAAAGTCACATTTTCTACAACAAGCAAGTTGAGACTATTATATTATATAACATAGACTCTTATAGGTGATCTTGCAGCCCCTGCCAACACAGGTGACATATTCAAATATATCATTTACATATAGAAATTATTGCTTTACTGCAGAAAAAGGAAAATATAAAATTATTTTTGGTTTCATCATTATAACTCTAAAATGAAATGAAGACTAGTTTAACAAAATGGCAAATAGTACAGGGTCCTGGTTGAGGTTTAATTATACCTCTGCGAGGTCTGAAAAGAGTGCTTGGCTTGTATTACGTCTCAGTGTATCCCAATAGCTTCTGGAGACAAGTTCCTCAGCATCTGTTTTAAGTACCTGTAGAAGTTTTAAGAAGTACATCTGAAATCTAAAGAATAGTCACAAAGAATGATAATTTATACACTTTAAGTCTCTTCTAGCCAACCTTGAAAAGAAAACACATTAGCTTACCTGTTTTGTTTTCTGCTGCGCACAACAGTATTATATTACATTGCTGGTAAACCCAGGGTATTTTCAAAGGTGTAATGGTATATAAGCACTAGCTGGACATACAATGTGGCTTTGTCAAAAAGAATCACATTCCTCAGCCCTCCCCATGCTGTCTACTGAAACATGGGTAACTTCTAAGAAAGTGTGAAACAAAAACTTTATTCACACCTTATGTGAAGTAAATTCATTCTGAGAGTATTGTGGTAATCTTGTAGCAACCTATAAAAATTATGCTTAATTTAAAAATCAATTATTATTGCCTAGTATATATCATGTTGATGCATCAAAGAATAAAAATGACCACATTCACATGTAGAGAAACAAAATTCAAATCAATCTAAAACTTGTCAAAAAGAAATATGCCAGTTTAGGTTAAACTAGTCAAAGCTACTCAGGAATTTGGTAGGTTTGTCTACTGTGAGTAGATACAGTACTTTCTACTCTATCGCAAGGACAGAACACTAGCTTCTGTCTCAGAACTGGCTAATCTGAAGAAGGTGAAATCATGATTAAGATGTGCAGTCTAATCTTCATATGAAAATGTAGAAGTACAAAAACAAACAAACAAACAAAAAAAAAAACAAAAAAAAAAAACAAAAAAAAAAAAGAAAATGTAGAAGTACAAGCGTAACTTGGGTCTCTGTAAACATAATTAAATGCAGTTTCTGTCAGGATTTATCAGGGAAGATTTCACAGGGTCTCAGGCTTAGTATTCTGGTTCTTGTGAGAAGAAAATGCTGCCTGATGTACATAGGAGTGAGTGTCTGATGATGAAGAGAACTTTTATTTTTGTGTGTTTATTTTAAGTCTGGTGCCACTAACAAAACTATAATGTGTTTAGGAGTTATTTCAAAAAACTAAGCTTTAATTCATTATTATTAATTAGAAAAACACTGCCTACTGCCTATATTTTAATAAAATCTTAATAATAAAGTATTATTTTGCAGGAACCACTTAGATAAATGTAGAATATTTATTACAATCAGTGTAAATGCAGCAATATGTCAGAGAATCTACTCTTCACACCCTCTAGTAACAAAACAAACTTTAACTAAGAGTTATAAGCAAAGTAAAATTAGCTGAATTCAGAACAAAGTTCATCTCTTTATATAAATATATTGTAGAACCTCAATAAATGTTAGCTAGATTGAATATTCTGAAAATATTATCTCAATATTTTTCAATGTGGATACATTTTTTATTGTAAATGAAAAGGTTAGTATATGATAAAGAAAGGGGTTGTTAAACCTATCGGACTAGAAAATCAGGCTGACCACACTACTATTTGGAGGTTAACAGGAATAACTGATTCACTTTGTAAAGTAATGCCTCCTTCCTTCTTCCAACCCTGGTCACCATCACCACTCACACACACACTCCCATATGCACACACACCAACATGGATGACATCAGAAGGATGTTTACAAAATATTAAAGGGTAAAAGTAGTTTGACAAACTATATTGATATGGATCTCTATAGAAAAAAATACACTTTCTGAGCATAGAAGTAAATATATTCGAACATGATGATTATCTCTGAATGGTGAGATTAAGATGTTTTCTTTTTAAAAATATTTTAAGAATGTATATTTACTTTTTTCAATTAAAAAAATCTTATTTAGAACATAACAGCTTAATAGTCCCCTCTGTTGAAAGCTTTCACACTCAATATTTAGGTCCAAAGATTAAATTATGATAGAATACATAACTGAGTTGCTGTAACTGCTGATATATGGTTTTTTATCCATGCTCTTTTAGATTAGAGTTTCTGAGAAAAGGAATAATATTCTCACAGCAACTACTGTCATTTCTATATTAAGGGGAAAAAAGCTCATATATCAGTGATTTTCTTGGCATAGTCATAGATTCCTATAAACGTGTCTCTTCAGGAGCCAGTATTTAATTTTTTAATGATTTAGCTGATGAGAGTAAATTTTCAGAACATGCAAAACTAGTGGAAAAGCTCAATATCAGAAAAATATAGTATTTAAAATAAGCTTAAAGTAGCAATGACAATCAGAATAGATTTTATAGCAAGAAATGCAAAGCAGATACAAAACCAAAGTATCTGCCTACAGACTAAAGAGAGACTGAGAGGGGAGATGCCCAAATATAACTAACTGAGCATTGTGATGGTTATGTAATAGACATTATGATGCTCTGATATGTAAATATGGGAAAATTTGCAAAGAGTTCCTTAAGTCTTCTTCTCAGGGTCTTTGATTAATACATGAACTTTAGGCTTCCTTACTAGAATGTTAAGTCAGTTGTAGACTTTTATTAAAAGAGGTAAAAGAAGACATAGATAGTTCAGAAGAACTTAAAAAATGAATGGCACAGGCAAAATGATGTCTCAAATGTACTGTATTCTGTAAGTATGACACATTTTTTGCCGAGGTTTAGAGTCTGTTATTAGTAGAGTTTTGGTCAAGAATTCCCTATGCCTTTTTGGCTGAGCTAAAGTAGGAATTCTACTGAAGACATTAATGACAGAAGGAAATTAATGATGACATTAATGATAGAAGGAAAGAAGGAGGTATGATCTGAAAAGTTCCTAGGCTGAAACCCTAAACCCCAAGGTGATAGTATTAGGAGGTGGGCCTTTGGGAGGGGATTATCAGGTCAAGGTGGGGTGGGGCAGAGCCTTCATGAATGGGATTAGTGCCTATAGAAGCCCAAGGGAGTTCCCTTATCTTCTTCCACCACATAAGGACATAGGGAAAAAGTGCCATTTATGAGCCAGGAAGTAGATCCTTATCACGCACCACACTGCATCTGCCAGTTCCACGATCTTGGACTTCCCACCTTCCAAAACAATGAGAAATGTTTGTTCTTTATAAACCACTCAGTTTATGGTATTTTTATTATAAAAACATGAATTGACTAAAACAGAAGGAAAGAAGGAAGAAAGGAAATAAAAGAAGAGAGACAGGAAAGACGGAAGAGAAAACAAAGTTAGGAAAAAAGAAGACTGATTTCAAGAAGGGAATATTATCACTGTGGTAAGCAGAATAATGGCTCCCTGAAGAGGTAAATACCCTATTTACAGTTAGTATCTGGGAAAGATTATACTCAGAGATTGGGCAGGCTTGGAAAACAAAAACAAAACAGAAGCCCAGAGAACCAGAGAGTAAACTGTCTTTACTATTAGTGATGCTCAAAAAACACATACACAAAAATTAAAAACAAACAATAAAAAAATTTGTATAATCTGTGCCATTATGACAACTGTGGCCTGGAAAACTATAATCTGAGACTTGTAATTTCAAGTTACATAGAACTGCAATTTTCCACAGAAACACACACACACACACACACACACACACACACACACACCCTTAACCCAGTCAGTAATGAGTCTCCACAGACACATTCCAACAAATACATGCTCAAAATACAAAATTACTAAACACAGAAGAGCATAAACCACAAGTGAGAACCAACAGAAACAAACAAATAAACAAAAATAGAAGACCTGCCAACTTCAGATATTGAAATTATTAGGTATAGAATATAAAATAAGTTTAATAAGCTTAAAGAATATGAAGCTGTATTTGAAAGGATTTTTTTAGTAAAAACAAACTACCAAAAATTAGTTGGCTGATCAGAAAAAGAACTAAATAAAGCCTCTGGACATTAAAGATGGAACCACTGAAGCTTGGTATTATATTACATGTAGCTAGAGAGAAAATTAGTGAACACGAATGTAATATGAATAAGTTATACAGAAATGCAATGTGATGATAAAAATATGGCAAATTATTAAAGAAAAGTTAAGAAAAAGTTGTACACGTAGAAGACAACATGAATGTCTATGAAAGTTCCAGAAAGTAGTAACAGATAAAATGGTAAAAAGACTATATCCAGAGAGATATTGGCAATGAATTTCCAAGACTTAATGAAAGAAAACAATACCCATACTTGAGAAGCCTGATAAATTTCATGATAAATAAAGGCCAAAAGACAGATACACTGTAGTAAAATTGTAGAATACGAAAGGAAACAGAATCTTAAAAGTAGGTAGAAAGAAAAACAAGATTAAGTACAAAATAATTAGATTCAGAGCTGACCTTTCAATTTCAATAACAGAAGCCAGAAGACTGGAATGATATAATTTGCTGAAAATAAATATCAAACTACAATAATATATCTAGTAAAATTATCTTCCCAAATAAGGGCACAGATAAATAAAGATAAAAAATGAATTCATAGAAACAGAACAGATTGGTAGTTGCTAGAAGCAGGTTGAGGGGTAGAGGAGTGGATGAAGATGGTTAAAAGATACCAACTTCTAGTTATAAGATAAGTAAGTCCTGGAGATGTAAGGTACAGCATGGTGACTACAGTTGATATTGTACTATGTATTGGAAGTTGCTATGAGAGTAGATCTTAAAAGTGTTCATCAGAAGAAAAACAATTTGTAACTATCTGAAGTGACAGAGATCAACTAAACTTACTGTTGTACTCATTCTCTAATATATATACATATCAAATTATGTTGTACACTTTAAACTGATATAGTATTATATGTCAATTATATCTCAATACAACTGGGAAAAAATAAGGGCAAAATAAAGTATTTCCAGAAAGAACATCACTTGAGGATATATATGTTCTGAGATTAATATTGTAAAAATTAGGAGAGAAGGAGATTAAAAAGGAGATTAAGAAATGGTAAATATGTAATTCTTTTTTTTTTTTTTTTAAAGGTTTTATTTATTTATTCATGATAGTCACAGAGAGAGAGAGGCAGAGACACAGGCAGAGGGAGAAGCAGGCTCCATGCACCGGGAGCCCGACGTGGGATTCGATCCCGGGTCTCCAGGATCGCGCCCTGGGCCAAAGGCAGGCGCCAAACCGCTGCGCCACCCAGGGATCCCTAAATATGTAATTCTAAACTAACACTGATACTATATACTTAAGAAATCTAGTTTCTGAGATTTAAAAAAAAAAAATTGTATAACCTCAAGTATCCCTGCCAGGAGAATGAAAGACATCAAAGCACTGTAAGACTATTTTTAAGGAAGAGGTGAAGATAGAGCCTATCTAGTGAGAGACTTGATTATTTTAAGTATACTTAGTATTAAAATTTCAAGAATAACTATACAAGAAATAGAAATATAATGAGTGTCTTCTAAACTAATAGGAAAATGAAAAGAGTAAAAATAAATCTTAGTTAATTCAAAAGAAAGGTAAGAAAGAAGAGTATATACAATGGCTAAAATCCAAATAAATTAATAGTCACAATAATGTAAATTGATTGGATTTGTCAAATTAAAAAGTACAAATTATCAACCCATATAAAAAAGAACCAATAAAATACACAGATTATATGCTTTAAAGAAGACATATCTGGATATAAGGAGAGAGGCTGAAAAGATAGATCAGACTTCTATTAATGACAGGATAGTAAACAGCACTGACCTTCTCACTGACAATAACTGAAAAGGTTGGGCAAAATATAAAAGATATCTTTTTAGAAGTATCATAAAGACATTATTTGCCTCTGGTACTGTGTTGATTGCTGGTGTGGTGGGTGAAACTGCTGGTGCCTTAGTACAGTGACAGCAATGGCATCAAAGACAAATCATTACGTTCTATGTAAATCATTACATTCTTCAGTTCCATATACTCACATCAAAGAAATTTACTTAAGAATGTACTTGCTAAAGAATAAAACTTACAATTTTTAAAATTAACCTTTGAGCACACATATTTTTCATATTTATTGTGATGAAACTAGAAACATTCATAAAGCACTTCTGTCTTCTGAAGTATGATGGTTGTCTTGAGAAAAAAACATTAGTGCAAGGGTTTGTTTTGCAGGATGAACTAGTCATTTATTTAATGAACTGTCATTTTTACTTGCAAGAACAACGGCTAGAGAAACTGTAGTGATTCAGACTTTGGTAGCTGACAGGCACTTTTGTGAAAATGAACCAAGTGAGCCTGTCACTTCAAGGCCAACAACTGATAGTATTTGTTGCCAAAATAACAGGTTGCAACAGGTTGAATGCAGAAACATCTATGAGAAACAGCTCTCTTCTATTAAACCAGACATTATAGAGATTTGCAAAAAAATGTGAAATACCATTTTCTTCACTACATTTTTAAACTTATTTTTCATAAAAAATATCTGTCTTGTGAATTTATTATTTCTAAACAGATTAATAAATACTTTTAAATTTCTCTTTTAATTTCTAATGTGATAAATATAGATGCAACCAACATAAAAACTCTTTTGGGTCCTCTATACTTCTCAAGAATGTAAAGGGATCCAGAGAACAGAATGCTTGAGAACTGTTGTTACAGTAAAAAAATTAAGTGAACTAGGATTTGATACAACAGTGCATATGAAACTGACAATCCTGATGGTTGTGTCAAAGAAGCAAGAACAGAAAAATTCATATAATATTATTCCATTTGTATGAAGCACAAAAATGGGTAAAACTAATATTGTGGAGGATGCATTAAGTAGGTGGTAAAACCCCAAAGCAAAGCAAAAAAGTGATTTATATAAAAGTAATGATTGTGGTTATCTTTTTGGAGGAGAAGGAGGGATTATGACTAGAAAGACCTGTGAAGGGGCATTTAGGGACATGGCAATGTTTTATTTATTGATATATATGAGGGTTAAGCTTTTATTATTCTTTATTTTATATTTATATTTTGTTTGCAGTAAATTTCTTTTTTTTTTGCAGTAAATTTCTGAACTAAAAAGTATATTTTAAAAATAAGAGAAAGTTGCATCATTATTAGAGTAAAAAATAAAATAGAAATAGAAATATATAAAATATTAATAAAAATAAAGTTGATATATTTATTTTGACAACTATATTGATTTTTAGGCAAAAAAACATTTCTAGAGATCTGCCTTCTTATATCAGGCAATAACAACCCTTCAAAATATATAAAAAATTTAAAATAACAAAATTTTAAGTAGAAATTAACAAGTCTATCACTGTAATGTATACTTTAACATACTAATTAACAGATCAAGCTGACAAAAACATTAATGATACAGGTTTAAAACCTGTATTAACATGTTTGGTCTTAACAATATAACCCTATACCCCCAGTTGGAGAATACACATTCTTTTCAAACACATTGTTTTAGTCCATAAAACATGTCTTAACACATGTTGAAAACTGTATAAAAATTGGCATGTTTTCTGATTACAATAGAATTAGGGTAATTAGAATAATCTTTAAAACACTTAAAGAAATCATATGGGGCATTTCAAAGTAAAATATACTTGACTCTGCACTATTTATTCTTTTGAATTTTTTATACTTATTTTCATTGCTGTGGCAAGATAATCAATAGTTGAATATGAGAAATATGGGAAGAATCACGGTTGTTTGCAACAGAAAAGGCTATAAGGTAACTATCTTCATAGATATGAAGGAGAATGTTCAACCTTACACTCTACCAAGAAATAATCTGACATAATACAGGCAGAAGCTCCTGTAAGAGTGATTAAATTTTCTAACAGGCTATTGCGGAGGCCACAGAACCTTTCTATAGTCAAAGTCAGGAGGGTCCCTACCTTTCCTGAATGAACTTCAGGAAAGAACTAGAAACCAGGAACTTCTTCCTAATAGTAGAATCTTAGGTTATATTCAGCTCCAGGATCTGTATTCGCATTAGATACTTTGACACTACAGTTGATCTACAATTTTGGAAACCAGCACATAACTACCAGTTAATATATAACATTGTACTAATATATCTGTGCAATATGGATATCATGGTATTTCACATAAATTTTGGGGCCAACTGAATTTTTTTCTAATTTTAAACAAGTTTCCCTTGGTGCTTCCATTTTTAAATTTTTTAAAATAATCATCCCCTTCTGAACAAAAAATCATTCTATTAGAGGGAAAAAAAAGTCAGTATATATAACCAAGTAAACCCTAAGGGAGTTGAAAAGTCATGTAATCCATTTAATAATAAGATGGTATCGTTTAAAATGACATCAAGTTATATCCACTTAAAATATGTGTTTTATATTCTTAGATGGAAAAATTATGTCTTCAGTTAAATAATAAAAATAAACAAACATTACCACAATAAAATGTAAAATCATATATTTACTTTCCTATTAAATAAGCAAACAATATAAATGAAATAGGCAATTTAAATCTGCTTAATATTATTCTCTTACTGTCTGAGTGACTGCAATTTATATATGTAAATTAAACTAGAGCTATGTTAGTACCTGTTTCCTTTTAACAATAATACTCTGGAATGTATATGTTTAATAACTGCATAATCATCTATATGAAAATTATTTGCATTTAAAGGAAAAATATAAAATGCCAGTTGGAAAAATGGGTCATGCAATGACACACGAGATTAGAAGATTAAGTAATAAACTCACAAGTATTATTAACATTTATTAAGTGTTGGAGGGCATATGGCATTATAATCAGATTTTCATTTTATACATTCTTACAAATTTTTGCAATGATTAATAGAGGAACATTAAAATCTTTAAGAAAATGGCAGACTTTATCTAATGGAAAACAGTAGTGAATTTTGCTGTAAAAGTTCAAAGTAATTGTAAGGTATCAATTATGTTTCAGTCATAAGGGTCTCATGGACTTGGCTTATTCTCCAACGTGTTCTAGGTCCATTCCTTGTGACTGAAGCAAGATAACTTGGGTTTATTTTTTGCTGAATCATTCTCCAATGTATGTTCAAATCTAGGACAGAGTTAATTTTATTGTTTGGAATTTTGATTAACTCTCCAACATAGGAGACAGCATACCTGCTTGTAGAGTTGGACACTATAACACTTTCAGCAGGACACTGAGTCAGTAAACCTGAATTCAAGGGCTTCTCTCAGAGGGAGTTTCTATAATTTGAAAGATTCTTCTAAGTGACTTAAGGATCCTGGGGAAATTAAATGAACTGTGCACATTTACATACAAAAGGGGCTATGGCCTATTCTCAGTTGTTTAGTAGCTGGGCTAACCAACAAGCTCTGACTTTCCAGGAAGAAGGAAAGAAGAAGAAACCTTAGCATAAGTATATCTGGAAGATCATTTGCAGGAACTCTCAACTTTTTCAAGAAAAGAAGAGTCTGAAAATCATAATCCTCTTTGCGAAATAACATGATACACTGATACATTAAACATATCAGGTATCATACCAGACTTCTGTATATACCACAGGCAGTATCCAGGAATCAAAAATTTTAGAAAAATTTTGCAGAAATACTGATGACTAAGAAAAGTCTATCTATTAATATTCTCTTTATTAGAATTGAGAAAATACTATAGCTGATGGAAAGATCTAGATCTTAAAATACCTGTGTTCTGCAGGAGCATAGCCTGAGAATCTGCTCCATAATTTGTACTTAACTCTTCAAAAACTGCTGAAAAATATAAAATTTTGATTATTTTACCAGAGCTTCTGGCTGTTGTTCACTCAGCTTTTCCTTATTTTAATCTAAAGTTAAAAATATACAATTGCTCTGTAAATTTTATTCTTCTCATAAATCTAGGAAGGAAATAAAAATTTTGGCTTGGCTGCACCTTATCATATTCAATAAATTCCTAAACATTCTCAATAGCAGATATAGCTGTATATAAAGAAATAGCATTATAAGTATAACAGGTGAGGGCTATTTACATAAAGAACATTTAAAGTATTGTACATACACTATTAGTAGGAGAATGGTATCCATAAAGTTGAAGACGCTGACATAGAGCACAAAGGGCCAAATGAAGTGTCACATTTCAGAATGAACCCAAGTATAGCAAAAGAAAAAAGAAAAAGACGACAAAATAATCAATTAGGAAGGGCAAATCATTATGCTACATTCTATATAGAGCACACACACAATACAAGTGGGATAAATGTTAAAGATGAGTAGCAAAGTTTTCAAATCTCATAATTAAATATTAAATGAATCTGTGCTCATTTCAACCATTTTCATTTTAACTTTCTGATAGAACTATTGCTTTGAGTAAAACATTCCTCTGAAGTACACAGTTCCATTTAGACATGCTTCAGCAATTCTATACGGGTTAGGGGAAAAATCTAGATGTAGCAGCATGGCAGTGGAAATGGTATGAGAGATCTGCAGTGGAATCTTGTTCTATTTTTAGTGCTGTGATCTTAGGCAAGTTAATGAACTTCTCTAAGATGGCTTTCTCATCTGCAAAACAGGTATGATACTTACCTGGCAGAAATGTAATGAGGACTACATGGGAGTAACATTTATAATGGATATAGCACAGAGTGTCTCAGAAATGTTATGTTGCCTTCTTTCCTTCGGAAGCATATACTGGTAAGTGGCTACATGTTTTAGCTCATTTAATCCCTGTAACGATCACATGTGGTCATTACTACTATTATCCCCATTGCACAAATGAAGAAACTGAGGCACAGGCAGGTTAGGACCTGTTCAAGGTCACCCAGATAATGAATGACAGAGCTAACATTCAGACTTTGAAAATCTGGCTTCTGAGCCTGTGCTACACTGTCTCCCTAATGAAATCTATATATTTTCACTATAAGCCAAATATCAACTGTTTAAAAACTCAAAAATCTCATCAGTTCAGATTTGCATTATTTAAAATGTGGCAATAATCAACAATAAGTTACCTCTAATTATCAATGTTGTTAAACATAATAAAAATATTTGTAGAGAGTTTTACTGTCTTAGAATGCTGTTTGTTTAGTTCAGAGGCTGTACTAAAAATTATTTCTGAATTGTTTTAAGGAATTGTTTTAATAGCTAATTATGTAAGTAAATTTCAGGTGCACTAATTAAACTGTACGATAAACACCTATGAGAACCTGTGCAGATCAATGTCTCTAGGAAGCATTTCTTTACATATAAGCAAATTATACAGTATATTACTTATAAATTATTTTTGTTTTTTAAAACAAGTTTCCTCCGTATATTTACTAGAGAATGCTTCACTGACCTATATACATATAAAATTATACAACTTAGGGTATGCTAATATAATTTAAATTTCATAATTCAGATAGACTTTCCCTAATTAATCCAAGTTAGCGAGGTTTTATTGTATCACTATTATGAACTATTTGCATTAAATCAGCATTAACTTTACCTAAACCTCAGAGCCCAGCTTTGTGCTGACAGTGTAACTTTTCCCAATATGGGTTGTCTGCTATCATGTCTCCTTTTCCTCTCTCCCTTTGTTATTTGATTTATGTATTTTAGTAAATGTTAAAGATTAGAACAGTATTGTGTTTTTCCTGAAAGATCCATAACTCCTTTTTCAAAGTAGCATAAATAAACAAATAAATATTCTGAAACTAATGTAAAAATTGTGTTTCAATTATGCTTAAATTAAAAAAATTAAATTTCTATCTACCACTGAAATATAATCTATTCTATCACTGAGGTATATCAAAAGATTAATTAACATAGTTCATGTTTTATTAACAACTTGTTTATCCAGTTAAGTATATTTAATCTATCAAAATTAAAATAATTGCTTACTCGTTCAGTATGTTATCTACAGAAAACAAAATTTCTGAAGGTATTTAATTCTCCATTGTTGTTTGCTAATACTCTAAAAAATGGCATTATGGGGTTAATTCCTTTGGGATTTATTGATTATAATTTGAAAACCATGAGACCTGAATTAGACAACTTGAAATGCTCCTTTTAATCCTTGGCTAACATTATAATCAGCTCTTTGATTTTTTGAGTGTCTTCTATAAGCTTTGTCAATTAGAATATTGGGGGTGGCTCAACAAATATTGATAACTATATCACAGTCAAAAATCCTATGAAAAATAGGTATTTCACATCCTGATAATCTGATTTTATTAATATAAATATAAATACACACTTAATCTATTAGGATTGAATATGGCACCATTTGCTACAGATAATCCATGTTTTTAAAAAACTTATTACATATCCTTACAACAATGAAAATAATAAAAAATGTTGCAACTCTCTGAAGTTAATTATTTGAATTCCAAGTAGACCAACTAAACTACTGTACAGAGCCACTAGTTTGCAAAGGAAACAGTTATCATTTACATCTCAACAAAACTGTGTTTCTGCTATCTAAGTAAGTACCAGATGAAAATACGTTATAATGGGTAAAAGTACAGTTTGGGAACTGCCCAGGTTAGACTCCAATCTTGGCTTTTCCATAATTACAGATAATAACAGAATTGTTGGCAAGTTAAATGCATGCAAATCATCTACTACAGTCCCTGATAGTAAGATCTCAGTACTTGTTTGTTATTTTTATTATGTGAACCTAGGATACTATCAGGCTGAACTATATGGGACAAAGAGAAAACTGGTAGGAAAATGGTGGGAAATGTTGCTTAACTCTACCTTCAGAAAAAGTTGAAAACATTACTCATCCGTGAAGAGCCTGTATTTTTAAGAATTCAAAGAAACACTATTTCCTTGTTTTTGCTTCCACATTCATATGGCTATAGTGCCACTAAATTCACTCACATACATAATTAAATCTTTGCAATTCACCTTTAAATTTTTTCATGCATAATGATCTGTATTCATCTATTATATGATATACCCTTCAAATCTCATGGTTAACAACAATATGGATGAAAATGATATAATGAGTGTGATTACAGACACAGATGTTTAATATCAATATTTGATATAATATTGATACAGATGCATATAAATCTGAAGCAACTTTTCTATGTAAGAACTTTAGGAAGTTTTCCTGAAAGGGACAGCTCCAAAGTTACAGACTTTAAATATTCTTTCTCAACAAGAATAAAATAATACTCAGCTAGAAAACCCACCTTAATCTACTATAAATTATTCTTACCAGCATTGCACGTTTTTCTTCATCTCCTTTTGTTTCTCTCTTTTCATTTTTTTTCCTGAATATCTCTTGAAGCTGAAAAAGAAAGTGATCACAAATAAAATATCCAGTGAGTTTCTTGGTACCTACTTACCACTCTGCTATGTATATATTCTAAAAGAATTAGCTTCATCTACCAAGAACATTAAAACTACTATAGATACATTTTCTGATACCAATTTTTTTTTTTTTCCTGAGAAAAAGAAAACACACCCTTTGCAACTGGCAGCCTATGGTTCAGTTAAATGTATACAATTATACCTTTATCTCTAAGACATAAAGACAGGGAGTCTGTAACACAAATAAGAGATGAAGACTACTGGGGTATAAAGAACACTGGAATAGAATTCAGGGACTCTAGGTTTGGGCCCATCTTCTGTCACATGCTAATTTTATGATGGTGGACAGTTCATTCATCCCTTACGAGGCTCCAATGTACTCATATATGAAATGAGGATGCCCTCTAAAGTCCCTTTCAGGTAACTGTACATTGTGGTGGAAGCATGCGCTCTGCATATAACCCCCTGAGTAAGTTACTCTAATTATTCAAGGGATTGTTTTCCATTTTGGGAACATGGAGATAATTCCTTACTTCAGAAGAGTATCTCTTTTCTCCATTATTACTGAGGTATAGTCACAAATCTTGTAAGAATGTTGTGCAGAGTAAATATTACAGACAGTTACTCAGGCACATTGCCTGTCACATAGTAACCACTCAAGACATGTCAGCTATATTATCAATGGTATTATTTCCTCTTTAAAATCCTATTTTATGGGCAGCCTGGGTGGCTCAGAGGTTTAGCGCTGCCTTCAGCCCAGCGTGTGATCCTGGAGACCTGGAATCAAGTCCCATGTCAGGCTTCCTGCATGGAGCCTGCTTCTCCCTCTGCCTGTGTCTCTGCCTCTCTCTCTGTCTCTCTCTCTGTCTCTCATGAATAAATAAATAAAATCTTTTTTTTTTAAATCCTATTTTACAAATGGAAGCCTAATCCTCTATCACAGCTTTCTGGTGAGGTTGCTGTTCTTGGCTGTGTAACTTGAATAGGTTTTTGTTTTTTTTTTTTTTTTTTTTTAATTTATTTATGATAGTCACAGAGAGAGAGAGAGGCAGAGACACAGGCAGAGGGAGAAGCAGGCTCCATGCACCAAGAGCCCGATGTGGGATTCGATCCCGGGTCTCCAGGATCACGCCCTGGGCCAAAGGCAAGCGCCAAACCGCTGCGCCACCCAGGGATCCCCTGAATAGGTATTTTTAGCTTGTTTCATTTTGTATGGCAATACTTGAAAGTCAAATAAAATGTAATATCTCCCAAGACAGTAATGACACAAATACAGTACAAAATAAAAGTTATTAATAAATATATTTATTTTCATACTTTTTCTTCGTGTAAAGAGTTTTTATAGCAAAGGTTATTAATAAACATTTTATAAATAGGCAAGAGAATCATAGATTTTAGACCTCTATGAGGAAGTAAGCTCAACTCTACCCCCTGCTTTCAGGAATTCTTTGCTGTTTACAAATAAAACAAACAAACAAACAAACAAACAAAAAAATGACTTACAAAGGCAGCAGTATAGGCACTCCAAAGAGTACATTGCAGCTTTTTATAAGAGTATAAAGGGGAAACAGAAGTTCTCTATGAATGTTTTTACCTCCTATCTCCACAAACAGACAATATTCCGAATGGCGTCTATACAGGCATCTTTCAGCAGACTGAGTTCTAAGTTACTCTGCTAGTCGATGGGGTAGAACTTGGCAGTGTTGCCACAGAAAATTTATTAAAAATCATTTAGATTACTAGGCCCATTTTGAAAGACCTAAAGTTTTATGCTATTATAACAAAACTATATTAAGTTAAATCTGTGTATTTTAGCATGTTAGGAACATATGTCTATTTTGCAGTGAAACTGGAAACTCTCACCTCCCCACCATTCTGAAAAGCACTCAAATGAAGGGCCTTTCATGGCTCTAGGTCTAATTGTGTGGCTCAGGGACTGTCCTCAGGCAAGGGCTACATGGGTATTAGAGCAAGCCATTTGAGAGATCCCAGTAATTAATCTGCTGGCTTCCTTTTGAATGGCTACTGATTAGCTACAACAAAGATTTTGATCTTTTCCCTTTCCTACCACAGAAAACCATGATTTCATAGTTTCTCTTCCACATTCCAGCCTCTGAGGAAAATAGTAAGCTGTTTAAGAGGTTTTTTTGAGGGATTTTTTGATGGCTTGTTACAAAGGAAAATAATAAATAAAATGGCTATTTATTTACTATCTTTCCCTTTTCTCTTTATTAGGAAATACAGGTAAAAACAGAGTTGAACATAAATGCTAAGGGAGGAGTTGTTACTGTAAGGATCTCTTCTTCGGAGAAAAAATAGAATAGGCATTTTCTCACACAAGCAGATGCTTGTTCCATGGGTAAAAGGAAATAGAAAAATTCTGGAAGGGGGAGTGGCAAGATGAGTGAGCTGTGAGCAGTGAGATGATGTTGCCAAACAAGTACCAATGCTGAATCCATCAGGTAAGAAAGACTGAAGGTAGATAGGTAGATACCTAAGAACCATCTTATTTCTCCTCACTTTAGATCACCCCGTTCAAAGATAAGAGAAGGGAATAGCAGAATGGTGACAAGACTGGAATGTAAGGCAGTCATGAGTGGAAGAGAAAAGCAGAAAGAAAAATCACAAATCCTATTATGAGGAGGAAAGGAAGTTCTGTGGCAGAGCTGTGGCTGGGGGCTGATACGATGGGGTATGAGTCTAACTGAGCATATACCACCTCTCTGGATGGCCTGTATCCACCCAATGGAAAGTATCTGACTCATTTCAAATGTTCAGAAAACATGTAAACAAGTATAATCATCTTTATATAATGGGTACAATTTATATTTTTATAATATAAAATTATTTAAAGTACACAATACTATACTTAAGGTGAAAGCATAAATTTTTCACTCTTCCTTCTACATTATTCCAAATGATGCAAAAACATAAGAATATAAATAAACAATATTTAACTATTGATGAAATGCAGCATTTAATATACATACCACCAAAAACTCCTTTTTATCCACCATCTCATTGCCATCAGTGTCAAACATGTTGAAAGCTATTCTAAAACCTGCATGTGGCTCTGCCAGAAAGAATAGAAAAGTACTTGTGAAATGGAAATTTTTTTAAAGATTTTATTTATTTATTCATGAGAGACACACAGAGAGAGAGGCAGAGACATAGGCAGAGAGAGAAGCAGGCTCCATGCAGGGAGGCCGATGTGGAACTCGATCCCAGATCCTGGGATCATGCTCTGAGCCAAAGGCAGACGCTCAACCGCTGAGCCATCCAGGCGTCCCTGGAAAAATGTTTTTAAAGTACAGTTGTAAAGAGTTAATTGTACAAAAATACTTTCTTTAACCAAGAGATTAAAAGCAGTAGGTTACTAATACTTAAATATAATAAAAGCACTCTCTCTCGCGTGCGCGCGTGCTCTCTCTCTATATATACATATATATATATATTTCTGCTTCATTTATTAGCATACTTAGTAACAAAATTGATAATACACTTTGAAAGCATTTGTGTGATACCTGCTGCACAGCACAGACAGTAATATTTAACTACCTTACTTCTAAAAATAAATACTTCTTTTTGTTATCTAAGTTTGTCAGTTTAAAAGGGAAATATCAAATCATCACTTATGTTCAACACTTAGAACAAAAGAATAAAAATATGACACAATGGTCCAGTCCTGATTCTTAGGAAAATCAGAATGGAAATGACCTATGAAAATAAATGTCAAGCATAAGAGATTACATATTTGAGTTTAAACTTCTAGAAGCTTTAGAAGCAGAAACATAAAAAAGGCTTGAATAATTCTCAATTCCCCCAAAATACAAGGAACAACTGCTTTCCTGAGAAAGACATACTTTTACACACTAAGAACTGCTTTAATTTTATGAACCTTATAATGAGGGTCAATCCCTTTATCCCTTCTAAAGCATAAAGAAGAAAATCTGAACAGAAGAAACTTTGAACATGTCCTTCAAAGAAGAGCTCAGTGCACATGCCTTTGAGAAACATCTGACCTTTGTTTTTCTTAAAGATTTCATCCATTCATTTATTTTAGAAAGAGGTAGATAGTGCATACACACACACACACACACACACCCAGGTGCATATGCATGCATGAGGTGGGGAGGGGAACAGGAGGGGGGAGAGAGAATTTCAAGCAGAATCTGTGCTGAGGCAGAGCCTGATGCAGGGGTCAGTCTCAAGACCCAGAGATTATGACCTGAGCCAAAAACCAAGAGTCAGTAGCTTAAGGGGGACTGATCCACCTAAGTGCCCTTCTGATCCTTTCTTTGGAGATGACTGGCAAAAAGTTTTTAAAGGGGGCCTCCCACAGATACATTTGGTATTACCTGTCATAAAATCTTGAAGCTAGCAAAAGAGAAGCATGTAATCCTACTTTCTTAACCGATAATAACTGTCTCTGAAAATAATGGAAACAGAAGCCAGTCTTATATGCAAGCTCATTTCTTGCATATAGTTTACTAACTGAACTTTCTTTCATTAGCATTCAGTTAAGAAAGAAAACATTTCATCACCTCTGATAACCCAGTTTTAAGCTTTAAAGTGATCTTTAAAATATACAATGAAAAGAAGTCCTTACAAGCACTGTTTGGAAGGGAAAATGAAGTTAAAACAATAAAAAGCAAAGAAAAAAAACCATAGACAGGTAAGGTGGATTCTCTAGCCCACTCCCTACCAGCTCTGTTTTCACATTTCTGTTGGTTCTACTCTAAAAGACATTACAATTTTTTGGTTCAAATTCCCAGAAGTTTCTCAAATGGGTCCTGAACTCCAAAGGAAGATTCACTGCATTCAAAGATCCCAACCTTTACATATAAGCAAAACCACCATGTATTTTTTCTAACACTCTTAACCATACCCTGTAGCATCTCAACAAATGGTTTTCCTAACCAGTTCTATTATATTCTTGCCAGTCACTCTGCTGCTTTAGGTATTTCAAACTTAGAGTTTTATAAACCAAAGTTGTTCTATAGCTAATAACATTAACTTTTTATCAAGTCTCTGAGACACTCCCTGGCACTCTTCTAATTTTCAAGGCATATTCCTCATTGACTATCCTTGAATCATAGTGTCTTCTAGTCTGGAACAACCTCAGATAGTGCTATTACCACCTGCACCAACGCTTCTTGTTCTTCAGCACCAACATTTTAATTTCATTTTGAGTCCAGGAGAAAAAAAAATACAAGAAAAAAATAAAGGATGATAATTTTCGAAATACATATGCACAATGTACATTCCCCAAACTTCCCGTAATAGAACTCCAACATAACATTTATTACTAAATTCAGAATAACACAATGGCTCTTAATTTACTAATCCTAGAAGTACAAGGAATTTTAGGACTTGTTTCTAATGACAGAGTTTCACTGATAATTTGTATTTCCATACATCTCCACAAATCCCCACAAACAGAAATCCCTCTAGTGATATTCTTCCATTTATTCTTTTTTTTTTTTTTCACTCATTTACCAACTGGTTTTTGAGAGGCTACCATGTGCTAGACACTGTTCTTGATACAGAGATGGACAAAAAAGAGACAATCTTTGCCATCATGGACTTTGCATTCAAGTATGGGGAGATAGACAAGAACATGAAAACCAAAAAAACAAATACTTTCAAATAGTTTTAAGTGCTATGAGGAAAATAAAGCAGGGTAAAGGGATAAAAAAGGGAGAGGTAAGAGAGGGAGCCATTTTAGGGAGGACTGTCAAAATGGGTCCCTATTTCACATTCAAAGGAAACCTGAATAATGTTTATTATCATGAGGCTCTTGAGGAAAAAGCACTGATGGCAGAGGGAGCAGAAAGGACAAATTCCTGCTGTGAGAATTCAAGGAACCGAAAAGCCAGGTGGCTGTCTCACAGTCAACAGTAGCAAGTAAGTTCCTGCATTAAATGCAATGAAATTTAACTGAAAACATTAGTAAGCCCTTCATATATTTCATAAAAATTGCTGCGTACGAAAGGCAGAGAATTAATTACAAAGCTGTTTTAGGATGTAAGATGGGTATTCTGATACACTAGCTAGTTAGAAGACATTCTTTCACGCTAGTCTTAAGAAATATGTGATTTCAATGAGTGTACTAGGAAATTTACAAATCCTTATATGACTTTCACGTAGATTAAACCACAAGAACTGATATAAGATATAAAACTTATAATTTATGAGCATAAATACACCATAAAAACATTTATGTTTTCGACTCTTAATAGTGTTATGATTAACATTTGCTGCTAACATTTAGACATGAGTTTTGCAAAATAACCATGGATAAACCTAAGGTGATTTTCAATAGTAAGAGAATCTAAGATTTATTTTGCAAGATTCTCATTTAAAAAGAAAACTATCCAAAAGTAGATTTAATGAGTACACTTACTTGTTAAAATACATAAAAGAAAAAGATATTCTGTGTAAGAAATCACACCTAGAAGAAAAACAGTATTAGTAATGCTATATTTCAAATATTACTTTATATTTATCAAGTAAAATATTATTCTTATAACAATAAGCAATATTAATAAGGAACTTATTTACAGAACTGCTAAGTATTGTTTTAAATAAGACTAAATTATTATAAAATCACAGCAAAAGAAGCAACACAATTAACTTTGATTTGTTTCACAATGCCTCCGTAGAAACCCATGCAAAATTCCCATTAATGCTGCTAGATATATTGGCAAAGAAAGGAAAATTATACTATTTACTAACTTTAAACTTATGTCAATGGATGAATCTAACATAAAACAGAAAGGTTGAAAATGGTTAAACTTTAAAGTGTTTAAAGTACTTAATTACTTCTTAGTAACTCTTGAAAAAAACATTTAGATATTCTTGCTTACAAATCAGATTTCTGTATTGCATTAAAAAAATGAAACTGTATTTATCACTTTTCTGCTTTCAAGTTACCATTTATTATTCTTGACAAACTTAATGCTTCTATCAAATGTACTCTAAGATATATTTGTTTTAATTAAATGGCTTACATTTTCTGAATATTGCATCCTGAATTCCCTGTAATCCCAGAATTACAAAGCTTAAAAGGCATTTGTTTGTAGTAAATACAAATATATAATCTGTTACTCAGAATCTTGCTTTTGGATGTAACACCCAAAACTAGAATAATGCTTAGCTGAGTTTCCAGGTGGACCTTGAGAAAATTAAAATCAGGAATAAGTCAACAACACTTCTCCAGATATCAGATAATTCTAATGTTCAGTAAAAAGGTATACAAAAATCCTTAAGTAATCAGATCATAAACCTTGAAACTCCATTTTACCTGATGTTCTTTTAGGCTACCCCCTCTTTGTTACAGAACAAAGAAAGGAGTCACTGTCAGGCAGTTTGTCAGAAGACTTGAAGGGAACTGGCTAGAGGCCCTGAAAGCATTCCCTTCTTTTGTTTATACTACAATATTGTGACCTATGGACAGATAGTTCTGGTTGACTGCCATGAATGTTATGGGAGAAAGATTCTGGAATGGTCAATGTATATAAAGATACAATACCTAGGTTCCATAAGATCCCTCAAAAAGGAAGGAAGGAAGGAAGGAAGGGAGGGAGGGAGGGAGGGAGGGAGGGAAGGAGGAAGGGAGGGAGGGAGGGAGGGAGGGTAAAAAGAGAGGGAGGGAGGGAGGGAGGGAGGGTGGGAGGGAGGAAGAAAACAAGAAAGGAGGAAAAAAGGAGAGAAGGAAAACAGGATTAGAAAATGGGCTCTATGTCACTACAATCCATCTCACTGACTGTTGTTCTAACTAACCTGGTGGAATACAAAAGAGATGCTGGTTGGTATAAAGAAGTTTAATAACCACTATGTATCTTTTATTTGTTAATTGACTCAAGATTTCCCTCAGTGAACAATTATTTAACAGTTAGAGTACTAATCATAGTTATCATGGCAGGTACTTTTCTGTAGGACCAAATAGTCTCTGGGGTAGTATAATCCACAGACAAGGAAAACAAAGTTAAACTCAGGATATAATTTAATAAAAATGATCAAGAAAAAGAGAAATATTACTAAACATGAACTGTCTAGATTCTTAATGCTTTCCAATTACAAAAATGGAAAACTATTAGACTGACCTTCCAATTTATTTTAAGGCCACTCAAGATCAAAAAAATAAAATAAAATAAAAATACATATGCTAAGCATATAGTAATGTTGTGATCTTTAGAGAAAGAGGTTAGAAAGATGTCAACTAGGTTTCTTTTAAAAATTCAAGGGATTCCTGGGTGGGTGGCGCAGTGGTTTAGCGCCTGCCTTTGGCCCAGGGCGCGATCCTGGAGACCCGGGATTGAATCCCACGTCAGGTTCCCGGTGCATGGAGCCTGCTTCTCCCTCTGCCTGTGTCTCTGCCTCTCTCTCTCTTTCTGTGACTATCATAAATAAATAAAAATTTAAAAAAAATTTAAAAAAAAATAAAAATTCAATAAAAAATGTTCTAAGGGAAGTTCCTTAAAAACATATTTAGGGGATCCCTGGGTGGCGCAGCGGTTTGGCGCCTGCCTTTGGCCCAGGGCGTGATCCTGGGGACCCGGGATCGAATCCCACGTCAGGCTCCCGGTGCATGGAGCCTGCTTCTCCCTCTGCCTGTGTCTCTGCCTCTCTCTCTCTCTCTCTGTATGACTATCATAAATAAATTAAAAAAAAATTAAAAAAAAAAAATATTTAGTTCCTATATCATGATACATTACAGTTGGCTGTTATAACTAAGTTTATGTAAAATATGTCTTCAAAAATGTTGCATATCAATTACTTTTTTGTAAAACTGCGTAACATTTTCTTGCTGGGTAATATTTTAAGCAGATAAAATTCATTTGTAAATTAATCTTCAATAGCTCATTGGTCACATGTGGCTATCTAAATTTAAAACAAATAAAATTAAATATAATAAAAAATTCAGTTCCTAAGTTACAGTAGCCACATTTCAGATGCTTAAAAGCCCACATCTGGCTAGTGGCTACTATGGGAGACGATACAGAAATAGAACATTTTCATCACTACAGATAATTCTGTGGGATAGCACTGAATAGATCATTTCCCCCCAAAAACTTGAAAATATGCATGTAACACAAAGATTAGGGCAAGCCTAAACCTAGGGTTGCCATATTTAACCCTTTCTTTGAATACAAAGAACCACACATTTATTTTTCTCAGATTATACTTGATCCAATTTGTATTTTCCCATGAGAGGTGTTAACTAAATATTTTTAAATTTGCTAACTTATCTTTCTGAGCTTTGAATTTTCCTGATCCTATCATCCCACTCTAAGACTTGAATGACAATCTTTAAAGACAACTTCCAGGAAAAAACTTCTAAGAGCTTTAAAGATTCCATGGCCCTGATTTCACAAAGATTTTAAAAACCTACTTATAAAAAGCCTACAGTAAAAGGTAAGGTGTTTACCCCTTTCAGACTCCATGTGAAAAAGGTAGAAGCAATCTGAATTTCTAATTCTACTCAGATAAAATACATGGATTATAACTACTCCTTTAAAATATTTGTCTTCATGCTAGAGTATATATAATTATATTTAAACCAATATCCATTAAAATTGATGAAAATGAAAAAGCTAACTATATAATTTCTTTAACATTTTATTTCGTATTCTCATAGTTGAGAATATTAAAAAGTTTATTTACAAGAAAAATTCCTTTTTAAGATTAAAGAGATTTTATTAATTAGTCTTTTCTATAAATATGTATGAAAAGTAGAGTGTAAAAGAAAACTGCAATAAAGCTAAATAATCTCATTGCAAGGAAATGTATGAATTAAGACTTAGCTTAGAAACATAAATATGGATCATACAGTAGGTCGAAAAAGTGGATTTTGCAGTGCACGTTATTTTGTTATTTTGTTTTGTTTTTTTTAAATGGCACTTTTTTTTTCTTTTTAATTTTTATTTATTTATGATAGAGAGAGAGAGAGAGGCAGAGACACAGGCAGAGGGAGAAGCAGGCCCCATGCACCGGGAGCCCGATGTGGGATTCGATCCCGGGTCTCCAGGATCATGCCCTGGGCCAAAGGCAGGCGCCAAACCGCTGCGCCACCCAGGGATCCCAGTGCATGTTATTTTGAAAAGAAACATATTCAAACTGGGTGACCAAAGGACACATCCAACATGCAGAGGCAGAGGCAGACTCCCCGCGGAGAAGGAAGGCTGATGTGGGGCTCAATCCTAGGACAAGAGCCAAAGGCAGATGCTTAACCAACTGAGCCACTCAAGTGCCCTGAAAAATGCTTTCTGTAAGTAAATATATCCTATACTGCTCAATGATTGAAAAATATTTTTTTGTAGCTATAACAGTTCATTTAAAAAAATAACAGTTCATTTTCTTCTAAAATATTTGAAAGACATGAATATATATAAAAATAAGAACCACCTTTAATCCTGCTACCCAGAAACAATCATTAATATTTTGGTATTTTTCTTGTCAGTTTTTTCTCTATGCACACACACATAAACACACATATGTAACTAAAACAATTTTAAATATAAGGAAAATATATATAAAGAGTATAAATAATATAATGTCCATTTCAAAATGTATAACTACTAAAGTAAACTTGCCTTTTTCTTTAAGATTACGAAAAAGCTTTGATGATCCTTTCCAAACTGGTGGTGTTTCTGAGAGCATTTGATTTAATTCCTATAACATAAGGTATCATAACATTGATTAACAGGTAAACTACTTACTTATAAAACAGATAAAAAAATTTTACTGCCTTATACAAAAAAATTCTCCACTTAAAAGACCTGAGATATGGTTATATTTATTCTATTCTATATGTGTGGTTCGTTTAACCACAAAACCCAGTATTTGCCCATAGTCCAAACATAAATTATAAAGAAGCAACATTGAATTCAATTAGAGCTACCAAAAATTTCAGATAAATTTAGCAACTGGAGGAATACATATAAAATAAAATAATAAAATTAAGATAAAACAGTGAGTTTAAGTTCAGAAACCAGTTAGAAAAGGATAGTTTCATGAAAGTGTTAAGTAATGTTGGATTTCCTTATCAAGGTCAGAGATGATGACCTAGCTTCACATGCTGTCTCTTTTCTGTAGCCCTCTTGGGTTTAGGGAATTTTGTAGAGGAAGTAAATGAACAGAAGATCAAATTGAGAAAGAATAAAGAATATTTTGGTGGTGACTCAAAGAATGCTGACATCAGATGAAGTACAAGTGCAAGAGTATTGAGTGATTGTGATCACTATTTCCTTTTTGTTTCTAATTTTAACTTAAATAGTCAATAAAGAATATAGGCTTCAATTGCTTAGTCAGTCTTTTTTGTTTTAAATCAAATTACCACAGCAGTTTGGGAAACTATTTTGGAAAAATTAAACATTTGAATCATTGCTCAGATACGAAAGGAATTTTGAATTTATTGTGCACACTAAGTACAAAATAATTATCTGAAAATTATATTTTGGCTAATTGTGAAGAAAAATTCATAAGGATTTGATGAGATAAATTGAAATAAGTTGAAATAAGAAAGGTAGTTTGCGGGATCCCTGGGTGGCGCAGCGGTTTGGCGCCTGCCTTTGGCCCAGGGCGCGATCCTGGAAACCCGGGATCGAATCCCACGTCGGGCTCCCGGTGCATGGAGCCTGCTTCTCCCTCTGCCTGTGTCTCTGCCTCTCTCTCTCTGTGTGACTATCATAAATAAATAAAAATTAAAAAAAAAAAGAAAAGAAAAAGAAAGGTAGTTTGCTAATAAGTAACCACTGAAAACACCAGAAACCATTTCTATTTCCAGAACTGATTCTTATTACTTAATGTGAGGTTCCCCAATAACCCAGGCATAACCTGAGAACTTGTTAGAAAAGCAGAATTTCAGTTCCTATCTCAGATCTACTGAACCAGAATATGTATTTTTAACAAGAACTCTAGGGGATTTTTTTTTTTGCACATTCCAGTTTGAGAAGCACTTTAGACAAACCCTTCCTGATGTGGTTGTATCTAAAAATGTTCTGTGACATTATAAACCATTTTTTTCTTTCCTTTTTTTTTTTTTTTTTTTATTACAAAGCTGGCTGACAGGCAAATAAGGAAATCCTGTAATGCCAAAAGCAGGAGAGGTATTTTTAGGGAGTTTATGGATTCCCTGAAGCCCATCTGTGAACTGTGCTTCCATTTCCTTCATAATGCTATCTATCTCTGCACTCCAAGTAACAGATGCTATTTATCAGTAGTGTCTGATTAGAGTAGCAATAGTACAGAGGTAAGAATGCAGGTATGAATAATGATGAGAAACTAGATTATTTACTGCTTAAAAAATAATAAACTGAAATATTTTTGTTAGAGCAGGAGATTAAAAAGAACATTCTGCATATATTTTATATACCTTAACGTATACCATATCTATTATATAAATATTAACTTCTTTCTCCACTTTTAACTATTTCTATGTATTCAACTTCATCTCTTCTATCTTGAACTCGACTAGAGTTTACAACCAAAAGAATCATAGCTACCCTATGACTGAGTGACTGATTGCCCTCTATGTGTTTAACAATGGGCTAATACAATCTCTCATTTAGTTTTAAAAAACAATCCTCATTATGCATATTTTATTGAGATTTAAAGAGGATAAGAACTCAAACTCATCCAGGGTCACACAACTACTAAACGATTCGCCAGATCCTTACTGACTAAGCAGTTTATTTTAGTAATAATTTGGCTTCTTCTGGTCTGGATTATCTAATTAACACACACTGATCTTTGTCTTCTGTTTGCTTTAAGAAGTTTTAAAATGTATTAAAATCTGTATTTCCACTCAGACTGGGAATTTCTTTCCCCATTCCTAGCCCGTCATATGTCTCTTACATGTGGTGGTGGTGTAATAATAAATAATTTGACTGGCCTTTGCCCCTGGTTCCTGGAAGACTCTATATCCCTGAATCACACTTAGGTTATGGGATGCCCCAGGACAGGTTACCGATCGCCAGAAAGAACCACCATGGGATTGGAGGATTGGGGCTCTGAACTCTCCCTACCTCTGGGGAGGGGTAGGGAAAGAGACTGGAGATTGAGTTCAATTATATCTATATAATGAAACCCTCAATAACAACTCAATACTCAAGCTCAGTGGAGATTTCAAGTTGGTAAGTATACTGACATGCCAGGAAGGGTGACACACCTCTCCATGGGGAGAGGGCATGGAAGGTCTGTGTTTGGAATCTTCCTATACCTGTCCTCAGAGTCTCTTTATGTGGCTAGTCCTGTTTGTGTCCCTTAAAATAATTATAAATTTTTAATTATAAATATAAACGTGCTTGAATTTTTAATCAGTCTAGCAAAGTACTTAATTTAAAGGGGGAATTATGGGAGCCTCTTGGATTTGTAGCCAGTTGGTCAGAAGCATGGGTGGCCCTTGAACTTGTAGCTGGCATCTGAAATAAGGGCAGTGTTGTTATGGACTGTGCCGTACATCTGTGGAGTCTGACACTAACTCTGGGTGGTTAGCATCAAAGTTAAATTGTAGTATTGCAAGTTGGTGCTAAATAAATATTTGCTGGGTCAAACTCATTTTCCTAGAATTATAGCTGCCTTGTAAAAGATTTATATAATTGTCTTAAATAAATACAATTTTGTCTTATATAGTTAATATATATATACATTATAGGAAAATTAGCAAGTACTGAAAATAAAAGCTAATTATAATCCAGGTATGAACCGTAATTGAAAGTTTTACTTAAATCCTTTTAGTCTAATTCTTCCTCTAGGCATAATTACATAGCATTTTTGTTGTTGCTGCAAATATTATTTTCTACATATTGTTTTATAACATACTCTTTACACTTAATACTTCATGGGCATATTTTCCTGCCAAATATTCATTTCATTTTAATGGCTACACAGCCATTAAAATATTAGCAGTTCTGAAATGTAACTCTTTATACTTTTGAAAATTATTATGGAACCCAAGGAGATACTGTTTATGTGGGTTATATCTATGAGTGTTTAATGCATGTGGAAGTAGATATGGTAATTTTTTAAGATCTATTTATTTTAAAGAGAGAGAGAGAAAGAGAAAGTGAGCAAGACTGAACATGGGGAGGGGCAGAGGGAGAGGGTGAGAATCCTTAAGCAGACACTCCGTGAGCGGGATGTCCTATGCGAGGCTTGATCTCAGGACCCTAAATCAGTCCTGAGTTGAAATTAAGAGCTGGCTGCTCAAACAACTGAGCCACCCAGGCACCCTGAAATGAGAAATCTTTAAAACATAGAAGTGTATAAACATATATTCTATTAGGTGTCAGAGTGATGGTATCATCACTCAACACTTAAACAAGTATCTTCTCAGTGTTAGTATAAAAATATTTTTTACTTCATGGACTCCTGAAAAGGTGTTTGCACTTTAAGAAGAGCCAGTCTATATTATTCTGCAACTTGCTGTGTTACTCAATCTTCAATCTTCTAGGTTCATTCATGTTGATTCCTATAGCTCAAATGTATTTATTCACTGTGGTTTTGTATTCCTGTAATTTGTCTTTGATATGCCTATTTCACAATTCTTTTATTCATTTCTCCACTGACTGACATTTATGTTATTTTTTTTATTCTGGCTATTGTTTGATGCTGCAGAAAATGTGTACAGTACTACTGGTATATTTCTCTAGTATACTTCTCTAGAAGTAGACTTTTTGATATACACTTTCAAATTTATTAGATATTGCTAAATTTCTCTGAAAAGTGAATATGCAAATTTACACCCTCACCTGGTTCTTCTTCTTCCTTGCTAATTATTGGTACTGTTAGATTTCTGGAAGCTGATAATCTGATGGGTGTGAAATAGTATATTATTGGCTTAGTTTGCATATCCCTAATCACTAGTAAGGTTGAGATTCCCTTTTTTTTTTTTTTTGAGATTCTTTATATATACCTACCAGCCATTCTACATTTACCTTTTTTTTTCGTATTGAGCTGATCATCCTTTTTTATCAATTTACAGGAATTTTATACAAGTACAGTACATTTAATGTTTTCTGTTAATATAGTGCAAGCATATTCTCCCATTTGTCACATCTCTTTTAATATTGCTGGCACTCTTTTTTTTTTTAATTTTTTTTTCTAATTTATTTATTTATGATAGTCACACAGAGAGAGAGAGAGAGAGAGAGGCAGAGACATAGGCAGAGGAGAAGCAGGCTCCATGCACCAGAAGCCCGACGTGGGATTCGATCCCGGGTCTCCAGGATCGCGCCCTGGGCCAAAAGGCAGGCGCTAAACCGCTGCGCCACCCAGGGATCCCTGCTGGCACTCTTTTTATGCCGAAGTTTTTGATATTTACTTTAGTAAAATTTTCCAAAACTTCCTTTGAGTTTTGCTATATGTCTTGTCTAATGAAACCTCTTGCATCCTTTATTTTACTTCTAATATTTCAGAATTTTTGCTTGTCAAAATAAGAACTTAATCCATCTGAAATTTACTTTTGTATATGGTGGTCAGTTTGATATTTAATTTTATTTAGCCCCATGTTAGAAAGACTACTGTTCCAATACCTAAAGGTCAATCTTTCCTCCAGTGATTTATAGATCTCCCATACATGCCTGGGTCTGTTTCTGGATTCTATATTCTATTATTTTCATCTAATTAAAAAATTCTTGCAATAATATAATGCTATTTTAATTATAGATCTATTATTAATCTTAATATGAGACAGGCCCAATGGTTCCCATCCTAATGTTCATCTGTTTGCTTCCCTTCCATCCTTTTCAGAATTGTTCTGAAAATTCTGGGCCCTTACAGTTCCAAATGAATCATCAGTGAACATGATATATTTCTGTATACTTATATTATTTAAAAAATATAATAATATCTTGCACATCTTCTGTTAGGTATACTAAGATCTAAGAGTTTTTGTTGCGATTGTGGGAAGTGTCATACTTGATAGCACAGTTTCTAACTGCTGTTGTTGATGCAGAAACACCAGCAGTGACCTTACTAAGTTTAGTAAAACTAAATTTGAATAAATTTGAAATCTATGCATTTTTATATTTTTCTCTCATAGTTATTGTCCCAATCCTTAGAACCTCCTTCTTTTGTCTCGTCATACTACACGTTAGAGCCTGAGTTAAGTCTACCTCAAGTTTACATTTGCATAATTCTCAGTACCCCTGAGCATGACTATATTTAGAGACAGGGCCTTTACAAAGGTTAATTAAGTTTATTACATGGGGTTATTATGGTGGGTCCCAATCTAATATGACTGATGTCCTTATAAGAAGACATCAAGACAGAGACATGCACAGAATAATGACGTGGGAAGATGACACAGGGAAGAAATGGCCATCCACAAGCTGAGAGAGGCCTCAGAAGAAACCCATCCTGCCAGTAACTTGATCTTGAACTTCCAGTCTCCATATCTGTGAGAAAATAAGTTTCTGTGGTTTAAGCCACCTAAACTTTGGTATTTGTTATAGCAGCCCCAGCAATTTACTATACTACTTTAGCCTAGATTTATAGTAAAACAGTGAGTAATAGCTGTGATAGCAGACATATTTGTATTCTATCTAATTTTAAAGAGGATTTCTAAAATTTCACATGAAAACATCATGTTTGACACTTGATGATCAGATGAGCACTGGGTGTTACACTATATGTTGGCAAGTTGAATTTAAATTAAAAAAATTTTTTAAAAAAACCCCAAACAGAAACATCATCAGCTATAGGCTATAGGCTTTTGGAAGAATCTTTTTTTTTTTTTTTTTTTTTAAGATTTTATGTATTTATTCATGAGAGAAACATAGAAGGCAGAGACATAGGCAGAGGGCAAAGCAAGCTCCCTGCAGGGAGCCTGATGTGGGACTTGATCCTGGAACTCCACGATCACGCCCCAAGCCAGAGGCAGAGGCTCAACCGCTGAGCCACCCAGGGGTCCCAGGAAGATTCTCTTTAACTGGTTAAGGAAGTACTGTAGAATGCCATACTATTTTTTTTTTTATGATATACTAATGTTTTTTATCTTTTTTATATTGAAGGTTATCATACATTTAAAAAGTGCAAAAGGAATACACACACACACACATATATAATTTAAAGTCAGAAATTGTTAAGAAATAGAAAATACCAGTACTTTGGAAGCCTCTTTGCACTTCTCACTGATATATCCTTCCATCTCCCTAGAGGTAAATATTGTCTTGAATTTAATATTCATTGTTCCTTAGTTTTCCCACCTATGAATGCATCCTTAAACGGTTTCTTTTTCCTAGCTGTAGACTTTATATAATGGAACTATAATTTATGTTTTTGTGAATTTGCTTGTTATTATGTTTCCCAGATTCATCTAGCTTAAGCACCAGTATAATTCATTTGTTTTTACTTGGTATAGTATTCACTGTATGAATATATAAAAACTTATTTACCTTATTGATATTATATTATAGTCTTTCTGGCCAATTATGAATAACCTAATAACATTTCCGTGAACCTCTCATGCATGTACAAGTTTCTCTAGGTATATTCTCTAGTGTAAAATTACTGGATCATAGGGCATATTCAAGTTAAACTTTACTAGGTATATGTATATGCACTGTTTCAAAAGTGAGATCCAAGAGAACTGCTAGGTACAGGGTATGTCTATCTTTAATTTTAGTAGATAATGCTAAACTATTTTCCAAAATGAGTATGCATATACATAATGTGCATGCATATGTACACCAAGAGCTTTAACCTACCTGTTTGGTAAGCGACTTCCATGTTTTCACAACTGTAATAAACAAATATAAAAGAATTAGATAATAAATACTTCATGTAATGTATATCTAAATTCAGTAACCATCTAACCAAGCTTATATACCTTAAAGACAAAGTATTTTTTAACTTTGAGATGTGGATCTAAGGTATGGTTTTATTTGTGTTTTGTATTTGTTTCATGTACTACAAACTAGTTACAACAAATGATATCAGTGGAATAGGACACATATTTTCCATAATCATTATCTTACTTTGGGGATTTCTGGATTTATAAAGTTAACTTACTCCATGTTAATCATCCTTTGGGCTTAAAAACACAAATACTGATATTTATTAAATATTCATACTAGAATATAAAATATCAACAGAGAGAAATTATATTTTAATTATAATGTTACCCATGATTTCTACGATGTTAGTATCTCTGGTTATAATTCAAATCCAGGTCTCTCTAGGGTGAAGGGGAAGGGTGGGGGCAATGAGAAAATGAGATGAAAAAGAGAGCAGGTAATGGCAATAGGGAGCTAGCTCCTCATCCTTTTTTCCCTTCTTTCCCTGTATTTAAGAATAATTTCTGGAACAAGAGTGTTATCACTGGATAAATTACCTGAGATCACTTTCTTTTTGTGATTCCTCCTCACATCCTTGAAGATCTCAAACACTATAAATCTTATAATATTGGAATAAGTGCACAATCAACACTGCTGTATCCTTTACTCAGATTTGAAAACTCTGAATATCTGATGTCAGCCCAAGAAATTATCTCCAGGTTTATATGTGATTAAGCCCTATAACACAGCTGCATTAGGAACTGGTAAATATTATTTCAGCTACATTACAATAATGACAACCAATAATTTTTCTATATAGTAATGTGGCTATTTCTTTATAATTAATGATAGTTATAGTAAACAGTATATCAAAGTCAAGACTAGAACAAAGGCAGTTTTCGCCATTTAACATTCTTAGTTTTTAAGCAATATAAGTCACTTTTAAGATTGAAAGGATAGAAGTTTGTTCTAAAACTCAGCAAACTGATTTTTATGGAGATCGATTTGTTCTCTATGTAGCAACAACATCCTTTCTTTACCTAAGATAGTCTGTACAAATGTGTAATCAAGTGATTAAAATCACAGGTTTATAAAGAAGAATTCAGCAGTTAGCCTTAATTCCAATACATTTATTTAATAGAGACATCCACCTTTCCATAATGAACAGAAGATTGTAAATAATATTTATTACCTTCCTTACTTGAAATGTTGCAGTATGATCAGAAGAAAAATAAATGGCACAAAAGTACATGCACATGCTCTTAGGCAATGTTCAGAAGCAATTTATCAGAAGAGGAAGTTAGACACACTCTTGAGTTTTGTAGGGTTTATGAGATTTCCAGGGTAAATTATTCACAAAAGACATATTCATTCTGCCGGATATGTCACTATGTTCAGTATTATTAGCTTTTTTTTATAAAGACTAAAGAGCCATTAAGATTGTTCTTCAAAGGATTTTCTGATTTTCTAAATTCCTTATTTAATATGAAATTACTACATATATAAATATAACTCTGGTGAAGAGGGACTTCAATGCTATAGGATGTATTTTATTTTTTCAGTTATAAGTTGATATTCATTATATTTTTAATACTTTCATGTACATCTGAAAATTTTTAACAATATATTTTTAAAACTAAAAATAATACTTGTAGCTATATGCAAATAATCAATTACTTATTTTAGTTCTAGAAGGGAAACTTGTCTTTTGGGTTCTATTTAAGTAGGTAAAATAAATTTACTAGATTTCAAACACAAACCTATAATCAATCAACAAATGCATATCTCGATTAACATTTATTTGAAATATATTAAGAGAATGTTTACACAGTATATCACTTTTTTCCTGTTAAAGACTTTTTAAAAAATGATGATTATGAATTCAAATGATGATGATGGTGACAATGACAAAGACAGCTACCTACATTTATTAAGTGCTTACTGTGTGTCTGGTATGATACTAAATACAACCAATATCACTCAATCCTCAAAAGTCTCATGAAGTTGCTATTATTTTTATTTTTTATAAATGAGGCGACAAAAGATTAAATAACAAAGTTCTCAAAGCTAGTAAATGAATGCTAAGGTTTAAATATGTCTGTCTAATTTCAATATGCCACATTGATAAACATATATGATTTAATTATTCAGTCTATGAAACACATTTTCTCTTCTGAGGTAAATACTTCTTTTTATAATCCTACACTTTAAAAAAAGTTTTTACAAATATCTTGATATTTAGTGATCGTTCTTAGCTATGTTTTAAAAGTTTCAGCTTGAAATTAACTAATGTTAATTTGTGGTTGTTAAATGCCCTGTGCAGATTTTTTATAATGGAATGTTTTCCTACAAATGATGGTTCTATAATACCTTGAAAAGAATCACCATAAAATTTATTTCCAAAAAATAAAAAGCCACCAGCAGGCTTCCAGTGACTATATTATGATGAAGAAAAAATTAAGAAAATAATGAATTAAAAAATTTTCAAACTATGAAATTCTAAATTAAGCATTACTTAATGAATGACTTCTCAAATATAAGTTTGACAAATTATAGCATTTGATGCAAAAATACCATTTGATATTCTAAAAAATACATAGTTATATCAAATTTGTGCTAACTTAAATATAAAAGGTCCACATTGTATGAAATCAATTAAATGTATGGAATGCATATCTGTTTTTGTATAAGAGTCTTTTTCTACATAGTCTCTATACTTATGAAGCTTAAAATATTTAAAGAGGATAAAAAGTATCAAATAACCAATTCTAAGGCTAAATATGGTTATTTGGCACATGGTAAGTACTCAATAAATATTTCTAGAAGGGAAGGAGGAAAGGGAAGGTAAAGGAGCAGAGATATAATCCTTACCATAGCCCTCAAGTTTTTCCAAAAGAGTCCTACTTCATTTGTAGCCTTTTCTATTACTACTATCTTACATACTCCCAAAGTGAACTACTTTGAATATACCATTTACTCTCCTGATCCCATGTGTTTGTTCACGTAGTTCCCTTTCCATCAGTTACTAATTTCAGAGTCTTCTGACAAAATATAGCATGATAAAGTTTCTCCTTCAACTACTCTATTTCATTTCCTTTCTATTTTACAGCCAAATATCTTGAAAGAGTCCTTTATACTCACTGTTTTCATTTCTTCATCTTCTGCTATTGCAAGCTAGTCTTTCTTTGCTCTAATGACTACACTGAAACATCATTTTAAAAATCATCAATAGCCTTCAAATTACTAAATCTAGTAGACATTTTTCTGTTCTCATCTAACTTGACATCTTATTTGACCATTCTGTTCATTTTTCTTGGCTTCTATGACTCTATACTCCTGATTTTATTCCCATGTTTCCAGATACTCCTATTTTTCCTTTTGAGGCTCATCTTTCAAGCCTTTGCACCTTCATCATTTAAAGTCTAGGAATTCCTCAAGGATTGGTTCTTGGTCAGCTATATTCTCATACTATACTGCCTTATAGGCAGTATTATCCATACTTACTGTATTAATTACCAACCACATAGATGAATCCTAAATATACACTCTACCCAACCCTCTCCCCTCATCTCCAATGGAAATAATCTAAAATGTCAAAAATTAATTGATTAAAAATTAATTTGCAAAGTAGCCAATTTGCCAAATTATTTAGATTTTTTTTTTAACTTTTAGACGTTTGTTTTCATCTCACATAGTTACTTTTTTGGTTACTGCTAAGAATGCTTAAGAACTTATCATGGCACCTTGATACTTTTTCTTCTGCTGAAATGCTCTACTTTCAACTTCCTATTAGCCTACTTAACTCTTACATGCAATTCATATTTCATGTGGATATTTATTTTCCCAGGGAAGATTTCCCTGAGCTACCTAACTGACCTCTCAAAAATATGCTCTCACAGCTTCAAGTTTCTTTCATGGCACTTATCACAGATGTAATTTACTATTTATTTGTATACTTCATTGATCAGCATGGGTTTTATCCACTAGACTGTAAGCATCATGAGGGTGGAGAGTCTATTTTTGTTTGTTTGCTTCCCTCACCGCTTTATTTCCAGTGCCTAGTGCAACACCTAGCATTTGACAGGTGTCTTTGATTACATGTCATAATTTGCTATGAGAAGAAATGGGAAGTGTGCATAAAGTACTCTGTTGCATTCCAAAGTACTATGGCTGTCTTGAGGAAAAAGTACTGTGATTCTTTGAGTTGTGAACTGAACCCTTTTTCATGGAACACAATTTTTACTTGAAAGAACTGACAAATTATGATTATTTGGACTTGGGTATTTGGCAAGCATTTTCTTAAAAATGAACAAAGCTATTGCTTCAAAAAAACAACTGACAATATTTGATGCCAGTGATAACATTTGAGCTTTCAAGTAAAAATTAGAATTTGGGAGAACTTGTATACACCACCATGAGTTTGACAGCTTTCCAATAAGACTTTCATGGTAATATTATGACAATATCACTGAATTATTTTTTTAAATAAATCGCCTAAAAATATGTCAATATTTGGAAGATCTGCATAACTAAATCAACCAGTATCTTCCATTTGATGTTACTATATAAGGGTAAAAGATCCATTCCAAGTGCAGTGGGGGCCAATGGATTTTTTCATAACAGATGACAAAGTTTCAAATTCCACATTACAACTAAACTCTAAGGAACTACCACTAGCCTTTGAAGTATCAAAGAAGAATATCTACAATAATCTGAAAGGGCTATTAAAGTACTCTTCCTTTTCCTTACTTCTTTACCTGTGAGGCAGATTTGCTTAATATACTTCATGAAAAACAACACACTGCAACTACTGGATAAAAAAAGCAGATGAGAATACAGCCATCTTTTATTAATCAGACGCTGAAGAAATTTGCAAGACTGTACATAATGACAAAGAGTTTGAGAACCACTGCTCTAACACATGGAAAGATGAGTAATAGTCTATATTTGCACTGTAGGGGCCATGACAAATACAGAAAAGATATAGGTAGAATTCTTGCCCCAGGTCTAGCTTCAAAGCCAGTCCTCTGAATTACTCTGTTCATGCTGGATATAAGAATTGAATAAGCAGAATATGAACCTATTATAAAGAATATCAAGAGTGACGTGGTTTTTAAGTTTGATGAACTAAGAAAGAGTAAATAAATGCAAGTTTGTGAAAAGAGTTTATAAGAAATATTAATTTAGTAAGGTTATATAGCATAACGTCTTTTGAAATACCACATTACTTGGTTAGTTGTTCTAAAAACTTACCCTGCTCCACACTTTAACAAACTGGAAATAAGAAAAAAATCTTATAAAATCATTAAGAGAATTAAAAAATATATACTTACATTTGGGCTCATCTGTTGTAACAGCCAAAATAAAATCATATGGAGTCATGAATAACTGCCCTTCACATTCTATAGAAGCAAACAAACGAAATCTCCTTTCCCGCGATGTAGCATAGAGGTCTAAGTCTTCAATGTCTGATCTGTTGATAGCAACCTAAAGTTAAGCAAGCAAATAAATATGGACTGTGTGAAATAACATCTCCTTCAGAAGCTAAATGCTTTTAATTATGCTAAAAGTGAATTAATAAGAGTAAATGACAAAGTGTGAAAACGATGTCTTCTGGAGAATTTAATCATTTTATAAATAAGTTACCCATATGAATAAAATGAATTCATGTTTAAAAGATCTTACTATAAATATCATTTTGGGCCTGAAAATTCTAAACTGGCACTTGAAGGACCTGTGATTTATTTCTGAAGTTTCAGTTTCAGAAAACATCAAATTTCTGAGCTAACAGTTTCTTTTCTTTTTTTAATTTTTATTTATTTATGATAGTCACAGAGAGAGAGAGAGAGAGAGAGAGAGGCAGAGACATAGGCAGAGGGAGAAGCAGGCTCCATGCACCGAGAGCCCGATGTGGGATTCGATCCCGGGTCTCCAGGATCGCGCCCTGGGCCAAAGGCAGGCGCTAAACCGCTGCGCCACCCAGGGATCCCAGCTAACAGTTTCTTTAGAAGGAACATTAACTCTTGCTGAATGCTTACTATGTGCTTTCTATATAGCCTTACTGATCTAATTAGAAATCTGCTCATAGTCTATGGATTTTCTAAAAGAAGAATTCTGATATGCTATTCAGGGCTACCACTAAGAAAACCACTTAGTGGCAGTGCTTAGGTTACAACTGAAGTTGCTAACTCTAGATCCCTAGAGTAGAGTTGCCACCAATGGTTGTTCTGAATTCTACCTAAGGTGAAGATTAACAGAATTAGAAGGAATGTTTATATATGGGGGTGGCAGGGGGCGGGGGGGGGGGGGGGGGGATAGAGGAAGGAAGTGTCTTTTGTTTTCCTTAATTTCAAGACCTTTCTTTGTGGATAATTTTTCATTGCTATTTACTTTTTCTCTGAACTACAGCAAATTTGTTAATAGGATTTTTTTTTTTTTTGCTGATTACAAAAGTGATGCATAGTAATTGTATATAATTTAGAAAACAAAATTTTTAAAGTTTATAGATACAATTTTTTTCTTTTTTGGCAAAAATGGAATTACACTGCACTGTTCAGTAATCTGATATTTTTCAGTTATTAATATATCAGGGCTATTTTCTCACTAAATACTCTAGTAGATCATTTTTTTAGTAGCTGTATATTTCATATCAAGTGTTTACGCCATAGCACAATTTATGAATTGCTCATGGCTAAATATTTACTTAGGTGATTCACAGTATTTTACTATTGTAAAATGATGTTAAAATGACCAGCATAGAATATATTTACATATATGTACAGAGTTCCTTGAGATAAATTCCAAGGAGTGGATTTGATTGGTCAAACAAAACCTTTTCATATATATTTTCACTCTGCCTCTAGGGAATTAATAGCAATTTACATTACTATCAATAATGAAAAAATTATATTTTATACATTTCATAAAAATTATTTTATAGTAGAAGAAATTATTATTTAGGATGGCAAGCTTATTCTTTTTATTGTTTCTTCCATGTCTATGATGTCATAATGCAGATTATGTATAAACTATTAAAATTATTTAAATATCAATATCTTGAGAAGCTGTCTCAAAATAATCCATAAGAACTTTCAATAAGGAGATTACATCTTGCATTTCTAAGTTACACTTTATTAAATGAAGAGCCAGGCAAATGACTAGTATTTTCCCCACTATTCTGAAGATTAAGACTTTTAAAAAGTAGTCAAATAAAATACAAGTACTCAAATAAAAACTAAAAAAAGGGATCACTCCCTACTTTTTAATGGCATGTATAAGAGACAGAATATATATGTCAGTGCCTTTAAGAAAAAATACAATCTATACGGAGGGACAAAATACTAGTTGGAGAGACAAAAGGTGCAAACTTGGAAGAAAAGAATGAGTCAAGTTAGAATAAATCAAAATAAAGCACTATAGAAGTTGAGGTTAATAGGAAGGTTTCATAGGGCACCGGGGTGGCCCACTTGGTTAAGTGTCTGCCTTCAGCTCAGGTCATGATCCCAAGGTCCTGAGACTGGGACCCTGAGTTCGGGGGGATGGTCCCTGCTCAGTTAGTAACCTGCTTCTCTCTCTCCTTCGGTTGCTCCCCAGCTTGTGCTCTCTTTCTCTCTCTCTCAAATAAATAAATATAATCTTAAAAAAAAAAAAGTTTTCAAGAAGAAAAAAACAGGAGTTTTAACATTAGGAAGAGATATGAACATCCTAGGTTTACACAGCATATTTGAAAAGATGGTAATAATCTTCCCAGAGCAGAAGATTTACATTCATGGAAAAGGGTAAGTAAACTGATAACGATTTCTGAATGCCAGACAAAGCACTGGAATTTAATCAGATAGAAAACATGGCTTTAGGAGATTCTTACGTAGAGCAATGACACAAAGAAAATGTTGCTTTAGAAAGATAAAACAGCTCCATACCAGAGACAACTTAGTTCAGTAGTATGTTAATAACAATTACTCAGGTAATCCATAAGTATTGGGAAATTGTTTTGGCTCTGTCATGATGAGAAGTGAAACACTGAACAACTTAATGTCAATAATGGGCAATAATTTCCCTGAAGAGTCTAACAACTTAGGTCCCTTTCTATACATATATCCCATGGGGTTCTTCTTCCTCCTAGGATAGGGAAATCAATCTTGTCTGTGACCACAGCTTACTTTCTTGCTTATTTCCTGCTAGGCCATTTCCTTGGACCTAATTGGCGCCAATCAACCAAGACTCATTTCCAGGGAACTTCGGGAAGGATTACTCTGTGTGGAGCTCTCATGGTTTCTACACCACTATCTGAAGCCATGCCTTAGTCTAACATCCTGAACCACCACAATTTTTGCATCTAACATCTTTATTTGTCATGATCTAATATGGACTTGATCTGTGATTTCTGCCCCTGCCTGCCGCTGCCATTGCTGCTCATGATGTATTTGTGTTTTCTCATCAAACTTTTCTTTCTAAGTGTCTGTCATTGGTCCCAGCAGGTCAAACCTGCTTGACCACTGCAGCTGGGAATTTGATCCACCTTCCATGAGCTAATGCTGACAACTCTTCCTTCTCCTTAACTTCTACTAACAATCAATCCACAAAACCTGTTACTCTCCCTCTCATTTCTCACATCTGCCACAGTCATCACTTTTGTGTAGGCACCCAGTACTTCCCTAAAATTTTACAGTAATGGCCTGTGATTTTTGCCTCTAATTCATCCTACACTGAGAGAAAACAGGCAGAACTACAGAACAGTGTGAAATCTTTTAACCACCTGAGTAAATGTATCAGAAAAAAATCTGACCAAGTGGAGTTTAAGGTTTTCATTAAAACTCTACTGTATGAAAGAATTCAAGATTTCAAGTAATATTACAAATTACAATATTATAATATTATTACAAAGCTGTAATGATCAAGACACTGGCACAAAAACAGACCCTAGATCAATGCAACAGAACAGAAAATCCAGAAATGGACCCACAACTATATGATCAGCTAATCTTCAACAAACCAGGAAAGAATACCCAATGGCAAAAGGACAGTTTCTTCAACAAAACGTGTTGGGAAAACTGGGCAATAGATGCAACAGAAATAGAGGCAATAGAAATAGAAAACATGCAAGAGAATGAAACTGAACCACTTTCTTATACCATATACAAAATTAATTCAAAAATGGATGAAAGACTAAATATGACACAGGAAAACGTCAAAATACTAGAAGTGAACACAGGCAGTAACTTCTTTGACATCAGCCTTAGCAACTTCCTACTAGGTACTTGGAGGCAAGGGAAACAAAAGCAAAAGTGAATTACTGGGACTTCAAAACAAAATCCTTCTGCACAGTGAAGGAATCAACCAACAGAACTAAAACACAATCTTCAGAATGGAAGAACATGTTTGCAAATGACATACCTGACAAAGGATTAGTATCCAAAATCTATAAAGAAGTTATCAAATTCAACAGCCAAAAACCAAATAATCCAATTGAGAAATGGGCAGAGGAAATGAATAGACATCTTTCTGAAGAATACATACAGATGCCTAACAGACACATGAAAAGATGCTCAACATCACTCATCATCAGGAAAATACAAATCAAAACTACAATGAAATATCACTTTAAATATGTCAGAAAGGCTAAAATTAACACAGGAAACAACAGATGTTGGCAAGGATGTGGAGAAAGGGGAACCCATGTATGCTGTTGATGGGAAAGCAAACTGGTGCAGCCACTCTGGAAACAGTATAAAGGTTCCCCCAAAAGTTAAAGATAGAACTACCCTATGATCCGGCAATTGCACTACTGGGTATTTATTCAAAGGATATAAACGTACTAATTCAAAGGGATGTAAACACTCCGATACTTAATAACAGCATTATCAAAAATAGTCAAATTATGGAAAGAGCCCAAATGTCCACTGACTGATTATTGGATAAAGGAGTTGTGGTATGTGTGCCTATGTGTATCTGTGTTTGTGTGTGCATGTCTATACACACACGTAAAATGTAAATTAATCAGCCATCAAAAAGAAATGAAATCTTGCCATCTGCAAAAATATGGATGGAACGAGAATGTATTGCTAAGTGAAATAAGTCAGACAAAGATAAATACAAATATGATTTCACTTATATGTGGAATTTAAGAAACAAAACAGGGCAGCTTGGGTGGCTCTGCGGTTTAGTGCCTGCCTTCGGCCCAGGGCGTGATCCTGGGGTCCCAGGATCAAGTCCCACATCAGGCTCCCTGCATGGACCTGCTTCTCCCTCTGCCTGTGTCTCTGCCCCTCTCCCTTTCTCTGTCTCTGTCTCTCTCATGAATAAATAAAATCTTAAAAAAAAAAGAAAAGAAACAGACAGACGGGGGGCGGGGGGCAGAGAGAGAGGCAAACCGTAAAACAGATTCTTAACTATAGAGAACAGCTGGAGGAGAGGTGAGGGAGGATGGGTTAAATGAGTAATGGGGATTAAGGAGGGCACTTGTGATGAGCAGTCGGTGTTATATGCAAGTGATGAATCACTAAATACTACTCCTGAAACTAATATTGCATTATATATTAAGTAACTGCAATTTAAATAAAAGCTTGAAACAGTAACAAAACTCCACTTAATGAATTCTACCCCTTTTTATCTTAGCAATAGTATCCATCATTTTTGATAATGGCATTAGGTGATGCCTACAGGTCTACAGATTTAGCAACACCTTAAAAAGAAGGGCTGGGAAGGAGTTTGAGAATGGTTTGTGGCCCAGACAAAAAAGTGAATCCTAAAAGGGAAGAATCTGATTTATGTATAAAAGAGAAAACCAGAGCCTGGTGCTTAAAAGGGTTTCCTTCTACTGCAGACTTGTTGCTTCTTTCACTGCCTCTTCTCAATTTAGTGTGATAAATCATGTAGTGCAATAATATACATTGGCACTGCTCAAGTGTAACATAAACTGGTAAAAAGTAAAAACCAATTTTCCCACGTTAACCCAGTATCCTGTCCCGATCCTAGACTATTATCTCTGAGTAGAAGGAATGGGTTCATGTGGGTGGAGAATGGGATGAAGTAAAGAGCAGAACAAGAAATCAGTACTTTGGTTGGTTTTATATTTTCTATTCTCTCCCACTGACTTATTTATCTCTTCCCACTCAGATGCCATATTGTTTTAATTACTAATAGCTTGTGGTTATGTTTTGATATTCGGTAAGGCAAAATTTCATCTTATTATCAATCTTTTAAAAATATTCATGGTGATTCATACTCAATTTTCTCTTCTAAGTGAACTTTGAAATTAATGCATCAAATTCTATTTAAATAAAACTACTACCATTTTGTTGGGGATGACATTCAATTTTGGTGTAAAAGACTTGATATTTTTTTCCCATCTGGGAACATGGATATCTATTTATTCAGGTCTTCAACTATGTCTTTCAGTAAAATTTTGCAGTTTTCTTCATATAAGTTTTAAATATTTTGGTACATTTTATACCTTCTATGTAATTATGAATTGTGAATGGAACCTTTTATTCCTATTACATTTTCAACTGATTATTTCTGATGAATGGGAAAGCTACTGACTTTGATATATTTGCTTTGTATCTAATTACCTTTTTAATTCATTCATTTTAATAATTTTTCCTTTGATTTTCTAATAATTATAAATTCTTTCACAATAATGACATTTGTAGCTTTTCCTTTTTAGTATTTATGCTTTCATTGCCTTAATTATGAGAGGTCTATGTCTCTATGTTGAATAGGTATCAGTTAATAGAAAGCATTTTTATCTTTTTCCATGTTTTGAAGAGAATGGTTCTAATGAATTGCCATTAAATGTAATGTCTGCTGTTGGTTTTGATCATTATCTTATACCTTAAATCAGGAATGGGTATCTGTTTTCCTTTGTTCAATGCAAATAAATGTGTTTAGAGTTAGACTGGTCCTCAGACACCTTAGAGATCATCTGGTCCTCTTGTTTCTTTACCTTTTTTACCAAAATAGAAGCATAAATATGAGTCCTCAAACAAAAATTTTAAATGTGTTGGGCAAGTACAAGCATAGTAGAAATCCTCAAATAAAAATTCAAAAGGTATTGAAAAAAACTCTATTAGTTATATTAGCTCTTTAACAATTTTTAGTTTCCAAGATGAATATTTAAAATCAATTAATCAGCTAATGTAAATTCATTAATTCATCCAACAGATACTTGGTGTGTACCTACTTACAAATGAATTAATTATAAAATAATCAATTGGAAGCTTACTTAATCTAAAACTGTGTTAGAGACAAATGTGAGTAAGCTTGGTTTAATCATGGTCTACCTATATATGCCCACTTACAAACCTTCCAACTGTCCACGTGCTTCTTTCTCTGTAGTTTATAAACAGACTATTTTCTTAATGAATGATCTAACAGCACAGAGGAAGAATTTAGGTTTGGTTTTGTTTTGTTTTACTGTGCTATAGTTCTAACCACATTAAACTTTACAGTGTTTAGGAGGTCGATAAGGAGCGGTGGTCCATGAAGTTCAACTAAGGATACTGATTTGATTCACTAGAAGCTCTGAGTAAAGGGACAGCTTCAGCCTAGTAAATTCCCAAAATATTAGAAGGAACTCTCAGACCTTTAAAGGATTCAGCTTTACTTTTGAACTTTCCAAGGTTTAAAAAATCTAAACCTTCTGAAGTTCTAACATCACTATTATGAACATTGAAAAACAAGAACCAATAAATAAAGGTGAAAAATGATATTCAAACCAGTTTACTAATCCTCTTGGCAGTCTTGCTTGCTTACAAATGACAATGATCTTGTATCATGTTAATGTTCTGAGCATTTTAAAATACAGCCATTTCCCTGTAGCACACTGGTGTGAACCTATGGGTATAATCCTTATATTACAAGGTATACAAAAGTATACCAGTATTCACTGGCTGATCTACTTTACTTTAATACCTTTCTGCTTACCTACAACCAATATATTTTTCTAAAGTTAATTTCTAAAGCTTAAAATTAACCTAAATATTTTCCATTAATATGTATTGTTTCAGGGATCCCTGGGTGGCGCAGCGGTTTGGCGCCTGCCTTTGGCCCAGGGCGCGATCCTGGAGACCCGGGATCGAATCCCACATCGGGCTCCCGGTGCATGGAGCCTGCTTCTCCCTCTGCCTGTGTCTCTGCCTCTCTCTCTCTCTCTGTAACTATCATAAATAAATAAAAAAAATAAAAAAAAAATATGTATTGTTTCAGTAAATAATACCTTTTGCATCACAAATTCCCAACATAGAAAAACTTATCAATAAGTACAATATACTTAAGATGAATGGAAAAACTGACCTGTAAGCCAAAAAACCTGAATTATATACTGTTAGTTGTTAAAGCATTATTAAACTGAAAACCTCCATTATCAATCCTATTAATATTACATACTTAAAAAGTAAGCCTTTCAAAAGTAGTTATACAATATAACTAGTCCATTTGTGGACAGCTGGGAAAATACTGACAGGAGTTAATGTAAGTCATGGTCATTTAAGAAAAATTCTTAATTTCCATAGGTTGACAAACTTAAAAACATCTATTTGGGAAATTGAGGAAGTGACAGCCTTTAAATTGTTATGGAATATTAAAGAGAAAACCCTCAAGTTTAGAGTGGTTACAAAGGGAAATAGCCTCTGTAAGAAGCTGGAGGAAACTAGAAGCATAGATGGAGCTGAAGACTGGTTAAGCTTCTAAGAAATAATTTCTCCAAAGTAGACACAACACAAAGTTTCCACAATCCATCTTTCCTGGAGATGCTTCTTTTAAATGACTTATTATAAGGTGAAATATTTTCTTTCTATATACTCCTGCTTTTGGAAGTTTTTGTTGTTATCAGCAGACCCACTGAAAAGGCTCATGAAACCAAGCTAACACTGACCAACATCTAGTCCTAACTTGTTCATAGAAACAAGAATGAGTCTAGTTTCACTCTGCCTGAGATGAGCTCTGGGAACTATAATAGTCTATGAGCTATAGTCAGTTCCAGGAATATTTTAGATCAACTCAACCCTTCATTTCTCTGGAAGTGAGAAACATTTGCAGCTATTTCCAACAAGATGAATTTTTGCTCCATATCAAATAGTCTAGTGATTCTTCCACTCAGACTCTCAGAAAGAATAACTTCTGCAGCCATGCCCTCTCTACTGTATAAGATATTGCTCCAAATCAAGCCTAATTAATCACATCCTTGTAATAACATACCTGAAACTTTAACAGTGAGAGTGTTGAGAGTTCCCTGAGAGTCAACACTGTACTTTTAATAAATCCTAGTTATTTTCTTTACACATCTCTATTATGTCACTTGTACTCCTTTCCCTCATTCTTATTGGGTTGCAATTATCTGTTTACATATCTGTCTCTGCCATTTAACCAGGAATTCCTTGAAAGGAGTAGTTGTTATGTTTATAAGAACTTAACCAGTGATTAACAAAATGCCTGGCTCATCTAAGGGGCTTGGTAAATGATTATCGTGTGAACAAATAAATGCCTGTAGATGAAAACAAAACTAGCTACTAATAAAGAGCCAAAGGGCTACTGAGTCTGGGTCAGGCAGGAGACGAGGACAAACAAAAGAGAAACTTCTGATTCCAAACTAGGAATTCAGAGTAAGATAATAAAAGATAATCTAAAGTTTTAGTGAGAAATATATGGCATAATTTATGGGTATCTTTTTTAAAAGTTGTTCAAACACATCTTTAAAATTAACGTTAGTAAATGCTTAAGTTTAGCTATTGCAATAAGAAGGCATATGAGATTGGGACACCTGGGTGGTTCAGTGGTTGAGGGTCTGCCTTTGGCTCAGGTCATGATCCTGGGGTCCTGGGAATGAGTCACACATCTGGCTCCCCACAGAGAACCTGCTTCTCCCTTTGCCTATGTCTCTGCCTCTCTCTGTGTCTCTCACGAATAAATTTTAAAAAAAGAAGGCATATGAGATGTATTTTTTATTTTATTATTTTAATATAGTAAAAAGTCTAGTTAAATGAATCTATTCTTAGGTAGGGATGAAGACAAAAGTAATTTGTGGAACACTCAATTCTCAGGCACCCCTCCCAAGTGACTGCAATATATAAAAATTACATATGTATATTTTTTTTCATATTTAGATTTTAAAAGGGTTCTATGTACTTAAAATTTTAAAGTTCAATTGACCCTTGAAAAACATAGGTTTGAACTGCACGTGCCCACTTACACATTTTTTTCAATAAATACAGTACAGTTCTGCAAATGTACATTCTCTTATGATTTTCTTAACATTTTCTTTCCTCTAGCTTACTTTATTGCAAGAATACAAAATACATATAACACACAAAATATGTGTTAATCCACTGCTTATGTTATTAGTAAGGCTTTCCAATCAAGTAGACTATTAGTAGTTAAGTTTTTGGAGGAGTCAAAAGTTACACAGGGATTTTTCAATTGGAGGGGTGGTGGTGCCCCTAACCTCTGCATTATTCAAGGATCAATTATAATTATGATGTTACTAGCTACATATTACTTCACTTAGCTTCCTTCGGTTACACATTATCAATTCTTTTCTACAATAAAGAATAATTTTTGCTTCTATTATAATATTGCTTCAAAACGGGTAATGAAATTCACAAATTTTTCTAACTTTTGATTATAGGAATAAGAACAAATGGATAGGGATCCCTGGGTGGCGCAGCGGTTTGGCGCCTGCCTTTGGCCCAGGGCGCGATCCTGGAGACCCGGGATCGAATCCCACGTCGGGCTCCCGGTGCATGGAGCCTGCTTCTCCCCCCGGCCTATGTCTCTGCCTCTCTCTCTCTCTCTATGACTATCATAAATAAATAAAAATTGAAAAGAACAAATGGATAGTGCATTTGGTGAGAATTTTATCAGTATATGGATTAGGGAGGGCCAGAAAAAGGAGAATACACCTTTTCAAATTTGAATGAATAGTGGTAGTTATAACATAGACTTGGGGGAAGTCATTTCTAAAACAAACCACATCTGTAGGATTGGAAGCCTCAAGGGAAGTAACACTTCCAAATACCTTTATCAGTTCTTCAGGAAATACTAAACTGCTGTGATTCACTTAGGTTGACAAGTCGACACATTTTATCTTCCACCTTCTGTATCTGTTTCTAAAGTCTTAGACACAGCCACTATTGACCTCAAGTTTAATGTTTGCATTTGCACTCTCCCTAGCTGTTTTTCCAAATTTAGCAAAATGCTTCTGTATCTCTGACCTTTTCACAAAACATTGCCCTGAGATTAAGAAAACACTGGGTCTGGCCCACCATCCTTAAATGTTGAGAGATGTCCAGTGTAAACAGATGTTTTGTGCTCCACCTCCACAGACCTATGCACATTAGCTATGGTAGGCTGAACAGTAATTACTGTCCTGAAGCTTAATATATAAAATCTGAATTGAACCACCTACAGGGAAAAATATAACAGTCTTCAAATTTTTGTTCTACAATTCTAAAATTGAGTTATTCCTCAACTAAATTTGGTGACAGATTGCTATACTCAAAATATTAAAGAAAAAAAATCTAAAACCTCTAAAAATCTAAAATCTAAGTAACAGAAAAAACCAAAATTACCGAAAATTCATATATATATATACTTGTTTTATTGTTTTTCAACTTAAGTTTTAAATTCTAACAACTTTGTTTCTTTCATTAATACAGTAAAATTCACTCTGAAAATAAAGTATCATCACACTTCAAAATAATGAAACTACAGCATGTGTGACTGACAAATATTAACTATTAAATGTAAACAGTCATGATTTCTTGGCTTCATATGGTCATATTCTAAATTGAGATGTTAAAAATTTTATAGGGCTATTTTTCACAGATTAGGAAAATATGGACATTTAAGAGACGGTATCACTGCAAAATTTTTAGATGTGGCAAATTTTGTGAAAGAAATGGAATTTTTCATTTCAAAAAGATCTTGCACAACTGCTAATGAAAACTATCCAAGCACAGACCTCAGAGTTGGCACATAAATTATCTTACATTTAAGTACAAGGCTGCACAGCAGAAAAATGAAACCGAGAAATCTAGAGGTAAAAGAGAATTAAATTTGCCTTTTCATTTTATTCCTCCTAGGAAATTACATTTTATGCCTTCTAGGAAATTATTTTATGGGAATTACTTAACATTCTTTTCAAGTTTGCTAAAAATGTTTAGGGAATTTTCTTTCCAGCTCTAGAAAGCTCTACCTTTTTCTGTTTCACTGAAAAATTGTGAGCTACATTTTAATCTCAGCTTTCCTATTTATAAAAGGAAGCATTGGGATGTCTGGGTGGCTCAGAGATTGAACATCTGCGTTTGGCTCAGGGTGTGATCCTGGGGTCTGGGGATGGAGTCTCACATTAGGCTCCCTGCAAAGAGCCTGCTTCTTCCTCTGTCTCTGCCTCTCTCTGTGTGTCTCCTATGAATAAATAAAATTAAAAATCTTTAAAAAATGGAGCATTAACATGGAAATAAAAATTTCAAACACATCTGTAAAACAAAATGCATAATTTACTCATAAAAATAAGTAATGATCATTTTCAGGTAACTTCGTGGAACTTAAGTCATGCTGACATGAGCAAGATGAGTGCTGGGAGAAACCATAAAAGCTACATTCTTTTAATTACCTCATCTTTCCAAAAGAAATAAAAATATTGTGTCAGTGCAATTATCTTCTTTGGAATTTCCAAACTCAGACCTTTGCAACTAGTACTTAGATGTTACTTCTTAAGGTAGTGAAACAAGGGCCTTCAGGCAACAGAGTACATCATTATCCTTCCAATGAATAACAGAAAGCGAGGGTTCACTGCCAAGGCACAGTCTCATGTTACTTCAGGTCAGCAATTCGAAAATTTACTCTGTGGTAAGGTCTGATTTTCCCAGGGAGGCAAGATTAAATGCCAGATAAAGGATTCACTACTTGACAATTAGAGAAACTGATGCCTACAAGCTGATAATACCCTAAAGAGGTAACTTGAAACAATTATATCAATTATCTAAACACTGTATAATATATTATCTTTTAGCAGCTGAGAAATAGGGCCATGAGAATGAAAAATGGAAGAGGGAAAAATGAAAACCATTTGTATTAACCAAAATTATTTTGATTACTCATCCTTATTTTTTCTTTAAAAATTGTTTGATATCAAATCACATCAATACTAATTTTTAAAAATAAAGAATGACTAAACATTTATCTGATTTCATGTAGGAAGCTGAGCATTTGTTATTAGGTCCTACCTGATATTGGCGATAGTACTAACATTTTTATGAAACACTGAAGGGCAAAAATCTTTTATTTATTTATTTATTTATTATTATTTTTTTTTCAAAAATCTTTTAAACTTGGATTTTTATTTTGTATTTTCTGGATAAGAACCTTATGAAATTCTATTCATATCCATTTTTATTCTAGCTAAAAAAGATGTTCACAGAAGTATTATACTTGGCTTTCTCAAATGGCTTCAGGCTCATTTAAAAGCTTCTAAGAAGATAAAAGGGGTAACATTTTCTTTGCTTGTTGGGTGGTCGAAAGGTTAAATATCAAATTCCAGTGTGGGAAAATCCCAAGTACTCTAGGTGAAATGTTTTGATGCTACTAGGCAAATGTGTCCATGTGGAAATACACAGTCTGAAGACCAGCCAATAGTATTTCCCTGGCTAAGATCAAACAGAAAAAAAAGTCGTAAAATTAAAAAAAAAAAAAAAAAAGTAACTGACCACTTACTCTAAAATCTCCACTTGTATTGCTATAGTAGCTTACATTATAAGGTTCTTTACAAGTTTACAGAGTACTTTCACAAATATCATCTCAATATTGACAGGAGGATAAAGTAAGTAAAAGTAATCTAAAGAGGCAGTATGCATAGTGGTTTAGCATGTGCATCTCATCTCTTCCAGCCTTTGCTCCAGCAATACCTCCCTTACCCTGATTACCTACCACCCCACTATTTTTCTCTCTTATACTGAAAACTTCCCTTCAGCATACACATCCTGGCATTCCTCTGGTCCTAGAAGGCTTCCTGTCCTATATCCTGTCCCACTTCATTTAGCTACTCTTCCCTTCCTCCCCACCTTGTCTCCTGCATTCATTTCCTGTCTCTGAATTCCTCTACTTCAATTGGTTCTCCCCTCTACCACTCCACTAAAACTGCTTATCAAGGTCATCGATGACCTCTTTGTTGCTAAATTCAATGGTTAATTCTCAGTTTTCATCTTATAGCGTCTGACAGAGTCTGTAACTTTTTTTTTCCTTGAAATAATTTTCTCAGTCCCCAAGACATCACTTTCCTGATTTTCTTTTTACTCCTCTGGCAGTTCCTTCTTGGTACTTTTTCTGGTACTTCTTTGCTAGTCCTTAGAGCTTGTCTCTTTTAAAAATCTATAATTACTTATTTGATGATCTCATCTGGCCTTTACATATTATAAATACACTGACAAATACAAAATTTATACATCTAGCTTTCTGAAATAATATAAGAATCTGTTTAACAAAACAAGTAAGATGCTTATTTGTTTTTAAGAAACAAAATATGTAAACTGACCATATGTAAGTATTTACAAAAATATCAAGATAAAAATATGGAAGTTATAAAGGTTCAATGAATACTCAGAATTTATACAGTAGTGAAAATAAATTTACCAGGAGTACCTTTATCAATATAGATAAATTTCTTAAGTATAATATTAAATAAAAGTATGACTTATAAAAGGATACTATAAAATAAGTATATATTACTCAGAAGTATACTCATTTGTAACAGAATTATGAAAACACGCAGGGGAATTAAAAAATTAAGTTTAGAACAGTGGTTATCTCTTTGGGGAAGAGAGAATTATGAAAGAGGTATATATATGGTGATGGTTTTTTTTTAAGCTGTCAGTGCATATATAGCTATGTATTATATTATTATCTATTCATTGTATTTTTGAAAGTTGGATATATATTATTTCTAAGAAAGAAATCATTCAGGTCTTATTCCTTACCTTATGTGGAAAAATGCTAAAATTTATCAAACAAACATAAAAAAGATCACTTTGGAAAATTTTAGATAAACTACTATACAATTACACAATTCTTGGGTTAAAAAAGAAATGAAAACTGAAATTACAAAGTTTTTTAAAATAAATGATACTTAGGGACTCACAAGCAGCAGTCTGTAATTTGGTCAAAGCCATTACTGACACGTGAAAATTAATACCCTTAAATATATTTTTAAAATAAGAATTTAAAGTAAATAAATTATACAAAGTAAATAAACTCAAGAAGCCAACAAATGAATAAGATAAATTTGAGGAAAACAGAAGAGAATAATCAGTAAGATAAAAGCAGAAGTAAACAAAACAGTAAGACAGTAAATGAATTTAATTTTAAAAAGTAGTATTTGAAAAGACCAGTGAAGCAGACAAACCCCTATCAAATCTGATTTAAAAAAGAACTGAAAATGAAATACATAAACTGAACATAACTATAGTATATAGTATATAGTGTACTATAGTATATCCAGAGTTTAGAAAAGTACCCAAATATAAGAATCAGAAATCTATAATATATTGATACAGTAATATTTTAATATAATAATCAGTTTAAAAATAATCAGTTTAAAAGGCAAAAATAATACAGATAGTATGGTCACATCTGTGTTACAAAGAAAATGATATATGTGTTGTTTAAGTTTATAGGTCTGTAATATATTTTAAAGGCCTCACATGAAAGAAAACATTTATGACCTATAAAGTGGAACAGGATTTAATTTTTACATATCCTAGAAATCAATAAATTAAAAAAATTGGCAGAAAATATTAAAAGGCAATTTCTAGGAAACTACAAACAAAAAAATTCCCCACCTCACCAATAATCACTAGAAATGGAATATAAATCATTTTTTCACACTCAAATTGGAAATAGTTAAATTTGATAATATTTCATAAATAGGACAGGAGTCCATTACAATTGATGACAGAAGTGTATTTTGATTTAACCATTTTGAAGAACAATTCAATGGTTGCTATTAAAATCCAGTTGCTGTGGACCTAGTGATGTAACATGTGCATCTCCACAGAAACCTGAATATTCACTGCAGCACTGTTTCTAATAGTGAAAAACAGAAACAAAATTCCGATCAGTGAGATAATAGTTAAATAAATTATGGCACACTGGAGTACTACAATGGAGTAGGAGTGTACAGTATAGTAAAGGATATGGTAGATGAAGAGGTGGTACTAGCGTAAGATTCATAGGACACATAGCTGGGTGAAAAAAACAAGTTATGAAAGAATGGGTAAAAAAAAAAAAGACAGAAACCAAAGTCATGCTTTAAAGAAACACACACACACATACACACACATAGACTTTAGAAATAAAGTTGTGGAATGCTGTATTCGTTTTTAAAAAGCAAACAGCACATGCATCATTATCATGAGCCTGGTTTCATAAAAAGGTTACTAGCCTAGTCTAGAGAAGCCTTCATCAGGGTCAGACAGCAACTGAGTCTAGGACCAAATCCAGTGTTCTTCCACATTACATCACTCGGGATATTGGAATAAAAGTGTACTGGTTTTGTAATCCTTCAGGCCTATGTTCAAATGTCAACTTTACCACTTCCTAGTTAGGTAACCTTAGGAAAAATATTCTCTCTGAACTTTAGCATTTTCAACTGTAAAAAATGGGCAAATAAATAGTAACTCTACAAACTGTAAAGATGAAAACTAAATGGGAACACTTCCTTCTCCCTCGGCCAATAGCATCAGCTCATCAAGAGTGTCTCCTCTATTGATTAACAGGGTCCAGAAATAGCCTTTGGCAGCTCAGCTCCATATATAAAGTTTGAGGGATCAAATGCCTCTGTGGTGCTATAAGTTGGAAGTCTCTATGTCCATGATGATAAAACTATTCCAAAGGCCTGGCATTTCTTATGGGTCCCATCAGCCTCATGGTCTACCACCTTTCTCTCTGCCTTCCTAACTCAGTTCCAAACATCTAGATTATACTGCATATGGTATTCTATTTATTTCTTCAGACTGATGGCTGACCCTTCTTGACAAAATCTCTATGTATGCACTGAGCCACTGTCTTCTGGGCCTCATTCCATGACTCCCAAGACAGTTTTTCTAGACTGCAACTGAAAAAAATGAACATAACACACCATTAAGTTTGGACTATTTTACCCTAAATGAATCACCTTGAATTTAGCCAACTATATTAGTTAGGTTGGGCTGCCATAAAAAAATACCACAGACCAGATGGCTTAAACAACAGAAATTCATTTTCTCATAGTTCTAGAAGCTACATGTCCAAGATCAAAGGGCCAGCATATTCAGTTTCTGGTGAGAGCTCTCTTTCTGGCTTGCAGATGGCACAGTCTTTCTATTTCCTCACATGGGCATATTAAGAAAGTGTGAGTGAGCTCCCCAATGTCGTTTCTTATAAGGACATTAATCCTATCTGATCAGGAGCTTACTTTTGTGACCTCATTTGACCTATGCCTTCCTTAGTGACCTCATTCCCAAATACAGGCACTCTAGGGGTAGAGCTTCAACATACAAATTTTAGGGGGACACATTCAGTCCATAACACCAACTATCGAGTGACTCATGTGCCCTTTCTTTCTATTCACATACAGAGGTCTCAAAAATGTTGGCAGTTCATCTCCCTCAAGCTGGCATTTTACCGTCTGGAAGAATTTGAATATCTGGAGATATTATTATATACCCCCTCTTTTGGATCCTTTATAAACAAACAAACAAAGTAAGATAGGTCCTAGCATCTTTGGCCTACTTGTACCCCAATGGAGGGGTTTCCTGCCCACAACCAGCCTTGCCCTACTTGCATCACAGTGGGTGATCCCCTGCATGGCAGTTCTAACCCAGGTTCCCTGCCTGCCAGCACTGGCCCAATGCACACAGCTTCCAGGTTGCCAGTCCTACCGTATGTTTTCCTGTTTGCCAACCTCAGCCCAGCAACTGTGGGACAAAGCTCTAGCTGTGAATCCACCTTTTCTAACAAGGCCTAAATCTCAACCTAGGGAGGCAGCTGCCCTTCCAAGTTTGTTCTCTCCTTAGGTTCTCTCCCTCAGCCCTAGAATATTCTTCTGAAATTTGATTCCTTCTCAGTAGCTAACCTCCTATAAATAGTGAAGAATTCTTCATATTGAACCTTAACTGTTCAAATTACTAGGTAGTTTTCATCTTCTGACTGGCCCTTGGCACAGAATAGCTTGCGGTGAGTGTTACTGGGTGTTTCACAGTGCTGCCCTAAGTACAAGCAGAACAGAGACACACTAGAGGCAGAGAAAGAAGCCTCTGCTGCCTACAGTGTCCCGTGCTGCAAATTCTAATGGCAAAAAAAGCAATGTTTGCAAGTTCCAATACCAGCATTATAAGCAGGGTACTGAAGGGCACATTTGAAGCTGAGGCAATAACTTGACACCTAGCATTGTAACCTTGCTGTTATCCATACACAGTCCCTATTTAACTGCATTTTTAAAAAAAGGTAACATATACCAAGACCTACCTATGCGCCTGACTATTTTAAGCTCTCTGAATAATCCTGTAATATAGGGACTATTACTATTCCTACTTTACAGAGGAGGGAAATGAGACAAATTTAATTAGCATTGGCAAGGTACTTGAGTGAAAAAGCGGAGATTCAAATCCAGGTGTTCTGACTACAAAGACCACACTCTCAATCACAACACTATGTTAACTTCTGTTTCTATTGCTAAGACAAAAACAAGCTTTAAAATGTGAAGCGATTTGTTCCTTTTCTGGAGACCACTTCCCCCACTGGTCCTGACACATCATTAGCACGGCACTGTTTCCTCTCATGCGCTTGGGTGCTGCTCTGAGCAGCATCACCATTTAGACCAGAAAGCTGGTGGGCACAATGAGAAAGAAACAAAACAAGATGACAGTGGAGGAGATGCTGCAAGAGGAGGAGGAAGGATATGTGGTTTAAAAATTTCCCGAACATTGAGTGGAAAAGGCAAAGTGGAGTACCTCCTAAAGTGGAAGGGATCCTCAGATGAGGACAACACACAGGATCCAGAAGAGAACCCGGACTGCCCTGACATCATTGCTGAGTTTCTACAGTCATAGAAAACGGCATGTGGGACAGAAAAAAATACAGGAAAATTGACTCTGATTCTGAAAATAAGGAAGAGAACAAATCAAAGAAGAAAGAAGAGTCAGAGGAGCCATGAGGTTTTGCCCAGGGTTTGGAGCTGGAACAGATTATTGGAGCTATGGACTCCAATGCAGAGCTTGTGTTCTTGATGAAATGGAAAAAAATCTGATGAGGATGACCTGGTCCTTGCCAAGGAAGCCAATGTCAAGTGCCCACAGGGGATCAATATCCTTCTATGATGAAAGGCTAACATGGCATTCCTACCTCCCAGAGGATGGTGACAAAAAAAATGGCAATAATTAACTTCTGAGTACCAGCCCCTGTCACATCTGACCATGGTTTTCAAGTGGGAAAGGAAGGCGTTTTACTTGTCTTGACACCATAGAGGTGGCCTGAGCAGATGTCCTTTGAAGAATCAGTACAGTTTTTGTGCCTTAGAGCAAGTGCTTTAAAGCCTTTCCAGCTATGTAGTTTGCACACTCATCCCAGTGCGGGGAAGGAAGAGAAAGAAGTGCTGCAAGGGCAGCTCATTCTGTACGTGGCTAAGAAAAGGAGAAAGCCTCCATAAAGGAAAAAACTTGCAGAATGAGTGTATGAGTGTAACAAACGATACTCTAGATCTTCAAAGAGCATCTCCACAACACAAAGCCTGCTTTTCAAAAGTATTAGCTCTGCATTTTTATAGGGCAGTGTGTATTTAGTTTCAGCAATTTTTGGTATATTATTTGGTGGTAGGACGGATGGAGTAGGAAGGAAGAGAGAAACAGGTAGGATCATTCTTGTTAAAATTTGGGGCCTGACTGGGAAAATGGTGAAACAATGGAAAGAACAACCTAATGATGATTTGGTTCTATGACCAGAATATTTAATCTTTAAAAAAAAAATGTCACTGGTGACCTCAGTGAGGACTGTGAGAAACTGTTTAAAAGCTGTGAGTACCTGAAACTTACAAGTCAAGGTATTCCCTGCCTGTGCCTAATGCTGTTCCCAACGAAGGACTATACCAGTCAATTAGTCACCAGGTGCCATTTGTAGAATGGAAACTGGTTGAGGAGGGCAAGTTTTATTGAAGCATATACCAGCCCAGCGTCCCGTCTTAGAGGTGCTAATTCTTGACATTGACAAGACTCTTTCTTTTTCAATTATAAAGCTATAAATATCAGCCTGTTAATCCAAGCAACTGGCTGAGGTATTTGGGGAGGGAAAGAGGGTGGTATAGAAGGTAGAACTGCAGGGGAAGAAAGGCCCATGCTCTTAGAATGGAAAACTTTTGGAGCCTGCTTTTTGAACTTTGAACTCTGAAACTACTGACAGCACAACTTCACACAATCACTTTGAGAGGTGAATGATTTCAAAAGCCCTGATCTCAGAAGATTAAACTTTCATACCGGGGCAGTGGTTCACTTTAAAACACAAAACAAAGCAAAATTTTTTCTAATCCTAAGAATTACCTAATACCCAAAATGCTGTCTTGAATCATGAGATCCATCAGTTCTTGACATTGTCTAGACCTGTACCTAAAAATGTATTGTAAAATCTTTTTAGGCATGTGTTAGGTTTCTATGAAAACTTTAAATATAAACTTTGTACCACATTGTCAGTTTTTGTCTTAAAACTATAGATTTTAAAAAAAAGTGAGGAGAAACTCTATTAGAGGCAAATTGTCTTCAATATTGCTATTAAAAAAGACAGCACACTTAGTATTTATCTCTGAAAGGAAACTAAAAACAAGTATGTCAAAATGTTAACAAGTATTAATTCTGAGTGCTGGAATAACAGTTCACCCTGGAACACAGGTTTGAATCACATAGGTCCAGTGCTATAAATGTATTTTCTCTTGCTTATGACCTTCTTAACGTTTTCTTTTCTGTAGCTTACATTGTTATAAGAATAAAATAAGGTGTATGTATATAATAATATGCATATAATACATATCACATACAAAATATGTATTAACCAACTGTTTATATTAGAAGTAAGGCTTCTGGTAAACAGTAGGCTATTAATTGTTCAGATGGGGAGAATCAAAAGTTATAAAAATTTTTGACTTTACAGGGGGTTGATACTCATAGCCCTGCATTGTTCAAGGGCCAACTACATATATTTATATACCTGTTAAATTTGGCAAAAACAACTTTAAAAAGAGAATGTAAGAAAAAAGCACTAATAAAAGGTATACAATCTTAAAAATAATTCAAATTTTCACTTGTAGAAATTATTATTGTAAAGGGTAAACAGGTTTTAAAAATCATATAATATTACTTAGTTTTGACAGTTTATTCCCATTATGTTTACATTTTATTTTCTGAGAGAACTTAAATGTCCCTGAATTTAACAAGAATGAAAGCCAAAATGGCATCACCTGGGACAAAGTTTATAAAACTAATGTTTCAATTTACAAAACAGATTTAAAAAATATATATACAATGGAATATTACTCAGCCATAACAAAGAATGAAATCTTGCTATTTACAATAACATGAATGGAACTAGAGGTATAATACTAAGTGAAATAAGTCAGAGAAAGACAATTAGCATGTGGCTTCACTCGTATATGGAATTTAAGAAACAAAACAAATAAGCAAAGGGGGAAAAAGAGAGAGAGAGAGAGACAAATCAAGAAACAAAAAAACAAATCAAGAAACAGACTCTTCACTATAGAGAAAAAACTGATGATTACCAGAGGGGAGGCGGGTGGGGAGATGGGTGAAATCAGTGATGAGGATTAAGGAGTGCACTTGTACTGATGAGCACTGGGTGATGTATGGAGTTGGTGAATCACTATACATCTGAAATTAATGTAACACTACATGTTAATTAACTGGAATTAAAATAAAAACTTTAAAAAATTTAAGTTTAGAGAGGATTAAAAGATGGGAAGATCAAAAAAACAAGTTATAATCAAATAAATTGTTAGAAAAAATAGTGATTTTAAGATTAAAGAACTAGTATAGCTGAAATGGACCTCACAAATTCAAATCTATCATCCCTAAGAAATTTCATAGAATGATAACCCTGAAAGGTTAAATGACTGAGTTAGTGTTACAAAGGCAGACAGTGGTAAAGTATTAAAACTGAACCTCTTTACACACCATATCTCATTTGAGATATAAACGTTTTTAAAGGCCTAATTAATATGTACTCTCTAACTTCATTCTCAAGATTTTATACTTAAGAGAATTTTATGTGGGGATTCAGTTTCATTATCTAATAAAGTGAAACATTACCATCTAGAAAGTTCTCTAGGAAGGAAGACAAAAAAGGCTGATGCTCAAAGAAATAGATTAAGTTCTTCTCTATCTTCAAATACAGAATTATGCAGTGTTTATTTGCAGGAACCATAGCAGGTTCATAAATTTCTATCAGATTATAGAGTATACACCTGGAAAGTGGCTCTAGATCAGGTTCAAAGAGGTAGTGGTTGTACAGATTAGGCCAATGAATTTCTCCTACCACAAGGAAACATGTAAGGCTTGAGGTAGTAAACCAGGTTCTCCTTCAGGTTTCATCAATGCAGTAAGATTATTTTTGCTGACTAAAATTTACTTAGATTGCCTGAGGACAATATAAAATCTACACCTTTATATATCATGTACATATTTTCAATTAAAATTCCTATTTAATAAACTTGAGGCATTATTAGTTCTTATGAGAATTAAAAAGTTATGGTTATCATGTTTGAAGTAGTTGGTGGTACAAAAATATATTAATTATATTAATGAATCATTAACTCTTCTTTCCAGGCATACAGTTACAGTTCATTCCCCACTATCTCCAGCACTTAGATGTGGCTATATGACTCAGTTTATAAAATGTAATATGAATGGCAGTGATGTGTGCCACTTCCAGGCCAGGTCCACAAAACCTTCCCACAAGAATTCCTCTGTCCTCCACCACCCCTTTTTGGCTAGCTGGTATGTTGACATGCTAAGTAACTTTGGAAGCCACTTATTAAAGATGGCAGAGTCACTATCAGTTTAGATGCCTGAATGACATCTAGAAGGAAAGCCACATGCAGGAGTCTTCCTTTCAACCCATACACAACCCTAGGATTATTACATAAACAATAAGTCAGCTTTTATCAGGTCAACTCACTGAGACCTGAAGGTCTACTTATTAGTGCAAACTAGCCTAATAAAGGCCTATTTGAATCCAATTCTGCATCTTAAATAGATCCTGAATCTTGGAGATGATGTGAATGTCTTGACAAGAAGCAGAAAATGAAAACTTATAATTAGTTAGTTATGGTGTTTGTTTAAAAAAAAAAGGTATTCATTTATTTATTTGAGAAAGAGAGAGAGAGTGAGCACATGAATAGAGGGTGGGGAAGAAAGAGAGAGGGAGAATTTCAAGCAGACTCCACTCTGAACACAGAGCCCAACATGGCATTTGATCTCATGATCCTGAGATCATGACCTGGGCTGAAATCAAGGTTCAGATGTTTAACCAACTGAACCACCCAGGCACCCCAACAATCTGGTATTTCTTTCTGGAGAAGAGTAAGTACATTGTAGGACTGTGATAGATCCTAAAACTTAAGAAGCTACCCAAGGATTTTATGTGATTGAGGGTGGAATGTTTACTTTTTCAATAATCTTCCTTCATCCATAAAAACTGGTCTTAAACATACTCCCTAGTTTAACATTTTTGTGGAACTAACTGATTCTGGTCACCTGTCTTTTATCAATCAATTTTATTTATTTTGTAATTCATTTTTATATTTTTGTCACTGAGATGATGAAGATACTCTGCTCTTCTTTGCCACCAACTTCACTTAGGCACTAATATCAGCCAAATAAATTCTGAGTCACTGATGCTGTTAGAGGCAGATATGCCCTAGTTATATAACTTTGCCAATGGCAACTTGTAGGCATTCCTACTCACTTAAAAGAGGACTCTGAACATAACTCATGGTTTTCCTCATCACCACAAATCATGTCAGAGAGAACGTCAACATTCAATGTTGGCCCATCTGATAACTTAGCCTCAAAGTTCTCTCGCTTCCCCACTTCAAAATTCAAGGGCAAAATTCTATCACCACACTACATTATCACCTAGAACTGCTCCATTTCTTAGGCTACTGGGCACTGCTAGAAAAAAAATCAAGGACTCTAAACTCTAAACTCCTTTCTCTAGTTTTGCAAGATGATATCTTCATTCCTATGGAACCAGAAGTGAGGGAGAGATAAAGGTAAATTTTGTTATGAAGAAGTAATAAACTGAGCAAATTTACTTCTAATCATTTTCTCTGTGAAAATGGAGGTCATTTGCTTGAGACAGAACAGAGAGGTATGCAGCAGGTAGAGTGAAAGACAACATTTTGAAGTGGCTGTTGTAGGATTAGAAATATAAGTATTAGAGACATCTAAAAAGATTGTTAAACCTATCTCCTCATTATAGGTTTCCATTTCTCAAAAGTTTATACCTAGATAGAATTTCTGAATTATTAGGCATGTGAATCTTCAACGTAAACTTATTTTCCAAAGATTTTATACTCCTACTGAGTATGAGAATTTTTGTTGCAAAAGTTATTGTCAATTTTTTTTAATTTTACCAATCTGATTGGTAAGAAATGATACTTTGTTATGGCTATAATTATATTTCACTATGGTTATAATTATATTTTCCTATTATTAATGATGTTGATCATCTTTTCATGTGTTTAGTTTTCTGAGTATCTTTCTCTTGAATGGCCTGTTGAGACTCCCTGTCCATTTTTTTATGATGTTGTCTTTTTTAAAAAATGATTTGCAGATCATTGCTTTTTGGATACATATGCTTTGCAAATGCCATGTATTACATATAAGTATCTTCTGTCATTCCAAGACTTTTATTTTATAGATACTTTTGCTTTAATGAAGTGAAGTACAACAGCATTTTCCATTCTAGATTGTGTTTTGTTTTAAAAATCCTCCCACCACCTTATGCCAAAATTTTGTCTTCATATATATATCCCTCTACGTAGCTTTAAGTTTTGTGTTTTTTTTTTAATCACATTTAAGATTCCAATCCACCTGTATTATTATGGCATGAGGTAGACATCTAATTTTATTTTTGTTTCCCACATAGAACACTTTACCTTCAATCAAGCCTTACTGTCTTACATATCATTGTTCAATATTTGAGGTCCACCTTGTTTTAACTCCTTTCAACATAGTAATAATTACCATTTTAGTTGTAGTATATAGTCAATGTTTAAGAATTCATTTTTTTTATCAATTTTTAAATTCACCATTGCTTCTTGAATTTCACCCTTCATTTTATGTTCCTGTTTTCCTCATATCTTCTTTAGTTTTTTCAATGATGATCTGAAAGTGGTAAACTGTCCCAATCTTACAAAAATGAATTTATTTTACCCTCCTTCCTTAATGACAATTTACTTAGGTATAGAAATCTAAGATGACAGTTATTTTTCTCTCAGCATTTTGAAGACAATATTATACTGTCTTCTGGCTCCTATCCACCATCCAAGTTAGTCTTGAATCAGGCCAACTAATATCCCATTTGTACACATCTGTCCTTCTTCCCTTTATCTTTAATTTTATAGTTTTACTGCAATCTGACTAAATACATATTTATTATTTATCCCAACCAGGACTGTTTATGTTTCCTAAATCTGGGGATTAACATCTTTGTTCCTTTTGAGAACTGTTCAACCACTCCTCTTAGAATGTTGTCTCTCTCATTCTCTCAGTCTATATGCCCTGGTAGACAAATTTTAGACCCAGTCTATTTTTCATGTCTATCGAATTCTCCTTAATATTTACCACTTCCTTAAAAGTGTGTTACATTCTGTGTAGTTCCTTCAAAATTATCTTCTGGATTCCTAAATGCCTCTTCAGTTATGTTTTATATGCTGCCTTAGCTATGGAGCCTTCAAGAACTATTTTTACATGGAAATTCTTTATTGATTCTTTTTCATACCAATTTTTCATTATCTTTAATCATTTTGCATACACTTAACTTACAGATTCAACCAAATTATCCTAATATTTAATTGTTAGGAATCCACTCAGTTTATTAACACTTTTGAAATAAAACTTCATATATTTTTGTACTTTTGGATTACGAGCTTACCCTCTTCCAGACCTTCTCTGTAAGAATTACAAATGGTCAGTGTTCAAAGGTATTTTCCTCCGAAAAAGTTTTGTATTTCTTTCTGGCAGTGATATCAGCTCTTTCTCTGAGTAACATAAGTTCTAACTCTGAACTTATATGAGGTGGTAAGAGGCCATGTTTATACATTCTCAGATTTTTTTTTTCGACTTGGAATCCAGGCAGACATCGTCAGGTTTCCCTGTCATCACACTAGGAGAATGATTTTTTCTAGTCCATTTTTTTAAAGAGGGCTCTGAGTGTTTCAGTTTCAACTTCCCAAGGTCTTGTTTCTATCCCCAAACAGGCATTAAAATCCAAGTCCCTACAGTTCTATGAATAATAACTCACTGCTTACCCAAGTAAGCCACAGCTCACGCTGTTCTAGTTACTAGTTTCCTCTTTATTTCTGCCCCTGGCAATTTCCCTTAATTTCTTATGAGTACAGTATGGCATTTATAAGGAAGTTTAAAATATTTTTATGACAGTTTATATAGTATGCTATATTATTAGAACCAGAAGTCTAAATCGTTTTATTAAATGAGCATTCCATAACTTATTTATGAGGATTTTAATTTAATTTAAAAGCCATTTTAAAAAAAAAGACAATTTTGCTAATAAAGTATACTTCACACCTAACCGAGACTGATAAATATCTATTACTTATTCTCCAGTTTTTCCTTAGAAAGAGAACTCTGATTTTCAGCTAGGCACAATAGCACACAGAATAAAGATTACATTCATCGGGCTTTGTTGTAGTTATATAAGCTAAGTAAAAATGACAATTTAGACTAAATTCTGGCCAGTAAAATGTAAATGAAAGTGCTTGTTGAGACTTCCTGAAAGGCCAATTAAAAGGCGCTGACTTGGGCAGCCCAAGTGGCTCAGCCGTTTAGTGCCACCTTCGGCCCAGGGTGTGATCCTGAGACCGGGGATCGAGTCCCACGTTGGGCTTCCTGTATGGAGCCTGTTTTTCCCTCTGCCTGTGTCTCTGCCCCTCTCTTTCTCTCTCTCTCTCTCTCTCTCTCTGTGCCTCTCATGAATAAATAAATAAAATCTTAAAAAAAAAGAAAAGGCACTGACTTTGCTATACAGGGCCCAGATAGATTTCAAGCTATCTGCTCTTGATGGCACCTTGCTTTCACTTATTTCAACCAATGTTATTTCCATAATCTCTAATCCCTGAGTTTAAAGCTGCTGTAGAAGGCATTCATAAGTAGAAATGGGCACGCTGATCATTGTAGAGGGAGGAAGTAAGGGATAGGAGAGGGAGGAATCTCTATATTTTCCCAAGCTAAACAATTACATGAAGATCACAGTCACTTTTGCATTAGGATGTAGTGCTGTGAGTGAATCAGCAGGATACCAAGATGCCTTCAGAGATTTTTCTAGGTTAGGTACCTCTGACTCCTCTGTCTGTGAATACCCTGATCCTAGTATTAGTACCAAAAGAATTAAACTAACTCCCTAGGGAGCCACTCTGCTATTCTACAACTAAGAAAGCACAACTACAGATAACTTGAATTTTACAATATATTTAAGAATGCCACTTTCCCAAAAAAAAAAAAAAAAGAAAGAAAGAAAGAAAGAAAAGAAAAATGGCACTTTCTCTGTAGAATCTAAGAAACCCTCCTTAATAAGACACATCATCAAAATATGAAAGAGACATGTTTCTAGAACTTCCCTCAAATACACTCTCAGGTACCTGACTAACTTATGTTCTTGTTTATCTGACATCCAGATGATCCCTCTATGGTTCACTTCTCCATATCCTTCCAATTTCACCATTCTTTTGAAGATCAATGTGCAACCCAATCTCCAGCTTTAGCCATGTTTTGTATTCTGCTGGGCAAAAGATGTGGGTAAAACACCAAAGACACAGAGTGCTACTCTCCTATAATTTGCAAGTTTGCCTGCTCGCCTGCACTTTTACAAAAATTTCAAAATAACTACCATAGTAATTCAAGATAAGTTCTAGATTTTAGTGATACATATGAAATATTTTTGATAATTAAATATTTAGTTCACAATAGCACCCAGTATTTGTACTTCTAATAAAATTTAGAATACTAGGTCAAAGTACCAATTACAAATTTTAATATTACTCCCCAAATAGGTTGTATTCACTTTGATTAAGTCTGTGTTATAAACCACTTGAATCAAAATTCTTATCTTTCATGATGATCAAGTAATCACCAGGGCTGGCAGATCAGAAGAGAACATGACAGGCTTATGTGACAGTTCATGTACATAGTCCTGGACCAAAAAGTTACTAAGTCTGTATTCTTTACTAGAAGGACATAAAATCCTAATATGATCAATTTATTTGGAGAGCAATCAGTATGGAGAAAGCCAGATGACAACAAAAGTTCAAGTTACACTCATCTCCTTTCACCACAAATCCTAGTCCAAAAGCTGCCTATGATTGTTTGCCCATAGGACTCTATTATTACGTTTGATGGTAGTAACAGCTTCAAACCTTTCTTAATTTTCTGGGGATGATAAATGAGTGTGCTTGTATGTATATGGAGAATTACAAGTCACATTTTATCTTCAGAATAGTAAGAATAAAATTAAAGTACATTTGACCCTTGAACAATGCGGGGGCTAGGGGCACCAAATTCTGTGTAGTTGAAAATCTATATATAATTTTTAATTACCCCTAAACTTAACTACCAATAGCCTCCTGTTAACAAAAAGTCCTACCAATAACTGAAAGTCAATTAACAATTATTTTCTATGTTATATGTATACATACTGTATTCTTACATCAAGTAAGCTAAAGAAAAGACAATATATTAACAAAATCATAAGGAAGGAAAAATACATTTACAGTACTGTATTTATGGGGGGAAAAAATCTGCCTATAAGTGGACCTGCACAGTGCAAAAAACTCCTGTTGTTCAAGGGTCAACTGCAGTTGGAAGAAGTTTAGATGATCCTATTCCACTATAACTAATATTAACAGGTTGAAGCTACCTTAAACTGCATGTAACCAGGATGCCTGGGTGGCTCAGTGGTTGAAGGTCTGCCTTCCAGCTGGGGCATGATCCCGGAGTCCCACATCAGTCTCCCCACAGGGAGCCTGCTTCTCTCTCTGCCTGTGTCTCTGCCTCTCCCTCTCCATACCTCTCATGAATATATAAATTAAAAAAAAGAAAAAAAGACATTTAAACTGGATGTAACCTATGGGAGCCTTTCTGACCTGATGTGAAGCTGGTTAGAAAAAATCTATTTTGAATTGTTCCCAAGCAGTCTGAATAATCTATTAGATCCTTCCAGAGAAAGGGATAATCCAAATATCATACTTAGTCCATATATATATATATATATATATATATATATATATATACACACACACACACACACACACACATATATATCAGATAGATACCATTCTTATCAGAAAGCAGAAAAAATGGAATTATTTAAAATTCTCTTATATATACTTTCTATATTCTACATTCTGGAGCTGGAGTGTTAAATGAGTAAAAGGTAACTTAGCGAATGGGGAAAAAGCAGAAAACTTGGATTCTACTCTCCAATTTAGAAAAATAACTTTTCAATGAATAAAAACTATGCTAATCAATTAAGTGATACAGCACTAAATTTTCACATTTTACTTTGCTTATATAATCAATATGTCAAAGCATAAAGGAGTAAAGGGTTACTTAAAAAGAAAGATGAAAAACATATCTAGAGAATCCTGTTGAGTACACAAATGACTAGGCATTTTCTTTAATGCTAGATAGATGCTGTAAATAAAACTTGTTTAATTTTTTTTAACACATTTTTCTTCATCACAAGTGTTTACACTGTTAAACAAAATAAAGTTACTTAAATTCTTAGTGTTTGGTACAACAATCACAGGAGATCAGTGAAAACTAAGTCTCTAGTTTAAACTCGCCCATCAAGTTTAAATAATAGAATAAAATCTCTAGTGCATTATAAGTTTGGCCTATTTCCTACATAAGTTAAATATTACATCATGGGTAAAAAAGTACTAATCAGATCATATTACTAAGGCTTATACATCCTAAGAAGTGGAGTAACATAAACAAGACTTAAAATAGCAAAAGCTGTGACCATGTAGAAATATCCATTGAAAAACTTCTCCATTTCCTGAGCAAGTTAAAAACTCATTTTATCATTTAAAAACTCATATTCAACCTTGCAAATACAAAACATGAGCAAATTAAAAGATTTCATGGTCTTTTACTCTGTTTAACAAACAAAATAGTTGTTTGTTTTTTTAATGGCTATTTCCATTCACCATTCTTTCCCAAAATCTCTATCTATAATGGTTAACCTACAAATTTCTATCATCTTGCTCTCAGAAGATGACATCACCTTCTATTTCACAGTGAAAATAGAAACCATCAGGCAGGAACTCTTTCAACCATTTGCCGCTAAGAATGTGTAATCTTTGTGTCCTCCCATCCCTTCTTCCTGGCATTGTTCCTACTATCTACGATTAAATTCTTCCATTGTGCTTTAATGTTTATTTTCCATCTATACCTTGGTTCTTGGTAATTTATCCCCTCTCCTTCCTTTGGTTTAGTGTTCCTCTTCTTTCGTTCAACATTTAAACATATTTAAAGGTCTTTCATCTTAAAAAAAAAAAAACCAATTCTATGTCCCTATGTTCTATGTTCTACGTTTTTCTCCCCCTTCTCCCCTTCATGGCCAAATTTATAAAAGCGTCTCAACACTTACCTCATCTTGCCCACATCACCTTTTCTTTACCTTTACTCCAGAATTTAATTTTCACCTACCAGATCTCACCAAGATCATCCCGGACCTCCTTATTGGTAAATCCAGTGAACACTTCCTATTGCTCATTTAAGATGAACTCCTCTGGTAGCACCCACTGAAACTGACTACAGTACTTCTTATCAGTACTTCTATAGTACTTTGCTGGCTTCCATGACTCTCCTGGCTATGCCAGTCTAGACATTACTTCTCAGCTTTCTGCAGGGTTCCATTTTTCTGACAGTTTCTTACATCACTGATGCTCACCAGGACTCTTTCCCTAGGTGCTTTACTCTTCATGTTCTACGTATTCTGAACAACGTCATCCATTCTTATAACTTTCAACACTTGGTGATTTCCCAATCGATTGCTATTGCACAGATTTCTCTCCTGAACTTCTGACCTGTGTATCCAACTGGAAACTTCCCTACGGCTATCCAGAAGATACCTTGATCCACTGTACAAGTTAATAACATCATCGATGTCCACTGCCCCCAACTTTTTTTTCTCCTGAGGGTCTAGTCTCCGTGAACACTCACAGCCTAGCCAGTGCCCAAGACAAAAACTTGAGTACCCATCTCAAACTCATACCTCTCTCATTCCTAAAATCCAGTCAACTACCAATTCTGTTGATCTGATGAGCTCTTGAATCTCTCTCCAATGCAGCAACTTCTCATTGCTTCACTGCTGTTTCCCTAGTAAAGTCATAATCATTTCTTGTCTAAAGAAATAGTATGAGTAAAAACTGTTTGACATGCATTTTTTAAATTACAGAATATAGAGAATGATATCCTCTCACATTCTCATCTAAGAAGTAAGAGCATTTTACCTGGTCTCCTCCTTTCCAGCACTGTATCCCTCCCTCTACTTCCCCGTCCAGTCAAAGAATATTCCTAAAATGTAGATTTGATTATATCATCCTCATGCCTCAAAATTTGTCAATGCTTCCCTATTGCTCTTAAGGTAGAGTTCAAACTCCTTGATAAGCCTTAGCAGATCTTGTACTGTCTGCCTCCTGGTTACATTTCTGGCCTAAAGTCGGTCTGATCACTCCTGCCTCAAATTCTCTGCTATACAGACACACTGATCTTTCAATTCTGGAAACACACCATGCTCATTCCCACACACGTTATTTCCTCCTGGAACACATTTCTTCACCCGCTTTGCCTCCCTGTTTCCCCAACAATTCCTACCCATCCTTTAAATCTCAACTTAGATATATCTAAGCCACACTTCACATTGCAAGCCTGGTTATAGTCCCTCCTGCGTGATCCCCCCTATTTTTCCCATCGCATCACTTTACCATATTGCATCACAATTATTCTATGTCTTCACTAGACTGTAAGCTACAAAAGGACAGGAGTTTAATTTCATCCACCACTAAATCTCCAATACTATATTTCAATAAACATTCCTTGAGTGAAGTATTTGAATGAATAAATGGATCAGTGGGAAAGATGGATAAATTGTTTCCAAATTGGACATGAGATGGAAATTTTGATTTTTATGATGTGAAATTGAAAATAACTGCTTAATACACGAATCTTTAAAAAATTAATCATTTGGATAGACTCATATACTCATATACATACATATACTTCCCTAATACTTTTCCAGGACCAGGAAAGGTACTACTCTTTACACATTAACGGCCATTAACATAATATATACTATTTAAAAGAGAAAGAAGTGGAGGCGGAAGAGATTAAAGGAGCCATTTGGTGACAGAACTGCTACACTGACAACAATTAAGAAATTTAAAAAACTGGTATGGGAATCTGGTGGTCAACAGTTTAAATACATAATTTCACACAAGCAACCACCTCATAAAAAAACATTAAAGTATTTAAGACTAAGGACTCTAAAGAGAATGAATCTGTTGTCTTCTCATATGCTTAGAGAAAGAGAAGAAAACAAAAATGTATGCGGTATGCATCTATTATCTAATGAAATTGAAATTAGTTACTAAATTTACATCTACTACTAATGCTATGACTCAGTGTCTAATCATTAATCCTCACAGATAACACAAAGAGGTAATACACCCATTATTTTATCTGGCATTAATTTTCTAATCTTTAAAGTCACATGCATATTTGTATGGATAAGGTGATTCTGTGAAAGCAAGCTTGCTAAAGAACTGTAATAATAAAATACTGTAATTTATTTCAAGATTTAGAATTCATTCATTGAATTATTAAATAAGAATTTATTAAAATCTCATGAGCTACAAAGCTTATGTGCTTTATGGAGGATGAATGAAGCCTCCCTCAGAGAAGCTTCAAAAATTTAGGGCTTGGGAATCGCTGGGTGGCCCAGCAGTTTAGCGCCTGCCTTCGGCCCGGGGCGTGATCCCGGAGTCCCGGATGAGTCCCATGTCGGGCTCCCTGCATGGAGCCTGTTTCTCCCTCTGCCTGTGTCCCTGTCTCCCTCTCTCTGTGTCTCTCATGAATAAATAAATAAAATCTTTAAAATACACACACACACAAAAACCCTTAGGGGTAATATAATTGTTTTAATAATCTCAAATGTCCGTTTTAATCTATAGGTAGAAAATGACATCCATTTCTCAAAAATTATTAAGGATAAATTATACATTCAACCAATAAGAAGGAAGCTACATTTTACTTTACTTGGGATTCATAAACAGTCCAGCCCCAAATTATATAAACAGAATTGCATGTGAGAATGTGAGAATCAACTAGGAAGTCACATTAAACCCAAATACTATTTACCTGAATTCCAATTCAAAATACAATTCAATGTTTTTATCATTTTTTAATGTGATTATATATACCAAGGAAAAAAACCTGTATATACCTTCATTCAAACTGATTGTTGTGGATTATTTGACAATGTCCAAGTCTTAAAAAAGAACTACAAATGAGAATTTTTTTAAAAGTTAAGTTTAAAGTCATGATATTTCATTTCCTGATTCACAATGTGGATCTGAATAAAAAACATTCATAAAATGTTGTAACTATCTTTCACTGCAACCAAGACAAAAGGTGTATGCACTTTTATATAACTAACTCCTAGCTTGGTATAACCAGAAATAGGACTTTTTTTTTCCCCCAAATTCATCCAAATTTTATTCTGTAATTTACTTAGAAAAAAAACCCCTACACTCAAGTCATTGTATGTGAATCTATAACATGGTCAGGCCACTAGAAGAAATGTTAGGTTAGAATCTGGTCCATTTGCCATGGAGTGATTCAGAAAGCAAAAAGAAGGGATCACCCACCTAGTTTAGCTATTCTACACAAAAGTAACCTATCCTCAGTTTTACATCTATGTGGCTTTCCTCAGTCTATAAAAAGTTAGGAATCTTCTCCATTTACACATCTGGCAAATTCTTCAATATTCTGGGAAAAAATAAACATAACTTTGTCTCAATATGTGCTGCTTTAAAAAGAGGTTGGGAAAAATATACAGTGAAAGAAATAAAAAATTCATGATTATTAACAATTATAGAACTATATCAAAGAGATTCAAATACTGTTCTTGAAAGCAAAACTATGTGTAAGTCATAAAATAGATGTGTTCTGTACAATAAGTAAAATATGGATTAAAGTGTATTAAGCAACCAAACTTTTTTATTTTGGACCTAAAACTAAAACACAGTTATAGAACAAAATTTTCCCACTACTAAAAATAATGTTTTAAGGCTAAAATTGTAAAGTTCCAAACAGAATCTTGTCACCATCTCTTTATAGTATTAATAAAGTTCAAGGCCATGTCTACTGAAAAATTTTGGCAAGCCAAACTTCACAATTAAAATAAATATAGTGTCACGTGACTGGTCTTCCAAAGCCTGGAATTTTGACCTTCACTGAAGTCTTCCGAATTCTAATGCTATAAATAACCAGCATTTAGCTGAACAAAATATTAAACTATTAATTCTCACAGAATGTGGTTGTGGCTTTCCAATGCATATGTCCCATGCAATGTTTAGCATGGGCTTATACACTTGACAAATATTTATTGTGTGTCTACCAGGGCTAGGCCCCTTATCAAGCAATGAAGATTTAAAGGAGACCACGACCAATACAATGCCTCTCCTTACAGGGCTAAAAAAGCAGAGAAGACAACAAACAATTGCAAGAAGTCATCACCTAGGAGGAGAGGATAAGCAGAGGCATTTCAATAACTATAAAGTAAGGGAAAGCCTCCTGGAGGACGTTGAGAGGCAATGTCTTAAAAACAAAAATCTTTTGTTGGTATATATATATATATATATATATATATATATACACACACACACACACACACACACAATGGAATATTACTCAGACATCAGAAAGGACAGATACTTATTGTTTACATCAACATGGATGGAACTGAAGGTATGCTGAGCGAAATAATCAATCCGAGAAAGACAATGGTTTCACTCCTATGTGGAATATAAATAAACAGCACTGAGGATCATAGGGGAAGGGACAGAAAACTGAATGGGAAGTCACCAGAGAGGGAGAAAAACCATGAAAGACTCTTAACTATAGGAAACAAACTGAGGGTTGCTGGAGGGGAGGTGGGTGGAAGGATGGGTAATTGAATGATGGGCATTAAAGAGGGCAAGATGTGATGAGCACTGGGTGTTAGATGCAACTGATAAATTATTGAACACTACATCTGAAACTATGTATCATATGTTGGCTAACTGAATTTAAATTTTAAAAAAATCCTCAAGGCTATATTAACAGATCTGTATATCTGTAAGTTACTGCTATTCACGCCTATCAGTTAAATTCTGTATTCTCATACATGTACAGGTTAATTTATTGCTAGGCTTATGCTCAGCATAACATGCTGCTTAAAAGAAGTTTTATAAATCAAAGGTTCTTATAGCTTTAAAGCACAAAAGGAATAATTTCTACCACTTCAGGAAAATCAAATGAGCAACATGAGTAAAGTGGCAATTAAATACTTCTGAAAAAATGGCAGACCTCATGAGTTTCTTTCAACCTCTTCCTCTCTTAACCATATGAAAATTACAATAAAGGTAATTTTAAAAAAAAAGAGACATAAAAGAAATAAGAAAGAGAAAAGGAGACTAAAACATTCAAGAGAATTCATCAAATTTTTATAAAATGGAAGAGATGGAGGAATGATAATTGATGTAAGGAGGCAGAGGCAATACTTGAGCACTGTGGAGAAGGAAACCAAAGGGAAATAAGCTGACTCAAGATACAAACCCTAGGAAGGATAAGGCCTTGGGGATACAAGGAGTTGTGAAGTCAGAGTAGGTGTTGGGGCTGAAAACAGAGTATTAGATAATAAAACATAAGAACATCAATAGATTATCCTCCCCTTCCCCCCACAGGCTCTCACATACAGGCACATATGCACCTGCATCTAGATTACAGCTCCTCCACCCTTTCCTATTCTTTGGAGAAACTCAATGACACCAAAGAAAAGGACTTATAAAACACTGACATTTGGGGGCACCTTGGTGGCTCAGTTGGTTAAGCATCCGACTCAAGATTTTAGCTCACATCATGGTCTCAGGGTTGTGAGATAAAGCCTGGCAACCAATAGAGTTTCCAAAAAAAGATCACGCCCAGTGTAGTGCATGCTTAAGATTCTCTGTCTCACCCGTCCATCCCTTCTCCCTCTCTAAAATAAAACAAAAACCAAAGAACACTGACATTTAGATGCCACTCTATTAAAAAGGCCAGATCACTAAATGAAAAGCCATTCTCACGTATAACTAGCTTCTGAGTAGCTCTCAAATACAGAGACGCAACAACCACAGATATGTGAGGAAAACTCTAAAAATGAAAGTGAGAGCTTAGAAAATCAAACAGGAATAAAAACGAACCTGGAAGAAACAACACAATGCTTGAAGTGGAAGACAATTAAAAAACAAAACAACACTATGATTAATATCCTTATACTAGAAAGAGAAATTTAGCAGCCATAAAATAAAATAGAAGGCTATCCCACAGGAACATCAGAGAACAAAAAATAGTTTAGAATTAAATTAGGATAGCAGAAATAAAACTTTCAATAGGACAGATGAAAGACCGAATCAAAGACATCACCCATTAAAGCAAATAAGCAAGATTAAAAAATTAGAAGATCAGAATTAGTTTAGGATCTGTCAGCGAGTTTAACTTCGGACTGATAGAGGTTCCAGAAAAAGAAAAAAAGAGAAAATGAAGGGAAACTGTCAAAGAAGTAATACAAGAAAAGTATATAGTACTTTCAAACATGAATTTCTATATTGAAAGCAGTCTCAAGTTCCTAGCACAATAAATGAAAACACGCCCACAAAAAGCTCTTTATTGTGAAAGTTTCAATACCAGGGGTAAAAAGAGATCATAAACGTTTTCAAAGGGGGGGCAAGACTGATTGCAAAATGAATAACAATCAGAATTGTATGATTAGAGACTTAGGAAGAGTCAGAGAGAGGCCTTTGGTATTATTTGTAGAGGAATTTTTATAAACCCTAAGCAATTACCCCATGTAAGTATAAATAAGTAATTAAAGGAATACAATTACAAAAACAAATTTATTGAATGCTTACATGATAGATGTACAATTCTAACTATCCTACAATTCTATTTAAAATGTATTAATTCGGGGATCCCTGGGTGGCTCCGCGGTTTGGCGCCTGCCTTTGGCCCAGGGCGCGATCCTGGAGTCCTGGGATTGAGACCCACATCGGGCTCCCGGCATGGAGCCTGCTTCTCCCTCCTCCTGTGTCTCTCTCTCTCTATGTCTATCATAAAATAAATAAATATATCTTAAAAAAAATAAAAATAAAGTGTATTAATTCATTTAATTTCATACTATGAGGAAAACAGTACGAAGTGTGGTCTCTTAAAAACTACGTGATACTATGTCTCAACTTTAAAAGTAAAATTAATTTAAAAAAGAATCTGGTTTTTTTAAGGTAATATTGTTTTAATGCTCTCTACCTTCCTTTTTTTTTAAAAGATTTTATTTATTCATGAGAGACACACAGAGAGAGAGAGAGGGGCAGAGACACAGGCAGAGGGAGAAGCAGGCTCCATGCAGGGAGCCCGACGTGGGACTCGATCCCGGGTCTCTAGGATCCCATCCTGGGCCAAAGGCAGGTGCTAAACCGCCGAGCCACCCAGGGACCCCCTGGTTTGGGGTTTTGATGGATAGGTGATACCTGCAGCAACCTCTGAGGTCCCGATGCATCATGACAGCATCATCTCGGTCTTCCCAACAGCTGCGTGACCCCCCCCCCGCCCCCGACAGCCTGGCCTACGCCTGGTGTCACTCACTGGAGGTGCCGATCGGGGCCGCGCGCCTCACACTGCGACAACCTGCAGTGCCGCTGTCACAGCGGCCCGCAGCCCCAAGCGCACCGGCACGACCGTCGCGCCTTCCCTCCCTCCCGGCGCTCAGGTGCACCTGGCAGCCCTTCCCTCGGGCGTCACCTGCGCCGCCCCCCCCCCCCCCCGCGCACGCGCTCACGCACCTACCGTTTCCTTGGCAGCCGCGACCGGGATGGGCAGCAGCCCCCGGCCGCGGGGCGGGTCCTCCGGGTCCGCGGCCGCGCTGTCCGAGGCGCGCCCCGGGGCGGGCGCCCACGCGGAGTCGGCCCTCGGGTCCCCGTACAGCTGGTAGCACACAAGGCCGACCAGACCCCCGCCGGCCGCCGCCGCGATGCTCAGCTCTCCCCAGCGCCGCCGCCGCCTCCACGCCGCCTCCGCCACAGCCCCCTCTTCCTCCTCCCGGCAGGAGAAGGGCCGGCCAGGCGGGCCCGGGGCCGTCCCCGCAGGCCGCCCCCACAGCCCGGGAAGGGGGTGGTGGGGGGAGGGCGGGGACGGCAGCCGCGGCGGCGGCCACAGGAGCCTCCGCAGCGCAGCCATTGCGGGAGCTGCCCGCACCAGCGCTCGGAGGGGGCGGGAGCGGAGGGGGCGACGAAACCTCGCGAGAAGTGGGTGTGCGGAGGCGCGAGGCTGTGCGAGAGCGACCCCTGCGACCGAGCGGCCCGGGCCCCTGCCGCCCGCCTGCCGCTGGGCGCGCCCCGGGGTCTCGGGCGGGGGGTCCCGGGGAGGGGCGGGGCGCGCCCACCGCCCCCCGGCGCCCCGGAGCCTGAGCGCGCCCGCCCCGGGGCAGCACCTGACTGCGCGAGAAGCCGACACCGCAGCGCGCGGCCGGGTCAGCAGACGGAGAGAGCCGTCGGGTGCGGGGTCTGCGGGGTCTGCGGGGTCTGCGGGGTCTGCGGGGCGGGAGAAGGTCCCGGCCCTCGAGGGCGTCCAGGGCGTCCCGATCTCCAAGGTCGCGAAAGTTTTCGTGGTTGCACCTTCAGGTGTGTCAGGTGTTAGCGTGGCCCAGGTCAGAGGCTGTTGTGACTGCACAGTGACAGCAGTCCAGGGGGGAAGGCTAACGTTTTTGGGTTACAGTTAATTTTTGTTTAAGATTTTATTTATTTATTCATGAGAGATACAGAGAGAGAGAGAGAGAGAGAAACAGAGGGCGAAGCGGGCTCCATGCAGGGAGCCCGACGCGGGACTCGATCCAGGGTCTCCAAGGTCACGCCCTGGGCCCAAGGCAGATGCTCAACCGCTGAGCCACCCGGGGATCCCCTACACTTAATGTTTTTTGAAGAAAACGTTACCATGCGTAGGGTCACCAATTCAACAAATTAAGTGCATGGGACGCTATTGGTATCAATATGAAAAATAAGTGTGACCGTGTCAGCTTTATTGTTGCGACTCCTGTTTGCTACCCTGTCGGTGTCACTTCCGTGAGAAAGTATATGTGGCATTCTTCCCAGTTTCCTACCCCTGAGCCCAGTTTTGGTTAAGTGAGTAATGCTAGCTTTGGTCTCTGCTCTGGAATGGTGCTGGGAGCTCCTAAAATATTGTGGGTCTAGGGGTGGGAACTACAGAATCCAGTTGTCTCACTTGAGCTGCAGTCACAAGGGAATATGACTAAGGGCAAACAAAATGAGGTTTTCTGACCCAGATCCTGCCAGCCCCTTGCCTATAGGTAATTCATAAGATAACACCTCAGTTACATCTCGTTTTAATATAGGTTATTGGAATTTTCACTGAAAATGGTAAACAGAAAAACCCCTATGAACAAAAATGTGCTTATTTTAGGATGCCATCTTTCTGTTTCTTTTACTTTTATCCTGTTTATATATAATCAATGCCATGAGGAAGACCCAGTAGTTCCTTGTGTTATCACTAAAGATTCCTCACATTTCTGTCTTCCCTGAATTTTGGAAAGTTTTAGTATTCCCAAAGAAACATTTATTCTCTGGATATATATATAACACAGTTCTTCTTCTGGCATTGTTTACTTTGAACTCAACACAATTTCCAGATTTACTCATAAATTTCCAACATGGCCTAATGACAAAATTCTTCGACAGACAGACTGATGAATTTTTATTACTGGCATATTAAAAGCTGAGTAGCTCTAAGGAGAACTGAGGAGGTAACACAAAAGCATTGTATTACAGATCAGGAAAATGACAGAAATTCTCCATCTGAGATGGCTTTCAAATAAGTATGTATTTTCTTTCTAGTTTAAATAGATTGAATGCTCTTCTGCAAGTCATTTCTCTGGCTAGAAACCAAGGTCTGCTGTGAGAGTTGCTGGATAAAGGTTTGTCAAATACAGAGCTTTAGATAAAGCTCTCTCTGTATGCAAAAGTTGATCTAATTATAACTTTCCATAGTACTTTTCCTCTAAAAGCAAAATTTCCTTAAGAACATTGCTTTCTTCTCATATTTGATGCTCTGTGACTACATAAAAATAACCATATTCCTTTAGTACCTGTGTGTTTTAGAAAGTTTACTTCTCAGGGGGAAAAATTATAGGAAAACGATAGTAGGAGTTTTGGACTTTTTGCAGATTAAAGATAATATTAGATCAATGTAGGTTTAGTCCAATTTCCTTCAACTTTTATGTCAATTCCCTTGCACATTAATAACATCCAAGAAATGTCCCTATTCCACAGGGAGAGTCAACAATTCACTTTTGTTCACTATGGTCTAAGTAAAAAGAAATGCTCTGGAGCATTTTAAAATCTCACAACAGCAAGAATAAAGCCAAAGAAGTTTTTACAAGAAAGCATATTTATCAACATAGAGTGATAAACTAGGCAGCAAAAGATTTGGACTCTTGGTTTTGCTACATAATTTTGCTACATCCTTCCATAAACTTACAATGTTTTAGAAGTCACAATTTACTATGAAATAATGAAATTGAATAGGTGGTCACTTTCTGAACCCATGGTCCTTATACACCAAAATGCTCCAAGCTTACCAGTAAAGCAAATATAAATACTTTAGGAGATTTTTCACATATAATTTCCCTTTTAAAAACCTATAAATGCCTTGCAATTGCTTTAATTCTTTTCTATTAAAATTCCATACTATGACCTAATTATTTTATCTTTTCACTACTTTTTTTTTTTAAGATTTTATTTATTTATTCATGAGACACACAGAGCAGAGACCGAAGCAGGCTCCATGCAGGGAGCCGGATGCGGGACTCGATCCTGGGACTCCAGGATCACACCCTGGGCCAAAGGCAGGCGCTAAACCGCTGAGCCACCCAGGGATCCCTAACAAAATTCCTATTAAAATATTCTGCTTATATTAATCTGAGCACTGGAATCTTGACTAGTTAAAAAACGGAGCAGAGCACTTGGGTGGCTCAGTTGGTTAAGCATTTGCCTTGGGCTTAGGTCGATACCCTGGGGGAGCACCAAATCAGGCTCCCTTATCAGCAAGGAGTCTGCTTCTACCTCTCCCTCTATCCCTCCCCTACTTGTGCTTGCTCTCTCACTTGCTCTCTCTCAAATAAATAAAATCTTAAAAAAAAAAAAAAAGGGAGCAATTATATCTAAGGCCCTACATCAGAGCACATGAGTCCCCTACCAACAGGTGCACTCAATTCTGATGAGAGGAAGTTACCAGCCAAAGAGCAAGGCTGCAGCAAGCCCCCTCTCTTGGGAAAGTTGTCATAAATATTGTCCTCATCTTCAGCACTGCCTTCCTTAGGGTACAACTGGCAAATTCAAAGGAGAAAGTAGTGGGGAAGAAGTGTTCTCTGGAGTCACAGCTTTTTCTAGGTCTTTTGTCTTTATAGGGCTAGCCACTAGGAGTCTGGAACTCAATTCTTTAGTATCCAGGGTTATGAAAGTTACCCAAGGCACTGAGGGTCTGGTGTTTTTTTGTTTTTGTTTTTACTATCTTCCATCCCTAAAGACAAATTGACAGTGGCTTGTCTCCTGCCCTTCTCTTAGTGAAAACTAAGCTGTATCTAAGCTCCATTAAGCCAGAACATGGATTTAGCCCTCTGCAGGCACATAGCAGGACCCCAGGAAATGTTTATTAAATGGAGAAGGGAAAATTTTATTGTTGTAAGGGGAAGAGGCCAAGACGGGAAGACAATTCAAGGACAAGGAAATAAAGTAGTATATCAAAGGCTAAAGGAGCTGATAAACCAAGTGGCACATCTGGAAATGTAATTAATGCAAACGGAAGGCCAAAAGGAGAATGCAAAGGGTTGGCAAGGAAGGATCAGAGATATAGTTGTGGAGAAGGGTTGATTTGGGAACAAATTCTGTGATTTTTTTTATTTGAAGCCATCCTTGTACATATCATATTCTGTAAAATCCTGCTGGACTTAGAGCCTTAAAGCAACAGGGGTTCCATCAGGTTCTTTTGATCCTCTGAGGAATCCCAACATAATCCATGGCTGAAGGTCAGTAAGTAGAGCTTGACATTTGCCTTCTTGTTACTACATATCTCACTGGTGACAACAACCAAGCTGCCAGTTGTATACATTTAAGTTTTTAGTTTCAAGACAAGTGATAAACCTACTTTGACCATTACATCTGTCCAGTCTGATTTATATGATTTCTGACTTTATGTGATTTTCAGAGTCTTTGCTGACACTGTATCACTGCTCAGTTCTTGCCATTCGTCCCTCATTTGGTGGCCAGAACTTGTCTTTTTATGTATTTGGGAAACACGGAGAAACAAGCATACCTCCTATTAGCAAAGCCTCTTTATTTTTTTTAAAAAAAATTTATTATTGGAGTTCAATTTGCCAACATATAGCATAAGACCCAGTGCTCATCCTGTCAAGTGCCCCCCCTCAGTGCCATCATCCAGTCACCCCAACCCCCTGCCCACGTCCCCTTCCACTATCCCTTGTTTGTTTCCCAGAGTAAGGAGTCTCTCCTGTCCTGTCTCCCTCTCTGATATTTTCACTCATTTTCTCTCCTTTCCCCTTTATTCCCTTTCACTATTTTTTATATTCCCCAAATGAATGAGACCATATAATCTTTGTCCTTCTCCGATTGACTTACTTCACTCAGCATAATACCCTCCAGGTCCATCCACCTCGTAGCAAATGGTGGGTATTGTTTCTAATGACTGAGTAATATTCCATTGTATACATAGACCACATCTTCTTTATCCATTCGTCTGTCAATGGACACCGAGGCTCCTTCCACAGTTTGGCTATTGTGGACATTGCTGCTATAAACATTGGGGTGCAGGTGTCCTGCCGGTTCACTGCATCTGTATCTTTAGGGTAAATCCCCAGCAGTGCAATCTCTGCATTGTAGGGCAGTTCTACTTTTAACTCTTTGAGGAACCTCCACACAGTTTTCCAGAGTGGCTGCACCAGCTCACATTCCCACCAACAGTGCAAGAGGGTTCCCCTCTCTCCACATCCTCTCCAACATTTGTTGTTTCCTGTCTTGTTAATTTTTCCCCATTCTCACTGGTGTGAGGTGGTGTCTCATTGTGGTTTTGATTTGTATTTCCCTGATGGCAAGTGATGCAGAGCATTTTCTCATGTGCTTGTTGGCCATGTTTATGTCTTCCTCTGTGAGATTTCTGTTCATGTCTTTTGCCTATTTCATGATTGGATTGTTTGTTTCTTTGCTGTTGAGTTTAATAAGTTCTTTATAAATCTTGGATACTAGCCCTTTATCTGATAGGTTATTTGCAAATATCTTCTCCCATTCTGTAGATTGTCTTTTAGTTTTGTTGACTGTTTCTTTTGCTGTGCAGAAACTTTTTATCTTGATTAAGTCCCAATAATTCATTTTTGCTTTTGTTTCCCTTACCTTAATAGATGTATCTTGCAAGAAGTTGCTGTGACAAAGCCTCCTTCTGTGTGAAAACACGTTAGCTCTTTCCCAGTTGTCATATCCTGTTTTCATGCCTGATAGTGATTAAAACTTCTATGCCCATTATAAGCTGTCTTCTGGAAAAGAATAACCTCAGAATAATATAATGATCATCCATTATACAAGATGACAAATAATACAATCTTTCTAAAACTGTTGGCAATAATAACTAGAGTTGAACATGCGTATACCCAATGACCCATCAATTTCCTTTCTAAGGTGAAATACTCAATAGCAATGAGTATTTATGTGCAGCAAAAGATACACAGAGGGATAGTAGTAAGAGGCCCAAAACTAAAAAGTATCCATATGTTCATAAATGGTGGCCTGGATTTATTTTTTATTTTTAATATTATTATTATTATTATTTATTTGGGTTTGGTTTTTTTTTAAGTGTGGTATATTCACACAATTGCATGCTATATAGCAATGAAAATTACTGAGCTGCAACTATATGCATTCACATGGTTAAATTTCACAGAAAGTTGAGTCAAAGAAGGCAAAGGCAAAAGAACAAACTACTATTTCATTCATAATGTTCAAAGACAACAACAAATATATATGTATGTATATATGTATACACACATATCTATACTTACATACACACATACACAAACATACAGTTTAATAAATCATGATAGTGGTTTCCTTTGGTACAGGGTAGTGACTAGAAGGAGGCTGGGGGCAAAGGGCGATTCTAGAATTCTGTTCATATTTTATTTCTTGATCTGCGTGCTGAGTAGACAGTGTATTCACCCTGAAAATTCATAAAGCTGTCTGCCTACAATTTGTAAGTGGACAACCTTTTAATGTATGTTATAGTTCACTAAAAAGTTTATATAAAATAAAAAGTAGATTTTCTTCCTAATGCTCTTACATGAATGTGTTATTTACTAGAGGACTTGATAAGTTATAAACTGTATGACTGAGAAAGAATGTACAAAGTTTGCGAAGAGTTAAGAGCAAACATTGAAAAGTTGGAAATTAATGGAAAAGGTAATCTTAATATAGCATAAACTAAGATGCTTAGTAGATATTTTTCTCATTCACTAAGAAAATACCAAAAAGAACTTGTTTTTTTAAGCAACAACTTAGTGTTTTATCTTCTTCGACCTGTAACATTTTCTCCTGTAAAATGTCCATATGGACAGACCTAGTATATCTGGTGGTACAACCAATATATACCCTTGTTGCTGGCTCTAACCCCAGACTGTCAGGTGTTAGATGGGAAACTGCTTTAAGGGCAGATAACTAGGGATGCCTGGGTGGCTCAGCGGTTGAGCATCTGCCTTTGGCTTAGGTCTTGATCCCGGGGTCCAGGGATGAAGTCCCACATTGGGCTACCTGTGAGGAGATTGCTTCTCCCTCTGCCTATGTCTCTGTCTCTGTGTGTGTGTGTGTCTCTCATGAATAAATCAATAAATAAATAATTTTTTTTTAAAAAAAAAGGGCAGATAACTAGATAGAAAGGCAGCCTTCAGAACAGATGGCAAGATTAGCACCAAGAAGGAACCATTAGAGAAATCAAACATAGCATAAGGTTAAGTTCACGTACTTCCCTGAAGAAGCTTATAGGAATGGCAAACCAGTTTCATTTCTTACCAATGCCAATTGATTGGTACTGGCTATCCAGAACACTGTGCTGAGCAAAGTTTTCAGATCAGGTCAAGAATTCACAGGAAAAAGTACATTGATAGATGGGTATGTCTGCAAAAAGTAGGCTATCAGATTGGTCTGAGCTGTGTTATGGGACCACCTTGGTTTCCTTGCAACTCTCCAATCAGAGAAGACAGTGTAAATAGTAGAACAGAAAAACTGGAAAATGTTTAAATGTTTCCATAACACACATGTGAACATTTTATATTTGCCCCTGAAAAATTTAGCAGATGGAAAAGAATTTAGAGATAAATTAATCTGGAAAATTTGTAAACTTTTTAAAGTTTTTAGGGATAGTGTGGGGAGTTCTTAGTGGAACTGTCAAAAGAAATCTGATACAGAAGCCCCCAAATACATAGTAAATAACGGAAGAATGTTTCTAGCTGAACACAGGAGGGTGTTTGGACCCTGTTCCGTTAAAGCCTCCCTTTAAACTCCCAAGGCTGGTCCTGAAGCATTTCTGTAGAATCTAAGGGCCTAAAAACCACTAACATGTATGCAGTTTTATTTTTTTTTTCTGATGTGAACATTGAGAGGCTGTCAGGTTAACAAATTCTCTCTGGGTCTCACATTCAGGACTTGTGCTTCAATATTCTGTCCTACTGCATAATTCCTATTTTGGAATCAGAAATAGAACTTGAAACAGTTGTGTGTGTGTGTTTTTAAGGCACATTAACTTGCAAAAAAAATGGTATTAGCTCAAATAAAAGATATTTTTAGGATAAAATCATATTGAGCCAGGGAAGAGTGGTACTGGGTCTTAGGAAGTATGATATGCAGGTCAGCTCTAGAGATCTACACAGTAAGAGTTCAAGGACATTTATTCTAACATACTGCTGTGAACATGACTTGACTACTAATTCCATCATTCTCTGTGAATCTTAGTTTAGGTTCTAAAGAGAAAACATTGACTTGGTGTGGCCATGGTGTGTTTTCTACCTTTGTTAGTTTCTCACTGTTGAGCTAATCAGCTGTGCCTGGAAAGAAAAGGGTTGAGTCACAGAGGAGCATTTTCTAGCTTTTCTGTTCTATTATTTCTGGGAAATAGGGAGAAGAGCTTCTCTTAGAAGGTCCCATGGGCTTCAATGGTGTGTTAGTGAAAGTTTAACAATGAATTCTGGGGTAGAAGAGGAGAAGAGTTGTGATTTGTAGCATTTATAGATTTCCATGCTATAAATACTCTGACCATGGCTGATGCCAAGCTACCTATGTGACAAAGATACAGTAGCACATCATCATATAGAATCTTCACTAAACATGCAGAAAGATAGAATAGGTATAGGAAAATAATTGGGAAGTGATAAGTTCTTAGAACTCATTATCTTTGATTTTAAGACAATTTATCTGATTGTAAGTTTACATATTTTAATTTTTTTTCCCAAGAGATGAACTTTATTGCAAGCACCCTTGGGCGAGGTTCCATGACTCAGAGAGAGAGAGAGAGAGAGAGTCGGGGAAGTCGCAGTGAGTCGGGGAAGTCGCCATATTTTAATTTTTAATAATGTCTCTATCAGCTGGCTCACTAAATTCCTGAAAATTTAGTAATCAGTTCTATTGAACTAGCTGGCTCCAGGACACTACTAGCAGGTACTTAACAATTATCATATCCATTAGAGAATTTGGGAGCTCTTGAAGACCAGTGTTTGAGACAAGAAACAAACAGTATAAGTAGGACATAAGAGTAAGCCAAAAAAAGATCAGAATTAAAAATTTACCTCTAGCCACAAATAGCTAATTAATTTACCCATCCTTTAGTCAATGTGGGTTAACAACCTTCCTTCCCTTCTAGGGGTTGTTAATTAGTTTCAATCAACCTATATAGAGATGTTACTGTATTCTTTCCAATTAATTATATTTGCTATTCCAAAGACTTGAAGTTAAAGAATTATGTCAGGTCTGGATGGGAAAACGGACAATCCAGAACCAAGTGGAGACTACTTTTTTTTTTTATGTTCTCCTTTTCATTTTTTAAAAAATTGAAGTCTAGTGGACATACAATGTTACATTCGTTTCAGTATACAACAAAGTGATTGGACTTGTCTGTGCTCATCACAAGTGTAGCTACATATGTTACATACAATGCTATTACAACACCATTGAGTGGTTATTCCCTATGCTGTACCTCTCATCCCCATGACTTAATTATTGCATAACTGGAAACCTGTTTTTCTCCCACTCCCCTTTACCCATTTCACCATCCCCCCCCCCCCCCCCACTCTGGCAACCATCAGATTACTCAGGAGGAAACTATTCTTTTTTTGGGGGGTGGGGGGGAGAGACTACTCTTGAGCTGAGTCTGCAGCTCCCAGCTAGAAAGCTGTGCATTTAACAACTGATACCCAATAGGAATCAGCTCTGATCTCACCAGGTCATTAGGTCTTGCCTATGCTAATGTTAATCCTTAGCTTTGATTAAAATATTTCAGCAGGATGGTCCTTAACCTCCACGTGTTTGAGGTCCTTTTACAATACAACAATATAATGCATCTAGATAATATTTAAATTTATTACACCTAAAATTTCTATATTGTCCACAGGAAGATAGTCATTCTGAAGCCAAAGTAATCAACAAGTGATTTAGGTCACTATGCATCTTTTTCTGTTAAAAATAAATCAGTTTGCCTCAAACACTGGAGACTGATCTGAAAACAAAAAAGTCTGAAAATATAGGTGTTCATAAATCCCTTGGCGACTGAAGCATATCAAAACTCCTGCACTTTGGAAAAGATTCCAAGTTTTTCAGGAATGTTGCAGATCTTATGTTCAGGAACCTATAAACCTCAGACCACCACATCAAGGGAAATGAAGTGAACCTTTCACTTGGAAATAAGACTTTATAGAAAAACCACTAAATGAGCTACTCTAACATCATCCTGCAGGTGCATGGGGCTCCTTAAACAAATTATTCCAGATTAAGTAGGCCTGTTCCTCCATCCTCCCAGCGTTATACAAGGAAACCATGTTTGATTAGAATTTTAGTGTGTGTGGTATTTGTTTTAGGGCACATGCTTTGATCAAAATCTATGTAATGGAGGCCTGTGTTCTCTGATATCTAAAATTAATCGTTGAACTCTTGGCTATGACTAAATATAATAATTACACTGACCTATTAAATATCTATGTGCCTATAAAGAATTTGTCCCTAAAGTGAATTTTAAATAAAGAGAAACATCAAACAATGATGAAAACAATATGTGAAACTCAAGATCATTATCCAAACCAGGTGCTTTTTCAAACTGAAAATGAACCAAATGAGGAAGAAGGATGAGCTAAAAGTAGGGGTAATAGAGTAATTCATCATTAAGTCTTTTAAAAGTGGAAACAAATGAGAAATGAATCTCAGAATATTGTGTGAATGCTCTTTGTTCTTCTTTCCAAGTTGCTAAAATAAAATTAAAATTTCTCCAATAATTATGAAGGACTCATATGATATCTAGCTAGAAGAGGTCATTAGGCAGTTAAAAATTTGGAACTAGAGCTTTGGGAGTGATGTCTTAAAGGTGGTGACTGACCATTACGCAGCTTTACACTGAAATTTAGTTGAGCTTTAAATGTGGTATTAGTAAAAAATATCATATTTTGAAAGCTTACAAATACTATAAGTGGATTATGTTAGAGTAAAAAAATTGTAAGTTATATAGTATTTACATAATGGGAATTTGCAGATACATCTATGAAAATATTATGTTTAAGAGAACTTCAGAAGTTAGAATCTCATGTATATAGATAAATATCGTGATCTACATATTTATTTTGATAACAATATTTGAGTTTCATAATTAGAACCTTCCTTATCTTCTTTAAAACTCTAATTTTAAGAAAAGGAGAATTTAACTGATTTGAAGAGAGAGGTTTTTCTCTAAAGGTTTGTCTATAATTAGTCTATAAGGCAAAGCTACTAAATTTTATTTTCCAATTAAATTTAACCTTGAAATTTGGACAGCAATCATAAAATTTTAGATTGAATGGGACCATAGAGGCAATTTAGTCTGAGGTCTGTGTTTAGATAGGAGTAAACTAAATGGAACGCGTCTTACCAGGAGATGTTTTCTGATCTGGCTTTTGTTGGCTACCCCTCCTTTCTTTGGCATTTTCCTAACAGGACTCTGCTTAGATAGAACTTCTTCTGAATGCTTCCCAGTTCCAAAGCCAGTTTATCTGCTTTCAACAAAGTACTTCAAACTTGCCCATCATAGCACCACCAGTATAATGTTATTTAATTATTTATATCAGCCAGCTGGACCATAAGCAACAGGAAGATAGGGACGGTTTTTGCCTTGTAACTAACACAGATAGTACCTGTTATGTAGTAAGAACTTCTATATCTTTTGAATGAAAGACAAATATTTGTTTTTATAAAATTACCAAAAATCCATGTAAATTTAATATGAATAGAGCTCTTTCTTCAAGACAATAAAGAATATAGATATGAATTAAATTATTGGTCAACATTAAGAAAACCAAGTCAATAATCTACTAGGTTCAATTATTGTCCTGAAAAATACATTTCAATGGATATAGCTCATTAAAAATACTTAAAATTCATTACACTGATAACTTTCAGGAAATAATAGTGGATCAGAGTTTACTGAAGTCAATCATAAAAGGCTACTGTCTGAACATTTCATCTCTTATTTTCATAGGCCCACACAGAGGCTATTTGCTGTTGCAATCACGTGTTTTGGTTGTAGATCCTGACACATGCATTTTTAAGGGTGTTAATATTCTCAAAGAACTGCTCTTTTTATTTGTTTAGTATTATGCAAACTGCTCTGAATCTAGTTCCTTGCCGATTCATTTACTCGACTCCGCTCCCTGTCCTTGAGCTCATTTCTCAATTTCATTGCCAGCTAGAAACGTAGAGCCTTGTTCACAAGAATAGCTGGAGTCAAATATTTTCAGCGTCAACACTTTCACGGTATCCTGACAGCTGTACGGTATATGCTGAGCTGTATTTTATTCCTGCTGAGATTATTGACATCTTCACAGTTTTCCTGTGATTTTTATCTTTGCCAATGACATGCTCATTATAACTGTGCCATTTCTGTTTTCATTTTTGGAAGGGAGACTTGGATGAGGAATTTAACAACAGCATGACTAGAAGCTGAAATGAAACTTGGCACCATTTATTCCTGTCTATCAAGGTCCCTCTTGGCCTTATCAAGGGTCTGGCAACGTGTGTTCCCACACCGTCCTCTAGTGGCTGACCCCAAGGGAGACCTGCTATCACTCTGCCACTGTGACGAAGACTGTCCTTTCAGTGCATGGACTTGTGAGCAGAGTTTATTATTTTTTAGGATGAAGAATTTTCTCCTGGGGTGTTTGCGTTCTCTAACAGTCAAATTAAATTTTACAGCATTGAATATACATCCTATGACTTAGAAGCATTCTTAGGGGAAATCTAAAAATAAATTTAAAAATCCATGGTTCTGGAAAAAATCCTAAAATGTATATCCATCAACCAACAAAGATTTACCAAATATAAAAAATATGCCAGGCACCTTTGTAGGTGCTTGATATACATAAGTGAACAAAACAAAGATTCCTGCCCACAGGGACCATACATTCTAGCATGAGGACAACAGTTAAGAACATGGTTCCTTTTGGATTGACATTCAGAACAGACTGCTTGTAAATGTGATGTGTTTCAAAAATTGTACTACCGGGAACTGTATTCTTAACATTCAGTAATGTAACTGATGTTTGCCTTATCTTCTCTAACCTGCCTTCAGAGCAAGTTGGAAGTGACTGGCACCATGTCACCGGTACAGGGTACCATAGGCATTACTAGCCTCCCATGTGCTAATGTTGCTCACTCCAGAGTGACCATTCTGGAAAGCTATTTCTTGTCTTCCTAAATTGTGTGCCAAATGCAAGAAGTGTCTTTAAGTCCTCTTTCCACTCCCCTTCTCCCAATTCTCCTCCCTACACCAGCACTAACTTCACTAAAGTCTTTCTGAGCAGTTTTTGCCTGAGGCTATGCTCCAGTTCTGCAAAAACAGGACTGGTTACTGGGAGGCCTCTAATTAGGGGAGAAAAATGGGTAAATAAGGCATCAGTTACTCTTATCGTATTGCTTTACTGGAAAGGTGAAATTTTAAGGTAGTTTAATTAATCACTTTTCCATTTTCTGTTTTTTAAAAAGAATGTAGTTCATCCATATTGATGTTACAATAAATTAAACTATTGTATCTCCATTCTTGTGATGGTGTGTTTTATTTTTAACTCATTCGAAGGAGAGACAATGAACAGACTCATTAATTATTTAAATCTACTGACTTCCTGAATTTTATGAAGATTCTTTTTTTTTGAGAGTAGTCATTTTTTTTTTCAAATCAGAATTTTAATGGCAATTTTATGCCCTCAGAAAATGTGGTTTATTTGAATATTTATGGTTTAATTTTTATTTATTATAATAAAAATATTCTTTTAGTGTTTATGTGGAATTATGTTTCAGTAGGATGAAGTGTATTTAATTTAAAATACTGTTTCTTGGGTGCTTGGGTGGATCAGTCGGTTAAGCATCTGCCTTTCGCTTGGGTCATGAACCCAGGGTCCTAGGATTGAACCCCATGTCACATGGGCTTCCTGTTCAGCAGGCAGTCTGCTTCTCCCTCTCCTTCTGCCACTCCTGTTTGTGCTCTCTCTCTCATTTGCTATCTATCAAATAAATAAAATCTTTAAAAAAAAAAAAAGATACAATAATCACTTAGGGGCACCTAGGTGGCTCAGTCAGTTAAGTGTTGACTCTTGGTTTGGGCTCAGGTCATGATCTCCCGGTCAGGAGATGAGCCCAGTGTCAGACTCTGTGCTCAGCAGGGAGTCTGCTTCTTCCCTCCCTCAACCACCCCACACCCCACTCATGAACACACTCTCTCTCTAAAATAAATAAATAAATCTTTAAAAAAATCACTGAGATGTCGTAGCACTAATGATTTTCATACACATTTGTCTATTTGTAGGCTTCCTACAATACTTCTGCAGGTTGGACAGAACATGTAATTATCCCAATTTATAGAGGAAAAGATTGAGCCTTGGGGCTCCAGTAATGTAATTTTCTCAAGGTTTTATAAATATTGAGTGACAATATCTTGCTTGTAACTAAAAAGTAAGGAAAGAAAAAAATACAAGGTAAAAATCAAACAATGTTTGTTATTACTCTTGTTGTTCTCTGTAAAGCGGGGATGGGGGGGCTGAAATAAGTAGGCAATGACAAAGATGTTCAATTTGTGCCAGAATTTTATTCTGCTTAAGTTTGGTCCCCTGAATTATGTGATTTCACGGTCAATCAACTTTCCTTTGGGGCACCGGGGTGGCTCAGGGGTTAAGCATCTGCCTTTGGCTTGCGGCGTGGTCCTGAGGTCCTGGAATCGAGTTCCACATCGGGCTCCTGGCAGGAAGCCTGCTTCTCCCTCTGTCTTTGTTTCTGCTTTTCTCTCAGTGTCTCTCATGAATAAATTAATAAAATCTAAAAAAAAAAAACTTTTCTTTTTCCATGTCTGATCAATACTATTCCTACAAAATATCCAACCTGTTCCAGTAGAAGTTTGGGCTTTTGTGCAGATCAAAACCTATGCAAAGAGTTCAGGAATTTTGATTTAATGTCAGTTATCATATTTAACATCCGTTGAATTTAGATTTTTGTCTCCTACAGTTAAAGTGCTTCTAATATCTGAGCTGTGACTTTTCAAAATTTACACTAAAAACTTTTATTTTGATATATTGCATGCTTACCAAAAAGCCACAGGAGTAGTACAAAGAACTCCACATACCCTTTATTCATATGCTTTGTTGACACTTCACTCCACCTGCTTTGTCATCTCTCTTTTTCCATTTCTAGTTGCATAAACATTTTTTTCTGAACCATTTGAGAATAGTTTTGCAGACATAATTCCTCTTTATCCATAAAGTTTTATTTTGGATTTCCTAAGACCTTTTCATATGTAACCACAATGCAACTGTTAAAATCAGGAAATTTAATGTAGATACAATGCTATTATTTAACTCACAATCCATATTACAAATTTGCCAGTTGTTTCAATAATGTTCATTATAGTTTTATTTTTTTCTGGTTCATACTCCATACCGGGACCATAGGACACATTTAGTATTCATGTCTCTTTAGTTTCCTTTAGTCTGGAGGAGTTCCTCAACCTTTCTTTTGTTGTGTTTTTTGATTTTGACATTTTGGAAGCATGTAGGCCACTTGCTTTATAGAATGTCCCTCGCTTGGGGTTTATCTGATGTTTCCTCATAATTAGAGTGTGCATTTTTGATAGGAATACCAAATAAGTGACATTATCCCCCCTTCTTGGAGTAAGAGGCATATGGCACTGGTTTGCCTCATTGTTATTTACTTTAATTATGTGGTTAAAATATCATTCACTAGATTAGTCCACTATAATGTTACTGTGCTCTCTTTGTGATCAAGAAACAACTTGTGACTGAATACTTGAGACTAAGTAAATAGCCTCTTCTTCATCTAACATTTTACCCCCTAGTTTTAACAGGTATTGATGATTTCACTGGATTAACAATGAAGAATGCAAAATGGTCATTTTTTAATTCCATCATTCCTTCAGTATTTATTAATTGATACTCTCCCATAAGGAAAAGTTCTCCCTTGTCCTGTATTTATGTATTTGTTTGATTGGTTGTTTATTTAAACAGTTGCACTCATAGATTGTTATTTCATTCTATAAGTATTTTGTTCCTATCATTATTTTGATGCTCAAATCGTCCTGGATTTGACCTATTTCCTATTGACATGTCTTCACTACTTTTTTAGTACTTTCTTGCCATCTGGCACCAAAAGATGCCTCCACCCTGGAGAGGAACTTTTTCAACTTGATAAAGAATATCCATTAAAAACCCTAAAGCTAACATGTAACTAATGGTGAGAAATTTGAAGCTTTCTCAACAAGATCAGGAACAAAGCAAGGATGTCTCCTGTCATTATACCTTTTCAATAACATACTGGAACTACTAGCTAATGCAGTAAGACAAATGGAAACAAAAGCTAAAGCTATACAAATTGGGAAGGAAGAAATAAAATTATCTTTATTTGCAGGTGACATGATCATCTATATAGAAAATTCAAAAGAATCAATGACAACAACCAAAAGTCCTAGAACTAATAAACAATTATAACAAAGTTGTAGGATAAAAGGTTGATTACAAAAGTCAATTGCTTTCCTATATATGCCAGCAATGAACAAGTTGGATTTGAAACAAAAAACACAATGCCATTTATATTAGTTCATATATGAAAAGGTATAAATCCAACAATATATGTATAAGGTCTAAATGAGGAAAACTACAAAACTCTCATGAAAGAAGTCAAAAAAGAACAAAATTAATAGATCACCCATGTTCATGAACATGAAGACTTAATATCGTCAAGATGTCAGTTCTTCTAAACTTGATCTATAGATTCAGTGCAATCCCAATCAAAATCTCAGCAAGTTATTGTGTGGATATTGACAAATTGATTCTAAAGTCTGCAGGCAGGAAAAAAAAAAAGATCCAGAATAGCCAACATAATATTGAAAGGGAAAAATGAAGTTGAAGCACTGACAATATTTGAAGTCAAGACATACTATAAGGTATAGTAATCAAGACAGTGTGATACTGATGAAAAAATAAACAAATAGATCAAGGGAGCAGAATAGAAAGCCCAGAAATAGACGCACATAAATACAGTCAAGTGATCTTTGACAAAGGAGCAAGGGCAAAACAGTGGAACAAAGATAGTCTTTTCAATAAATGGTGCTGGAACAGCAGGATATCCATATGCAAAAAATCAATCAGCCTAGACATAGACCTTAAAATCTTCACAAAAATTAATTAAAAATAGGTAATAGATCTGTGAGATAAACGCTATAAAACTATAGAAGATAATGTAGGAGGAAACCTAGATGACCTTGGGTATGATGAAGACTTTAAAAATACACCACCAAGGGTGCAATCCATGACAGGTATACTTAATAAGCTGGAATTCATTAAAATTATTAAAATTAAACCTTCTGCTCTGTGAAGGATAATGTCAAGAGAATGAGAAGACAAGCAACAAAGAGGGAGAAAATTTTGCAGAAGACACATCTGATGAAGGACTATTACCCACAATATGTAAAGAACTCTTAAAAATTCAACACAAAGAAAACAACCAGATTAAAAAGGCTTTCACAGATACCTCATAGGCAGCAATAAATATATAAAAAGATGGCAATAAGCACAGGCTTTCACAGATACCTCACAGGCGGCAATAAATATATAAAAAGACGGCAATAAGCACATAAAAAGATGCTCCACATCTTATGTCATTAGGGAATCGCAAATTAAATTAAACCAACCAGGTATTACTACGCTCCTTTCAGACTAGCCAAAATTCAAAACTCTGACAACACCTAATCTTGGTGAGAATGTGGAGCAATAGGAACACTTGTTCAGCACTGGTGAGAATGCAAAATTGTATAGCTATTTTGGAAGACAATTTGGCATTTTCTTGCAAAACTAAACATAATCTAACATACAATCCAGAAGCCACACTTCTTGATATTTACCCAAAGGAGCTGAAAACTCATGTCCACACAAAAACATGCGCACAGATGTTTATTTTTTTCACACAGATGTTTATAGAAACTTTATTCATAGTTGCCAAAACTTGGATAACCAAGATATCCTTCAGTAGGTAAATGGATAAATAAACCATGGTATATCCAGACAATGAAATATAATTCAGTGTTAAAGGGTAATGAGCTATAAAGTCATAAAAATAACACGGAGGAACTTTAAATGTATATTACTAAGTAAAAGAAGGCAATCTGAAAAGGCCACATACTGTACGATCCAAATCACATGATATTCTGAAAAAGGCAAGACTATCCAGACAGTAAAAAGATTATGGTGCAGGAGTTGGGGGGCGGGTAAGGATGAGTAAGTGGACACGATTTTTCTGGCCCTAGAACTACCTTGTGGGATAGTATAATGATGGATACATGTCATTTTATATTTGCCTAAGCCCACAAAATGTCCAACACACCAAAAGCGAACCCTGCAAACTATCAATTTCAGGTGACAATGATGTGTCAGTGTGTATTCATCAATTTTAATAAATGTCTCACTCTGGTGGAGGATGTGAAATTTCTGTGCCTTGCTCTTATTTGCTGTGAACCTAAAACTGCTCTAAAAAAATAGTCTTAAAAAAGAAAGCAAGATGCCCCAGCCCTGGAACCAGATATTTTCCATGGATCATTTTAGGAAGAGGTTGAATCAAGAAACCAAGATCTAGTATAGGTTTGCATCTAAGCCCCGTGGTCAGAGTGGAGGTACACACCTACACACATACACATGCTTGCACCATAACTGTAATTCCAATTCAACACTATAGGATTCATTCTGGTCTCATCTATCTTCATATTTGTATCTCTACTCTCTAGCAGTGAAACATCTAGCTCTCGTTATCATAAATATATTTACTCCTTTGTTCAATCTTACATCAATCTAACCTCCACTACTGAGAAAAACAATCTTCGTAACTGAAATTTCATATTTGTTCATGTATTTTTCCTTTTGTCTCTAGACTGTGGCTATATAGTCTAAGAATTGTTTCTGAAAATTAGTATTTAAAAAAATTATTATTACTCCCTTCTGTGTGGTTATGTTATTCACTTGAATTCAGTTAGGTCATTTGTTGCTGATTTTATTCCTTGCCCCTCCCCACCCCCCAATTTTTAAACATTTTCTTTTACCTAAAATATTAACAAGATTAATATTTCTCTGAAAGTCAAAACTCTATGAAAAGTTGTTCTTAAAAAATTATCACTCTTTCATCTCCTCTACTCCATTCACATCCATCCCAGATAATTAATTAACAAGGTAACCAATTTCATTAGTTTCTGGTTCATCTATGTTTATGTTTATTTTTGAAAAAAAAAAAAGGCATATGCACATGGAAGTTTCTTTTTTCCCTGCTTTCCTACAGAATATGTAGCACACTATGTGCAAAGTATGCTAAAGCTTTGCTCTTTTCGTTAATAATATCTTCTGGAAACACTTCATATTAGTTCATAAAGATCTTTCTTATTCTTTTTTTCCCTCAGCTGTGCAATGCTCCATGGTATGAGTGTACCATAATTTATTCATTTAGTTTCTTATGTGCAGAAATTTATGTTGTTGCCAATATTTTGTAATTATTTTGTAAAAATAACAAATAATGTTAGGCAAATGTACTTATATTTTATTTAGAGTGTAAGTCGTGACTTTTAAATCAGCTCTTTTTCTTTTTCTCAAGTTAAACACATGTAGAAGTATCAAAAGGCATTGACTTCTTTTTCATGTGTTAAAAAGAAAGATTCATGACAATATGCTTGCTGAAAAGCTATATAGGAATTATATGGTCTGGAAAAGTGTAACTACATTTTGTGGAAGTAGAAATTGTAGCACATATTTGTATAACAGCAAGGCAAGTGTGGTCTCTAGGAAGTATAGGTGAAGTTGATTAGATTGCAGTGTATACTTAAAAGTTGAATAATGCACTCTTGTAAAACACTCTTCAAAATTATTTAACTTCCCATGATATCATCACAGCATGTGCAAAAAAAAATCTTTAGTGTTATCTTTTCCTGTCACATGACTAGTGCAAACAAAAGAAATCCTTATCTTTTTGTTTCTATTCTGGCCCTTTATAAAATGGCATTAAGCACCATTCAAAACTTACACATTAAAGGTTTGATTTGGGAAAAAAAAGATTTATTTCATATTTCAAACAAATTACATTTGCTAAATTATGAAGCAAAACTTTTTCCAACAACTGAAAAGTCTAGCATCTTATATGCACAGAAAACTTTATAGTTTTAAAACCACTTTCCTGTATTTTCTCACATTTAAGTCCCATAGCAACCCCAGACATAGTGAATGAGGCAGGAGTTATATCGTACTTTTGTTACAAAAGCTGAAACAGAGGCATGTAGAGAGTTTAAGGAAATTGCCCTGGGATATAGCACTCTAGACTAAGCCCTGAACTAGAATCCAGAACAATTTTTTTCTTTATAAAGTGGGATGTGCTTATCTCATAGGGTTATTGTGGTGATTGAATAAGGTAATGCACTTGAGAATGCTAAATTTGTAGAAAAAGAAGGTAGTTTTATTATTAGAGTATTTGGGCTTTGGTGGCTATGTGTAAAATTTCCTGATATTTATATCTGTAAGTAATACAAGAGACTTAAACAGTCTAAGAGCTATAGATCACACAGCAGGACTTCAAGTGTTCATGTGGGGAAATATTTCATAGACTGATATAGTACCTCAAGGAGCAGGTGACCGATACTAGATATCCATCATGGAATAATTAACAGTATTATATGTTGTACAGAACTCAGACCTTGAAACAAACCTCATTAAAAGGTACCTGGTCTTAGTTTTAAAACCTTTAAGTATCTCTTCTGTAAAAGTAATCAATGTATGCGCCGGCTACTTTAGTTATCCTGCTATGAGATTCACATGACTTTGATCTAACTTTCTTTGATTTAACACTGCAATTAAGAAGATTTGGTTCAAAGTAAAAGCTCATTGGTTGATGTTTTACACTGATGTGATAATGTTTACACAGATGTGCTTTGAAATCTTGCTTATGGTGGATTTGGGGGTCCTGCCACAAGACAGATCGCTGTTATCTGAAAGGTGAAATAATGTGGCATTTACCTGGTACAACCTTTAAAAGAGACTTCGAATATACGTTTCTAAAGTGATTTATCTGTTTATTGTTTTTACCTGGTGTTTTTGTTTTATTTCATATCTATCAACAGTAAATCACTTGCTTTAAGGACTCTTTTATAACTTGGTTGCACAAGGGTAAGTACTTAGGGCTGTAGTGATGAAAAGGTGTAACTTTACCTGCTTTAAAGCACCTGCCAATTAATTAGCAAAACAAAACAAAACAGAAAACCCTTCAGAGCAAATAAAATAAAGCAGTCACATCCATTTGTGCTCCCAGGTTCAGGCTTCTACTGGACAGACCATGAAATGACTAAAAATAAACTTTAGTGATTCCCTAAAACTTTTTGCTCAGGGGAAGCATAAATCTGCCAAATGATTCTCAACTCCTCTGCCACTGAAAAATGTTAATGGGAAGATCTTGAATTAACTAGTGGTAAAAAACCAAAGTTTCAAGGTTTATAATGGGCAATATCCACCCCCTTCACTTCAACGACTTTTTATTTTACAAATGTGCCCGGACACTCATACATTTTTTTTTACCAGTAACTTTTCCTGTCTCAAAGACACATTCAAGAATCAGTGCCGTTTACTCATTTTTATAATTAAAATGTGAACAACAACAACAACAAACAAACCTTAAAGAAAATGCCTAACCTGAAAAGAACAGGGAAATGCTCTTAGATTGAATAAGGGCAGTAGAGGCCACTCACCATTTATGACACTATCACAGATATTCATTTTCTATTTGTGGCAAATATAAGAATATAAACCATCTGTTTTCAGCCTATTTGGGTTTACCCTTAATCCCTAGATTCATGATTATATTATGTTATTATACGATGTTCACGAAAAGTCCATGACCCCAGCACACAATTTAAAACTTCCATGTAGATATAAGGCGATCTTGGTTATATCATGTGCTATCCGAGTAAAGATAAACATTAAAGAGAACCTGGGAAGGTGGTGGTGGTGGGGGGGGGTGTATGTATTCCTAACCTAACCTTGATTATGTAAAGAAAATCCCCCATCTAAATGATAAAAGAAAAGAGTAATGCTTGTACATTTTATTAGTGTTTTAAAATTAGTGAGTTAAACTGTCAAAGCTTTGATTTTCCTTTCATGTGTGTCTGGGCAGGTCTAAGCCTCAGGTAACGCCCTTTTTCCTTCTCTCTCTCTCTTACTTTTCTTTGCACCTGTCCACTGCAGGCTCCCAGCAGCTCCCAAGGAGTCCAATTCTCCTCCTCTTCTCTCCCTTTCCTCCTCCTACCCATTCCCTCCTCCACCCCCTCCTCCCGCCTTCTCAGCTGCCCCACGCCCCCCCCCCCGCCCCCTTCTTCTCTATACCTGCCAAGCTGGGCTCCTTTTTTAGCAACGATCCATCACTGCAAAGGAGCCCAACATCAAAGGCGGTTGCACAGCAGAAGCTGAACAGCATCTCGGTCGTTCCAAAGACGACCCCAAAGAGGGGCCTTAGCTGCGCCTCCCCGAAGTTGCTGACTAGCTCTGGCCGGAGTGTGGGAATGATTTTTGCGACAGCATGGATAGAGGACCGTCAAGGGCCCCTTTTGGTCACTTCCGAAGAGCAAAAACGTGTTGAGAGGAGGCTGGTTTAAGATTTCAAACAGAACCTCCCCAGTGCGCATGAAAGGACTTGATTAGCATATGTCAAGAGGACCCGCATATATACTCGGTGTGTATGTACACAGGACTCTGATCTGATCAGTTTGCGGAGTTGGAGCCTCAGCCCCCAGCCCCAGCCCCAGCCCCAGCCCCAGCCCCAGCCCCAGCCGGGTATTGGCAACGGCGGCGGCAGCGGCAGCGGCAGCGCATAGATGTTCCTGCAAAGCCAGCAGCCGGCTCCCACCTGCCCAAGGAGAGAAGATCGCTCCAAGGGAGTGAAAACTCCCCTGCCATCCCAGTGCAAAGTCCACTCAGCGACCTCACCGGACTAACCGGGTCTTTCTGCGCTTGTTTTTGCTATATATATCTTTTTTCTCCCTCCACTTCCCCATCCCCGCTACACTTTTTTCCTGGGGTCTTTTGTGCTCCCGGATCCTCCGCCTCTCCCTCGGGCCCCTCCATGGCTCCCTTAGCCGAGGTCGGGGGCTTCCTCGGCGGCCTGGAGGGCTTGGGCCAGCAGGTGGGCTCGCACTTCCTGCTGCCTCCTGCCGGGGAGCGGCCGCCGCTGCTGGGCGAGCGCCGGGGCGCGGGGGAGCGGGGCGCCCGCGGCGGGCCCGGGGCTGCGGAGCTGGCGCACCTGCACGGCATCCTGCGCCGCCGGCAGCTCTACTGCCGCACGGGCTTCCACCTGCAGATCCTGCCCGACGGCAGCGTGCAGGGCACCCGGCAGGACCACAGCCTCTTCGGTACGTACGCGCACCCGGAGCCCCGGCTCCTCCTCTCCCCCGGTGCTGAGCGCGTCCCCGGGACCCGTGCGGTGCACGGTGCGGGCTGGGAGCGAGGGCGGCGGGCGCGGGGACCGGGAGGACCCGGCCTGCCCTCCTGCCGCCGCGCCCTCCTGCAGGCCTGCAGTCCGGACGCTGGGGGCGGGAGGAGAAGGGCTGGTGCTCCGCACGCACCTGGCGGCCCTGCCCTTTTCTGCAGCCCGGGACCAGACCTGGACTCGGAATCACATCTTGCTTGCACTTCTTACCTCGCAGGCAGTTTTTGTTTTGCTTTTTTTTAGATCCCTGTGTTATTTTCTCCTGCTTCCTCTCACATTTTCTCCAGTACCATTTACCTAACAAGAATTAATAATATCGGACGTCTTCCGTTTCTTTAAAAACATGCCTCACAGTCACGCACTTAATAATGCATCCATGGCTTCTGTTCGGACGGTCGCTCTCCCACAGGATGGGAGCATTTACGTAAAGATTTAGCACCCGAAGAGGTAACAGATTAACTTTCAGTGAGCACCGTCGCTACTCTAAGGCTCACCTGGCTGCAATTCTTTGAGCTCTTTAATTTCTATTTGGGTGAGAAAAGGAAGGAAAAAAAAAAAAATAAATAAAGCCTTCCAAGCTACTGAGCATGCCCAGTCGTTCAGCCAGGCTCCTCTTTAGAAATTGTGAAATCCGAAAGCAAAGATCTTGGTATTGACCGTGTGTAAGAGGAAATGGGGAAGCGAAAGAGGATATGGGTGGGAACACAGAGGGACGTGTTTCCGAATACCTCCAGCAATGCCTGGGAGCAGAAGGAGTTAAAAGAAAGAAACAAGCGAGTGATCCTGTGACACCAGATTGGGAAATCATATGGTTTCTACTGTGAATTACTCTCTACTAGCAAGTGCCTTCAACAGCCTGAGCCTTCATTTTCTCTACAAATGATGAGGTTAAATTAGGTGATGATTTAAGGATGCTTTCAGGTTCTAACATCTCAGGATCTTTTCGCCTTCGCAGGAGTTTTCATTATATTAGAGTTAACCCGGTAGGATTCTCAAAGGATTTTTGATCATCAAACTTGGGACGTCACTGGAGAGATTTATTGTATTTTTTTTTTTTTTTTTTAAGATAGAGCATTTACTCCTCGACAGCAATGTGAAAGGGCCCAACATCTGTCTTCCTTTCTCTTCCTTAGCACTGAGGGATTGAGAATCTCATTTCGGAATGGCCCTCTTTTATCTTGTCCTCTTCCCCTTGTTCTTAGACTCATTCCTTTTTTGAGTTGCAGTACTCATTAAAACTTTGGAGAAGTGTAAATCTCGGTTTGAGGGGCATTTGTAACTCTAGATGTAGAAATGAGCATGTGGTGGTCATTTGGTAGCACTTAAAGGCTTAGAAAATTAACTTTTTAAAACCCATATGTTTGCAGCTTTCCCTGATCTCTTTCAAATTCCCATTGACTATGAGTCAAGAGTGTCATGACCTAGTGGCCAACCTTGGGGTCACTTTTAGAAAGTGGTTTCTAAATGGAGGAGGCTGAGATTCTGATTCTAAAGAACTTTGCTGACACCAGGTGGCTCAGTTTTCTTGCTTTTAAGAATTACTGCCCTCCATTCATTTTAGAAAAAAATCCTCCAGCTACTAGAAAGATTTAGAAAGGGACACAAATGTGGTAAAATTTATAAGTACAGCAGGTAGACCTTAAGTGGAGGTAATCCTCAGACCCCCTTCCCTACCCCCGCCCCTTGTGATACATAGTATAGCCTTAGACACCTTTAAGACACTTGTGACTCAACTGTAATTCCCCAATGACAAGAGTGGTTTCTTTCACATTGTCTCTCTCTCTCTCTCTTTTTAAAAAAAGATTTTATTTATTTATTCATGAGAGACACATAAGAGAGACGCAGAGATGTAGGCAGAGGGAGAAGCAGGCTCTAGGCAGGAAGCCTGATGTGGGACTCGATCCTGAGACTGCAGGATCACACCCTGAGCCAAAGGCAGGTGCTCAACTGCTGAGCCACCCAGGTGTCCCACACATTGTATCTCTTTTATAAGACTATAGGAAGAGATATAAATCTATGGGAAGAGACTATAAATATTGGAGACTTGATAACATTCATTAAACTGGTATTTAAATCATTTCCTTAAGAAATGAATGTTGTATATCAGAATTACTATCTTGCTAGAACATTTTCTTGCTAGAATTTTGCATAATTATTTAATAATTGCAAAAATATGACTTAAATCAATTTTTGTGATGGCTTAAGTCACTCTATAGCAGAAGGCTACATATTAAGACAAAATATTTACTGTTACACAAAGGGAAAAGAACCCAGATTAGTTCTGATAGCCTAAAAGAGGTTTTCTCTACCATGCATTACAGTGCATCCTAGTGGCCTTGGAAAGCTAAGACATTGTAATTTACTAGAAGGAAATATATGTGAGAAGAAAGTTTATGTTTAGCATGTATGACATCATATGCTTCTCTCTGTACTTGCCTTCTTTTCCTAGTGCTTGAAATATTAATTATAAAATTATTTTGCTATTTTCTTTTCAACTCATTTATGTCATCAAAGTGAGAATTTTGAAAAAGCTTAAGAATGGCTATTTGTGATGTTAAAGTAAGTAATATGTTTGATAGTTTATACTAATTTGCCCATGAATGATTAAATGAAAAATTCAGAACCCTGTATTTAAAATTTGAAAACCACATCAATAGAAGCTAAACAAAAAGGTCCCGTGAGGTTAAAATAATTTCCTATCTGATTTCACTCTACATTTATAATAGTTTTTCTGCACAGTAGTACAGTAGGAAGATTTTGCCTGATATATAAACATGGAATCATTACTTAAAAAAAAAAAAAGTTTAACCCGAGATCAAACATATTCTTTTAAAGGCTTTTCCTTTATTCTCTCCTATTCTCCATAGATTTGTCTGATGTGGTTGCATTGTGGGTTGACTCACCTGTTTATTATGATTCTTAAAAAGGCTGGCTTTGAAAATGATACCAGAAAGACAAAGTACCCCCAAGTCTTTTTATGGGACACTGGGCATTAGAAAATCTATCTAAAATCTGTGATTACCTCTTAAGGAAAGTTTTTCATGTCTACTCTTTGTTAAGGAATTAGCTTAGTTGCCACCTCATATTATAAATAAGAAAGACTTGTCAAATCTCATTTAAGAATCAAGTGATTACAAATTACTATGCGGTATACTATTTCCTTGAGGAGAAAAAGGATCAGAATTTAAAAGTGTGGCTAAAATCTCTAAGGAACACAAAAAACACATCACCTTTTTCTCATCAATCTCTGTGAACCATTGCAAAATTATTAATACCCGGTATGGATGAAGTTTTAGATGTTGCTCACTTAATATAGTTGAAACTATTGAATACAGTTATTCTAAAAATATATGTGATTTCTTATCTTTCTGCAACTACATTTTTTACAAGATAAAAGCATTACCTTAAAATCAGAAGTAAGATATAGGTGGTTTACCATTTAGTTTTGCAAGGAAAAATGGATACTTTATAAGACCTGTTATATAATTTGTTCATATGGAAATGAAACATATTTTATTATACTTGAAAATTGGTTCTATTACACATCCTAATAGTTTGTTCATTGAAAGACAAGAGCATCAATGTAAATCAGATACTTACAGAGAATTAAGTTATATGTGAGCCATAGTACACTTTTCCATTTGAATTCAACATTCAATACAAATTCAAGTAATTATACATTTGTAACTGTATCCTGGATGAAATCCTATTAATATATCTTCTTCTCCTGATCATGTTTTGGATCTATATTTTTGTTTCTAACAGGAATCACTCACTAATGAGCTTGGTAGTACTTTTAATTTTCATTTACTCCCCACTTCTATGTTCGTTATTTCAGTGGCTGTCTTATGGAGCCTGTGTCTTCCTGCTATATCTTATCTTCCCTCTACCTTTGGCTCTCCATTAAGGCACTGACTCTTTCCAGCCACTTATAGGCTATTTGGTAGCGTATTCTTGCTATAAGATCCTTGATAGCTCTAGTGTTCTATGTGATCTACTAATGGTTTGAAAGAGCTCATTTGAGCTCTTGGGAATCTATGTTTAGAGCTTAAGAATCTATGTTTCTGCCAAAGAATGAATTAGGCTCTGGACAGAATAGAATGCTCTGTATAAGGGTTAGCTAGATTTTGTGCTTTCTCTTGGCCTTGGGAATACCACATGTCCAAACAGAAGCTTGTACAGTAAATCAAGATATGACTTAAGAGCAAGAATCAGGATAAATGGTGCACATTTATACTGTTTGTAGAGCTTAAGAAGGAGTAAAAGGTGAAGGTAGAAAGCTATTGAGGAAGGCAGTTTCAAGCATCGAAAGCAGGTTTATATATTTTCCAGCAAAAAGTCTGAAGAATACGACAAAGAAATTAGTCCAAAGGTTAATATGTGTGGAGAAAAAGGGTGATGCAAAGGGAAGCATTACTTTTTTTACTATGATGTTTTAGTGTATTATGTGGAGAATGTATGATACTAGTTTATCTATTGATAAATGAAAATAATGTTAGGAAGTTATTGATAGCAAAATCTACTTGCATGCTAAAATCTCGGTATTTGGCTATCACATTTAATGAATTATAAAGTCCTTTTACTTCTTTGAACTATTAAATTTATTTTTAAGAACCATGTGAGAGGAAACAGCATACTGTGTAATCTATAAAGTTTTGAAACCAATGTATTGTCCTGAAGTAGAAACACTGGATTAGGGCTCAGAAGATGTGAGTTCAAGTATCCATTCTACTAATTCCAAATATCATATTCTTAGGCAAGTTGGTAAATCTTTTTGAGTCTTGGTGTCTTTAGGTGTAAAAATGGGGAGAATATTATCTTCCATTCCTATCTTAGGGAATTGTTTTTTGAGGACCAGATAAAAAATGTAAGTAGAAGCCCTTTATAAACTATGAAACACTATTATATAAGGTATACTGGCTGCTACTAGGAAAAGATTGACTTGATTCATAGTTAGCAAAACCAAAACAAAACAATCGATAGAACATATATAACTAATGGAATCACAGAGAACTAAGAACATCTCTGTTATGTACTGATTTATGATAATAATAGCTTCCATCTGTTGAATGCATAAATGTGTCAGTCCTTACTGCTGTCCTAGAAAGAGGCATTTCACTCATTTTGTACATGAGGAGATGGAACCCCAAAGAAGATAAATGACTTGTGTAGACAGAATGGCCAGTAAGGACTATCAAATTTTAAGTTACTGTAAATTTTACAGTAAGTTATGCAAGTCAGTCTGGTTCATGGTTTTATATCTTTACATTACGCCATGATGGACAACTTTACTTTTTATTTTTTTTCCATCTGTAAAATGGGAAGATCATCATAACTAATATGATTGTATAGTACTTTTCAGCTTATAAAGGACTTCTACCTACATTATTATACTTAGCAATATTGGTCTACTATTTGAAGGATTTTCAGTAGTCATATGTTCATTAATATGTCATTATTTGTCATTACTTTGTTTATAAATGTAGGTATCCTGGAATTCATCAGTGTGGCAGTGGGACTGGTCAGTATTAGAGGTGTGGACAGTGGTCTTTACCTTGGAATGAATGACAAAGGAGAACTCTATGGCTCAGTACGTATTTTAAAAACATTATTGTAATTCTTGAAGATATGACTCTATTGGCAGTAAAAAAACATAATAATGCATGTCAGAAGAAATACGAAAAATATACATATGTAGAAATTAAATATCTATATCCTGATTAATTTCCATGTGTCTGGGCAGTAGTGTAGTCAGTCAATTTCAGTTTTTGGTGTTTTGTTTTTGGTTTTGTTTTTTTGTTTTTGTTTTTGTTTTTGTTTTTTTAGAGAGAGAACAAACACAATAGCAAGTGGGGTAGGGGTAGGTAGGGCCAGAGGGAGAGTGAGAGAGAGAATCTTAAGCAGGCTCCATACCCAGTATGACCCTGAGATCTTATGACCCTGAGATCATGATCTGAGCTGAAATCAGAAGTTGGGCGTTTAAGTGACTGAGCCACCCAGGCACCCTCAATTTCAGTTCTTAAGCCCCAAACACTTACTGCTTTTAGCTTGCTAGTTCCACCTGCCCATTATCCTGGGTCTTTCTACTCTCCTCTATATTTTGATCATTTCCTACCAAAGACAGAGAAAAATGATATTTTCTTCTTGCCATGTTAAGTTCTTTTCTCCTTTAATCATTTATTTAATGAAATTTTCTCTACCCAAGATCATCTTCCATAGCTAAGTATATATGTGGCTGGCCTTCATAAATAGGAAATGAATGAAGTTTTAAGTAATTGTAAGCAACAACAGAAAATGGCAGCCATGCTAGTTTGATCATATCTTGATAATTATAGGAACCATGATTCAAAAAAGCAACTGTGATCCATCCCTTAGGATAATATACAGTTCATCTTAAAGAGGCAAGAAATCACTGGGCCTTTACTACATTTACCTAATAGTAATCTCTAGATAAAAGTTAATAATAGGTAAAGTATCATCAAACAATTAATAAATACATGTAGGGAAGATATATGATTTGGAATGATGGTTTTGAATTAGGAATTTAGATGTTAAGATCCTGAGTATTTACAAATGATAGTAGAAACTTGCTATGTAGAACTTGGGCATCTAACAACAGAACATGATTAACTATAGGCCTGTTATGTGGGGGTGGTAGTAGGAGGGAGATATATAATGAAGCATGGGAAAGTTCTGCATATTTATTAAGTATTTGAAAATGAAATTGAGAATTGATCTTTAACTTAAAGTTCTTCCAACCAAACCACTAGGAAGTTTAGCTGCCTGGGAGAAAGAATTCCAGATAACATAAGAACTAAAACAAAATAAAGCAAAAATAATTCATCCTTTTCCCTTCTTTGACAAGGATATTATTATAAGCAAAGCAATAAAAATATAAAGATGAAACTTTTCTAAGGAAATTCTCACTAAGGTATTTTTTTAATGGTTGTTACATTTTTTTTATAGGAGAAATTGACTTCTGAATGCATCTTCAGGGAGCAATTTGAAGAGAACTGGTATAATACATATTCATCCAACATATATAAACACGGAGACACTGGCCGTAGGTATTTTGTGGCTCTTAACAAAGATGGAACTCCAAGAGATGGTGCCAGGTCTAAAAGACATCAGAAATTTACACATTTCCTGCCTAGACCAGTGGATCCAGAGAGAGTTCCTGAATTGTACAAGGATATACTTATGTACAGTTGAAGCATGATAGTGTCTTCACTGAACAGCCAAAATATGACCATTCTTTCTTGTCAGAGTTCACATCATAGAATAATAACCCAGGCTCAGAATGTTATGGGGTTTTCTCCTGGGAGACTGAATTTGGAAAGAATACTGAGAACAAACAAAAAAAAACTTATTTTGACTTGAAGTAGACCAAGACCTCTCTTTATAAGTGGATTAAGTTCCCTTAGGTACACTGGCTCAGTACTTACTGGTAGCTGAAAATCTATTGAACTGTGGATAATGGGAACCCCACCTGGTTTGCTGCTGGTACCTCACCTTTCTGGATTATGTTTACTTTAAAAGTTATGGTAAAAATAGAAACTTCATGTTGAAGAACTAAATTGACACAGTCGGCCAAGATTATTGCTATATAAATTCTGAGGACCTTGCAGGGTTTTGCAGGTTATGGAGTTATATGTGAAAAACCTGGATGAAATGTGGACTTTGGAACATGCCTCTACCAAGATGGAACATTTTTTTAAAAGGATGGACCTATTTATACATTTTCAATTTGCAAATATTTATTATATATATTTATTTATTAAAGAGTTTATTTTTTACTGGTATATGAAGATAATACAAAGAAAAAAAACAACAAAAATTCTTTTATTGTGCCATTACTTTGTTGTGATGTCCTGAGCTGTAGAGAAGACATCACTTTTGCAACATAGTAAACGTAGAATAAATCTTGAATTTCTTTTAAAAAATATAGCATAGATTATATATATTTTTTGCAGTCAATTGCCTTCTAAGTGTAATATTGGTTCCTTTGGCTTAGAAAAATGCTTTATCAAACTGTATTGAATTCAACACACATTCAAAAGGGAATTAAACATTTTTATTTTGTGTTTTGGTTTCATTCCTTTTTAGGTGAAAGTTGTTCTACTTATATATTTTTAAATGACAAAATTGAGAATATTTTGATATTTAGAGAACTTCTAATGTTGAAAATTATGAAATAGTATAGGCAATTTATGCTCACTTATTTTCTTATTCAGTGTGGCAAAGTCCAATTCCCTCTCCCCCAGTATGATCATGGAAAGAATTAGTTTGTGTGGCACCGGCATTAATACTGGTTTCTGAGTCTGGTACCTTTTTCATTATATCTCCTGTTTAGTCATTTATTCAGAGAATAGTCATTAAAGCCTACTACACAGAAGAAATATTAGGCACTAAGGAAGATGGTGGTCAAGACAGAAGTGAACCCTTCATGGAACTTAATGTGTAGTAGGAGAAACAAATGGGAAACAAGTAAGCTAACAAATAAATACCATAATTGTACATTGTGATGTGCTCTTTGGGGGAAATAAGGCTCTGTCTGACACAGAAAAGAAAGAACACATTTAGGTAGGATGAGTCAGAGAGGGCTTCTCTAAGGAGCTGACACTTGTTGGCCGTGAAAAATAAGAAGGAGCTGGCCAGATTAAGAGGAGGCTAAGATCCTGGTAGGAAGAGGAAACAAGGAGCCCAAAGTCCCGATGGGGGTGAGAAAGAGCTTTGTGGCTGGAGTTTAGTGAGCAACTGGGACAGGGGCACAAATAAGTTTAGAAAGCTTTGCACAGACACCTGGGTGGTTCAATCGTTAAGTGTCTGCCTTCAGCTCAGGTCATGATCCCAAGGCCCTGGGATGGAGCCCCACATCAGGGTCCCTGCTCTGCTGGGAGCCTGCCTCTCTCTCTCTCTCTCTCAAATAAATAAAATCTTAAAAAGAAAAAGAAAGCTTTGCACATACAACTCTGGTGGGTTCTTAAAGGTCTTTCTTAAGGTTTGGTTTTCTTCTTCCCAATAGTTGTCAATGTCACGACCCCCTAGATGAAGAATTGAAACTTAGGATGTGCTAATGATAATGGTAGCAGCCCCTGCCAGCAATCCCCAACCTGCAAGGCTTGGGAAAACACAGATTGCTGGGTCCCAGCCCCAGAGTGTCTGATGTGCAGATTTGGGGTAGGGTCTGAAAGTTTGAATTTTTAACAGATTTGGTCTGGAGATTATACTTTGAGAGCCACTAGTCTAGAGCAATGCTTCTCAAACTTTAATGTACATACCGTATCACCTAGGGAGCTTGTTAAAGGATGGGTTTGTTAGATTATAGGTCTGGGGTGGGGGTGGGTCTGAGATTTTGCATTTCTAACATTGTCCCAGGTGATGCTTGATGCTGCTAGACCACAGATTGTACTTTGAAGGGCAAGACCTACTAATGCTTTAATGCTGTTTGGAGTTATACATGTTCATTACTAAATTTCATCTAGCATGACTTTAAATGAATAGAAATGTGTGGGGTGAGGATAGGGTATTCAAAATACAACTTTAATAAAGCTACATGGAAATGTGTGTGTGCAGTGGGGGGGAGAGTTGTGTGTGTACTTGATGGTGTACTTGATTGTGAGAGACAGAGATAGGGAAATGTTTGGCTCAAAACCTCTTGGTTTTATAAATGTAAAAATAAAAAATGTTTTTGTGGTAATACTTTAATAATGTTCGAAATAAAATAGGTCTTATTTTTACTTTTATTTATAAATAAAAGTAAAAAAAACCTAGTTTGGTTCAATGTTTGATACATTTATTATTTATTTGTTTATTTAATTTTAAAATTTTATTTCAATTTGCCAACATACAGTATATTGCCCAGGGCTCATCACATCATGTGTCCTCAATGCCCATTGCTCAGTTACCCCCTCCCCCTACCCACCTCCCCATCAGCAACCCTCAGTTTGTTTTCCAGAGTTAAGAGTCTCTCAGGATTTGTCTTCTTCTCTGATTTTTTTCCCATTCAGCTGCCCCTCCTTCCCTTTATGGTCCCTTGCACTATTTCTTATATTCCACATATGAGTGATACCTATATATAAAGTATCCATCCCCAAACAAGCTTATGCAGCATTTCAAGTCTTTTCCAAAATGATGCTGGTGTCTACACTTCATAATTATGAAGGAAGTTTTATAAATTTAAAGAGACTATACACTGATAAAAGATAGCCCACAATACATATCGTTACTCAAACAAAGAAAATACTTTGGAGATATGACGAGAGTACAGGTTAACTTTTTTTTTATTGTAGTAGCTGCTTGTAGTGATTTGAAATATGAAGAATGACTGAAGCAATAGTTTGACAAACTTTCAGAAAACTAAGAAGTCACTGTATCTTGTATTCTCATTATACTTATATTTTGGCAGCTCTTCCTAGGTATGAAAAACAATTTGCATCTGCTGAATTTGCACTATTTGAAGAAATGATCTATTAGGTATCTGAATAGATTTCACTTGATACTCCTAAAGGGAGATGATGTATGAACACATTATTTAATGCATGAAAGGATAATTTAGTTTATTATCAAATCAATAGTTTTATCTATTAAATTAATTATTAATAATTAGATAAATTAGATATTATTAGATAAATCTACTAAATTAGATATTATTTAGTAATATCTAAAACTATTATATCCTCAGGATGCTTGGGGGAAAAATCCCACAATTAGTCATCCATTTTGCTTGTTTTAATTTTCTTTCATTTTTAAATGTTCTATTAACAATCACATTAACTTACATTTTCCATTCTTTCTTGCCTGAAATAGTAAGTATCAACTGCTCAACTTCTCTACATTTCCTGCAATGATATAAGAGATCTCAGTACATGAAGGTCTTGTCAAGCTTTGGTATGCCGTTCCAAAGAGTCTGGTTTTCAATTAAATGCAACATTAAAACAATTCAGAAACCTAAAGCTATCAACCATTTGTGAGAATATGGATCTATTGTAAAATTGATATATGTAAGTTAGAAAGCCACTCAGGCCAGCACTTACATTGATAATGCAGGATGTGGAAACTGCCAGTTCTGTGAATTAATTAATGATTAGAAAGATTATGTATATACACCAAAACTCTGACTTCAATAGATAAGTTGTTATGCTTATAAAAGGCAGTTTCTAATTTCTTATGATACAATTTAAGAGGATATTATATATTATTGGTAAGTGAGGAATTAGTACATCAAACAACTCATATGTGTTCAGTGCACACTATTTCCAAAAATAATCTTAGGATATCTGGGGGGTTTAGTCCAAATAAATCCTGGTTTCAAATTTCTCACGATCAATACCTTGATAAAATGTTTTCCATTTCTGTTTACTCTAGTTAGAGATCCATAAACTGAAGTTGGACTCGATTAACCTCAGCCTGTTGGTTCTTAGGATGATATCTTATTCCTCGAGATATATATGATACATGAGACTAAGACACATCACTTTCCTTTAGCCATCAATATAGTGTTACTAAGTAGGGTATTTTGGTTAATAGTATAATGTTGGTTGGTATGATTAATGCATATAATTTCTTGATCCATTGTTAGAGTTACTCAGTATCTATGACACGCCCTTAGATCAAACCTACATATTTTCATAGAACCTACAAATTATATTATTCTAAGGTTTCCAAGCTGAGCCTATTAGCCAAACCTACTGTGGGCTAGTAGCGTGTACAGGGGTAGTGGTGAAGAAGTTGAAGGGAAGAGGGTTGATACATATTTCATGCAGTTGGTTGAATAGTTCACTTCTGTCTGAACAAAACAATTCTGCAGGCCACATTTAAGTATTTAAATTCCTTAACAATTATCTTTCTTTTACTTGGTTGGTAATATATATAAATGATGATGTGGTAATGAAGGAACAGTATTAAATTGATAATGTTTATACCTAATATCAATTTTTTTCTAGTATGGGCACTTATAAATCATACAACATGATTTTAAACACTTCACAATCTTTTTCTAAGCATATTAGAGCAAGTTTCATTGTTCCTGTGATTATTTTCTGCCCAACAACACTTTAGTACTTTGGGCAGGGATGAGTTTTGAACAGTCTGACTTATTAGAGTGGCCATATATTGACTGATGAATTTTTTGACTGAGTTTTGCAAAAGAATTAAGCCCTATAGATTAATAGTGTGAGTATTTCTTAATTTTTCCAGGGAGCATATGTGTGGTACTATTTTAAATGTATAGAACACAAGTTAATGTATTACACATAATGGGTGTTTGGGGATTTAATTCTTTCATGAATCCTATTGAGAGCCAATTGTGAAGTTGGCTATGCTATCATCCAGAGTGCTCCCTTCTCTCTGCAGAATTAGCTGTTTCCCACAGGACTAGACATGTTAATATAATTCTATTAACCAAAATTCTACATACCATAAAATGTTTAATGTTTGGGTACTAAGGTAATCTGAGCATGACACCAAAGCCAATCAGATCTAAGGAGTTTCTAAATGGTTCACCCTATTTCATACTCTTCGTATTTCGACCCCAATGGGCTCATGGAGCTGTAATGAAATGTTCTAGTTACATGGCACAGGTGCATTGCCTTGGATTTGTGGCAACAAACACTTACTGAATAGCTTACCCAGTAAATAGAAATATTTAATTTACATTGTTGGGCAGCTGGAAGTGTTCTAGTGTTCTTTTTAACCATTTTGATACATTAATCTCACCCAGAGACAATCTTAAGATGTATATAAATCAACTTTTATTAGCATTAATTAGTTTTTTAAATTGTTAGAATAGATTGATTTTTTTTCTGGTAAAGTGTTCTTTTGCATGTCCCAGCTATTGCCCTGTTCAATGTACAATTGGATATAATTAAGAATTTGACACCAAGGATCTTCTCTGTATAGATACCCCCCTGGAATGGGAGGCTTAAATGTATCAAGTAGCTCATGACTGCTGTTTAAATGTTTTCAATATATGCTGAAAGTAACCTCGTCTCTCATCAGTGTAAGCAACCTCAAGGTCAGGCCTCCAAAGTGCAATTGACTGGACAATTAGGGTGTAGTGAGATTATAGCCTATTATTATTGATGGCTAAAGGAAAGTGATGTGTCTTAGTCTTATGTATTATATATATCTTGAGGAACAAGATATCATCCTAAGAACCAACAGGCTGAAGTTAATTGAGTCCAACTTCAGTTTATGGATCTCTAACTAGAGTAAACAGAATTGGAAACATTTTATCAAGGTATCGATTTTGAGAAATTTGAAATCAGGATTTTTTTGGACTAACCCCCCCAGATACCCTAAAATTATTTTTGGAAGTAACATGCACTGAACACATATGAGTTGTTTGATATACTAATTCCTCACTTACCAATATTATTATTATTATTATTATTATTATTATTATTTCCTATTATTACCTAGTAGTATTTATCAACAGAGTAGAAGGATCAGAGAGAACTACACTAGAAAAGTATGAGGAAAAAAGATAACTAAAGGCTTCTTAGTTTTAAAAGATTTCTGAACTTTAAAATTTCCCTGGCTCTGTCTGGCAAAATATTCAATATTTCCTGGTTCCTTGGTCACTAAAGCTCCGTGTAATATATGAATTGGCTTTTAAGTGGTTTATATGTATGTTGACACCTATTTGGTCAATGGGAGTTTTAATTTTTACTTTAACATTTCTAGCATTCAGAAATGAGTATCTGTGCTTATTTCATTAATAAGTTTCCCCCCAAAATAACTAAAATATAAGAAAATATAATTTTAGACATGTGTTTACTTTTATTTTTTTTAAACTCAGTTTCCCCCAGTGAATCATGTATTCTTTGTCTCAATTCAGTAAATAAGTCAGCTTTACTTCTCTTTTCTCTTTAGTGCTTTAGTATAAAGAAGCATTCAGGACTTACCATCTGAATTGCATCAGATCCCTTTATGGTGGTGGATCTGGCCAGGTATGTCTGAAGTTCTAGCATATTTATTGGCTACACTGTTACCCTCATCTCATTTGCCCTGGAGCATGAGTTATGGGAGGTGGTACTCTGAAGGGAGCAATTATTGAGAAGATAAATTGTTATCATGAAGAAGACTCCACCTTCAATCATATTGTTACCAAACTTGGTTGGGGTCACTAAGCAGTAAAAATTGACTAGAGGCTGAGCGGGCATTCCAGGTAAGGCTTCTGCTAGAGTGCAAGGATGACAGCACAAAGGAAAGAGTCCTGGGGTTGGCTACTTGAGAAGAGGTCAGGGAAAGTTTTAAAGAGGCTTGGGGGCGGGGGGGGGGGGGGGTGTGGGGGTAGGGAGAAGAGTGATGTTTAACCATGTAGAGGTAGGGATTTATCAGTGCCTGCACACTTGGAGATTATGCTTTTTCATACATTGCATTTATAATTAGCATGCTAAATCTCCATCCCTGGGCATGATTTTTAATATTATAATGGGGGGAGAAGTCAGTGAAAGGTCAGCCCTAGGGTCCACTGTGGTTTGGATTGGTTTGGTATGGTTCTCACAGGGGCTAACTGGTTGTAAGGTAGGCCATGGGGCTTGTTTGGAGCTTGTGGATTTTGGCTTCCTGATGGCAAGCAGCACCCACAAGCTGGGCTAGTGAAGTGAGTTTTTTGTTTTGTTTTATTTTTGTTATTACTAATTTTTTTTAGAGAGTCCAGTCCCTGCTCTGTCTCAATTTTGTTTGCCTACAAACCGGGATTTTGTAGCTACAATATCTTGTCAGATATAACCAAATTCTTAGTGGTGGCAAAAAGGACTGTTCTGTCTTTGAGTTGCTCTGTTTTAACTATGACTCAATAAGTGGCTGATAATTGATTTTCAAGATGAGTCCACCATTTGACAGACTTGACAACTTTGTCATCTTCTCAGAGACATGCCAATGATTCTATGTCAAGAGATCACTGGAAAGTCATGTCTTGGTTATATTGGCTATATGGGCTGAGAGGTTAGAAAGTTGCTTGTGTAAACTTTAAGGAATCTTCTGTCCAGGAGGCCATATAGTCCAATGATGAGACTGCAGCATATTACTGGGATATGTCAATATCCATACATGGCGCTTACTTCTTTGCCTCTGGTTTAGTGATATGGGTTTTAGGAAAAAATGTATCAACTCATTCCGTGCATAATTTATTTGTTCCAAATAATAGTACTTCCAGGAAAGTTATTGTTTAGTGAGGGCCCTTGAATTTCTTTTTTCTGTCAACTTATTCTATTATTTTTGCTAATGAAACTAAGAAGGGAAGACAGAGCCTCAGATATAATTATTTCTGCTACTCAAAGTGCCACTTATGAAATGAATACATTTTCTTTCTTTGTAGAGATTTTATTTATTTATTTGAAAGAAAGAGAGAGAGTGAGAGAGAGTACTGAGCATGAAGGAGGGGGGTACTGGCAGGCAGCAGAGGGAGAGGGAGAAGCAGGATCCCCACTAAGCAGGGAGCAGGATGTGGGGCTCAATCTCAGGACCCTGGGATCACGACCTGAGCCAAAGGTAGACACTTAACCCACTGAGGTACCCCATGAACACATTTTCTATTGAATTAGGTCAGGAACATCTCTTTAAATATCACCATATTAGATTATAACATGGTGCTGAGAGTTTATCCTTGTAATAGGACAATAAATGTGTAATTCTGGCCTAATGGAAGTAAACTACATGGTGACCAAAATTAACAGGGATCTAATAGAATGCTTTTGCTATATCACTAACCACCGATTACTGAAAGGTTGATTCAATGTCCACCTCTGTTTTAGACTAGTCAAACCAGGGAATTAAAGAGATAAATAATGTTTAGGGTTATTCCTAGTTTTTTCTGCATCCCTATTATGTGAATTGTGATAGTCCTAATGTATCTTGGTATTTTTGTGTTTGCAATAGTGATAAAGAGTTATTCTAGAGATTTCCTTTTGGCATGTCCTATTGTTGGGGTCCTACTCTTTAAGATTTTGAAGGTTCTTTCCATCCCTAGAATCACAATAAGTCTGTTGAAATTGCTCAGGGAAAGGAGATATCATCCTGGGAAAACATCTTTGGTCCTCTGTGTCAAGCAATTATCACAACTCAACAACCTCAGCTACTTTCTCCTCCATATACTACAACTGTCAAAATAATTTCTCTCCCTATTATCAAGTTTTCCAGAATTAATGTTATCTTTGATCCTATATCTACCCCCTGAGATTCTTGAATATTATCCTTTGTTCAGAACAGGTTACAGAGTTTAGGGTCTCTCCAGGCAGATCTAATGTTTTAATGGGCCTGCATGTTAAGGACTTTGGGGCAATTTGTTCTTCCCTTTGAGAGACTGGGCCCACTCTCAACTTTAGGGCCAGGCTTCTTAAATTAAAGAGAGATCAGAAGAAATCAAAGAAAATGCTTTAGAACTTGTCCTTTGTTTTCATGAGCAGGGAGTTTATCCTTAAGATTTATGAAGTCCTTGTCTCAGTGTTCCCTCTCTTGGCTCAGCTCCCAGTGATTTTGAAGTGGCTTGTTGCTTCTGTGTGGAGGGTTTGCCAAGGTTGTTGCTATGGATGCAGTGCCTGCAAGTATAGCTGATTCTTGTATCCTATTGATCTCCTCTGAATCTAAGCAATTTGCCAGTGTTCTTCTTAGGAACTGAGAAAAATCTAATGACCCTTTGTCTTAGCCCACAGGGAAATTATTGTGCATACAGCAGGCCCAATCCACATCCAAAGCTTTCCAGTAGTCAATTCTCCAGCAATATCCCATGAAATACATGCTTCTGGCTTTTGGGAGGTAGTGACATAACCTTTTGGGAGACACTTAAGATGTAATTCCCTTGCATTTCAGCATGAAGATACTCATCTGGGTTATTTTGGGTTCACCTCTCCTGTTGGTCAGGTTGGTAACTATTTGAAGCTCTTCCTTTTTAACCTCCTTGATCCCTTACTTATTGGTTTTCCATGGTCAGGGCAGCTCCGTTACTTGCAACTCAGCTCTTGGTTTCCATGCTTTCCCCACCAAAGAAGCAAAGTATTAATTTCAATGGAGGTGTCTTCCCTCACATACTGTCTTTACTACCTCTCCCTCCTTTTTTTTATTGTGCTAAACTATACATAACATACAATTTCCCTTTTTAACTATTTTTAAGTATAGTTTCATGGCATTAAGTATATTCACATTGTTGTTCAGCCATTACCATTATCCACCTCTAGCATATTTCTTTTTTTAAAAAAGATTTTATTTATTTATTCATGAGAGACACAGAGAGATAGAGAGGCAGAGACATAGGCAGAGAGAGATGCAGGCTCCATGCAGGGAGCCCGATGTGGGAGTCGATCCTAGGACTCCAGGATCATGCCCTGAGCCAAAGGCAGACGCTTAACTGCTGAGCCACCCAGGCATCCCTAGAATATTTCTATTAGCCCAGAATGTTCCTCCTTGCCCCTTGAAGTCCCTCCATCCTGCATCCACAGCTTGATGCAACTGATCTGCTTACTATCACTATAGATTAGCTTCTATTTTCTAGAATTTAGTATAGATGGAATCATTCCCTAAAGCCTCTTAATGTTCTTGAGATATTTTCTATTATTACATGTGTCAGAGGTATATTTTTCTTTACTGCTGAGTAGTATTCCATTGTAAGAATATGACACAACTTGTTCATCTATTCAACGGTGGATGGACATTTGATTGTTTCCAATGAATAAAACTGCAATATATTCCTAATTTTCTTGGATAAACATTTAGGAGTGGAATTGCTGAATTGTATTTATAATAAACTGCCAGCCAGTTTTCCGAGTGGCTATACCTTATTACACTTAAAGAACATTGTATAAGCGTTCTAGTTATTTCACATCCCCATCAATGGTATAAACAGTCTTTATAGTTTGAGAAATGCTAGTGATGTAGAAGTATCTCATATAGTTTTAATTTGCATATAATATGCACTTTAATTATTAAATTCCCTAGTGACTAATAATTTTAAACATATTTTTGTGAGCTTATTTGCCATCTGTATATGTTTTGCTTATATTCATTGAGTTATTTATCTTATTATTTTTGAGTTGCATTCTAGGTGTAAACCCTTTTAAAATGTGTATTTTGCAAATATTTTCTCCCAGTCTATAGTTTATCTTTTCTTTCATTCACACGGACTTCGATGAGCAAAGCTTTTAAATTTTGATGAAGCCCAATTTATGAATTTTGTTTATGCTGTTTGTTTTGCATCTAAGAAATCTTTGCCAAGTCCAAAGCCACTAAGAATCTCCTATATTTCCTTCTTGAAATTTTTATAGTTTCAATTCTTATGTTTGTGTCTATGATCCATTTTGAGGTTATTTATGACTGTTAATGTTTAGAATTTTAAAACATATGATGTAACTTTCCTATACTCATCAGCTAAAGATATTTGAGAATTTATTAACATGCCATCTCAATTATCATAGAGTGACAAGTATAAGCCCAAGAAAATATAAATATATATACTTATAAATGCATTTTATAGATTCATAAAAATGTTCCAAGATATTAAAATATCCTGGAGTCTCCCATGGCTCACTCCCTTTCCTGAGACTCATTTAGAAAACATAATCTAGATTGGTTCTTTTAGACTCTGAGATGAAGTTTAGAGAATAAATGTCTCTTAGGAAGTGCTCATGGATTAATAACTGTGGAAGAAAAGGCAAGCAAATATAGTTAGGCAGAAGTTGAGCAGTGATGCAGAAGTGATGTCAGACTTGGCCATCTTGTACTATGGAGCTACCATGGCCCTAACTCACTGGGACAATTGGCTCAATTTTTTTTTTTTTTACTCGTGCTTGAATCAGTTGCTGATTGAGGGTCACTGCGAGTAGTGGGGCTCTCTGCAGCTGAGGCAATTCATGAGGGGCCTGATAGTGCCTGGGCAATTGGGGCAATAAATCCCTCCTAGTAGAGACATGTGGATAATGAATCTCCATGTCCATACACTCTACCTGTTGTTGCTCAAATCAATATTTTCATGAAGGGAATATGAATTGTATATCCCTTTGTCTTGTGCTCACTCTCATATCTACCCTGCTGTGTGTCGGATCCTATGCAGGTAGAGCAAATCTTTGGATAGTGCTTCTGGCTGAGACACTGTGGGCAGAAAAGACAATCTGTACCCAGAAACTCTATTTCTATCTGAATCAATCACAGTCCTTCTCAGAGTGGAAGGGGTCAAATTGGAGATAACTTGCCATCAAATGTACAGATGGTCTGTCTCCTTGAGGAATGGTGCCATAACATGGACTCAAGATTGGTCTTTGTTGCTGACAGGTTAGATATTTAGAGGAAGCTGTAGACAGATGCATTATGGAAAGTAGGAGCCTGTGCTGCTGGGTTGGTGCCTAACTTCTGTCTCTGTCACCAATGCCACTTTTTAATATGTCCATCGTTCCAGCCTTGGGCTGGCCAATAAGAGCTGGCTGCCATCATCTGGTTGTCATTCTGTCTACCTGGTTGTTTAGTGCCTCTTTCATGGAGGGTGCTCTTAGATTGGTGTTAATTTTAAATACAAAGCTCTTCACACTATATACCCACTCTTGTTTATCATATATATTCTTTCTGCCAGACCTCTTTGTCTCTGATCCTCTGATCTTTTTTCTTTAGGATTTTGACCAGCTATCCAGCCTAACCACGAGTCCTTTTATGTTCTAATTTCAGGCCACTTCTTTTAGTGTACAAAGTAAATGATCAGATACACTCTCCCAAACACTGCCAATTGGGAGGATTTTCCCTTTGTTAGACTATGTAGTGGCTTGTATCCACGTACTGAGCTGATCCATCTGCAAACCAAGCTAAGGCTTTTCCATCTTCTATCAGCTATTCCTTACAGATTCTCTTTCTGATCCATGGGAGAGAGCTGAGGAACAGGTACTGGTACAACCATGTTGGATGACACGAGTATGGCTATCTAATTTGGGGGGTCAAGTAGGCTTTAGCTCATGATTGGAAATTCTAGCTGTATAGTCACTTGTTGTCCCATATTCAGGCTTTCAAATTGTATCATAGTTCAATAGCATGCCAAGAGTTGCATTTTAAAAGATGTATTCCCTATTGAAAATTGTGTGACTAGGACCTGACTTGTGATTTTCTCACTGGCCTTCCTATAAATTCCACATAGTATCTTTTTCCACCACTAATATCTCTAATACAAGAGGGTCTTTTGGCACAAGTGACAGGGTACAACTTGGAACTTACCATAGGCAGTCCTAGAATCTCTTGCTTGCTTAAGAGCATCTTTGACTAGATTTTATTTTAACTCTATTACTTTTAAGCTCTCTTTCCAAGGTCTGTGAACAAGGATCTGACCAAAATGTCTTCATAGTGCAGGAACTCTAGCTGAACTGTCAGAGGAGACATCTAAAATGGATTCTAGGAAGGGTTGTTTCTATTCTGTGGCTCCTGAGGATGCTCTCTGTTGCCCTTGACAGATTAGAAATGGTTATATTCATAATGGACATCCTGCTGTTGTTGTTGGTTGTGTGTGTGTGTGTTTAATAGAACTGGGGCAGAGAGGGGGATATAAAAGAAGAGAATGAAGGGGTAGCAGAAAATCCTCCAAATTAGCTGTATGTTCAAGCTAGGTGGTGGTAATGAGTTTCTCTTTTGTATTTTCACTTCTTAGAAAGGCATGACTGAGCCCAAAGCTACTAGTGTATTAGTTCAATACACTACCCGTTATTAAATATGAATAAAAATACAGAAATGGTAAAACATAGATACCAGTACTTTTACTCATGAGAAGAGGAAAATAAGTACTATTTATTTAAGAGCAAAATAATTGAATTTTAGGACTTAAAGATATCTTAACTATCATCTATCTAGCTCAGTCTCTTCATTTTACAAATGAGAAAATCTTTTATCTTATTGACTCTTTTCAATAAAATCATGAAACATTTTGTTGTTTATAAGTTAGTAAATGTATCCATATGCTTTTATAAGTTTCTTTTATGATTTTCGCCAGCAATGATGAAATTAGTATGTTTTGATCTTTGTGCAACTTGCTCAGAAGGAACTTAAAAGAAGTATTTAGGAAAATCCAAGTGCTGAAACATTTAAGATATGCTTTGTGGTCTAAATTTTGTGTGATTGTCAGCCAGGAAGTTTTCTGATTAAGATGGCTTGCCAATTCCCTGCCAAATACATTATTTATTACACTAATGGGGATTTCCTATTTGAGATGTTAAAAACAAAATGTTACCAATATTATTTCCCTTAAAGTAATTGACTTAGACCAATTGATGCATTCTAATAAGTTGAAATCAAGAATATAACAGATGTCCATAAAGACATATAGGTATTTTAATGGCATATACATATTGAAATAGGCTAAATTTCACTGTATTAGAGATTTCTCATTCATTATTGATAGTGAAACGTGAAGCTTGATGTTACTGAACTTACGCTTCCTTTTTTGGATTTAATATTTTGTAAAAATGAAATAACTTTTAGCAAGGACTGAAGTGTGTTGGGTTAAGATGGCAGTTAGAATCCCATAGTTATATGCACAAATTTTAGAATTTTAGAGTCTCCTCAAAGTTATAAAGAAGCTTCTGCACACTCATGTGCGTGTGTGTATGTGTATGTGTGTGTGTTCTCTCATAGTAGTACCTACCAAGGGAGGTGTGTTCCAAGAATCTAATAAAGGCTGTATATGTGTAGGTGAATTAGCAAGCACCCTACATTATGCCTAATTTTTTAATAAAAAATATTTATTTATTTCACAGAGAGAGAGAGAGCGAGCAAGCACAAGCCAGGGAATAGCCAAGGAAGAGGGAGAAGTAGGTGACCCACTGAGCAGGGAGACTGACATGAGGCTCAATCAGAGTACTTTGGGATCATGACCTGAGTTGAAGGCAGATGCTTAACCAACTGAGCCACCCAGGTGCCCCATATCATGCCCTAATTTTAACCAAAGAGCAAAATGTGAGGCAAATTTTCATAATTGTTATAATTTGTTTGTAAATTAAAATAAAATTTAAAACTACAGATAGTGATAAGTATTACAGAGGAAAAGGACAAGGTCCTATAAGAAAGACCACTGGGCCATTTCCTTTAGTTGATACAGTCATAGCCTTTCTGGAGGTAAAATAGGTAGACAAAGGATTTGTGCAGAGTATGTATGGGTGACAGGATGTGTATGGACAGCAATCTAGACAATCCAGAGAATAGCATGGAAAAAGCTTTTTGCATTTGGAAAGGAGTATGATATGTTCAAGAAACTAAAGGAAGGCCAAGTAAATATAATGAGGACAAGCATAGCATAAGATGAGAATGAAGAGGCTAGCATATATTTACCACAGCATGTAGGGCCTTGTGCAGCATACTTAGTTGGTTGAGTCCTCTTTTAGTGCAATGGGAGGTCATGAAAAAATTTTAAGTAGGACAATGACACCATTTTATTTATATCTTTAAAAGGCCACATTGGGGCAGCCCTGGTGGCCCAGTGGTTTAGTACTGACTTCAGCCCGGGGTGTGATCCTGGAGACCTGGGATCAAGTCCCATGTCGGGCTCCCTGCATGGAGCTTGCTTCTCCCTCTGCCTGTGTCTCTGCCTCTCTCTCTCTCTCTGTGTGTTTTTCATGAATAGATAAATAAAATCTTAAAAAAATAAAAATAAAAGACCACATTGCCTACAATATGGACATTGGGTTGGATTGGGTAAGAGTAGAAGATAGACATTGTTTGGAGACAATAGTGTTAATCAAGGTGAGAATTGAAAGAGCTTGGACTGAGATGTTGGCAGTGAAAATGGAGAATAATGGATAGATTCAGGGTATTTTGAGGATACAATAATCTGTCTTAGTAATAAATAGAATGTGGGAATAAAAGAGAGCTATGTCAAAATGTGCCCAGATTTTTCACTTGAGCAAATGGGTAAGTAAGGGTGTATGTGATAGTATCATTTATTGAAACAATGTAAGTCTGGAGGAAAAAACATGTTGGTAAAAAATCAGAACCCCAGTCGTGGAAATGTTAATTTTGTGATATCAGTGAGTTGATAAAATGAATAGGTCAGCAAGCCATCGAACATATAGGTCTGGAAGTGTGGGCTAGACATATATATAATTTAGTAATTACCAGCATGTGGGTGTTGGGGAGGAAAAAAATGAAATTTTGAGTCACATCAGGTCAAGTAGAAGAAGTGTTGGATGCTAGATAAGACAATCATGAAAATTTTGCATTACATAGACCAAGTAAAGAGCATTCTAGAAGGAGGGAGCAATCAACTGTGTTGCTTGTTACTGAGAGGTCTAATAAGATGAGAATTAAATACATGTTGATTAAATTTAGGAATATGGGTGTCAATGGTCATTTCAGGAGGTGATTTCAAAAACAAGAAGGACAGATGTCAGATTAGAGTGGATTGAAAAGGGAAAAGGAGATGAGAAAGTGGAAAAAAGTTGTAGAGACAATTGTGATAGACACCATTGGTTGGCTACCCAACAGCTATTTCCCAAATGCTAATAGAACCCCAGTTTTTTCAGTGGTATTTGAGTGGTCAAGTCCCTTGAGGCAGTGAATTAATATGCTCAAATCAAGCAGAGTAGGCTCATTCACCTTGCCATGTGATTGAGTCAGCCATGAGCATTTTCTACATTCTGGATAACTTCCTCCCAGTCTTAGCATAATACTAACATTTAAATAAAATATTCCAGTTAATGAAATAACTTTGATTTAGTGGTGTTTATTCCAACATTCTAGAACTAATCATGAGGAATTACTCTAAACTGAAAATCTTTTACTCTTTAACAAAACAAGAATTGTAATTATTAAAATCTATTTCTCATTTGCTATATGCCAGACATTGTGCAATGTGGTTTTTGTATAATAGTTCATTTAAATTGCCAATAACATTGTGAGGCCTATTGAGTATTATTTTTCAAACAAGTCAATCAAGACTTAGAGAAATTAAGTAAAATGTCCAAGGTTACAATCAGATTAGTGGGAAAAGCAATCAGTGATTTATTCAATCCATTCGAATCATTCAGTCCCTACAGAATACAGTGCACTTTCTACTGCATCTTTGGAAAGAGTGTCCTATCCCTGTACTCGTCTACACTTGCCTGCTTTCTTCATTGCTCAGACCTGCCCTTTTGATTCCATTGGCTTTCAGCCAACTATTCCACATAAAGATTAAATATGTTGATTTTACCAGGCCAATTGTAGTGGAATGATAAGCTTTCCCTGAATATAGTTGGGGAGGGAGACATACTATTTAAGGGCTGACCATAACAATAAGCATTAATTTAAGATCGTATTACCATACAACTTTACATTAGGCTCAAAGAAAGGAATTCATTATATATTTATAATGTGAAATCAAAGAAATATTACATAAAATTATACAGCTCTGACAGAGAACCTGATCTTGGTAGATTATTTAAATTTTCTTTTTCAAAATATGCAAATATGTAGTGTTTTTGAAGAGTGGAGGAGTTAAAAAAGTGTACCTGGTTACAAATCAGATAACAACACTTCTAAAGGCACTAGTATTCTGTGACCCTAGCAGAGCTCATAACTTTTTTGAATCTGTTACCTCATCAATAAAGTGGACATAAAACTGCCTTGTTTCCAAGATTGAAATTGAAATGAAATAAAGTTAAAACCATGTTTTCTGATCATAGTAAAGCATTTATACAAAAAAACTGTAATTTGATGTTTATTGTGTTTAGCTACTGTGGTCACCGGCAGTTATTATAGATAGTGAGAAAAATGCTGAACTACATTCATATAATGTAAATAGATAATAAATGCTGTTATAAAAACATCACAAAATCTTACAGGGGTACAGAAGGGTAGATATAGTGAGAAATGAGGTTGGAATAGTAAGTTAGGTAGAGAATATAAGGTCAATCAAAGATATACTAAAGAGTTTGGCTGTTACTACAATGTGCTTACTCAGAGTTTCTAAGTATAGGAAAAACATGACAAATGTCAGTGTGATAAAGATGGTGGTTTTGGATGAATTGGAAGAGCAAATATAGGAGTTATGGTTATCTTGGTTATATCTACAGTTATATTGGTTATCTTGCTACTCTCAAAGTCCAGAAATTCTAGTGAGTCTCAGGTAGGGCTATCAGCACAAAGAGGAAGGGATGGTGATTCAGTTAACTACTGTCACCTAACAAGATACCTCAAAATGAGTAGCTGCAGCAAAGGATAATTTCTTTCCCATCAGTATATGGATTAGCTAGATGGTCCTACTACTAGTTTTGTTGGTGCACATGCCTGTGGTTGCAATACTATAGCTGAAAATCCTGCAGAGTTCAAAATGATGGACTCACTCGTATGTTGGGGTGTTGGTGCTAACAGTGAGTGAGGGCATCTCTCCACTCTTCCATGTGGCTTCTCATCCTTGAGGCAAGATTGATCATGTTTAATCTATCACAAATAGTTTGAAGGATTTTGGAAGTAAAGTTGATGGTATTTTGGGGCGGGAAGTGAGATATGGGAAATAGAAAGAGGGAAGATCAAGGTGACTCAAGTGAGGAGTAGATAGAGGTGCATTCATTGAAGAAATGAATACAAGATTTGTTGGAAGGTGGCCCTGGGGATTGGGAGAGGTTGAAATAGATGCCTATGGAATAATCACAACAAGACTGTGGAAATAAAGATTGGAATATAGAATAAGTTTAAAAAAATTTTTTATTGGAGTTCAATTTGCCAACATATAGCATAACACCTAGTGCTCATCCCTCCAAGTGCCCCCCTCAGTGCCCATCACCCAGTCACCCCAACCCCCCACCCATTTCCCCTTCCACTACCCCTTGTTCATTTCCCAGAGTTAGTTGTCTCTCATGTTTTGTCACCCTCACTGATATTTTCACTCATTTTCTCTCCTTTCTCTTTATTCCCTTTCACTACTTTTTATATTCCCCAAATGAATGAGACCATATAATGTTTGTCCTTTTCCGATTGACTCAGCATAATACCCTCCTAGAATAACTTTTTAAGAAAGGAATAGAAATTTCGCTTACAGGTCTGTAATACTGTAAAAGAGTGTCAAATTTCCTAGTGATAAAGGGCAAAATAAAAAGGAAACTAGACCAAAGATGGAATTCGGAGAAATAGTAATATTTAAGGGGTAAATGACAAAAAAAAAAAAGCTAGCAAAAGAAATTAAATTTAAAAAGTCAGAGAGTGAGAAAGATACATAGTGAGAGAGAATTATTACAAGAGTAAGTCTGTAGAAATCATAAGGTAATTATTAGAAAAACCCCAAAATGTATGCTATGCAATGCATAATATTTACTTATCAAGAGATTTACAGTTGCAATGAATCTGTCCTCACTTTTTTCTTTGTATAAAGGATTTGTATTTACTTGATGATTTTTTCGATTGAAAGAAGAGATCTAAAGTAATAGATATATTTTTAGATATAAATTTATAACTGAGAATTTTATACTTAAATAGAAAGTTAAAAGTGGTTGAGACACCAGGAAAAGTCATCTGGAAATTAACAGTGAACTTCCTGAGAAGAGCAAGTGTGTGAATTACCCACAGCATAGAAATGTTCCTGAATCTGACTGAATAGTGTTAGTACAAACCCCAACAGTGGATGTAACTAAATAGTTCTTGAGTGGGGGAAGGAAAATGCTTAAGTTAAAAAAATGCATTGTTTCTAAATGTCTATCATTTCAATCTTTAATCTTTAAAATTTATTCTTTAAGAAGTAGGAATGGTAATAATGTAAATGAAATGATGCAACTTACTATGTGACTTCCAAGGGTACACTGTAGTCTGAAACATGGGGACAGACTCAGTACAAAGGACCCAGGAAGCTGATTTAAATCTCTCTTAAAACAATTCAGTTTTTGAGTCATATTATATTTACTACAAGGGAGAGATTGTGGGGCCTGTGGGTTGGTTTAAGGCTCCAACTATAATTGTGAATTATCTATTTCTCCCTTCTCTTCTGTCCGTTTTTGATTTATGTATTTTCTGGCTCTGTTATTAAGTGCACACATATATGTTTGTAATAATTAATATGTATTCCTGATGGATTGATCCTGTTGTAATTATGAAATGTCCTTTTTTGTCTTTAACAATAATTGTTGTCTTAAAATCTGTTATGTCTGATATTAGTATAGTTATTGCAGCTCTCTTTTAATTACTGTTTGAATACAATACCTTCTTCCATCCTTTTACTTTCAACCCATTTGTATCTTTAAGATGTGCCTCTTGTAGACAGTATGTAGATCAATGATTTTTTAAAATGTACTTTGCTAAAGTATGCCTTTTTATTGAAGTTTTATCCTTTTACAGTCAATAAAATTACTCATAATATTTATTCTGGCCATTTTGCTAATTTTTATGTGTCTTATGTCCTTTTTGTTCCTCTATACCTCTATGTCTGCTTTTTTCTGTTCTAAATAGACATTTTTCTAGGGTACCATGTTAATTGCCTGTTGCTTCATTTACTATATATCCTGAGTTATATGTCATATTCTAAGCTAGCATTTAAAAAGTACAATACTTGGGACATCCGGGTGGCTCAGTGGTTGAGCATTGTCTTCGGCTCAAGGCATGATCCTGGAGTGCCAGGATCAAGTGCCATATTGGGCTTCCTGCATGGAGCCAGCTTCTCCCTCTGCCTATGTCTCTGCCTCTCTCTTTCTCTGTGTCTCTCATGAATAAATAAAATCTTTAAAAAGTATGATACTCCATAAGAATCATCTAAATTGCTTTGTATACATGAAAACTTCTGGCCCCATACTAGAATTACTTCATCAAAGTCTTAGTGTGTGTGTGTGTTGGGCGGGGGGGGGGGGTTGTCCAGAAATTTTCCTTTTTCACAAACTCCATATGATTTTTATGAATCTTAATTTGAGAAATTTGGGGGAAAACTATTTTCTCACCTCAAATATTAGAACAGAAAGAGGAAACTAAGGTTAATCAAAATTTCAATGCACCAGCATCTGTGCTAGATATTTAAAATACATTATTTTGTTTAATCCTCACAACTACCCTGTGATGGCCAGAGTATAGTCCTCATCTCTAATTAATTAACTCGCCTAAGAACATACAGATAATAAGTAGCAGAGTCAAAAATGTAATTTAGGCTTTTCTAGTGAATAAAGAGAAGGAAAATCCCAGACAGTGTAGAAACTATAGAAAAAGAAAAGTACTCAGAAGGATATTAAAGGAAAGGGAATACATCTACTTTGTTTTCTCTACCTGGTAAGAGACTCTGATGATTGTTTTATGCAAAAGACTTAGATGAGCAGTTTGAATCCTGGTACTAACCTACTTGTGAAAAATCAGAGGCAGCCCAAGCCTTAAAAATAATCTATCCTCTGTAAGAATTAAATTACCTGTGGTTTTATGCACATTTCTTTTAAAGTCGTTTAGAAGTGATTTTTCAAAGGTTCTTTCTCTTTTTTTATTGATAATTTAATCTAAAGAATATTTGAGTGCCTTTTTCATAATATGGGGAATGTTTATTGAGTGCTTACTACATCACTGCATTATGTTAACTACATGCATTTTTATCATATTTAACAATAATACTACCAATGAGTCAGCCCATTTTACAAATGAGAAAAAAGTGACACAGAAATATGTAGTAATATGACCATGGCTGTCTTCAGAACCTGTATTCTTAGGCACTAAGCTCTCTGCACTTTGTTTCTACTCTAACCATCTAATGATAAATAGGCTTTGAGTGATAACAGTAGTCCTTGAAAACTTTGCATGTGTTTCTCATTTTCTAAGTTGGAACTCAGCTTAAAACAACCTCTAAAAATCTCTACCTATTGCCTTCTCAAGGTCTCCAGACCAAGTAATCTGTGATTAAAATTGAGTTTTACAGGTATCTTTCCCATGAAGTTAATAATACACAGGTAATATACTTTCCATACCTCCCCCCAAACAGACATTGGATAAAGTGTTCTGTAACCTATGTGTGCCTACAAATTATAGAAAAGAAGGTGTAAGAAAGAGGGTAAAAATTTGGGAGTGAGAAAATGTGAGTCTGAGTTCTGATTCTGCCACTGTTTAGTTATATGACCTTGAGCAAATAAAGCTAACCTTAATTTTCTCATTATAGAGGGAGCATAAAAACAATATCCCTTTTTTAAATAAAAGACTTGATATGAGGATCAAATGTGATAATAAACATATGTGAAATTATTTTCCATCAATAAATTGAGTGCTATCTTTCAAGGTATTTGAGCTTTATGCTTTAGAATCATCTTTAAAATAGGATTAATTATAATGGACTCTTCCTAGGCAGTGAAAAGTCTATAATGAATGACACTTAAAATTTATATACCTTTACAAACCTGCAAGTAATTTCAATCTTGGCATTGAGCATTCATTATCAATAACTGTGACACATTTTCTCAAAATTTACAAAATCCCACTCTATACTTTAGTTCATTTGCAAAATGGGAATAAATCTGCTTTGCCAATTTATTGTGAATTTTAAGTTAATAAAACATGAAAATGTATTTTATAAACTGGAAAAAGCTATATAGGTGTTATTAACTATTATCCATGATTTTGGAAAATGTGTTTTGATAAAAAAGAAATAAACAGTATTTTAATCTTTTGTATTATCTTTTTTATTTCACAAACTTTTGTTTTAAACAGCAGTTTCAGGTTCATAGCAAAATTGAGCAGAAGGCACACAGATGTACCATATATACCCTGTCCCCCCATATGTAAACCTCCCTCACTATTGAGATCCTACCTACCCCACAGTGGTACATTTGTTACAGTCAATGAACCTACATTGAACAACATTATCACGTAACATCCATATTTACACTAGCATCCACATTTGGTGTTGTACATTCTGTGGATTTTGACAACTGTATAAATGGCATATATCCAACATTGTAGTATTGTCCAGAATAGTTTCACTGCCCTAAAAATCCTCTGTCTTCTGCTTATTCGCTCTCCCTCCCTTCTGACAACATTGTCTTCATAGTTTTTCTTTTCCAGAATATCAGTTGGAATCAACAGTGTAGTCTTTTCAGATTGGCTTCTCTCAGTAATATGCATTTAAGTTTCCTCCAAGTCTTTTCATGGCTTGATAGCTCATTTCTTTTTAGTGGTGAATAATATTCTGTGGTCTGATGTGTCACAGTTTATCCATTCACCTTTTGAAGGACATATTAGTTGCTTCCAAGTTTTGGAAATTATGAATACAGATGCTATAAATAACCAGATGCAGACTTTTGTGTGGATATACTTTCAACTCCTTTGGGCAAATACCAAGGATATGATTGTTGGATCATATGGTAAGATTAATGAGTTTTGTAAGAAACTGCTAAACTGTCTTCCAAAGTGGCTGTACTTTTTTGCATTCCTACCAGCAATGGATGAGAGTTCCTTTTGGTCCACATTATTGCTAGCATTTGGCAATGTCAGTGTATTAGATTTTTGGCCATTCTAATAGGTGTGTAACAGTATCTCCTTGTTTTGTCATTCCCTAATAATATGTTATTTGGAGCATCTTTTCATATGCTTATTTGCCATCTGTATATCTTCTTTATTGAGGGATTGTGGTAATGTCAAGGATTGATGGCCACCAGCACAAGTTAGAATGAAGCAAGGAAGGATTATCTCTTTCAGGTTTCAAAGGCAGTGTGGCCCTGTTCATATCCGAATTTTGGACTTCTAGCTTCCAGATCTTTAAGACAATAAATTTCTGTTGTTTTAAGCCACCTGGTTTGTGCCATTTTGTTTTTATTTTTTTTTAAAGATTTTATTTATTTATTCATGAGGTACACACAGAGAGAGGCAGAGACATAGGCAGAGGGATAAGCAGGTTCCCTGCTAGGAACTTGATGCAGGACTCAATCCCGGACCCTGGGCTCACCTCCTGAGCCAAAGGCAGACCCTCAACCACTGAGCCACTCAAGGTGTCCCTGGTTTGTGGCATTTTGTTATGGCAGCCCTAGGAAGCTAGTATATCACTTCATGGGTTGTTTTGAGGATTAGATTATTTTATGTCTATAAGTTATCAAGCCCAGAGTCTGGTGCATGGTAAGCCTTAAATATAGTGGTTTTAGTAATTTTAATGCCATTGCACTGAATTATGATCATCTTTATATTTGTTTGTCTACTGTGAAAGAGACTCCAAGTTGTCTATCATATTATTAATAAGATCCTAAATTTTACCAGGCATATTACATCCATTCTAAAAGACTGACATTGATATAGTTAACCAGTCAATGATATAGCCCCCTTTTCCTTCATTTTATTTTACTCTTTTATTCACGTTTCCCTTAACGAGTATGATTACAATAATTGTTTAAATGTTAAGTCACAAGAGAAAAGAAAAAGTTAAAGATTCTGCAATAAAATGAATCTTGGTGTACCTGTGTATGTTACCTGTGTATTATTAACTTCATGGGAAAGATAACTGTACACTGCTTTTTAGTTGTATTTTGGGGCATGTATCTACAGTGATGTTACCATTATATATGCTATTGCATTCTCACAGACACATCAATGATGTTCTTCATGAATTCTGGTTCTCAAATCTAAAATTAATTTGGGCTGACATAAAAATGTCAGTGTTCTTCAAATAAACATTTTTAAAGAATCATTTTATATTTAAGAATTCAACTTCATCATGTACTTTTAATCAGAAACTCACGAAACAAAGGAATTCATTTTGAGAAAACATGAAGCTCAAAAAACATTTTATGTGCTTACTGCTAGACCTCACAAGCTGTTTTGCTAGTTTAGATACCCATTTGAAGAAGAAATTCACCTGAGCACTGCTTTTAAGAATGTTTTTGGGTAGTAATGCAATCAATCAGGTGATTGCAGGTTGAATGATAGCCTGGTCAATTAGGAAACCATCAAAGCACAGAAATGTATCAACTGGTGTCTTCTATCACAAGATTCTAACAGAGCTCTAAGTCTGACCAGTAGCTTGTTGGGTAGACCACCTTCATTTTCTTCAAACACATACCTCTCACAGAGAAAACTTCTTGCAGGGAGGTTGAGAGTACAGAGAGAAAACAAAACTGAAAGATGAGAAATTGAAATGAGGGTAGGGGAAGGTAGTAAAAAGGGGAGGAGTGTTAACCTTCTAAAGAAACTCTATTGTTCTAACCCTAGAAAGTTATAAATTCAGAGACTCGTCCTGTCACAGACTCAAAGGGTCAAGGAAATCCAAGTCTATTTTGGGATACCAGATCTGTGGGGAAACCTAAATTACCAAGTAACACACAAGTAACTGAAAAATTTGACCAGCCATCCTTCAACGTTAATAGGTTACTTAACGTCTCCTGTTGCAACAGTGCAATTGAAAATGAAGGCTCACTCCCTAGAAGTAACATAAAGATGGTGAGGAGGAGGAGTCAGCTGGGTACAAACAACTTCATTCTCACCAAGGCATATTCTCATTCTCACGTGTGCTCCAAATAATTCATGGCATGATCAGTCTTTAGCAAATAATTCACATCCATAGGCTTGTTAACTTTCACAGAGTCTTTGAAGGTTTTTTATATATCAATTATAAGAAATTATATGTTATTACATATTACATACATAATATATATTGTATATATTAGCTACTTTGTGCTACCAACCAGGGGAAATACTTAAATAGAAATCTCAGAGACCTCTGAAAAAGGACTAATGTGCTAAATAAGAAAAAAGAAGCAAAATTTTCCTATGTGTAAATTTCAACAGTAAGACTGGAGATCACATAAAATAACATTCCTAAATATAGTCTAGATATAACTCAAGGGGGGAATCTTTATTAAAAAACAAGTAGGCCTTTAAGTAAGGAGACACTACTGGCCTAATGGAGATGCCACGTTGACCTTTACATACATTTGCAAACATAATAGCATTCATCTCTGAGGATGCTATTTAAAATAGTCTCTAATGATAAGGATTACAAATATGAACAAATTGCTACTTCAATGTTTCCTCTTTCACCATATAGACTCTTTCAACACAGTATCAAGGTACTTAGCTGTTATGAAAGCTCTGCCTGACTGTAAACACTAGCACATCTTCACAGTCATGGGTATGGATGTTATTCCATACTCAGAAGAGAAAGTATGACTTGACACCTGGAAGGTTTGGTAGGTAACCCTGCAGGAGGGTAGACCCCAGTGTTGCGTGAAAAGGTGGAAATAGCTACAGTAGATGAGGTTTGTGTTCTGTGATCAAGCCCTCTTGACTCATCTGCACCCCACTCTTGTTTCGACATCCTTAGCTCTTTGGTTTTTGTGTTTACAGGCTCAGAAGATGAGGCAATTGGAAGGATGAGAAATTGGTGCCCTGCAAAAACAGAGGCAGTTCTATCAAGAAAATGACTTCTGATTCTAGCTTCCCCTCTACATCATGTTCCTTTGGTCTCATTACAGGACCTTCCATCTCTCACACACAGCAATTCAGTAGTCTTTTTGTCTCCAGTCACCACTTTGCAATCCAATTATTCTCCAGACCATTTCCAGAGTGACATTTCTAAGAATGAGTTTATTTATGGCATCCGGATGATGCAGATTTGTCGACAGTTCATTGAATCCAAATAACTTTAAGAGGAGAGGATGCCTTCCCTTTATTCTTCAGTAAGGTTATCCTTTAGGACTTAATTCCAGGAAACCATGGCTGGTTTAACCATGGAAACCATGGCTTAATTCCTTTCTGGGTTAGGGGCCCTTTCACTTTGCTTCTTCAACAACCTGTGCTTATTTGTTTTGTAGTCTCTATTGTACTGTACTATAAACATCTCTTTGCTTCCCTGCTTCTCTCACCAGATTGAAAATTCTTTCCTCCTGGTTTCATCATTTAATAGAATGTATCATCTTGGCCATGGAACATTTTCTTTCTGAGGTTCACTTGGTTCTTTAATATGAAAATGGGAATGACATAACACCTATGTCACAAAGTGTTGGTCAGACAAAATGAAGTGATTTAGGTACATCGCTGAGCACGATGCTGGCACACAACAATAATATTTGGCAGGCAGAGAGATAAGCACTTCACATGGATTATCTCATTTATTCTGTAAAGTGTCCCTATGAGGTGACTATTATGTTACTTTCTTTTCCAGACTAGGGAACTCAGTCTTGAGGAGAATAAGCCTCCTACCTAAAATCGCATAGCTAGTGAATAGTGTAAGTGGGTTCAAACATAGGGAGTCTTCTTCACTCAGTTTTTCTCATTAGGCTATCCTGTCTACAGTAATAAATGCTGAATGGACATTGTTACCATAATTTCTCTTTTAGCTCTATACACACTGCATGGATTCAGTCAGAGCCAGGTAAATGTTCATTGAGTGCACATTTTCCTTATCTTTTATATTTTTAAATTTTAATTCCAATATAGTTAACAGTGTCACATTAGTTTCAGGTCTACAATATAGTGACTCAACACTTCCATACATCATCTGGTGCTCATTTCAACAAGTCCACTCCTTAATGGATGGGGATTAACCATCACCTATTCCCCCACCTGCCTCCCCTCTGGTAACCAACTTTGTTCTCAATGGTTAAGAGTCTGTTTCTTATCTTATCTCTCTCTCTTTCTCCCTTTTTTCCTTTGCTCATTTCTTTGGTTTCTTAAATTCTTTTATTTATTTATTATTTATTTATTTATTTATTTATTTATTTATTTATTTATTTATTTATTATAGTCACACACAGAGAGAGAGAGAGAGAGGCAGAGACATAGGCAGAGGGAGAAGCAGGCTCCATGCACTGGGAGCCCGACGTGGGATTCGATCCCGGGTCTCCAGGATCGCGCCCTGGGCCAAAGGCAGGCGCCAAACCTCTGCGCCACCCAGGGATCCCGGTTTCTTAAATTCCACATATGAGTGAAATCATTTGGTATTTGTTGTTTTCTGAATGATTTACTTCACTTAGCATTATACTCTTTAGCTTCATCTATGTGGTTGCAAATGGCAGAATTTCATTCTTTTTTATGGCTGAATAATATTAAATGAGATATATATATATCTCACATATCCTTTATCCACTCATCCGTCGATGGACACCTGGACTGCTTCCATAATTATAAATTATGCTACTATAAAAATAGGGGTGCATACATCCCTTTGAATTAGTGTTCTTATATTTTTTGAGTAAATACCCCAGAGCATAATTATTGGATTGTAGGGTAGTTCTATTTTTAATTTTTAAAGGTACTTCTCTACTGTTTTTCCAAGTGGCCGTAACAGATTGTATTCCCACCAAAAGTGCAAGATTTCTTTTTCTTCACAAACTCACCAACACCTATTATTTCTTGTGTTTTTGATTTTAGTCATTCTGACAGGCATGAGGTAATAACTCATTGTAGTTTGATTTGCATTTCCCTGATGATCAGACATATCGAGCATCTTTTCTTCTTCTTCTTTTTTTTTTTTTTTCGAGCATCTTTTCAAGTGTTTGGTGGCAATCTGGATGTTTTCTTTGGAGAAATGTTTGTCCATTTCTTCTGCTCATTTTTATTTTTTTTATTTTCATTTTATTTATTTATTTTTTGTTTTTATTGAAGTTCGATTTGCCAACATATAGTATAACACCCTGTGCTTGTCCCGTCAAGTGCTCTCCTCAGTGCCCATCACCCAGTCACCCCATCCCCCCACCTACCTCCCCTTCTGCAACCCTTTGTTCGTTTCCCAGAGTTAGGAGTCTCTCATGGTTTGTCTCCCTGTCTAATTTTTCCCACTCAGTTCCCCTCCTTTCCCTTATAATCTCTTTCACTATTTCTTATATTCCCCATATGAGTGAAACCATATGATGATTGTCCTCCAGTTGACTTACTTACAGCATAATACCCTCCAGTTCCATCCACATGGAAGCAAATGTTGGGTATTCGTCCTTTCTGATGGCTGAGTAATATTCCATTGTATACATAGACCACAGCTTCTTTATCCACTTATCTGTCAAAGGACATCATCATGGTTCCTCCCACAGTTTGGCTATTGTGGACATTGCTGCTATGAACATTGGGGTGCAGGTGTCCCGGTGTTTCACGACATTTGTATCTTTGGGGTAAATCCCCAGAAGTGCAATTGCTGGGTCGTAGGGCAGGTCTATTTTTAACTCTTTGAGGAACCTCTACACTGTTTTCCAGAGTGACTGTAACAGTTCACATTCCCACTAACAGTGCAAGAGGTTTCCCCCTCTTCCACTTCCTCTCCAACATCTGTTGTTTTCTGTCTTGTTAATTTTCGACATTCTCATTTATGTGAGGTGGTATCTCATTGTGGTTTTGATTTGTATTTCTCTGATGTCTCCTTCCCATTTTTAATTGGATTATTTGGTTTTGGAGTGTTGAGATTGATTATTTATATTTTGGATATAACCTTTTTTTGGATATGTCATTTGCAAATATCTTTTCCCTGAATTACATTTTAACAATGTCTACAAAAGAAAAAAATCCCCCATGCTTTTCACACACCTAAAACTCAGACATATAAAAATTACCTTGGGAGGCACTTGGGTGGCTAAGTTGGTTCAGTATCTGACTCTTGATTTCGGCTCAGGTCATGATCTCAGGATCATGACATGAAGCCCTGCTTGAAGCTCTGTGCTGGGCATATAGCCTGCTTAAGAGTCTCTCTTTCTCCCTCTGCCCTTCCCCCCTCTAAGAACTATCTTTGTATCTTAGAAAGATATTTTCTTTTAAAAATTCTTAATGTCTTTTTTTTAATCTCTGTGTGAAAAATCTCACTTTCCTACCTTGCCAAATAAACTCAGTTTTCAAGTCCCTTTTTGTCTATGAAACATTCCCCAGCTCCTAGATCCACCAACATTTGATTGATGCCTCAATTTCAGCACATATCTTCCTGTTCTGAAAGAAGCTATCTACGTGTTCATCTGCATCACTAAACAATTAGGTCCTTAGGGGCATGATGTTCTATTTCATCCGTGTTTCAAATGCAGGGGTTGCCTAGTGGGCACAGAAGAATAGTCCAGTACCTGGATAAGAGTTACAATATGCTGAAACCCATTTCTAAGAATGCTGTGAGTTTTTCAGTAGTTTAAAAATAATATTGATGGGTTACAATTTTTTTGCCCCTATGAAGTTTTTAAAAAATATTTTCAGAAGTATTGGAATTCCATAGATAATTTCTATTTTTCATTCTGTTATTCTATCATGCATAGATATTTATATAAAAGGTGTAATACTTGCCTTAATACACAGGCAAGAATTTATTGAAATAAAATAACAAAGTTTATTGGTTCCTACAAATAATGAAATAGTAACAGACTGAATCATATCTCAAAAAATAAATGGGGTTTTGGTCTTGGGAACAACAGTTCTATCCATGGACAATAGACCATCCCCTCCAAATTAGTTTATAGTAGTGTTACATGTAAGAAGAAACCACAGAGGCACACATTTAAGTAGATTCTAGGAAATGGTAGTGCTCTGTTCTGAAAATAACCAGAAAAGGTAAAAAGTAAAGCATGGCTTCTTCAATAAGGAAAACTTTATAAGGAATTGGGGGAGAAGAGAACCATACATATTTCAAAGCTTCAATTAGATTTAACTGCATGAAAATCAGATTGCATCCAGATGAAAATGTCAGAAACTATAGATTAAAATGCTAGATAGATTCTAAAAAGAGTTATTAAATTCAGAGTTCTGTTGGGTTGGGGTCAATAAGATAACATTTAAAGAATCCCTGTGTCCTAAAATATTTATATAAAAGGTTGCACCTAGAGGGGAAAAAGGCTTTATTAATAATAAAGCTGTGTGTGACTTCCCAGAAGCTGCAGTATCTTCCAGAATGAAAAACAAGTGAGTGAATACAGAAAAGCAGAAATTCCAAGAAACCAGTAATGAGTACTTTGTGTAACATGGTAACATGCTGAAGGCTAATGCTATGCATTCATTAATATCTGAATACCAATGCTATGCATTCATTAATAATATCCGAATACAAGTTGGTGAAGAAGAAATGACAGCTCTGATTAAAGACAGGTAGTCAACTAATTCTGTGCGGACCACATGTGAGAAACAAGATGAACTGATGGAAGGTAGTGACCTGACTGAGAAAGGTTAGAAAGAAGCAGGTAGTATAGGTACAATTGTGCAACTGAAATTTACTCTCTTGCCATAGTTAATCACAAAGACTAAATTTACCTGGATGAGATTGAAGAGATTTTATACAGGACAAAAAATATAAGTTGACTTTAGCTGTTATGTGTAAATAACATATAGCAGTGTTTTATATATATATTATATATTATATATGTAATGCATAAATAATATAGAAAGCGTTTCCAGTATGACAAAGATCATAGCAACACATATCATCGTCAAACCCTGCCTTGGCCATTCAGTCCCTTAGCAATCTATTATGTCAACTGTGACTTCTCTATAATTTCAATTCCAGGCATCCTGAGGGGTGACCATTCCTTGTTATTTGTAGTTTACCTGTCAAAGCATTCTGTCCCCAGTGATCTTCCAGCCCCAGTGGTGCCTCCAGTCCATTCATCCTACTATCCTAAGGATCTTTTGTCATCCTTCATGTGCTCACTTCTCTTCCTACTCCACTTCAATTTCATGATCGAATCATTATGATGACTCCACTTCCCCTTCCCAGCTTTGTTGAATGTGTACTTGTCAAAATCACAGTTTTGATTAAAACCACCTCTTCCTATCTGTACCTATGAAGCTGAGTGAGGCTGGAGAAAGACATTTGACTGTACTGTCTTACTCTTAGAATCATGACCAAGAATTTCAAGTGGTTTCTTAATGCCAGGCAATAACATTAAAATTCTCTAGTACACTTACTCCCACATACTCTTTTGGCCACCCTATATCTACTAGCATCTTCACCCACAAACTTTGCTTTCATGCCTTTTGAACTTTCCATGTGGCTGTCTGAGGCCAATCCTGCACTAGATCCTATGTTTTCTCATCTGCTCAAAGACATCTTCAGCAATTCTCCACTTTCTCTCCTATATCATCATGTTCCCTGCTCTCTCTACGGAATCATTCTGGCTGGCACACCATCTGCTCTGCTGTTATTTCCTCATTTTAAAAGCCAAAACAACAAACTTTCTCTTGATCTCACTTCTCTTACTGGATAACAGCAGATTGTCTTTCTTGCATTGACATCAAGATGCTATATCCTGTTGATTTTCTCCAATCTCACTTATCATTCCTCCTCACTTTCCTTTGCTAGTGGCTCCTCCCTAACTTTTTAATTTTCAAGCATCCCAGTGCTCAGACCTTGGTTCTTTTCTTTTCTTTGATGATCTTGTTCAGCATTATGGTTTTAAATATCACATGTACCCTGGTGAATCCCATTTATATATCTCTAATCAGGACCTTCCTTGTGAACTCCAGGCTAACACTGTATCCAAATATTGTATTGACATCTCTTTTTCGTGTCTAATATTGAACTCAACATGTTCAAAAATACTCCCTCCCCCAAATTTATTTTACCCATAGCCTTTGCCATCTCATTTATGGATGACAGTTCCATACTTCCAGTCATTCAGGCTAAAAACGTTGAATTCCCTCTTTACTCCTCTCAACTTTCTCTCACCTTCTGTTCAATCTGTCCAGAATCCTGTTGGGTCTGTCTTCAAACTATATCTAAATCTGACTGCTTCTCACCTCCTCTATTACTATGGTGATCTGAGCCACTGCCATTTTTCACATTGATGATGTGATGGTCTCCTTACTGGTCTCCCTGATTCTACCCTTGCCCCCACCCTCTGGCTGCTCTATTCTCTATCCCAACAGCCAGATGATGCTTTTTAAATCTAACCCAGACTGAGTTACTTTTCTGTTAAAAAACTTAGCAAAATGTCCCAGTTTTACTTAGTGAAAGCCAATGTTTTTAAAATAACTTACAAGGCCTTACATTATCTGCTCCTTTTCCCTACATGTTCCTCTCTTTGATCTAATTTCTTACCCATCTACTCACATTTTACTCTATTTCAGCAATATCCTAGTCTTTAGTATCAGTTGTTTCCTCTGTTTGGAAGAATCTTCTAGTGATCTACATGACAAATTTCCTCATCTCCCTGCTGTTAAATATTATATTCTGACTGCCTACTCCAGCATGTCGGATTCCCTTCTTACCCTACTCTACATTATTTTTTTCTATAAGCATTCATCATTTTCTAACATACTAGATAAAATATTAATGCATCATTTCTATTTCCATTAAATGTCTTCCTTCCTCTTTTGGAACGTAAGCACCAGGCAGGCAGGGATCTTAGTTTTGTTCACACGTGTAATTGAAGTATCTAGAATAGTCCCTGTCACTTAGTTCTCAATGCATATGTTTTGAATGAATGAATATGAATATAATTTGTGTGATGTTAAATCTGTTTTCACACATTATATTTGAGTTTAGTTGGATACATTCAAGATATGGTAGAGGGAGCTCATGTAAATACTTAACTTTAACACATTTAATTCTCTTCTTACACCTTCTAAGAGATATCCTATCCTTCACCAAAATGTTAGACTTTGGTTTTGAATGTTGTGCTGCCATCTAATGAGGTAAATATAAATTACATAAATGTTTTTCTTCTGCTTGTTGCTATAACTTTTTCTTCAAAAACAGTAACACCTAACCCTCACAGAGTTTCAAAGACTTGAGGAGAATGTTAACTAGCAAAATCTGATCCAGATCCTTGAATGCATGCAAGTAGAAGCATGCAAAGAGCTCTCTTGAAGTCTGAAAGCACTCGATGTACAAAGCTGATGCAGAGTAAAAGATTATATCAATTACAAATGTATTATCTTTACTTCAAATAACATTTGCACTGGAAAATGAAACAAATCACTTTATGGGTCACACTTTTATTTACAAAATAAACCTCTGGTTTGACCTTGTACTGACCTGCAACACAGGGAATTTCTTTACCATAAAATGGAGCTTAAAGGGAAAATTTGCAAGAAGCTTGGGAAAATGAAGTAAAGAACCATATTTTTTTCTCTACTCCTGGGACTCAAAAACAGCTTACGGGGGGCTGGAATTTTAGAGGTAGTAGACCACAGTAGAGTGATTTTTGCATGAAATGCCTCACAGGACTACAGACATGGTTAAACTTTAAGGACCTTTTAACAAATGGAGATATTGAGGCACATAAGCCTATCTGATAGTCTTGATTGGTTAGGTAGCAACATCCTGGGATAACCAATTAAAAACCCACTCACAACTTGAAATATCATACACAAATTTATTGCTGTGGCTCCATTATCTGTCATTTTACAGGTGCCGTGCATATCTAAGTGTTTCCCAATGACTAAAAAATTATCTACAGTATATTGGACATCTAATCCACAATCTATCGTTAGTTCATATATTTTTTCCTCTTCCAGGAAGTTGTTTCTCTACCCTGTCCTCTGTGATTGATAAGAAAATAGTTTCTTTCTATTTGCTTTAGTTTCTTTTTTTTAACTTAAGTTGTGTATGTTTAGAATATACGTAATCTTGAATTTTCTCCTTTTGAAGAACAGACATCTTAAAATTCACCAGTATTTTATAGAACCACAAAACCAAGTCACTTTTTCATTGGTGACTGACTATCTGAAAGGTGATAAACACAAAGTGGAAAATTAACATACTGGCTAAAGTTCTATGCAAAACTTATTCTGGAATGGCTACTTAAATGCATTTTGAGAAATCCATTCACTTCCAAATATTTTTAAATCAATTATCTATAAATGAATTTACTAATAAAACATCTGTTTTTGATTCCAAAATCATTTGAGATTTTGATTTGGTAACTCTCATAATATGACAAAACCTTAACAGCCTCTGGATCACTATGTCAGCTAGAGAGTCATGAGGCTAAATCTGTGTTCCTTCTTACTCCACAATTCATTCTGTCTACTGAAATGTTTGAAGCTCCATTCTATTCCTACCCTTATCACTCTTCTCCCATCTCATGCTTGGAATCTGAACTTAGGAATTATAATGATCAGCAGTTATCATATCATATGAGGGGGGAAACACTACTTAAAGTGATTAGAAAGTTTTGACCATGCTTGTAGAAATTGACTTGTGTCTTACACTGTTTACTACTCCTGGCCTTGTATTTAGAATGAAGTACTACTAATTTATTTAAACCATGTTCTGTATATTTAAAAAATCCAAACCACCCTATTTTTATCTTCTAAGAAGCAATAGCAATCTACCAATAGCTTTTTGAAGGTGCATGGATTGCTTTTTATGGCTGAAGAAGTATGATCATGTACTGTATTGTTCACCTAGTACAATCCAACATGAAAATCAGAGTGCAAACTGTTAAGTTATAAATGATTATTATCTTCACGACTTTTGCTTTTAGAAGCTTTTGTTTTCTTCAAATTATGTGAAACTCACATTTAGTTTATTTCTCTTGTATGTTTCATCACCACTATATTATACAGTATGTGATAGCTCTAAACAGGTAGAGGAGGGATGCCTGGGTGGCTCAGCGGTTAAGTGTCTGCCTTCGGCTCAGGTCCTGATCCTGGAGTCCCAGGATTGAGTCCCATCAGGCTCCCTGCATAGAATTTGCTTCTCCCTTTACCTGTGTCTCTGCCTCTCTCTCTCTCTGTGTCTCTCATGAATAAATAAAAAATCTTAAAAAAAATAAAATAAACAGGTAGAGGTTAACTAAAGATCTTGTTGAGTCTTCCTTTCTTGTTCAATCCTTTTGTTAATTTCTCCCCAGATTGTTCAATTGTTCAGTGGTCAGTCCCCCAGATAGATGAGAACCATCTCCTGTCAAGGGTATGAGTAAGTACGAGCTACTGCCAGAAACATGAAAGCAAGTGCAGGAATTTCATTGGAGCTTACTCTCATTTCAACAAATAATTAAAGGGGGTTGAGCATGTGAATCATTTCTGAACCAGAGCATTGAAGAAGAAGATGTATGACACTGAAGAATTTGCTCATCTTTGTGGATGAGGGTTTGTCTAAACTCACCAAGATGTGATTAAAAGGCTATGTAGGGGCAGTCTAACGTGAATGGGTAACCATATATTTAATGAAAAAGTAGAGCATTATTTAATTGGTCAATAATTAGAATTAGCTTTGTACAGTGCATACTTACCAATGTAGAATAAGGGCATTGGCCAATTACCAAGGGTTAGGGAAAGCTTTATCCAAAACCAAAAGATTTTCTCCTAGTCACAGTTCTATAAACGTTCATGTCGTGTAGGAAAATGCCTATTTTCTTTTAGTGCTTGAAGTGTAACTTCCTGCCCAAAGCTATTCCCCAACTTTGTGCATTTCTTTCACAGCACTTAGCACAACATAGATCTGTTGCATATGATATGTGTGTGTGTGTGTGTGTGTGTGTATGTGCTTGTGTGTGTGTGTATGTATCTTCCCCCACTAGACTGTAAGCTCCCAGGGGCTGGAACAAATGTCTCTCATTATTGCATCTTCATTGTCTATCGCAGGGTATAGCCCATAGCAGGTATTCAGTGCATAATTGTTGAATAAATGAAACTGGCAATTATATATTGTATTGTGCCAGATAATTCTTTAATGTAACCAGGAATGTCTGAATTCCAGGGAGGAGCACAATTTTATGTTCAAACTTGATCTGTCCCATTTCACATCCCTATGCTAAAAAAACCTCATACAGATAATGAAGCAAGAAGGGGGCTTGAATACATTCAACGTAACTAATGGGGAGCTTCTTTTCCTGTAACAACTTAGAATAATAGAGATAATTCCTACCGTAAGAATACTGTAAATCTGGTAATGGCAGTGGAACTAGCAAGGTGTCACAGAGGTGATCAGTAGGTAAAGACTGAAGTTGCATGCATTCCATTAAGTGGATATAATGGCCCAGAATGAGCAACTTGGCTTCCTCTGGCTTCACTTCCTTCATCTGAAAGATGAGGAGGCTAGACTACATGATGTAGTTTCTTCCTGTTTACAGATCTTTGTTGTACACAGAGATTTGAGATTAATTTAACAAGAATGGAAGACAAAAAGAGATGTTGGCTATCCTAGAGAACTTGACACTCAGGGAACTTGTGAAAAAAAGCATGGATAGAATGATCCATACTTGATCCTGCTGTCAGGATCAAGCTTCAAAGATGATAATACATCTAGGATATACTTCAGCTCACAATATTGCCAATGCACTCCTGGGCTTTATACTCTGCTTCCCCTACTGTGAATAAACTTTGGCTAGCTCTAGTTTTTAATTTTTTCCTTCCATCACTCCCTAAAGATGCGAAGTCTTAGGAGTAACCAATCAGCCAGGGTTGGTCTCCTGCTTATGGCCTGGTTAACCTGGACTATCTGTCTCTTTGTCTTTCCATACAGAGAACCAAGGCCTTGTTTCCTTTCTTGTGTAGCTGATCAGTTCCTGGAGAGGCAAAAATAACAAACCTCTGCTATATTCAACTTGTGACAAACTTACAATCCAGTGAATTCTTTAATCTTACGATTCCGAGGCTGATTAGTAAAGCTTCATGGCATCGATCCGAGATGTAGAATATACATTTTAGGCAGAACTAGAGGATGAATGGTTTATGTGCCAACCTCTGTTGCTGTGCAACACAGCATACCCACTGCTCTGAAAGCTGCTGTTCTGGGTTTTCCAGAGGATCAGAGGGCACTCTGGCTTTTTTTTTTTTTTTTTAAGATTTTATTTATTTATTTGACAGAGAGAGCACAAGCGGGGGTGGGGGAGGGGGAGGGGTGGGGGATAAGCAGGCCCCTGCTAAGCAGGGAGCCTGATGTGGGGCTCGATCCCGGGACTCTAGGCTCATGATCTGAGCCGAAGCCTTAACTGACTGAGCCACCCAGGTGCCTCGAACTCTGGCTTTTTGAGATTTTGGGTGGCAGCCCAGAAACTACAGTCATTGAGAACGACATTTGTGTTCTACTCCTGTGCTAATTCCATTTTCTTATTGCCCTGGAGCTTTGAAATTTGACTACTGCTATGGCAATAAAAATGTACCCCATTGATATGTGTGCCATGGCTGCTTTTATGTTATCTTGTAGTCTCAAGGAATTCTTGGTTAGGAAGGGAGATATGTAAAGGTTTCGAACTGACTTGATCTTACTTAAAGAAATAACCTAACATAATTTCAAGCATCCTTTGTATGTGAGTAACTCCACTCTAATCTGCTAACCTCCTCAGTTCTGATCTCCAATGTTTCAATCATATCTTCTAGCGTTTGATTTAAACTTTGTAGTTTTATGTATGTCCATACAAACGTATCATGAATCTTTTATGGATAATGCCTATATATAGTAATTTACTCATTTAACAAATAAGTAAGCACATGTAGTTTTCTAGGTGCTGAGTATACAATTAATGCCCAATACTTGGTTTCTATTCTCAAGTATGATTGAAAGTGGCACTAATGCAGATGTGCATAGCTTTATGTGGGTGTAAGTGGAATTGTCTGGGAAAAAGCTATACCCAGAAGGGAAGCTGAATAAGACTGGCTAAATGAGAATAAATTTGTAATGGGACAGCTATACATGAGTACTAATTTTGAATTAAATAAAGGCTCACATGTTTATATAAATTCACATGGCATGTACATTCTCAGTTAGGGCTCTGTTTGCAAGCTCAAAGCATCTAGGATTGCTAATATGTGTACACATATGCCATGGGGTAGAACATTTGTTGGTTCACACACAAAAATACAGTGCTGATCTCAGAGCCATCTGTCATATGCTTGACTAGATGGTGTTAGAAAATTTGCAGATCTTTGAGGCAACTGAAGAGTGAGATGCTGAAGTAGTATGAATAATTTGCCCAAGATTGGGAAGGGCTTAGAACTATTTGATTCTTCTAGTTAATGACCACTGTTTATTTTAAACCTTACTCATTGTATATGATCAAAGACACAGTATAAGAAAAGTAGGCAAATATTATTTCTGGTTTCCTTTCTGCTTCCCTCTATCTTTCTGTTGTGTGTTTCTGTCTACCAGGCTTTGTGCTGCATCCTGGGGATTTCAGGAAGACTAAGACACAGATCCTGGCCTCATGGAACCCAATTTCCCTAAGGGAAAGCAGACAGGACAAGAAGTAAATGTAATGCAATTTTATAAGTACTGTGATAACAGCATGACATGAAGTAAATATAATGGAATATGATAGTATTATGGTAATAGCCTGGGTCAAGATTTGGGAGAACAGAGAAATGAACATTTAGTTGTTACTGCCCAGCAGGATTGTAGAAGTCTTTACAGAGGAGGTGACACCTGACCTGGTTGTTGAAGGATGGACAAGATTGTGCCTTGTTAGGAGATACATCAACAGGGAATTGCAAACTTCAGACAGACCACATTTCCTTGCTGTTCAAAACAAGCCTACTGAGTCTATGTTCAATGTCTCAAGAACTTGAGGACATGTGTTAATGCTGAAGCAGCAGGCTAATAAAATTCTAAAATTGGATTAAAAACTTGGACCCCCCCCAAAAAAAAATAAAAAAAATAAAAACTTGGACCCAAGTCAGGATTTGATGCTGATACGGGGAAGGAAAAGAAAAATAGTATTTGTTGATTGTTACTCTTTCTGGTGCTTAACATAGCTGATCTCAATCTAGAAATCAGTGAAGTAGGTATTAGTACTTATTCTTTTTAAAGGTAGGAAAAATGTTTAGGGCCACTTAGCAGTGTCATGGCCAATATTTGGACTTGGATTGTTCTGACTGAATAAGTCAATGTAATTTTCTCTGTTTTTCACCCTGTTTCCTCTATGCCCCTGTCTTGAATATATGCACAAATACATAACATTATAAATAAACAAAAATACATGCATACATACATAAATCCACATACACATGTATATCTTCTTTATGTTCTTTACCATGGTATGAATCTATTTTTGCAGGAATACTTTTTCCTGCCAACTTAAATGATTTGGAAATAAAATATAAATGCTTTATTAGGGAATGACTTTGGAATTTTATGTGAATGGATATCATTAGGCCTAAATCTGTTATAAGGCATGCTCTTTTGTCTTATTTTGGCACAAAATTCAGTAGGACAGCCTGTACCGGAGGCAAGGCTCAGCCCATCACCAAATCTTTTTACTGAGAAGCTTTCAACACATAGCTCAGTTACTATTTACTAACACTTGCAAGTGTTAAAATCTTTCATGTCAACAGTTTGGGGATCTGGCTATTGAGTCAATGGGGGCATTTTGTTGACTTCATAGGGTTTTTACAAAGAAGATCAAAGGGATGCATTATGTTTCAATACATAACTTTATAGGACAGATGGAATCCACCTTTAAAGACTCGTGACACTTAAAGCCAGATTACCAAAAGCTTCAGACACTAAAACCTATTAGCTTGCTCAAATCTTATCCTCACACTGTCAGCACATTTTACCTTCATTTATAGGTAGTGGACAATTCAGTGTGAATTTTAACTACTGCCAAAGTTCAAGCATGGGTTAGAAGGATGGGCACTGAGATATAGGTTGTTCTAGTGATGCTCTGGTTTGGTATGTGGACTTGCTCTCTTGAATGGTTATATCACACGAGTGACTAAATTACTTTATTTGAATATAAAAATTACTCACTCACGGCTTTTGGGAAGAATTCCAGAGCTTGATATTTGGCTAGGTGATAGCTTCACAAATCTGTTCTATCTCTATTAAGAAAAGAGCATGAAAGAAAGTTTTTTCATTTTTTAGAAACTCCAAAGGGATCCTGCTTGTGACCACATCTAACATCGAAATACTCCAAACTTTGAGCTTTCCCCCTCAAGCCTTGAAACAAATTGCAGTGCTATAAATGAAAGTGGTGTATCTGAATACCCTTATTTTTTTAATAAATGAAAAGAAATGATTTCTATGTATCCAAACCATTATTAAAGCTCATCAAAAATCTTGTTTTGTGAAATCCTTTTAGATATTTATGGTAATTTGAAATAATTATTTTATAAATTAAAATGCTTTAATGACATCTTGTCATTTAATGACATAGGCATTTAACTCAGTGTTTGAAAAATATTTTTAAATGTAATTAAGTTTCAATTGCTTTAACATATACAAAGTCCCGATACTTTAATATCTTTTATACATAATGCTACTTTAAGTGGTGCTGCAAAGTGAAATCTTTTGGATTTTCTATAATGTGATGCTTATTAGAATTTTTATTTTTCTTTTACTTTAAAATAAGCAGTTGAGTTAAACATTTTCCCAAATAGATGCTGTATTTGTTCATTTCTTAGTCACTCATCTATTTATCAACTTAGGGTTTCAAAAAATAGATTAAGACAATTATATACTATTTCTAAAATGATATGAATACATATGGCACTAAATTAAGTGTGAAAATAAATGTTTAAAGGTCATAAATTACATGTCTGGTATTTGTGAGATAACTGTTTTTCAAAAATGTTTTTTTTTTCCAGCATATATATATGCTCGATTTATGCTTGATACATTTTCTGGTAATAACATAAAAATTGGCTACCATACCTGCTACTGAGTGTCATCAGTTTAGTTTCCCTTAATTAATAATTTCCTTTGGTGTTTTTAGAAATTTGCTTTACCCTCCCCTCATTTTTGCTTAGGAGCAACTAAACTTTTCTTTTTCCTATTAATCTATCATTTCCTTCCAAGCATGTTGCCAGATAAATTCTATAACAAAACATGTAATCTTTGGAATATACAGCAGTTTTGTTTGCGGGCTCTTTCGAGCGTCACCCTTTGAAGAGGGTGCTCTTCCACTTCTGTCTTGTGAGGACCCATTAGGAGCAGAAGAGGTGAAAGGCATCCACCCATCCAACAGGTGTGTAGGTGGAAGTCTCTGTCTTCCTTTGTTGGCAGCTCTGAAAGTGCAGGTGTGGAACAACAGCCTCATCATTCTGTTTGATAGTTCAGCTTTTGTGTGTGTCAGGTGGGGACATTTACACTAAATCTGAAGGGAAAAACCTCTCATAACTTTGTTGTCTAGTCTGAGAAGCATAAAACAGATTTTTTTTTTTTGACTGGTTTTAAAGCTGAAAAGATTGGTGTGGCTTTACCTGTCAGGCTTATAGGTAGAAGTCTTGTTTTAACTTGACCATAAAACAGATACAATTTATTCCTTATTAAAAAAATAAACATTAAACAGTTTTCAGTGGAACACTAGATATTTCCTGGATTTAGCCAAGTGATCTTGGGTGAAGTGAATGCTTTGCCCTGATTGGAAAATATACCACCTTTAAGACACTTCTGTTTATTTAGACCCTTTGGGTTTAAATTATAATTGTACTTTGTTTTTTATCACACTATCTGTCGCCTTAAATTAAGATGTATGTATCACCAGGTCAGAGGCACTGAAGAAAATCTCCCTTTAAAATACCAAAATTATCTCTAGTATCTCTCGGCCTCCCTGGCTCCTATCCAGCTGTCACTTCTGCTCCATGATTCATTCTTATAATGTTAACCAGCTGTTGATTTAAAAATCTATTGTTGCTGGAGTGCACTGCGGGATTTTTGGTTCTTTCTGAAATAGCCAAAATAGTGTAATGATTTTATATTCTTTATACAAAGAAGATATGTTACTGTCATTCTGTAATCCAGGTGGAAAAGTACATCTCTTATGCTTTGAATTACCTTCATGTCTGAGCATGACTAAAATGGAAAAATAATTCCTATGTTTGCCCCTTATGGAAAAAGTATCAGGAAGGTTACCAGGGTTCCAGAGTAGCAACATGTGACAACGTGGATTTTCCTAAATATCTTGGTATCACATGTTCATTTTTTCTGATCCATTAACATTTTGGTCTATGTCACCCAAGGGAAGAGGCTGCATGATTCAAGGAATGTCAATGACCTGGCAAATTGAAAATCATTTGTTCTTCCAATTACCATTTATCTTTTAAATCACAGAAATTGTTAGAAAAGTGAAGCCGTTTGATTCAAGGATTTTAAAATATCCTTTACATATTTTTAATGTTAAACCTTGTTTATGATGCAAATCAAATATTGAGTACTGCAGTAAAAACTTTAATGTAAAGATCAAATAACTACATACATTATAATAATTATAAGAGCTACTATTTATTTTGTGCCCTACTCTGTGTCAAGTAACCTCTTTAATCTTTATACCAAAAATTGTTCAAAGTATGAGAAAACCTAGGATAGGAAAATTTGCATAACTTGCAGGTCACACATCTAATAACTAACAGCTGAAATTCAAACCCAGACCCATCTGATTCTCAAAACAGCTTCTCTTTCCACCATCGTACTTGCTTTTTAGTTAAGTAGGAAAATAAAACTATTAAAAAGAAAGAATTAGGAGTGCCTGGGTAGCTCAGTTGGTTAAGCATCTAACTCTTGATTTCAACTCAGGTCATAATCTCAGGATAGTGGAATGGAGCCCCTATTGGGGCTCTATGCTCAGCAAGAGTCTGCTTCTCCCTCTCCCTCTGCCCCTCCCCCTACTTGGGCTTGCGCAAGTACACTCACCTGCACTAGCTCTCAAATAAATAAAATCTTTGGAAAAAAAAAAAGGTTATATAAAAGGTGTTAGAATTAATTGCATTTTCAAGTTAGAGTACATTCATTAACAATCTACCATTGGGTTCACTGTATTACCAAAAGTGAAGTTTTACTATATTTTGAATCTTATCATTGAAAAAAGATAATATTGGAAAAAGAAGAGACAGGAAGTCAGCTCCTCCTACTCAAATGCTGCCTACAGCTAACTTAACACACCCTTGGCCCCAGAGTTGGTCTGCTTTGGAAAGAATGGTGGGTACAGATTTGGTCAGAATTTGGCTGAATGACGAACTTGTTCTTTATATTCTTTGTGGTAATATTACCATGTGTATGGTAATATGGATTCTTATGGATTTTATGACATTGTTTTTACTGTTCTTATGGATTTTATGACTTTCTTATGGATTTTAAGACGTTGTTTTTACTGTTCTAAGTATTTTTACCCTGTATTTTTAGTGTATCAGAAGAGCATAAAGAAATTAAACCTAATTCGCAGGTGGATTGAGGAGCTCAGATGAGTTCACAATCGTAAACTGACAAACCACTGTGTCCTGTTTACAGCAGAGGCTCAGTAGGTATTCGGTTGCTACTTTTAATTAAATACAGCATTTCCTCCTGATCAGAACTTAGCTTTATATCCTGAATGATTTTTCCATTTTACTTTTACATCCTTCATAATATGGTTAGCAACTCTATAGTTAACATGTTACAAGAACCAAATTAACTCCAGGCAAGATATAACTTCTGTTAAGCCCTTCTTTCTAATCTTAAAAATTTTTCTTTTGTAGACTCAACTTATTATAGATATTTAGCCAGGTATTCAGTCTTTTTTATAGAGTTCATATTCAACTTCATAGTAATGAATTTGATATTATTAAAATGTAATAGTAAGCCTCCAGTGCATGTAATGCTGAAGTAAGTCTAATGTATTTGTGTTGATAAACACAAATGCATGTTGCCCTACCTAAATCTGTAATATTTTTACATAATTAAAATATACAATTTGTTTTTTCACATGCAAGTAAACCTTAAAGAAAATTATATGTTCATAGGTTTTTGGAAGTGAGGTGAATTTTTGAGATATTTTCTTTTTCTCTCTTAGACTATTCTTTTGGAAATAGCATTATTTGTTCTTTTCTTAACTGTTCTAGGATACTTTGAAGTAAAGGCAACATGTTAAAGCAAACTATATTGTTTTATATTAGATAAGCTACTGTATAAGATTATATATAAAACAGAAATGCCTTCCAGTGCTGTGTAACCATTGTTCAAGAGTAGACAAGATGTACCAAACGGATCATTGAATTTCTTTATGTGACTAAAGATCCAAATAAGTTTAGTACATTGTGATTAATTGATAAAACTCTTAAATATCTTTTAATCTCAGATTCCTCTTCCTCTCTTTGTGATTTATTTTCTCTAGCTTTATGGAGATGTTATTGACATAATACATTCTGTCAGATGCACGATGTATTGCTTTGATGCACCTACATGTTGCAAAATGATTACTACTATAGCTTCAGCTAATGCCTCCATCAGGGCACATAGGCACATACTTACTCTTTCTTTTTTGTGGTGGGAACATTTGAGACATACTCTCCTAACAACTTTCAAGCATATAATACAGTATTATTAACTATAATCACCATGGTGTACATTAGATCCCCAGAACTCATTCATCCTATAACTAGAAGTTTGTGATTTTTGGCCAACATCTCCACACTTCCAGATCATATTAACTGATCATATTTATTTTATTTTAAAAATATTTTTTAAGATTTTATTTATTTATCTATGAGAGAAACAGAGAGATGCAGAGAGAGAGGCAGAGACACAGGCAGAGGGAGAAGCAGGCTCCATGCAGGGAGCCCAACAAGGGACTCGATCCCGGGTCTCCAGGATCACGCCCTGGGCGGAAGGTGGCACTAAACCACTGAGCCACCTGGGATGCCCTAACTGATCATATTTAAAGAGGTACGTATCTTCTACTGAGAAGTAAAGTCTAATTTTTCTTGAAATGAACTATCTTCATCCATTTATCATCTTATCACTTTTGAAAGGGAAATTTGGATATGAGATCTTATATGTTTTGTTCTCCTTAATCTGGAACATAAGCAAATAGCACAAACCCCATGATGAAAGACAGTTGACCTAATTTCACAATATAGACTACCGAGGAGCATATGACTTTGTACTAGACAGTATGACCTTGGACATGCAGCTGCAGGTGATTGTTAACCATCTAAGCATATTTCTGATGCATTTAGGAGAGCCAGAATTTGTATTTTTATGTGAGAAACTTCCAATTTTTAAAGATTGGCAATGAATTAAAAAGCACCATGTTTGCTAGAATGAATCAAACAGCTTACTGCCAACAGGGCCTCCAGTTTGTGAAAACTGGGCTTAGTTTTCTCTTCGTTTCTCTTCGTTTTCAGAGAAATAATAGATTGCCAAGATATATTTCTCTCCTCTCCAAATGTTTCCCTTTCTTAGCTTTATTAATGATATTTTTGTTGTTCTTTTTTATAGAAATATTAGTGTCCAAGCATTCAGATTACCTATTTTGAGGCTCTGTGTTGAGCCCAAAACTTTAGAACTAATGTAGCCCACTTTCCTCATTTTATAAGTGAGAACATGAGACAGGAGCACTTGTCTTTTCATACTCCTTTATCTTATGATTTGACCAGTAATGTTTTTTTCCAGAGGATTTCCCCCACAAAGTAAATTTCAGTTTAGTTCACTTGACTTAGACTGTGGTATTCTCAGAATAGAGTTTCTATATATATATATATATATATATATATATATATTTATATATTATATATATATATAATGTACTAAGAGATGCTGTTGTATATATTGTCTACTTTGTCCTTTAATACCCATTTATGAGAACCCTCACTGGAGAAACTTCTACTGAATATCAATGCAAGAAAAAACATTGTTTCTTTGATGCAACCAGAATTCTGTTTCTTCTGTGTTTTGACCTCTGTTGGCCCCTGGGAAAGTAAGAGTCAAATTAGCAATTGACATTTAGTAACAAACTTTAAGATTTTAAGGCCTGGTTTTATCTGCCTAAAATTATCCTTGGTCTTTTTATTTTATTATTATCTTTTTTTTGTTGTTAAAGATTTTATTTATTTATTCATGAGAGACAGAGAGAGAGAGAGAGAGAGAGAGAGAGTCAGAGACATAGGCAGAGGGAGAAGCAGGCTCCATGCAAGGAGCCTGATGTGGGACTCAATGCCTGGGACTCCAGGATCACACCCTGAGCCAAAGGCACTCAACCACTGAGCCACCCAGTGGCCCCTTCGTTGGTCTTTCTAATGGTAGAGTCTTTCTCTCTCTCTCTCTCATTATAAATGTCTATTATTTTTATTACATTATATATATTTTTGTAAGTCACATAGAATATTTTGCAGAAATACTTGGAATGTAAATAAAAATATGTCTGTATACTTACATTTATACATGCATGCACATATACACATTTATATGAAAACAACTCTTGAGAGCAGGTGGTATGCTATTACATTCTTTACAATTGTCGACTAGCTTTAGTAGCTGTCATTTTTAAAATTAATAATCCACAATAAGCAGACTATTTTTTTAATGAATTGATTTCTTTAACATATTTATTGTGCCAAGAGTGAATGATTAACAAAATAGTTTCTCATTATTTCAGGCCAGGATGCTATTTTTCAGGACAGCATATAAAAGTGGCTATAGAAAGGATAGCCCCTTTGTATTTAGGTTCTTTAAATTCATCTGCTTTGCCAACCTTGAATTATAGGGTTCCTAAAGTAGAGACAATGTTGCAGTAATATACATTATACATTGTGTAATTCTGTTTCTCACAGATGCTAACTAAAACCCTTCAGTGATGGAAGCAGTTGGATTATTTTCATTTTTATGGGAGAGCATTGTTGCTCCTATTTTTATAAGGAATGGAAGTAAACCAAAACATTGTTGAGAATCTGTATTGTTCCAGGTACTCTGTCTGTACATTTGCTCATTAAATTCATCACCATTCTCACAAAATAGATTATTACTCTCATTCAGATTGGTTAGAAACTAAGGTTCACACTTGCCTGAGGTCATGTAATTACCAGTGATTCCCCAGTTGGGCATCAAACTTCATCCACCCACCTTTGTATGGCATTGCTCTTCAGGAAGAGTAATTTTGGGGATTTGTCTGAATTAATTTTATGCTCACCTCCCACCTACACACCTCTGCAATATGAGGTTTTAATGTTCAGATAAAGAAAAGATTTGTTAGGTGTGGAAGTCAATGTTCATGTACGTCTAATGATAGTGTGATTAGAAGCTTACATGTATTTGTCTGAACTGAACCCATATAACAAAAATATTTCATTTAGAATAAGAGTAATTTAGAATAATTTTATCTTCCTTACAAAAGTGTTTCATTTAACTTCCAGTGCCCTTAGTTTGATTAACAATTTTAAAACATTTAAATTTCTTGTTAGTTAAATATATAAGTCAGAGGAATTCTTTGCCTTCATCATGCCCCAAGCTATGTTCCTGCCCTTTCTCCTAAGACTTGTGACTTATTAATAGTATAAAGCATTTAATATCTAATCTATATTTAGATCTTTTTATACATGTATGGCAGATAATTCTACTGAAATCACCAGGATTTAGCTTGCAGCTAAACAGTCATTCTTATCTAATTAGTTTAATATCTTAAATAATGCTAGTATAATTTTAGAACATTTGGGTTGATTTTTTAATACATTACTCAGTGACAAATGACTGACCCAAAGACATGGGCAGATGGTTTTGCATTGTAAACTCCTGAAAGATAGGGGCTCTACGGGCTACCCATTTTTTTTCTATTGTGATTAATGCCATGACAAATAATTTGTTTTAAATAAATAAACTTATTAGCTAAAAAAATACTACAGGAAAAATAATTTCAGTTGACCTTTACTTTCTTCTTTTTTCATATTGTGAAAATTTTCTTCAGCAGGCATGTGTTATTTATACTATCAAGAAAAAAACAATGGAGCCATTATCATTTTAAACAACTAAAAATGAACCAGTGATCTGTAGGCTATGTTTTTGTGGATCAAGCTGTAGATTAGATAATACCTCAGAGGAAAAAACCAACATATTTTTGTTTTTGTTGTTTTGGTTTCAGTGTGTGTGTGTGTGTGTGTGTGTGTATAGATTGGAATGCATTTACAAATAAGTAGCCAGAAAACAAAACAAACAAACAAACAAACAAAAGTAGCCATAATACAAAACAAACATCATTTGGCACACTAAAGATTGGGCTTGTACAAAGATTCGGGTTTTCATATTTTGCTTTTATAGGAGAACTCTAGACCCCAATTCTATTGACAATATTATTTATGTTGCATGGAGTGAAAAGATTCCTGTGCTTTTGATTATCACCATTTGAGATTCTCTAAATTTAGTTGAGACACAGAGTGCAAGAATAACTTAGGCTGTGGAATAAAAGCTGGACCCAGTCCTAATGGGTGTTTTTAACCTAAGGACTCTATATATAAAGTGATCACATGAGATTGAAATGAAGAAAATTCGGGCTTCTAACTATCGGGCTCTATCAAAAAAAAAAACAACAACAAAAAAACCAAAAATCCCAGCCCAGTCCTTATTATCAATAGATTTTAAAAACATATTTTGAATATTTATTAGTTCACCTTCAAAATAGATACAGATGAATCTGGAGAGGAGAAACCTTGTTAAAACAAGTAGGGGCACACAGGGATTTAAGATGATATCTCTAATGAAATACAGAGCTTCGGCACTGTGAGAAAATGAAGACTTGGGCCAAGAATCAAAGAGGAGCTCAATAGTCTTCAGAAGGCGTTTTTATAGTCTGGGATCAAGGGGGTTTCATCTGCTGAAGTGTCGAGGACCAGTAATGGTCTGTTAATCTAGGAGGTGCTTTTATATTGTTTTCTTTGCAATTTCTGGGATTGTTAAAGCTTAAGAGTAAGAGGTTGCAGGCTAGAAATCAGATGTGCTCTAGAGGCAAGATGTCCCACCTTCGTGCAGTGCCATGTGATGTTCAGGAGGATTCCCTTAAAGGTTAAAGATGTCGATTATTCTTAGTTGCTTCGTTCACATTCACATTTGAGGGACCAAAAAAGCCCCAAAAATTAGAGATGGAAAGGAGAGGATCCAAAGGCATAGTCAGTTATTCAGTTTTCTGAATTGAGAATAACAGTTGCACTTAATTTATTTTTGGATATATGACGTTTGATTCTTCCACACTGAAATGGCCTGTGGCCAGTATAAATTTGCTCTACATAGACTTGCCATCTAATTTGAATGTTTATAAAGAAACCTAGGCTCTTCATAGTAAATATTGATGTTTTAATATTGGAATATAATCTTAATTTAAAAAAAAGTGAATAAAAATTGCTTGTTTTCATTTTGAATGTAGTAGTACCACATCTTACTAGGGGCTTACTTCTTACATTAGAGCCTGCAAAAATCACACAGAATCAAAATTATGCTTGAAAACTCCTTATATCTTCCACAAAGTATGACATATCTGATTTTATGTGAACAACTTGTGCAATAATTATGTACATACTGAAATAAAATATACAATAAAGAGAAAATAGAGTGGAATTTCATGGTATATAAAATTTGTCAATTGCAACTTTATTATTTTTATTTTTTCCAAACATACTGTTTATGCAAGTTAAGTATGCATCTGAAGAAACTGTACTCTGAAGAAAAACCAATTAAATATTTGATAAAGTGAATGAAAAGCTCTTTGGTTTTCAAAGGTCAGTGTAGTAAGCATACCTAAAAGGTAAATGTTTTCTTGGCATACTTAATCAATAGTAAGATTGTGGATTAAATCATCATCATTGGTCTCAACTTGGCTGTTCTCAGGAAAGTGCTAAATTGTCTAAAAAACCTTCCTAATGGCTTTGAAAGATGATTTCAGCAGTTAAATCCATGAAGTAATTTTATTAAACACCCTCACTCCTATCCTTTCTTTTCTGTTAAACATTTAGAAAACACCAAGTAAATCTGCCAACAGATGACCTACTAAGAATATTCAAAATTCTGGTATAAGTAAAGGACAAAAAGTCGTTCTGATTACTTTTTCCATCACTGATTTGTCTGCAAAACCTTCCCATCTTGAAAATGATCACCACCACCATAAGAGTCATGAAATTTATTTGCTAAATAGAAAAAAAAAAAAACAAACTTCCCCTCCTTTTTATCTTTAGAACACCTCATGGTAGGATGACAGGTAGGCTAAATTAAACAAAAATACTTTAAAAATTGAGAAAAATATTTTCATATTTTAGCTATCTCATAGTTTGTGTTGTATATTACCATGGCAACCGTTTTTCCTCCATGGCTATTGTTTAGAAATCTAAATGACTGTAGCTGTTAGTTAAGAAAGTGGTGTTTAGATTTGACAAGTTATCTCTTTTGAATTAGGCCAAAGTGAAGGCAGTTGTAGCCCTGGCTTTGAGACTGGGCTCCACACAGAATTCACACTGTGCGCCTCTATGGGTTGTCCTGAGGGTTAAATAAGAGTAATCTGTAAAATTCTCCATACACCTTAGAACATTTTAAATTTATAGTTTGAAGGCAGTATTGCATAGCACAGAGTAAGAGCATTATTGTCGCAAAGTTAACCTCAAAACCCCGGCTCTTTAACAAACTGTCAGCTCTCTCAGTGTACCTAAGTTCTTCAAATCCTAGAATAATCATCAATAAGATGAACACAATAGTAGTATCTAGCAGATAAAGATGCAAAGGTTAAATAAAATAATGCATGTGAAGTGTATGGCCCAGTGCTTATCACCTGGTAGGTATGCAACAAATGTCTGTTTTTAAAAATTATAATTCTTTAAGATTCTCAGGGACTAAGGAAGTTTCATAGCAAATGCACACATAAACAAAAACATGTTTTCTTACTGAAGTCTACAAAGTATAATATTTTTGAATAGCTTTACATATAAAATGGAACACAAATAAACAAACAAATGACATATCGTTCATTATTTGTCCTCTGTCCTCTTGAATTTTCTACCACCATGAGGTTCGTCGGTCTTCAAAGACTCAGCAGAAGGGATCTTTTAGCTGAAGGGATCTTTTAGCGTTATCTGCTCTCAGCCTAAATCCATTACACCAAGGGGATCCTTTTCTGAGAGGAACTAGGTGGACTTTTTTGCTTTGTTAACATGTGTCTGTGAGATAGAGTGAGAGAGAGAGAGAGAGAGAAGGAGTAGTAGTAGTAGTAATAGTAGCAGAGAGCCATTGAAAATGACCCACCTTAATGTCAGATGAGTTGTAATAGCTCAAACCTTAGTGAAGCTATATGCCAGAAAGTAATTTTTAGCTATGGTAGAAGACTTTTGTATATGGAGCACAGTGTTCTATAACTAACAAATTCACAAATTTGTACATTTCTTGTGAAAAATAATGATTTTAAAATGAGTTCCTATTAAGACAGGAAAACTATGAAACCTAAACATCTTAATAAAATTCAAATATACTGTCATTTGTTAATAAGCCCAATGGTTTAATGTGTGCTAAACAGTTCAGGTTCAAATACATCAATACTTAGATTGAAAACAAAAGTCTAAAGAGAAAGAGCTCTCTAACCTCCTCATGAACTTTAAGAGTTAATCTTTGCTTAACTTTGAACTACATATTTTGAAATTCAAGAAAGTTTTGTTATATACTGTAATAAATTTACCTATAAACATGTATGACATAATCTTAGGTAATGCCAAGTACATATATTCTAGAAACCCAAGGATGATCCCAGATAAAAATTTAGTAGCATGGGTTTCTAGAATATATGTACTTGGCATTACCTAAGATTATGTAGGATTACAGACCTGTTTATTGCATCTTATCACCTAAAGGGAAACTTTCATAGGGAAATGGACTAAATGGATTATACTGACACCTCAAGTATTTAGTTAATTTTATTGTGATTATTATTGTTTCTTAAGTGGTAACTGGGAAAAAATAGGGGCTGAATCTATTGAGTTTTAACCTTCTGAGTACTTTATGCTTTTTTTGCTTTTATGGTTGGATTTAGGAGTGAAAATTGATATATTTAATAATCAGTATGATATAAATTAGTATAGAGATCAAAACTTTAAAATACATTACCATTTTCTCTAAATAAATACTAATATAAAATATAATACTGCTTATTAAGTGATTTAAGTTGAAGTGCAACTCTTCAAATTATTCAATAATTTTCAAAACATTCAAATCTAATTTCTTGAAACTATTGACTCCTTTTGAAACTGTTGCTATAATCTTCTCGTTTTATGTGACTGTTACTAACTAGATGATGCTCATGATTTCTCATGGAAACTGTCATACTACATGGGAAAGTGGCAAGCAGCCACATGGTATCTTGCCTCAAACACTGTGCTGATTTGATTTCTCTGGAGCCTTGCAACAGGCCAGTTCTTTTTTTCTGGGAGGATGGCCAGCAAGTTAACCATTACCTTCATAATCGCACCACCTTACAACTCTTCCCAATTAAGTTGGTATTCAGGTGACATAGCTTCCACGAGAAGAGAATTTCTTTTAAAATCAGTGATACGTTGATGACACCATTTTTTTTCTCAGCTTCTGCTAAATTTAGGGCAATTATTAAAATTATTTCTTTTGTTTTGTTTTGTCTGTTTCAAGTTTTTATTTACATTCCAAGTAGTTGGGCAGCCCGGGTGGCTCAGCGGTTTAGCACCACCTTCAGCCCAGGGCGTGATCCTGGAGACCTGGGATCGAGTCCCACGTCAGGCTCCCTGCATGGAGCCTGCTTCTCCCTCTACTTGTGTCTCTGCCTCTCTCTCTGTGTCTCTCATGAATAAATAAATAAAATCTTTTAAAAAAATTCCAAGTAGTTAACATATAGTGCAATATTAGTTTCAGGAGTAGAATTTAGTGATTCATCACTTACATAAAAACCCAGTGCACATCACGGTGGCCTCCTTAATGCCCATCCCCCATCTGGCCCATCCCCAGCCCACCTCCCCTCCAGGAACCCTCAGTTTGTCTTCTAGAGTTAAGATTCTGTTTTATAGTTTGTCTCTCTTTTTCCCCCCTCATGTTCATCTGTTTTGTTTCTTAAATTCCACATATGAATGAGATCATATGCTATTTGTCTTTCTCTGCCTGACTTATTTTGCTTAGCATGATATTCTCCAGCTCCATCCATGTCATTACAAATGGCAAGATTTCATTTTTTTTATGGCTAAGTAATATTCTACTGTATGTATACCACTACTTCTTTATCCACTCATTAGTCAATGGACAGCTGGGCTCTTTCCATCAAAATTATTTCTAATCAGCTTAATACTTTCTACAACAGACAAATACTAAGTATCTGTATCATACCAAGTAATAAAAATTATATATTGGAAGTCATATTTAATAAAGACAAACTTAATTCTTCAGCTTAGAAAAGAGGTATTATAAATAGTATCATTAAGCATGGTCATTTGCAGGCTGCCTGGGATTTTTTTAACACCTAACCTCTGTTTCTATTTCCTGACCTGTAAAATACAAATGATGATAATAATCATAATTTTGAATAGATTAATGTATGTTTAGAATGGTATTTTATGAAGGTGATTTTATTTTTAATAATCAAATCAAATATATACTGTTATGTACATAAAGGATGGACATGTAGTGAGGGTTTTGGGTTTTTTTGTGATTAAAGTTTAAATTTTATTCTGAGGACACCTGGGTGGCTCAGCAGGTGAGCATCTGCCTTCAGCCCAGGGCGTGATCCCTGAGTCTCAGGATCCAGTCCCACATCAGGCTCCCTGCATGGAGCCTGCTTCTCCTTCTGCCTGTGTCTCTGCCTCTCTCTCTCTCTCTCTCTCTGTGTGACTATCATAAATAAATAAAAATAAATAAATAAGTAAGTAAATAAATAAATAAATAAATAAATAAATTTTATTCTGATTGCAGTGGGAAGTCATTAGAGGTGTTTTTTTCTTTTTTTTTTAACTGATTTTTACTTTTTTTAGAGTAGTTTAGTTTCATAGCAAAATTGAGCAAAAGGCACAGAGATTTCTTCTATTCTGCTCCCCTCCAGAAATGTCTAGCCACTCCATTATCAACATTCTCCACCAGAATTGCATATTTGTTTTATTAGTCAACTAGAGTCCATAGTTTATGTTGAGGTTCACTCTCGGTGTTTATACTATGGATTTGGAGAAATGTATAAAGACATGTATTTGCTATTATACTGTGGTACAGAGTAATTTCACTAAAAATCGTCACTCAAAATCTTCTTTGGTGAGGTGTCTGTAAGATCTTTTGCCCATTTTTAAACCAGGTTGTTTGTTTCCTTATTGCTGAGTTTTAAGAATTCTTTGTATAGTTTAGATTAACAGTGCTTTATCCAATGTCTCTTTTGCAAATATTTTCTCCCTATCTGGCATTTGTCTTTTTGTACTCTTAACTGTGTCTTTCACAGGGCAGAAGTTTTTAATTTTAATAAAGTCCAGTTTACTAATTCTTTCTCTCATGGATCATGCCCTTGGTGGTGTATCTAAAGGTCATCTAGGTTTTCTCCTATGTTGTCTTCAAGGTGTTTTACAGTTTTGTGTTTTACATTTAGGTCTGTAATACATTTGGAGTTAATTTTTGTGTAGAGTGTGAAGTCTATATTTAGATTTGCCTTTTTGGTATGTGGATGTCCTTTTGTTCCAGAACCATTTATTGGAGGGACTATCTTTGCTCTATTGTATTGCCTACGCTCCTTTGTCAAAGATCAGTTGACTATATTCATGCACTTCTCTCTCTCTGAGTTTTGAATAATATGGGAAAATTTCTAAGCTGACCTGACAATTACCACCAGTTTATTTGTTAATAACAATGCACTTATTTGTTCATTCAGCATTTTTTAGTAAGTAAATAAATAAATAATACTATTTACAAGATCCTCTGCTAGCTGCTTTGGTAAATACAGAGATCAAGACATGACTCTATTCCCTAAGAAGTTCGTGTCATCTTTTTGCTGGCTACACAGGAAGTTAACTGGGTCAAAAGACTGTGTTTAGAACTTAAGAAGATCTTATTACCTTCCTCACCTAAGTTACTGTGTCAGATACACATATATACATTCATGTACAAACATGTACCAGGAACTATCACTTATTTTAGCTGGAACATATAGAAAATGCTGTCATTTGGTTTGTTCTCTGGTCTTTTTGTAAGGACCAAGACCCAAGTTCTGGAGAGAAGGGGTTCTAACATAATCGTTAAAGTTAAAAAGTAAATTCACTAAAGTATCCACAGGACTTTGAAAACACAACTCAGCACTGGCAAATACAATGGCTTTGATGCTAGCAGCTTTGACAACAATAGAAGTGTCACCACTTGTTCACTACCATACCCAGTTCTTTGTCACTGGGCACATTTTCCTTAGCATGGCCTCAGTAGTATTGGCAAAAGATATTCTTATAAGAATCTAGTATAAAGAAAGGGGGTGGTGAGTAGGGGGGAGAAGATCACGTGGAAATTTTATGAACATTTGTGAGATATCCCAGGGAGCTTTGAAAAATTGATCTAGGAAAATTCTGGCCAGAGTTTGAATTGGTATGCTGACAGCCAATAAAATTCCACAGATAGGTTTAACTTAAGTTTACACATAGCTGAACAGAAGTGAAATAGGATGTAGTTCAGTGGACAATACCCAGAGGAGAGAGGAAGAAGAGATCTTCATCGTTACTCTTGAACTTCTCCAGCAAATTTCATCTCCAAAGCTTTTTTGAGGGAGACTTATTTTTGTAATGTATTGTTGGATTCTGGTTGCTAATAGTTTGTTGAGGATTTTGTATGTATGTTCATCAGAGATATTGGTTTATAGTTCTCTTTTATTATAGTGTCTTTATCTAGTTTTGGTATCTGGCTAACAATGGCCTTGTTGAATGAATTTGGAAGATTTCCTTCCTCTGATCCTGGACTTTTGTTTGTTGGAAGTTTTTTTATTACCAACTCAATTTCATTACTAGTAGTTGGTCTGTTCAAATTTTCTATTTCTTACTGATTAAATTTTGGGAGGTTGTATGTTTCTAGGAATTTATCCATTCCTTCTAGGCTATCTAATTTGTTTGCATATAGTTTTCCATAATATTCTCTTATAATTCATTTTGGATTATAATCCATGTATTTCTGTGGTATCAGTTGTTATTTCTCTTCTTCATTTTTGATTGTATTTATTTGACCCTCTCTTTCTCTTCCTCTCTAATTTTTTTTATGCCTCTGGCTAAAGGTTTATCAATTTTGTTGATCTTTTCATGGAACAAGCTCCTGGTTTCATTGTTCCATTTAATTATTATTTTAGCCTCTATTTCACTTATTTCTACTTTAATCCTTATTATTTCCTTCCTTCTACTGGCTTTGGGCATTGTTCTTTTTCTAGCTCCTTTAGGGTATAAGGTTTAGTGGTTTATTTGGGATTTTTCTTGTTTCTTGAGGTAGGGCTGTATGGCTATAATCCTCCCTCTGAGAACAGTTTTTTTGCTCTATCCCAAAGATGTTGGACTCTCATGTTTTCATTTTCATTTCTCTTCATGTTTCTTTTTAAAAATTTCCTCTTTAAAAAAAAAAATAAATAAATAAATAAATAAATAAATAAATAAAAACTTCCTCTTTGATTCTTTGGTTGACCTATTCATTGTTTAAATATTTTTTTTCAATTTTTATTTATTTATGATAGTCACAGAGAGAGAGAGAGAGAGGCAGAGATATAGGCCGAGGGAGAAGCAGGCTCCATGCACCGGGAGCCCGACGTGGGATTCGATCCCGGGTCTCCAGGATCGCGCCCTGGGCCAAAGGCAGGCGCCAAACCGCTGCGCCACCCAGGGATCCCCTATTCATTGTTTAGTAGCATGCTATTTAACCTCCATGTATTTGTGTTCTTTACAGTTTTTTTTCCTGTGATTGATTTCTAGCTTCATACTGTTGTAATAAGAAAAGATTTTTTTTTTAATTTTTATTTATTTATTTATGATAGTCACAGAGAGAGAGAGAGAGAGGCAGAGACACAGGCAGAGGGAGAAGCAGGCTCCATGCACCGGGAGCCCGACGTGGGATTCGATCCCAGCTCTCCAGGATCGCGCCCTGGGCCAAAGGCAGGCGCCAAACCGCTGCGCCACTCAGGGATCCCTAAGAAAAGATTCTTGATATGATTTCAATATTTTTTAAAAAAATTTTATTTTTATATAATCTCTACACCCAATGTGGAACTCAAACCTACAACCCTGAGATCAAGAGTCACATGCTCCACTGACTGAATCAGCCAGGTGTCCCATGATTTCAATATTTTTGAATCTGTTGAGACTTGCTTTGTGGCCTAACATGCAATCTATTCTGGAGAATGTTCCATGTGCTCTTGAAAAGAATGTGTATTCTGCTGTTTTGGATGGAATGTTCTGAATGTATCTGTTAGATCCATCTGGTCCAATGTGTCAATCAAGCCACTGTTGTCTTATTGATTTTCTGTCTAGATGATCTATTTATTGATGTAAGCAGGGTGTTACAGTATACTATTCCTATTGTATTACTATCAGTTCCTTCTTTTATGTCTGTTAATAGTTGCTTTATGTATTTGAGTATTCCCATGTTGGATGCATGCATTTACAACTGTTACATCTTGTTGGACTATTTCATTTATGACAATGTAATGTCCTTCTTTGTCATCTGTTACAGTGTTTGTTTGGTTTTACTTTATTTTTTTTTTGAAAATTACATGTGATTTTTATTACTATAGTCTTCCACTGACTTTCGTCTCATTTTCATGGAGGCTTTTGACCTTTGTTTTTATTTAAATTCAAGCTAGCATACAGAGTAATATTAGTCTCAGGTGTACAATTTAGTGATTCAACGTTTACATGCAACACCAAGTGTTCATCACAAATGCCCTCCTTAGTCCCTATCACCTATTTAACCCATCCCCCTACAGACCTCCCCTCTGGTAACCATTAGTTTGTTCTCTATAGTTAAGAGTCTGTTTCTTGGTTTTTCCTCTCTTTTCCCTCCTATGATCATTTGTTTTGTTTCTTAAATTCCACGTATGAGTGACATCACATGGTATTGTCTTTCTCTGACTGACTTATCTCACTTAGCATTATACTCTCTAGCTCCATCTGCATCTTTTTGCCATTATAATTATTATCTGTCTTAGTGTGGATTCTATTGGGCTGATTGTGTTAGAGCTCTCTGCGCCTTCTGGATCTAGATTTCTGTTTCCTTGCAGATTCAGGAAATTCCTTCCAGATTCAGGAAATTTTCAGCTATTGTTTTCAAATAAATTTTCTGTCCTCTTTTCTCTCTCTTCTCTTTCTAGGATTCCTATAATGTGAATATTATTATACTTGATGATATTGCTGAATTCCCTTAAACTATTCTCACTTTTTATTATTCCTTTTTCTTTCTGCTGTTCAGCTTGGTCACTTTCCTTTACTTTTTCTTCCAGGTCAATGACCTTCTTTTGCTTCCTTTAATCTACTATCGATTCCCTTCAGTAATTAGTTCTCTTAATCTTCCATCTCTTTGTTAAAGTCTCACTGAGATCCTTCACTCTTTTCTCAAGTCCAGTGAGTATTTTTATGACCATTATTTTGAATTTTTTATCGGGCGTATTGCTTATCTCTATTTCAATTAGTTATTTTGCTGTGGTTTTGTCCTGCTCTTTTATTTGGGACATTTTCCTCTGTCTCTTCATTTTGTCCAATTCTCTGTGCTTGTTTCTATGTATTAGGAAAATCATCTATATCTCCTGATCTTGAAAGTACTAGCTTTATGAGAAAGAGGTCCTGTGGTGCCACATAGTATAATGTCCTCTACTTACCAGGAACAGGTGCTTCAGGAGTATGTATTAAATGCACACTACTTTTGTGTGTGGGTTGCTTTTGCCTTCATTCCCGTTGGCTGCAATTGCCCACTGTGCCTGCTGTGGGCAGAGTTTGGGCCCCATGTTGTTAATTCACAAAATTAAGCCCCACTGGTTTTCAATGCCAAATGTTTTAGGAACTTGTCTTCCCAGTTGTAGGTCCTTTGTGTCTGGAGTGTCTAGGTGTGAGATATGCTCCTCTCCCTTCATGTTTGTGGTGTCCTTCCCATTTGTGATTCATCTCAGCAGGAGTTTGGATCTAGATCATGTCTCTACCCCTCCTGCCATTCTACTCCTCCTTTCCTTTTTGACATGGTTTCCCCTCAATGATTAACTGTGGAAAGTATGATCTGCCAGTCTTTGGGTTGTTTCCTGGGTTAGTTGCAGTGGCTATTCTCAAGGTGTGTCCATGGAACAAAGTACGCTTCTGATCCTCCTAGTCTTCCATCTTTCCCTAGCCCCTCAATCTGATACATTATTAACAGGAGTGTAAGCTGGTACATCTATTTTGGAAAATTATTTGGCAAGATCTAGTAACATCAAACACATGTACATCTTATGCCCTAGCAATTCCTCCCCTAACAGAAATGCAAACAGAGGTACAAGATATATTACATGTACAAAATATTCATAGAAACATTATCCTTAATGACCAAAAATGGGAAAAAAAACAAAATATCCATCAGCTTAAAGAATGGACAAATAAATTGTGATATATACATATGGTCCATTATATTCAGCCATAAAAATAAATTAATGGGTAAATCTTATAAATGTCAATTCAAGAGAAAGAATCTAGATAGAATATAGTACATATTGTGTGACTTTAGTTACATACATACAAAAACAGGCCAAAATAATTTATTGTTTTAAAATTCAGGATAGTGGTAATCTCTGAGGAGGAGTGATGTGTAATAAATGGAAGGAGGAATATGAGAATATTTTATTTTTTGGCCTGTGTAGTAGTCACATGAATATGTACACCTCATGAAAATTCATAGTGCATCTGGGTGTTACACTATATGTTGGCAAATCAAACTTCAATAAAAACAAATAATAATAATAATAAAACTAAAAAAAAAGAAAATTCAGAATGCAATACACTTAGGATTTCCATATTTTTGTATATGTATGTCATGCTTCATAAAGAAGTCATTAAAGCTCAAAAACAAAGCTTTGAGGACATTGCAGTTTCCATTTGCATCCTTTAGCTACCAATGGCTATTCCTACAAATCAGTATGGTGGTATGTAAGCATAAGTGCAAAGAAGAAACAATACACTCAAAGTAATACTGTTTTTTTAAAAAAGATCATGTGGTGTTGCTGAATTTAGATGGAGTCCAAAATGGAATATTACATATGTTTTACTGACATAAAATGAATGTGTGCCTTTTTCATTAAAAAAAAAATCTAGGATCTTTGTGCAGACCAAAGTAAATCCATTTTACATGGAATAAATGCCTTTTCTAAAGATGTGTCAATGCGTATATAAAATGTCAATTGTCTTGCTCTTTTATTTTCTTGATTAGTAATAAAATCAGAAACTTTATTTGTATCAACTCAATAAAAGCATTTAGCATAGAGTTCCGACTAACATTTAGAGACAATAGCTGTTTGGGGTTTTTTTTGTAGTTATTGCCAATACGTTTATTTAGTTGAACATTATTTAAATCTATGTAAAATATAATCAGAAAGAAATCAATTTTTCTATTGGAAGGAAATTGACTATCTTTTAAAGATTCGAAAATTAAAATGTCAAAAGTCAAATGAAATGCAAAGAATATAAGTATTGCTGTTTTATTGCTGTATACAAATTTGCTATCACAAATGAACCTTATGAAATGACCATATTTATAGGTCATAAATGTTTAAAATTAATAATGTTATTTGGAAGACACTAATATAAATGGTGGGGAAAATTTCAGAAATATAGAAGGAGTTTGTAAACAAATTACTTTGTAAGAGTCTTTCAGTTTTTTTGTTTTGTTTTTGTATTCTTTAAGTATAATTAACACAGTGTTATTACTCACCCCTATGCTAATTGCAGCATTGTTTACAGTAGCCAAGATATGGAAGCAACCCAAGTGCCCATCCATAGATGAATGAATTGAATGGATAAAGGACATGTGGTATATACACAGACACACACTCATACACAGACATACACACACACACTGAAATATTACTCAGGCATAAAAAAGAATAAATTTAAGAAACAAAACAAATGAACAAACAAAGAAAAAAAAAAGACAAACAAAAACCAGACTCTTAACCATAGCAAACAAACAGATGGTTACCAGAGGAAGTTCTGTGGGGGAAGGGATGTAATAGGTATAGGGTATTAGAGAATATACTCATCATGATGAGCACTGAGCAATCTATAGAAGTGTTTAAATAGTATATAGTATATATATAATACTATATTATATACTATAATAATAGTATATAGTACACCTGAAACTAATATAACACTGTATGTTAATTATACTTTGATAAGACCCAAGTTATGATTTAGTTCTTCAGTTTAAAATCACAGTAAAAAATTAATTTTCCTTTGGCGAGCCATTTAAGAATCATTTATTACTTGCATTATATGTGCAGTGGAATATAGTATACCTGTCTTTTAATCTTGTTGTGGATCCTGTTGGAGAATAAGGAAGGGCTCAAAAGTGCTTTATGTTCTGAGTGGATGCATACCACAAGTACTATGCATTTTGGATTTTATTTGTTGCACAGCATTCTAATAAGTGAATGCAAGTAGCAAACTCACTTATAATGTCTTAGTTTGTGTTCTGTTATCTGGCCTACTGCAATAACCTTGTACTTCCCCTGATGACATTAAGGTTTCCTTCTAGTTTATCCTTTACACCAGTGATTTTCAAACTTAAAAAAAAGAATGCAGCCAAATCTTTTATAATCAAGCTAACTCTCAGTTGAACCCAAACAAACTCAATACACAGATAAAAGGAGAACCTCTGATGTCTTTGGAGTGAGATGACTGAGGCTGGCCTCTCTCATCTCTCTTATCCTTCTTCCTTGCCTTCCACTGAGGTCCACCCAAAACTTGGTAGAACTGCATGAAAAGTAGTACCACTTGGTAGGGCCTCTTAAAGAATCGAAAACTAGTTTAAGTTTCATTTCTAAAGTCCAAACCTGGTCATTCCATTCCCATGCTTAAAGGCCTTTGTATGTCTCTTTGCCAATAATTACTAAGCTTCTTAAACTGTTTTCAATACCCTCTAAAGTCTCCCCTCCCCCATCAAACTTTAAGGTTGTTATATATTTGTATCTGTACCCAGATCTTTACGGTTTTAGTTCTACCTTCCCATGCCAGTTTCCTAAATGCTGAAACAAAACCATGTAACTTTCCCATCTCAGAAAGTACCATTGACATTCTATCTGAGCATTTGCGCAAGTTGGTGTCTTTGGAATTTTTTTCCCCTCTTGTTTATAACTAATTCCTGTCTTCAAAGCTTCGGTCAAGCCCTCCCTCTCTGTAGAGACTTCTATGACACTGGAACAATGAGAGGAGCTTTCCTACTCCAGTGAAGTATCTGTTTCCCCAGTGGTCTATGAACGTTGTCTCAAGAACAATGTTTCCTCAAGAACATTGTCTGTGGGATCCTTGGGTGGCTCAGTGGTTTAGCGCCTACCTTCAGCCCCGGGTGTGATCCTGAAGTGTCAGAATCGAGTCCCACATCGGGCTCCCTGCATGGAGCCTGCTTCTCCCTGTGCCTGTGTCTCTGCTTCTTTCTCTCTCTCTCTGTGTCTCTAATGTATAAATAAATAAAATCTTTAAAAAAAAGAATGTTATCTCCATGTTTGAGTCTTCCCATCTACTCTTTCAACCACAGCCCTTGTGCTGAATGGCACACAGAAGTAGTCCGTTAAACATCTGCGAATGAATAAATGAATCAAATGCTCCCACATAAATAGAAAAGAAATGAAATAGATAAATAGATTTGCTTGGATACAATGAGTTTGGATGCAGATCTCTAGGTTCCTTAAAATGGTGAAAAAATGAATTTTGAGAAATATACTTGAGTGTATGTTAGCCTATTCTGCCCTACGAGATTAGATCCTTTTGAGTAATAGCTGTTAATGTCTAAAATTTTATGTCATGCTATTTACCATCAAAACTTTTCCTTTTTACTGAAGTGATGCACTTTTCTATTCCTAAATGTGTACCTAATGTAGGAGAATGATCCTAGCTCAGCAACAGATGTGCTTACCAAGAGTTGTTCCTGCATGTTCACTTCAAAAAGAAATAGTGCCTCTTTAAGAGAGGCCTTAAAACTTAAAGAAAATTCTTCCTTAATCTTAGATTTTAGTACTATTTTTTGAGCTTGAAATTCCATGGTAATCTCCTGTCTGGAGTACTAATCTTTACCACTTGAAGGGACACTTAGCATTATTATTATTTGATTTACGAGGTTAATCCTTAACTGTAGGTTTGTCATTGAAAGCCATTTTAGGAAGGCAGCATTTTGGCAGGAACTTTAACCACAAGTATTTAGGGAGTTTCTTTTTCATTCAATGACCACGTGAGACCCAAAGACAGTAGATGATATCAAATACTTGTTTATTTTTTAGAAGGCAAACTCTTAGAGGGCAGGGCCCTGGATTTTTTCAAGGTATTTTGCAATAGATTATGATTATGAATGGGTTGCAGTGAAAGCAATGTTTTGAAAATTATATGTCTCGAAAATTTTTGTGTTATAAAAAACTATTGCCATTTGAAATGCCCTGTTTCACCTTTGAGCCTGTAAGGAAGAACATGCTGACTGACTATTAATATTCCACTTATCCTATAAACATGATAACTCTGCACTAGAAATAAATATTTGGTGATTGAAGTACTAATGGTATCTACAATTGTTGCCACTTGTTTGTTCAGCATATAAATATCGTCTCCTATTTTGCATCTTCTCCTTCTTATGTTTCTCTGGATTTTAAACACGTATATTTTCATAAGTCATAGAAAAATGAATGACAGAAAAGAAGGAATATAGAAGTAGATCTTGAATTATAGCTCTGGAAGAGATTCTATAAAATGAGTGCACCATCTTAAATTTATAGATAAAGAAATAATAGTCCATGAAACTAAGGGATATGCTCCAGGTCACAGTTAGCTAATTGCAAAAAGATTTCTGGAAAACATAGTTCACCAGGCTCTCAGTTTCTCCTTCTATTGTATCAATCTTTTGAATATGTTTAAATTGGCCAAGTCATTACTCATTTGCCTTCTCATTTCAGCATTAGTTATAGAAAAGTTTTCTAGGGCTTACTTTAGCCTTTTCATGGTGGCCGCTTTAAGTGTATGTAGGTGACTCTCAGATGAAGTTTTAGGTGACTTGATGCAATTTCCATCTCAGTTTCATGGATATAATTTTAGTTTGGGACAGCTCACAGGCTATGGGACCTCTGAGTAGGGCATTTATTTCAGACTCTCTCCTTTTTTTTTTTTTTTAACAGCTTTAGTGAGTTATAGAAATTAGGTAAACTACACATATTTAAAGCATACATTTTGATAAATCTTAAAATGTGTATACACCTGTGAAACCATAACTATTGAACATATCCATCACAACCAAAAATTTCTTCATGTCTCTTTATAATCTCTCCCTTTTGCCTCATCCCCTAAATCGGTACCCAGCCCCTGTTGTCAGGTACCCACTATTCTGCCGTTAGTCACATAGATTAGTTTTTATTTTCTAGAATTCTAAATACATAGAATATATAGTAAGTACTCATTTTTTTGTGGCTTCTTTCATTTAGCATCATTATTTCGAGATTCATTCATGTTGTATTGAGTATTGATGGTTTATTCCCTTTTATTAATAAGTACTATTCCGTTGTCAAATATACCACACTTCACTTATTTATTCATCTGTTGATGGACATTTGGGTTATTTCCAGTTTGGGGCTATTACAAATAAAGCTGCTGTGAACACTCAGGTACAAATCTTTCTATAAACATAAGCTTTCATTTCCTTTGGGCAAATACTCAGGAGTGCGATGAATGAATCATGGAACAGGTGTAAATTTACCTTCATATGATTCTGTCAAACTGCTTTTCAAAGTTCTTATTTTGAATTCCCACTAGTAGTGCAGGAGAAATCCAGTTGTTCTACATCCTTGTCTATACTTGGTGTGCTTGTTTTTTTTTTCATTTTAGCTATTTTAATAGATGTGCAGTGGTATCTCATTGTGGGCTTAATTTGCATTTACTTAGTGACTAGTGGAGTAGAACATGTTTAATCTTATTTGCCGTCAATGGAATAGATAAACTTATCTATTTACAACTTTTGTCCTTTAAAACATCGTATTATTTTCTGACTATTGTATTTTGAGGCTGGTTTTTATATTTTGGATCAAGTCCTTTATCAGATACATGACTTCAAAATATTTTCTCTCCTGGGGCTTGTGTTTTAATTTCCTTAGCAGTATATTTTGAGAAGCAAAAGCTTTTATTTTGATGAAGCTCAATTTGTAACTTTTTGAAAATTGATTTGGTTAGAAATGTCTAAGAAATCTTCACCTAACTGGGGTCACAGTGACTTTTCTTACATTTTCTTGTAAAAAGTTTTATAGTTTTAGGTTTACATTTAGGTCTATAGTCTATTTGGAATGGATTTTTGTATACATTTTTTTCATATGGTTATCCAATTATTCAACATTATTTATTTTAAAGACTATTATTGTTTCACTAATTTGCTTTTCCAGTTTTATTGAAAATCAATTGTCCAAATAAGTGTGGATCTATTTCTGGACTTTCTATTTTGTTTCCCTAATATATTTATTTATCTTCACTCTTTTGATTGCTGCAGCTTTATAATAAGGCTTGAGATCAGGTAATGTTAAAATTCTAATTTTGTCCTTCTTTATGAAAGAGGGTTTTTTTTTGTTTGTTTTACCATATTAGGTCCTCTGCATTTCCATATGAATGTTGGAATTGGTTTGATAATCTTTACAATATAAAACTTGCTGGGATTTTATTGGGATTATGTTTAATATTGAGTTTAGTTTGAAGAGAACTGACATTATAACAATATTGAGTTTTCAACCATAAATGTGGTGTATCTCTCCATTTATTATGTCTCAGAAATGCTTTAAAATATTCAGCATACAGGTCTTGTACATCTTTTGTCATATTTTTCCCTATTTTGTATTTTGATGGTGCTATAATTTTTTAAAATTCAGTTTTTAATTTTATTAAAGTTTTTATTTAAATTCCAGTTAGCTAATGGGCATATGGGTGGCTCAGTTGGTTAAGCATCTGCCTTCAGCTCAGGTCATGACCTCAGGGTCCTGGAATGGAGCCCTGCATTGTTTCCCTGCTCAGTATATTATTATACTGTCCTGTCCTTTAAATATCTAAAAATTCTACACATTTTCACAGATACTTTGCCACATGCCCCACAATTCGTGAATTTTTTCCAGACTGACTATTGAGAACAGGCAATGTAGCCAACCCTGTAGCAGTGCCACTGTCTTTCCTGTAATCCTTTTTGGATGTTTTATTCCTTGCCTTGATGGTTTCCTTGAATGCACATTTTTATAACTACTTAGGACACATCTCTGAAGTTCTCTCCCTGTGCTATTCTTTTATTTCCAGTACCATGTCTTGTGAACTCTAGCTGCTTTGGTCCCTAGGACTCTCTGTAGCATCTTCTCAGTTCAGGTAGTCCACTGGGCTGTGCCTGGCTCGCCTTCCTTACACATGGCCTGGAAACTCTTTCATGTAGTAAGTGGGGGGAGGTGTAGTGCTGGGTCTCATTTCCTGTCTCTCATTATTTGTTTTCTCATGTTTAATTTCTTGAAAACTGTTATTTCATGTATTTCATCTGGTTTTTGGTTAAGTTGGGCAGGTAAGTCTCATCTCTGTTACTCCATTTTGACAGAGAATGGAACTCTCTTTGTCATTTTTATGTTATTGTAAGGAAGTTTTTGATTGATCTGTACTCCAGAGCTTTATTGATTTAAGCCAGGTAGAATTTTAACACTTCAGTTAAATTCAAAATTACTTTGAGGTATATATTAAATGAAATATTACAGTAACAGGTGATAAAATTGATGACATACAGGACGCCATGAGAGCACATAGAAAGATAAGAACTAGGGGATCCAAGGACAATTTTCTGTAGGAAGTGCCATTAATCTGAGATCTATTCAATATTAACTAAGTTAAAGTAGAAGGGAAAGACTATTCTGGATGCAGACAGTGGCATTCTTTCATTTATTTATATCCTCACAACACACTCAAAAAGCCATTTTTAGGCCTCTCTATGTGTCAGGTTGCACTGCAATGAACAAGATAGGCATAGATCATACCCACATGGAACTGACATCGAATGAAAGAGACAGAGTGAAAGTAAGGATGGAAGATATATAAAATAAAAATAAATAAATAAAAAAGAATATATATAAAATAATTTTGTATTATTATAATTATTAAGAAGTAATCTATCAACAGGATAACTGGGATCATGTAGAGTCTTCTTTGAAGGGTAATGAGGAAATGCTTCTTTGAGAAGATTGCACTTTGAGCTAAAACCTAAAGGATAAAAAGGACCTATTTATCTGGCTTAGGTCATGATCTCAGGATCATGGGCTCAAGCCCTGCATCAAGCCCCATGTCAGGCTCTGCCCTGGGTACAGAGTCTGCGTGTCCTTCTCCTTCTGCTCCTCCCCTTACTCTCTCTCTTTCTAAAAATAAATAAATAAATAATAATCATTATTAATATATTTGTCTATATCCTTATAATCATTTTCTTCTGCATTTTAAAATATGATTGCCATCATATACCATACATACAATTTTAGTTACTAATTTTTAAAATTAATTAATTTTTAAGGCATAATCTTAAAAGAAAAAATGGTTATGTAAAAAGGATTAATAAACAAAATGACAAAGTGTTCTGACATCTAGAAAATTACCATTGTTAATATTTTGATGTATCCCAGTATTTAACCTTATTTTTATTCTCTCTCCCTTAAGAAGCCTTTTTAGACATTATCCTATTGCCCTCCCCATCACCCCATAAAATTTTAATACCGTAGATATACAGTATATTCATTTACTATTTTATGTTTACCTGTGCTTTAGACATACAAAGTCTAAGGTTGTTTTTTTTTCCCCCTCTGCAAGAACTAATTCTGTACCCTTGGGAGTGATGTTGCCCAGTTGAGAATGCATGGTCTATTTGTATGAAAGCATTTTTTTTCCTTCTGTGAACATATATTTTTATGTTATTGAGATATAACTATATGTATTGATTTTAAAGTATTCTTAATGCAGAGCCATTCATGAATTTGTGGTAGAATATGCTATGAAGAAGGTTATTGTGACAGATAATAATAAACTACTGGATGGTTTATTAGTCTTTTTAAAATTAATACACACTGGCTCACTATGAATATGAATTTTTCAAAATAAAAAATGCTTATTTGTGCTAAAACACACACAACATAAAATTTACCATTTTAATTTTTTTAAATGTATATTAAATGTACTCATATTACCGTGCAACCAATCTCCAGAGCTTTTTCACCTTGCAAAACTGAGATTTTATTCTTAATAAACAACAACTGCCCATTCCCTACTCTTTACAGCCCCTGGCAACTTCCATTCTGTCGCTATGAGTTTGATTATTCTCGATACTTACATATTCATCATTTTGTGCCTGGCTGTTTTCATTCAGCATATTGGCCTCAGTTTCTTCCATATTGTTGCATGCGTTAATATTTCCTGTGTTTTGAAGGCTGAGTACTGTTCATTGTATGTACAGACCACAGTTTGTTTATCCATCTATCTGTCAATGGACATTTGTGTCGGTCTATCTTCCGGCTATGGTGAATAATGCTTCTACGTACGTGGATGTAGGTCTCTCTTTGAGACCCTGCTTTCAATTTTTTTTGGATATATAAGAATATGAATTGTAAAGACACAATAACCAAATACATTTCCCAAGATAAGAGTAATAGCAGAAAAATAATTACCAACTGAGTCAAACACTGAAAGTCAAACTTCTACCCTATTCTTTGAAATTCTCCTGACCAAATATAATCTATCTGTTTGAAGTTCAAACTGGTTAAAAGCACATTTCATAGGCTTCATGATGTTTCTTCCAATTTTTGAGTTACTATTTGGTATTTATCTGTACTTAATTGGAATTATATGTTCAAATAACTTTAAAGAAAGAAAAAGACTAATATATTTTCTCAGTCTATGTAATAGATTCAATTTCCTATTCTTTTCATACATTTAGGTTATGTTACAGGGTAGAAAATTCTTGGATAACAATCTTTTCTCCTGCAGTGACTATAGATATTATACCACTGTTTTCAGATATGTAGGGTAGAAAAAGTAAGAAATTTGTGGCTGACCTGATTTTTATTTTCATATATAGAGCTGAATACTTGTGGAGTTTTTATTTTATTCCAGTATTTCAAATATTTTCCAAGGATACATCTATAATGTAAAGTACATTTCTTAAAGGCAGTGACTTTTGACTAACTGGAAACATTAGTGTTTTGCTTTTCAAGGAGGAAACATTTCTTCAATTGTGAGTATAGTTATTTGTTTCCATCTTAATTTGTTTGGTTTATCCTTAGATTGGATCTCCATTCCTTATTCTTCACTTTTGTTACCATTTTCCTCATTATTTCCAGCTTCTTTCTTTCTTTGTTTCTTCCTTTGTTTTTTCTTCCTTCCTTTCTTTCTTCTTTGCATTTTTTCTTTCCATTCTTTTTTTTTTTTTTAAGATTTTATTTATTTATTCATGAGAGACACACAAAGAGAGGCAGAGACAAAGGCAGAGGGAGAAGCATGCTCCTTGTAAGGGAGCCTGATGTGGGACTTGATCCCTGGAACCTGGGATCATGACCTGAGCCAAAGGCAGGCACTCAACCAATGAGCCCCCTAGGCTTCCCCTCTTTTCATTCTATTTGTTTTTTTTTTATTTTAAGATTTTATTTATTTATTCATGAAAGACACAGAGAGAGAGACAGAGACACAGGCAGAAGGAGAAGCAGACCCCATGCAGGGACCCCCGTGTGGGACCTGATCCCGGGACTCCAGGACCATGCCCTGGGCCGAAGGCAGGTGCTAAGCCGCTGGGGCACCCAGGGATTCCCCCCTTTCTTTTCATTATAATAGAATTTTATAAGACTGTCTCACAGTTCATTGATTTGGTTTTTCATGTCACCAAGTTCTGCCCTTCACTGCCTCCTCTATACATTTTAATTCTACTATTGTTTCTTTGGCTTTCTAAAAGTCCTTCCTTATTTCACCTTTGTCTTTTAAAATTTCATGGCTTGGGGGGCATTGTAGTGTCATTAAGTAAAAAATATGCCGAAGTTGGCAGAATTTCAAACACAAATGCTCCAAATTGGAATTAAAATTTATGAGATACAATAAATAAATAAATAAATAAATAAATAAATAAATAAATAAATAAAAATTTGTGAGATATTCATATGCCTTCCTTTATGCTTAAGAGTTGGCAATAGATGACCACAAAACATGAAAAACCACATGCAGCACATTGTGCCTGATGCATAGGAGTAATCAGTAAATGTTTTTTTGTTCTTTGTTCCTGTTCCCATTGTCCTCTCTCCCTTTTTTCACTCCTCCTTTCTATTTCATTGTGGGCTGAGATTGAAGATACAGGCATAGAATTAAGTAGCATATAATGTGTCTTTGTTAATGGGAGATAGCCATCATGTCAACTCCAATGACATGTTGAGTGTCACAGATGAATAATGCCTGTGTGTATACACACATATACACACATACCTACATATACATAGATATGTATATCATATATAGACACAAACATAAAAATATATATGTATATGCTGGACACAAAGTCAGTGATTTCAAAAGAAGAGAAGGATATAAATTGTATATCATGTTTCATTAGTAATACAAGGGTAATAGAGTAAAGAAGTATTTTGCTGTCCCTTTCCATCTTCATCATTTCTGTGTATACCTTAATATCAGAAATATAATTATTAAATACAGATTTGATATTTGAAAAAATATATTTTGGAAGTAATTACTTAAAGCTATATAGTTTGACTACTGCTCTTTATACACCCTGGGTGGCTAAAGCTTTAAACACCTCAGGTGTCTTGAAGAATGATCAATGGACCATTAAGCAGCTATATCATGCCATAAAGCTATATTCCTGGCAGCAGATGACCCATGTCATCATGTTCTTCCTTGCCTGCCTTCTAAAATAACAGTCCGACAGCTTTATGTACCCATGTGTAGCCTGGTAATGCGACCCCAGGCAGGGTGCAGGGATCATGTTCAGCTCAGATATGTTGACCTATGGTCAAACAATGAGTAATATGTCAGTCACAGCATTCACTTCCAATACGAGAACTTTGTTCTAAACTATAACATCCTTTGGTATATGTCACCTTTGTGTAAATCTTCAGCTGAAATCATAATTTTGAGGAAAAGAGATGGGTAAATGTAGTTTTGAGCCCTTTCTGTTTTTCTTCTCCTAATGTGTATACCCCAATCAACTGCCAGTCAAATTCATGGAATTCACTTCATGCATATCTTTGTGAATGCTTTATGATCATGAGAGTCAAATGAAAAAGGTGGCAAACAAAGCAAAGGAGAATGACAACTAAGGACAGCATGGTAGGTGAATGGAGTGATGCACAATTCATTGCTTTGAAAGATGGGTAAGATACAGAGAGGTCAAATAGAAAGGTTAGGTTATGCTGGGCAAAAGAGTTTAGTGTTTGGTGTGGAAGACAAGATTCTTGAGAAGAGTAGAAACTTGACAAAAAGCAGTATCTTAATAAAGCAGGGAGCCACAAAAGAGCCTAAAGCAGGGGATGGTTAGAGATAAGAGAACATAACACTATTTATCTATGGGTCAAGACATGAGAGCCATAGAGGACAGAAGGAAAGTATCACCTAGAAAGACAAAAAGAGGCAAATTTGAGAAAAATTATGTAAAGAATCATTAAAATACGGATTTGTCATGCAACTGACTAGGTGAATGGAAAATAGAAGTCTACAAATTATATGTACTAGAATGTATATCTCTAAATCTTTCTCCTTAAATTATATTTTGATATAATATGAAATACATATGTATATACATACGTATATGTAACACATGATAACTCATATATTTTCAAATACAGGAAAGTAACACCTAGAAAGTTACAGAAGATAGGTTAGCAACTGAGGGGAAAAAGAAGACAATTGATATTGTAAATATTGAAAAGAGATAATTACTGGAGAGCAGAAGTAGCCCCCCTGCCCTCTCCCCCTCCCCCGCTGCTCGAATATCCTTGAGATAAACAAAGAAAGTGCCAAGTACACAAAGGTTTTGACAGTATATCCTTACATCCACGGGCATGAAGAGAACCATCTGACCTGGAGTCAGGTCAGAAGTTCCTGGTAAATTCTTACCTGGCTTAGATTTTTCATGGCAGACCTGAAGTTCTTTAACTGCATTGCTGGAGAGGTAGCTGGAGAGATGCCATAGTGAGGTCATACTATAATTGCATACATTTATTGTTTTCTGAACCAGGCACTCTTCCAAGACTTTTGTATGTTTTCATTTGGTTACCACAATACTTTTATGAAGATAGTATTCTTCTTTCCCCACATTTTGTAAGTGAGGAATCTAAGACCCAGTGAAATTAAGTAACTTGATTTGTGTTACCTAGCTGATGGATGTTAGATCAGAATTCAAACTCTGACAATCTGACTTCCAGATATCCTGATGTCTTTAATTATCCTGAATTAAATGAGAAAATGAAGCAAAGCTTTTTCTTCAACCTCTATCAAAGAAACACTAGGGGCTCCTGGCTGGTTCAATCAGAAGAGCATGTGACTCTTGGTCTTGGGGTTGTGAGTTGGAGCACCAAGTTGGGAATAGAGGTTAAATAAATAAAACTTTAAAAAAAGAAAAGAAAGAAACACTGAATTGCTGCTCCCCCTATTAAAATCAGAATATGGGAATCAGTGAAATATAGTTGTTGAATTCATACTTGTGTTGGGTAATATTGCCATTTGCTCTTATGTTTGTTCCTACAATCTGTTTTACTTACTTCTCCTGGCTCAGCTACTTCCATCTATAGGCCTTGGGCTCTTCATACCCTGGGACTAATTGCTGTATTGGAAAGAAGCAGATGTACAAAACATCCTGGCTGAAGCATAAGACATCATTAGCATGTTGTGACTAGAGTTCTTATCTTGCAGCTAGGCCCCCTTCCTGTCTTTCTGATATTCCTGTTTCTAGGTAGACTAAATTCCTGATACTCTAATTGTAGTATATGGACTGTCAGGATTGGTGTTCTCTGGAACTTGTTAGAAATGCAGAATTTCAGATCCTGCCCTGGGACTATTGAATTAGAATTTGCCTTTTTAAAAAGGATTATTTATTTGTTTGAGAGAGAAAAGAGAGAGAGTACAAGTAGGGTGAAGGAGCAGAGGGAGAGGGAGAAGTAGATTCCCCACTGAGCAGAGCCTGGTGTGGGGCTCAATCCCAGGACCTTGGGATCATGACCTGAGCTGAAGGCAAAGGCTTAGCTGAATGAATCACCTAGGCACCCCCAGAATCTGCATTTTTAATAAGGTTCCCAGATAATATGTATGCACATTCAAGTTTGAAAAGCAGTGATCTAAATGTTTTTCTCCTCTCATTGGTGACATCTTTGTGTGGTACCTGATTTCAAATATAATTTCTGATCTATTGTGTAAACTTTGTTTCTGGCACTTAGAATCTATTGGTTTGTAGATATCTACCTAGTTTCTTAAATACATCCCTGTCCAGACTTTTACAGTCTGTGAATTTCTCAACTTTTCCATTACTAGTTTCTTATTGCTTCTTCCATGATCTATCCCTACTCATACCCTTAGAACTAAAAGAATAATAGTAATTATATTACTTAACTATTTTCCTATTAAAAATAGAGCAAAATGAAAATATATATAACCAAAGAAGCAATTAACCTATGTAGAAATTAATATTAATGATTTAGACCTAATACTTAAGCTGTTTTGTTTTTATTATAGTTAGTTACATACAAGGTCAACAGAAAGCTCCACCTCCATTCTTGCCAAATCTGCAGTATGTGGCGTTACACATGAAAGGGAACTTGATAGTGTATAGTAGTTCTTATTTTCTCATTACCTTAAGCAAAAAGACAAATCTCCATTCATCACTGTTCTGTGGGTAATGATTAATGAGTGTCTTTGGTTGCCTTTTTCAGAAGTATAGAAGAGGTCAATTGGCTGTTTTCCTCTGTTGTTACTTCTAGGATTCCTGTGGTGTGTGAGATATTTATTCAATTTAGTATTAGTCATTCATGGGGATTTCCTGTGTAATAACTTTTAAAAGTAGAATGTCAAAGGAGAGCACAGAGGCATATTTATAGACACCCATCCACACCCTTTTCCCTGCAGAGTGTGCTTTGCAAGCACTGCCCTGAGATTTCTTTGAAGATCCAGCAACAGGTAGAGTCCAAAGACAGAAAGCTTTCTTCTTGGTAGAGTTACAAAAATATTTTACCTATGAAGTTTAGAAAACTGCACAATTCTAGGTATAGAGAAATGTCAAAATGCATGGTAATTTTAAAATTATGAATTAACAATTTGAAAATTAAATGGTAGAATCAGGGATAATAAGGGATTATTCATTGGCGCCTTCATGATGACATTCCTATGACTGTTGCTATTGTATTCCCTTGTTATCTTTCATAGACATGCACTGAAGAGTGAACCAGGCACCCTGTCAAAGGACTTCCTCTTGTGTGATTATTTTTACCAATGCTGCAAAGCTGAGCCATTTGGAAAGATTCTGCTCTCCCAATGAGTGTTTGCAGCTGGGGAACAGTAGCCTACACAAAAAACTTCCAGGAATCCCTTGGGACACTTTGAAACATTTTGGAAAAGCCTTTATCCTGAGTTGCTCTCCAAAGGCAAGTAATGACAACCAGAAACACTTGCTCATTTTTCTAAATGATTGAATTCAAGCTTTTTTTTTTTTTTCAAATGATATTCTTGAACTGTAAGACTGTGTCATCATAAAGCGAGCAGAGCTCTAGTTATATATATTCATGTTTGCATCATGGTTGTCCTCACCACCTCTAAAGATTTCTATGGTGAAGTTATTGTGTGGCAATCCATATGGAATTTTACAAACTGATTGGCTATTCACTGAGATGTAGAGACACAGCTAGATTGTGCTGGGTGGATCTGCTACTGAGGCAAAAATCAATTTCAAGCCATTTTTAGGGACAGCATGAAAGCCAGAGTAATTCTTAAAAGTGTGGTTAAAGAGATTTCATACTTTACAGTCTCAGAATATAAATGTAATCAGGGGGCAAGATAGTTTTTCACACTGAATAATTTTAAAATCTCATAAAATAAGAGCATGTTTAAAAGGAAAGCCTCATCAAGGTGTTTTCATTTGGTTGTGCCATGTATTGAACAGCTACAACATGATATAGTGCTTTCCTTGATATAATTCCTTTCTCTACTGGTTCAGATCTTACTTGATACATGCTGAGATCCTTTATTCATATAATTTTTTTTTTTTTTATGATAGTCACAGAGAGAGAGAGAGAGAGAGAGGCAGAGACACAGGCAGAGGGAGAAGCAGGCTCCATGTACTGGGAGGCCGATGTGGGATTCGATCCCGGGTCTCCAGGATTGCGCCCTGGGCCAAAGGCAGGTGCCAAACCGCTGCGCCACCCAGGGATCCCTAATTTTTGTTTTGTTATACACCAACCTATTTAAATTCAACCTGTATTTCAAGGAATATTATATTTCTTTGTGATTATGCTCTTTCATGAGAACAATCCTGCCTGAGTTAGTCCCAGGCTGATCCCAAGATCAGTAAGCACAAGGTCTTGCATCTTTTGAACTGGAAGTCCCCACAGGGCCAACCTAATCCAAAGCACTAATTTTAGAGTTGAAAGAACAGAACTCCCAACAGATTACATAATCCATGGCCCAGGTGGGACCAAGATTTTTGTCTGCATCACTGTTAATGCTCTTCATACCTCTTCATGGTATATTACTTAGCACTTAGATAAATACTATTTTGCAATTTTCAATTTTAAAATGTGCTTTCCTCTTTCAAACTAGAAGCTTCTTGAAGATATGAATATTGTCTCCCTTGCTCGAAGATTGGCATAACAGTTACCATATAGCATAGTTATTAATATCTGCAGTAAGTCTGCATATTAGTTAGCAATTGCTCTAATAATGCTATTTAACAAACTCTTCCAAAACTCAGTGCCTTATAAAAATAGTTTTATGTAGTTTACTTGTGAGTGGGTTGGTTGCAGACTGTCTGATTCAGATTTTGCTTGGCTGGTTCTGCTCCAAGCTGTGGGTCCATTTGGGCTTGTTGTCTGCCTGTGGATATGGTTTCAGGTCTACTCCAGGTGTGTTAATTGTGTAGTCCAAACTGAATGGGGACTACCCAATGGAAGCTCATCTTGTGTGATGGTTCAGGTGCCAGGGGACAAGTTAAATGGCCCTTATACATTTCCAACCTCATTTTGAACCACTTCTGCTAGGACCCCATTGGCTAAAGCAAGCCATATCCCTGTGGCCAAAGTAAAACAATCAGAAGTTCTTTTGATACACCATGAGGCTAAAATAAATCTCATGATCAAGGGAAGAGAGGAATAACTAAATAATAATCCTCCACAATTGTGATCCTATATTCAGAAGTCATTCTTGCTGTTGCTCAGACTCTCTACACCCTTGGTAGATTCTTAAGAAAGAAAAGAAAAAGTTGAAACATGATACTTCTTGCCAGTTAACCTTCTTGCTTGGGTAAGCCTAAAACACTCCTGCTGCCTACACTTTGCTGCCCCAAACGATTTGGACAGTGCCTTCTTTCCTTGTTCACCTTGGCTTTCTGAACTCTTGAAGTCAAAGGCCTTTTGGTTATAAGTAATGAAAATATGACAGAATTAACACAACAAGGGCAGCCCGGTGGCTCAGCGGTTTAGCGCTGCCTTCAGCCCAGGGCGTGATCCTGGAGACCCAAGATCGAGTCCCACATCAGGCTCCCTGAGTGGAGCCTGCTTCTCCCTCTGCCTGTGTCTCTGCCTCTCTCTCTGTGTCTTTCATGAATAAATAAATAAAATGTTAACAACAACAAAAAAGAATTAACACAGCAACAAAAGGAGATTTATTAGTAGAGTGACTGTATTAGTTTGCTAGGGCTCATGAGCTAGATAATACCACAAACTGGGTAAACAACATAAATTTACCATCTATAAGTCCAAGGTGTTGGCAAGGTTAGTTCCTTCTGAGGGGTATGAGGAAGAAGTTGTTGTACTCTCTTTTTGTCTTATAGATGGCATCTTCAGTTTACATGGTACTCTTCCTGTATACATGTGTGTCTCCAAATTTCACCTTTTAAAAGAACACTAGTCATATTGAATTAGGGCCTAATGACCTTATTTTAGCTTTATTACCTTTGTGAAGACCAACCATATCTCAAAATAAGGTCACATTCTGAGATACTGGATTAGAACTTTAACATATGAATTTGTAGGGATGGGGCAGGACACAATTCAACCTATTACAGGGACCATAGATTTGTTTGCCTGGGACAGTTCCAGTTGATACTGTTTCCCTGGAGTTAATTACCTAAGAGTGTCCCCTTTCAATTTCAGTAATGTACTGGTTTGAGTGATAAACTATATGATCTTTTACTTAGGAGAATACAGGGGTACCTTATTAATTTCACAGGCTTCAAGGGGAGATTTTGACCCAAACCTGGAAACGATCTAGTAATAGAGTGTTTATCCTGTGCTCTATAGTCATATCATTTATTCATTTAAAATTGCTTTTTTAAAAATTAGATTGCACCTTTTTTCACATCTTTTTAACTTAAATTCAATTTACCAACATATAACACCCAGTGCTCATCCAATCAAGTGCTCTTCTCAGTGCCCATCACCTAGATAACACTTTTTTTGTAAGAATCTGTGCTTTCTGTCCATTTGCTTAGTAAGTAGTTCATATTTTTAAGCGTTTAAAAGCAATAGGTTCTTAAATTTAATAAATATGTATGTAATATCTATCTAATACACATATATAACATATATATAATGTATGTTATTATATATAAAGTGTAAGTTATACATATAATACATATTATATATAAACACACATACAAAGAAAATAAACACACACACACACACACACACACACACACACACATATATATCTGAGAGTATTTCCCTTTAAGGACTTTAACTATTTTGTGTCCATCAATTCCCATAACACTTCTCTAAGCAGTTATGGGAATGAAACTTATAAGCACTATTATACTTTTATAGATGATAAGAGCAAGACGACATGGCAGTGCCATGCTAGAGGCAGAGCCATGCTAGAGGCAGAGCACACAAATGCCTTCTGTTCTAATCAAATGGTCTTAGTTATACAAATTTCTAGGCACAGCAGCTAAGTCAGCTCAGCTCTTTGAGCAAACCAAGATCCTCTTAGTCTTCATCTTGTCCAAAGGAAATTTTGGGAGTTTCGACAAACAAAGAAATAAAAGCAGATAAGGGGATTTGGGCTAATTTAAAAAACAAATGAAGACAAGATAAGAAGCTTTTAGGACTGTCTCTGTTGGGTGAGAGGACCTACTAAACTGTGAAAGGGAGGGGACCTGTGGGCTTAATGCACAGAGGAAATGCCTCTCTGAAAACAAGTGCTGGAGATGTGAAAATGTAGATGATCTCAGGAAGGAGATGGCAAGAGACACTTTGAGGTCGGGCTCTTTCCCAGCTCCTGTTCTCAGAGTTTGCATTAGCAGGAGAGTGAGGATTTGGGAGGAGGAATCCAGGACTCCCTGCTCCTGTCTCAGCACTCATGGGTGTTGTTGTATCAGGACCCATCATAAAGACACATTTTTCACATTTCAACATAATGCCTTCTTTTATAGCAAATAGGTAAGTACTATTAAAACAGTACTAAAACAGTAGGATTTGCATTTAAGTGTGTGACTATAAAATGTCAAGTTAAATCCAGCTGTAATGAAGACTACTTCCACAGAAATCTGTTGGTCCGAAAGAATGCTCCAAAACTCAGCCAGAACCTGTTCCCCATTCCCCCAGCTCTGTGTCTGCTCACATCTCTTTTACCTTTCAAATTTCTTTCTTTCTTTCTTTTCTCTCTCTTTTTCTCCTTTCTTTTCTTTTCTTTTCTTTCTTTCTTTCTTTCTTTCTTTCTTTCTTTCTTTCTTTCTTTCTTTCTTTCTTCTTTCTTTTTTCTTTCTTTCTTTTTTTTCTTCTTTCTCTCTTGTTTTTCTATCTGTCTGTCTTTCTCCTATCTATATCTGTAGATATAAAGATACCAAAGCTATCTGTTGAATCCTGACCCTTGTTTTGAGTCCTACACTTTCATTTCCAGCTGTGGATAGGAATGTCTGTGGGATAGCTTGTGTATGCTCTTCTCACTTCACATGCAGTATTGCTAAAAATTATAATCATCATTCTTCTCCACAAGTAGGTTTCCTATTTGAAGTTCTAAATTCTCTCAATATTACTACCATTTTTCTGCATCTCAGCATCATCTTGCTTCTTATCTTTTAATCATCCCACCCTAACTTGCTGATCAAATCTGTTGTTTTGTTTTGCTTTGTGACCCTGTTCAGGATCATATCTCCCTTTCATTTACTCTACGTCTGGCTTTGTTCAAACATTCAATCACCGCTCCCCTGTACCATCATGACCACCTCCTAACTGGGTTCCAGACTACAGATATTTTCCCCTGGTCCATTCTATTTCAGGTCAGATTAATATTTTTTAAATCTTTTTAAAACAAAAATCTTTAAAAAGTATAAAATCTTTGACATATTTCCTCTGTTCAAACGCCTTCAATATCTATTACTAATAGAATAAAGTCTGAGGTCTTGAACTGGCAACCAAAAATTTCTGTTGTTTTAATTTCTTCTCTACCTTTTGTTCTTATACTTCACATTTTTCAGGTAAAAAAAATATGACATAATAATGATTTCTTTTAGCTTCCTACAAGAATGAGATATTTAATGATGATTTTCATCTTATTAAAACTTCTTGCTACAATAAGATTTTATAAAAATAATTTGTATTTCTTGATTTTTAATCTTAAGAACAATTTAGAGATTATTTTAAGAGATTAAATCTTCAAATAATATTTTCAATTTATTAAATATGAAAACTTACAGATTTATTTGAGTAAAGAGTCTATATATTTCACTGGCTTACCATTTTAGTACAATTTTAAGTAGAAGTGATATGATGTGTTCTTCACTGCTTGGTCAAACACCACCTTCAAGTTAATCCAGACCACATAAGAATGTAATAACATAAATCCTTCCCTAATGATTCTTAGTTGAAATGAAGGCTTTATAGAATAGATGTGTCCTGAGTCACATCTGTATCGGAGTTCTCACTTATAAGATACATTCACTGCACTCCACAATTTGTATGATTTTTATCTCTATTTTTCTATAACCCACATTCTCTCTGTTTCAGGAAAGCTTCACTGTTCCCACTTGCCCAATGAAGTAAGGAAATGAAGGCCTTGTTGAGGTTGGTGAGCATGAAATTGAAAAGGTAAGTCAAATATAAGAATTATTGTACAAGAAAAATGAACTAAATTGATTACAGATTGACAATAGAGGATGAAATTCCAGGTTGCTTATGAGAATTGTAGTACTGCTGACCTGGAAATAGGGAATTAGGTGTTAGAGGTTGACTTAAAAAGAAAGATGATGAACTTAGATTTAAACATATTTAGTTGCAATGTATGATCATAGAATGCCCAAGCACAGGTAGAAAATTTAAGATTTGAGTGGCTAGGATTGTAACTGTCAATTAAGGGTTATAAGATTAGAGATAATATTTAAAATCGTGAGAGTAAATAAGATCACTTAAGAAGAGACTATAAAGTAAAGAGAACAGAGCTGAGGACTGTCAAAAATCCATTGCTCCTCAATTTAGGTTCAGTATCTATTCAAATATATTCACTTAAAACTTTATCTCTGTTGCATTGGTATTTTAACTACCTGTCTGCCCTGCTTTTTCAATTTTTGCTAAAAATCTCAAGTTAAAAGAATCATGGCTCTTATTCTGACCTCCAGAATCTGCATCTCCTTGATTTCCATTAGCTTTTCTGGACTCTGACCACACCATTGACTTGATCCTTTGCATTTCATTTCCTTCCCTGGTCTTAGTTTCTCATATGCTGTTCATTTTTGGTACTATGATAGTCTTAAACTATGGGTATGAAGAGAAAAAGAAACTAGTGGAAGATGGGGAAGAGTGGTTATAAAAATTTGAATATCAGAATTATGAGGCATAATGGAAGCTAAGAGGGAAGGCAGAAAACAATTCAAAGACTCTTGAGGGCTTATATTATCAAATACAATATCTATCTATGTCATAAGAATGCCAGCAAATTATAGGACCATCATAGAAACTCCTCCAGATTGAATTGTGTCTCTCCAAAATTCGTATGTTGAAGCCTTAACATTTAATGTGTTGCTATTTGGAGATGGGGCCTTTGGGAGATAATTAGGTTTAGGTAAGGGCCTGAGGATAAGATCCTCATAATAGAATTAGTGCCTTTATAAGGAAAGACTCCTCTAGAGAATTTGTTCCCCCTCTCTCCCTGTCACACACAACACAACGAGAAGACAGTCATCTATATGACTCTCTAAGAGAGCCCCACCAGAGAACCTAATTGGTCAGATCCTCAATTTTGGAATCCCCAGCCTCTAGAGCCATGAGAAATATTGTTTAAATCACCTGGTCTATGGTACTTTGTTTGGCAGACAAGATTGACTATATAAGGACTTTCATTATTTCATTTAGGCTTTACAAATCCCTATCAAAAATCATACCTTAATGTTGATATTTTCAATGTTCAATAAAAACTGACAAAGTAAAGCTCTCATGGCATTGTAGTTTATCAAACTGAAAACATTTTTAATTGATGAAGTGTAAGATTATATTTTCTGGGATTACAAATCTGATGGCATCTTTTTTAAAAAAATTAAATTCAATTAATTAACACATAGTGTAGTATTAGTTTCAGAGGTAAATTTTGGTGATTCATCTTCAGGGGTACTTCTGACTTCTAAGATCAGAATTAGCAAAATTCAATATTAGCTAGAAGAGGTTTCATTAATTTCTGTTATACACACTTTTCAGTAATTTACAATGTAACATTCATAGTTTCATGGTAAACAAAAAAGATCTATTACATTTGACTTACAAAAATTATGAAAGACCTTTTAAAAGATGCCTAGTTCATGGCAAATGCACAAATCTGGTATGCTTCCAGGGTCAATATTCCATAGATTAAGAATTCAGTTATTCCTGGATAGTTCAAGGCAAAGTAAATGTAGATTTTGTGCCTATTTTGTATCTTTCTAGAACTATGGTAGACTTGTGATCAAGTGTGTACCGGACTATTATTTTAAGCTCATCCTTAGATACCTTACCCTTTTGCTACTCTGTTCTCTGCCCTTCAAAACATAGTAAACTACGTTCTCTTTTGAGCAGTCCTGGTAATAACTATCATTTCAGCTCAGTGGAGGTGACTTAAATACCAGTAAAATCTGACAATCTTGTAATCCTTTGGCTTAATACCCACCTGTGAACTATCTGGAACTATCACCTGCTGCTAGGGATATTGACGGCTACCTTATGTCTGATTGCACAGATAGTGTAAATCACTAACAAAATTCTCATACTTCTGAGCTGTAGGGCATTAAGTCCTGATAAGAACATTTTTTTTTTTCAATGCAGGATTTTGCTTGAGCCTCATGCTCCTTATTTGGATTTGGTTTTGATAATGATATCATTGTCAAAGAAATTTCCACAAAGTTCAGAACCCCATGGATTAAGGAGGAAATGAGTTATGTCATTATTTCATCCTATTTGTGCTTTCTTGCTCCTTCTCTGCTGTAGCGTCATGGCTGTTAGAACAGTTGAGGCCAAAGATTTCAGAGCATGGAGTTTTTACCAAGGAGACCAACATTAACCTTTAGTTTGTTTTTGTTACATATGGCATAGGGATTAAAAGTATCTTCTGACCCAAGGCCTATGGTCTCCTTTGTTCCATTTGGAAAAAGAGCTTCTGAATTTTATCAAGTAGTATACAAAGAACTCTAGAGTGATTCGTGTTCCTGTATGTGGGTGAAGACTTTTAAACATACAAGCTAGCATGAAATCAATGCTCCTGTCCTCAATAATAAGCAAAACAAAAAAACCCACACAATCTGAATCACTGCAAAAATGACTCTGGAGAGTAAATCAATACTGGTCCAAGCCTTGTTTTAACATGCACTGTAATGAGATGACTATAATTTTTCAAAGACAAAGGTAGGGCAACCTAATAACTTCCAGAAAAACTTGTCATAACCATTACAAACAGACATCCTAAATTGGAGAATGAAGTTAATTCACAAAAGATCACAGATGAACTGCAAGGTAAATCTCAGCAATCAGGCATTTGAGATTAATAGCGAAACTACCAACTTTTCTTAAAGGTCTCTTCTTGCTTCCTTCTTGCCTCCTTTTTAAGATCTTCCCCCTACCCACACCATAGGCCTTTTGGTCTCTGTTTCAGTGTTTCTTCTTTCTTTCTATGTCTGTTGAAATACATATTTTATGGTTGTTGGATTTAGAGATTCATGCTTTTAAAAAAAGATTTATTTATTTATTTATTTATTTATTTATTTATTTATTTATTTGAAAGAGAGAGAGACAGAGAGAGAACACAGGAGGAGGGAAGAGCAGAGGGAGAAGGAAGGAATCATAAGCCAACTCCCCACTGAGCCTAGATCCCAGGACCCTGAGATCATGACCTGAGCCAAAACCAAGAGTTAATCACTCAACCAACTGAGCCACCCTGACGCCCCATGCTCTTTAATATTTCTCTTTCTGAAAGAAAAAAATAAAAACCCTTCACAGTGAATTTAATTAAAAATTTTTTTTTCAGTAGAAGGAATAAAAAGAAGGAGCAACATGTATGAAATATAAAAAGACATAAAAAAGTAGAAAAGGAAGCAATATAGAGGAAAATGAAGGAGGATGGGTGAAAGAAGAGAGATGAAATGGGTATGAAATGGGACAGGCAGAGGGACAGGAAAGTGTAGGTGGTGTTGGGATGATCTGAAAAATGAGATCAGAGAAGGTTAATGAGATCAGAGGAGGCTCAGATTTAAATTTGGCAGTTTGGTTTAACAACATAAACCCAACATTTAATTCTTTCTAATTTACGACTTTTTACATTATCTCAAATTATTTAAAATGCAGTGTTGGACAGAAAGAAGCACCTTTAAATGAGGCTCTTAATTACTTACACTGTTGGTTGTTTAAACTGTTAATGCTGAAAAGTGTTAGGACAAAAAGCAAAATTTTCTTCCAGTCAGTGTAATTCATGCATACTTAAGTCAATATTAAGTCAGGCTACAGACAATAGAACTCTTGAAGCTAGGTAGCCAGATGATACAACTATCATTTTATTGTCTTTTTTACAACAAAAAACTCTTCTTTTGATAAGAAGTAACAGTATTTTCAATAATATGCCTACTTTTTGCAAAATCTCTATTTTCAAACAACCTCAGTGAAGTGTATTGACGTATAAGGACACACATATTTAAAGTATAAAATATAACATCTTTTAATATGAAAATGCCCATACAATCCTCACTTACATTCATTAATTAACATATCCATCATTGCTGAAAGTTTCCTTCAGCTCTTTGATAAGTCTCCACCACATTTCTTCTCTTCCATGCTCCCACTATCTCTGAAGTAACCCTGGTCACTATACATGAGTTTGCCTTTCCTAGAGTTGTGTATATGCAAAAACAAACAATACATATTCCCTTTTATCTAATTTATTTCCCTCAGCTTCATTATTCTGAGAGACATCCATGTTGTAGTGTATACCAATCCTTTTTTTATTTTAAGATTTTATTTATTTATTCATGAGAGATAGAAAGAAAGGCAGAGACATAGACAGAGGGAGAAGCAGGTTCCTTACAGGAAGCCCAATGTGGGACTCAATCTCAGCCCCGGGATCACACCCTGAGCCAAAGACAGATGCTCAACCACTGAGCCACCCAGGCATCCCTGTATCAATCCTTTTTGTGGCTAAGTAGTATTTCATTGTCTGAACATCCCATAGTTATCTATTTGCCTGTTCATGGACATTTGGGTGGTTTCTAGCTTGGTTATTGCAAATGAACATTTGTGTACAAGTTTCTGTGTGAATATATGTTTTTCTTTTTCTTAGGTAAATTTTTAGGAATGGAACGACTAAGTCTTATGGGAGATTCCCTTTTAAAGAAAGTCCCAACAATTTTGCAAAGTGGTCAATCATCTCAATTCTCACCAGGAGCGAACTAGAAGTCTTTCATTTGCATTGATATTTTGATCTCTTGTTTCAAGCTATAATGAATTCTAGGACCTTTTAATACAGCAAAGCTTGAAACCATTTTGCAACATTGAAACAGGTTTGCTGAAGTAACCCTTGCACATTTTCTTAAGTCTCTAGTTTGAGAAACCTGGAAAAATTTATGCCAAATTTGAATGCCACTACAACTTCAGGAAGTAAATTATACACTTATATTAATATTTTATATTTAATATTTTAAGGAATCTTTGTTTAAAGGGAGACCAGAGAAATACTCACCCATATCTGGTGAATAGGAAAAATGATGACTGTATAGGTTTGATACACACATTTTATCAGATACTATTAGGAAACCAATGGCTGTGCTATTTTGGGAGCCAAGATTAGTGTCCTCCTAGTCACTTACATTTTGTGTTATTTGTTCTAAATTTATCAGGGTTTATTTGATCAGAGAGCAATAATTAGGACTGATTACTTCCAAAGGAACCTTTCTTCTCCTCTGCTTCTCACTAGGTAAAATGCTGCTAAATTAAAAATACGATATCCATGAGATACATATGAGTCCTGCAGGCTCTGTGATAACTTCAAATATATTTGGAGAAGGTATTTATGATTCTGACTTAGATATTATTAAGTTAGAATTGGATATAGAGGGGATATACCCAACATTCTTAGCAGTAGGATCAGCACTGTTTTGCTTAATCAATCACAAAACCAATTCACACTTGATAACCTCCACATCAGAATTTAAATATTTTGGTTTTCCTCATTTTCCTTCTTTTCCATTCATTTATTTGTATTAAGTCAAGGATTGTACCAGTTCCATCCCAAACCTGTATTAATACTGTTTTACTAAGGATTTTTGGACATTTCTTAAGGTTTTTTCTTCCCTAATAATTTTATTTGTTTGTTTGTTTGTTTATTATTTATTTATTTATTTATGAGAGTGAGAGAGCATGAGAGGAAGATGGAGAGAATACAAGCATAGGGAAGGGTGGGAAGAGGGAGAAGCAGCTCAGCAGGAAGCCTGACATAGGGCTTGATCCCAGGACTCTGAGATCATGACCTGAGCTGCAGACAGACACTTAATCAACTGAGCCACCCAGGCACCCAATACTACTTCTTAGTCAGAAAGTACTTTCTAAGAAAAACAAAATCTCTTAGGCCTTCCCATGTGAGACATTGAATTGGCTGGCATGCTAAAACAGAGTTGGTTTAGAGAGATTATCAAAGAAAAGTTAGAGTATGAGCTACTCAGTAGATATAGTTATTCTTAAGAAAAGAAGTTTCCTATTTCCAGTTTGGTAAATTTTCCTGGAGTATAGAAATATCTAGACTAAATAGGATAGAACTTATGGCAATATGAAGACTTGGTATTTATTAAGGATTAAAATTGTCCCTTAGTTCAATTTTTTGCTTTGGAATCGTAGAGGGGAGCAGGCCCATAAGCAAACTTTGGGGCATTTAAATAGTGCTTGTAGTAGACTTTCCCTTATTCATTTAAAACTTTGGCATCTGTGTCACAGGCTTTCTATTCATATCAGTCTCTGCCATCATCCTGCCTGGCTTTAGCATATCATGGGAGAAACAGCTAAGAGCAAGACCTCTCAGCTTGGTGCACTTCTCATCTTCAGTCACTATAATTCCTAAATATCTGAGCCACAGACCCCCATGAACATACAACTGACCCTTGGTAGGAGCATAACAGCTTCATCTGCAAGATCATTATTAACCCAAATACACTACTCTAGCATCACAATCGCCTTTCTCTGCTGTGAACTTACTACTCTGATCACTCTTCAATTTCATTTGCACCTTCAGTCCATGGATTATCTATTTTCTTCCAATTCATCAGCCCCTGGCCTTTCTTCTCTTTCTGCCATATTACACACATTAAATTTTCCACATCTAACATTTTGTTTCACCTATCTGGAAAATACCCATTGAAGATGAACCTGGTACACATGTTTTCTGCATCTACATCTGAACCATAGAGCCCTCTTGGAGAATGCCACAAAATAAAGTTTGTTTGTTTCACAGTCCATTTTTGACAATGACTTCAAATGGACTGTCAATGTGGCACGCCATTTTCTCAGGTCAACATGCTTCCACACAACACTGGTGGAGGGATTGCTCTTAATTAGAAAGACGAATGGCTTCTTTATTATAATAGGAAGCACTATGCTAGGATGTAAGTTGGCAGAGTAAAGATAAATCAAAATAACTTCTTATTTTCTAGAAGGATAACTATCTATAAATAGGGATAAACATTAGCTAAACCACGGATTATTTTATTTTATTTTATTTTATTTTATTTTATTTTATTTTTAATTTTTTATTGGTGTTCAATTTACTAACATACAGAATAACCCCCAGTGCCCGTCACCCATTCACTCCCACCCCCCGCCCTCCTCCCCTTCTACCACCCCTAGTTCGTTTCCCAGAGTTAGCAGTCTTTACGTTCTGTCTCCCTTTCTGATATTTCCCACACATTTCTTCTCCCTTCCCTTATATTCCCTTTCACTATTATTTATATTCCCCAAATGAATGAGAACATATAATGTTTGTCCTTCTCCGACTGACTTACTTCACTCAGCATAATAACGGATTATTTTATATGTCAGATAGTCTTTCCTGCAAAGAAAGGTTGTTGACATTATTTTCTGTCTATCTGTTATAAATTGTTCACCATAACAGGTGAATTGAGAAATTTTTGTTTAAGTTTCTAGCATCAATATTTGGTGAAGCATGTAGTTTTATGTCTTGAAACAGTGTCTTGACAAACGAGAAACAGCAACAATAGATACACTCAGCTGGAAAGTTCAAGTTTTGAGTTCTGGACATGGCATTTTCCTTCTAATTCATCTTTTAATTGATAGTCCTAACACATCATCGTGATCATATCACTTATCTTCCATAAAGGTACCATGGGTCCCATGGCCTGCCATATCATTTTCAAAACAATGAAATATAGTTGTCAAAGTCATCCATATTTGATCCCACTCAACATATTCAACATTATATTTTTCCATATGTAACCTTATTCTAAACCCTTCTGGTTCAATCCATTACCTGTCTCTTAATTATTTCACACTTATATCTCTCTTTATGAATCTATACTGTCCAGCTGAGAGCAATAAATAGGTAATAATAGTAGAGAGGGAATTTTCTCATTCAAAACCAGCTAATTCACAATCATGAGGTAGAATCAGCCAATGGGCCTTAAACATAACATCTGGGAAGATTAATGTGAATTGAGTAAAGAAAAGAACATGGCTATACTAAGAAGGAGTTTCCAGAGCTGAACAGAAGAGAGGTCATCAAGATTGGACATAATAATAATTTAAGCAATTAATCATCACATATTTTGCTCTGTAATCATTCCCTTTGAGCAGGAGGGAATAATTCTCAGGTCAGCTGAAGGAAAAAGAGGCCAAGTTCTTAACCCCTCAATTGATAACGTCATGGTCTGTTTCTCAGTTGTAAGAGAGGAAAGTTTGAAAGTGAGCTGGTAGTACAGCCACATCTCCCTTACCTGTCTTCCATCCCTTCATGCCTACCCACAGACTTCAAAAACAAAATGAAACAACACAAACAGCTTTCAAGCTAAAGTGGAATTGTGCCAATAATGAGACAAGAAGGGTTAGAAGTGAACCAGGTGCTCAGCACCCTTTATTCCTTTATTCCGCTCCCCAAGAAGACAGTTTTGTAAGACATGATGAAATTTTGGTTTGCAGATCCCATTCTTGTCTGCCATTAGCTGTTTTACAGAGATGATAGGGAGAGGTGTTAGCAGCAGACTGTCCCCTGACAACCCCAGGTCTCCCAAGGATACCAGAAAGGAGTGCAAGAATCACTGAACTTATGTATTGCCTTCAAGAAGGACATAGAAAGGCTGATGGAGGGTCTGGTGAATCCCAAGAGGTCTAGAATTCAGGGAGAGAAGACCGTAAAAGACCTGATTTTACCTGGTGATTAGACACTGTGGCCAAAGTGCAGACACCTCTGAAGAGTAGTGTCAGAGATGGAGACCTGGTAGAGGTTGGCAGACAACAAAGCAAATTATATTTAGGGTGGGATGTCAGCGTGGGATTGCTATTGAGCAATCTAGAGAAGAAGAACCCTTCCCACAGCCCTACAGCAATTGTATAAAACTGTAGGAGATTAGAATGAACTCTAGCAAAGAGAGGGTAAGGACGGTATCAAGTGCATCTTTGGAACTAGCAAGTATCACCCTTCACTGACTGAAAAATCCTGAATCTGGATTGAGTGTATCTGAAATTAACCAGATAAAGTTTCTGACTTCCCAGCAGATAGTATAAGGATAGTTTTCAGTCATAATATAATTGAAAAATTTTGCATTTCAGTGCATATCAGTTTTCTAGGCTGTCGTGTGTATGAAGTGCATTCCAGTTTCAGTCAGAAGGCTCAACTTAATTGAGACATTAGGGAAAAGCAGTGTGGGCTTAGTTGTAAAGATTCATAGCATGACAGATTTTATTGAATTGTATCTTTGTCAACTGGCTTTGGTTTTCTGAAGTGGGTCATATATGCAGTGGCTTTCAACTCAAAGGCAACACTGGGCCCTGACATGAAAATCCCTCTCCTTCATTTTTCTAAATCTTACTCTCAGTGTCTTTCCTCTGCAATAGGACTTCTTTGTCTCTTTCTCAACATATTGTTAATGAGTTCACTTTCTCTACACCAACTTCATTTTTAGTTTTCAGGTGCATTTTCTAAACATATTAATGAATATCAGTGTGGAGTAGGATCAGGGAAATACAAAGATAATCGAACAGAGTTAGATTCAGTCTCTCAGGGAAGGTCGATGAGTGGATATGAGCTATCTTAATAAAATATAAGAAGTGTTCTATTAGCATTATTGTCCAAGTGAGTAGAAGTATAGAAGATCACATGTATAATTCTGTTTAGTTAGATCATAGAAGACTTTCACAAAAGGTGAAATTTTAGCTGGTTATAGATGGATGAGTAGAATTTCCAGGTCAATGAGAATGGAAAGGATATTTTAAACAGTAATATAAGTTATAAAAGTTATTTTAAAAAGTGTAAATGTTAGTAAGACTATTAGTAATTTTTAATGGCAAAGAAGAAATATCACCTGTGATTTTGAAATATAAACCAACAAAGCAACAAAATAAAAAATAAAAAAATTATGGAGAGATATTCAGGGCAGAGTGGAGCACTAATGGTAGATGACTGGATAGATTAGAGGGGACACATGCACTCCGATGTTTTTAGCAGCAATGTCCTCAATAGCCAAAATATGAAAAGAGCCCAGATGTCCATTGACAGATGAATGGATTAAGATGATGTCGTGTATATATACAATGGAATATTAGTCACCAAAAAGAATGAAATCTTGTCATTTGCAACAACATGGATAGAACTGGAGGATATTATGCTAAGTGAAATAAGTCAGTCAGAGAAAGACAAATACCATATGATTTCACTCATACGTGGAATTTAAGAAGCAAAACAGATGAACATAAGGGGAAGGAAATGAAAAATAAAATAAGATAAAAACAGAGAGAGGCAAACCGTGAGAGAAACAAACTTAGGGTTGCTGAAGGGTAGTGGAGGGTGAGGATGGAGTTATTGGGTGATGGACATTAATTAGGCCCTTGATGGAATGAGTACTGGGTGTTATATGCAATTGATGAATCAATAAATTCTACCCCTGAAACTAATAATACAGTATACATGTTAACAAAATTGAATTAAGAAAAGGAAGTGAACTAGATTACTTAGGTAGAGGAGGTGAAGGCTCAGCTATAGCAGCAGCAACAGAAATATAGGAGACACTTGTAACTTCACTTCAGCAATTGATGAAAATCAAATTTAGCATATTCAGGATATTTAGTGTCTTAATTATTTCCTATGTGGAAGGCCTATGCCCTAATTTAAATTGTAGGCACCTAGAAAGAGGGACTCCATCTTTCATTTCTCTTATTTTTTTTTTTATTGGTCAGCAAAGTATCTCTAGAGTGGACACTGCTTAAATAATTTTTAGTTGTCTGACAGCCAGAAATGGATGAACTATTTATTTATTTATTATTTATTTATTTATTTATTTTAATTTATTTTTTATTGGTGTTCAATTTGCCAACATATAGAATAACACCCAGTGCTCATCCCATCAAGTAAGGCAAAGATTTCTTAAAAAATAAAATAGAAAATACTGTATTTGTACTGACACCATGGTCTTACACACCTGTTCCAGAATAATATAAAATTACAACCTCACGTTGTCAGTCTTTGATTTTATTTTTTATTATTTTTTTAAAGTTCAGATTTTATTTTATTTTATCTTTTTCAATAACAAATTTATTTTTTATTGGTGTTCAATTTGCCAACATACAGAATAACACCCAGTGCTCATCCCATCAAGTGCCCCCCTCAGTGCAAGTCACCCATTCACCCCCACCCCCTGCCCTCTTCCCCTTCCACCACCCCTAGTTCATTTCCCAGAGTTAGGAGTCTTTATGTTCTGTCTCCCTTTCTGATATTTCTTACACATTTCTTCTCCCTTCCCTTCTATTCTCTTTCACTATTATTTATATTCCCCAAATGAATGAGAACATATAATGTTTGTCCTTCTCTGATTTACTTATTTCACTCAGCATAATACCCTCCAGTTCCATTCACGTTGAAGCAAAAGGTGGGTATTTGTCATTTCTAATGGCTGAGTAATATTCCATTGTATACATAAACCGCATCTTGGATAAACTCATTTTGAGCAATGGTTTGCAACTGCTTCTGAGATTAAAAAAGTCAAAATCACAGACAGTGATTGGACTGATTGGTCATATATAATAAAAGATTATAGGTCTCATTTCTGTCAGCACTGTAAACATCAAAACTGTTTACCAATGGTTTATTGCTAACTGATTCCTCCTAGACACTATCTTGAACATGCAGATATTAAAGAATTCTGAGCACTTTATATCCTAAGGTAAAAATACCTTACTTTTAATTTTAAAATTAGAATTTTAAATATTCAAGCTTTTAAACCATACTTCACTATTGGTAACATTATTTGAACTTAGACATAATATTAATAGTAACTTATCATTCTTCTATTTTTTCCATTACAGAGGTGAAGGACAGGCTCTTAGTTTGTAAAACTGGTCTACCTATTTTCATCTCTAATTAGCGTGCATATAAAAAAATTCTTTACATCTATGTAGTCCTGCTTTATTTTTATATATTTTTCAAAGATTTTATTTATTTATTCATGACAGACCGAGAGAGGTAGGAACACAGGCAGAGGGAGAAGCAGGCTCCATGCAGAGAGCTTGACATGGGACTCGATCCTATGTCCCCAGGATCATGCCCTGGGCTGAAGGCAGCACTAAGCTACTGAGCCACCCACTCTGCATCCTGTAGTCCTATTTTTTTTAAATTTATATTTATTTATTTATTTATTTATTTATTTTCTTATTTTAAATGAAATCCCAAACCTTAGCATTTATTATGACTCCAACTTTGCCTCTCTTTTGTAAAGTTATCAATTTTTATTTACATTGCTATACTTCTATTGACATTTTATTTTTTTCTACTTTGCTAACAGATATTTTCCATTGGTTAAATTGGCATAGCCAACTTGGATCAGCAGCAAGACACATACACACACACACACACACACACACACACATTGTCAACCATACAATCATAACTGGGTTGCATTATCAAGATCAAGTTATGGGTCTCCTTATCTGGGAATAATTTTATTTATTTATTTGTTTGTTTATTTATTTATTTTAAAGATATTATTTATTTATTCATGAGAGATACACAGAGAGAGAGAGAGAGAAAGAGAGAGAGAGGCAGAGACAGAGGCAGAGGGAGAAGCAGGCTCCATGCAGGTTGCCGAAGTGGGACTCGATTCCAGGTCTCCAGGATCAGCTAAACTGCTGAGCCACCCGGGCTGTTCTGGAAAAAATTTTAAATTGTGTCATAGTTAGCACTTGAAATAATACGAAACCGATCTATACAATCTTTCTCAACTTCTTTTGGTTCTTTGTCAGGTGAATGAGATAAAAAAAAGAGCCAATTTGTTGGATTACCACTACAATACTATTGCTTACTCTGATGATTGTTTTCCTTCTTAGACTTTACCTTTTATTATGCCTACCTCAGGGAAGGGAAGCCACAGAAGAAATGTGGAAAGAAACAGAACTTGAACTTCTAAGGGCAAGGTCCTGGCAATAATGTTATGATTAAAAGAGTATTATAGCAGCCCAAATATAAAACCCTGGGTGAATATTTACCATTTACATCAACATGGATGGAACTGGAGGGTATTATGCTGAGTGGAAATAAGTCAATCAGAGAAAGACATTTATAATACGGTTTCACTCATAAGTGGAATATAAGAAACAACACAGAGGGTCATAAGGGAAGGAAGAGAAAACTGAATGGGAAATTATCAGAGAGGGAGACCAACCATGAGATACTCTTAACTCTAGGAAACAAACTGAGGTTGCTAGAGAGGAGGTTGGTGAGGGGTTGGGGTAATTGGGTGGTAGGAATTAAGGAGGGCATGATGTGATGAGCACTGGGTATTATATGCAACTGAAGAATTATTGAACTCTACGTCTGAAACTAATGATGTGCTATAAGTTGGCTATTTGAATTTAATTTAAAAAATAAATAAAACCTGGGCTGAGTAGGATGAAGGCAAAACAAAGAAAAATCAGAGATAGAAAAGAGCTGAACTCTTCATGGGAAGAGTGATAGAACCCAGCTAGGCTTGGGAGTTCTAGAATAGAGGAGACCTGGGTCTTGTTTCCTAGGCAGAAACCATGAAGTTGATAAGGTCCCAAGTATGTCCTACCCTGTTGCAGTGAAATGACAATATAGTAGCAATGACAGATAGCCATGTTTAGATACAGTGACGCTGACTAGGCAGCAAATTTCCTTGAGTCCCTGAGTAGTGTGTGACTTTTCCCATGCTGTTGCAAACAGTGTGGACATTAGATGGTAGAGAACTGAGGAATTGAAAGGAGCTTATTATTTAAGAGTACGGTAAGAAGGCTACATCTAGGGATCCCTGGGTGGCGCAGCGGTTTCGCGCCTGCCTTTGGCCCAGGGTGCGATCCTGGAGACCCGGGATCGAATCCCACGTCAGGCTCCCGGTGCATGGAGCCTGCTTCTCCCTCTGCCTGTGTCTCTGCCTCTCTCTCTCTCTCTCTCTCTCTCTGTGACTATCATAAATAAATAAAAATTAAAAAAAAAAAAAAAAAAAAAAGAAGGCTACATCTAGAAGTAGTGGGCTGAAAGATGGAGCAGCTCCATGGAGGCCATAAGAGAAGACTGAATACTGTCAGGATGATGCCAGCTGACAGGTGGCCAAAGATCTCCTCTAGATTCGTGTCCCCTAAATAATGACCATAAAAATATACACTGTCCTGAAGAGAAAGATTAGGTAGGAAAAATCCTGAACTAACTCTGCTTAACCACAGATGACCAAATTTAGCCAGAAAACCAGGCTAAGTCCTGGTTTTCTACTACATGGAAAAATGAGAACTTTGAAGAGAAATTGTTAGAGTAAGAAAAAAAAAAACACACACACTTTTGTATATGTCTCATATTCATTTATGAGACTTCAAGAGATGAACATAAAATATATATAATATATATATTGCCAGAAATTGATACAGATCAATGCAGAAATAACTGACCTTTGGGTTTAGATCCAGAAGCTTAATATTCATTGAACTCAATTAATGATTTGATTAATGAAAACCACAGAGTTATTGAGAAAAGATCAAGGCATGTCTACTTTGAAAGGCTGTTCAGGTGTTAAAAATTCCTGTAGTGCTAGAATAGTCCACTAGACATTGAACAGACAAAGGGGACTTCTGTTGCATTTCAGCCTTCCTCCCATTGGTGGTTGGGCACGAGTGGGACATCATATGGTTATGATGGAATCGAATGAAATCTCAGCTGGGGGAGCCTGGCTGGCTTAGTCGGTAGAGAGTTCGACTCTTGAGCTTGGGAGATCATGAGTTTGAGCCCCATGTTAGGCATAGGGATAACGAAAGGAAGGAAGGAAGGAAGGAAGGAAGGAAGGAAGGAAGGAAGGAAGGAAGGAAGGAAGGAAGGAAGGAAGGAAGAAAAGAAGAAGAAAGAAAGAAAGAAAGAAAGAAAGAAAGAAAGAAAGAAAGAAAGAAAGAAAGAAAGAAAGAAAAAGAAAAGAAAAAGAAATATTAGCTAGAGGTAAAAAGGAATCAAGGGAGTTTTGGGTCAACATTAGGTTCAGGATTCAAGTACCCCTCCTAGCTTCATCAGTAACTGACATCTGCAGGACGGTCTCTGTTTCTTCACCTGTAAAAGCAAAAGAGTTGATCCACAATGTTTCTTTAACTGTAGGTGTTTAGGAATGATAGGTAGGAGGCAATGTGTGTAGCCACAGACATAGAAGTATAAGCCTTACTTTTCAGTATTTAAAAATCATGAATGGGACTGCTTTATTTTCCGTCCTCTCTTTGGAGCTCTAAATAAACAAAAATAGAAAAAGTCAGACATTTACATGCCTATATCCTTGACCTCTGGTCCAGGGAACACCTAAAATTTAGAATAATTAGAAAAAAAACCCCTCAAATTGGAAATAGCCCTTAATTTATTTCAGTGCCTTCTCAATGTGATTTCTCTGAGATGAGAAAACAGTTGGAGCATAGTGGCGATTGTTGGTGTTCTAGTTTTAGACAATCTGGAAGAAAGGAGGTTAGCACACAGTGTTCATTCAATGTGTGATTCCTTCCTTATGCTGAAAAACTTTCCCCTCTTATCTGGATCCTCAATACTCTCTGTAGCTTTCTAACTTCCTCACTTAAGTGATGTACTAATGGGCTTAGCTCTATGTGGAATTTCTCTGGCAATGCAGATAGTAAACCATACAGAGAGTAAACTCAGGGGCCTATTGACTTTGATAACAAAGTCCAAGAAAGGAGACCCTCCTCGGTGCTTTGCAAGAAACTACCTGTGTCAACACACCCACTCAGGTGAATAGCACACCCGTCAGAGGCCAGGTGGACTAAATACCCTCTTCGCTGTAGAAAAGAGGAGCAATGAACTCAAAGGTGAACAAAATCTTGGAAATAAAAGAAAGAGCAACCAGGATGACAATGTGGTATATAACTTCGCTGTGGGGAGAATGTCACTTCTGTAGGTAGAATTTTTCTAGCAATGAGTTTTGATTACTAGGGCAAATGGAATTAGAAGAACACTTTGAAATTCATCTTCCTATCATCATTTACAAAATCATTCATTGTTGTGATATATTATTCAGTGCCAAATATCGCAAGAGAATCGATTCTGTAAGAATACAGGATGGGCTTTTTCTTTCTTCCCCCTGATTCTCCCTCCCAGCCCCAGGTTATTAGGTGATGATAAGTATTTGTAATAAGCAAATACCACTGTCTAAAAATTCTGCAAATAACTCAACTGAGAATTAAACTGGATTATTTTTAAAGGTCAGTAGATACCAATGGTTCACAGAGTAATAAATCCTTGAGATATGAAATCTTACACCATTTTCTTCTGAGAATTATTAACAGTTTAAAATCAAGTGGAAATATGGAAAATCACCAGCTCTTGGCAAAGGTCAGAAGATGAGGATCTCAAACTCAATTCTCATTCTTCAGGAACCGGTGCCCTGGAACTTTACATTAGTTCTGAGAAAGTCTCAATTGGTTTGGAGAAGATTCATTTTGCAAACCTTTCAGCTCCTCCCACAGAAGTTCCCCTCTGCTCACTCCCAGGAAATTTGCTCTTCAAGTTTTGTTTAGAGAGAATCTTCCCTTTGGAATGCTTGCCAAGTGGCTGGAAGCTCTTTGCTTGAATGGCATTGTCTGTCCTGGGAAAGGCTGTGTGTCCAGGCTGCTCTTGTTTACCTCTACTGGGATCCAGATACAATCTCATTTGCTTGTCTCATTGTTTCATCGGGAACATTCAAACCATTTCCCCACAGTGGCTCGTGGTGATCTTGTGAGGCCTTCAGAAAAGCTGTCGGCAGTTGTGTGGCTTTTCTTGATGCGTTCTTGAAGAACAGCCTGGCTCACCTTTTTCTGAGGTTAGAACATGGTGAAATACCATGCTTGTGTTAGTCCTGTTTCGTGGCTTCTTTTACTAGATGCTGGTGCCCATAAAAAAGAAAATAGGATTTTTCCATCTGTCATTGGAAAGGAGCAGTGGTAGCATCAATTTTTAGGCTGTATTTCCCTCCCCAAATGTGAAAATTTCATATTGCAATTCCGATGTAGGATATGTGAGACGTATTTTATGTGCTAACTAATGTTATATCGGCCCACATTTTTTGCTGTTGCTGTGGCAACCGGCAGTGTGCGGTTGTAGCCTGAGGCCACCTTGCTTCAGGGCATTGCTTATCTTTTGCTTTCTGCTCTCTGTTTGCTTGCCCATTCCACCCCTGCAAACTTTGGCCAATGGGGATGGGAGGTAGGCGGTAAAAACTCTTTTCTTTCACATCTTTGGGCAGATAATCTGAGGCACATTATACATAGTTTCTCAGAGAGCTCCCAGCTCTGGTTGCCAGATAAAATATAGGATTCCCAGTTAAATGTGAATGTCAAATAAACAACAGATACTTTTTTTTTGAAGTAGAAGTATGTCACAAACATTGCATGAGACATCTACCAAAGGAAAAAAAAGCGTTGTTCATCTGACATTTAATTTCATCGGAGTGCTTGCATTTTTATTTTCTGAATCTGGCAACCTTATGTCCAGTGGAATTGAGACCTAGTTGTGTGTGGCAGTACCCAGGTAGCACCATACCCTTGGATCAGAGTGATTTCTTTTCTCCCCAACCCCCCTGCCTTCCATCTTCAAAGAAATTATCCACAAGCCAGCTTTTGTCTCAGGCTCTTTTTTTTGAGAAAGTCAAGCTAAAATGTAAGGCTAAATATGAAGCACTGTAGGCGGTAGCTCATTGGTTCGTAAATATATAGACTATAGCTCACTGAGAATAACTGGGTTTATAATTACTGGGTATTTTCTGAGTAATCCACATGTCATTCTTAGTTCTTGTCTTTTGAAATCTAGGTAAGATTGATTAGAACTGCCAATGCTCTCTGAAAGGCCAAAGCTGCTCCTTTTTACCCACAGATATATGCATTTTCTGAGATGCTTATATCCTGTTGTCAAATCATAATCCTGTGAATTAGTTTGGTTTGTGGATCACCTCACTGACCTACACATCTTGGATTGTCCTGCCTACTGATAGTCCAGATGTACAAATCAGCTCTTTCCCCAATCCCCAACCAAGGTTCAAAGGCCAAACCCAATCAGGCACTAACCAACCTAACAAATAAAAGGTTTTTTTTTTTACAGTAAACTTGATTGCACATTTGGGTTTCAAATTGAATACCACAAATCCTTTTTCTAAAATGATCCTTTGCCTTTGCCATCACTGGGAATTGTTTCCTGGGCTGCCTTGTCCCTTATAGTGCTCAACTCTGGGTTCCCAGAGCCCCTTTCCTCACTCCCTCCCCAAGTCTTCTCAAAATGAATCCCTAGCCCTTAGCACAATGTCAGGCAAATGGAGAATGCTTGTTGACTCTATAGATGAATATAGTGCTTTTTATGCACACAATTTTAAACCAAAATTTGTCCAATGTTTCTTCTTTCCAAAACACTTCTACTTAATTTTTTTTTTGAAATTTTCATTATTGTTAACCACCCTCCCCACCCAACACATAATTAAGAAGGTAAAAACAGAAGAAATTTACCATATATCAACAGAATATTTCTCACAGCATGTAACAGTCAATAAGTTTATTATTGCATCAGAAGCACTGATTAGAATAAATTCTGTGGATTTAGGCTATATGGATTTTTAGTAGAAAGCTAGCTATTGAAGAAAACAGCAATGATTACATCAAAGTGCTGATAACTGGGAAAAAAGTATCAAGAAATATATTTTATGGTGGTTGGCCATTTATGAAACTCTTTATTTATGAGATCTGTCATTTACAAACCATATGTGAGAGCCTACTACTCGGTTCATAAAGGTATTTCTTTAAGGAGAAAATTCTCTAAAAGTGTATTATTCATCTCTTCTATTTTTCCCTGGGCCTGATATTTTTAAACTTTATTTTATTTAACTTATTCTTTTTTCTTGGGTTAATCCCTTTGTGCCTGGCTCTAAATTGAAAAGCAAATAAACATTTTTTCCAGCTTTATTGAGGCATAATTGACAAATAGAAATTCTATATATTTAAGGTGTACAAACGTGATAGTTTGATATATGTGTACATTTTGAAATGATTACCACAATTACATTAATTAACATATCCATCAACTCACAGTTATTATTTTGGGGGAGTATGGTGAGAACACTTAATATCTACCCTCAGCAAATTCCAAACATACTGTACTATTAACTATAGGCACCTTAGTGTGCATTAGATCCCCAGAATTTACCATGAGGCTTACCTGAAACACCTTACTAAGTAGTTTTTGATGGTAAATCTATTTAAGTGACTTGGTTAGATAAACTGTAGGTGAAAGTATTGGAAACCACAGGCAATCTGATATAAGGGTAAATTATTTCCTAGATCATGCCAACAGAAACTTATTTATTGCATCAATGTAAATAATAACATTAACAATAATATTATAGAACAATATTAAATGTTTCTGTGTATGTCAGACATTGTGCTGAATGATTTACCTGTCTTCTATCTCAATACTCTTGTGCAGAAGCTGCTGCCATGACTTACATTTTATACATAAATTAAGTGTTTGATTTATGGCCCCTACAAATAGTAAGTGAAAAAAAATCAGAAGTCAGATCAAGGTATAGCTGAACTCAGAGTCCACATGCCACATCATTTGGGAAATAAGGATGTGAACTAAATGGGTGGTCCAGGGATGCCTGGGTGGCTCAGTCAGTTGAGCATCTGCCTTCAGCTCAGGTCATGATCCCAGGGTCCTGGGATCCAGCCCGGAGTCAGGCTCCCAGACCAGCAGAGAGTCTGCTTTTTTCTCTCCCCCTTCTCTGCCTCTCCTGCTTCAAACAACTGCCCATGCTTTCTCTCTCAAATAAATAAGTAAAATCTTTAAAAACAAATAAATAAATGATGCGCATGATCAGGGTGAGGTCTCTTGGTAGTAGAATGAGGAATTGTTATAATTAGAAATCAATACAAAATTTATTTATGTTGCTCTTTTTCCTCCTCACTACATATTGATGAAGTTCTTATTTATAAAATCTGAACAAAGTGCTCATTAATCTTGCTTTGTCATAAATCACGTTATGTCACTACTATACACACATGAAGGAAAAAGAATCTTTTAACACAATTGAGGTCCTGACTCCAGGTTTGAAGCTTAATTTCCTATTTCTGTTTACCGTTTGGGAATATCTGTGGTTAGTTTGGTGACTAAGCTGATGAACTACAGTAGCTGCTTTGATAATGATTCAATCTCAGTTTAGTTACATCAAAAAAAAAAAAAAATCCCCACTCCAAAACAAACCCCACAGAACAAAGGCAAGTTAGGAGAAACACTATACGTTAGAAAAAGTCTTTGCATGTTATTGCCGAGATAAAGATAAAATAACTCTTTGGCATTGTTCTAATATAGGAGTCATTTTCTTTAGGGTCTTTGAACTCCAACTTCTTAAATATCTTTAATGTTTGTGGGCAAGAGATAATGCTAGTAGGTAGGAGACACACAGCAGCATTCTATTTCTGTCTTCTCTTATTGGATTTTTTAAGCCCAAGAGAAAACCCCAAAGCTCTGCAATAGAAGGATTCTGATAGCTCTTTATGCCCTGTGGAGATAAACAACTTTACATCCAATATATAACTAAATATTTTTCATTCTGCTACTATCTCTTGGAGTGATTATTCTCTTAAGCAAATGACATCTATCAGCTCACTTCATTAGCATTAAACTTTTGTTTGCATGAATTCAGGTTTTCTTAATTTTGAAGAGAAACCTTATGATAGATGGTGTATTCATTTATTTTAAAACCCGTGGTTTAATTTTGTTTAGTAAAATCAGCTTCCAACAAGTGTGTTGTGGGTGGAGCATCTCACATCGTTACTGATAATTCTGTCTGGGGCTGGCAGTAGGTATGTGTGGCTTGTTCTTTGCTCATGCCATTTTGCAAGAGATTGGGCCGAACAACTGCACCCACGAATCAGTTATACCACCAGGAATTGAAAAACTTTTCAGCTGTTGTGAATGAAGTTGGGGGTGACACAAATCTTGTTTGGAGAGCTTACTGTGTGGTGCTGGAGAATTAATCTTTGACTGTAAACCTTCTTCTCTTTCCTTAATCAGATAAACTGTCTGGCCTGAAACACAGGTCTTTTCTTTTCACAGACAGCTCTGTTTTCTCCCCAAAAGAGATTTTGTCCAACATAAGGACATAGTTCCTTATGTTCCATAGTCTAAGGAGAAAGAGTCTTAGACTTGTATTAGACTTTTATTCTTCTTCTAATAGTTATGAGAAATAGAGAAAATTGCTATTAAAAATTTAAAAATTTGCTTTAGGAAAATTTGAGGTGAGAAAATAATTTGCATCTTCCTGCTTTGGTGAAGTATAACTAGACTAATTTAGTTTTTAAAAAGGTATTTATCTCATTTCAATAGGAAATACAAACATGACTTAAAAACGAAATATGCCTTTACCATATCACTGATGGGTAAGTAGAGTTTAATCATAATGGTACAGGCATAGCTCTTACTTTACAAAATGATAGTATATTTTTTATTTGATGTTTTTTACTTGGTATTTAAAAATTTTTGAGATTTTCATATCTCTGTTGCTGAATATTTTTCATTTAAAAGATTTTTTAATGTAATGACATAATTTTTACTTTTTTCAGCCAATTGTTCACCAAGTGTTTGACAATTAAATCACTTTTTTTCTCCTCTCTTTGCTTTTTCCCTTCCCTTCTTTCCTCCTTAGTGGTTTTTTTTTTAATATTTTATTTATTTATTCATGAGAAACAGAGAGGCAAAGACACAGGCAGAGGGAGAAGCAGACGCTGCATGGGGAGCCCAAGGTGGGCCTCCATCCTGGGACTCTGGGACTCTGGGATCACGTCCTGAGCTGAAGGCAGATGCTTAACTGATGAGGCACCCAGACCTCTCTTTAGTATTTTTAAACTGCTCTGGATACTGGTCATATAAATAAGTGTATTTTTTATTATCACATCATAGGATACAGTTTAATGACTTACCTTGTGTCTTTTCTAGTTGCTTTCTTAACAGATTAGTCAATTTATTATATTTACGTTCAAATATTACATTTACATGTCACACTGGATCTCATGCATCAGTTAGTAAATTCAAATTATTTTTTTGGCATATGTTTTTATTGGAGTTCGAATTGCCAACATATAGTGTAACACCCAGTGCTCATCCCGTCAAGTGTCAAATAATTTCTTGTATATGAAATATTTTTTGTAATAATATTTATAAAAAGGAAGATATATAAGGAAGAGAATTGGACACCCCCTGATGTTATAAACGCTTTTGATATGAACTTTAATGATCCCCACCTCTTGGCAGTCCTAGTTTTGTGAATTCTCTCCTCCTGAATAACTCGCTTCTAATAGAATGTAGTAGTGTTGAGAGGATGTAACTTTTGTGATTAAGTAGCAAAAGATTGAGACCTCCATCTTGTTAGCAGACACTCTCTGTTGCTGGTTTTAAAGAAGTGAACTGCCACATGGAAGAGGCCCACACAGCAAGGAACTGAGGGTCGCCTCTGGCAATAGCCAGTGGTGAACCATCAGTCCGACGCTCCTCAAAGAAATGAGTCCTGACAACAATCATGTAAGTGAGCTTGATTCTTCCTCAGTCAAGACTCCAGAGGAGACCCCAAGGCTTGATTGATGATGTAGTTACCACCTTGTGAGAGTCTGAAGTGGAGATCCCAATTAAGCCCTGCCTGGATTTCTGGCTCATAGAAATAGAAAGATAATGAATGTGTGTTGCTTTAAGCTGCTAATTTTGGGGGTATTGTGACTCAGAAATAGATAACTGATACAATTGATAACAGTTCATTGTTTTCTTTTCAAGTCTTTTTTTTTTCAAGAAACAAATATATATGCATATTAAAATTAGGATAACGTAAATATAGTTTTGCTCCCTGATTTTTCCTACACATTTCTATAATTAATACTAAATAAACCAACAGAACCCAGATTTTTCATCGTAAAATATATTATATGATTATATAAATATAATTGATGAAATAATGCATAGACTTTTAGTTTATTATTGATTTTATGATACTAAATAATTCTGTGAAAAAATTCTTCTACATAAATATGTTGCTTATTCATTACTTTTTAAGCATATGAATCTAAAAGTGATTTACTTGAATAAAAAACATTTTATTACATAATATTACTGATGTTGGTGATATTACCAAGTCCCATCATTCCAAGAATATTGGTGATATTACCAAGTCCCACTGGTGATATTACCAAGTCCCATCATTCCAAGAAGATTGCCTTGATTTTTTATTTCTACCGGAAATGTGTGAGATAGTCATCCCCTTGTCATGTATTAGTTAACAGTGATATTATAATTATTTTTCTTACTTAAAAATTTGATAGATAAATTTTATTTATGTTAATTTCTAAAAAAAATTGATCAAATTTTCACTGTTTAATTAGCCATTTGGATATTCTATTTTTTAGTAAAACTCTGGCTCAAATTTCGGTGATTTTTATATTGTGATATTTGTTTCTTTCTCTACTGATTTTAAGAGTCATTCCATATTAATGATTTCAGTTTATTAGATAGTATGCAAATAGCTTTTTCTTAATAATGTACCATACTTTAAAAATCATTGTGTTTTAAAATAACATTTATTAAAAAAAAAATAAATAAATAAAATAAAATAACATTTATTTAGATCTTGATTCTAAAGCAAAAGGCACCAAATATTTTCACTTTTCTAGCAGCATCTCTCTTTCACCCATACACATTCATTGTTGACATTCCACCTAGTAAAAATATCAATGCCAACAGTCTTTATTAAACCTGTGTTATATGTAAAGCATCTTTTATTTACTTAAGCACTGTAATATGTATTTTCCTATTTGATAGTCATCACAACCCTGTCTGTCTAGGTAGGTACAGAAGGTCTTATTATCCCAATTCTATTAATATTTTAAATGTAAGTTCAGAAAAGTTACTTAATGTTGCAGAGTTTAGTAGTTGGTAAAGTTGGACACAAACACATCCAATACTTCTCCCTTCATGGTTGTACTCCATACTGTATATCCAATATTATTCTAGGTATTGATGGCTGCAGACAAAAGAGGGTAGAGAATTAATGTCTATAATGTGCTAGATTGTTTATGTACATTAGTTTATTTAATCCTTACAACAATACTGTAAGTAATAATTTCCTTATTTTTATAAAGGAGGCATAGAAGTCTCAAAGATTTGCTCACTCAAAGTTATAAAATTATTAGAGGATATTATCCAGCTCCTAGGCAGGGTGTATTTAAGGCCTATGATCTGCTCTTTTATAGTTTTGAAATGGCTTAGTGTAGGGAGCAAGTGGAATTTATTAAAAAGCTGGTTTCTTTTAATACTTCTCTTCTTTCATTGTCTTTGCAATTCCTTTCTTAGGACTCTTTCACATAAATGAGGTTTCACTGGGACTGAATTTTTTACTTGGTTAACATCTAGTGTTTGGGTAAGGCTTATGTCAGGCATTGCCACCTCCAGGAAGCCTGACTTGAACTTTTTTGTCCTTGCTCAGAAACTACGTGTATCTCCATCATGATACTCATCTCATTTATTCTATTTGTCTATTTGAGTATTTGCCTAACCATTTAAAAATGTGAATTTCTTGGAGGACTACTTGTGATTCATTTTGAATTCTCCTTGCCCACTACAGTACCTGGCTCATGGTGGGTACTCAATAAATGTGAGTGAAGAAAAGGATGGAATGGCAGGGATGTTTCAGACTGTAAGGGGATGTAGCTGGCTCGTCTCTATTTCTGTAGAGCATAGGAATCTTAGGTGCTTAGAATATACAGTCTCAACATCTGCTTGTATTGGAGTTCCATCAGAAAGGTCAGAAAAAGGGTTGTTTTAGGCTTTACCACTGTGGGTACCTATTTGAAGCTTTTAAAATAAATTCAAGAAGATTAAGATAGAATGGTTAACTTAAATATGACATTTTAGATTAAATGACACTTTCTAGAGGTTCCATAGCATTTTAAAAAAAGAAAAAAGAAAAAAAAGGTGGAAAATCTGCCCTAAAAATGATACACATTTTAATTTTACTGTCAAATGATACATGCTTTAATTGTACCATTTTTCTTGAATAAATTTGGAGTAGTCATATACTCCATGCATGAGCATGAATATGTGTATGCATACACATGATATTTACCATATAGCTTAATTATGGACTATAGTTCAAATGCTGGATATAAATGGTAATTCTATCATTTTTTTTCAGTTTCTGCAAGTAGAAATTGAAGGCAGTGATAATCATCATGTTTTATATATAGGAGAGAATTTAAAACCCTTTTTCTGAAAAATAAAAATAAAAATAAAAACTTTTCCTGAAAAAGCATTAATATACTAAAAAAGAAAATACTAATTTTAAATACAACAACCAACTAAAATCCATTCATGTCTTTTATTTAGTAGTTTGTGATTCATTTTTAAATTAATATAGATGAAATGAGCATAGTGCACAGTAATCTTCTCTTTAGTGGGCTTGCTGATGAAAGTGGCTTATCTTCAAACTTCAAAATACATTCCTGAAAAGATGTAAACAATTAAATTGATAATTAAAGCTGAACAATGACATATTAGAAAAGTTAGCTATAGAGTAGTTAGTACTAGGCTATGTGTATGCAATGCAAAGGAGTTGAACTATGTATTTGCATTTGCCCCATTTGAAATTATATAATTTGGGAGGGAAACATTTCTTGACAAATCAGCGGGGTCACTGCCAGTTTGGATCAAAGAGAAGCTTCTGGCAGAATAATCTAAATCCCAAAGATCCTTGGGATTTTTTTTTTTTTTTTTTTTTTAATTTTTATTTATTTACGATAGTCACACACACACAGAGAGAGAGAGAGAGAGAGAGAGAGAGAAGCAGAGACACAGGCAGAGGGAGAAGCAGGCTCCATGCACCGGGAGCCCGACGTGGGATTCGATCCCGGGTCTCCAGGATCGCGCCCTGGGCCAAAGGCAGGCGCTAAACCGCTGCGCCACCCAGGGATCCCGATCCTTGGGATTTATAAACCAGTTATAAATTCTCTGCTGAAGAATTTCCCAAATACAGGAAACACGTTGATACTATTAATTAATGAGCAAAGTTTAAAAAAAGAGGATTTCAAAAGGATGGCACTTCTGAATATGAATATTGATGGACCTACTTTAAGGTCACAGAATATATGTAATAAATATTAATGGATGCCTCCTTTTTTTTTCAAAGAGACAAAATATCACTCTCAGAAGAGTTAGATTTTTAAAGAATTCTAATTATGGTGTTCTCTTTAATTCCCAACAGAATCCTATACCCTAAAAAATCTGAAACATCTGTTTGATTAGTAATTTCCATTCAGTAACTGTGCTGTACCCACTAGCCACACACATGCTCTAGCACCATCTAGCTAGATTCCAAGGTAATTCATTACAACTCAGTTTATTCTAGTCTGTAATTATTCCATCTTTTCTTTTCATCTTTTAATTATACTGTATTATTTAGGTGTTTTTGTCTTCCCTTCTCTTTAAACATTGCCCCCAGGGATTTTTTTTAATCCTGATTTTCATAGTCTAATGTGGTAAATGGAGTCCCACTCCTCTGAAGGGGTATTCATCAGTGATAAATTCCTGGCACATTACAATAGCATTTATTTCTATCATAAACATGAGGCTCTGATTAGGTTTGCATTTTTGGAAGGTTGTTCCTTGAAGTTACTAAAATTCCAAGATTAGTTGCCTCCACTCACACTGAAATTAGTTTTTGACAGTCAAGAAGAGGTTAAGGTAAGACTCTGGGTTCAGTAGTACACCCTTCTGCAACAGGCCAACCTTGGCAGGTCTTGAGTGCCAGGCTGAGGAGGTAGGACTAAAACACAGTAAGAGAATGGAGGTGAGGGTGGGAGTGCCAGTGACAGAGGCACAATCTATGGAGAAGCAGAGGATGGCTTTCAATAGGAGAGTCCTAAACAAAACCAAGGAACTTGAAAAGGAGAGAGTAGAAAAAGGAGATGGGAGACATGAAATAGAGAAATCAAACCGAGGGAAGACAGGGGTCAGTCTGGGGTAAAGAAAGTATAAGAACAAAGGAAGTCCAACAAAGAAAAAAAAATAAAGGAAGAATAAAAGAAGAAAACCGAGAATAGGGATTTGTTTTCACCTTCACAGTTAACATTCTTATGTGATACTACCTGTCTGAAAACCAGGGTCTGCAAACTGGAACCAAATCAACATTGTTGATAGTTAACTAATCCACCAACATTCACTTTCTTGATCTTAATTCGATAGGGAGAAATTTACACGAGTTGACAATACATTTTGAAATAAGAAGCTGGTCTTTGTATCCCCTCCATCTTCAGAGTCAGTTTACTCCTACAAAAGAAAAAAATTAAAGAAAATCGAGATTTACTTTAGTGAGTACTTTACATATTACTAACTTTTTCTCATGGAGAAGCTGAGATGCTCATGGGTCCCCAAAGAAGCTGAGAGACATTCAGAGCTTCCTCCATGAGAATAAATTGGTATTATTGTATAAAATCATATTTCAAATGGCTTTTTTTGCAGTTGACAATGAGTCAACTCATCGTAATAGGTGCATATGTAAGGATTTTTGACAGTTCCTTAATGTAAAAGAATATGAGCAGAATTCTATACAGTGCTCATCGAGGTAAGTGTCCTCTTGGGGCAGCCCAGGTGGCTCAGTGGTTTAGCGCCACCTTCAGCCCAGGGCCTGATCCTGGAGACTCTGGATCGAGTCCTGTGTTGGGCTCTCTGCATGGAGCCTGCTTCTCCCTCTGCCTGTGTCTCTGCCTCTCTTTCTCTGTATGTCTCTCATGAATAAATAAATAAAATCTTAAAAAAAAAAAAAAAAGGTAAGTGTCCTCTTAATCCCTTTTTATCTATTTCACCCAGCCACCTCCACCTCTGGCAAACACCAGTTTGTTTTCTGTATTCAAGAATCTAACTTTTGTTTATTTGTAATATTAATGGTTTTGTAAATATTACTTACCATTTCTCATTTAATGAATGTGTCACATGATTCTGCAGGACTTTCTCTTTGCTATTCCTCAGTACTACTTTGTGTCTCTATGATACCCAATCTCCCATTTGTCTTGCCCGGCTCTCTAGCTTCTGTACAGGAATCCCTCCATCACGAATGCCATCTGTACTTTCAGGAGACTTGTTACTAATCCTTGCTTGGTTATGAACAGGTAATTAAGATATCAGCAGGTATTGGGTTGAGACTTACCTCCTTGTAAACATTTTTCAGAGGAGATCTATATCTATCTATCTAATCATCTATATTTTAAATGATAAGATAATTTATTCCATTCTACAAGAGACCCAGAAGTGGGTCAGGCTCTAGATTAGGTAATGCAATGCTCAAAGATGTCAAGGACTCAAGTTCTTTCTTTTTCCTTGATATCTTCAAAGTCACCTCCACCCTTAGGCTGATTTTTGTCATGGTTATAAATGGTGGCCACAGATTCAGATCAACAATGCTCAGAGGAAGACAGACTCAAGACTTTTACATCCTATTTTTTTTAAGAGGTGAAGAATGCTGGGGTGCCTGGGTGGCTCAGTCAGTTAAGCATCTGCCATAGGCTCAGGTCATGATTCCAGGGTCCTGAGATAAAGCCTTTCCCACCATCCCCCACCACTGCACTGGGGCTTTCTGCTCAGTGGGGAGCCTGCTTCTCCCTCTCTCAGCTCCTTCCCCTGCCTCTGTGCTCCCTCTCTCTGTCAAATAAGTAAATATAATCTTTTTTTTTTTTTTTAAAGGTGGAGAAAGCTTTCTTAGTAGCCATCCAAGAGACTTGTAATGCCTTGGTAAGGATTGGGTCACGTTTATTCCTTAACATGGAAAGAGGGGATTACAATGATGGGCTAATGTGCTTCTCAGTCTTGGCTGCATTTGAAAGTGGGCAAAACTACTGATACCTGGATCCCACCCCCCAGGGATGCTGGGATGCAGCCTGGAGCATTGAGACTTTTAATGGAAAGATATTTTGAAAGGGATTCTTAAAGGAAAGAAATGTTCAAGAGTTAAAGTGATAAAAAAGGTACAATAATAGTTGGTTGAATACATATTTTTAGACGAAACTTCCCAGTCACCACAGGGGTCTGCTGTTAAGGCAGCCCCTACTCCTACAGTCCCAAGAAGTTTTAGCATCACCACCTTCAAGCCTTTACAGAGATTTGTCCATAGGGCTTGTTCCATATGGCTGGAGAATTGCAGGAATATGAAATTATTAGCCTTTCAGTGCTTTGGCCTGGTCCTGTCTGACTCCTAGGCACCATCTGACTGCATCTGTGAAGCCACAGTATGCTTTCATGCACGTTGAACAGGTGAGTGCGGGCTGAAATCCAGCTTTCTCTGCTGCTTGGAACTTCACTCTGGAGCCAGAGTGTCCTGGGGGACAGTGGGGTCTTTATGGAGGGTTACAAATGCAAACCTTTTAATCACTTCTACTCTCTATAGAATGAGGAATTTTGGCTTATTGCTAACAACTGAAAGAAAAAATTAAAATAAAGTATAAAATACATTACACTCTGTATAGTCCTGTTTTATTTAGATTCTCTTCTTAGGATACCATTATAAATACTCTTTGGTGTGCTATCCAAAACATGGCAAATTTTCTAATTTTTTATTCTAAAGATTCATGATAAGGTAATAGAGAATACTTCAGTGTTCTCTCATTGTAAAAATACTAGATCAAGAGAGGTTCCATGAGACTCTTTCCTGAATATCTAATCAAATTCCTGAGCTGTCTAGTTGCATGTATTCATGATTCATTTACTGAAGTTTTAAAGTAATGAGCCCTGACTTTTAAAAAATGAGCTGTTCTAAGTTGCTTCAGTTGGACTCCCAAGGACAGATAGCATCCCCAGAAAAGTGGAAACATAAGACCAGATGGCAGTTTTATTACTAATTCAGGGCTTCCTAATAACTAGTTTTTTTTTTTTTTTCTAATTTCAGGAAAGGCAACCCTTATAATTTTCTCAATTTCTTCATTGGTATAAGTAGCACTATAAAAAGTACTTCATTTTAATTCTTTTCCCATCACAGCTATTAACAAGCATTGCATTTCACATTTCATAGGCATTGTCTCATTTATTGTTCATAATGACTCAACCAAGTTAGGCATTTTGGCCTTGTTGCAGATGAGGAAATTATAAAGCAACATATCCAAGGTCACACATCCAGTAGTGGTAGAGCTGGGATTTGAGTTCAAAATCTAACTAATCTAATCTGATGGGTCTAAGTTGGAAGCCACCCTTTCATTAGGTGATATGCGCACCAAATAAATAAATAGATGATAGAAAGATAGATGGATGAACAGATGGATAGATAAATGTGTAAATTGTTGTCCTGCTACAATACTGGATTACCTAATGTTGGATTTGTTATTCACTGTACCATTTAAAGTTACTTTAAAAACTTGACTTTAAAAATACATATTGGTCCAGGGTGCCTCAGTGGTTCAGTTGGTTAAGTATCAGACTCTTGATTTCGGCTTAGGTTATGATCTTACGGTCTTGGAATTGAGCCCTGTGTCTGGCTCTGTGCTCAGTTGGAGTCTGCTTAAGAATTATCTCTCTCCCTCTCTCTTTGCTCCTCCCCACTCAAATAAGTAAATAAATCTTTCATATATATATATATATATCTTTCACATATATATATATGATATATATATTATATCCCTTCATATGTCATATATATATGAAAGATATATATATAATCATATATATCATGATATTATATATATATATATAGCCTGTGAAGGGATATAATTATTGCCAGCTAATAACAATAGCAACAACACCAATGACAGTCATTAGAATTAATTATACACTTATTATGAGCAAGCAAGGTCTTCTGCTAAGAACCTTATATAATAAAAATGATGATGATAATAAAAAGAACAATAGTACTATCATTACAACTATAAAGTAAGAGCAAATAGTACTTAAAATGCATTTTAACTTAAAATGTCCCCGCTACTTTTCCAAGTATTTCACATGGATTTTCTCAGTCCTTCTAACAACCGTATGAGGTTGGTCCCATTATTCCCTCCATCTGTCGAATGAGAAAATGGAAGTGCATAGAGGTCAAGTACTTTTCTCAGGATTGCCTAGTTGGTAAACAGGAAAGTTGAAGTTTGAACCCAGGCCATTTGAATATAAAGTCCTGTATTTCACTACATGATTTAATGTGGTCATTCAAGTAAAATAATATATGTGATTTGCTCCTTGAAATAAAATAATGATTCTTTAAATTCAGCTATGATCTCAGGGCACCTGGGTGGCTGACCTAGCACAGAGTCTACTTGAGATTCTCTCTCTCCCTCTCCCTCTGCAACCTCCCCCCACCAAATAAATAAGTAGATCTTTTTAAAAAATCAGCTATGATCTGTTTCACTGAATTACATTTAAGAATAAACATTCTTGGGAAGCCATCAGCGAGGGAGAAAAACTATGAGAGACTTTAACTATAGGAAACAAATGGTTACTAGAGGTGGGGTAGGGGGAAATGGGGTGATTGGGTGATGGATCTAAAGGAAGGTATAATGTGATGAGCACTGGGTATTATATGCAACTGATAAATTATCAAACACTACATCTAAAACTAATGATGTACTATATATTGGTGAATTGAATTTAAAATTTAAAAAATATTAAAAAAAGAATAGGCATTCTTGTGGTAGTAAGACTTTAGGTCAATATTATATAACAAATATGTATAACATTAAAGAGACAAATTGCCTAAATTAGATTCTCTGAAAAGTCTCTTCTAAATAGAATACATCGTTTTCAATATTCTATGTCCTATGGACAGGTTCACATATAGTAATTTGATAAATATTGCCTTTGGGATTTTAACAACTCTATTTTCAGTTTTAATGAAATTTTGAAGTTTTGACATAAACTTAGGCAGACCATAGAACTAGTCTTTCTCCAGAATAAATTGAAATCTAGAATTATATATTTTATTATTATGTGAGACTGCCATTCTTAAATTTTAAAATTTCATTAAGTGGGTTTTAGACTTTAGGGACTTATAAATTTGGAGTGTCTGTAGAGTTTGTAAATGTGTGTACCATATTTTTTTCAGTTTGCTGTCACTGATGAAACTGTGTAAGATGGCACTAGGTTTTTATACCTACCAGTCTCCCATAGATATGCAGGATGGGCCTAAAGGCAGCCTCTCTGACTTTAGGAAAGGGCTACTCAGGTGGTTCTATTTGTTGTTAATGATGAGCCTATTCAATTCAACGTGGAATTGCTGTGTTCATTGTATTAGGCTCTATGACTGATGCAAAGATGGGGCTTAGCTCCTGTTCTTGAGTGGCCCAAACTAGTGGCAAGGTGGAGCCTTCATAGGGCACTCTAACATTAGGCTGGTGGTTATACAAACTGGTAATAGTAAATCAAACCCAAGTACTATAACAATATATGGTTGAGAGAGTTCATTTCTGATTGAGGGGGATATTGAGAAGTGTTTTAAGAGATGGAATTTGAACTGGATTTAAAGGATATGCAAGTCCTTAACTTTGATGTATGGGAAGGAAGATCATTAGCAGGAGTAGAAGCTTTGGAACCCTCTAGGCCAAGCTAAGAACAGTCACCCAAACTCTTTTCTCTGTTAATATTGGGTGTATCACTCCACCTTTCCCTCAGTTTTCTCACTTGCAAAAAGAGGACAAATTATTTGCTTCATACAGGTTTTTCCCCCCTCTGAGGGAGAGGGAGAGAGCGAGAGCAAGAGAGAGAGAGAGCACATACCTGAGTACAGTGAGGGGTAGAGGGAGAGAGAATCCTAAGTAGGCTGGCTCCACCTCCAGTACATGGCTGGACATGGGGTTCCATCTCAACCCTGAGATCATGACCTGAGCTGAAACCGAGAGTCAGTTGCTTAACTGACTGAGCTACCCAGGTGCCCCTGCTTTATTGAATTTTTGTGAGGATTATATGAGAACCTAAAATAAATGCCTAATGTAGTACACAGAATGTTATAGGTACTTGATAAACTGCATAAGCCCACACAGACCACACATACACACAAACACTCTGGAAATAATGTGCCATGTGAATATAGATTGTCACATTTTCAGTATTTTACTGGAGAATTGCTAATTGATAGTAGAATTAAGTGAATTTTATTCAATTATTAGTTATTTTTCCTTACCTTTTAAGTGATCCTTATGTGGTTTGCCTTTCTTCCTTTGCTATTCATAAAAGAGATCCCAGATTTTCCTGGGAATTAAAGTTTCCCAGGAAAAGAGAGTTCCGAGGTGAATATATGGAAACCGTACTTTTACATATTTGGAGGCCTGTTTCCTATGTAATAAAAAGCAGAAAGCAAAATCTATTTCTTTTCATGACAATTTACTCTTTTATGTGGGAGACAAATATTGTTATTACTGAGAGAACCGAACAACCATTGACCTGCGAATGATGGTGGTTACCTAATAGTCTGCAGAGTGGGCGATGAGTCTACTGGAAAGCAGCCCAAGGTGGAATAAATGATGAAATAAAATGAGAATTCTTTCTTCTCTGAGTCCTCATCTGTGGACTGAAGGAGCCTTGCCTTTTACATTAAATGAGGACATCACAGAGGATGTCTGCGGGGAGATGAAGAGGTTTTGTTCTCTGAGTGGACCTAGTCAGAGGAGGGCGATGGAGCACTGCTTCATCTATTTGAATGACTAGAAATGTGGCATGGTGCCCAGAAATTAGGTCAGAGCCCTTGGATGTGGAGGAGAGGTTTTTTCAAGATTTTTTTTTTTCTGGTGTTATAGCCTGACTCACGGAAAACAAATCGATTCCATAGGAATTTGCCCCTGAGTCTAGGTTTTTAGTTGAGGAATCAATTCAGAGAAAAAAATTGCCTATTTATTCTGTCTTCAAAACAATTTACCTTCAGTAATATTGGGTAACATGTAGGTTACTTGTATTCCATTCAATTATCTCTGTTTAAAAACACTACTATTATTCTGTATAACTTCTAAGAAATATATAATTTGTGGACCTCTTCCAAAGAATTCTTTTCGACAAGATGGAAACTGGGAATAATTATATTAAACATAATCTATCCTAAGAATGTTCTATTAAGAATTCCTCTTTGAACATAATTATATATATTAATATTATTCAAATAAATGTTATTGTCATTTAATTAATACTAATAGTAGTCAATATTATTAACTTCTATTTAATCATAATTACATTAACGATCCCTCTCATTAAAGAGTATTTTAAGTGGCATATACTTAACAGTATTTCACTTGGGGGAGATGTTGAGATACTAACTATAATGTTTAATGGAGAAATTTTTAAACATGAAATTTGTAAATTAGTAATTATCTGTATTGTTTTAAGAGTACTTAAACTGAATATGGAGTTTTCTTCAATAGTTGATATTGTGAGATTTTAAGTTTGTTATTATTGAGGGCTTTACATGAGTGATTTAGTGGAAAAAAGGTTTTTAAAATGTAAACATTAGATAAAGAAGTATTACAATAGTCTTGGAAATACCAACAGTTTGCTTTTAAACATGAATCTTGATTCATGTTGATTTTAGGACATAGTTTTTTAAAAATAATATGGAATCTAAAAAATATCTCAAAAATTTTTTAAAAATTTATTTAAAATGAAAACAAGAAGTCTGTTATAGAATACTCTGATTCCAGGGTCATTGAAAACATTTTTTATTGGTTACAGAAGAGAGGTGTTTTTTTTTTTTATGATTCTCTGAGTATTTATATATTGTGGGGGTTTTTTTGAGGTGGATCTGCTGTAAAAAATGCCAATTTCTCCAAAAAGTAAAAGCTATTGTTTAATTACTCCTAGTTCAAACACGGAAATTTTAGAGAACTCTGATAGATAAGTACCTATTTCCTGTGAGATATATCAAATTCTTTTTTAAAAAATTGTATTAATTTAAAAATGATATATAGAATGGAGGAATTCGTGGGACATGAATGAACATGCTAAGTATACATTTCTTTTTACAATGAAAGAAATACTGCTTCCATAGAGAGATAACTGGGGAAAAAAGTTTGAACCATTTTGGAATGTTGTGCAGAAGGTGTGTTGAATGATTCTACTTAGTAGACAGATATTCCATAATTTCATGTGAACATTTTTTTTTTAGCTGTCAAGTGTATATTCTATGATTGTGTTTTGGAATATAGTCTATAGAACATAATGACTTACTTTATTTGATAATGACCATAAGAAACTATTTTTATTACAGAGGCAAGCAGAGGAAAAACTAAATTTCAAAATGGCATTTGATCCAATTTATATATCCCTTATAATATTTTGAGGGCTACATTTAAATATTTACATTTATGCACTTTATAAATATTCCAGGGAATTTTTAAAAATTCATTAATTCAAAGCATATATGAGGCCCTTGAGGTAGCATTGTGAAGAAAAATAGATTTTAAAAAATGCCTGCTCTTGGGGATATTACCTTTAAATTGAGGGAAATGGATAATAAACAACATAATAGATATTTAATCACGTAGTCTGGGTTAAAATCTGTGAAAGCAGGAACATAAGGCAGAGTACAAGGGATCAGGAGTAAGGTAGTACAAGAAAACAATAAAAAAATGTTTTCTTAGGTTGGTCGCTTGTTTGACAAAATAAATAAGATACAGCAGTTCAAAATCTAGTGGTAGTAATGGTGCTGGTATGTGAGGCAAAACATGATATATAATGCAAAAGAGAAACAATCTTTAAGTTCTTTTCTATGACTTTGTGATTTCAATCTAATTATGAACATTAATCATTCCTTTACTGGATACTTTCTACATTCCAGGCCCCATAATTGAACACAGTAAATGGTTATAGCCTCCTTCCCAAATTGTATATCAGATTATTCCTTATGCCTGCTGTGTGCATTTTAGAGGTAAATTTGTGATAAATTTCATATACACATAAAGACTCAGATGTAGATATATTCATTGCCTTAGTGTTTGCAAAGATGGAAAACTGGAAACAGACCAAATAAATGTCCATCAATGGAGGAATGGATAGGTCAATTATGGCCATTTTGGAAATTGTGGAGCAGTTAATATATTGAGCTAAGATTATTATATGTTGTTGTAGAACACACTTAAGATACACTGTTAAGTTTTGAAGAAAATAGGTTTCAAGACAATGCATCTAGGAAGATGATAATATTAAACAAATTCAAACAAAATAACTGTATTTTGGTTTGTATGGTAGATCACTTTCTATTTCCCAACTCTTCCCTTTGCCTCTGTACTGGAATTGCACATTAACATCATTTTTATATGAAATGCTGACTTTATCATACACTAAATTGCTATGATTATTTTTGTCTGTATATCCATGACCATCATCTTCCTGGACATAATGTGTTGATTAATGGAATGCTAGAGGGCAGGATGTGAGCAGAAGCTTTAAATGTACTTGTCTGGTTTCACCTGATCTCTTACACGTCTGCTGTCTGCCTCAAGGATCTAAACTGATCCAGAGCTTGGAGCAGAGTTGCTCTAGCTGCCCCATAACCCCTTGGCCAATAAAAATAAATGTTCTAAGGGGTGACTTGATGGTGCAGTTGGTTAAGCTTCTGGAACTCTTGGTTTTGGCTCAGGTCCTGATCTCAGGGTTGTGAAACTGAGCCCCACGTCTGGCTCCAATCTCAGCGTTTTGTCTATTTAAGACTTTCTTCCGTCTCCCTCTGCTCTTCCTGCAGAGTGCTCCGTCTCGAAAATAAATAAATAAACCTTTAAAAAAATGTTCTGAGTCATTGATTTTTGAGGTTGGTTGTTATGCAACATTATTGCTACAATAGCTGACCCATATAATAATACATTTGTGTGTGAGTCCATAGCAAAATCAGGAACAGTAGCCACCGGATTATTAATTTTTATCTCTAAGAATTCAGATTTAAATGTAAAGAGGGAATTAAAATTATTTTTTATACTCTTGAATTTATTTTAATTTTTTAACTTAAGTTTTGAGTAGGTGACATACTTTTATGTTTCACATATCAAAACATTACAAATATACACTAAGAAAATCAGCTTCCACTCTTTTCTCCCTCCACTCCATTTCTGCCATCTATAGATAATAAATTAGTATCTTGTTAATCTATTCAAAGCCCTTAATGACAATAAAAGAAAAAACAAATTTATGTTGTTATTTTCCCCCTTTAGTACCTATGTTTTGTTCTTGGCATTGCTTTTTTTCTTGCATTTGTATGTCATAGAGATCTTGTCATTGCAGTATGTACTTTCTTCTTTCTTCTTCTTCTATTTTTTACAATGGCATAATATTCTACAATGTGGAAATAACTTAGTTTTTTCAACCAGTCCAATATTTGCTAGGCACTTGCATTGTTGCTAGACCTTTTCTGCTACAAACAGTACCCAAAATGAAAAGTCTTGTATCATTTTCTAAGTGTAGAACCATCTGCAAATATAGTTTCATCTTTTCCTTTCCAGTTTTTATGCATCAAATGTTTTCTCTTGTGTAAATATGTAGCTGAATATGTTTAATACAAGTCTAAGTAGCAGTGTTAAGAGAGGCCATCTTTTTCTTGTTCTTTCAGCATTTCCTCATTAGGAAAGATGCTGGTGTTTGGTCTGGGATGATCTATAGTCATGTTGTATCAGTTGGGTTCTTTGCAATAGATAAAGGAAGATTGTTTCTCTACTCACACACTTCTGACACCAAATGTGTGGGGTTTTCACTCCAAGCAATTCCCCAATTCTCTGCAGAAACCAACTGGATATCCTACAGTTTAATTCAATTCTGACATTAACTGCCTGGAGTTAAGGCAGATCCCTCAAGTTAAGGGCTCAGTCCCACAAGACTGCCTCAAACTCCAGATGCCAATTTTAAGTATTGGATTCCTAGGTTACCTACACTTCTGTCCAACTTGACTACAAATTGGGGGCTCCCATGACTTCCTTTTCAGGTTCAATAATTTGCTATAACAGCTTACGGAACTCAGGGAAATACTTATTATTACCAGTTTATTATACAGAATATAAAGGACACAAATGAATAGTCAAATGGAGAAGTACACAAAATGGTCTGAAGGGTTACAAGTGTAGGAACTTCTGTCTCTGTGGAATTTGGGATATGTGATCTTCTGGGCTTATAGGGATTTGCAGCAAATTGGGAGCTCTCTGAACCTCCCTATTTAGGATTTTTATGAAAGTTCCATTACATAGGTATGATTGATTAAATCCACTGACCATTAGTGATTAACTCAATCCGCAGCCCCTCTCTCCTCCTTGGAGTTGGGGAACAGGGCTGAAGCTTTCAACCTTCTAATCCCATGATTGGTTCCTCTGGTCACCAGCCCCTCCTTCTAGGAATCATCTCATTTGCTTTAACTCAGGTATGGCCTTGAAAAGGGCTTATTATGAATAACAGAAGATGCTCCTCTAGCCCCTCCAACTCAGGAAATTACTGGGGATAAAGAATAAACTTATATTTCTTATTATATATCACAACATCACAACAGTACAACCAAACTAAGTAATTAATGAGAGTTTAATGAAGAAAAGGCTTTTATAAAATGGTGGACAGTATTAAGGCTACTGAAAAGGGATGGTAACGTTTATAGAACTAACAGTAGCGAGGTGGCATGTCCCTCCTTAGGACCAAAGGGGAAGTAGGAAATGGAGGTTCTGGGAAGAGAGAGAGCTGTGGGCAAGAGCCTCCCAAGAGAAGCTGTTCGATTAAGACAATGTGTTAGATTTCTTAATATTGAGTCATCCCTCCCTGCCTAAATCTAACTTTATGCCTAATGTTTTACCTTTTTTTAAACTTCATAAAAATTAAATAATAAAATACATATACTAATGTGTCTGCTTTGTCTGTTTAATATTTTGAGATTCACCCATTTGTGTGTAGATATGTATAGATGTGTATTTTATTCGGTGAATATTCTATCCATTCTACTGTTGAATATTTGGTTATTCCAATTTGGGCCATTAAAAATATTGCTCTTGGGCAGCCCCGGTGGCACAGCAGTTTAGCACCGCCTTCAGCCCAGGGTGTGATCCTGGGGACCCGGAATTAAGTCCCATGTTGGGCTCCCTGCATGGAGCCTGCTTCATTTATTTGAATAAATAAATAAAATCTTTAAAAAAAAATTGATGTTGAACATGCTTGTGAATGTCTCTTAATGTACATATGTACACATTTCTATTTACCTAAGAATAAAATTGCTGGGCTGTTAGGAACGCTTATTTTAAGCCTTACTAGATACTGCTAGGCAGTTTTCCAAAGTAATTGTACTGCTTTACACTCCCAGCAGCAATATAGTAGATCCCCAATTGCACCATATTCTTGCTAACTCCTTAATTTTAGCCAGTCTAGTGGGTTTTGAGTGGTATCTCAGTGTGGTTTTATTTTAATTTCCCTTCTGTCTAATGAGGACAGATACCTTCTTTTTTGAAGTGCTATTCAAGTTAGCTAATTTTTCTACTGGATTTTTTTTTTCTAATTTATTTTTATGAGTTCTTTATATATTCTGGAGATGAGTCCTTTGTCATATTTGATTATATTCTCTCACATGTGAGTTTGTCTCTTTGTATTATTAGGATTCCTTTTGGCAAATAAAAAGTCTTAATTTTTATGTGGGATGGTTAGTTAACGTTTTCCCACATGGCTACTGCCTTTTTTCCTATTTACAGATTTCGGTTGTCTAAAGTTCCTGAAGATAAGAATTATCTGTTTTATTTTTTTATTTTTTAGACTTATTTTTTTAAAGGTTTTATTTATTTATTCATGAGAGACACGGAGAGAGAGACAGAGACATAGGCAGAGGGAGAAGCAGGCTCCATGCAGGGAGACTGACGTGGGACTAGATCCCAGGACCCCAGGATGACAACCTGAGGCAAAGGCAGATACTCAACCCTGAGCCACCCAGATGCCCCTCTGCTTTCATTTAAGACTGCCTTGTCCAGTACCGTAGTGACTATTTAAATTTAAATGCAGGTTAATTAAAATTAGATGATATTAAATAAAAGATTCAGTCTTTCCACCACTCTAATCACAATTCAAGTATTTAGTAGCCAGAGGTGGTTCAATGGCTATCCTATTGGATACAGCAAATATAGAATATTTCCAGTGTCCCAGGCATTTCTATTGGCCTGTGCCATGCAGAATAATGGGAAGATGAAGGCCATATTCCTATAGGAACTAGAACTCCTTATATTTGATTTTTAGCAATGAGAATTAATCATGTTATTTTTGTAACTAAAATAAGAAAGGAAATAGTAAATATTATTATTTATAATAGTAAATTAGTTTAATGAGCTTTGTTTTGAAAAGAAGCAGGTATGATTGTAGGTATATTGTAATCTGATACCTAGCCAAATTTCTTTTTTTTAATTTTTATTTTATATTTTATTTTATTTTATTATTTTATTTATGATAGGCACACAGTGAGAGAGAGAGAGGCAGAGACACAGGCAGAGGGAGAAGCAGGCTCCATGCACCGGGAGCCCAACGTGGGATTCCATCCCGGGTCTCCAGGATCGCGCCCTGGGCCAAAGGCAGGTACTAAACCGCTGCGCCACCCAGGGATCCCCCTAGCCAAATTTCTAAAAGATCATTTGTACTATAAACTAACAGGAACACAAATTTGGTTGTTTTTTTTTTTTTTTTAATTTTATTCATTCATTCATGAGAGACACACAGGCAGAGGGAGAAGCAATCTCCATGCAGGGAGCCTGACATGGGACTCTCCCAGGTCTTCCGGATCACGCCCTGGGCAGAAGGCGGTGCTAAACCGCTGAGCCACTGGGGCTGCCCTGGTATTTGCTTGATAATGATACAGCCTTTCCCCAAAAGAGAATCCTGTTGTCATGTAGAGGTGTTTAACAAACTTCCTTCAACTGTTCTGATTTGTTTGGAGACCACTCTAAATTGTTCTACTTTACAAAGCTCCTTAATTTAAAAATCTTTACTCCTCTCTTTAACATATTTTCATCTTTAGTACATTAAAATTTTGTTTTGTTTTGTTTTTCTAAAATGTAGCTGATACCTTTTCTTTCATCATAAAGTTCGTGGTTGTCTAGAGGATTACCTTATGGTTTGTTTTTTTGAAAGATTTTATTGATTTATTCATGAGAGACACAGAGAGAGTCAGAGACACAAGCAGAGGGAAAAGCAGGCTTCCCAGGAGGGAGCCTGATGCAGGACTCAATCCCAGGACCCTGGAATCACAACCTGAGCCAAAGATAGATGCTCAAACACTGAGCCACCCAGGTGCCTAATGATATGGTTTTGAAGCAAAAGTTTACAAATATTTTCCTTGCTTCAATTTTAAATTGATAAAATTTATAAGTCGGATTTTAAGTAATTTATGTGATTTTTCAGTGTGGAACCCAGATAGAAATCCAATGATTAATTACTGCCTCCCACTTGATGAATTCCTTCACAGATCAAAGGGTAACTTGTTAGCTACTTGAAAATACAAATTGGTTAAAGCCCATGTAGTCCTGGATTGTTCTGATTTCCAAAGTTACCTGTCAAACTTTGAACTAGAGAAAAATGACAAGTTGGAAGGACTAAACAAAAATTACCTCCTTAAAGGGTCCACTGACAATGATAATACATTCATTCATAGCTAGACTGTGTGTGGATGTTTTACTCCAAAGATAACAATGCAGCTTTCATGATGGTTTTGCAGCATATTTGTATTTTGGTAACTTAATTTTTTTTAAGATTTATTTATTTATTTGAGAGAGAGAGAGAGCACAATATTGCACGAACATGTGTGTGCAGCGGGTGGAGCGAAACAGAGGGGGAGGGAGAGGAAGAGAGAATCTGAAGCAGACTCAGTGCTCAGCATGGAGCAGTCTCAGGGCTCAATCTCCCAACCCCGAGATCATTACCTGAGCCAAAACCAAGAGTTGATCGCTTAACCAACTGTACCACCCAGGCACCTCGATAACTTAATTTTTCTAAACACAAAGCAGTCTACATTTTCTCAAATAAAACAGATGAATATTGAAATCTGACAATTTCTCTGTAATACATACTTCCAGAGCATATTGTATGCTCTTCCAGCACTTTTCACAGTTGTAATGATTTCATTATTTTGAAATCATTTGTCTAGTATCTGTCTTTCCAGCTATACTATCAGCTGTGTCTTTTTGTCTAAAATTATCTCCACTTCAAAAATAAAATAAAATTATCTCCACTTCTTAAGACCGTAACCAGTCCTCTATGTATACCAAGGCTATGGGACACTTAGAATTTAAAACTGTTGGGACACCTGGGTGGCTCAGTTGGTTAAGAATCAGATTCTTCGTTTCAGCTCAGGTCACGACCTTGGGGTCCTGGGATCAACCCTGTGGGGCCCCTCATCTGGAGCTGCATGTTGAGCCCGGTGCTCAGTGGGGAATCTGCTTGAGGCTTTCATTGTGCCTCACCCTCTCCTGTGTGTACACCCGAGCTCTCTCTCTCTCATATAAATAAATAAATGTTTTAAAAAAGTAAAACTGCAAATAAGTACTCCAATGTTTGTAGGTTTATTTGGATTCTTATTCCAAGGCTGATTTTTCAAAAGCTTGTTCAATAGGATTTCTAATAATTGGTAAATAAATCTACTTTCCCCCATAGTATTCTGCTATCTGTTGTCTTTTTCTCTCTACTCTTACACAGACATTACTTTGTCTCTTCTACTAGATTGATTATCTGTAGGGCCAAGACTTAGTATTTCCAGTAGGGACTCAATTTTTCCTGATTGAATGATTGACTGCTTGGTTGAACATATAAAAAAATACCAATCCATTATTAACATAAATGTCCTTATTAAGTGAGCTTCTACCAAGGAAATAATTCTTAAGTAAAAGTTACATTTTTATTAAAGTATATTCACTCTAGTCCTCTTGGGGGAAAAGAGAAATTATGAAATATTTAATGTATTATAAAAATTTGAGTTATTTCTAAATAAAATTAGCCAGAACTCAATATTTAATAAGTGCTACTACCCCCCATCTAAACACTGTTCTTAAAAAATAAACTGTTCTTAAAGTTAAGCCTAAGTGCACCTATTGGGAATGCCTCAAATTTTGAGAATTAACGTTGATGAGTAGCTTCAGTAAAATCATCTTGTTATGATTGAACAAGATTAATACTGTCATGAGGATAATAATCAGACTCTGAAGGGATTTTGAGAGAAGATTTCTAAAATACATTTGTAGTGATGATAGTTCAGTGAAATAAGTATTTTTGGTGGAATACTTGAAAGCTAGACTGTTAGATTCTATAGTTTTTACTAATAAAGTCTCATTATAGTATGAGTATAAAATATTTGTATAATACTTCAGAATTTATAAAATGTAATTTCATGGTGCATCTCATGTCATCTTTGAAACCAGAAGCTGTTTGGAATCTACTTTGTTTTACAGAATAGGAAACTGAAATACAAAAGCATTAAGTGGTTATTCAGGACCTAGTAGTTTGTCAGTCTTCAGATTTTACAGTCCAGTCTTTTGAGGGAAGGTAGGACTCTGATCTTCTTCTTTTTTTTTTTTTTAATTTTTATTTATTTATGATAGTCACAGAGAGAGAGAGAGAGGCAGAGACATAGGCAGAGGGAGAAGCAGGCTCCATGCACCGGGAGCCTGATGTGGGATTCAATCCCGGGTCTCCAGGATCGCACCCTGGGCCAAAGGCAGGCACCAAACTGCTGCGCCACCCAGGGATCCCAGGACTCTGATCTTCATGTTTGCCTCAGTGTCTTTTCCATATGAACAACATGGGTTAGGATGGTTTGGTTTCCTACATATATGGGTATAAAAACTATGTATAAAACTATGTATAAAAACTACATATATGGGTATAAGCATATATGCTTATACGCATATGCTTAAGCGTATTAGGATGGTTTGGTTTCCTACATATATGGGTATAAAAACTACATATATGGGTATAAGCACCATAAAGCAGTGTCTCTACACTTTCAAGATGATGGAATCAAATGTAGCTAGAATAAAGAAATGCAAGCTGGTTCAAGCTGGTTAAAAAATTCTCAAAGATATTTGAAAATACTTCTTTCAACGTAGCTTCTTTACTTAGTAGTGTGAGTATTTTAGCCACTGAATTATGGATTTTTTTTTTATTAGGGTTTATCATTGCAGGAGTGAAAAGTAAAGATTGCTTATGTAAAAGTTGACTTAAAACTCTATTCTCTTCTTTAGTCTCTCCCATGTACAGGCATGTATCTTATATAAAATATACAAGGTAATTATTAAATTCAGCATTTTTTTCTTCTCTTCCCATTCCTAAGATTTTACTCTTGAATCCTTAATTTATTGAGAGCTTGCTGGGAGGTTCAGAATGGAGTGTTTTTATTTCAAAAGATGAACTTCAAATACAATCTTCCAGCAGGTTTTTATCATGCAACAGGCTTTCTTTTACTAAGTACATGACTTGAGAAAAAGATTTGAAAGAGATGATACATCCAGGGTCATTTAAGAGCTTCCAAATGACCCTAGGAGGCAGCTTGTGGCCTCTGTATTACCAAAAGAAATAAACTTGTCTAAAAAACCCCAACTTGTTGTTATCTAAGACATTGACAAGTATCTGACCTTGATGTTCCCAGTAAATTGTGATAGTAAACATATGAACAATTACTTTTCTTTGTTTCCTTTCTCTATTGCCCAAACTTAAGGCAACATTAAGATTATAATTTTTTGATTTTGACCTTCTCAATGCTATAAAAAATGAAAATGGTTAGAATTCCTTTCACATGTTGATACACTAATATATTCATTATTTTTTTATTTAAGCAGTAATAGAAGTAGTGAACATTTTAGAATTCTAATATCTTTAATACTCTGGGTCTCTAGAAGGATGGATTCTAGAAGAGAAATATTTTAGCTAGTTGTAATATTCCTTATTTACTGTAAAGCTTGGAATCAATTGTAAAAGAAATGAGAAATATTTAATTTAATTTGGGTAAAATATGGAATAAAGTAGTAAATAGAATCAATACTAATATTCAGGATGTGACTAAGCAGAAGTTATAGAAGTTCTTTCATAACTTCAAGATTTATATTTACCATCTTGTTGCCAATTAATTATTTAATTAATTAAGCAAATAATACCTCACCATTTGCCAGGCCTTGTTCCAGGTACTTGATATTTGTAGGTTAATAAAACAGATGAGCGAAATAGACAATGAGTCCTGCGCACCAGCCACCTATATATAATGCATAGGATCATTTTATACAAGTTCATGCTGTGGATAAAATGCATGTGCACATTTAATAGATTTTAATAACACAGTAAACAATGCTAATGGGGCATCTAAAAGCTAAAGAACCATTGGAAACACATTATATTAAGTCACATGTTGGAGACCCATTTATTCATTATGCAAAAAATACTTCACACACACACTCAGCATGGAAATGCTAAATGAAAACATATTCTTTACTGATCTTAGTGGTTGTAATAATCATGGAGTTGTAAATCCTAAAAATGCAATAACTGGTAGATGGGAAAAGCTCACTTACTGATGTCTAAACAGCATTAACCCATGCTACTGTTGCAATAATCCTCAATAATGCAGTGCAGTTTTTTTCTTGATGAAGCAGACTTGTTGAGCCATAGAGGATCAGTGTGACTTGTAGTAAGTGCACACTCCATTTGGGTCAAGCAAGATGTCCTTGTTGGGACATTTTCATCTATTGATAGGAGACTGCAAAAGAAGTGATTCCCTCCACCCATTACCTCCCAGTGCTTGTCACACTGTGTCTCAAGAATAGAATATCTCTGGAAAAATACCAACATTTTCTTGAAATATAAAGCCATAATTTTATTAAACAATTTATATATCTTACACTGATTTTTAGAGCATTCTTGTAGATTTTTATTTATTATAAATTATACATACATTTTTATCCATATTTATTAAATGACTTATTTATTTGTTATACTTTTTTACATTTAGAAATATGTGGACTAAAAGTAAAATGTTTTAGATGATTTTAAGAACATACACAAGAAATTTACAAATCTTATTTCTATGTTGATGACTAAAGAGAATCAATGATCTATTTGATTGTTTTTAAGCATATTGAGACAATTTATAAGAGATAGAGTCATTCCAGCAATTCACCCAACTTAAGCATTTTAATAAAAAAAAAAAAGACTTTCTGTTCTTGTTGCTTTTGTCCCAGAATTGGGGGGGGGGGGGGTTTGAAGGGAGAAGCAAACTATAGAGTAAGCTTTTAAAAACAGACAAAATGATATTTTCCTTTAGAATGAGCAAGGCAAGTTTCATTGAAAGAAACACATCTCAGGTAAAGCTAGTTTTACTTTTATGCTTCATCTTCTTAAAACTGACTGTAGAGAGGCTCATTGTGTGCCCTACACTTTTTGTTCTGGGCACCTGAGCAGTGCACAATGTATCACTTATCAGTAGAACAAAAGACTCCTTCATCAGGGGAGCGCCAGGGAACATGACAGCTGCAGGCTCAGAGCTTCTGTAGGCTGCTACTTTGCTGGGAAGGAACAGGAAATAGACTATTCATGTGGACTTTCATGTCTAACCCTATTTAATTTGACTCAAGTAAGATTAGCCTCTTTCAAAACATATCCATCCATGTTGAATGGTAATCCTAGATGTTTGTTTCTTATGAGAGACTTGGTTCAGAAAATGTAGAAAATAAATTGTATCATGTAGCTTTTACAGTAGAAACTATAACGATTTTACTTAGCCAAAGAGTACTGCCCTATATTTTGAACAGCCTACATTTTGGAATAATATCTGTTTATTAAAAATTACAATATAAAAATAATAGGTTTTTTTTCTGACTGCAAGACCAAAGAAAATCAGGAAGGTTTTGTGCTATTGATAGTGTAAGTAAATATTTTAAAATTTTTCATTTTGTTTCATTGTAGTTTAATTCTAAATATTGATCTCGTTATTGAGTATATTCCTTTATCTTTATGAAAATATATTTATTCTTGTAGTTCTCTAAGATTTTTTTTTTTTTTTTTTTTTTTTTTTAGTTCTCTAAGATTATACTCATATTCCTGCTAGACCAAACAAGAATTCTGTTTGGAGGGTTGCTAAACTATAGAACCCTAAACTCTTGAGCCATTATAAGAGAAAGAACTTTCTTTAAGCTCAAAGATCTCTTAACCTCTATGTAGGTCACCCCATGTGAGAATAATTTAATGCAGAATATTTCATGCATAAGATGTCAGCACTGATCATGTTTTCTTTCATTTTATGTGTCCCTGACATAAATATTTGAGTAATCATGAATTAGAATAGATATAATGATATTTATGCCACCATATACTCTACGTCAAGACTAAAAACAGAATAATGTTATATATTTGCAATAGGATTAATTGTAGAACCTTATTAATTGAGAACTCTGGGGGAAAGAAAGTCTATATTAAAAAATTAATAGAATGAAAACATTTTACCAAACACCTAATTTATAGCCTGATTCTTAGTGATGTAGTAAAGATATGTCATATAGAGGTTCTTGTTTCAATAGTTAAGAATTGCTTCTATCAGTTTTTGCCAGTAATTGAGTCTATAAAGCTTGAATATAATTTTCTTCCTTCCAAGAATTATCTCTTGATCATCTATAATATTTATGACACGGAGAATAACTATAAATAAAACAACATGATGTATTTTAGGTAGTTTGTTCATAAACACTAGAATATTTGTATTAGTCACTTAAATAACTGAGTGATTAAAATTAATTTTATCACAGTATAATTACAAACTTATGTTTTGTACAGATCTAACCTGCCATTTAGTGTTTTCTGCGTTAGGTCAGAACATTGGTCCAACGTTCAATAAAGAGTATCTGAAATTTGTATTTGGTATGTTGCTTTTGTTCTAATTTGACACCAGATTATATATGCATATCTATATATCCATATCTTTATATATATCTGTATCTATATCTTTTATCCAATCTATTAATTTAGATATAGATTACATGCATCTACACACTAAAAATGTATATATTTCTGTATTTAGATAGAGATATATATAGATACACCCTGGTCCATATACAATGGGCCTGATAAAAATTATAGAATTTCAAGAAAACAATATAATTGTCTCTTAAAAATATTCCCTTTTTCGAGGCACCTGGGTGGCTCAGTTGATTAAGTGTCTGCCTTTGGCCCAGGTCGTGATCTCAGGGTCCTGAGATGGAGCCCCATATGGGCTCTCTGCTGAGTGGGGAGTCTGCTTCCCCCTCTGCCCATGCCCCTCCTGCTTCCTGCCATGCTCTCTCTCTCTCTCAAAAAAATAAATAAAATCTTTTAAAAATTCTTTTTCTTTACTTTTCATAAAATTCTTGTCACATTGAAGCAAAAATGTTGAAATAGTAAAAAAAGGAGTTTGAATTGAAATTTAATTTCTGAAGATTTTTTTGAAAAAAAATTTGAGATGAACTTTTGATAGTGTTATTTGAGCATTATTATGTTATGTTCTCTCCATGTTATACCCAGCTGTTACTTTCATCATCTTCTGTTTTAAAATCAGCCAATTCACCTGTCTCCCAGACTGTTGTTTTCCCTGACATACACTGCTGACTGTAGAATCTACCAGGGATAATTTTTTGGAGTGGTCTAAATTTTCTTGTTCTGCTCCATTCTCAGAATTTCCGGCCACATGTGCTCTGATCATGGTACAGTTAGAACCAATATGTCTTTTTTCAGTTAACTTTTTAAATTTTATTGACCAATATTTGAGAAATTTCTGTAGTCAAATTTCTTCACTGGTGTTTCTTATTCTTTTTTTTTAAGTTATTTATTTATTCATGAGAGACAGAGAGAGAGAGAGAGAGAGAAAGAGAGAGAGAGAGAGAGAGGCAGAGACACAGGCAGAGGGAGAAGCAGGCTCCATGCAGAGAGCGCGACGTGGGACTCGATCCCTGGTCTCCAGGATCACACCCCGGACTGAAGGCGGTGCTAAACTGCTGAGCCACCCGGGCTGCCCTCTTATTCTCTTCACAAACATCTTTCTTCATCTCATTACCACTTCTGTAGCTGTTAGTAAAGTAGTACATTTTGTATGGTGAAATATAAATGACTCCTGTTAAGAGTTAGAGCATGTGGGGTACCTGGGTGGCTCAGTTGGTCAAGGGTCCAACTCATGGTTTTAGTTCAGGTCATGATCTTGGGGTTGTGGGATTGAGATCCACCTCAGCTCCCTGGTCAGTAGGATATCTGTTTGACAATTCTCTCTCTCCCTGTCCCTCTGCCCCCTCGGTGCATGCTCTCTCTCCTTCTCAAATAAATAAATCTTTTAAAAATAAGGGTAGGGTTATGTATTGGTACCTGGTATGTTTGATCATTCTGTATGTTCCAATAAATGCTTGCTGAATTAATCCTCAGAAGATATCCCTGATCATTAGAAAAAAATATATTCTTTTTTTTTTTTTTTTTTTTTTAGTTCCTGGAAGCTCATTTATTTTCAATATTATTCTTCCAGGGAAAACAATTTTTGTAAATTGCATAGCTGTTGGAAAAATGGTAATATTAGAGTAGTAATAAAATAAGCTATTGGAAAATTAGCTTCCTTTATTGTCTTCTCTTCCCTGCCTTTCCTGGGGCTGTTGGTCTTCTATACAGTTCTACCTCTATATTCCTTGGTTTGTTTTTTTTTTTTTACTTTTATTGCAGGAGTGTATTCATCTTCTTTAACCCGTGCATCAGCACTGCAGCCATCCTCTGTATCTGCATGTCTCCTCAGCCGAGATCTTGGGAAACTTTCCTGTTTCAATGTGCATTAGGTGTATGTATGTGCTTGAACAAATACACTACTGATGAAAATCACGGCCTCTGCCCCCTCCCCACTACTCAAGATAGTTAAAAATCATGGTTTACATACTCTGTGCAATTTTATGTTCTCACATGGCTTTAACTGCTATCTCTCTCTAAACCAAAGAACCCCAATTTATTACTTATACGGAGATATTTATCTTCCATTTCCAATTTATATCGTATGTGCAGGTGCATGTGTGCATCCACGGCACCAGGCTTCTGAGATGAACCTTAGTGTCCCTTGTATTCTCTTCTTCGTGCCTCTTACCCATTTCATGCCTCATTTGCATTGAGGAGTGTATTTCTATCATAACTGTACTCTCCTTGATTCTCATCTACTTCTTTCTTGACTGGATGGTTCTATTTGCTCCCCTCCTCTTCTGATGGGAATTTCTATCACTTCCCAGTTACCTTACTTCTTCATGTTGCTATTAGAACTATTTTTTGACAATCACACTTCTGCCTTTAAAAGTTGGTAAGTTGTCAGTATCTAAGCAAACCAACCAACAAACCTTAACGTGGCACATAAAATCTGATACAAAGTGGCCCACATGCACCTCAACACACTCCCTTCTCTGCTTGCCACACATTATTACTCCAGAAAAAAAATATGCATGGAGCCTAGCACATAGTAGACACCCCATGAATGATTGTTCATGAATAAGACTCAGTTTAGGTACCAAAAGCAATTTAAAAATAAACTAAAAATAGACAAATAGAAATGTGTGAATTCTGTAGTGATGTAAGCAATGGTCTAATTAATTGGTTCATAGACTCCAGCATCAGAATTACAGAGTGGGCTTGTTAAAACCAGAATCGCTGGGGTGGACCTCAAGTGTCTGATTCAGCACATCTGGAATGGGGTCTAAGACAAGGTCCCATGATGGTGATGCCTCTGGTCCAGGGGCCACACTTTAAGATCTGCTGGTCTAGTTAATACCATTTAAATTGTCAACTAAACTGAAAGTCATTAGTTTTGCTGTTATTGTTGTTGTTGTTCTCCATCTACTTAAAGGGCCTACTCTTGTTCATGGCACTTGTGTACCATCTACATGATTTCTATTGTATCTTGAAGTCTTCCAAACCTCCTGTGATGGTTAATTTTATATATCAACTTAGCTAGGCAGTGGTACCCAGATATTTGATCAAACACCAGTCTGGATGTCTCTGTTAAGCTCTTTTAAAAGATGATGTTAACATTTACCTCAATAAAGTTTGAGTTAAGCGGGATTACCTTCCCTAATGTGGGTGAGCCTCATCCAAATAGCTGAATGCCCTAAGAGAAAAAGACCCAGCCCCCTGAGGAAGAGGAAATTTTTCCAGCAGTTGGCTTTGGCACTCCAGATGCAACATCCCCTCTTCCCAGAGTCTCCAGCCTGACAACCTACCCTGCAGATTTCAGACTTGCCAGCCCCCATAATTGAATGACTCAGTTTCTTAAAGTAAATCTCTTTCTCTAGCCCTTTCTCTCCCCCTCCCCCACCCTCTCTCTCTTTCTTTTTCTCTCTCCATATAGACTTCCTAAAGTTTCTGTTTCTCTGGAGAGCCCTAACTAATATGCTCACAATGTCCTTGTTCACCATAGGCTGCCACAGCATTGGGAATCACTTGGTAGCTACTCTTAGTCTTTTGCCAGGCCTCTGTAGAGTGACTTGATACCGTAAGGACTTTTTTTTTTTTTTTTTTTTTAGTATTTTGGATAGATATGATATAAGGACTAAGATTTAAAAAAAGTACTATTCAAGTGTCAATTATACATATGGGCCTTAAAATTTCTAATCTTTGTTTAGACTAACAAATCCTACTGTTTTTTAAATGACATCTGTTAATCAGAATACTAAGCTAATAAACAGAATATAGAAGAAGCAGTACACTTTTTAAAAAATTTCTATTTAAGAGCTAACATTTTTAATTGGTAGTTCAAGGTTAATTAGGAAGGGAGACAAAATTAATGGTCATGATGGAGTGGAGTTGTATCTTTTTTGCTTTTATAAATATACTGATTTCAAGTAGAAATTAAGTGCTGGAGAAACAAAATGGAAAAATAATGACAAAATGCCCCTATCTCAAGCTTCTTGGTTCATTGTAAGAAAATTATTTTCTCATTTTCTCTTAGTTGTAGGCACTTCAGTGGCTTAATTACATTTTAGCAGAAACAAAGCATCGACAAGCATTTTGTCCAATTTCACACTAAGGAACATGACCATTATATATACATTTTTCTTTTCTCCAGCTTATATCAATAGGAATGTAAGGATTACACAAAATAATTGCATAAATGCTTACTTCCTGCCAATATAAAATGTCACTGAACACAATGGCAGGGTCTTTCTCCAAATCACTGCTGACTTTTTGGTCTGACCTATGAACGTAAATCACATAAGCTACTTAAAGTTGGAATAATGATCTCTGGAGATTAAAATGATGAAAGCCCTAAGGCTGGCCTGATGCCAAATTTTGATTTCCTGATCGACCTTTGGGGCATAGTGTGGCAAATTTTGGAAAATTGGTCTCCTTTTTTGCAATTCACCCCAATTTAGCTACTGTCATATTTAATATGTGGCAAATTTTTGGCCAGGTAATGTACTCTAAGAACCATGACACTCTGGTATCGTTTTCCCATTTATTAATAATGAGGCTGTGTAGACTAGAGGGTAGGGTGCAGATTTTGAGTAGACAGAAGAATGGTCCAAATTCCAGATTTTCTTTCAGTGACTTAGGGCAAGTTAATTAGCATCTGAGTACAAATTATGAATAAAGTTGTGAGAACCTCTCAAATAGTATTATGCATATCAGAGGCCTAGTTCACTACTGGTCACTGTTGTATCACTTAGGAGAGTCATGCATTTCCACTTCAATGTCTCCTAGACATCCCCAGTTTTACACCCCAATACTAGACTCCTGATCTCCAGCCCCTGCAATGTTTTATCTCAGTTGATCTTAACTCCATCCTACAATTGCTCAGCCTCACTATTTTCATTCCCCACAGAAATGTTTGAGAAAGCTTTTAGATTTCATTCCCCACTTGCAGCCACTTTGTTGCAAGCTATCACCATTCTGCTAGCTGACTGCAATAGCTCCTGAGTCTTCTCTGTGCATTCATCCTTCAACCACTAGAGTTACTTTTCTAAAGATTTTATTTTTTAATTCTTATTTATTTATGATAGTCACAGAGAGAGAGAGAGAGAGAGGCAGAGACATAGGCAGAGGGAGAAGGAGGCTCCATGCACCGGGAGCCCGACGTGGGATTCGATTCCGGGTCTCCAGGATCGCGCCCTGGGCCAAAGGCAGGCGCCAAACCGCTGCGCCACCCAGGGATCCCTAGAGTTACTTTTCAATAGAGCCACCATAGTGGTCTTTCAAAAATGTATGACAGATCATGTCACACCTACTCATGAACCGCCAGTGGTTCTGCATTTTCCTCAGAGTAAATGCCCAAGGCTCCAAATGGCTCACATGGCTCCTTCTGCTTTGTCCCAAACTGTATCTACTGCATCAGCACTCTGTGATCTTATATCTACCTCTTCTCTCCTAACACTTTTTTTTTTTAGAGAGAGAGAGAAAGAGAGCGAGGGGGGGTGGAGGGGGGTTGCTGAGGCTGACGTGGGGCTTTATCTCATGACCCTGAGATCATAACTTGAGCCAAAACCAAGAGTCAGATGCTTAACTGACTGAAACACCCAGGCATCCCTCCTCTCTCTCTTTCTCTCTCTCTCTTTTTTTTGCAGGCTCACTCCCTCTCTCCCTTAACTTGTGCTCACAAATCACCTTCTCAGGAAGGCCTGTCTTGACCATGGTACTTTGAATTCCTGTGACTTTGCTATACTTCTCCATATTATTTACCACCTTCTAACACATCTGATAATGTATTATTTACCATGTTTGTTATTTATTTTATCACATTTACTGTCTCTCTCTATATGCTAAAGTATAAAGCCCTCAATAGTAAGGTATTTATCTTTTTCATGGACACATATACCCAGTACCTAGCACAGTGTCTATACATGGTAAGCTGATACATTATCTTATATATAATCAATATCATGTTGGTTCACCATCAATTTAAAGATACACAGAACACTTTCATTTATATTATTTTCTTTGAATTATAACTTGTCTTCTCCAAAAGTACACTGAGTAAATTATGTAATCTGGATTCAAATTCATGCTCTCATGCTCTTCCTATTTTTCTTTCTCCATTACTGCACTTCCCTAGGAAAGGCAATGGGAAAGCATATCTGAATTTAGATCAAAGATTAATATGATTTAATCTGTGCTTTAGGAAGGATCACATAGGGAAATTATGTAATGATACTGGGGGGAAAAGAGGCTTTACAAATGTCAAGGAGGCTTGAACTAAGAAACATTGTGTGAGTCTTTTTAGTGTAGAGTCTACAGGACTTTGAAACTGGGCTTGAGTGGCTAGAAATAAAGAAAATTCAAAGATGACTAAAACTTTGAGCCTGAATAATTAGACAATGGAACTACCAAAAAAGTATTCACTTTCAAGAGGATCAAGGAAACAAGTTTAGTCAATGGGACGAAGTCCTTTCTTTGCTTAGAAGTTAGTTATTAGTGAGATACAAGAACCTCTCTGTTCAGTCTAGACAACTTTCCTAACATTGTAGCAGATTTAATGATTGAAATACTCTGTTGATTTAAGATATACTTCAAAATACTTGGGGAAAAGGAGGTGAGAATCCTTTTGGATAAGAAAATACTGTGTTTGATGTAGAAATGAGAATTGTGGTACATAAATACACATTCTATTTTCTGATAGGTGATGTCATTTTGGGGATCACCTTATCAACTTTTTTTCTATATTGATTTCTATATTGATTGATTGTTTGGTTTTTATTTTGCCCTTATACCTTATAGTTCAAACTATGAAACTCGGTTAATTAATATTCTATAATTTACCTTTAAATGCTTTTTTATTATACAACTGGAAGAAATAGTACAATGAATGCCATACACTCGCAATTTGGCTTCAATAATTATCAACTCTTGACTAACCTTATTTCATGTATTCATCCATTCCTTTTTCTCTCCTCAACTGGGTAATTTTGAGTTATATTCTACACATTATATATTTTGTCTATCAATATCCAGCATATTTATTAAAGATAAGGGGGATGCCTAGGTGGCTCAGTGGTTTAGCACTTGCCTTTGACCCAGGGTGCAATCCTCGGTCCCGGGATCAAGTCCCGCATAGGGCTCCCGGCATGGAGCCTGCTTCTCCCTCCTCCTGTGTCTCTGCCTCTCTCTCTGTGTCTATCGTGAATAAATAAATAAATCTTAAAAAAAATAAAGATAAATATGCTTTTAAAGAATCACAATGTGAATAATTTCTTAATATCAGTAAATATCCAGTTTTATCAGTATCCTAATAAGCATTATTTATTCAAATATGATTGAGTACCTCCACTTAAAGCTAACATTTATCCTCTTATTCCATATTTTATTTTGGCAATATCTGTAAGGTGATTTTCCAAATTAAATGTTTTTTCAAATAACCTGCAGTCTCCTCAAGTAATAAATGGTATATGAAGTTCAATAAAAGAAGGGACCATTGTATATTTGTTCATCAGTTATCACCAGCTCTTAGAACATTATTGGTACATAATTATTGACTTAATGAGTGAAGATTCTATCCATCATTTGTATATTTTGTCTTTTTAGCTCATATTAATTATCATTATATACTAGGTTTGTCTATTAGGCCATAATGTTCTTCCATTACTTTGATTCTTTTGATTTTATTGTTTTAGTGACAATGCTTTCACTTTGATTAACTCTCTTACTTATTTCTCTTTTCATAAAAAACTTTGAAATCTTTCCTATATATAAATGTATCCATTTATATAAGTTATATATGTATATAAATTTTCTTTCTCTCTTAAGGAGGGAAAGACAACTTTCTTTTTGACAGCTATTTCCCCTCTAAGTTGTAGGATTACCATAAGTAGCCAAGTAGAAGTATGTATCTTTCTGTAGCCTTTAAAAAAAATAAAAGACTTATTTATTTATTTGAGAGAGAGACAGATGAAGCAAGAGCGCTAGTGAGTAAGAGGAGGGGCAGAAGGAGAGAACTCTTAAGCAGACTCCTTGCCAAGTATGGTGCCCAACGCTGGGCTCCATTTCATGACACCTGAGATCATGACCTGAACCAAAACCAAGAGTTGGATGCTGAACCAACTGAGCTACCCAGGCTTCCATTTTTGTGGCTTTCTTAAAAGGAAGGAGGTTTTTTGTAATTCCCCAGCAAAATTCTCTTTGCATCATTAGTCTTATGTGGGTCATTTACTTATTCCTGAACCTGTCTCTGTTTCCAGAGAGATCCCAATGATGATGACTTAAAATCACAACCAAGACAAATGAAGCCAATGATTGTTTTAGATGAACACAAGGCTTGCTCCGAAACTGTAATGTTGATATGTAAAATGTGGTGGGGAAAAGGTATAAGGGATATTTAGAAAGAGTGAATTACAATGGTGAACACAATGTCTTTAACAATGTTTTTTTAGTATTAAATATGTGTATATTTATCATATACATATTTAATATATTTTTATAATATATAAACATGCATTATACATGAGAACTTACAGATTCATATTCTGATGGGAAATATGAAGTCTCTGGATGAGAAAACAGATCACTTATTAGTTTATTTATTATCTTAGTGCTGGTTCAGAGCTCCCATTTCCATGAGGCAATACGGTAAAAGCCTGATGTACATATGGTGGGATTACATCTCAGGAGATGAACTTTAAAATTATGAGACTCCAATCTCACACAGAGAGGCTGGCCTCCCAACCCATCTGGCCTGTGCAGGGAGGGAGAAGGAAACCTTTATACTGCAGAGTATACAATTCTTCTCCAGGGAGGTGGAGGAAAAGTTCTCTGGACTCCCTGCAATATAAGCAAATGGCTCCAGGGGAGATATCTCTAAATCTCTCTGGAGCAATACACCGTCTCTAGCTTCTAGCATATTTGTTCTCCATCACCCTTTAACCAATACCCTTTGCTCAGAAAGCTCATATTGCCCAAAATGTAAAAATACTTTCAGAGAATCATCTCCCAACATTTAATAGCTCACCAAGATTCTCAAATAGAGATTGTAGAGCTTCATGGAAATTTCAGTCTGGTATATTAACAATACTACTTACTTTAATTATTTTTAAAGATTTTATTTATTTATTAGAGAGAAAGAAAAAAAAATGAGCAGGGGGAAGGGCAGAGGAAGAGGGAGAAGCAGACTCCCTGTCTGCTACCATAGTACTGGATCACCCAGGAAGTCTGTGTCATTCTATTCTTCTCCATTAATAAATTTGAGAATATAGTCAATTGTCATGGGTATTTGTTTAATTTACCAGAATCTACTCCAAACCCTTAGTTTGGGTTCTCATTTAGTGAAAGGTTGTAAGATTAACTTGTGGCTCTCTTGTTCTTTATCACCAGTGACTCTTTCCTCTGCCTGGTACTGTAATTGTGATGTTTACCTGATGATGTCCTTGACTACATTGTGATCTCGTTGAAGGGGTAATGTGGCTATGTATTTTATTCACTTTTGTATCTCTGATGCTAAATCCCAAGTCTAAGGGTTAAATACCTCAATAAATATCCTTAAAAATATGTTTAGGGGATCCTTGGGTGGCTCAGCAGTTCAGCGCCTGCCTTTGACCCAGGGCGTGATCCTGGAGACCTGGGATCGAGTCCTGCCTCAGGCTCCCGGCATGGAGCCTGCTTCTCCCTCTGCCTGTGTCTCTGCCTCTCTCTCTCTCTCTCTCTCTCTCTCTCTATGTCTATAATGAATAAATAAATAAAATCTTTAAAAAATATATTTTTAATTAAGATATTCATTACTTAAAGTAACATTCACCCATTTTAGGTGTACAGTTTAATGAATCTTACTAATTAAATATAGTCAGGTAACCAGCCCACCACCTAGATATAACCCAGATCTCTCTCCGTAAAATATGTCCTTATGGCCCTTTGCTGTTGTTGCCCACCCCTGAACCCTGGCTAACGTAACTACTCATCTGTTCTAAAAAAAAAGCAATTTTGCCTTTTGCAGAATTTCACGTAAAAAAACCCCCAATACATGGCATTCAGGGCTTTTATGTTGTGTTGGACTGTTTGATATTCTCTATCAGGTTCCTGGGGTGTATGTTCTCTCTTTTTTGAATTTTTTTCATTCTATTCCTCATCTTGAGTAGTGTCATGGTCTTTCACACTTGGAAGTTGAAGTCTTCTATCAGCACTGATAAATAAAATCTGAATTGAATTTGAAGTTAAAGAAGGACTTTGTATAGGAAGAAGCAAAGTTTTGTGTTAGAATTTTATGTACATATAGTCAATAGGACTTGACTGATGAAATATGAGAGATAAGTAAAGGCAGAGAATTGAAGTATAATTCTGAACTCCGTGACTTTAGCAATGATATGAAAGTCACGGAATTAAATGAGCTATTACAGAAGAGCAAATTGAAGCAGGCTTTTAAAATAATGCACTTTTAACCTATTTAATGAGCCTTTCTAAATTCTTGATCAAAGGAGTACTATGATAAGAATTTCATGTTAAGAATATCTTAGAATCATAAGAAAGGTCTGAAAGGGGCTTTGGATCATTTCTAGTTCAATTTCTGTACTGCATTAGTAAAGTAGTTAATATCAGAATAAGCTCTTCTGAATCTAGGATTGATCATGTTATGCTGTAATTGTCATTTAATCAGATTGAATGTCTTCTTATGGTTTCATTCTATACGACAAATTAACATCTTCCCCTTCTTCATTAAAATGATTTTCCTTTCTCTGCTTTCCTTAGAAATCCTGTTCCTTTTTCTCCATCAAACCATGTCTATTTCTCAAAGGCTTCCCAGACAACTGCACATGCTCTACTCATTCTAAAAGTCCATCCTTTCCATTGTATGAATTTCTGATTCCAGAGAGCTATGTAATTGCCTCTGTATGTTTTTGTACTTCTGCTATTTATGCTTTATTAGATTTTTAAAAAGGTAACATTTATCAAGTACCATGTACAAGGCTTTTCACTTTTTTTTTTTTTGGCTAAGTCTCTCACTTAATCCTCACAATGGCATTAGAGGGTAGTATTCTACTTCTCCAATTGAACATAGAGACAGGAAGAGATTAGGTACCTGAACACTGGTCACACAATTAACAAAAGGCAGCATTTGTATTCATCAAAGAAGAAAATGCACATAGAGTTCTCTGTGCAAGCTGTACACCTCCATGTATGTAGTTATGGTAAGAATCATTTATACTTCCATCTCCTCTGTTAGATATGAAATGACTTTAGTGGTAGAGCTCTATCTTTTTTCACTTTGCAATCTCCCAGGGTTTATTCTTATGTTCCCAGTGTTATTCATACTTAGTTTTGAGTGACCAGATGATTATCTTTTCCTAGAATAGCAATTGTTTCATGACTTGATGTAAAGCAATAGCTGATCTGACATTTGCTAGCAAATGCTAGCAGCAGTGCAAGCCAAACCATACTGCTTATCAAGGTCCAGCAGAGCCCTGGTCACTGAGGCAGTGACTGTTCTTTCAGCCGATTACTTGCCACTTCACCGCCACCGGCAGTTACTTTACGTAGCTTGGCCTGGCTGTTCTGTAGCTTGCTCTTTAATATAGATCATTTACCAGAAGTAAACCTATCTTACAATGGTCATCTTTCAAATGACTTTGAGAGAGACTCAACGCAGTAATTATTCAACTTTATTGCCTCACTGACTAAAGAATTTTTCGCTTTCATGGGCTGCCAAACTATATACAGAGAAAGTGCTGGTGGCATGACCAGAAAGAAGAGCCAGAAAAGCAAACTCCTCTCCCTGGAGCCTCTACTAAATAGCTGGCTTTTAGATTTCTGTGTTTCAAGTAACTCTCTGATATTGGCAGCTGTGATTAGGTATTTGACCCCCTTTATCACCTGTTCATGTTAACACGGAGGTTCACAGTGTTGTTTCTTGTCACAAGAACTACGCTAAGATAGAGGAGCCTAATTGCGTATTTTGTCATGCTGATATTAACGACCCAGAGGGAGGCAGAGAACCAAAACAAATTGAGTAGAGAGAATATTTTACCAAGGTGGCAACCCATGGCGCGGAGTGCTCTGGAAAGACGTGATTTGGGCACAACCAGCCAGGTCTCAGATGTATTTGTTACCACGTGTTTATGCTGTCTGTGGGCAACAGGTGCCTGAGGTATCATTTGAATGGGGACAGACCGCTATTTTTTTGATAATCCAGGGTTACCATTATCAACAGATACAAGCGTATTAAGTGCATCTTAAAAGAACACACCAAGTACGTAAGATAATAGTTATTTGATCCTTAATGAAGACTTTTATCTCATTTTCTATTACTCTGACAGTGTATTATATTGCATTAGGCCAATTTGACTTACAATTTTGTGGAATACAACAGCATTTAAAATCATTCCAGGAAATCTGGTCTGCCTTACACGATTTTGTACTTAGCTGTGGAGGATATAGTGTAAGATTTAAGGCAGTTGAAAACAAAGTACCCAGCAGGCGATTTCAAGGCTATGGGTTCTATTTCGTTTGAGGATGAAATGAAAGAAATATGTTCCTGTGAGATATCTGTATGAGATTCAGTGATAAGTATAATCTCAACACAAGAGGTGAGGAACTAATTAGAATTAAGGAGACGGGGAGGGTTAATGCTGCAGCTCTGAGTCTTCCTTTGCAACGGATAGCAGAGGGATAGGTAATAGGAATGGCTCGCCAAAGTAGGGATGCTAAAAAGGCTGATGTGGCTGAGCCAACTTAACAACAAAAACAGAAGAGTATTATTTGCTGTATAAAAACTTTATCATATAAAGCTGTTGAAAGCAATGAGATTTCACATCAGGATTTTTAGGGGTCTATATATTCTTTTCTTGGGTAATCTTAAAAATGAAATCATCATATGCACTGTACATGTCTATGTACATGTATAATATAGTAATAATAGTTCCCCCAAAGAATTATTGCAGGGAGTTAACATATGGATGTTATAATTGACTTTCTTATATATTTTAAAGCAACAAACTTTTCTTAGGTTTCTAACATTATGCTTGACTAATAAATAAACTAAAATTTGACTAAAAATAAACTAAACCAAGAAGGTAGTATGTGATTTTTATATATGACAAGATTTATGGCCACATCCCGCACATGATGGCTTCTTTAGTCCAATTTCAAGATATAGGCAATAAATCCCCCTTCCTCTGAAAACATCTTTTAAAGCTCATAGACAAGACTAATATATAACCTATATATATAGGCTATGTAATATTATAAAAGAAGGGGGCTATTGATAGGAAGCCTAAAAGGAGTAGCAATAATAAGACACGACAGGGCAGCTGGGGTGGCTCAGCGGGTTAGCGCTGTCTTCAGCCCAGGGCGTGATCCTGGAGACCCAGGATTGAGCCCCATGTCAGGCTCCCTGCATGGAGCCTGCTTCTCCCTCTGCCTGTGTCTCTGTGTGTCTCTCAAGACAAATCTTTAAAAAAATCTTTAAAGAAAATAAGATATGACAAATAGAAATATTTGTACATACTCTCTGTTGAGAAAATTGTGTGTAGGTTTGGTGGGGGAAGAGTTCAGAGACTGGTTAGTTCTGCCTTTCATGCACCATGGAATAAGGGAAGGTGGAATAGTTGTCTTTTATTTGCTGAAGTTGTAAGTGAAATGGTGTCTTTATTTTAATCTAAATCAGAAAATGCAGTTCATGCTGACATAAGGTAAATATTCTACAAGTGGCTGCACTGTTTTATGTTCCCATTGAAATAGGGTTCTTTTTGGTTTCCCTGAATCCTTGCCAATACTTGACAACTGTCTGGTGTTGAATATCTTCATGTGTGTATTGGCCATTCCTATATCTTTTTTGGTGAAATAACTATTCAAATATTTTGACCACTTTTCATTGGGTTGTTTATCTTCTTAATTATTGAGCTGTAAGGGTTCTTTATATATTTTGGATAGAAGTTCTTTATTGGATATGTGATGCTCAACATGTTTTTTTAGTGTGTGGCTTGTCTTTTTAATTACTTTTTTAAAAAGATTTTATTTATTTGAGAAATAGAAAGAGAGAGGGAGATAGCAAGCGAGCAAGAGAGAGAGAGAGAGAAAGGGAGAGGGCCCTCAACTGGCAGAGGGAAAAGCAGACTCCCTCCTGAGCAGGGAGCCCGATGCAAACCTTCATCCCAGGACCCTGAGACCATGACCTGAGCCAAAGGCAGACACTTAACTGACTGAGCCACCCAGGTGCCCCTACTTTCTTTCTTTCTTTCTTTCTTTCTTTCTTTCTTTCTTTCTTTCTTTCTTTCTTTCTTTCTTTCTTTTAAGATTTCATTTATTCATTCATGAGAAACAGAGAGAGAGAGAGAGAGAGAGAGAGGCAGAGACACAGGCAGAGGGAGAAGCAGGTTCCATGCAGGGAGCCCGACGTGGGACTCGATTCCAGGACTCCAGGAACACACCCTGGACTGAAGGCGGTGCCAAACCTCTGAGCCACCTGGGCTGCCCACCCCTACTTTCTTGATGATGTAGTTTGATGTACAAAAGTTTTGAATTTTGATGCAGTCCAAATTATTGTTTCTTTTCCTCGTGTATTTGATGAATTCAAATAATCATTACATAATTCGAAATGACCAAAATTTACTTTTACATTGTCTTCTAAAAGTTTAAAGTTTTAGTTCTTATATTTATATTTATGATACATTTCAAGTTACCTTTTATGGAGTGAGGTAAGGGTTCAGATTCATCCTTCTGCATGAGGATGTTTGTCTTAGCACCATTTGTTGCAACGACTTCCTTCCTCCATCAAATTGTCTTAGCACCTTTGCTCAGTAATAATTACTTGTTGGGCACAATTCTCATTGAAAATTAATGTGCATATATTTGGTTACTGTATACTGCAGTCAATACCCTCATCATGTTCACAAAACAACCTAGAGGTAAATGTTAAATCTATAAATTTAATAATATTCAAGACATTGTGCAATTGTATTAAGTGTTTGCTATTATAGAGGCCATAACAAATGCAAGAAAGATATTAATCACTTAATAATATAATGTATATATGGTTATGAACTATGATAAGTACTAAAATGATTTTTATTATCAAAACAGTAGTTCAATGGTAAAACTACCATCAATTGCACTTTTCTTATAGTACTGAAATATTAATTTTTATACTGATTTTATAAATTTTAAAGCTAGAAAATATTATGATCATATTAACAACTGGCTATGTGGGTTATAAAAAGAAACTACATAAATAAAGTCATTTGCTATGGTCTGAATATTTCTGGCTTTCTAAAATTCTTATGTTGAAACATAAGCCTTAAGGTGGTTTTAGGGGATGGGTCTTATGGATGGTGATTAGGTCATGAGGATGATGCACTTCTACATGAGATTAGTGCCTTTATAAAGGAGACCTGAGATAGCTTCCTCATCCCCTTCTGCCATGTGAAGACACAATAAATCTGCAACTTCGAAGAAGCCCTCTGTGCTGACACCCCAATGTCAGATTTCCAACCTTCAGTATTGTAAGAAATATATTTCTATTTTTTATTAGCTACCTAGTCTGTGATATTTTGTTACAGAAGCCCATGTGGACTAAGGCATCCTCTAACAGTTCAGTGAAGATGAATTTATTCACCAAGTTTTATTGAGCACTGAGCTAAGCACTGAGGATTTATGATATTCTTTTATAAATGTTTGCATTGTAATTGTCCTTTGAAGGTTAAAGCCAAGACTTTATTCGTATGACTCTGGGCAAGTCACTTAACTCTTTTTACCCCAGTTTTCTTTTTCTCTTGAGTGGGGATACTAATTATATTGATCTCACCAGGTTGTTGTAAAGATTAAATGAGTTAATATATATAACATACTAAAAGTGACACTTCACTCACAATAAGAGTGAACTGTTATTGCTCACTTAAATGTAAGCTTTTTGAGAGCAAAGATTTTTGTTACTTTAATTCATTTATATATTCTAATTTCCTAGAAACACGTCTGACACAAATTTAGGGTTTAACTATTCGTTGAATGGGTAATAGAAGATATGGAATGCTAGTTTTCATTAGGGCAAATCGTAGGAATTTGTTAGACTAATGGCTTATGCCACTGAAAGTCTTTCCCATGTCCTTCACCTGTTATAATTTCCAAAGTGTATGACATGTCAACAGAATGCACAGTTAGAATTACCTTTGTAAGTCATAGATTTGGAGCAATGTTACATTGTGGAAGTTTTATACAGACACATGGACTAAATTGAGGTAAGTGTAGAGAAAGACACAAATGGATTTGGGGCAAAACAAAACAAAACAAAACAAAAACCAGAAAAAACCCCACTCTCCCAGAATACCTGTTTAAGGATTTCAAAGATTTTAAGGGAAAATCTTGTCATCACTTTCAGGTGGTAGTTGATGTTGTGAAAAGAGTTTAAGAGACAAAAGAAGAGTAAGAATGGGAAGTCTCCTTGGTTTCCACAAAGCTTCCTCTAAAATTATTGAGTCTCCAATAACATTTAGGATGGTTTGAGAGAAGAGTCAGTTTCTAGAAACAAATTTAAATGTGAATACCACTGTAAAAGACGCCTTGGAAACTCTCATTGCTCGACACTCTGAGCTAAAGATCCAGTCAAGTCTAGATTCTATCAAAGGAAGATTCTTACTTTAAAAGGAAAAAGAAATTTGATCACTTCTGAGTGTAGGCAAAGTCAATTGCTGAAATGAATTGGAAAAGGACACAGTTTCAAGAAGAAAGTGAGAGTATCAAAGTTGGTTCTTTCAATATGCTTCTTGACAGATGTGCCATCTCTGAGCTGCTTTTCTTGAGGTAGTTACGAAGTGAGTGTCTGACAAAGAAGGGCTCTCATGTGCCTCCCAATGTGGAAGGTGGCTTCTAATTGCATTTGGTTACTTTGAAAAGCTGTAGTTCTTGTGGTTTGAGCTTTTGGGGTTTTCAGGAAAAAGTTTGAGGAAATCTAATATACTTATTTCCAGAACCTGGAGAGACAGATATCATCAAAATACGTCCAGGGTATCCTTTATGAAAACTAAAATTTAATGCTAACTATCTCAGGAGTGAGTCATTTAATGATTTAAGATGTTTCATTGCAATCTAGGTGAATATTAATTTATCATCATCTTTTCCCCATTATCTCAATGGGCTTGTTTCAGTTTAAATATATGTATATCGATTTAAGCTTTGTTTTGGAAGGATTATTCTTTTTTTCAGATCAGTTCTGTGACCCTGTCCTCTGCAGGCAGCAAGTTAATGAAAAATATGGCTGAGATTTTCCTGAGAAGCTTACTATTTGCCATACTGGATACTGAGTAAGAAGAGATGAGGATCCTAGTTCTAGTAGTTATCATAGAACAAAACAAAACAAAACAAAAGCCAAAGGAGTAAGAGAAAGCAGAAAAATTGTAAAGCAAATAAAAGTTTGAATTACTGTTTTAACTGGAGGAAAGAGAGTTTGTGGATTCCACATAACAATAAAAATAATGTTATATGTGCAAAAGTACTTTACATTGTTTATTTTCACACATACTATTAAATTTGATTCTTGCAGCACTATTATGACATAGGCAGGCCAGGGCAGGTTTATATGAACCCCATTTTGTAAGTGGTGAAGCTGTGTGTTGCCTAAGGCTTCCATAACAGATGGCCATAAACTCAGTGGCTTAAAATGACAGAAATGTATTTTCTTGCCCTTCTGGAAGCTTCAAGTCCAAACTCATGTTGTCAGCAGGTCTGCACTCTTTCTGGGGACTCTAGGGGGAAAATCCACTTTTTTGTCTCTTCCAACTTCTGTTGGCTGTCAGCATTCATTGGCTTGTGGCCACATCCATCCCATCTCTGCCTCTGTGGCCACATTGCCTCCCTCTCTTCTGTTCTATATCTCAAACCTCCCTCTACTTTACTCTTACAAGTATGGATTCATGGCCCACTCAAATAATTCAGGATGATCTCTTTATCTCAAGGTTCTTTACAAAATTTTATTTACAAAGACCTACCATACCCGTGTACAAAGTACACTCACAAAATTGTTTGGTTTCCATGTATGTTAAAGAGAAATGAAATGATGTCATTTTAGAAAATTAAGACCTTGGAATAGAGTACAAAGACGAACCAACAAAGATGAAGAGAATGAGAAACTCAGAAGTCAAGTAGTCTTAAGGATGTGAGATTCACGAGCTTAAACCAAAACTTTCCAATTGTTGATCTTTAAAAAGTTTTTAGTATTTTAGTTTCAGTGTATTTCGAATTCTCAAGAAAAATGCAGTGTTTTCCAAGACGGTGGGAAGAAAACAATTCTTTTTTTCTGAACTTCAGGGAATAGAGGGCTTCCGAACACAGTATGGGAAACAGTGCATCTGCTGCTCAACAAAGAGAAATGTAGCTCAATTTCTATAAATAACCTGAGAGAAATGTAGTATGAATAGTTAGTATTTGTTGAGAATTCGCTGTGAGTTAAGTACTGTGTTCAGTGCTTTAGATGAATTAACTCATTTGATCTAACACATCTGTGAGAAAGGTTCTATTACTTTTTTATATTTATATAATACATATAGTATATGAAATTTATATTATTACTTCCCAGCTGAGGATACTGAGGCAGAGGTTTGTTCAGGTTTACACAGGCTTGGCATCTAACGGAGGCAGTCTACCCCATCAAGCCTGTTGTATTCATCCCCATGTCATTCTAATATTAAAATGTTCTAACAGAGCAGTTCCAGTGCACTCGGGTAATTAAATATATATGCAAATCAGGTCTCAAGACTCTGGAAAGCAGCAGCCTGGGTTACTTTGGTCTGTATCTGGCATCAGGGGAGCGAGGCTTGCTTTCAATCAGTCCATCATCGTTTCTGTCATTCACGGCTCTGACATGAAACGAAGCTCATGTTCTGAAGAAGGAAAAGAAACATGTTGCCCTGTTCTCAAGACTTATGTCAAAAATGCCTCAGTCCTCAGGTAATTCACTTGGGCTGGTTCTATTCCTATTTACTTCAAAGCTTCAGTAGAAATGAAAGGGATGCAAAACGGTATTTGGTCTTGCAGAGAGACATCTGGATTCTTCTCCTGGATCTGGTCTTGCTGACAGGAAATGTCCTTTGACAATCACATGGCTCTGCTGAGGTGGAAGGTATTTATTTTCTTTTCTCCTAAATAAAATTCCAATTTTTTTTTTATAAATATCCTCCAGCAAATTTTCTATGGAGCATTTAAAGTTTATCCCCATAGTTAACAACTACTGCCTTGCTCACCATTTAGTTTGGAAGCGAAAGCTGAAATATTTTGCAATGAAGAAGAGGTTTTTAGGTAGAATGAGACTACAGGCCATATTCCAAGGGATGGCATCAAGCTCATAGAATTAAATCAGTTATTGTTTGTAAGTGCTTTACCATATACAAGTGCTTGTCAGCTAACAAAATAAAAATACCACTCGGGAGAGTTTGTCTTCTCCAGAACTAGTCCTGGTGGCATCTGAGAAAATATGAAAGGGGTCAGCTAGTACAGAAGAATACATGTTTGTAGGTGAGCTGAGCTCAAAGTGTAATATGTAATGATTTCTAACTTTTTTAAGCCTTGGAAATTTGGCACGGTGACGGATGTTCCTAAATGATGGCTGGCTTCTATTTAGATGGAAGAAGGGCTCTAAGGAGCCTCAGGAGATATAGAGAGATATTATTATCATTGTTTTTCAGACAAGGAGATTGAGCCTCAAAGAGATGAAGTTTCTTGCCCTAGGTCAGGTGGAGTGTGAAGGCAAAATCATCCCTCTAGGTCCCATGTTAACAGTTCCATCTCAAGATGCTTCCACTGTGCTACTCAAGGCAAATAGGCATGCTCAACAAATATTCTCACTAGAGCAAATATTTGTTTACATTATTTTTTTGATCTTAACAAATTCAGTTCCTCACAAGACAGTAATTCTTGTTGCAAAATTTAAATTGACAGTTTTCCTTTGTTCAAACTAATGTTTTCCATGATAGACTCAGAGAGGTGACAAAATGGTTATTAGCCCGTGTGAGAACTAGGGGAAGTTATGTGCTTTGGGAGGATGGGAATTTATATCTTCTTTTTAAAAATAACTGATGGGAACAGGGAAATAATTTTAAGGTTTGGCTGTATGGGCTCTGGATTCACTCACTTAGCAAGTAATTTTTTGAAAGCCGACTTCTATACCAGTAGCTGTACCGGGCTTGGGGAATACATGTGTCTTGTATTCAGGAAATTCAGGAAGACATGTATATTGTAATGAGTTTACAACCTAATGTACACACAATCTAATCGAGCAACTTGTAGCTCTCAAAGGCACTAGATATTGTAAAAGAAAGCAAAAACTATTTATTATTCAACCACTAAGCTAATGTGTTCAATCGACAGTTAATCTTCTACATTCAAAAGTTATATGTATGTATATAAATAGATATAAATGCATGTGTTATATATATCCGTATTTTCACTTACATTATGTCAAAGTCTGGCCATGAGGAGGAAGAAAAGACTAGGACAATTTATACAAGATATGAAATAATAAAGCTAATAAAAAGCAGACAAAATAAAGCCAATCAAATCAAATTATACTTCTACTATGATCATGATAACTAATGACCATATGTGTAGTCACTATCTGGGTCAGTTACCATGTGTTTTCATACAATGTCATTTGCTTACTTATTGTATATGTTTTCCACTTCAGTAATGACAGAGTTGTATCTTTCACTTAATAATTATGACTAGCTAATACAATAAGATAGGTACCAGGTTCCATTTAATATTAGTCTTCACTAAACAATATTCATGAAAAACTCAGCCCACAGAAGCATCTTACTTATTCTTTCTCTCCATCCCTTGACAATACATATAGGACATTTACCATTAACTATGGCATGTGTCTCCTAACCTTTCCTTAAGACCTAACTATCAGGGAGCCAGAAATAAAACACTGTCAAAGGCCCACAACCTGCTTCCTGTCCAAAAAAACACCAAATTTGCAGAGCGTGGTATATACATTCCAATTTCATAGTTGATATGAGGAAGTGTCATGGAATTAATTTTAAATTGCACATGAGAAGAGTATTCCTAGAGAACTTAAACCTAAATGTGATTTAGAATAACCTAGTAAATCACAAAATTCCAGTAATGGGGTTCACAATTCCCTCATTTTTATCTTTCCGTGACTGTTCTTTACTTCCCTACTTTTTTCTAAAACAGATTTTTACCCCCTGTTCAGTTCTCTGAATCTATTTTTGCTTTTGTATAATGGATAACTTTTAGTTTTAGAAACCAGCAGAGCCTACACCTTATTCTTCAAGATAAGTGGATAAGCAATGAGTGCCTTCAGGCTGCAGTTTTAGAAAAAAAAAACCCTCAGTATGAATTTGTAGAACAATCTGCGTCTTTCGTGTCTGCTATTTTTCACTGAGAGCAAATGGATCTACTTCACCCTTAGACCCCCATCAGGCAAGTTTGCCTTCCTTCTTCCCATCCCCAAGACAAATTAAGAATGCTGAAACCTTTCACTCATAACAAAACAGTGATAAAGCAGGTAACAAGACCTCACATTAATCAGGTCTTTCAAAGAAGAGGCCCCAACCTGTACCCTTTGTCTAGCCTGCTGGTAGGTGGGTTTTTTTCAGACTCTTTTTAGGGTCCTAGCATTCTTTAGTCCCGAAGCACATTCTCCTTGGAAATGTTTCACTTTTCAGACAGCCTCTGTGTTGATCAAAAAACCCAGAGAGCACTACAGAAATCTGAACTTCTAATGATCTTCTTTTATATTTTCTTACAATGGACAATGGCTCTCTCAATACTAATGGCATCAGTACACAAAGAGGCAAGAATGCAAAGGGATGCAGGCTGGAGAAAGAGTAGCCACTGTCACAAGATGTGCCGTATCATCTTGGTGGTATAAAAAAAAAAAAATCCTGTTTTCTGTAGCCAAATTGTTGCTATCTCTTCTTGAAAATATTCAAGGTCCCTGCAAACCAACGCTGAGATGAGAAAAGATAAGAGTAGTTGAACAATTTTCTTCTTAGGAAAAAACATTACCGTCAGTTAAGTGTAATACGGATTCTGTTAGTGCTTTTCTATTCCCTTTCACTACCAACGCAACAATAGGCATCCAACTCACTAAATCTGTGAAATTTCCTCCACGCAGCGCTGGACCTTTTCAACGAGGCCATTGCGTGCAATTATGTTGAGTCAAGCGCGCCCTCTACTGATCAATTGAAATATTACCAAATTGATCCTGGATTCACCACATTGCTGAAACCAGAAAGCAAAGATGTTGGGGCAGTTTTATTTGTATGTATGTTTTCTGAAATATCATGTTGTAAGAAAATTATTTTAAAAATTGTATCAGAATTGATAGAGACATAATTAAGTATAAGTCGGTTTTTATGATTTAACGGGTATAAATAATTTACAAATTGGCAGGAAGTTTTTGGAAAAATTAAAATAGCTTTCTTTAACTGCTCCCAAGATTTTTGTGATAAACACTAACATTTTTTTTAACATTTTTTTAAAATTTATTTATGATAGTCATACAGAGAGAGAGAGAGGCAGAGACACAACAGGCAGAGGGAGAAGCAGGCTCCATGCACTGGGAGCCCGATGTGGGATTCGATCCCGGGTCTCCAGGATCGCGCCCTGGGCCAAAGGCAGGCGCCAAACCGCTGCGCCACCCAGGGATCCCCAAACACTAACATTTTAATAATACATGGTAATAAGTTATTATTATAAAGCAGAGATTGGCAAGCTTTTTTTGGAATGATACAGGTGGTAAATATTTTCAGTTTTGCTAGGCATCGTGTCTCTTTTTCAACTACTCATCTCTGCCATGCACAGGTACTCAGTCAATAGTGAATGAATAGGAGTCATGTGTTACATAAAACTCTGTTTACAAAAACAAACTTTAGGCCAGATTTGACCTATAAAGCAGTAATCCTTCAGGTAAAAGTTAATGCAAACACCTCCAAAATGTTGCATTATTTTAAAAAAAATTACCGTGGGGCAGTGGCTGTGATTTTTGCATGAACAATGCTATCACTTTGAAACATTTAGGAGCTTTTCTTTTTGATTAGTTTCCAGACTGAACTGACAAAAAACATAATGAAAAAAAATTATTCACTAAAAATAATAAAAAATTAGAAGTGGCAGGATCTTCAGAGGTTATTTAATACAAATTAAATATAAATTTATTTAATTTACAGAGGAGGAAGCTAAAGCCCAGAGAAATTTCTGAATGCTACTTTAATCACCTGTATTTTTTGAAAAGATTTTATTTATTAATTCATGAGAGATACAGAGAGAGAGAGAGGCAGAGACATAGGTAGAGGGAGAAGCAGGCTCCATGCAGGGAGCCTGATGCAGGACTCGATCCTGGGACTCCAGGATCACGCCCTGGGCCGAAAGCAGTTGCTAAACCACTGAGCCACCCAGGGATCCCATAACCATATGGATTGTTGACTGAATCAGCTTTAGATGATTTTTGGCCATTTTTATAAGATAATGTGTGAAATATGCTTTGAAACTAGAAAGAATTAAACAAATATTATTGTTATTAATATGTTAGGAAAAGAGTGCACCTGGGTGGCTCAGTCCAGTTAAGCATCCTACCCTCTCAATTTGGTCATGATCTCAGGGTCGTGAGACCTAGTCTCATATCAGGCTCTGCACTTGGGTGTGTAGCCTGCTCAGCATTCTTTCTCTCTCTCTCTCTCTCTCAAAAAAATTATATATATATATATGTATATATATATATATAATAAAATGAAATATAGATATATATTTACATGTTAGGAAAAGAAAATAAAGGACATTTTCATTTTCTCTCCCTTTGAAGACCAAATCTACATAAATGATAAAACCACAAGTTAGTAATGTCTTCCTTGATTGGAACTACCCCAAGATTTTTTTAGTATAAACTCAAATAAGTGTTTCATATAAATATCACAATTTCATAGATTTTAGAATTTTTATTGGCAATCGAGTGTCAAGGTGACTGTAATTCACCTTGGTGTATATGAGCAAAATTGTGACTTACAAATGTTGATGCATGATAACCAAAGATAGTTATGTTTTTTCTACTGAAATATTTTTAGCTATGAATGTCATTATATGAAGAGAGAATTTTTGTGACAATCCATAAAACTAAAATTTCCCTGAACTTGATTCATTGCTGCCTAGTCTGACCAAATAGTGAATTTTAAATGTCTCTCAAATTAAAGTTAACAATGAAGACTAGAAAAAAATCAATTCACCAATTATTCATTTATTCAACATTCATTCACAGTAGTGACAGGCTCTATGTTAAATGGTAATGATACATTTCTGATTAAAAAAAAAAAAACCTACCTGGTCATTGCTCTCAGTGAGCTTTCAGACTAGAGAGGAATTATCATTGACAGGGCCTTGAGCTCTGACTTTGGAAACACAAAAATAATCATATCACCAAGTTTGTGCTCAAGGATTGTACATAGGGATAGAGAGAGGATAAGTGAGAAATAATGAGGTGAGGGTAAAAATAGAACAATTATGAAATGAAAATAATAATTAGCTGGCACTAAAACATCATACAGAGAGAATATCTCTTTATGAGACAACTTTGTAGTAGAGTGACTATTTGATCCAGGCCTTGAAACCTGAATAGGATTGAACAAATATAGATGAAGCAAGAGAGGAAAGAAGGAATAGACTTTCCTAACAGTAGAAGGAACATCATTAAAGATCTAAAATGGGTGTATTGGGGGTATAATAAATAAATAATTGGGATTTGAGCATTATGCTTTTGTGAGGGGAGGGTTATGACAAGAGGTTGTTTTGACCTAGACCATGGGGAATATTAAAGATAACGAAAAGGTGTTGAATAGGTAGTGGAGAGCCATTGAATGCTCAAAACTGTGTTTTCGGACAGTAAACTTAAATGGATCAAGTTCAAGGAAATTTCACTTATAATCATAAGACTGGCTATTGTAAACAATGGGAGAAAAGTAACAAAAGCCTGAACTTCCTGGTGGTGTATGTGAATACACAGAAATTCAATCTGATTCCAATGGTGGGGAGAAGTTTTCAAGCCGGATGAGTAATTAACTAAGGAACTGGTTGATGAAGGAGAAATGAAAGTGGCTTTTAGGATTGGTCATACACATGCCTAATTGGTTGGTAATGGCATTAATAGATGAGGAAACAGGAAAAGATATCTATTTGATGGGGAGAACACAAAGTTTTCTTTTGGCTTATACAGTTTGAAGTAAGAATAGACTATCTACATAAATTGTAGGAATTTGCCAAAGTTTCTGATTCTTAAAAGAGATTTAAATTTAGAAGTCGTCTGTACAAAGTGGTAATTGAAGCAGTGGAAAGTGATGTTTTTCCCTTATGGCTTTAAAGTTTTAATTTTAATAGGACGAAACTTTTCATTTTAGTCAAACTGGAGCTATGAAATCTTTGGAAACCTAAGATATAAATTTATATGCACTGCATATTTGATAAGAATCTCTTTGGTGCTTAAATTGGAAGAAATTCCTTTAGAATGACAGCATGTTGGACTCAGCAAGTTTTTTCTTTTTTTTAAATGGGTAGGAAGGAAGAAAAATCAGCTATTAGTTTGGAAGGAATGCTTAAGACCTTGATATATTGGACATGTTACCTACTTGTCAATAGGATGGAATCAAAAGAAAGAAAGAAATGAAAGTCTCTTAAAGGTTCTCTGCAGCCATTATTACTAAGGAACAACAGCATTAAAATCATTTTCAGGAAGTTGAGTTTAATGAGCGTGTAGAGTTTAGAAGAGATGTACATCATCTCTGGTTTTCCAGCTTGTATTTTCATTCCAAGATAATTTCTAACCAGATTTACTAATTTAATCCCTCATAATGTTTTATTAAAGCATTTACAGAGCAGGAAAAGATTAATGGCTAGGATGAAAGCCTCTCATTTAATCGTAGGCACTTAATATTCAGCTAAAAAGGAAGAACAAAGCTTAACCAGAATGGGTAATGTTTTATGGAGTGAAGGCCCAGTAGCTCACTCTGAATGAAGGGAACAAGTCAACATATTAGTGAACAAAATAAAACGCAGTCCAGGATTTTATGAAATGGAAAAGAAAATGGAGAAGGGACCAACGTCATCCGTCCATAATGCCCACAGCTGCATTTCCTCCCTCTTGTCACTTCCTGTTTCCAGGTGAATGAAAAGCAGGGGAATCCAGCCCAATCTTTACACAGATGCTCAGAAGGTCTCAGGTAAGATAGGAAGGGTTCAAGAAAAGATCACACATGGGAAAAAAGAAGAGCTGCCTATGTCTAATGACTGGAATGAGAAAAGATAGGATAACAACTATGAGAAATTATTTTCTTTTAAAAATAAGATAATTAAACTTCCCATGCAGAGCAGTCTGTGTATGATTGCATACCCTGGGAAAAAAGGAAAAATATTCACAACTAATGCCTTGCATTTTCAAAGAAATTAAAGAGAATGTAGAATATATGAAACCATAAAACAGAGATGAAGAGAATATTCTAGAGGATAATTTGAGATAGCTAGAGAAATAAATTGAATATAAAAAGACATAATTTTGGAATGAATTGAAAACCAGCAAGATGGTGTTAAATAGTGTTGAAAATTGAGCCAATGGTAAAGAGAGAGTCTTGGAAGATAATTCAGATTATATAAAGAAGAAAAACAAGACTGAAAGAAATTAGAGAAAATATAATACATATGAAAGATAATGAACCTCATCCTGAAGTTAAAAAAAAACCAGAAAGTATTCCAAAATACAATTTAAAAAAAGTTCTTAAAATGACATTGATGTTATAATATCTGAAAATTGAAATGTACGCCATCCAGAACACTCAACACTAATCTATATCAAGGTAAAGTTACTGATCCTCAAGGAAAACTAAATGATTATTTAGGATTCAAGGAAAAAAAATTCACCTAAAGATCAGGACACTGTTTTCACAATAGCCAGAAGACAGTAGAAGAATATCTGAAGTGTTGTGTAGGAGGTGGGGTGCAGTTTTTTGAAGAAAAATATTTATACCTGAGACGTTTCAGTTGAGGTGTAAATGTTACAGATGAATGGTTTCAAAGATACAAGGGCCCAGGCAATACAGCATCTATGAATTCTTCTTGGATAAAATATATAATAAAGAAATCCAATCCACCAAGAGACTAATTGACATACAGAATTCAAGGTTGGATTTGTAACTGAATTTAACCAGGGCTGATGTTTTGTTAGCTGAGTATAATGCAGAGAAAGAAGTTCAAGGAGCCGACGATATAGGAGTTAGTGATTATAATAATAGGCCATAGAACCTAAGCTGGGTAAGTAAGGAAGGAAGTGAGGACTTGAAATATGTGATAACAGCGTAAAAGAGTGGTCAGGTCTGTGGATTGGAAGTTGTAGTAAATTTTTGGAATGAGGATTATTGGAGTGACAGTTCTAGAGTGTGAGCTCTAAAAACAGGAAATAATGATCACAGAATGTGTTGATTGAAAAAGATTCTGGAGATGATATAGTTATTAGTGGAAGAGGTAGGATGAAGTACAAATGTTTGGAAGCTAAGAGGTCAAGAAAGGGAGTAGTCAAAATGTTGAATCTATAGGCATAGTGAGTCTGTCAAATTGATGATAGGGCTAGTGGTTGAAAGAAAAACACTAGGTAGGTGATAATATTCTCAGTGAATGAAGGATATCAAGTTTGGATGGCATGTGTTCAGAATTTTCAAGTTTTAGGAGGTGAAGATAAATTGTCTAGATGCTGCAAGGAGGAGCAAGTCTTACACTTAACTGACCTCTGGGTTTGGTAGTATGTGTGGAAGTGGGACAAAAATCTCCTGAGAGCTGCAGAAAATCGGTATCCTCAGGAGATAGCCTATATTCATGAGCAAAAAGGAGAAATACATGTTTAAAAAAGAGACTGAAGATATAAGAGATTATGATGTTGAATAAACATTATTTTTAGAGGAGGAATATAAAAGGTTGAGAAGTGAATTATTGAGTTCACATGTAGATATACAAAGCCATATGAGCTTAAAAGTCTGAGTAGGGAGGGATGCCTTATAGAATGGGACATTTTTTTTTAAAGATTTTATTTATTTATTTATTCATGAAAGACACACAGAGAGACGCAGAAACACAGGCAGAAGGAGAAGCAGGCTCTCTGTGAGGATCCTGGCACAGGACTCGATCTGGGGACCCCAAGATCACACCCTGAGCCAAAGGCAGATGCTCAACCACTGAGCCACCCAAGTGCCCTAGGATTCAACTTCTTATAGTGAAAAGGAATGAGGGTATAATGTTGATCTCTCAGGGCAAGAAGAGGGCGGTGGATAACATGTTCTTTTTTTTTTTTTTTTTGATAACATGTTCTAAAAGACTCCTTCTTGGCACTGACCTGCTAGTTACTTTATTATCACAAGGGTTTGTAGGTACGATTGGATAGGAAAGGAGGTTTTACTAGAACACAGGTTTTTCTCTGGTCCTCATTAAGTTTTATCTTGGGTAACAAGACCAGAAGAAGCACAGTTGTACTTGGGTGATGAAGGAAAATTTTTTGTGCAAAGCCAATGTAACACCGTTATCAAAACCCTAACAAGGCTTACACAAATATGTGAGCACATGTGTATTAACATGTACACACACACACACACACACACACACATGCCTACATTAAGACCAATCATATTTATGGATAGTAATTCAGGTCTTAAAGCAGACACTAGCATTGATATATGCTAGACACTATATATTGATATATATTATATATATAAAATATAAGAGTATATATATAAAAGAGTATATATATATATATGATTTTATTTATTTCAGAGGGAGAGAGTGAGCAAGTGCAAGCATGAGCAGGGGGAAAAGCAGATTTGAGCCCAATGTGGGGACTTAATCCCAGGACTCTGGGATCATGACCTGAGCCCAAGGCAAATGCTTAACTGACTGAGCCACCCAGGCACCCCATCATTGATATTTTTGATGAATGCTCAAGTCTGATTCATTTTTTAGTGTACATTTGTGGGTTTTTGGATGCCCCACTTTGCAGTTTTCTGACATGGGTGATGCACTCTCCAGCTAACCTTATGTGACTCATCCTCAGAGCCTTTTCTTGGTGGGGTCTGGTTACCTTGGCTGACTCTTCTTTTTGGAATTGATCTTTTAAGAGGACTCAGCCTGCTTAAAATCCCATGCATCAAAGAAAAAGAAGTCGATTCCTTAGCTTTTCTCTTTGTCTTAACATTGCAGACAGCTCATGGCACAGATCTTTTGCATTTATTCTTCAGGCTAAGGCAAAATGCCAGTCTTTTGCCTTTTATATGATGGGGAGTAAGCTTCTAGCTCTACCAATGGTCTTCTTAAATCTCCTTCTAGACTTACGATAAGGGTTGATGGGTGAGAAGAATAACACAGTCCTCCAGTTTTCATTATTTCAGCCTCTTAAGTTGCAAACTGTTTCTTATCCTTGGGTGATTGTAAGCTAAAAAATCTAAAAGAGTTTATGACCATCTCTTCTGCAAACTTTGTACCTTTTGTTTTGTTTCTAAGCCATTTGTAAACTCAGCAAAATTTGGGGCAAAAAAGATATCCATTTTAACATGCCATTATACAATTATTTCTCCAAAGACTAGATAGTCCTTAGGAAAAGACTTCCATTCTCTTTATGACATTCTCAGTCTTAAGTTATGGAGCTTAAATGGGATTAAAAGATAAGTGCTATTTATATGTGAAAAGAATTTATTTCATTTTATTTGACTATAACAGAAATCAGTATAATTAATTGGCCTTTGGTATCAGACAGCCAAGGTTCTAATTCTGGCTCCATGACTGTGACCCTATAGACCATGACCCTTGAGCAAATTGACTAAGTCTTTTATAAAATGGTGATAATAATGGCCTACCTCATATTGTTTTCATAAAGATTAAGATGTAAAATGTTAATATGTTATTAATATTAAAGAAATAATATGAATTTTATAAATCTCTTCCAGAAAATTCTTCACAATATATTTAAATACTATGCTGATGCTGAAACCACACAAAAAATTACAAGAAAACTATAGACCAATGACTCTCATGAACATGAATGCAAAAAAATTCATAAAAACTTTAGTAAATCAAATCCAAAAATATTTATAAAAGATAATATATCATGATTAAGTGGGGTTTATGCAAGAGTGCAGCTTTGTTTAACATTTGCAATTTAATCTACATAACCCGCCACATTAACAGATTACAAAAGAAAAACAATACGAATGTCTAATGCAAAAAAAGCTTTGACAAAATCCAACATCCATGTCCAATAAAAGTTCTCAGCAGAGAAGTTTCCTTAACCTGATAAGGGCATCTTTGAAAATCCTGTTGTTAACACAAAACTTGAGGATGAAAGACTAAATGCTTTCTCTCAAAAATAGAAACAAATCAAAGATATCTGCTTTCACTATTTCTATTCAATCTTGTACTAGAAGTACTTGCCAGTGCAATTGGAAAGAATAACAAATAAACAGTATATAAATAAGAAAGGAAGTGGTAAAACTAATTTTATTTACAGATTACGTGAAACTGAATTCAATTGTATTTCTTTTTTTTTTTAGAATTTTTATTTATTTATTAATGAGAGACACAGAGAGAGGCAGAGACATAGGCAGAGGGAGAAGCAGGCTCCATACAGGGAGCCTGATGTGGGACTTGATCCCAGGTCTTCAGAATCACGCCCTGGGCTGAAGGCAAGTGCTAAACCGCTGAGCCACCCAGGCTACCCCTCAGTTGTATTTCTACATGTGGGCAATGAGCAATCAGAAATAAAATTTTAGAAAGTACATTAAAATAGCGTTGAAATAATTCAGAATGCATTTAACAAAAGATGTGTAAGACTTATACCTGGAATACTATTGAGTGCTAAGATAATTTAAAGAAGACTCAAATAATTGGAGAAATATATTGTGTTTAGATTTAGATGACAATATTGTGATCAATTCTTTCTAAATTGCTTCATATATTCAACACAATCATAAAATCACAGAAATTATTTTTCTAGAAATTTCAATTTATATAGAGATGCAGAGGATCTAGATATTATTAAAAAACTAAAAAAGAAGAAATTTGGAGGTCTTCTCTACCTGCTTTCAAGACTTACTATAAACCTGCTGTAGTCAAGAGAGTGTGATATTGTAACAGATCTGAAATTAATAGACAATACAATAATAGTAGTGGACTTTAGTACCACACTTTCAACAATGGATAGGTTATCTAACCAGAAATCATAAAAAAAACATTGGATTTGGACTATACTTTAGACCAAAATGACCTGAAGACGTACACAGAACATTCCATGCAATAGCAGGAAAATACAGTCATCTCAGGCACATAAAACATTCTGCAGGATAGATTATACATGATATCATAAAACAAGTATCAAATTTAAAAAGATTGTAAGCATACCAAGTATCTTTCCTTGACTATAGTAGAATGAAACTAGAAATCAGTAGCAGAAGGAAAACTAGAAAATTCATAAATATGTGAAAATTAAACAACACCTCCTGAATGCCAGTGGCTCAAAGATGAAACCAAACGGGAAATAAAAGTGTATCTTGAAACAAATAGAAATGGAAACACAACACAGCAAAACTTACTCGCTGCAGCAAAGGCGGTACTAAGAGGGAATTTTACAGTGATAAATGCCTATCTTTGGTAAAAAAAAAAAAAAAAATCCTCAAATAAACAAGTTAACTATACAGCTGAAGGGACGAGAAAAATAGGAACAAACTAAGCCCAAAGTTAGGAGAAGAAAGGAGATAATGAGATCAGGGTAGAAATAAATGAACTAGGGACTAAAATGACAGTAGAAAAGGTCAAAGAAACTAAGCTGATTTTTGAAAAGATAAACAAAATTGACAAACCTTTAGCTAGACTTACCAAGAAAAAAGAATATTCAAATAATAAAGTTATAAATGGAAGAGGAGATATTACAACTAATACCACAGAAATACAAAGAATCATTAGAGACTATTATGAGCAATTATATGTCAACCAATTGGACAACCTAGAATAATTGGATAGGTTCCTAGAAATATAAAATCTTTCTTTTGAATCATAAAGAAGTACAAAATCTGAAAAGACCAATAGCAAACAAGAACAAAAACCAGTAAATAATCCTATTAAAAATGGGCAGAGGTCTTGAATATTTTTCCAAAGAAGACATAGAAATGGCCAACAAGTACATGAAAAGGAACTTAGCATTACTCATCATCAGGGACATGCAAATCAAAATCATAATCACTCTCTCAAAGAGGTACCTCATGTTCACTGCAGCATTATTCACAATAGCCAAGATGTGGAAACAACCAACTTAAGTGTTCGTGCCAGATGAATAAATAAAGGAAAAGTGGTATATATATCCAATGGATTATTACTCAGCCTTAAAAAGGAATCCTGATGTTTGTGACAACACGGATGGTACTTGGAGGGATTATTAGATGAAATAAGTCAAACAGACAAATTACTCTATGATCTCACTTATATGTGGGATCTAAAGACATTGAATTCATGGAAACAGAGTAAAATGGTGGTTACTATGGGCTGAGGGGTTGGGGATATGGAGACATACTGGTTAAAAGATATCAACTTTTAGTTCTTAGAGGAGTAAGTTCCGAGGATCTAAAATACAGCATGGTGACTGTAGTAACCATGTTGTATTACATACTTGAAAGTTGCTATGAGAGGAAAACTTTAATTATCTAATATAATGACAGTAACAACAAAATGATAATTATATGAGATGAAGGATGTGTGGACTAACCTTACTGTGGTATACATTTCACAATATATACATGTATCAAATCATCACATTGTACACCTTAGGCTTACATAATATTATACACCAATTATATCTCAGTGAGGCTGGAAAAAAAGTGTGATATTGGTGTAAAGATAGACAAATGGATAAATGGAATTCGGTGAGGATATAAATTCAATGGGGAAAAAGGACAAGCCTTTCCAGAAATGATGCAGAACAATTGTTCAGTCACATGCAAGAAATTGAAGGTTAAGCTTACCTTATAGCATAAGCAAAATTTCCCTTGAAATTGTTCAAAAATTTAAATATAAGAGCTTACACCCCGGAACTTCTAGAGGATCACACAGGAGAGAGCTTAAGTGATGTTGGCCTTGGAAAAGACTCCTCAACAGCATCAAAAACACAGTTCATAAGAGAAAAATAATCAATATAGTCGATGGTTATCAAAACTAAAACCTTGTACTCTGTTAAGCAAATAAAACTAGGAGAAAATATTGCAAAACATTCATGTGAAAAAGGACCTGTACTTAGAACATAAAAAAGTCTTACAACTTAAGAAGAAAACAGTATAATAGAAAATATGCTAGACATTCGAGCAGATATTTTTTATTTTTTAAAAGATTTTATTTATTTATTCATGAAAGATAGATATACAAAGAGTCAGAGACATAGGCAGAGGGAGAAGCAGGCTTCTTACAGGGAGCCCAATGCGGGACTTGATCCCAGAACCCAGGGATCACGACCTGAGCCAAAGACAGACACTCAACTGCTGAGCCACCCAGGTGTCCTAAGCAGATATTTTTTCAAAGAAATTATATGGGTGGCAAATAAACACATAAAAAGATGCTCAAGATCATTAGCCATTATGGAATATAAATTTAAACCACAATGAGATGTCACTACTCGCCAACTTGAATGACTAAAATTTAAAAAATTTGACCACATCAAATGCTGGCAAAGATGTGAGCTGTGATTTGCTACTGGTGGGAATGATAACGCCACTTTGGAAAAAATGTTAGCATTTTCTTAAAAGGTGTACATACACCTACCATATGATCCTACCATCCCATTCCTAGGCATTTATCTAGGAGAAGTGGAAGTACATGTTCACAAAAAAGGCTTCCATGTGAATATTCATAGAGGTTCTATTTGTGATAGCTTAAAACAGGAAATGGCCAAAATTTCTATTAAATGTTGAATGGATAGAAAATAGAATATCCATACGATGAGAAGGAAAGAATCATTGACACATGCAACATTATGAATGAATCTCAAAATGATTATATTAATAAGTGAATGAAGCTAAGCCAAAAGGGAATATGCTGTAAAGTTCCATTTATATAAAATTATAAAAAATGTAGACAATCTATCATGATAGAAAACAGTTCAGTTGCCTGGGGATGGGAAGACAGGAAAGGTGCAGAGATCAATTATACCATGAGTGCTCAACAAATTTTAGCTATTATGGTAATGTAGGTATTGGGAATGTGCAGAGTTCTGCTGACATTTTAAGGTAGGAGCCAAAGCTGTTCATTCTCTTGTCAAAACCATGAATTGTCTCATTGAAGGCACTACTGTGGGGGAAATACTGAGTTCTAGTCTCTGTTACATAGCAAAGAAAATGGGAGTCCGAGGATGCTGCACCAAATGATCTTCATGCTCTCTCAAGTGTATTTTCCTTATAATTGGAAGTTTGGGCTCATTGTTTATAGTCTGTTATGATTGTCTTGCAGTGGGAATGGGAACATATTTATCCATATTAGAGATGACCCTGCTATGTACCATCGACTTCAGTACAACACCAAATGGCTTCTACTCTAGGAACACTAGAAAAAGAAGCAAGTCATGTCATTACAAAGCTTCAAGAAATGGTCAACGGTTAAAAGGGAAGAGAAGTCAGAGACAAAGTGAGAGCCCAGGACTTCTTATTGTTACTTTAGTGCTTGTGGGAACAGTGAATTAAGATGTTAGTAACTTCTTAAAAATTCTCAAATAAATAATATAAATTAGAAAAGGATGCAACTTATCATTGAAAACATTGAGAAAAGTGCATTAGCTTTATATTTTACTCACTTGATTCCTATTTTAATTCAGAGATTGAGAATGCGGCCCCTGGAGTTTGACCAGCTAGTTCACATTGCAGTTCTGCTACTTGATGCTGTTTATTCTGATGGCCCTGTTTCTTCATCTGTGTGAAGGGGAATTTAGGATTGTTTTGGGGATTATATAATAATTTATATCAAGTTTTTGCCAGTAACTAGAACATGTCAAATCCCCAAAAACTAGCATAATTTTTGTTTAATCTCTACACAGGTGCTGCAATTCTAATAAATACATTATACAGCAGAGTTATAAACCTCAAATCTGTTCTTCTCTAGAATTTAGTACACTCCTAATAAGCCATACAATTTGGAAACTATTATATATGGTTATAAGAATCCTACAACTGCCTTTGAAAGTGACATAATTTAGAGACACAATCACTTTTTGTCTCCTGACCCTACAAAACCTTGGCTTATCCACAGGTCTGATGAGGAGAATGCCCTAGATACTGATGGCTTATCTTCCATGGCAATGCATGTAGTGTTGAGGATTTATGATCCAGAGTCACTGCTGCTTTGAATCATGCACATTTTTAATCATCTAGCTAAATGTTCTCCATATAACTAAAACTTTGCTTTCTTTCACTATCTTCCATTATCTAGATTTACTTTTAAAAATATTATTGGTGACTGCCCTCTCCCTGTCTCCCTGAAAGATTGGGGGATTCTTTTCAAGTTTAGCTAGGCTTGAAGCGTAAACAAGAATGAATTGCTGACATTTCTATTTTGTCTCTCTTTTAATAGATCTATTGTGATACTTTACTGTGTAAACCCCAATTTAAACTGCAAAAAACAAATTCTTGAATTATCCACTAGGTGGAAGCCTTGTTCTTCTTTTAAACATAGATCTTTTTTTTTTTTTTAAGTGAAATTTATATATTTTCCCCCTTGTGAAAAGTTGAATGCATCTGTCCTGGTATTAAGAACTCTGCTTAAGAAGTAATGGTTGTATCTCAGCTCTTTTGAGGTTGATGATGGAGGATTCATTTAAGGAGAAGTGTGTGGATCTGTGAACAGTGTTTAGTTTCCTATTTTCTCTTTATCCTTCATGGACTACTCAAATAAACAATCTCACATGAAACATTGTTCTCCACAGAGTGTCATGTTTCTCTAAGGACTGAATCTGAAGACTCCTTTTTGTCTCTTTACATAGGTGATTTACGGGAGGATCTCCCCAAATTATATTCCTGTATTTCCTATCAGTCTTCATCGTTCGACCATTTTGATGGAACTTTTCACAGCAACTGTAAAGTGATACGTATGTTTCTGACATTTTTAAAGCAGATCTACAAAAAGAAGGATAACTTTCAATGGTTCATTTGTGTGTGACTTCTCTAATGGTTCCAAGTAACCAGGATACCATTTTAGCAGTATATAAGGATGATGAAAATTATGGAATGATGGGAATGCATTAAATGATAAGCGCTGGTAGGAGTTTAGAGTTGGGAAATCTCGGCTTGTTTAAAGCACTGAGATATTTATCTAGTAGTCAGGAAATTTCAAATTAGGTAGAATGATGATACAGCCACTTTGTAAAACAGTTTGAGTTTCTTAAAACATTAAACATAAACGTATCATCGACCCAGCAACTTCCCTCATCATTATCTAGCCAAGAGAAATGAAATTATATGTCCACACAAAGACTTACACATGAATGTTTATTAGCAGCATTATTTATATTAACCAGGAAAGGAAAATGATCCAAACGTCCATCAACTAGTGAATAGACAAACAAAAATGGTATATCCGTGCCGGGGTGCACTGCTGAACAATCAAAAGGCAAGAAGTAGTGACGTGTACTAGAGCATGGGTGAATTTCAACAACATGTTAGGTGGAAGAACCCAGACGCAGAAGATTACATATTGTATAATTTCATTTCAGAAATCACGTACAGAAAAGGTAAATTTATGACAGAAGGTAAATTAATGCCTGAGAGTTGGAGTGGGAATAAGGAATACCTGCAAACAGGCATGAAGTTTCCTTTTTGTGGTGATGGAAGTATTTTACAATTGAGTTGTGGCGATGGTTGCACAACTCTGTACATGTATTAGAAATTACAGAATTTATAAACTTAAATTTTATTGTATGTGAAAATCTGTTAAAAATTGATAGAATAGAGCAGCCCAGGTGGCTCAGTGGTTTAGCGCCACCTTCAGCCCAGGGCATGATCCTGGAGACCGGGAATCGAGTCCCACGTGGGGCTCCCGGTGCATGGAGCCTGCTTCTCCCTCTGCCTATGTCTCTGCCTCTCTCTCTCTCTCTCTTTCTCTCTCTCTCTCTGTCTCATGAATAAATAAATAAAAATTTTAAAAACATTAATAGAATAAATCTGAAAGTGAAAGGTTCTTATAAAATCCAGAGACAGAAACTCAAACTCATTAGGTAATCCAGCTTCCAGGTCATGCCAGCTTGTCTTAAAGTTTCAGAAAAGAGTAAGAATACATGTCTTTCATTTCCAGTACCCTGAAAAAAATAGCCAAATGCTCCTGAATCAAAGGATCAGAATTCAAGCTATGGGACTTGTGTTTGCCAGTGAGTTATGAAACTTTTCCCTAGTTCACATGATCTACCACACATCAAATGCAACCAGACTCTATTAAGTCTGATCCTTTTCTCTCAAGGAGCCTGGACACTCTGTTGTTTGTATATCTTTTGCAATTTAATATTATTGGGAAATGAGATGGATCCAGAAAAATTTTTTTTTCCTGGGTGACTTTTGATGGACCATAACTTTGTCCACCTTCTCAGAATGCCTTTGAGATGTTCTTTTGCCATTGTCTGACCAGAACAATGGGTTGTTTTTTCTGACATCAGTGACAGTGAATTTATGGCATGACATAGGTCTAAAAACTGACTCAGGGATCCCTGGGTGGGCGCAGCGGTTTGGCGCCTGCCTTTGGCCCAGGGCGTGATCCTGGAGACCCGGGATCGAAACCCATGTCGGGCTCCCGGTGCATGGAGCCTGCTTTTCCCTCTGCCTGTGTCTCTGCCTCTCTCTCTCTCTCTCTCCTCTCTCTCTGTGACTATCATAAATAAATAAAAATTTAAAAAAAATAAAAACTGACTCACTTAAGACGTATTTGGAAGAATCTTCACAAATATATTGATTAATTTCACTTATAGAAATGAATTTCTTCTTATCTCCTCTCCAAATACTATTAATAATTGTTACTATTTTGAGCCATTGAAAATGCCTAGTTTGTTTAACAAAACCCATCCCAAACCTGTTTTTTTTTTTTTAAAGACTTTATTTATTTATTCATGAGAGACAAAGAGAGAGCAAGAGAGGCAGAGACATAGGCAGAAGGAGAAACAGGCTCTCTATGGGGAGCCTAATGTGGGACTTGATCCCGGAACCCTGGAATCACTACCTGAGCCAAAGGCAGACACAGCCACTGAGCCACCCAGGTGCCCCTCAAACATGCTTAGTTATAAAGAGAAATGGTGATACGTTTGCCTACATAATGCATCTGCATTTTCCATTTTGAAGGGCAAATACCCCTTCCTTTGTGCCTTTGGGAAATTTTCCTTGATGATATTACATTGTGGGTGTTCTTGGACTCACCTCTTTTCCTTCCTTGCCTGGGCCAGGCTTTCAGTGGCTTCAGGAAGAGAAAAAGTTGATGCTTACAGTGTTGACTAGAAGATGAACTCTGCTTCTGTTTCTCACCTATTTTTGAATGTGAGGTACGATCAACAGCTAGCTTTTCAATGATAGTATCAAGCTTGGTTCTTCCCTTTACCGTGAGAGGAGGACCAAAGTTACCATTTCGATCAATTCAGAGCAGAGAAGTTGTCTTTTGTATCACAAACATACACCAGCTTCATTGGAAGAAATTTTTCATTTGTTCCATACAAGAAGCTTCTGGATGAGGATTATGGGTGAGTTTTAAGAAAACTATTATTTCCTAGGTTCTGCAAATTATTTTCATGGTTGGGTCAAACATCTCAACTTTTTGTCAGTGGGCTTCTAACAATCATATATATTTTTAAAGATTTTATTTATTGATTTGAGAGAGAGACAGAGCATGATCGAGAGAGCACAAGCAGCAGAGAAGGGTAGAGGGAGAGGGAGGAGCAGACCCTCCACTGGGCTGGGAGCCCAGTATGGGACTCGATCCCAGCACCCTGGGATCATGACCTGAGCTGAAGGAAGATGCATAACTGACTAAGCCACCCAGGTGCCCAACTATCATATTTTTTAAGCTGCCATGATTGTGGCCATTTTCTTCCATACAGTAGTTACTATGATGGTTGCAACTAACTGTAGAGGCTAAATAAATTTTGCTTGTCTAGTCTCTCTACTTTCAATGCAGTTTCTCAGTGTTGCTTGATGAAAAAATCCTTTCCACCTTTTTTTTTTTTTTTTTTTTTTTTTGGTTTAGCTGAACAGTTTCTTCACAAGCTTGGTGAAAGACTCCCTCTCTTCTGCAGACCCCTCTGGTATTTTATTACTCTCCAATAATCAATCTTTTTTAAACAACCAAAATTTGGTAACATGGTTATATTAAGGGACAATTATTTTTTCTGAACCATTACTCTGAGAAGAAAATTCTTACAAATATTTTTTATTTTTTTTAAAGATCAAATATATTTCTTCTTTTTTTAAAAAAAGATTCATTTATTTATTTTAGAGAGAGAGAGAATGAATGAGCAGGGAGAGGGGCAGAGGGGAAAGAGAATCCTGAAACAGACTCCCTGCTGACTTTGGAGCCCAACACAGGGCTGGATCCTGGGACCCTGAGATCATGACCTGAGCCAAAATCAAGAGTCCGTTGCTTAACTGACTGAGCCACCTAGGTGCCCTTTACAAATATTTTTTTAATGAAACAGCTTTTAGATGTATGTTATGTGCATTGTCATTGAAAATAAGAAAATCATAAATCATATAACATCTGAACTATTGTGAAAAATCCAAAATTTATATGTACTATAGTAATAGAAGGTATTTTATTCTATTTGGCTTGTATTTATTTACATACTTATCCTTATCTCCTCTCTGGAGCTGGGCAGTGAAGTCTCTGAGGGCAGAAAACAACGTTCAACCAAATTTGTGACTTTCACTGTTTTTTGCACGTTAGACGTTCTCAGTGATACAAAGCCCGTGAACCCCCCAGAAGAGTGATTGACACGGAGAAGTCAGAAAAGATGTGTCTTTCTTCTTTCTGTTTTCTCAACTTAAAGTGGCCTGATTTAGTTTTAAGCAGAGACGCAGTGATGGCAAATGCCACAGAGCTACTAGGGATTCTGTGTTTTTTTGTTTTTGTTTTTGTTTTTGCATCCTGGCTTCACAATGCTTTTGGTTTCAAATGGAAGAACCAATATGTTATTTTTGTTGGTATAATTATATATTATATGAAGCTAGGTAGCAGATTATCTTTCTCTTCAAGGACCTTTCACTTTTCTATTTGGTTATATTCTCCCTAACATTTTCCCAACTAAACCTTTCTTCTCACCCACTTGTTGTCTATGGAATACCAAAGAATCCTATTGGGAATTAGACCCCACCCTATAAATTCCATTCCCTGGTCCAAACTTTCTGTCTTTGACTCAGTAACTGAGTGCTTACCCTGGGCCAGGCCCTATACTAGGCCTAGGTTTGGTGTTAAAATAGCCAATTCATTACAGTTTCTATCTTCAAAAACCATTTTAAAAGTGATCTTCAAAACAGAATCAACAGATAATGATCAACTGAGGTATATATGGAAAAATTTTGAACCTCTATTTATCTTTTCAGAAAAAAATTCCTTATTTCTATTTCTTAGAAGGTACATCATACATTAGCATAATAGAACATGTATATAGTTTATGAACTGTAAAATCCATAAATATTAAAGGTGCATAGAGCGAGGATGCCCTCAGGCTCCCTGGGACAGTACAGAAGAACTGCGCCCCGGGGAGAGTGCACCGAGCTCCCTAAGGGCTGCAGCGCGCACGGCAGGACCCGGAGCAGCTCGGAGGGGCTCGGGGGCGGCTCCGCGGAGGGGGCTGCGGGGCGGGAGCAGCTCGGAGGGCTCGGGGGCGGCTCCGTGGAGGGGGCTGCGGGGCGGGAGCCCAATCCAACAGCGCAGGCTCCGGAGCACAGGGCGCCGGGACACAGCCCAGGATCCGGCCTCCCCCGGGACAGGCAGAGGCCGGGAGGGCCCAGGACAGCGAGGACGCTCCTGCCCCAGCTGAGCAGATCAGCGGCCCCGCCCCGGAGCCTCCAGGCCCTGCAGACGGAGTTCCTGCCGGAGCTACTGCGAGGGCTGACTCCAGGGCTCCAGAGCTGGCCCCGCCACTGCGATTGTTCCTCCAGGGGCCTCACGGGGTGAACAACCCCCACTGAGCCCTGCACCAGGCAGGGGCACAGCAGCTCCCCCAAGTGCTAACACCTGAAAATCAGCACAACAGGCCCCTCCCCCAGAAGACCAGGAGACGGACAGTTTTAGGGGAAGTCAGGGGACTTAAAGTACACAGAATCAGAAGATACTCCCCCGTGGTTTTTTGTTTTGTTTTGTTTTGTTTCGTTTCGTTTTGCTTTTTGATTTGTTTCCTTCCCCCACCACGTTTTTCCCCTTTCTTTCTTTTTCTTTCTCTTTTTCTTCTCTTTTTTTTCTTTTTTTCTTCCTTTTTTCTCTTTCTCTTTTCTTTCCTTCTTTCTCTCCTCTCTTTTTCTCCTTTTCCCAATACAACTTGCTTTTGGCCACTCTGCACTAAGCAAAATGACTAGAAGGAAAACCTCACCTCAAAAGAAAGAATCAGAAACAGTCCTCTCTCCCATAGAGTTACAAAATCTGGATTACAATTCAACGTCAGAAAGCCAATTCAGAAGCACAGTTATAAAGCTACTGGTGGCTCTAGAAAAAAGCATAAAGGACTCAAGAGACTTCACGACTGCAGAATTTAGATCCAATCAGGCAGAAATTAAAAATCAATTGAATGAGATGCAATCCAAACTAGAAGTCCTAACGACAAGGGTTAACGAGGTGGAAGAATGAGTGAGTGACATAGAAGACAAGTTGATGGCAAAGAGGGAAACTGAGGAAAAAAGAGACAAACAAAAGACCATGAAGATAGATTAAGGGAAATAAACGACAGCCTGAGGAAGAAAAACCTACGTTTAATTGGGGTTCCCGAGGGTGCCGAAAGGGACAGAGGGCCAGAATATGTATTTGAACAAATCCTAGCTGAAAACTTTCCTCATCTGGGAAGGGAAACAGGCATTCAGATCCAGGAAATAGAGAGATCCCCCCCTAAAAACAATAAAAACCGTTCAACACCTCGACATTTAATAGTGAAGCTTGCAAATTCCAAAGATAAAGAGAAGGTCCTTAAAGCAGCAAGAGACAAGAAATCTCTGACTTTTATGGGGAGGAGTATTAGGGTAACAGCAGACCTCTCCACAGAGACCTGGAACCCAGAAAGGGCTGGCAGGATATATTCAGGGTCCTAAATGAGAAGAACATGCAACCAAGAATACTTTATCCAGCAAGGCTCTCATTCAAAATGGAAGGAGAGATAAAGAGCTTCCAAGACAGGCAGGAACTGAAAGAATATGTGACCTCCAAACCAGCTCTGCAAGAAATTTCAAGGGGGACTCTTAAAATTCCCCTTTAAGAAGAAGTTCAGTGGAACAATCCACAAAAACAAGGACTGAATAGATATCATGATGACACTAAACTCATATCTGTCGATAGTAACTCTGAACGTGAACGGGCTTAATGACCCCATCAAAAGGCGCAGGGTGTCAGACTGGATAAAAAAGCAGGACCCATCTATTTGCTGTCTACAAGAGACTCATTTTAGACATCAGGACACCTACAGCCTGAAAATAAAAGGTTGCAGAACCATTTACCATTCAAATGGTCCTCAAAAGAAAGCAGGGGTAGCCATCCTTATATCAGATAAACTAAAATTTACCCCGAAGACTGTAGTGAGAGATGAAGAGGGACACTATCTCATACTTAAAGGATCTATCCAACAAGAGGACTTAACAATCCTCAATATATATGCCCCGAATGTGGGAGCTGCCAAATATTTAAATCAATTAATAACCAAAGTGAAGAAATACTTAGATAATAATACACTTATACTTGGTGACTTCAATCTAGCTCTTTCTATACTCAATATGTCTTCTAAGCACAACATCTCCAAAGAAACGAGAGCTTTAAATGATACACTGGACCAGATGGATTTCACAGATATCGACAGAACTTTACATCCAAACGCAACTGAATACACATTCTTCTCAAGTACACATGGAACTTTCTCCAGAAGAGACCACATACTGGGTCACAAATCGGGTCTGAACCGATACCAAAAGATTGGGATCGTCTCCTGCATATTCTCAGACCATAATGCCTTGAAATTAGAACTAAATCACAACAAGAAGTTTGGAAGGACCTCAAACACGTGGAGGTGAAGGACCATCCTGCTAAAAGATGAAAGGGTCAACCAGGAAATTAAGGAAGAATTAAAAAGATTCATGGAAACTAATGAGAATGAAGATACAACCGTTCAAAATCTTTGGGATGCAGCAAAAGCAGTCCTGAGGGGGAAATACATCGCAATACAAGCATCCATTCAAAAACTGGAAAGAACTCAAATACAAAAGCTAACCTTGCATATAAAGGAGCTAGAGAAAAAACAGCAAATAGATCCTACACCCAGCAGAAGAAGAGAGTTAATAAAGATTCGAGCAGAACTCAACAAAATCAAGACCAGAGAACTGTGGAACAGATCAACAGAATCAGGAGTTGGTTCTTTGAAAGAATTAATAAGATAGATAAACCATTAGCCAGCCTTATTAAAAAGAAGAGAGAGAAGACTCAAATTAATAAAATCATGAATGAGAAAGGAGAGATCACTACCAACACCAAGGAAATACAAACGATTTTAAAAGCATATTATGAACAGCTATACGCCAATAAATTAGGCAATCTAGAAGAAATGGACGCATTCCTGGAAAGCCACAAACTACCAAAACTGGAACAGGAAGAAATAGAAAACCTGAACAGGCCAATAACCAGGGAGGAAATTGAAGCAGTCATCAAAAACCTCCCAAGACACAAGAGTCCAGGGCCAGATGGCTTCCCAGGAGAATTTTATCAAACGTTTAAAGAAGAAATCATACCTATTCTCCTAAAGCTGTTTGGAAAGATAGAAAGAGATGGAGTACTTCCAAATTCGTTCTATGAAGCCAGCATCACCTTAATTCCAAAGCCAGACAAAGACCCCCGCCAAAAAGGAGAATTACAGACCAATATCCCTGATGAACATGGATGCAAAAATTCTCAACAAGATACTGGCCAATAGGATCCAACAGTACATTAAGAAAATTATTCACCATGACCAAGTAGGATTTATCCCTGGGACACAAGGCTGGTTCAACACCCGTAAAACAATCAATGTGATTCATCATATCAGCAAGAGAAAAACCAAGAACCATATGATCCTCTCATTGGATGCAGAGAAAGCATTTGACAAAATACAGCATCCATTCCTGATCAAAACTCTTCAGAGTGTAGGGATAGAGGGAACATTCCTCGACATCTTAAAAGCCATCTATGAAAAGCCCACAGCAAATATCATTCTCAATGGGGAAGCACTGGGAGCCTTTCCCCTAAGATCAGGAACAAGACAGGGATGTCCACTCTCACCACTGCTGTTCAACATAGTACTGGAAGTCCTAGCCTCAGCAATCAGACAACAAAAAGACATTAAAGGCATTCAAATTGGCAAAGAAGAAGTCAAACTCTCTCTCTTCGCCGATGACATGATACTCTACATAGAAAACCCAAAAGCCTCCACCCCAAGATTGCTAGAACTCATACAGCAATTCGGTAGCATGGCAGGATACAAAATCAATGCCCAGAAGTCAGTGGCATTTCTATACACTAACAATGAGACTGAGGAAAGAGAAATTAAGGAGTCAATCCCATTTACAATTGCACCCAAAAGCATAAGATACCTAGGAATAAACCTCACCAAAGATGTAAAGGATCTATACCCTCAAAACTATAGAACGCTTCTGAAAGAAATTGAGGAAGACACAAAGAGATGGAAAAATATTCCATGCTCATGGATTGGCAGAATTAATATTGTGAAAATGTCAATGTTACCCAGGGCAATATACACGTTTAATGCAATCCCTATCAAAATACCATGGACTTTCTTCAGAGAGTTAGAACAAATTATTTTAAGATTTGTGTGGAATCAGAAAAGACCCCGAATAGCCAGGGGAATTTTACAAAAGAAAACCATATCTGGGGGCATCACAATGCCAGATTTCAGGTTGTACTACAAAGCTGTGGTCATCAAGACAGTGTGGTACTGGCACAAAAACAGACACATAGATCAGTGGAACAGAATAGAGAATCCAGAAGTGGACCCTGAACTTTATGGGCAACTAATATTCGATAAAGGAGGAAAGACTATCCATTGGAAGAAAGACAGTCTCTTCAATAAATGGTGCTGGGAAAATTGGACATCCACATGCAGAAGAATGAAACTAGACCACTCTCTTTCACCATACACAAAGATAAACTCAAAATGGATGAAAGATCTAAATGTGAGACAAGATTCCATCAAAATCCTAGAGAAGAACACAGGCAACACCCTTTTTGAACTCGGCCATAGTAACTTCTTGCAAGATACATCCACGAAGGCAAAAGAAACAAAAGCAAAAATGAATTATTGGGACTTCATCAAGATCAGAAGCTTTTGCACAGCAAAGGATACAGTCAACAAAACTCAAAGACAACCTACAGAATGGGAGAAGATATTTGCAAATGACATATCAGATAAAGGGCTAGTTTCCAAGATCTATAAAGAACTTATTAAACTCAACACCAAAGAAACAAACGATCCAATCATGAAATGGGCAAAAGACATGAACAGAAATCTCACAGAGGAAGACATAGACATGGCCAACATGCATATGAGAAAATGCTCTGCATCACTTGCCATCAGGGAAATACAAATCAAAACTACAATGAGATACCACCTCACACCAGTGAGAATGGGGCAAATTAACAAGGCAGGAAACAACAAATGTTGGAGAGGATGCGGAGAAAAGGGAACCCTCTTACACTGTTGGTGGGAATGTGAACTGGTGCAGCCACTCTGGAAAACTGTGTGGAGGTTCCTCAAACAGTTAAAAATATACCTGCCCTACGACCCAGCAATTGCACTGTTGGGGATTTACCCCAAAGATACAAATGCAATGAAACGCCGGGACACCTGCACCCCGATGTTTCTAGCAGCAATGTCCACGATAGCCAAACTGTGGAAGGAGCCTCGGTGTCCAACGAACGATGAATGGATAAAGAAGATGTGGTTTATGTATACAATGGAATATTACTCAGCTATTAGAAATGACAAATACCCACCATTTGCTTCAACGTGGATGGAACTGGAGGGTATTATGCTGAGTGAAGTAAGTCAGTCGGAGAAGGACAAACATTATATGTTCTCATTCATTTGGGGAATATAAATAATAGTGAAAGGGAAAATAAGGGAAGGGAGAAGAAATGTGTGGGAAATATCAGAAAGGGAGACAACGTAAAGACTGCTAACTCTGGGAAACGAACTAGGGGTGGTAGAAGGGGAGGAGGGCGGGGGGTGGGAGTGAATGGGTGACGGGCACTGGGTGTTATTCTGTATGTTAGTAAATTGAACACCAATAAAAAAAAAAAAAAGACACAAGAAAAAAAAAGACAAAAAAAAAAAAAAAGGAACTTATTAAACTCAACACCAAAGAAACAAACAATCCAATCATGAAATGGGCAAAAGACATGAAGAGAAATCTCACAGAGGAAGACATAGACATGGCCAACGTGCACATGAGAAAATGCTCTGCATCACTTGCCATCAGGTAAATACAAATCAAAACCACAATGAGATACCACCTCACACCAGTGAGAATGGGAAAAATTAACAAGGCAGGAAACCACAAATGTTGGAGAAGCTGTGGAGAAAGGGGAACCCTCTTACACTGTTGGTGGGAATGTGAACTGATGCAGCCACTCTGGAAAACTGTGTGGAGGTTCCTCAAAGAGTTAAAAATAGACCTGCCCTATGACCCAGCAATTGCACTGTTGAGGATTTACCCCAAAGGTACAGATGCAATGAAACGCCGGGACACCTGCACCCCGATGTTTCTAGCAGCAATGTCCACAATAGCCAAACTGTGGAAGGAGCCTCGGTGTCCATTGAAAGATGAATGGATAAAGAAGATGTGGTTTATGTATACAATGGAATATTCCTCAGCCATTAGAAACGACAAATACCTACCATTTGCTTCAATGTGGATGGAACTGGAGGGTATTATGCTGAGTGAAGTAAGTCAATCGGAGAAGGACAAACATTATATGTTCTCATTCATTTGGGGAATATAAATAATAGTGAAAGGGAATATAAGGGAAGGGATGAGAAATGTGTGGGAAATATCAGAAAGGGAGACAGAACATAAAGACTCCTAACTCTGGGAAATGAACTAGGGGTGGTGGAAGGGGAGGAGGGCAGGGGGTGGGGGTGAATGGATGATGGGCACTGAGGGGGGCACTTGGCAGGATGAGCACTGGGTGTTATTCTGTATGCTGGTAAATTGAACACCAATAAAAAATAAATTTATTAAAAAATAAAGGTGCATATAGGTTTCAAGCAAAAATATTTTCAGGCCACTGGTTTAGCACATTAGTGGTACTAACCTGTGGCTTAGGAGAAGTCTTAGACCTTCTACCTACCCAGAGTATTTATTAATCCCCCCACATGCAGTAAACAGTAAATGGTAAATATAAGTAAAAATAGTATGTTTATTATTTAAATTCAGCTTCAAGAGAAGTCCCCTATCACCCTATCCCACAAATTTTTTTCTGCTTTTAAATGCCTTTATAGATAGGAAACTTGCCACTGGCATGATCTCATGGTCGATAAAATAAGAAACTAAGCAATTACAGTACCACACCGATAAGGATACATATTAGGTGTGTTGGCAGCACGTTGAGGGGCATACTAGCCCTTTCTTAGGGTTAGGAGAACTTTTCTAGGTAGCATCTAACCTGAAACTTACAGGTTACATAGAAATGTGGTAGCAGAGAAGTAGGAAAAGCCTGTAGGAGGACTCAAGAGTGTGCAAGCATTCCAGAATCAAGAGACAGTATGTGAACTTGCAGGAAATAAGCCTGTGGTAGAAGTGTGGTGTGTGAAGGTAATGGGTGAGAGATGAAGTATGAGAGCTGAGCAGGACCAGACCATGAAGAGCCTTGTGGAGAAGTTTGGCTTACTTCCTGAAGGCAATGAGGGGCTATGAATACCTTTTAAGCAGAGACATGACATGGTAAGGGATGTTTTTTGTTTTATTTTATTTTAGATTTTATTTATTTATTTATTCATTCATTTATTTATTTATTTTAGAATGAGAGAGAGTGAGCAGGGGGATGGGCTGAGGGAGAGGGAGAGGGAATCTCAAGCAGACTCCTTGCTGAGTGCAGAACCTGAGGTGGGGCTCCACCCTAGGATCCTGAGATCATGACGTGAGTCTAAATTAAGAGTCAGACACCTAACTGAATGGGCCCTCCAGGTGTCCTGGGATGTGTTTTAGAAAGACGTCTCTCTAACTACAGTCTGATAGTATGACCATATGTGCTAGTTTTCTAGGACAGATCCAATTTCTGTCTATGGTCCTGCTATAAACATCAATAGTAAATAAAAATTTACTTTTCAATAATAAAATTTTATTTTGATGATATGTGGTTTTCCAAAGTGTGGACTGAAGGAGACAAAGTAGCATAAGGATCTTGGCTGCACTTGGCCGCAGTCTTCTGGAAGCGAGATGACATCTGCATTAAGTGAGGATGGACAGAGTAGAAGAGATATTAGTAGCAGTGATATGTAACAGGTACATACGGAGCAGGTGATGGTTGATTTGATATGAAGAATGAGAAAGAACAACAAAGGCTATGTATGATACCCAGGTTTCTCCTGTGGCAGCTGGGTAGCTAGCAGACTGTTTACTGAGATACAGAATACCAGAGGATGGATACGTTTGGGAGATGGAGAATAATAACTGAATTTCGGGGACTGTGGAACAAGATGTCTGATGGATGTCTGAGAGGTCCGGTAGACATTTTGCTGTATGGATCTGAACTTCTGAATAGAACTCTGAGCTTCTGATAGAGATTTCAGGGTTGTCTATACATATGGCAACTGAAACAACATGAGTGGACGAGATGGCCCAGAGTGAAGACAGAGAGAAGAGGAGAGATGTGGGGTAGAGTCCTGAGGAACTCCAACACTTGATGCATGTATGAAAGAGTAGCTCACAGGAGAAATGGTGCAGAAGAGGCACAGAAATAGGAAACAAGGAGATGTGGTGTCCTGGTACCAAAGAAAGGGGGCATTTCAAATGAAGGAAGATGTCAACAGTGTTGAAGGCTGTACAGACTGAGTAATGAAAATAACCAACGGGTCTGACAATAAGGTGACCTTGCAAGAGAGTTTTAGTAAGAAAAAAAACAAAAAAACAAAAAAACCAGGCACGTGTAGCACCTGACAAAGTCGAGTGGGAAAACATCACTTTCCAATAATCTTAACACTTCAATGTGTGTCTCTGTTAATTGAAAAGAGATATTAGTGGATGAATTAAATCCTTCATTTTATGAGCTAATGTGTTCCATTTCCTAGAAAACAGAACAATCAATCCAGTAAAGATACGTGTGTCCTTAAAAAAAAAAAAAGCCTACAAAGAGGTTAAGAGTAAGAATGCTCTAAAGAAGACTAGTGAGAAAGATCTTTACTACCTGTGCAGAGGAAGTTTTAAGGTCTCCTTAAATGTCATTACATAGTCAATGGCCTGCTTTTCCTACAGAGAAGGCAGGAACTTGCTGTAACTTTCCCTTTCCTTGCTCTTATAGCCTAAATGCAATCAATTACCTGCTGTCATTTGCCCTACACTATTTTTAGTACCTGCTTTTTATAATTATCAGTCAAATGCCCTGACTGTTAGCTGGTGGGAAGCCAGATGGCAGAAACACAAACTCTGAGGGCTGTGACCTCAGACAGGCAGCATAGGAGTTCGGACCCTGATCTTAGATAGAACCTGTTCTGCACCAAACCTCAGTTTCCCCATCTGTAAGATATGGATGCTAATAGTTATTCTCATCAAGTTGTTCTAAGGCTTAGGTGACACAAGAGGTAGATAAAGCACTTAGTTGACTGGTCCATAGTAAACACTCATATAAAAATTCATCACCAGATAAAGTTTTCTTTTTCTTTCTTCCTTCCTTCCTTCCTTCCTTCCTTCCTTCCTTCCTTCCTTCCTTCCTTCCTTCCTTCCTTCCTTCCTTCCTTCTTTCCTTCCTTTTTCTTTCTTTCTTTCTTTCTTTCTTTCTTTCTTTCTTTCTTTCTTTCTTTCTTTTTTTTTCTTTTCTTCTTTCATTATTTATTTATTTATTTATTTTGATGGAATGTCATTTTAAAAAGGCTTTGTGTGTAGGAGAAGCCATTTCAAGGTCAAGATTAAAGTTGTTATCAAAGCTGTAAGAATAAGGCTGATAGTGTGTTTATCAGCAATATTCATTTGCCTGCTGTATTGAAAAACTGGGGATAATCTTCTTATTGTCAATCAACCAGCTTCCTCTTCTGCCACTGCATTAGCAAAAACTCAACTGTCCTTTCCTGCTTTATGTTGTTAATTGATGATTGTTGGCATCACCATTTCCTGCAGAGGAATGTTGGCCTTTTTGGGTATCATTTAAATGTGACAAAGTTTAGCTGAATCTGAAAAAAAAAAAAAAAAAATTCCAAGTCCCTAGGCACAGGATTTCTTAACTGTGTGATGATGATTGCAGCACATTTAGCCAGAGCTGTCAGAGGCTGGGGGTGTATCCCCTATGCTTAACCATGTTGGACCATCAGCTCACGATGTTTTGGGGAGTGTTAGATGGATTTGCTTTAGGGTTATTAGCACTATGAATTTATTAGGCACCAATAGCAAATGATTAAGGTCATCGGGGTCAGAAAGAAAAGGGCATATACTTTTCTCAGCAGCCAACCAAAGATGACAGTGATAAAAGGTAAACATGTGGGACACCTGAGTGGCTCAGTCAGTTAAGCATCTTTAAGCTCAGGTCAAAATCCCAGGACCCTGGGATGGAGCCCCACATCAGTTTCCTGCTCAGTGGGAGCCTGCTTCTCCCTCTCCTCCTCACTCATGCTCTCTGTTGCTATCTCTGTCTCTCTCTCTCTCAAATAAATAATTAAAAATATTTTTTTTAAAAAGGTAGAAATGCATATAGTATATTTTCACTGTGCAGAAAAATTACAAATTCCTGGTTTGGCTAAAATTACTCCACACGAGGACTATGGAAACATTTGACAAAAATGAAGCTTTCATGTGTTAAGCAGCTACTACCTTGATCTTATTTTTTTAAAATGATGATGATGATGATGATTATATTATAGCTCTTATTTATTTATTGAGAGAAAGAGCATGTGCACAGGGCAGAGGGATAGAGGGAGACAGTGAGAGACTGAAACTCAAGCTGACTGAAACTCGCTGAGCAGGGAGCCCAACTGGGGGCTCCATCTCATACCCTGAGATCATGACCTGAGCCAAAATCAAGAGTGGATGCTTAACCACTGAACCACCCAGGCACCCCTACCAGCCTGATTTTAGCATCTCACTAATTTATTAATGACTATACCTTGGGTAAGGAAGAACAATGACACAGGGATTTAGGGCTATTGACAAAGTGTGAAAAAAGTGACAGATGACAGAATTTAGATAATTAGTATAGAAAATGAAGGCAGAATGAGTTTGAAAAGATTCTGAGAAAGGAGAGAGGACAGAAGTAAAAAATGTAAGAGTGGGAATTTAATGCATCAAAGTCAGACCAGTTCTAGATAATGCCTGACCAAGATAGGAGCCCCTCCTCTGGTCCAAGTGTCGGGTTCTTGCTCATCTGCACTACTGCTACATGACTACAGCTTCTGGAGATGGGACTGGAAGTAAGTTAACTTTATAGCATTTGAAAAATGTGGCAGGATGCTAGCTTACCCTTGGGGGAATGAGTCATTTTGCCTTTTATGGTGAGGAGATACCGATCTGTCTTCCTACATAAATTTTCACACTCATTTAACTGTTTTATGATGTGCTTTGGGATCATTTGGATTCAGAGAATACTGTACATGAGTCAGTATTTTGTGATAATATTTCCTCTTAGATTTTTTTTTACTGTTTTAAAATGTCGTTTCCAGAATTACCTTAAGAGTGGCTCCAGACTGTGTTCTACAAAACCGTGTATTAAAAAAATTCATTGCACACTCAATTGCATAGTAATTCTTAGAATTTTTAATGGCAGGAGTTTGTGAGCTACAGACTGAAATATGATCCAAGACCTATTAGAGCTGACGTTACTTCTATTAATAGTCATCGAAATGGCTCCCAAGCCCCGATGGCTTCTCATGTTCAACTCAAGTCACCCTGAACCGATCACCGAAATTTCAAAGGATTGGTTTATTCTCTTACTTAAAGTTTCACTGATGAATGTTTTTCCCTATTTGGTGTCTGCCTTTGGAAAGATAGCTGCAAGCAAGGAACACTCATTAACTCAGTTATATGGGAGGGAGGGTGTGTGTGTGGAAGCGCCAAAGAAAGGCAAACTTTTCTTACTGATGTAAAGTCATTTTTAGAGCTATTAAACCTCTAGAGGATAAAATGATTTTTAGTGCATGGTCCTTGCCTTGTAGAGTCTGCCACAAACACAGCCACTAACTTTTAAAGATACTATTAAAACAACAACAACAACAACAAACACAGCTGGTAGGCCTAATATTTAAATATTACCCCAACAGGATGCCCAGCAGCTGGTGCTGAATAGCAGGCGAAGTGCATAATAGTGAGAGCGTGAACTGGAAACTTGTTCCTTCTTCTTTCTCTCCCTGGTGGCAGGCAGTGGTGACAGGAGAGAGAGATTGGAGAAGGTGGACTCTTCTAGGTAGGTGAGTGGATGAGATAATGAAGTAAGTTAATTTGGGCTCCACTGGCTTATCTATCTGTTGCTGGCACTTTTGTCTGTACAAACACGGGAAGCCACCTCCTTCGTGAGGGTCGTAATGAAACAATTTACTTGAAATAAGAAAAAAAAAAAAAACTTCACATGCTGCTCACATTTAAATTAGAGTCCTTCCTCTGCAGCGTTGGGTCTTTGTAATCAATGAGTAACAATGGGATAAGAATATACTCCCTGTCTCTGGGAAAGCTGAATTAATTCACTTGTGGTCCACCAGGTGATTTGGATTGTTTTGCTCCTTCACTTCAAATGTGACCATGACAGGCTTTGAGAAGGTTATTATATGTATTGTACTTACAAAAGAGAAAAGCAATTAAAAAACAACAAAACAAAACAGAAAAATACTATTAGTCTTACAAAACTGTGACTAGCGTTCCCCTACAAGTTTAAAATTCCATTTACTTATGTATTTATTTATTGTTTTCAAGTTTTAATTTAAATTCTAGTTATTTAGCATATACGGTAATATTAGTTTCAGGAGCGGAAGTGATGAATCACTTCCGTACAACACCCAGTGCTCATCACAAGTGTCCTCCTTAATGACCATCCCCCCATCTAGCCCATTTTCCCACTCATCTCCCCTCCAGCAACCTTCAGTTTGTTCTCTATTGTGAAGAGTGTCTTATGGTTTGCTTCCCTCTCTTTTTTTCCCCCTTCCTCAATTCCAACTTTAAAAGTGATTTCTGACTTAAACTTCAAAATGGATGTGGATCAAGTTTTTGAAATATTAGTACCATACTGTTCTGTACCCAATATGAACTCAGACAGGGCAAGCACTTTAATTTGGGACCGTTTGCTTAGTGTCAGGTATATGGGAGTACCAAGTGTTAATTGCTGATCATCAAGCAGCAATTAAGAGGGACTTGTGCAGGATTGTAATTTTGAACACTAAGTTTGTTTGAAAAACCATTTTGGATGGAAGCATATAGCTTTTTGGGTTTAAACCTCCAAAAGGTTATTCTTCACTTTTCTAATGACTGGTGCCACCCTCTGAAAATCCCCAGTGCTAGGAAACTATTATATTTAAGTATGATTAGAGAATCACAGAACTCTTTAAGAGATTATTTCTTTGTGTCCAGGTCACCCCCAGAGAGCACATTTCAACATTTAAAAACCTAAAATCCTGTGGATGCAACATTGTCATTTTCCTTTAGATTATATTCCAGGGTCAAATAACTTCTACGGTGGAGAACTTTTTCCTGCCCAAACTAAATTCCTCCCCTTACATTTTAAGCTTATATATCAGAACCCTGAACCAGGCACTGTCTACCCACCTTGTATAAAGCTATCATTCTCTCTTTCTCGTGGAATGGTGGGATTGAAGAAAAAGCTGTTAGGTCTCGTGTAAAGTGCTAATTTTTCACCTTGACAAACTCAGGAAATTACTGTATTTACTGACATAGTTTTATGACCAATCTTTGAGTCATCCGTTGGAGATTTTACCACTTTTGGCTACAAGGTGAAGAGAAAGTTATGTGGATCTATGGCTCCAAGAGCACTGAGTACTTGGAGAATAAAAACTGTGGGATAATGATTTCACCCAGCAGGCTCTAGGATCCTAGCAGCAGCTTTCTAGGTGATTAAAATTTCAAAGAACACAGATAGCCATTTAAATGTAATGGGATAGAAGATGAAAGTGCTGAGGCTCTTTGGTTATTTACTTAGGATCTGGTCTAGACTTGTTACAGCTAATGTCCAATAATGGGACAATGTCCATTATTAGTCTAAAGCTTTTTCTTAATTTCCATTTTTAATGCAAATCTAATTATCACATTATCACAAACATATTAAACTATTGGGGTGAATATAACAAACAGGAGGTATAATCGTAGCATATTAACCCTTGCTTTCGTTTATATAGTCAGTGCCCTGTTGGAGATCAAGATATATAATATAGTGTTCTTGCTTTTAAAGAACTAAGGCTCTGAAAGGGACAAAAAGTCAGTACAAAAGCATGTGTTTCACAATGTGAGAAGAGAAGAATCACGGAGATGGAAGAAAAATAGTCATTGTTGAGGGGAGACCAGTAAACCCCATGATGAGTATTTTTTTTTAAAGATTTTATTTATTTATTCATAGAGACACAGCTAGAGAGAGAGAGGCAGAGACACAGGCAGAGGGAGAAGCAGGCTCCATGCAGGGAGCCCGATCATGGGTCTCCAGAATCACGCCCTGGGCTGCAAGCGGTGCTAAACCGCTGCGCCACCGGGGCTGCCCCCCCTCCCCCATGATGAGTATTGACCACAGTGCTGATTCCCTGGGATGGGGAGAGAGCATGTGGAATTGAAAAAGGAAAGATATTATTTGCATTAGAGAGAGATCTAACCATTTAAAAAAGCAGCGGGAACTGAGCATATAACTCTAAGTGACATGAATGAGAAGACATAGCCAGATTTTTATTAAAAATATTCCAAGTCTTTCCTTGAATTTATAATGACTATTTTTATTGCTTCAAGATTTAGGACTGCTGCCATACTGAAAAAAAAAAAAAAATGAGAACAAAAACTTTTCAGTATTCCCAGAAAATTGCCTGGAAGGAGAAAGGGAAGCTATAAGTGATGATGACAAGAAAATGAGTCAAGGTGATAATAGAATTTTCCCATTATTTTAAAGCTGAGGCTGATTTTACATCTTTTATATTGCCTGGTTGTCTTAGGAACGGATCATTTAATTTACCTCTCAACTAAAGAAGAAATGATCATAAGAACTGTGTATTTTCATAGTATCTTTCCCTAAAATTTTTATTTTGATTTTCATGTTATCAGTAGGATGAAATGATTAATGCATGGCTTAGGAGGGAAGACCATGCCTTCTAGTCGAGGGACCAGTTTGAAGTCCTGTCTCATCACCACTCTGGGCCTCAGTATCTCATCCTTAGCATTTCAGGCTACTAGAGAAGAGCTGACTCAAGCCATCCGAATAATGGTTCTCTTCCTTGGATTGACCGTAGTCTTGCTAGGTCATCTAAAGGCATCCCACCTTCCCATGAAAGAGGTTGTTCCAGGTTACAGGGGAAGAAAGAGGAGAAAGGCAAGCAGCACACATATAGCACATACAGACTAAAACAGATAAACAATCACACTACCCAAGTATGTATGCCAAAGAGAGAGAATAATTGAAAAAAATGATAATCCAGGCAGTCATTTCAGATAGATGGTTGATTAGTTGATTCCTTTATTCATCCCAAACTTATGGAGTATCTACTGTGGATCAGACACTTCTTTAGGGACTAAGACAAACAAGGACTCTTCATTCATGGAGCTTACATTTTAGAGGGGTGAGAGAGCCAATAAACAAGTAAATGCATAGCTAAATAATCTAATTTTTTATTATGCTAATAATTATGAAGAAAGTGAAATATGGCACTGTGATAGTAAAGGGAGAGGGGCTAATTTAAGCAAGACTGCATCTTTAGGGAAAGCTTCACCATTCAATGAATATTGATTTGATATCTGTGAGGTACTGGAATTGACACCCATTGATCACTGCATCTTTTACCAAAAGTTCTTCCCTTGGTTTCCTGGCTGATTTCCATTTCTGTGATGCCACCTGAGGTGCTGTCCTTTATTAGCTTCCACCTAGAGACTAACTCAGGTGACTGGTATGTGCTCCTCAAGATAGCTGGGTCAGTGATATCACTTGAGATCATATACAGGAAATTGTTTTGTAAATTCTATTCAGCGAATATTCACTATGTATCTTTTCTATGTCAGCCATGCATCAGTGAATCTCTCTCTCTCTCACACAGCCCTTATGGAATTTACATTCTCATAAAGATATATTATGATTCTTTTTCTTTTTTTAAAAAAAGGCCAGAATTTCTGTAATGAAACCATTTTTTTTTTGTGGTGCTCTGTTAATTTGAGATTTCAAAAATTTGTGAAGCAAATACTGCATTGTGTTTATTCATAGGCATTCCTACCCACCATTCTGACACTTTTCATATTTGCTTTACTCTTAATCGGGCTTGGTCACTAAGCAAAGTGAGGTATCTCTATTTCAACTCGATCGGTCAGTGTTTCATATTCTTTGCCTTTTGGCTTACTTCAAGATTTTATTTACCAAGAATCTGTCCATTTTTGCAGTTATTTATTAGACCATAAGCGAGCATGAAGCTATCTCTTCCACATGCCTTATAGTTCAATCCTCTACCTCAAAACAGTTAGGTGGGTCTATTTATCTTTCCTACTTTTTAATGCATTTCAGCAGACTAAGGAATATTGGTTGAAGATGCAGAAACATACATCTTACAAGAAAATGGTTCGGCTTAACATCTTCCACTTTAAGATGGGCATTCTGCCCAAAACATTCACAGCAATAAAATTATTCCTTAGCTTACAATGATTAATGAGAAAAAAGCACCTCTTTACCTCAGCTAAATTCTACAGATGACAGAGCAAATAAGAGAGAAGAATACAAGTTGTTCATGTTTTTTTCATGACCCAGTCTAGGTTAGAATAACCAGAAATGGGTGGGTCGTAGAATTCCCTCTTTCCAGTTGGTGAAAAAACTTCATACCACTATCAACTTGGAAATTGCCCATAGGCAAATGAATAGCACTCAGGTATTTCTAGGTAAGTGATCTGCAGGGAGGAAATGGACCCCCCCCCCCGTTTTTTTTTTTAAACACCGACTCGATGATCTGGGCTCATGATTTTCTGCAGTGGAAATGACTTAAGGGATATAAAATTAACACAGCACTTTAAGAGTCCCTTGAAAAGTGCTTTGCTCACTTAATCATAAAAGAACACACAGTTTCAAATTAGAAAAGGGACACAGATAAGAACTATAAAATGTCAGGTACAGTGGTCAAATAAATGTTCTTATTGAGAAGACAATAAACTTATCTTGCATTGATGCAAATCTCCTATTTTCCCAATTAAAACTAAGTAAGCTATGAAATTCAGTGAAATTCATCCTAATTCATACTTTTTTTTAAGTGGGCTATACCTTTGTGGTAATTTATAAAGGGTAAGAAGATCCCTTTTGGAGATTACAGTGTGACCAGGCACTTATAGATACTGTCTGTGAGGCTGCAGAGCTTCTAGGGAGGGACAAATGGATGCCTGATAGAATCAGTGGGTCAGCACTGGGATGGTAGTGACAGAGGGAAGTGATGAAGTGAAAAAATAATTCAGACGGGAATCTTTTATTTCAGACAATGGTGCTGTTTTGTAGTGTATTTGTTTTTCCAAAATGTCACTTTCTAATTGTATGTGGCAAGCTAGGCTGCTCTGCGTTTTCTGTTTCCTAAGCTTAGCTAGAGCAATCAGGCAGGTGCATGCAATAATTTTTCCTTTTTTTTTTTTTTTTGCCATTGAATCTATTTTCTTTGTTTTTTTGTTTAAGATTTTATTTATTTATTCATGAGAGACACAAGGAGAGACAGAGACACAGGCAGAGGGAGGAGCAGACTCCCTGCAGGGAGCCCGATGCAGGACTCGATCTCAGGACCCCAGGTTCACGCCCTGAGCCAAAGGCAGACGCTCAACCACTGAGCCACCTAGGGGTCCCTTGAATCTATTTTCTATCCAAAGATTGACTAGACAATGAACCTATGATAGGGAGTTGCATGATGACAAAACATTATATTTTAGCTATCATAGCATTGGTTTTGCTGCTCTTTCTACTGCTGTGATAACCACTGTATTGAAAAGATCTAGATTATACCCAAGGACAGAGTTGTGGCTGAATGGGTTAGAAATCAATCAATCTGAGGTTCTGCAAAACTTAATTCAGAAACTGCTGGATTAAAGTTAGAATCTTGATTTTTTTTTTCCCTTTCAGGAGGCTCTGAGCAAATTTTTCATATTGAAGGACACTAATTAGCCCTTGCCTGTCAGACACAGAAAATTCTGCTTCATTTAGTAGGCCCAGGAGAAGGGCTCCCTGAACTTACTTCAGCATCCAGCTGGAGGGAGTCAGGATTCAGTAGAGCAGCATCTGGGCTGCTAAGGGATTGGGGAGCACTTGGGAGGTTTCCTCCTAAGGACTAAAATACTGCTTGTTGTAAAGATTTCTATGATACCAGGGTCAAGGGGAAAGCAAAACAAGGGTAAGGAATCAATTCTGTGCAGCCAGAATCTCATTTCTTCTGCTGATAAATGCAGTGCTTGGGAATTACTGTTAAGCATGGCTTGCTAAATGTTTTCTCCATTTCTTCCCATTACAATTAAATATGAAAGAAGGAGCTGCATATTTGCTCAAGGATATCGGGTTCCAGATTAAGATACTCCTAACATCTGACTATTCAAAAGATGCTCCTAGGCCAAAATAATTTCTATGAGAATGTAGTAACAGTAAAGCAAAGGGCCAGTTCCATTTTTTTCTCTCTTCCTTTCATTTTCTGGCGTGGCAGCATAAAGAGGCTAGTGTATCTTAGTCAATGCTATCCAGTAGAACTTTCTGTGGTCATGGAAATGTTCTATATCTGCACTTCACAGTAGCCACCAACCATAGGTTGAAATGGTTAATTTCAAGCACTTGAAATGTGGCTAATATGACTGGGAAATCAATTTTAAATTTTATTTAATTTTAGCTAATTTAAATTTAAATAGCTACATGTTGCTAAAGGCTACCACATTGACCAGGAGATTAGAGAGATAGAATAAAGCCATAGGTGTTGCATTTATCTTTGTTGACTAGACTTCTCAGAAGCTAGCATTACAATTGCAATGTCACATGGTGTCACCACTCCACAAAAATGAATTTATTTTGCTTTTTACTTTTTAAACCAAGGGAGGAATGTACATTTTCAGATAGGGTGAGCAATTCAGTGAATATGCCTTCATGAATACTTTAGCTTCTCCCTATTCTGTGTAGTCAATCGATCTCTGAATCATGTGAAGAGAAGTATCTGCTCCTGTGGAAGACATATCATGATACTCAGTAGTAATAGAACACGAATTGTCTGAATGTTGCAATATCTCAGCTTTCTTCAGGATTCAACTTGCATTTTTCAACAGGCCAGGAGAACTGTCAAGTTATTAGATGAGAAGTACTAGGTGAAGTTTTCAAGTGTGGTTAGTTCTTTTGCATTACATTTGTATTTGTAATCAAGCATCCAATAACAGATTTTTAATATTTTTCCCCTGATTGTTTATTATTCCAGTGGGTTTTGTTACATGATTTTTTTTGTGTGTTCATGTTTTGACTATATCATGGCAAACCAAAGTGACACTTCAGACCAAGAACCAGAAATGTCACTCTTTCAGGATGAAAGGGAGAACTTAGCCTCTCTTAATCGCATAAAGATACCAACATTTTTTTCAAAGCATATCATTTATGGAATGGCAAGAAAAAATGCAAAAACATGCAAATATAAATATGAGCTATTGAAATGAGTTTCTATTCCTATGAACATTTTTAGTTATGCACCCTTGTAACTATTCTCAGCATTCTGGCATTATCCAGTGGCTGAAGCATGCATTCCATAAGACATAAATGTGGCTTTTATAAAGAATTATGGCATTTAAGAATAGTAAGCATCACGGTCGCCAACAACATGGCCATCATTGTCCTGTCATCTTCATTCTCCCTGTTGCTGTGCAGAGAAGATTCTGTTGGTAATGTGTTTGAGTGCTGGCAATAGTTAACCAGAGCTGATTATACATCATTTCCCAACTCTGTGTTCAGTACCATTATGTTGGGAGCTTGAAATTGGCCACATGAGGGGGTATTTATAACAAATAATTGTCAAGCCCTACAATTCAAGGTTGTTTTATTTTGAGAGAGCAGGTTGTTAAACATTTACCAGCATATCACTAGACATGGAGGTGACCAGTTTGATGCTAATTATAATGGTGAGAAGAGGAGTATTGAAGACAGGAGATCCAAGAACTTTGTCCTCTCTCTAATCCTGTCTTCTCATTTCGAATGACAATTTTCTACATGCCAACAAGGAGGAAATAATATGTATGTCAAAATGTGCCACACTCTGTATAGCCTTTGTGGTAAGCTTTGGATAATATTTAAAAGGCTTTTATATAAGTAGAGCCTGCAGTGTGGGGAGTTAAAAGAAATTCATAACTGAAATGAAAACATTGCAAAGCTGCAGATAAGCTTTGTCACTGACCCATCTCATTTGGGATCCTCCAATCATTGTAATAGTTGCCAAATCCTACCACATTCATGAAGAACGTTGAAATGAATAACTTAAAAATGGCTTTGTACTAGAGCCATCCAAATTAAGCCCTTTAGGAGTTTATAATGGAATTCAACAATACCTAGAAGCAAATATGACCCCTTTCCTGTAATAAAATTAGGTGAGGTTCATTAAATCCTATGCAAGGCTGAGTGCTCCTTCCTGACTGTTAGGTATGGCTGACTACTGCCTATAATTTCAGCCTCCACTCTAGTTGCATGTCCTTCTACACTTGTACTTTTCACCATTCACACAGACTACAATCTCCTCTTGACTCCAGAAATAAAGAGAAGATGAAACTGGGAAGGATTCATAGGTTACGAAGGTTTATAAAGTATTCACACCCTCTGCTTCATGTCCTTCTTGTCACCTTCCTCCTACAAATCTTTTACCAAGATAGAAAGGCCAGTCAGTTTAGATACACAAAATGTGTAAAATATTGTGAGCCTTAAAACTTACCCTCTAATACCATTACTTTCTGGAAAGATGGCAACTATGCTTGTAGTGAGCATATAGAAATATTGAATCACTCTGCTCTATACCTGTAACTAATGTAACATTGTGTGTCAACTATATTTTGATAAAAAACAACAACATTACTCTGGAGATGTTTTTATAAAAAGGAGGTGAAATTGCAGGCCAGATGTCTGAGTGACTTGTTGCAACACTTTTTACTGGAGAGAACTCCCTCATTTCCCCCCTCTCCTTTCTTCATTTTGAACTTTACACACTTCAGTAACCCCTCCCATTTTGTTGTACCATAGTTCTCCTTTTTTCATTTAAAAACATCTTAAAACTCATGTTTTCCAGAATATTTGGAGAGAAAGTATCAGGTGAAGTTACCTACCTTACCTGAATATATATTCAGAAACATCATTCTCCGGGTGCTGTCCATAGAAAATCTCCCTAATGTACGTCAGTATTGCCAATATGAACATATACAACAGTGGACAATCACATTAAGTCAAAAGATCTTTGGGGTGAGTGTGTGTTCAGGAAGGTGCAGTGCCAAATTCTGGAAGCTGATTATGTGGATAGACTTGGAAAGCAGGCAGCACTGAAATAAAATCTCTTTGGAAAGTTTTTTCTTTGCAACCAAAATTCTCTTGTAGGTAAAAATCAGCATATGGCAAAATAATAATCCTGTAATTCTGATTCTCTAATGTGGGTAAGCAGGGTTAGAGATAAATAACATTTCAACTTCCCTCTCTCCAGTGGAAGTTCACACATTTCAGAAAGCAATCTACCTTTTGGAGAACATAGCAACAAAAACAGTCTTACTTCAAGTAAAATCCAAACGGTAACAAGTTATCCTACAGTGCTTTGTTTCAGAGCACATTTTAAGAGACTAAAGGAGAAGCAGAAAGAAAGAAAAAACTCTCATAAAACCTCCCCCTGACTCTGACAACCTACAAGACTTAAATAAAACAAAACTGGAGCTGCTTCATGTAACAGATACACAACAGATGCATTCTTACATAATGTTCCATAGTGTTCTGTTTGATTCTAAACAGGCAGGCTTATGAAGCATTGAAGTGAATGCTATTTCCCCCCACAAACCACGCATCTTAATCTAACCTCTAAATGGGCAGAGTCAGAAATCCTATACTTGAACCCCAGTTTCTCTTTGACTAAATTTGAAATTCCATAAGCCTTAGTTTCTTTAGCTACAAAATTAGGAAAACTATCATACCTATTTCACCGGTTTATTACTGCTATTTATTTTTATCTCCAGTCATATTGTGATTCAACATGCTTATCTGCACATCTATTGCCATCATCCTACCCTAATTGCTTGTCCTCTCTCTTGCTTGGACCCTGCTTTAATTCCCTATTGGTCTTCCTCTTTCCTGTCTTTTCTCTATTTCTCATCCTGTCACACAGCAAAGTGATAAAAAAATAAAAATAAAAATAAATACCCATAAAAACAACTGAATCAGATTATGTTACTTTCTCATCCAAAATTATTCAACATTTTCATTTTGCTCTTAGAATAAAACCTAAACTCCTTTCTTTTTTAAAGATTTCACTTTTATTTTTTTTCAAAGATTTTTTAACTATTCATGAGAGACAGAGAGGCAGAGACACAGGCAGAGGGAGAAGCAGGCTCCATGCAAGGAGCCCGATGTGGGATTCGATCCCGGGTCCCCAGGATCATGAGCTGGGTTGAAGGCAGCGCCAAACCGCTGAGCCCACCCGGGCTGCCCCCAAACTCCTTTCTAGGACCAACAAGGACTTCAGAGATCTGGCTCCTCCTCTACTTCCATCTCCTTTGGAATGTTGTACTCATTGTCTCTTCGGCCTAGAATGTTCTTTTCCCCCTTAGTTTTGAGTACAGGAGGCTCACTGTCATTCCTTAGGTCCATCCTAAATTATCCTTCTACCTATAGTCCTTGCTCACTGCTCTTCATCTTGGTTGTCCTCTCCTAGCGATTGCCCATCTAATTACCATGCTTATTTATCTTTATCGGTTACATTTATTGAGAGTTGTGGTAGGCAACCTGTCAAGTGCTTTACATGCACTTGCTCTTTGTGTGTGTATGTGGTTTTTTCAAATCGGAATATAATTGACATACAATATCTTATTTTAGGTGTACATAATACTGGCTTGATATTCGTATACATGATGAAATGATCTGCACAATAAGTCTAAGTTACCATCTATCAACATAAAATTATTACGATGTTATTTGCTATATTCCCTGTGCTGTATATTATATTGCCATGATTTAGTTATTTTATAACTGGTAGTTTGTACCTCTTATTCCCTTCGCCAATTCACCCTCCAATCCATCCCTCCAATCCTTTCCTCCTGCTCTGTAACCTACAGTTTGCTCTCTGTATCTAGGAGTCTGTTTCTTTTTTGTTTTATATTTTAGATTCCACATATAAGTGAAACCATATAGTATTTGTCTTTTTTGTCTTATTTCACTTAGCATAATATTCTGTATCCATGTCCTCACAAATGGCAAGATTTCATTTTTTATGGCTGAGTAATATTCTATTATATATATAGAAGATGTGGGATATATATATATATATATAGATAGATAGATATATCCATATGTATATATCTCACATCTTCCTTTTCCATTCATCTATCAATCGATATATAGGTTGCTTCCATAGCTATTACAAATAATCCTGCAGTGAATAATGCTATTACAAATGATGCTACAGGGCAGCCCCAGTGGCGCAGTGGTTTAGCACCGCCTGAAGCCTGGGGTGTGATCCTGGAGATCTGGGATTGAGTCCCACATCAGACTTCCTGTATGGAGCCTGCTTCTCCTCTGCCTGTGTCTCTGCTTCTCTCTCTCTGTCTCTATGAATAAATAAAATCTTTAAAAAACAAAAAAAAAAAACCCCACAAATAATGCTACATACATTTCTTCAAATTGATGTTTTCAATTTTTTTTCAGATAAATACTCACAAGTGGAATTGCTGGATTATATTGTAGTTCTATTTTTAATTTTTTCGAGGAACCTCCATACTGCTTTCCACAGTGGCTATACCAATATATCCTCCCATCAACAGTATGAAGGTTTCCTTTTCTCCACATCCTTGCCAAGACTTATTATTTTTGTCTTTTTGATACTGGCCAGTCTAGCAGGTGTGAGGTGATATTCCATTGCAGTTTCGATTGCATTTCCCTGATTAGCAATGTTTAATATATTTTCATTTTCCTGTTGGCCATCTCTATGTCTTTTTTGGAAAAATGTCGATAAGTCTTTTGCCCATTTTGAAATCAGGTTGTTTTTTAAAATTTATTTATTTATTTTTTTATTTTATTTTTTATTTTTTTTTATTGGTGTTCAATTTACTAACATACAGAATAACCCCCAGTGCCCGTCACCCATTCACTCCCACCCCCCACCCTCCTCCCCTTCCAACACCCCTAGTTCGTTTCCCAGAGTTAGCAGTCTTTACGTTTTGTCTCCCTTTCTGATATTTCCCACACATTTCTTCTCCCTTCCCTTATATTCCCTTTCACTATTATTTATATTCCCCAAATGAATGAGAACATATAATGTTTGTCCTTCTCCGACTGGCTTACTTCACTCAGCATAATACCCTCCAGTTCCATCCACGTTGAAGCAAATGGTGGGTATTTGTCATTTCGAATAGCTGAGTAATATTCCATTGTATACATAAACCACATCTTCTTTATCCATTCATCTTTCGTTGGACACCGAGGCTCCTTCCACAGTTTGGCTATTGTGGCCATTGCTGCTATAAACATCGGGGTGCAGGTGTCCCGGCGTTTCACTGCATCTGTATCTTTGGGGTAAATCCCCAGCAGTGCAATTGCTGGGTCGTAGGGCAGGTCTATTTTTAACTGTTTCAGGAACCTCCACACAGTTTTCCAGAGTGGCTGCACCAGTTCACATTCCCACCAACAGTGTAAGAGGGTTCCCTTTTCTCCGCATCCTCTCCAGCATTTGTGGTTTCCTGCCTTGTTAATTTGCCCCATTCTCACTGGTGTGAGGTGGTATCTCATTGTGGTTTTGATTTGTATTTCCCTGATGGCAAGTGATGCAGAGCATTTTCTCATGTGCATGTTGGCCATGTCTATGTCTTCCTCTGTGAGATTTCTGTTCATGTCTTTTGCCCATTTCATGATTGGATTGTTTGTTTCTTTGGTGTTGAGTTTAAGAAGTTCTTTATAGATCTTGGAAACTAGCCCTTTATCTGATATGTCATTTGCAAATATCTTCTCCCATTCTGTAGGTTGTCTTTGAGTTTTGTTGACTGTATCCTTTGCTGTGCAAAAGCTTCTGATCTTGATGAAGTCCCAATAATTCATTTTTGCTTTTGTTTCTTTTGCCTTCGTGGATGTATCTTGCAAGAAGTTACTATGGCCGAGTTCAAAAAGGGTGTTGCCTGTGTTCTTCTCTAGGATTTTGATGGAATCTTGTCTCACATTTAGATCTTTCATCCATTTTGAGTTTATCTTTGTGTATGGTGAAAGAGAGTGGTCTAGTTTCATTCTTCTGCATGTGGATGTCCAATTTTCCCAGCACCATTTATTGAAGAGACTGTCTTTCTTCCAATGGATAGTCTTTCCTCCTTTATCGACTATTAGTTGCCCATAAAGTTCAGGGTCCACTTCTGGATTCTCTATTCTGTTCCACTGATCTATGTGTCTGTTTTTGTGCCAGTACCACACTGTCTTGATGACCACAGCTTTGTAGTACAACCTGAAATCTGGTTTTTTAAAATTTATATTGTTTAAGTTCCTTTTATATTTTGGCCATTAGCCAAAATCATGATATGATTTGTAGTTATCTTTTGCCATCCAGGGGGTTGCATTTTCATTTGGCTGGTGGATTACTTCACTGTACAAATGCTTTTAGTTTCATATAATCACATTTGTTTATTTTAACATTTGTTCTCTTTGTACATGAAGAGAATTGATTCAAAAAATATTTTACAGAATGATCGATGTCAAAGAGCTAACTGCAGGGGCACCTGGGTGGCTCAGTGGTTGAGCATCTGCCTTTGGCTCAGGTCAGATCCCAGGGTCCTGGGATCAATTCCCTCATGGGGCTCCCCACAAGTAGCCTGCTTCTCCCTCTGCCTGTGTCTCTGCCTCTCTCTCTGCATCTCTCATGTATAAATAAATAAATAAATCTTTAAAAACAAAACAAAACAAAAAATCAAAGAACTAACTGCTTATATGTTATTCTATAAGTTTTATGCTTTCAGGTCTTACCCTCAAGTCTTTAATCATTTTGAATGTATTTTTGTATATGATATAAGTAAGTGGTCCAGTTTTCCCAACATTATCCATTGAAGAGACTGTTTTTCCCCATTGTATACTCTTGCTTCCTTTGTCATAGACTAATTGATCATGTGTGTGGGCTTATTTCTGGAATCTCCTGTTCCATTGATCAATGTGTCTATTTTTATACTAATACTATGGTTTTGATTACTATAGCTTTGTAATATGGTTTGGAAGGAAATATGATACCTCTAGATTTATTTTTCTTTCTCAAGATTGCTTTGGCAGTTTGGGGTCATTTGTGGTCCATATAAACTTTAGAAATATTTGCTCTACTTCTGTGAAAACTGCTATGGATATTTTGATGGGTTATTGGATTGAATCTGTAGATTGCTTTGGGTATTATGAACATTTTAACAATATTAATTCTTCTAATCCATGTGCATATTTATTTATTTATTTCATCTTTAATTTCTTTCATCAATGTATTATAATTTTCAGAGTACACATCTTTTACTTCCTTGGTAAAATTTATTCCTAGGTACTTCATTCTTTTTATTTATTTTATTTTTATTTATTTATTCATGAGAGACACAGATGGAGAGAGAGAGGCAGAGACACAGGCAGAGGGAGAAGCAGGCTCCATGCTGGGAGCCCGATGTGGAACTCATCCCAGGTCTCCAGGATCTTGCCCTGGGCTGAAGGCAGCGCTAAACTGCTAAGCCACCAGGGCTGCCCACTTCATTCTTTTTGATGCAATTACAAATAGGATTATTTTTAAAATTTCTCTTTCTGATATCTCATTATTAGTGTATAGAAATGCCACAGATTACTGTATGTTAATTTTGCATCCTACAACTTTACTAAATTCATTTATTAGTTCTAATAGTTTTTGGTGGCATCTGTAGGGTTTTCTGTATATAGTACGTCCTCTGCAAAAAGCAATAGTCTTACTTCTTCCCTTCTGATCTGTATGCTTTCATTTCCTTTTCTTGCCTAATTGCTGTGGCTCAGACTTCCAAAGCTATTTGGAATAAAAGTGATGAGAATGGGCATCCCTATTTTGTTCGTGATCTTAGAAGAAAAGTTTTAATTTTTTTACCATTGAGTTTGATGTTAGCTGTGAATTTGTCATATATGGCCTTTGTTATGTTGAGGGATATTCCCTCTATACTGATTTTACTGAGTTTTTTTTTATCATAAATGGATATTACATTTTGTCAATACTCTTTTTTTAAAAGATTTTATTTATTTATTCATGATAGATACAGAGATTGAGAGAGAGAGAGAGAGAGAGAGAGAGAGGCAGAGACATAGGCAGAGGGAGAAGCAGGCTTCATGCAGGAAGCCTGATGAGGGACTTGATCCTGGTACTCTGGGATCACTCCCTGAGCCAAAGCAGACGCCCAACAGCTGAGTCACCCAGACATCTCAATGTCTTTTTTCATCTATTGAAATGATGTTTTTATCCTTCATTTTGTTAGTGTATCACATTGATTGTGAATATTAAACTACCCTTGCATCCCTGGGATAAATCCCACTTGATTGGTATTATGATCCTTTCAATGCATTGTTGAATTTGCTTGGTAATATATATATATATATTTTTTTTTTCTTTAGATTTTATTTATTTATTCATGAGAGACAGAGAAAGGAGAGAGAGGCAGCGACACAGGCAGAGGGAGAAGCAGGCTCCATGCAGGGAGCCCAATGTGGGACTCGATCCAGGGTCTCCAGGATCATGCCCTGGACCGAAAGCAGGCGCTAAACCACTGAGCCACCCAGGGATCCTCTGGTAATATGTTTTGAGAATTTTTGTGTTTATGTTCATTAGGGATGCTGGTCTGTACTTTTCTTTTTTTGTGGTACCTTTTGTTGTTTTGTGTTAGGCTTTGTAAAATGAGTTTGGAAGCATTTCTTCCTCTTCAATTTCTTAACATAATTTGAGAAAGATAGATACTATCACTTTTTAAATGTTTGGTAGAATTCACTTATGAAGCTGTCTTGTCCTAGACCTTGGTTTCTGGGAATTTTAAAATTACAAATTCCATTTCATCATTTATAATCAATTTATTTGATCTTCTATTTCTTTATGATTCAGTCTTGAAAGATTGTGTCTTTCTAGAAATGTATCCATTTCTTCCAGGTCTCCACTTTGTTGCATGTAGTTTTAGTAGTCTCTTATGAGCCTATGTATTTCTGTGGTATCATCTGTAACTTCTACTCTTTTATTTCTAATGTTATTTACTTGGTTCCTCACTCACTTCTTCTTGATAAATCAGGCTACAGATTTAGCCATTTTGTTTATTGAAGTTATAGTTGTTTTGCTACTTCTGTCTTTTAACCTTCATGCTAGCTTATTAAGTGGCTGATCCACTGCCTTTGCTACATATTTGCCTTTAATAGGGTGATTTTTTTTTCTTTCATATATTTTTAAATTTCTCCTTGTGGCATTTTCTTTTCCACTTAAAGCAGACCTTTTAACTTTTCTTGTAAGGCCAATTTAATGACGATGAACTCTTTTTTGCTTGTCTGCGAAACTCTATTTCTCCTTCAATCCTGAATGGTAATCTTGCTCTGTAGAATATTCTTGGTTGTAAGTTTTTCCCTTTCAAGGCTTGAAATATATCATTCCACTCCCTTCTGGCCTGAAAAATTTCTGCTGAAACATCAGTCTTATATGATTCCCCTTGAATATGACTATTTGTTTTTTTTTTTTTTTTCTTGCTGCTTATAAGATTCCTTTTTTTGTCTTTAACTTTTGCCATTTTAATTATAATGTGTCTTGGTGTGGATCTCTTTGGGTTCATCTTTGTTGGAACTCTCTGTATATACTGGACCTGGATGTCTTTCCCCAGGTCAGGGAAATTTTTAGCCATTATTTCTTTAAATTTGTTTTCTGCCTTTTTCTCTTTCTTCTCCTTCTGGGACTCCTATAATGTTAATGTTAGTGCCTTTGATGCCCCAGGGGTCCCTTAAGCTATCCTCATTTTAATTTTAAATTTTATTATTCTTTTTAATTTTAATTTTTCTTAAGTTATCTCTACACTCAACATGGGGCTCAAACTCACGACCTTGAGAACAAGAGTGGCATGTTCTATCGACTAAGCCAACCAGGCATGTCAACTATCTTCATTTTTAAAAATTCTTTTTTCCTTTTTACTGTTCTGTTTGGGTGATTTCCACTAATCTGCTTTCCAGATTGCTGATCCTTCTTCTGTATTATGTAATCTGCTGTTGATTCCTTCCAGTGTATTTTTCATTTCTGTTATCGTATTATTTAGCTTTGATTTGTTCTTATATTTTATAACCTTTTCCTGAAGTTTTCATTATGTTCTTTCATTCTTCTTCTGAGTTTGGTGAGCATCTTTATGACCATTACGTTGAAATCTTTATCAGGTAAATTACTATTTGTTTTATTAGTTTTTTTTCTGGAGTTTTGTTCTTTTGTTTAAAACAATCTTTTGTCTCCTCATTTTGTTTGACATTCTGTGTTTCTTCCTATGAATCAGATGGAACAGCTACTTCTCCTGTTGTGGAAGGATTGGTTTTGTGTAGGAACATTCCCTGAGTATATTGCATGTGCCTGGCAGTTTGGTGGGATGGAGCAGGGATCCCAGAGTGTGTCCAACTATGGCACCTTGGATGGATGGCTAGGGCCGGAGGAGGTGTGTGTACGGGATCTTGGGCATGGTCACTGTGGCTGCCTTGGTAGGATGGCTAAGACTATGTGCGCTGGAGCTGTCCTGGGGTGTGCAGTAGCAGGGTTGCCCTGGTGGATAGCTAGAGTTGGAGTGGTCATGGGTAGGGAGACCTAGGGTACATCGTACCAGAGCCACCTTGTGGGGATGGTGGGAGCTTGGGTAGGCCAGGCCTGGGGTGAACTAGGGCAAACCTAGCAGGCTGGACAAGGCACCAGGACCGTGCTCCCACCTGTACTATCAAGGTGGAGGAGGGTGTTAAAAAAATAGCACTCACCAGTGCCTTGGACTCTGGAAAGAGTTCCAGCAATTTTCTCTCAGTTTGGTGGATGCCCTGGAGTTAGTAAATGGATCTACTTAAAAGTCTAGTTTCCCTTTAAACAGCTAGTTTTTTGGGTTTTTCCCCCTCACTGTGCCCAGTATGAATGAGTCTGCCCATCGGCCCCTCAGTGATATTCCTCTCTATTGCATTCCCCCATATTGGGCATGGGGTTCCCATCATTACTTGTCTCTATCTCTTGTACCATCACTGTGTGATCCCTCTATCATTTGTTGTGTAAAAGTTGCTCTGTCAGCCCTCAATTCTTCCTCAGGAGGAATTGCTCTATTCGTAGGTATAGATACAATGTGTGTGTGTGTGTGTGTGTGTGTGTGTGTGTGAAGAGATGGGTTCAGGGTCTTCCTGAACCTTGACACCTGGGAACTTCCTCTTGCACATGCTCTTGTATTTCTCACAGGAATTATTTTTCATCCCATTTTACACATGAGAACATAAATATTATGGCCAAGATTATTTAGTTAAAAGTGGTAGATCTGAGACCACAACCAAGGGAGACTAGCTGCAGAGTTTAAGAACTCTGTAATCATTTTTCATATTCTGATTAATAGTTGTTGAATGTTTAGTGCATAGCATGTGCCTAGAATCTAACAAGTGCTAAAAAAATAAAGCTGTAATTAATACTGATATTATTTATATTGAAACAATTTTATTCTACTATTGGCTTGTTTCCTTGGAGTTATAGTGGCCAGAGTCTGAGATAAAGCTGTTAGGAAGTTGAATGGGGTGGTTGACTAGTCTGTGAAAGTTCTCTGGAATTAACTGTCTGTCTATAATAATTCTGTGGCAGACATGCCTTGAGTCAAATCAGCTGATTTGGCTTAAGACTATCTCAAACAGCCTTGTAGAATACGAATCTTCATTTTAAATTTGAGGATCTAATGCTACTTGATGTTTCACAAATCTTACTTACAATCAATGTTACACTTCTATGGAAGCTATAAAATATATTTCAGTGACTGGAAGCCATTCAAAAGATTATCTAGAGATTTACTACTTTTAAATTGGAAGCAGAATAAGTGCAGTGGCTGAGCAACAGAGGAGAAACTTCAGGGCTGAATCTTCATCTGATCCTTACCACCATTTTCTGCTGGTCTTTCCTCATTTTAATCAAATTGACCTTTAATAAAAGACTTATGGTAATAAAAGGAGGTAAATATCCATTTAAATCTAAAATTGTTGTACTGATTTAGAGTAACAGCACATCCAAAAAGATTAGATGATATGCCAGGAAATATAAAGTGTGTTGGACACACTTGTTGTTCACAGAGTAGTGGGTTCTCCACCTTAACTCCAATGGTTAGATAGGGGGTTTTCATGATCTTACAGATTTTGCAGATTTGAGAATCATGATAGATATGCAACACTTGTGCAGGGCCACACAGTAAATAGTATTTTTCCTAGCCCAACTATTAATATAAAAATATTTTGAGACCTTTTTTTTCCTTATTAGAGACTTCTAGATACATAAAGGGATGTGTTGAGGATGACTGAACCTCTTTTTTAATAAGGGAACAATATACAAGTTACTGAATTTGTGTGTGTCTACAGCAATATGTGAGGCTATGGGTAGAGAGAAGGCATTATTTTCTTGTTACAAATCTCTGAGGAACTGGCAATATCCCAACCTCTGTGGCTAAGGTAACAGCCTAAAAAGAAAACAAAACAGAGAGTGGTCTGGATTCTCTTTTGTTACCATGTAGTCTGGCCTTGACCAAAGAACTTTTCCAAAGAAATTTTTGCTATATTAGGTCCTTTATTATTGAACACAATTGTTCTAATTCTTAGTTTTTAATCTGTCAGTGATGTCTGGCTAACTTGATACCTGCAAATGTGCTTTTTTGCTTTGTTTTACATGTTACAGAAATGACAAGATAGAGGAGCGTCTTTTGTTGAGATGAAGCTTTCATCTCTCTTCTTGGAGCTTATACCCTGCTTTTTTTTAGTACTGTGACATTTCCTTCTTAGAATATTAAATATATAAAAAAGAATATTAAATATAATATTGGCACTGGCAGTAAATAGTGAGAAGTTCAGAATTCCCAAGGGGAAATATTTTTTAAACTTCTTTATCTACCCCCCCCATCCCCTTCAATTGAAGTAGTCTATTCATTATTTATTGACTTACAATAGAGATGCAGTAGGGAAGAAGACCAGGTTAAAAAAAAAAGTCCTGGAATTGGTTTCTGAAGAGTGAATCCATTAAAGCGTTTAGACTGGGTCGATCTGCAGGAAACATCAAAGCAAGGATAAATAAATTCTGAAGACCTAATAATGTACAGCATGCTGACTATAGTTAATGTATTATAGACATGGAATTTGGTTCCAAGGGTTTTTTGCAGATTCTAGAGGTCACCTACATTCCTTGGTTTATGGGTCCCTTTGTCTTCAAAGCCAGCAACGTGTGTTGTATTCTTTTCATGCCTCACTATTCCTGTCTTCCCTTTTGTATTCTTTCTCTCTGCAGACAGCTGAGGTCCTCATCTTTTCAGAGTCCATGTGATTAGATTGAGTTCCTCTGGATAATCCAGGCTAATCTCCTTATTTCACCTTAATCACATCTGCAAAGTCCTTTCTGTCATGTAAAGTAACATATATACAGGTTCTTATGATTAGGATGTAATCACTATTCATGTGGTGATTTGGGGAAATCATTCTGCCTACTACAGAGCTTTCTTTTCACACTTGGTTAGTCATGTGGGATTAAAGAGAACAGGGCTCACTTCAATTTTATACTCATCTACAATGCACAAATTCTTAGATTCCAGTTTCATTTACAGTAATCTATCTAAACCAGGGCTTCTGAACCTCGGTATCAATGATATATTGGACTAGATGGTCTTTCTTTCGTAGCTCTGACCTGTGTGGACGGTGTTGAACAGCATTCTTGGCTTTTACCACTAGGTGTCAGTAGTTCTTCTTTCAGTGTGACAACCAAAAAAAACAAAAAAGCTCCAAATACTGTCAAAAGTCCTTGTCCAGACAAAATCACTCCTCATTGGGAACTGCTCATCTAGACTGACCAGATAGATAACACTTGACTAAAAAGAGGATTTTTGTCTTTGTTTTAATAAGAGCTCCCCGTTTTTCTTCATGTCCGTAAAATTCCATTGGCATGTGTACAAGGAGATCTGATCAAAATAAATTTTTCTTCTTGTGGGACCCCACAGGAGGAAGACAATTACTTTCTATTAAGCTACTAACTTCTTCCTTGCTAATTTGATAGACAAGAACTACACATTATTTCTTATTTTGGATTTCTTTGTTAATAACTTGATTAGTATTTTTTCAAGACAATCATAGTTCTTTCATGCATTACCTATTCATATCTTTTGCACATTTTTCTGTTCCAGTGATTGTTTTTAGCTTATTAGTTTCATAGTTTTTATATTTAATATTTAACTTATTCTGTAATATATGCTGTGGATACTTCTTTCAGATTTTTTGGTATTATTAATGTACTATGAAGACCAATCTATCAGCACAAAATTAAGATCCAACCTATAAAGTTATTCTGAAGGAAGATACCAAAATAAGACAATGTAAGCAACAATGTGGGATAAAAAGAAAAAAAATTCTAAGTTAAAGTCCATTAAAGTATTGAGAATTCATTCATTTGGCAGGTAATAATTACAGAGTGCTTTTCCTGTCCCTGGCACTATTCTAGGCACTTTGGATATAATAGTGAACATACTAGGGAAGGTTTTCTGTCTTTTTGGAGTTTACATACTAGTGAATGGGGACATAATAAAAATACTAAGTAAATTAAATGTCATGGCAAAAGGTGAAAAGTACTATGGAAAAATAAGACAAAATAAAGACAGGCAATCAGAAATTCTGGGGGCAGAAAGGGGGTTTCAGTTTGCAGTACCCCAATAGCATTGTCAGGTATCATTGTGAAGGTGAGATCAGAAACAAGACTTGAAAGAGGTGAAGGAATTAGCCATGTGGGTATCTTGGGGAAACACATTCCAGGTAGAGGAAACACCAGTGAAAGCCTCTAATGTGAGAGCATGCCTGGCTTATTTAAGGAACAGCAGAGAGGATAGTGTGGCAGGAACAGAGAGAGAATAATGAGTGATGAGCTCAGCTAGTTATTATGTCTGAGGAAATCTGGAAATGCAGGATTTGGGGCAGAGAAGCAGCATGCTGTGATTTTCTTTTTGTTTAATGTTTTATTTTGAATGAATGTCAATCTTAGAAAAGTTACAAAAAATAGTACAAATAGTTCCTGTATATTCTTTACCCAGCTTCCTTCAGTCTTATTACACCATATAGCCACAGTATAATTATTGAAAACAGGAAATTGATATTGACACAATACTAAATCTACAGACATTATTTAAATTTTCCCAATGTCACGGCTAATGTCCTTTTACGAGATCCTTTTCTACATTCTCACACTGTATTTACTTATCACCATTTTTGAAGAGTACTAGCTATTTATTTTGTAGGATGGATCTCAAATTTTGTTTGCCTGATATTTTGTCATGACCTGATTGACGTTGTGCAATTTTTGGCGAGTCTACCACAGAAGTGATGTGCTCTTCTGGGTGGCTCAAGCCAAGGAGTACATGATGTTGATATGTCTCATTATTGGTGATGCTTTGATGACTTGATTAAGGTGGTATCTGTCAGATTTCTGTGCTATAAAGTTACAATTATCAATTTTAAAATAATAAGTATATTGTGGGGAGGTCCTCTGAAACTATGCAAAATCCTGTTTTGTTTATTTTTTTTTTTTGTAATACTTTCACCAAATTTGTTGATGATTCTTGCCTGCAACAAATATAATGGGCTGTTTACTAAATGATTTTTCTAGTTCCATCATTATTTTTACATTTATTGACTAGAATTCTGTAGTAAGGAAGGGTTTTCCCATCTCCCCCATTTATGTAGGTATTCAGTTATTTATTTATGTAAGTGTGGACTCATGGATTATTATCATCTTATTTCTCATTTGTCCTTGATTTGGCCAGTGATAGGTACTTAAAATTAGTTTCTATGTCCTTTGGTAGGCCTCATTATTTTTCAAGCATTTCCTTAATTTACTGACACTGTAAGATGACTATAAGGATAGATATAGGGAGATCAGTTATGAGGATATTACAGTTATTTAGGTGAGATAAGACAGCCTGGTCCATGGGAGTAGCAATGGAAGTGAAGATAAATGGTTACATTCTAGATATATTTTGATGATATAACTGAAAGCTTTCCTGGTGGACAAGGGTATGGAGTATGCTGAAAAGAGAGGGGTTGAAGATTGTTACAATTTGGCTATGACACATAAAGGTGGTAGAGAGGGAGGAGGGCAAGACGGCGTAAGAGTAGGGTCCCCAAGTCACCTGTCCCCACCAAATTACCTAGATAACCTTCAAATCATCCTGAAAATCTACGAATTCCGCCTGAGATTTAGAGACCAGCTGGAATGCTACAGTGAGAAGAGTTCGCGCTTCTATCAGGTAGGAAGACGGGGAAAAAGAAATAAAGAAACAAAAGGCCTCCGAGGGGAAGGGGCCCCGCGAGGAGCCGGGCTGAGGCCGGGGCGAGGGTCCCCAGGACAGGAGAGCCCCGTCCCGGAGAAGCAGGAGCTGCACCGACCTTCCCGGGAGGAAAGGGGCTCGCAGGGAGTTGGAGCAGGACCCAGGAGGGCGGGGATGCCCTCGGGTTCCCTGGGACAGTAACAGCAACTGCGCCCCCAGGATGAGTGCGCCGAGCTCCCTAAGGGCTGCAGCGCGCACGGCGGGGCCCGGCGGGACCCGGAGCAGCTGAAGGGGCTCGGGTGGCGGCTCCGCGGAGGGGGCTGCGGGGCGGGGAGCGCGAATCCAACAGCGCAGGCTGGGAGCACAGGGCGCCGGGACACAGCCCGGGATCCTGCCTCCCCGGGATAGGCAGAGGCCGGGAGGGTCCCAGGACAACAAGGACGCTCCTGCCCGGAGCTGAGCAGATCAGCGGCCCCGCCCCGGAGGCCTCCAGGCCCTGCAGACGGAGGAGCTCTGGAGCTACTGCGGGGGCTGAATCCAGGGCTCCAGAGCTGGCCCCGCCACTGGGGGCTGTTCCTCCTGCGGCCCTCACGGGGTAAACAACCCCCACGGAGCCCTGCACCAGGCAGCGGGCAGAGCAGCTCCCCCAAGTGCTAACACCTGAAAATCAGCACAACAGGCCCCTCCCCCAGAAGACCAGCTAGACGGACAAGTTCCAGGAGAAGTCAAGGAACTTAAAAGTACACAGAATAAGAAGATACTCCCCCGTGGTTTTTTTTTTTTTCTTTTTTTTTTTTTCTTTTTTTTGTTTTTATTGTTTGCTTCCCCACCCATTTTTTTCCTTTCTTTCTTTTTCTTTCTTTTTTCTCTTCTCTTTTTTCACTTATTTTCTATCTTTTTTCGTTTTTCTTTCTCTCTTTTCTTTCCTTTTTTTCCTCTCTCTCTTTTTCTCCTTTTCCCAATACAACTTGTTTTTGGCCACTCTGCACTGAGCAAAATGACTAGAAGGAAAACTCACCTCAAAAGAAAGAATCAGAAACAGTCCTCTCTCCCACAGAGTTACAAATCTGGATTACAATTCAATTCAGAAAGCCAATTCAGAAGCACAATGATACAGCTACTGGTGGCTCTAGAAAAAGCATAAAGGACTCAACGAGGACTTCATGACTGCAGAATTTAGATCCAATCAGGCAGAAATAATAAAAATCAATTGAATGAGATGCAATCCAAACTAGAAGTCCTAACGACAAGGGTTTAACGAGGTGGAAGAATGAAGTGAGTGGACATCGAAGACAAGTGATGTCAAAGAGGGGCAACTGAGGAAAAAAGAGACAAACAAAAGACCATGCATGAAGATAGATTAGGGAAAATAAACGACAGCCTGAGGAAGAGAAAACCTACGGTTAAATTGGGGGTTCCCGAGGGTGCCGAAAGGGACAGAGGGGCCAGAATCTGTATTTGAACAAATCCTAGCTGAAAACTTTCCTCATCTGGGAAGGGAAACAGGCGATTCACGATCCAGGAAATAGAGATATCCCCCCCTAAAACATAAAAACCGTTTTCAACACCACTCGACATGTATAGTGAAGCTTTGCAAATTCCAAAGATAAAGAGAAAGGTCCTTAATAAGCAGCAGGAGACAATGGAAATCTCTGACTTTTATGGGGAGGAGTTATTAGGGTAACAGCAGACCTCTCCACAGAGACCTGGAACCCAAAAGGGCTGGCAGGATATATTCAGGGTCCTAAATGAGAAGAACATGCAACCAAGAATACTTTATGCAGCAAGGCTCTCATTCAAAATGGAAGGAGAGATAAAGAGCTTCCAAGACAGGCAGGAACTGAAAGAATTTGACCCCTCCAAACCAGCTCTGCAAGAAATTTTAAGGGGGACTCTTAAAATTCCCCTTTAAGAAGAGTCAGTGGAACAATCCACAAAAACAAGGACTGAATAGAATCATGATGCCACTAAACAACTCACACCCTTTCAATAGTACTCTGAACGTGAACGGCTTAATGACCCCATCAAAAGGCGCAGGGTTTTCAGCTGGATAAAACAAGCAGGACCCATACTATTTGCTGTCTACAAGAGACTCATTTTTAAGACAGAAGGACACCTACAACCTGAAAATAAAAGGTTGGAGAACCAGGTACCATTACAATGGTCCTCAAAAGAAAGCAGGGGGTAGCCAATCCTTATATCAGATAAACTAAAATTTACCCTGAAGACTGTAGTGAGAGATGAAGAGGGACACTATCCTCATACTTAAAGGATCTATCCAACAAGAAGGACTTAACATCCTCACTATATATGCCCCAAATGTGGGAGCTGCCAGATATATCAATCAATTAATAACCAATAGTGAAGAAATACTTAGATAATAATACACTTATACTTGGTGACTTCAATAGCTCTTTCTATACTCGATAGGTCTTCTAAGCACAACATCTCCAAAGAAACGAGAGCTTTAAATGATACACTGGACCAGATGGATTTCACAGATATCTACAGAGCTTTGCATCCAAACTCAACTGAATACACATTCTTCTCAAGTGCACATGGAACTTTCTCCAGCAAGAGTACTGGTCACAAATCGGAACCAATTGGGAT